>NC_143260.1:12206875-13637500 GCF_984573655.1 Nuphar pumila | reverse complement strand
TTTTTAAATATTTTATATTTTAATTTATTTGTTATTACCAATATTTTGCCAAAAAAATTACAAAAAAACTGAATTTTCACTAGTTTTTTCCGTTTTTTTTTTACTTTTGACACTACGCCCCCAACCAAGTAGTAAATAAGTGTCCTCTGCACCATATATTCTGTCTGGCTATTTTTATAGTATAAGCTTTGCCATGTCCGTACCGTCATGGGGGCATTCATGGTTCCAATGAAAGTGGGTAATTTTTATTAAAAAATATGTACAGTTTTAGATACTTTATTTATGGTTGAAAACAACCGCATATAAAAAAGGTAGGCTGCTGCGCTGTCTCATTTTTTTCTTTTCTTTTAACTTATTTTATAATGCAATTACAGATGGCAGAAGTGGGGCCAAGGATTGATCATTAGATTTGACAGAAGGTTACATTGTGAAAACAGAAAACTACAAGAGGGTCCCTTGGTAAGTTGTCCCATTGTAGGAGGGTGGTCCTCCGTGCACTCGGATCACCCGTTTATCTATGAAGATCTAGAAAGAAAAATTTACAGAAAGCTCCCTTGAATGTTGGCTATTTACAGAAAGCTACTCATTTTTTTTCAATTGTTACCTTTTTAGCTAGGGGTGTAAATGGGTTGGGTTTGACCCGGACCCAACTGGTACCAAACCCTATAGGATCAGGGTTTGGTGATAAATAAGAAGGTTTGAATAGAATTCGGGTTGGACCTGAAAGGTTCCATTAATATATGAAGCCGGGTATGGTTTGTGAACTTTTATACCAGACATGGGCCTGACCCGAGTTCTGACTAAGATTCGTAATTTTTCAATGTAAAAAAGAAAAAATATAAATTTATCAGGTACGTGGTCTGGTTCATGTAATCTTTATAGGATTTGAGTATGGTTTATATTATGGTGGGTCTGATTGAATTGGGATTCGAACCTGTACCAGCTTCTCAAATCAGGTCTGAGTCTGAACCAAACCCAGACTTCTTTTGTAAGTTATATTGGAAGGACACCACCCTAAAATCAGAAGTTGACATTTATTTACTCCTAAGAAAAAAGTTGACATGATGCAGTTAAAGTAGTTAAATATAATAATTCAAATGTTTTCTTTTTGTTAAGGCTGCAAGGTGGCCTTTTGTAAATTAATGAAAACCATTGTTTTTTATGACAATTAACTCTTGCTGTCACCAGTAGGGGATGGCAGTGGGGCAGGGCGGGAGACAAGGTCTCCACCCCCCGCCCCGCCTCAAGATTTTATCCTCCACCCCCGCCTCCATCCCCTGCCGGGATGGATTTTATCCTCCACCCCCGCCTTCATCCCCGTTTCATGTCCTCCATCCCAGGTTCAAACGGGGATGAGGCGGGGCGGGGTGGGGATATTGGGAGGGGATGAGGCGGGGACGGGACGGGGCGGGGCGGGGAAAAGTGCACGTCCATCCCCGCCTTCATCCCCGGACGGGGATGGATTTTAACCTTCGTCCCCGCCTCCATCCCCGTTTCATACCCTTCATCCCCGGTCCAAACGGGGCGAGGCGGGGCAGGGCCCAGCTTTCCCTCGGTCCACTGCCATCCCTAGTCACGAGCTTAGAAGGGAAGCCCCCCCTGACCGGGACACTTGCTGAGAATCTCAAAGGCTCTGCTCACTTGGTAAGGGCGACCAATGAATATCACAAAGATGAATAGATGTCACGATTTCAAAACTAACCGATATGCATTCCTTGCCACAAATCTGATGGTTTTGTCCCGCGTTTGATATGCAGGCTCACATTGTTCAACACAGAGCAAATTGTGTCCTGACGTGTCAAGTCCAGGATAAATGCCACGCTGGTCTGCCCACGTGGCATTTGTCTTGCCATGCAAACACACCCTTAAACCAAAGGGGAGCTGGGCTTTTACACCATTGAGCTCACAAGTGAGTCATGGCTTCCATGCCAAGAAAGAGTCAGCTGCGCCAGTCTTAAAGCAAAAGAAAATGCACTCTAGGTACAGGTATTGACATTGTGACATCCTTCCTTCAATCTGTCACAGGGACACGCTGTTTTGGGTGCATGCATCAACACAAACACCAATACGTAAAGTCATTATTTTAATAGTTTTAACTTTTAATAATGTCTTAATAGTTTTGCTATTCTTCATAAAAATACATTATTATTACTATAATATCAAAAAAAGTTTTTTATTGATTAAATTGAAAAATCCATGTTCTCGTGTCTTGTTTTCTGAAAACTTTTCCAACTTGTGAGTCGAACTAGAGTCACATGTTCTCGTGTTCACTGATCTGTGTGGCATCATAGCCTTCAGTTTGAATGCCCTAAGCCGAACCACTCAAAATAGTCAATTTGATAGGGCCTTGGCCGCCGAGCAGTTGGTCTAGGTTCAAATCCCATGAGTGTCAAGACGAAGCATAGCGACACCCTGGAGCAAGGCTAAACTCAGCGGCTAGGTCTATGATCCAGAGGCGGGTTATTTCATGTAAATATATATATAAAAAAAAAAAGTTAAGCCAGCTTAATTATACAAGATGATGAGTCGATGACCATAAACAACATCGTTGCTGTACAACTAATCAGCTCCCTATAAGCGGTTACAAAAGCCAGCGATTTATGATTGTGACGTTGGATGGTAACCGTTAGTGGCGCCCAACGGGCGATTTCAAAATTTTGAGAATTTAGAATTCTCGTTGAAAAGCAACGGTCCCATGCCCCAAGGCAATCATGTTGCTAGCACATGGCATAAAGGTGACCGAAATCTGGGAGAATCTGAGCCGCTCATATCAGGTCGTGTTAAAATGACTAGAATACCCATATTCATCTATAAAGGTACTCCGCAATTTTTTACCATAATGACCAGAATATCCCTACCATGTTAAACTGGATAATCCCGGATTATCCAGAAAAGTAGTAGAAGGCACAGAGAATAATAATACGAGATTTTATAGGGCTTTTGATTGTACCTTTTAGGTGTCTCGTGGTGTTCTGACCCTCTCCCTGAAGCAATGGTGTTCGGAACACTCAAGACAAAAATTCAATTTTTTTAAAAAATATAATAAAAAAAAAAAGAAATTGAACACCTGAGATAAAAAAAAAAACTCGGCTTATCCAAGGTGCCTTTGTGACTGACCGGCAATATTCAGATAAATCTGTTCTCCACAATTTTGTCCAAACAATCATAAACTCGTTAAAGTAAGAGCTGCAACTTATTAAGATATTCTATCATTCAGGTTGGGCATGATAATATAATCACAGTGGTCATGTTTCATGTAGGGTTTCATGCATTGAAGAGAGAGGCGGCATGGGTTGAGGAGAGAGGTGGCCTCACTCTTTTTTTTAACACGTGAAACCGCTTGATAGAAGGCCTTATCCGAATGAAGCGCATTTGAATGTGTTTTATTTGGATAAGCTTCACTGTGAAATTGTTTACCGATTTTTCTTTTCTTTTTTTTAAATATGTAAGGCTCATATGAGCTGGGTAACGACTACTTTAGATGGTGAAAACCATCATCCTCTATCTTTCTCTTATAAAAAAAAGCCTGTTATGATTTTACTTCATTGTCTTTCTTGCTTTCATCTGCAAATATCAACATGAATTAAAGAAAAAAAGCCCAAACTCCATCTAATCTTTCTATGCAATAAGGTTATAGAGATGGGGGCATCTAAGACCAAACATGATGGCCTCACCAAAGTGGGCAAACATGTAAGGGACTATTGAGTTGCATCTAATTGGACATGGACCCATGTCTGGAACAGTCTTATTTGTCCATTACCACATCTATCACAGACTAATACTTTTCATGGGACATGAGTTCATCTCCCACATAAAGTCAGCAATGCATTAGTTCAGCCCCCGTTAAAGAATAGTAGTTTTGTGCCAATGGTACGGTTTGGTTAGGGTAACTGAACTGAGCTCGGCTAGTTTGTTCTTGTGTCGCATCTTCTTACATACTGTTATAAATGCTTCATGTATTTTCCACCGTGTCCCTGTGATATAGCTTGAAAGTAGGAATCCGTTGGGACTTGTAAAGTGAGCTTAGTTTATGTGGTAACTCATGATCGGCTTGTAGAGCTCAGCTCGACTGGTGATTAGAGAGCAATGATGTCAAAAATTGGTTTGAAGTGGCTGATTTGGATCGAATCCGTCCAAAGCTGATTCAAGGTCCATTCAATTTATTTTTTAAATATTTTTTAAGGGAATTATTATTTATTATTTATTATTTTTTATTTTTTATTGGCGTGTCGTCTGATGATAAAAAAAATATGGATTCAATTAGATTTGATTTTTTTATTTTTATTTTTAATAAATTGATTCACCTGGTGAAGCGATTTTAACATTCAACCCAGAACTAACAAGGGCATTTGATTCACGGACAGAGGAGGACAAGGACATCATGTCTTGTCCTGTCCTGTATGCGAAGAGCCCTGGCCGAGGACCCTAAGATGCATTTTGGTTTTTTTATTTGAAAGGCTTCCTATCCTGTCCTGTACTCCACTATTTCAGGGAGGGCAGAACACTCTAGGACAGAAAAACATGTGCCAAAGAGATGTGTAGAATGCAGTGTCCCATCTGTCTGTGCATCCCACGTTTGAGTGGGCGTGCTGGGCCCACGTGATGGGCATCCCATGCATTCATACGCCCCCTTGTTAAGCGGAACCTGAACAGTCCAAGCACAACTTGTTTATTAGCCCCTATGTAGAAGCTACATCACAGACATACTTATTTTATGTTCGTGCCGTGTCTCCTTTTATAGTATTTTCAATGAAAAATTGCCCAAAGATAACGTGTCTTATGTTTTATGTACGTGTCTATGTGACATGGGTTGAAGGCCAAACAGGAAAAATCCTACTGGAGCTCTTGGGGCACCTTTGAAAGCAAGAAAAATAAATTGTCTACGACAAATTTTGATATGATAACTTTTCTAAATGAAAAGTTTTCACTTGTTTGTGCAGCATGAGAAAAACAGAATAAAAATTGTGAGAAAAAACGAGAGAAAGGACAGTGAATCAGCCAAGAGAGAAAGAGATGAAAATGGTGGTGATGGGAGGAAGATGAAGATGAAAGAAGTTCTTCCTGCCCATGGGATGAGATGTGTCGTGGGCTCTGTAACAAATATCGCAAGATTTTGATTTATGAAAATCTTGCGATAATATTGCGAGAAGTTGCCTGAAAGTTTAAAACGGCAATTTCTTGCAAGATTTTAAAATATCACGAGATTTATAAAAAAAGCATAAATACCATGATTTAAATGCGATATTTATGTTTTAAGCGATTATTTATCGTGAAAAAAACCATATATTTTTATTTTTTAATATTTTTTTTAATATTTTTTTTAAAAATAGTTTTTAGATTTTTTTATTGCCAAGATTTTGCCAAAAAAATGCGAGATTTATGAACAGTTTTCAATTTATCACGAGTTTTTGACAAACGAGATTTTGCCAAAAAAAACTTTTGTCACTATGGTCGTGGGTAAATGGTTGCTATAATTAAAAGGAATTTTTGATAAAAAAAATTCAGGTTGAACATTTTTTTGTCAAAAAATATGCTTTTAAATTGTTTTTTTTTTTTTAACTTCTCTTTCGATTCGAATGGTAAGAAAAATTGCCAATTTTCCTTTCCTATTTTGTGTTTTTTTCTTACCATTTTATCGCCTTCAAACGTGCTCTTACGCAGCACAATTACGATTTAACAAGAAGAGACCTTTTAAACAAATGGATGGGGGTATAATGGTATCATACAAAAATGGGAAGGCAGTTTTTATGGTGAGTGGGTGGGACCCATAACGGGGGAGGGGGAGGGGGAGGGAGAGGGGAGAGCCAGACTGGAGGGAGTCACATGGAACAGCTAAGAAGTAGGCCCCACCACAGTTGTCGCCGGACAGCGCGCTCTGCTATAAAAGACCCTCTCCTGCCACCCTCCGACTTCTAGGGCTTCTGATTCACAAAGAAATACTGAGAGAGAGAGAGAGAGACCCTTTTTCCTTCTCTCTCCGAGGCTTCTGAAGAGAGAGCGGTGCCTTTCTTTTGAAGGCTTCACAGAGGGAGAGAGAGAGGAACGCGGTGCGCTTCTCAAGACCCTTCTCTCTGGTCTTTTGTTGTCCTTTTGAGAGTAGAGATGGCTTCTTCTTCTTCTTCCATGGCTAGAGCTTGCCTGGTGGCGATCGTGGTCGTCCTGGCGACTGCCGTGCCTCTGGTTCGGGCGAAGGGCCCCCACCACGCTCACGCCCCAGTGAGCGCACCGGTGAGCGCCCCCTTCGCTGCTCCAGTGAGCTCCATCGCGGCCCCTCCATCAGCTTCTGCCGTCTCCGCTCCTGCTCCTGGCCCTGCAAGCGATGGTTAGTTCTTCCTTCTTGTTTTTTACCTCTTGTTGTTGTTGTTGTTCATGAAGAGTAAATTTTTCTTTTTTCACCTTTTCTGTTTTCTTCTTTCCCTTTTTTTCCTGAAAAATCTATTTTTTTTCTTTGTTTTGTTTTGGTTTTTTCTTTTAATAGAGATTTCTTTCTTCTTCTTCTTCTCCCCTTTGTTTTTTATTTTTCATTTGTTTTTTTGGTTCAAATTGATCGATCGTTATTATTTTTTTTTTGTATTTTTTAAGAGTTTTTGTGTGCTTATGGAAAGATTTTTTCCGTTTCTGTTTTCTTTCGTGTTTTTATTTATTATTTCCTTTTCTGCAAATGATTAGCGTACGCGATGTATTTGCCTTTCTAGATGTTTCCTTTTTTTTGCAGATCTAGGGTTTTCGAAACAAGTATCTTTATTTCCCTGCTTTGTGGATTTTTGTTGTTTTCTTGTGCTGTCGTTGTCTTTTTTTTCTTCTCTTATTTCGGTGTGATTTGAAATTTTCCTTTGAAATCTTTTCACCACAACGACCCTTCTCTTCTGTTGCTTCTGATCTAAACTCGTTAACGTGAGCAAGTTAGCTTACTTCATCTATTTTCTTCAATCCTTTGGAGAAAGGGATTCATCCCCATTATTAATTAACGAAATCATGCTTTGTTTTGTTTCTCTGTTGCATTACATTTTGGTGTTGAATGGTTTTGATGGTTTGTTGGTGGCGATTAGCAGGGACATCGATCGACCAAGGAATCGCATACGTGTTGATGCTGGTGGCTCTGGTGCTCACATACCTCATCCACCCCCTCGATGCTTCCTCTCCCTACACCCTCTTCTGAAGAAACACCAACAAGGCTCACTCTCTCGTTGGTCGCGTTGAGATCTTATTTTTGGGGTGGGGGTGTTAGTAGAGAGAGAGATTGCATTATCTTGTGTAACATGGAGACTGTTGCTTTTCTTTCTGCCTTTGGTGCTTCCGGGGAGTGTTGGACATTTAGTCTTTTTTTATGCTTATTTCTCTTTTGTGATTTCTTGACTCTTTGAGTATTTACCATGGTAGATGTTCACTATTCTTTTTTCCCTTGATTTCTTTTCCATTTCCTTGTCATAACTATCCCGTCTTTTTCAGTTTCTGACTACATTTGTTCTTTTTCCTATAATGGGGTGTGCTCTCTCTGATGGGTTGGCATGATTGAGGCCAAAAAAATGAAATTGCAGAAGATTTCATTTTCCTCATGTGGTAATTTGGTATAAGTGATTAAAGATGGGAGTGGTGGCCAAGATCCATTTGAAGTTTTTTCACTGTCTACTGTGAGAAAAGCAGCTGTCGAGATTGTTTTTCGTGTTGTTGGTGTAGCTTGTTTCATTGTTTGTCTTCTCGTTTGGAAATAGGTTTTCCTAGATTGTTGTGTAAAAACGTCTGATTTACTGTGAGAAAAGGTCCTGGTTCGGTCGTACAGTTTTTTGGTTTCGACTGGATTGATTGCGTAGGAAAAATGTGCCAATTTTTCACCACCATTGGTCTTCTGAGGATGGAACTCGGTCAAAAATGCTACTGACACCTGCACAGTATGAAAAAGTAAAACCGAAAAAGTACTGCCAGATATTTCCAAGGAAAACGAAATGGAAAGGTTATTTCCAACAAACGTAGAGTGCAAACTCACCATGGTCAGATTCCTTATGCTTTAGATGGACCCCACGAAAATTTTCAGAGCCAGTATGGTCGTGATACGGGCATCTGTGGCACGATAAATGGACGGCTGAAATCATGAAACAAACCCCAACATCACGGTCGTGCATCTGTGGTGCCATAAACAAAACCAAAAACCGTGGTTGGGTCCGTTGCCACTCATCGCCACCGCTGGACAATCGGGTCAACCATGCCAATATATGGATATGACTTCCCGGCCTCTCGCCGGAGCTTTGGTCAAAGGATGTTTTTTTCGTCCTTGCAAACTCATTAAGCAGTTTTTTCATTGGCGTAGACTCCTTTACTAAAATGAAGGAACGACCGACGTCAGTTTGCGAGAATCCATCCGGGGGGGGTCCCTTTAGATTTCACCCCACCGGAGGTCGTGGTTGAAATAAAATCAGGTCACAGGTTCGCCCAAAAAATGGTTTACGAAAACTCCACCCTATATCACCTTTACCATTTCTCCACCATCACCACACCACCACCCATGGGAACATTATAGGCTATATGCGCGCCATTTGCTTTTGAACCCATAAATTTCTCAAAAAACAATAGCACTATATATCATGCTAAGCTTTAAACAAAAACTACTATATTTTCCTTTCCCTTGTTTTTTTCTAGATTTATCTTCCAAAATGACGTGGGTTTAGGAAGAAGCTGACTTTTTTAAGGTATTCATTTGAGAGGAGGGTTCATGGTCACCCATTTTTATAAAAAGGTAATTATTTTTATTTTTGCTTTGTTATTTTTTTTTGTTCTTTATTTTATCTGCTTAATTATGTGCAAATCTTTGCGTGTTTGCACTCTATTATCTTCTTTGTGTTTTTTTGTTAATTTTTTCTCATGTCATTCCTTTCTTATTAAGTCTAAATTCCTTTAATTCATGGTACAACCTAAGTTTTCTTTTGTGCTCCAATAAATTGGTAGTTTTTATTTTTTATTTCTATTTCACTTGAACATTTGGTGCAGTGAAAAATGCCTTCTAAAAAGCATAGTATTGCAGTTTTTGGTTTTCATCTAAGTTCACATCGGTTTGTATACACATTTTTGTTTACATTTGTTTTAAAGATTAACTGATGGTTATAGCTGAATTTACTCTTTTTTATGTATATTTTAATAATAATTAAATTGTTGATAAATTAATGATATATAAGTTATATATAACCGATATGTAATATAGGTGGCAAACGATAAGTTATCGATATATTAACTTGTGACCATGCCACAACCATGATCACCACTACCATTTTCCATCATTATCACTACCATTACCACTACTTCCATCACCATTACCACTGGTCCATCTATCACAATTTTCATCACCACCATTACTGTCATCACTACCATTACCACTACTTCCATCACCATTACCACTGGTCCATCTATCACAATTTTCATCACCACCATTACTGTCAATCACCACAACCATTGCCATTACTGTCAATCACCACTGGTCCATCTATCACAATTTTCATCACCACCATTACCACCATTACTGTCAATCACCACAACCATTGCCATTACTATCATCACTATTATCACCGCCACCATCATCATCATTGCCACCACCTTCAACCACCATACAAACAACAACAACTATGCCTTCATCCCAAAACAATTAGGGTCGGCGATATGAACTAAAAAAGAAAATCATTCTGGGTCTTCCACATGAATCCTTCTCCTCCAATCATTTTTATCGAATGTCATGTCCTCGGTGAGGTTCAAAGCATTCATATCCTTTCCTATCATCTCCATCCAAGTCTTCTTAGGCCTACCCGAACCTCTTTTAACTAATATATTTTATCATTTCTCCATCCTTTTAATTGGAGCATCATTAGGCCTTCATCGAATATGTCCAAACCACCGTAAACGATTCTCTCTCGTCTTATTTTCAATGGATGCAACGCCTACCTTCTTATGTATCTCCTTGTTTCGAATCTTATCATTTATTGTATTTTCACACATCCATCTAAGCATACGCATCTCAGCTACACTCATTTTTTGAATATTATGTCTCTTAGCAGCCCAACATTCCGTACCATATAGTAAAGCAGGACTAATTGTCATCCTATAAAACTTTTTCTTCAACCGCAATGGCATTCTACGATCGTACAACACTCCAGTTGCAATTTTCCATTTCATTCACCCAACCTTTATCCTATGATTTACATCTCCATCAATTTCTCCATACCTTCAACCACCATCACCACCATTATTACCATTGCTACTATCTCTATCGACCATCACCATCAAGGGTGTAAAGCTTATGGTTTACATTAAGAATTCAATTTTCATCCTTCATTTCACAAGTTTGAGCACTTGACATCAAGAATAAAAAATTCATAAGTGCTCAATCAAATCACTCAATGACTTGTTTTTTTGGTTGAACCATTATACTTGATTTGACCCATATCATGTGGTTGGGTTTTCATCAGAGGTGATTATTTTTTATAAACTTTATCCCTGTTTTCCTTGATGTCTTGAAGACAATTTCTCGAGAAATAACTTTTGTCATTAGATCCGCTAAGTTTTCACATTTTTGTGATTACTCATTTCTCGAGAATTTTATACACAAATATGCTTTACACTTTACAAGTCTAGGTTCACTATAAATGTTCTTCTATGCTTACATAGCTTGTTGGTAATTACATGTTTATAACTTATTGATATTTCTATCAAGAGATTCTTAGTCATTCGACTTTCATATTAGCTAAAGCTAATGCTATAAACTCTTTCTATTATTATTGAATGAGTTATCATAATTTACTTTTTGGATCTCAATGTAGTTGCTCCAAATCCAAAGATAAACACATATTCTCTTGTGAATAATGACTCATTGTAATTAGGATTTCAGTTCGCAACACTGTGTCTATCATGCATAGTGGATTTTTCTCATATCCTTGAGTTCATTTCAAGTTCTTCAGGACTTATATATATCATATTAATGCTTTAGTCTTAGGTTTCCAACTTATTAGCTCACTAGCCAATCTAGCATCGTCTCCAGACCAAGGCGACCCAGGTCATCCTACAGGTACAATCGCCTTTGGTTTGAGCCAGACAAGATCAAGTTCCTACAGGCCCTCTTGCAGAGTCGCTCTGACAGGTACTGCTTTCCTCGTGACATGCCTAGCTTCTATGACTGCTTGAGCCCCTCCATGACCCGCTCCTACACCTGCACCCAGTTCTCCGAGAAGCTATGCTGCCTTAAGAAGAAGTTATGTCATGTCTCTAGCCACATCAGCCATTGCGGCCTCGTCATCACCCTTAAGACCCCCCACGAGAAGGTTGTCTACAAGCTCTCCCATTGCCTCTGGGGCTCCGAGGCTGCGAACGTTGCAGAAGCGGATGAAAAGGAACCTGACTCTCCTTCTCCTGTTGTTAAAACGGTCGATGAAGCTTCAGTCGGCTCGCTGTCTCAGGATATTCACTTTTACCCTGTAATGCAATCACCATGTTGCAAGGCTATCACTTTAAAATTGTTGAAAAAAATTACTTCTGTGGGTATGGCAACTGAGTTTTAGTCAGGTGCACTCAGAGGCATATGTTAGACACACTATCTTTAAAGTGATCGTGTTCCCACTTAGGAGCAAGCCCATAGCACAATGGGTATTCGTGAAGCTCTGCTTCTAAGATACAATTGAACTTTCACCTACTCGCAACACAAACTACTTTGAATAGCCTTTTGACTACGTTAGGTAGATCCTAGACTCAACTTAGGCTTAGACCCTAGGCTCAACTTAAGCAGAGCCTTGAATAAGTCAACGTCTGAACTTACTAGAAAGATAGATAGGCAAGAAAAGCACTAAGATGAGTGTGAGACTTGTATGAGTTAGAGAGATCTTGAGGGAGAGAGAGTTGGGGTATATATAGGCTCCAAACCAACGGTTAGTAATAAAGTGGGCCAAACAACTAGCAATGAATGGCCTTAATGGCCAAACAACTAGTAGAGGAGAGGTTATCATATGTGCCAAGTCCAAAGATGAAAAAACACTTATTGGGTTAGAAATGACCCTCCCACAATCAAATCCATCTAAAAAGAGGAGTGTGGTCAACGATCAACAATATGGAATTAAGAGGGAGGATCTTGGAATGTTGGACCATTAATTGAGCCAAGCAGGAACGTTGGACCAAGTCAAGGGTGATTCCAATATTTCGAGTTGACTGGGTCAAGGTCCAAAACACTTGGTCAAAGCACATAAAGTGGGTTGGTCAATAGCTAAAGAGAGACAGTCTTGGTCTTGGGATAAAACTGTCTTAAGTACCAAAAAGAATGGTAAAAAACCAAGAATGACCATGATCAAACTGAACCAAGACCGAACCTAACCGAACTAAAACCCAAACCCAAGGTCCAAAGCTTAATTAACAAACTCACAATGGGTCTTGCCCATAAATGCAACTCTCTGCTAAGTAAACCCAAGTAAAGTTCTCATACTCTTCAATGTAGGACTAAATTTTCAGGAAGAAACGAAAACCCACCAACTTAAGTAAATGTAAGGTAATAAGTAGGAAAAACTAGGTTTTAACTCGGTAGTTTTTGGACAAAATCCTAGTATTTTCTTCCAATAAATGTCTCTTACAACAATATCCCATATACACAGAGACCTTCCCAACTAAGCCAGCTTTTCTCTCACGTTGAATCAATAGTAAATTAGTAAGTAAAAATAGAATAACAACTAGAGAGTTCATGAATCATGAAAAAGAAAAGTCTACACAACGTGTTATGTTTATGCTTTAAATGCAATTAACTTTTGTAAAATAGATGGCCACTCCCTTTCTTTTTCCTTTTTAGTTTTTATTCACTTTCTATTCTCTTGTATAAGGGCTTTGAAATGTAATGGGAAACTGGAGGAAAATACGAGTATTCTTACTGGGTGCAATCTATCCAAATTGTGCCAAGAATACTCGTCTGAGTAGAAGTGTTATCTTCAATCAATAGCATGGAAATACCAAAGTCACTAACAAGTGCAGTCATATCGTCATCTAACAATACATTGCGAGGTTTGGTCCAGTGTTCGAGACGAACACGTTATAGGTTTGCAATCTCTAATTGTCTTCCTACTTTAGATAGACTATCATTTGACGGAAAACAAATATTTTTGGGCAATGGAGAACTCCCAATCTTCATTCCAGCCTCCCTTCAATGCTTGAGTAGGCACACCTTTGATAGTAAACCTATATATAATGCATGGATTGTAGCATTCCAAGTGATCCGTAATAAGATTCTGCATGATAACTTGTGTATTACAGTGGATGGGATGATTTGTAGAATCATGAACGAGGTTAGACTGAATGTCCTTCAATTTGTTGAGGGCACAAATCATAATATATTGCCAAGATGGAGGCATACATATTGTTAGACTCCAACAAGTTAGATCAAAGTCAATGTATACAGTTGCAGAGGTGATAATTAGAGGGTGGGTTTCACTATTCGAGATGATAATGGAATTTATGGCTTGGATGGGTCTCTAAAACAAAGAATGGAGTGTATGGCCTGAGATTTTGGCTAACATTCCTCAAAATAATATCATTTTGGAATCGTCTAGAAGAGATGTATCGGGTTTTAACTCTATGATTGAAGGAAGAGGGAGACTTGAGTACAGGGATGAAACGCAGATGCAATAGATTTTCAAATTCCCTTGATCTCAATGTAAGTTGGTTGGGCATATTGAGGGAGAATCGCACCTGGAAGGATAAGCCACCTAAGTGGCTTCCAAATCCCAGCAGCTTGTAATGTTCCTTTTTGGGTTCTTAATACTTGTATTCCCTGGTTGGGGTCTGCCTAACCCCTGCTTACTAATCAAAAAAATATTCTACCATGTCTTTCCCAATAAACATCCAAACCTGCTTAAACAGAAAGTTGTCGGCATCAAGTTATGTTGGCTGAAGAAAATGGAGACCTACAGCTGGCTTTGAATAATTAAAGAGAAAACCTAGCAGCATTCAAATCCCACACTTCTGAGCCAGAGAAGAGAGAGAGAGAATCGAGATCTGTCATGGGCTGCTCTCATTTTACTGTAAATACAACTCAGGAATTGATTCTTATGTTTAATTAAGGAATATAATTCTCAGGAATTCAATGGAATTAGAATCCCATTCTACGTTCATAAACTGAAACCAAACCAAAGAATGAGGAACTGGATTTCAATTCCCTCCAATTCCTCGGATCCAAGCATACCCTAATTGAGAGAGAGAGAGAGAGAGAGAGAGAGAGAGAGAGAGCATGCATGTGTCTGTGACTTAAAAATGCTCTTGGCATGACTATCAACCACGTATCTACTTTCATCCTTCCAGTTGCACTGAATCAGGAGGTCCTCTTGCATTTAACACACGTGAGGGTCTCACCAGTTTAAAATGTTTACAATCCTACGCAGGAGAAAAAAGCTCTAAAAAAAAAATTCCCCCAAAACCAAAAGACATCATTTATCAATTGTTTTTTTGACGGATAAAGCTGGGGTTAGGCAGACCCCTACCAGTTATACAACTATATGTCATTGGGATTCGAATTTTCAACGTCCCAACACAAGGTGACGTGCACTAAAGCTCAGTGGTTTTATCAAAATATTTTATGACAAGGAACCCTCGCCCAAGGATGTGAAAATGCTTTTTTACTGGTGCACCAGAAGAAATGCGCCAGTAAAACTGTTTTTTCTTATATGCACCTTGCCTTACGTGGCCCACCTCTGAAAGCTACGGATACACCTGTACGCCAGCAGTGTTTGGTTTGAGGGTCTTCAACTCATCACCTGCTGGTGATGACATCATTTATCAAATGATGCATGTTTTTGACTGATTTATTATTCGAAAAATGATTGTACGACTAATTTAATGCATTTTCCTAAGAACCCTATAATTTATATTATTCTTCCGATGTCCAAAATTGCAAATACCCAACCTCGTTAAGACCTTTTTACCCTTCACAATTGCAAATGGATGAGTTATTGTGATAAAATTGTACCGTTCATCGGCTAGTGCAAACTCTCACTTAAATCCAAAATTGCATGTTTTCTTATACGGACCTCACAAACTCGCATAAATTTATTTGCGAACATTTGGTGAGACTGAAACCACTAAAATCACAAATATCCTATGTATTCGCATATACTTTACGAATTCACATAAATATATTTGCGCACATCATGTTAGACTGAAACCACTAAAACCTCAAATATTCTACTTATTCACATATACTTCACAAATTTGCATAAATATATGTGTGAACATTCACTTAAATTAAACGTCGCAACATTGCAAATATCTGTAATAAATATTTATGAATTTATTACATATATGCAAGTCATTATTTGTGGAATTCGCTAATCATATATCACAACAAAAAACCTATGGATTAGCAACGACCGAATTCCATCGCTAATCTGTCGTCAATCCCTCACTGCAGAGTTTAGCGATGAATTAACGACAGAGTAGTGACGGGTAACTTTCATCATAAATTTTTAATCATTAATTAGCGACGAAACGTATCTTTCGCTACTTTCGTCGCTAAATTGTGATGAATTAGCGAATGCTATGATTCGACGCAAGGCCGTCATTAATCTGCAGGGATTTGGGTTTGCGACAAATATGAATCAGTTGCTAATTTCGTCGCTATTGTAGCGACGGAATTGCAATGGATTACAATCCGTCATAAAAAACATTGGTCGATTCAGTTTTGCGATGGATAAATATTTGTCCCTAATCCGTCGCTAAATTGGAGGTCGATACTAATTAGCGACGGATAATATCCGTCGTTAAAATTAAAAAAAAATTAAAAAAGTATTTAAAATATAAATATTGAGAAAAAAAATTTCGTGATACAATTTATATATCCTGTGAATAAAAAAAAAATACACATAAAAAATACATATACAAAGCAACTACAAATAATTTATCGATCCACTATAATCCTCGCCAAGTTCTAATTATTTATAAGTGAACAATTACAAAGAGTTTCTTTTAAAACAACAAGAAGGTACAATAAATTCAACACATGAATCTAATCATCGCCAAGATTTTGTGCATCATCTTCTTCATTGTCTCGATCTGTCCCTTCATCCATGCCTCCATCAGCTCCTCTATGTTGATTATCTTCAGCATCCTATAAGAGAAAAGAAAGGTTAGTATTGATAAACAAAATATAATGAAATAAATTATATGTAATGCACCTAAGTTAAGGTAATCAAAGTAACATGAGTGAATTACACATAGTCTAGCTAACAATAAAGTGAAGGATATTAATAGAATTTAGATGTGTTCTAAGGCTGACAGAAAAAAATCATAATAATTCAATCATGCAAATATGTGTTTTAAGGTTGTCAGAAAACTCTCATAGTGATTCAATCATGCATATATGTGTTTTAAGTTAGTGAAAAAACTTTCATAGTAATGGAATCATGCTTATATGTGTTCTAATGTAGTCAAAAAAATTTAATAGTGATGAAATCATGCATATATGTGTTATAAGGCAGTCAAATTTTCATAGTGATGAAATCATGCTTATATGTGATGAAATTATGCATATACTAGCTTGAAATCTAACGACATGAAACAAATGACATGAAACATTTCATACCTGACAGGCACCTGCAGACGAAGTTCCCCTATCCTGAAAAAAGATGCACAACTCATTACGGACAACATCGAAAATTACTTTATGTAAATTGTCATGCATTGTGTCCTTAACAAGCTGGCGAACACCATCCTAAGAATTAGGCGGGCCAGTCGAATGCTTGGAGCTGATGCTGGCGGGAGAACTCTGAGAGCTGTGACTCGAAGAGGCAACGACTGGTGAGGTGTTCATATTACTCTCAAACCCGAACACATGACCCATTTTGGGTTCACCTGTTGCAGTCACCCATCCTGCAGGATCAAAAGGCGGATGCTGAGTGAAGTCATCACCATATCGCTCTACCATTTGTTGCTTTATGACTCCTACAAAGTATTAATTACAATATGGATTAATAATTAAGAATTACAATATTTATGATAACTTGTATATTACAATGTTTATTAATACAATAAATATATATCATTGTCGTTCTCGCCTTCTCTGATATGAACTCTCCCGTGGTCTTACATTTATGTGTTTCAACAAACACATCCTTATATGGCACAATGCCTCCTTTTTCTACTTTCTGCGAAGTTAAATGATAAAAAAAATATTTAACAGGTATGCAACAATACTTATAAATTTGATAATATATATATTGATGAGTTATCATTTTCTTAAGGTCGCTCCCAAAAGTCCTAGATCCACCTATGTGTAGATGGGCATCGGGCATCTTCGCTCGATTTTATGCAACCTTTGCTGAGCGGTTTCAAAATTCATGCCCCACTCACTTGTCGTACATTGCATCCCAAACATATGACCTGATAGTAGGAGGGCCATGGCCCTTCCACTGCAGTGGATCATCTATCCCGCCAGATATTTTTCTTGTTGCAGTCTTCATATTGTGCAATATGTCTGCAAATCGACTGGTAGTCACCTTCTGCCACACCTTCCTCGCGTCCTGCTCCTCCATCGTAGTCGCGAAGCGATTCGAAGTCTACAAATAATTTTAGAAAGTTAGTAGACATGACTATAATAAAAAATTAAATATGAAACACATTAACTATGAGAAACAATTTTATACCATGAATGAGGACCACAATCTGTCCAACACCTCCTTCGGGTACTTTTTCTATTGAGTGACCGGTCCTGGTAGATGTTGAAGTAGTGAATGCTTAATCTCTAGTATTACTTCTTGTGGCTCGAACCTCGCGTTGCACATGAATTGGTATACATTAACTATCAATATATAATATTTATAAGTATAGGATAAATGAAAATGAAATACTTATGGTCGATTATCGATATACACTATTTGAATAAGTCATCGTGTGTTAGACTGAGAAGACTCTGCATCCAACGTTGTCTCGTGACTTGTATGAACAACTGGTGTAGGTGGGTCATATGCAGTAGAAACATCATCTATAAAAAAATGAGTTAGAAATTCACACAATGCGCATTTAAACTGCTAGCAGAAATATCTTCTCTAGCTAACAAATAGTAGTAACGACAGAATCCTTAATATTCTTTACCTCAGATACTACGACTTCTGATACGCACAATGTTTTAAAAAATCTACTCAACTCGGATAATACCCCCCATATAGGTTTGTCTAACATATCATGGAATGCTAGGGGTATGACATGACAATCATGGCTCTTCAACCCATATAATTGTCCCTCATCTATCTTCATAGCCCGAGCAATGTTAGAGACGTATCCATCTGGAAATATCAACTGTCTCAACTATTGACATACCTGCTTTATTTGATCTGGTCCAAGCACGTACCTTGCATTTGGTTTCAATACTTTGCCATTGTACTCTTTGAGTTCCAATTCTGGTCTTTTACATATTACTTTTAAATCTATATGGGCCTTTGGATTATCCTTCATTTTTCCTTTGACATTCATTACCGTATTGAACACATTATCAAACATATTTTTCTCCACATGCATCACATCCAAATTATGCCGTCTCAATAAGGTCGACTAATATGGTAGTTCTCAAAATATAGATTTTTTTGTCCAATTGTGATCCTTTTTCAATTTAAAGAAGGGCATCAGGCTACGGGCATCTGTCAGTCCATATGGAAAGTATCGCAATCTTCTTAAAATCTCTATGGCAGACAGCCTTGTAGGTGGACCTTTCATTTCAGTTGTGTCTGCTCGGAACACATTCTTTTATCATCGAAACGGATGGTCATTGGGTAGAAATCGTTGGTGACAATCAAACCAGCATGACTTTCTTCCATGCGTCAATCTAAAAGATTTTGTATCCTCTATGCAGTACAGACATGCAATCTCTCATGTGTGCTCCAACCAGATTACATACCATATGCAGAAAAGTGACCGATTATCCATAGAACAACAACCTTCATATTGAAGTTTTGTTTTTTGTGGGCATCGTACGTGAGAATACCATCATCCCATAGTATTTTCAATTCATCAATCAATGACTTTAAATATATATCAAGATTTTGGCCTGGAGAGATTAGACCAGGGATCAATAGAGACAAGAAAAGATTTTGACGCTTCATACACAAGTTTGGAGGAAGGTTGTATAGGGTGACAAATACTGGCCAACACGAGTATGGAGTTGATCTACCCCCAAATGGATTAAATCCATTTGTATATAAACTGAGCCTAGCATTTCTCACTTCCATTGCGAAAGTCTGATGGGTACGATCAAAGTGCTTACAAGCTTCCACGTCAAAAGGATGTGTGATCTTGTCTTCATCATTTCAAACTTTATTTGCATGTCATCTCATGTGTTTAGTTGTTCTCGAAGACATACAATCGTTGCAATCTAGGGGTGAGAGAGAAGTAGCAGAGCGACTTGTATGACACTTCTTTTGACCTCGTGCTACCATTGCCTCTTGTCTTTAGCTTTAATCGAGGATGTCCACGTGACGGGCATGATCTGCTATTTTCTTGATCTTTGAAATACAACATGCAGTGATTTTGACAAGCATCTATCTTTTGATACCCTATACCTAGAGCGTTGACCATAACCTTCGCACGATAAAAATTTTGTGGCAATTTCTCATCTTTGAGCAACATACACTTCACAATAGAGCACAGACGATCAAAACATGATTGACTCAAATTAAACTCGGACTTCAGATTCAGTAGTTGAAGAACTGTAAACAAGATAGTGTGACTCTTGCAACCATTCCAAAGTGGCTCATCAGCATATCTAAGTAAATCATAAAATCTACTAGCTGCATTGTTTGTTGTTTCTTCCTCTACCCTAGTTGGTACATCACTAGGACCCATAGCAGAACCCAGTTCTGGTCATGCGGCATCAAATATCAAATCCACATATGGATTATCGTGCACCACATCCACCCGTGCATCAAAATTATTCTTGAATTCTTCACCATGAAACATCCAATTATGATAATCACTCACAAAACCCTTCTTTTATAGGTGATGTCTAACGCCCTGAGGTTCTACAAATCGATTGTTCTTACACATGGTGCAGGGGCACCTGATCTGGCCAGTGGGATTCACTGTACTGACACTTGTCGTTGCAAATTCAATAAAACTATCAACACCATCCATATATTCAAGCGGCACCTCATTGTCAACTATCCTACGGTACGTCCATTCACGGTTTGCAGTCATTTTCTCCTATGATGTTATGGATATTATCCTAACCAGTTAAAAGAGAATCATTATAATGCTATGATGAAGAAAATATCAAATTTATCATGCATTCGTGGTAGATATAATGATTTGATATACATCACACACACACACACACACACATATATATATATAATATCATACAATCATAAGAACTATGATGCATGCATTGATAACTTAATATTTTCATGTGCAAAATCATTCATTTGAAGCATGTTTGAAGCATTGATAACTTATCATTCATTTTCATATGCAAACTCATTTATAACACGATACATTCATTTGAAACATGTTTTCATGATACAATTTCACATGGAAGTCATAATCAAATTGAAAGTAACTTCATGCAAGCATGGATACAATCACATCAAACATTGTAATACATTCAAATCATTCATATCAAAACAATGTCAAACATGTACCTGCAGTAAACACACTTCAATATCCCGCTTACTACCATGACTAGCATGAAATTCAAACTCTAAAAATAAGAACACTTCTATTTTCATACATTAAAATCATGCTCAGCATGATCTCTGAACTTCATCAAAGCAGTCCTAGATATCCACAACTATGTCAGTGTGTGAATAGAAAAGTATTGCATCTAAGAAATTAAATAACCTGTGATGCACATGCATCACTTACTCACCACGAGTATTTACCCGATTTGCATTGCTTTTGTCACTTACTTACCATGGATCGCAGGGCACAAGTGGGATCCGTTGAGAAATCTGCAAAAGACACTGTGTTAAAATGAAGTTTATTACTCGATGACAAGGTGGGTGACACCCCCTGTCAGAAATGAGTCTGAATAAAGAGACACAACCCTCTGCTGAAAGCGAGACAGGTAGGGGCGCTGCCCCTGCCGACAGTAAGGTCAAGGCAGGGAGCGAAACTCTCTGCCGAAACATTCACAGGAGGCAGGGGGTGGAACCCCTCGAAGAGAAGCATCGGAAGGCAGGGGGTCTCGCTGCCTGCAGAGGCAAAATTTCCTAGCAAATGGATCCACCCCCTGCCGGGCAAAATTTCCTGGCAGGGGGATCTGCCCTCTACCAGGCAAAAAAGACAATGGGCTTCACCCCCTGTCAAAATTATCGAGGACAGGGGGGCGAAGCCACCCCCTGCCAGAGAAAACAAAAAGGCAGGAGGTATCTCCCTCTGCCGATCATTCTTCGGCAGCGGGGCGGAGCCCCACTGCAGGAGAAGTCAAGAGGACAGGGGGGCCTTGTCGGCATTCAAAAGGACAGGGGTAAAGCCCCCTATCCTACCGGAGATTGGGGCTAGGGGAGGGCCTGGCAGAGGCGATCGGGGCCTCTGCCAGCCCCGCCGACTACAGAGGGGTGGGGAGGGCCCGGTAGAGGCTGTCGGGCCTCTGCTGGCATTCTGACAACCATAGGGGGAAGGGGGAGGCTATAGCATAGAGGAAAGGGGGAGGGTTACCTACGGACAGGGCTTGCCGAAAAACACATAGGGGGAGCAACGAGAGAGAGAACAGGAGGGGAAAGAGAGAGGAGGTCGATGGGAGGTCAATGGGCGTCGGGCAGCGGGTGGGCGGGCGATGGGAGGCCGATGGGCTGCAGGCGGATGACTGATGAAACAGAAAGGGAAAAAAGGATCACATTAGGGATTTATGGGAAATTTAGCGATGGAATCACGACGGCAAAATTCTATAGCAAACTCCATCCCAAATGTGTGATGAAGTAGCGACAAAAAATTTCTGTTGCTGAGTCATCGCGAAGTTGTGACGGAGTTTGAGACAGAATTGTTTCATCGCTAATCCATCGCTAATTTGCGATGGATTTTCGATAGAATTTTTTTCATCGCTAATTCCGTAAATAATTCAAATGTTAGCGACGGATAGTTTTCTCTAGCTAATCCGTCGCAAATTTCTGTCACTAATAGAGTTTTTTGTGTAGTGTATAAACTCATTTTTGTACCTACAGTATTTTTTTCATTTATGACTACAAAGAACTTTCCTATAGAATCTTCTACATTGTTCATCTCTCTTTGCAACGATTCTCATATAATTTGGTGTTGCATTCTGAGGAGGTTGTGGTATCATCCTTGTCATTGACTTTCTCATCTATAGGTTCAAAAGGTAAGTTATATATATATATATATATATATATATATATATATATATATATATATATATATATGTGTGTGTGTGTGTGTGTGTGTGTGTGTGTGTGTGTGTGTGTGTGTGTGTGTGTGTATTGTTTATTTTTTACTCCAAACTTTTTTTCTTTTTCTTTTAGATATGATAATTTAATAGTTCTATACGTATTTCTATTTGGTTGTTGCTATGGATGTTTTTTGTGTGTTTTCTTGTATTGTCATCAACTTTCTCAGCCACCAGATTTATTGTTTATGGTTTACTATGTTTAGAGTTTTTGTCATAGATATATTTTTTTTTATTGTAGATGTTTTTTTGTTGGTGTATTGAGGCTAGGGCCTGTGCACAAACATTGAATAAGGGTTAAGAGTTTATTGTTAGTAGTTGGTTTTCATAGTGGTTGTCATAGGTAGTTATGTTAATTGCATGTACGAAGTATATATGGATGATATTTTGTCATATGTTATTTTTATTAGACAGATGATATGTTGCGTGATTGATGTAGGCAGTTAATGATGAGCTCTGAAATGGTTAGAGTACATTACCCTAACAAAGATTACCTTACTTGGCGATCTATAATTGTCTAAAAAAATATTAGCTATATAGAATTTATGGCTTTGATCTCATAAAGCCATATATATGGAAGGGCCAATGGTCCGCTTATACAGTTTTTCTCTGAAACTAGATATCCGACATATATGGATGGCCGGTTGGATGATGATGTGATATCAATGTTATTTAGTGGTGATGTTTACTTAATTGTTCGCTAAGATAAAGAAGTGGAGAATATGCATCTATCGAGTTGAGTCATTTGTCAATCATCCAACTGTTGCAAAGAATCAACGCTATTGATGTTGTACATGATTAAAGGATCACTGCAAAAGAAGTGGAACCACATGGGCAAATAAGTGCTAATGATCTTTATTGCAGTAATTTGAATGACATGCAGCCTTTTTGGGCATATGACAAACCTAGGTACAAGTTATAATTTTGATATAATTTATGGATGAGATATAAGTGTGATGATGATTGTGATATTTTGATGGTTAATCTTGAATATTGAAAATGCAAGAATGTTTCATGCATGCAAGAAAATGAAGTGATAGATATGATGATTTTTTTATTTAGTTTATACAATCGAACAGTCAATTAGCGATAGCAGTAATCGTGTTTATTATGAAGAATCAGATGATATCGTTGATGATGAGTATACCATGTCGATAGGAGAGGACGAAGACAATGATGACATAGGACAAATAATGGTCGGTGAAAGTGATGCACCAATGGCATTTGAGAAGTTGAACCTTTGGTATGTTGTATATATATATAAACATTTGTTAGGCAGTATAACTTGTTTATGTTTTTATACTAATAAGACATGCTTGAATATGTTCTTATTCAATGGATTCTCATACAATGAAGAGCAATTGAAGATCATTGAAGTAGAGATATATCATTTGTATGACCAATTATATAACAAAAAGCTTAATGATTGTGAACAATTTCAGTGGCTAACAACAAATTCAAACGATTGATAAATTGCTTTTGGCGAAAGGTTTAATGATCTCCAGCACAACCCTAAGTTTTTGAAAGATAATGTGATAAGAAATAATTATAAAGCAAAATTCTTAAAGAGCAATAATAGCAGAGTAATTGTCATATGCACAATGAAGAACTCGCAGGTGACAGTTGATTTTCCTTGGAAGATCCATTGCATAAAGGTACACGGAGTAAGGTTCTTTCAAGTGAAGAAGTATCAAAGCAAGCATACATATGGTAGACTACTGGGCAACCTTATAATGAAAAAAGTTTCTTTCAAGTGGATTTTGAGTATTATTCACAAATGCATGCACGATAACCCAAAGATAACTGCACAAAAAATCATGAATGACATCAATTGGAAGAAAGGTGTGAAGGTTACTTACAAATAAGCATAACATGGATAGAAACGGACTAAGGAGACACTATATAGTTTATTCAAAGTGTCATTCCAGATGTTTTCTACCTATTTAGATCATCTAATGAAGGCTAATCGATGATCGCTAGGGTACATTCAGTCCAATCAAAAAAATTGATTTCAATACATGTTTTTATCCTTTTTTCTAAGCATTGATGGGTTTTTGAAAGGATGCCCTCCAATAAATATGATAAATGATGCATTCCTAAAAGAAAGATATGTACGTATATTGTTGTTGGCCCATAGTATTGTTTATTGTGGTGAGATGTTTCTGGTAGCATTTGTTATTTTTGATAAGAAGTCTAATAAGTCCTCTATACATCGCTTATATTTCATGTTGGGTTTTACATGAAGAATTTGATGGATAACTTTTCAAAGAAATTTGGTTCACCACTCAGTGCACTTTAGTGGAGTGCAGCTCGAACAATCAGGAGAGAAGAATGCACGTATTTTTTTCAAAAAAAAATGAGAGCAAAACAATGATGCATACAATTATGTTGCCACTTATGTGAATCCAAAATATTAATTGGGCTAATAGTCACTTTCTAGCAAAAGGTATGAGTGCTTAACATCTAATATAACAGAGAGCTTCAATTATTGAATTCTGGTCATATATGACAAGCCCCTAATTTCTCTTATTGAAAATCTTTCTCTCATGATGATGGAACCTTTTAAGAAAAGAAAGAATGTCGAGCAGCATATGACAGGAGTTATGGTGCCAAAGGTGAAAGAAAAGCTAGAGAAACTGAAAAAAAAAAGACATAACAAATATGTATGCAAGTAATGTTTTGCCTTCGACATCAGTATGAAACTCATGACCAATCTCATAGTTATAATGTTGATCTTCATAAGCACTTGTGCTTTTGTGAAGAGTGGCAGGTTAGAGAGATTCTTTGCGAACATAGGATCACATGCATTTTGTATAAGGGCAACCTACCAGAGAATTGGTGTAATAAGTTGTTCATAGTTGAATCGTATCGAGCTACATAAAATCAATATTTATTCTTCTTGATGGTAGATAATATTTCACACATCACCCCATCTACTCTTATAGTTGTTTATTCACCAAAAGTGGTTCATAAAGCAGGGTGACCTAAGGTTAACAGATAGAGAACAAAATACAAGGATGTTTTACCATACAAGTGCAGTGTTTGTGGTGAGGTTGATCATAACAGGCAGAAATACGAATAAGAGTATGTTAGGGTGCATATGCTTTGCAAAATATAGGATTTGTTGATTGTTGTTTAATGAATTGTTTCTTTGTGTGTATATATAATGTTTTTAATGAATTACTCCAATGTCGTATATCTTCTATGTATATCTTAGGTAGTTCGTGATGTATAGCCATAAAGGTTATAAAAAAAAAATCAAACTGCCTTGAGTTTCAAAGAGCAAGGAACAAATTGTTGTGCATCAGGTATAATCAATATCCCGAATCATATGTGTATATTTATCATACTATACATGTATATAAATCATATACAATTTATTTTATTGTTAAAAACATGTTAATGAGGAAGAAAATATTGTACAATAGAACATAGAAGAGTTGAAAGAGTATGAATTTGGCAAAGAAGCTCTATTGGCAAGTGATGTAAGTGTTAGGTTTGCACATTAGTTAGTTTGTTCTTTTGTTATATTTGCATGTAGACTCATTTGAATCTAACATGAATGTACTACACTGGATTTATATTATGTAGCATCTAGCAAGATTTATAGACAGATTCCAAGTAACCCACAACCAGGACAGGGAAAAAAAGAACTTGTTGAAGACCCTTTACCTTGCCCCATATTTCTCTATGAGTCCGAACAACGATGTTTATATTGTTTTATCTACTGATTAATAAAAACTAACTAGTAAACATTGTTTGTTCATAACAAATGGTTATAATTAAAGAGCAATAAGATTGTATCATTTTTTTAAAGTTGACAAGGTATCACTTACACAACTTTGTATAATTAAAAAACTTAATTTTTCACTTGCATAACGACCTTAAACTAGATTTATGTTGTAGCTTAATTTCTTTCAACTGGAGCAATGAACAATGGGTTCTTTGAGAAATGAACATGAAGGAAAAGGACTTCAGGTTATACAATTCTATGCATAACACATATTTAGTAGATAAAAACCTCAAACAAATAGTACGATAACATAACTTATTCAATAATATACTCGCTTTGTTATATATGTTTGTTATCTCATTTTCTTGCATATGTATTGCATGTTTATTTTTTACCACAATTTAGATTTGACTGCTATAAAGATTGGATAACGCATATCATGAAGGGTATTTCTCAACAAGAGAACGAGTAATTATTTTTTATTTGTTTGTTAAATCAATTCGTACATGTACTTATTTTTTACTTGGTATATGATTGTTACAGTTATGATTATGGTATATTTGTCATAGTGCAATACTTTGGCAGAAAGTGAGGATTGAATTTTATACAGATATGTGTTTATATGTTAGTTGTTCAATTTTTTGGGATGTTCATTGTAGTTAGTTGTTTGCTAATAACTCTTTTTTCATCAAGATGTTACAGATATTATCAACTTATATAAACACATGAAGCAGAGGGCTTCCAAGGGTATGAAGGTTAATAACAGGCGGAGGTTAAGGAGACATCAGTTAGTGAGATGCTGGATATCAATGTATCAATAGCTGAGCTGAGGACAATTATGGGTTCATTGTAAATTTGTATTGTGAACATCAAACATTAAGCATGTAAATGCACACACACATATGAGTTGTGGACACTGTTGGTTTTCTTTTATTATTGTTTCTATTGTTTAGATTCGGTTTTTAAGGTTTGTACATGCACAGATACATGTATGAATGAATATATCTGCGAACATGAAAGAATGTGTATTGTAAAATATACGAGCAGGTTAATTTCCAATAAATAAACGTTATTTTGTTCATTTTCAATAAATGAATGCTATTTGCCTACTTTCACAACTATTTTATGCAAAATGTTAAGTTTCACAAATATTTTTTGCGGACTTATTCATTCCATATAAAATATTTATGATGATGAGAAATGCGGCATAAATATTTACTGGAATATAGAAGTCCACATTATTTGTCAATTTTTCCAATTATTTTATGCAAACTTCTTCATAATCATAAATATGTGTCATTCTTATCCAAAAATTTATTAGAATAAGGAAGTTTGCATAAAATAATTATGGCAATAGACAAATATTTGTTTACTTTCACAACTATTTGATGCGTAATGTCAAGTTTCACAAATATTTTATGCTGACTTGGTCATTCCACATAAAATATTTGCGATGATGAGAAATGTCGTATAAAATATTTTATGCAGACTTGTTCATTCTGCAAATATTTTATGTGGGCTTTCTCCTGTTCATATTTGTTATTTTTTACAGTTATTTGATGACATTATATAAAATATCAATAATTTATAATGTTGATCTTCCACACAAATTTATAAAGCAATCACATGAAGTCATTGTTGAGGATGCTATCAATGGTGCGATCATAGATCCTCCATCACTTTATTTGCATTCTTGAAAAGGTCAGTTTGACTCTGTATCATATCCTTTAGCATGTGGTTTTCTTTAAGTATAAGAACCAACTTTGCTTTCAATCCACTTAAGGCCTCTTTGTGCTTTACCCTAACTTTCTCCTGCTCTTGAAAGGCTCTCTTTGCAGAAAAAGAAAATGCAACCCGCTAGGTAGCTACAAAATCGTCAATGGTGGCATGTACCATAGATGTCAAGTCAATGTCTTTGTCTCCGTTGCGTCAGTCTTCAAGTTCAGAGAGGAATACCATGGGATAATCTTTCGTTCGATCATTTGTGAAAAGCGACAAAAATTTACTAATTGTGTGAGGGCGACTGGGTGGTTGTTGAACAAACTCAAACTATCAGACGACTCGACTGGCTATTTGGTGCTCAATTTCGTTTATGTTGTGTAACCAAATGTCTTTCTTCGTGATGTCCTTCACCCCCACAACCACATTGACATTCTCCTCATTCTCATTTGCACCTTCATAGGGGCACAATTTACCTGCATTTCTTTCATGGTTAGGTCTACATACATACAACCTGATTAAGACTCGGATCTGGACCTGAACGTCCTATTAATACATGGACCCGGGTATAGTTTGTAAAATTTTATACCAGACATGGACCCAACCCAAGTTTCGATTAAGACCCGTAAATTTTCAATGTAAAACTGATAAAAAATATGGTTTTACTGTGTATGGTCTGGGTTTGGTTCATGTAGTTCTTATCGGGTTCGGGCATAGTTTTTCTTATAGTAGACCCAGATTTGAACCAGATATTATATTCGAAAATCTTGTCCAAGTCTGGTTCCACCTGGGTCCAAACCAATCTTTGATCATGGCCCTCTTTTCCTTTTTTGTTACATAACCGACTCCACATTGTGGCATGTGAATGTGCTCCCATATCTAAACCGGCAAGGATTAATATACAAGATGTATCTATAAATCAAAACTTTAGGTATAATACACAATATACAAGTATAATAGAATATTAAATAATATATGAGTATAAATCAAAAGTTTAGGTACAATGAAAGAATAAATACCTCCAACAACACCATCCTGACAATATTTTTTCTCTCACTCCTCGCATTACTCAAACTTGCATATAAGTGAGTGATGTTGCTCCTCATGCATATTGATCGACATGATCCAGATCTTGCAACAGTTCGATGTACGATGCATGAACAAGCATGAGCCCAAAAAAGTAAAAGAAAAATACTTACACCAACTTGTTTGCCATACTATTGTTCATGCCTCCAACACACGATAGCTTGCCTTCATCATCCTTGCCTTATTGGGGTCATAGTGGCTCCTAAGCCATGAAAATTTAATCTTTTTGCCTTCAAATGCATCATTCTTTGCTTGTAAGTAAAGATCACACAACTGCTTAAAATCTCTCCACCGTTGTTCACTCATTGACTCCCCATGGCACTTCAGTTTGGTGATTCGTGTCACGTCCTCTAGCGGGATAGTCATTTCAAGATCTTCGAACTTGAATATATTGGTTCCTGGATTTCAAAACTACATAACGGCCTCTAAGAGGGGTTGACAGATGTTTCAAAGTGTGATCTCCAAGAATTTGCAAAAATGCATATGATCCAGTAACTTCTTCGCTTCCTCTTTTAGTGTTATAAACCAATGGTGTGATTGGTTTCAGTAGAACTAGTGCATGTGGGATGTTGGCTCTTCTGAATCAATTGTTTGTGGATCCTACAATCAAAATTATTTTTTCTAGAATTAGTCAAATTAATCATTGAATTATACACATATAAATATATATTTTTACATATTTGTCACATACATGATAAACTAATCAATTGCATAAATAACAAAAGCCTATTTTCAGCCCCGAGGGATTTGGTGCAGTGGAAGGGGCCTTGGCCACTAGAGATTTCATTTCCACAAGTGACAAACCCCTTGCATTAATGAGGGCAAGGAATAAAAGTCGAGTAAGCTCTTGCTCAGCCGAAGCTAGGAAACTCCCTGGGGGTAAGGGTGGGCAACCGGCCCGACAGCCCAATGGGCCAAGCTGACCCGGCCCGCCATGGTTTGGGTTTGGGCCATGATTTTAGGCCCGAGCCCATTAGGTACCAGGCCGAAACCCTATCGGGCTCGAGCTGGCTCACACGCTACCAGGCTGGCCCAATGGGCTTGAGTTATTTATTATTTTTTTAATAATATAATTTTTTTAAAATTTAACTATTACATAGTAACTTGGATAACTATTATTATTTACCTAATTAGTTTCATGGAAACTCGTTATCTGTTAATTATGTTAATTATTACTATTTAGCAAGCTGGGTTGGCCAACCTGATGCCCACCCCATGAGGACCTGATGCCCACCCCATGAGGGCAAGGGGTGCACCACAGGTTTACACCAACTGGCTTAGCCAACAAGACTAGGTCTCTGATCTCGAGGGTGGAATATTTGCTATCATTAAAGTTATAATTTTTTTTTATATCACGTTTTTATAAGGATAAGAAGGCAATTTTAACCTACAATCAACGCTATCTTCAATATTAAACTAACGATGGCAGAAAAAATGGGGGCCTATTTGCTTAGAGATGACAAGAATTTGAGGGTTATTTGAAAAGTTTAAAAACTATGGCGGGTACTCTAATCTTGAAAAAAAAAGTTTGTTAGGTCGCAAATAAACAGGATAATTTGCCAATTTGCGCCTAAATTTTTGAATAATTCAAAAAATTGTCCATGCTTTTCAAAATCTTCAAAATTGCATCTCATCATCTTATGGTTATTAAAAAAACCGAGGATTTCACATGAATTTACAAGAAAATAACAAGTATGGAATTTTATCATTATATTAATTACTCCCTTTTATTTTAAGCTTAATCTCCATCTACTAAAAGCCCAACCAATTCGTCGATGTCATCAAGACGGTGACAATTCAGAGGTCAGGTTAACAACATATAACAAGAATCAAAATCAAGGAGACAAACAAATTGAAATCCACCTTTTGGTGTTTGAGACCCCTTTCTTCTTGTTAAAGAGGATAAAAAAGGTAATAGCGTTGTATTGACCCCATAGTGGGCTAATACTTATCGCCGTTAAGATTAACAAAGTTCGTTTTTTATCAACATAAACAGAACTCTAGTGGCCATTTTAGAATTTTTCAATGATTAATGCCATTTTAAAAAAATTCTCCACCAAATATTGATTTCAACATTAACAAATCAGTACCACGATTTCAGAGACCAACTTCCTCTGCTTTTTATTCCCCCAAAAACATGAAAACAAAAAAAGGAGCTGAGTTCCATAAGTTGAGCTCTCCTACTAGAAACATAATCAGCAACCATTCACAAACCACAACATGAATGACTGTCAAGATTAGTGGAAACAAAAGAGAATGCCAGGCACCGGCAAATGAATATAAACAAAATTTAAGAGTTAACTTCATCTTACCACCAAAAAACTTTGTAAAAAGCGGCCTAAATTAGCGTATATATAACATCATTGCTTCCAAGAATGTCTATCCAAGAAAACAGGCTGTACAGCAGGCTTGCCTCTCAAATTTGGTGACCAACTCCAAGATCATTGCTGCTGCTCAATTTTATTGCTGAAAGCAATCACCAGGCAACTTGCCCTTGGTTTTGATGAATGCATCACCTGAGGAACTTTGTTAATTGACTTGAAACCATGGGAACTGCAGCAGCATCCCAGTTATTGGTAGTGGAAGAACAGAGAGTGAAGATCCTGCATTTTCTTTATGATGTAGTATGTCTTTGATGTAGCGCATACTTGACGACTTCATAGAAGGAAACCACGATCCCGACCGAGGGCCCAGCACGACCAACACGTGGTCCGATGCCAGTGAAGAGTCCCTTGATTCCCCCATCTCTGTTACAGGAACATAACATGTAAATTACCACGCACAATTGACACAAAGGATCGGATAAGAAACAAGCTACAGTGAAAAAACAAGGGCAGATGCCTATGGAAATCTAGCAGCAAAGATGACACCAAAATAGCAGCTCACACTTTATCAAATACCACCAAAAGCTGCCAAAGTGTGTGGCTTTTAACCGTCCACCTTTTCCATATTTGCCTCAATGACATGGCTGGTTCCAACATCACTTAGTTGACCATTGCGTAATTGAATAAAATGACTAAACACCTTTCATTATCGTTTACATGACAACACAACATAAAATGGGCTGTTTTATCAACGTAGGACAGAACTAATTGTGTACCTTCGGCAGGTACTTGAAATGCATTAAGAAAATAAAAGCAGCTTCTTGTAATGTACTCAAAGCCCATCATTCAGAAAAGCCAGAACTTTACTCTTTGTATAACAAAAAACCTTAACCCTCATTAGGATTCTCAAGCAAATATATTTTAAAGGTACTTTTTTTTCAGTCATGGTTGGATAGCAAAACTTTCTAGGCTTTGATTTCTATCAAAAGTTGGTGTTTGAAAAATGAGGCAAAAGAAAATTTTCAATGTGGTCTGCCATTAAGAATGGCGACTGGACAAATAATAATGACACCAAGATCCAAAACACCCCACATTATATCAAAAAAGGTCTTGCTAAGCTGTTGTGCTTAAAGACAAGGTAACATCCATTTTTTTGTGAAACTAAGATATCTTGAGAATCTTCTCCTGATTGAATTGAATGTCTAATTAGCAAAAGCACTACATCTGGGCTTGCAAGCGCCATATATTTGGGTTTGCACTGTCTCATCCGAAAAAGTAATAGGAGACTATGAAGCATCATCATCTATAGATTCTATAACTTAAATGTACTCTGCAGGACCATAAGAAATATATGCCTTCAAGGGCAAGGAAAACAACACTAGAGATATTGGCCATTCCAAGTAATATACCTCCAAATGTCAATTAGGGTTTGTCTGGTGGTCATCCTCAGTGCCTTGGAAGGGTCTTTCTGGAAGCAACAGTACTCATATTAGAAACAAGTAGATGTAACAAACGATTGTAGCATCGATGTGTTTGATACAAAATAGAGATGGAGCACCATGTGTGATACCACATAAACCTTCATAATTAAATCAAATATGAATCATAAAAATCCAAAGGAGTAGGAAGAAGGGAAAAGCTAACATATTTAACAGCATGAGTACAGCCCATAACAAACCAAATAACTGATTTGCAAAATTTTCAATAGCTTTGGATTTTTCTGTTGAAACAAACATTAAATTGAACATGTTCCTGATCTGAGATGTGCATTAGACAATCTATCAGACACCACAAAATAGATTCTTAAAACTACAAAGCAAACTTGCCCAACAGTACAAACAGGTCAATGAAGGCCCTTATACCACTCGTATGTCCAACTTTTTCATCAAGAAAAAAATATGAATATAATAGTGATTTTCGGTGCCAAATAAATAATAGTAGTTCAGTTATCCTGATAAATTTTCCCAATGTTGTGCTTGATGAAACGAGGTCATGTGCCACGGTCCCTTTCACCAAGAGCCAGAGAGAGAGAGAGAGATGCATCTGTTTTATTAGAAAATTTTAGGAGAAATCATCTCATTTGGAATATGACATCACAAATAACAATAAAAATAAATGCAGAAATATGTGCTAGCATGTCAAAGGCACAGATCATGCAGTTTGCTGTATATGGAATACTAGCTCTAGAGACCCATGATCTGGCATATGGACCTCCACTGCTGATAAAGAACCTGTAAATAATAGTAAACTTACCATCTATCCATGACATAGGCCTTTAAAGGTTAAAATTACCGTATCAGGCAGATCTAGCTGATGTATGCATGTAGTTGGAAACTCTAATAACAGGATAATTAACAAAAAAGTAGAATAAAAGAATTTATTTAGCTGCATATAAAAGAATTTATTTAGCTGCATACAAGTGAAATCTAACTAAGAGATACCTCTATCTGTCTTCTAGTTTTTGCAACATCAAGAGGGCATGTTGCAGCAGCAGCAAGGCTGCCTGCCACAAAACCAGCTGAGAAGTTTGCCCCAACAACACTAACAGCATTAGCTTCTTCACCGACCATTTCAAGCAGTCTTCTTCTAATCTGCACGGAAGGCCACAGATGTAACTCCATTCTTATAAGTTCATTCACACGTAACTGAATCACAAAAATTTTTAGTACACTCGAGTCAGCTCTCACAATAAAATTTTGGGAAGAGATTGAACATTATATTGTTGCCACCTGCTCTAAAAGAAACGGTTTGATGAAAAAACAACCATAACATATCAAGAGAACCAAGAATTCAGAAATCCCTGATTTAATAACTATCTCAAGTCAACCATCAAAATCGTCCATTATATAGAAGAAAACCACAGTAATAGGGATCCCAGAGTTCATGCTTTGTCTTGAATAGATCTTTACATGAGAAGAATTTCACTTGTATAAACACTGGAAGATGTTTGTTCCATATAATAGATCAGTAGATATGTTGAAAAAAATACACCTTTTAAGACGTTTCAAAATGTGTGAAAAATAATGCATACCAACTTCTCAGAAATTCAAAGTTAGTTATGATATTTCTGAAACACAGATCTAACATGAATAGTGGATACACCATGCCACTTCATGGACACAATCATCAATCATCCATGCACATGGCTCCATCCATGCTTTATGATCTTAGATCTTGATTTTGCTGTTAGTTGCTTCTTTTTTATCACATGATGTTCTTCATGAACTTGAGGTTACTAATTAGGGGTTGACATCGGGTCCCCCCGGGCCGACCCAATTAAGAACCCATTAGGGCACAATGGGAATTATGGGCCACTGAAAGCCTGACCAAATAACTACCAGGACGGGCTAGGCCCAACAATTTTCAGGCTCGGGACTTAAGGGCTTGCCTGTGACCTGCCGATAATAATGGATCAGGTTGGGTCAAGGCAAGCCGACCCAAAAGCTGAAAACTGACATTTTTTTAATGCTTAAAGAGGAGGGAATGTCCTCTATTTATAGGTTGTGGATAGGGGCACGCTTCAATCTATTGATCGATATGAGACTAAAGGTTTGTATGAAAACCTTCCTTTTTTATGAGGACCGATTCAGGGTTTTGAATTAGGGCATTTCAATTTAGGGTTTTGAATTAGGGCTTTTTGATTTAGGGTTTCGAATTAGGGCTTTTTAAATTAGGGTTTGATTTGATTAGGGATTTTATATTTAAAATTTTTATATCAAAAAAATATGATTTCTTATTTGAGTTGAAACATTGGACGAAGTATGGTTGTTAAAGACAGAACATGTGTTTTGTCTGTTATGTTCTATTGTTCTGTCCAATCTTGGACAAGCAATCAAACAGACCCTCAGGGTCTCTTGTGAGTGTGCCCTTAGTGGTCATTGTGTTTGTGCCCATAGTGGTTGATTTGGTGGACTGCTGTGCTCATTGGATTTGTGGTATGGGTGATCTTGGATCTTCCCTGTGTGTGTGTGTGTGTGTTAACTTCATAACAGGTACTAGGTATCACTATCATAGCATAATCAACTATAATATTCATCATGTATTATCAGAAGCATAAAAGGAAGGAACTAAATATCTGTTCGAAACTGGTAATTGGCCTTATGGTAGCCAGTAGCTAGAAGTCACTCAAGAGAGGTTTCGTTACGTTTCCATAGATTTCTACCAATAAGACAAATGTAAACAGAGCTTCACATAAGTTCTTGATTGCTTGACAATGCATAGAACCATCAAAATACAAAAATCACACTAATTCATAAGAAACATTAGGAGCCAGTGTTCATAGGGAATAGAGTTTTAGAAGGTCGGTTTTGGAGTGAACAACCGGGATTTTATATGCTGCATCACTTTTGAGAATTTTGGTCATGCCACTTTACTTCATATTTTTCAACTTACACCATAGTCATTCTTCAACTTACTCCATAGTCCTTTGTCTAAAAAAGAAATTTGAAGTACTTGCTTGGTAGGTAGCCAAAATGACATTTTTGGTCTAAACAAATGATGAAAAGGCATTGGTACCATTGGACTAGAAAATTAAATTGTAGATCAGATTGTTTCCTCATGCCAACTTTTAAATTTATTCCAGACCTAAATAATCTCTTTACCTGATGTGAATGTTACATCATGAATTTCATATCCTCACCGGCTGATAGATTGCTAAATCATGTGAATCTTTATTGAGAGTTTCTTTACTATTTTAGGTTTTGCCAAATAGATAAAACCGGGCATTCATAGAGGACCCATATTCAATCTTCCATGTTAAATCAAGGCAAGCGCTTCTCCCAGTTAAGAGACTTCAAACCAGATTGTTTCTAGCTTGTTCTATGCCATGGCCCACATAGATGACGGATTCATTGCAAATGCCTGTATGGTTTTCATTTATCTTCAGTGAAACTCAACTTTTGCATCTAACATGGCAATACCTACCAAGCCGTGTAAGTCACAAAACAAGCACATTTAGGCTCATGAAACAAGAGACAAGAACCAGAACAACTTAGGAAGAATTTGGAAAGCAAAATGGTTTCAATTTTAAATTTCAAATGCTTAAATGGTTCAAAAATCAAAACAATCATAATACATAAGACTACAGTGTTTTACATCTGTCCTAATTCCTAATCGATATACTATTATAAAAATAAGCTCTTCTATAGAGAAATAATACAAAATTCAAGAATAATGTGTATGTAAAATTGTACATTATATAAAAATTACTTTTTCACAAGCACCATGATGACTGGTTAGGATGTAAACATTGATTACATCTATGCAATTTTGCAACTATATAATCACACAAATTGTTCATACTTCCACAGACAAAAAATACAGCATGACTATTTATGTGGAATAAAAGGCATCATAAACAATTAAATAAGAACAAGATATCTATACTTCAAATAGTAACTAATGAAAAGCTCTGGGATAAATTTAAACAGTAAAAAGATTTTTTTTAATGTTTATCAAGGTCATAATCTTATTATGAATCGTGAAACATTAGGTGCACCAATTATACATTTTGTATGTAAAAAAAGAAGAAAAAACTTAATTTGAACCCAAAAGAACAAAAGAATAGAAAATTCATAAACATTTACTGATTTTTTTAAAATATAAAAGAAACAACAACCGCATGTTACTAATATGAAATATCTTTATAAATGATCATGTAAACGATTGGTAAAAAGTTTACAGTAATTACCAAAACAACAACAATCATGAGATGTCTTGTAATGAAAAATTCATGAATGATCTTGTGAATGCATGCTTCAGTTGTCATACGAAAGTATATAGTTGGGTGGTTTCTCCATGCAAATATAAAAAAAAAGTATATAGTTCCTACCCATGCATGCAGAAATGTGAACATATAGTAGGTTCTCACATATTTTCCATGGTTTTAGTTGCAATCGTTCACATCGCTATAAACCAAATAAGCTAGTTTGCCTTTTCAGTCATACAAAATAAGGCTCTGTTTGGATGGGATCTTGGTAAAAAAAGAAATGTGCATGGACTAAAAAGGCATCAGAATGGACTGTAAGTTCTCTTGGCACCAGCCTTTTCATGCATGCAGAAGCTCTCTTTTTTTCTATTTGGCACCCAATAACAAGAAGTTTATGATTTTTTATTGAATTTTACCAAATAAGGCTCTGTTTGATCCAGTTTTCTTTTATACCAAAAAACTCGGGTTATGTTTTTCTTCTGAAAACTGTGTTTCTAAGAGAAAATGTTGGTGTGACATCAGGATTGGCGCCAAAATGTGCCCATAAATACTTGTCCAACACATTCACCATAAAATAAGGATAATAACCAACCCACAGCAGGACGATCGGCACAAATGAGATATCCACAAAATAGCGTTCATACATTCAGATAAGAGGAATTCAAATGGAAAGAAGATGTTGAAGAATGGGGAAGAATAGAAAAAAAAATTAAGAATGAAAGCAGTAACAGGCCGTTTCCATCAACTTTTGATTTGATGTGAGGTGTTAATCTCTTGGATCTTGTTACATTTAAGTTCCACATCTCAAAGCAAGTATAACCCTGCACTATTAATACCTAAGTTTTCTAGATTGCACAGGGCATGAAACTGGAACTCAGTTTATATGTGCTTAGTTAATAGAGCATAACAAGCAGCACATGCTAATAACGAGAGCTCAAGGGCAAAAAAACAAGCTCAAGCTTGAAGTCAGCAGGCATACACTAGCATATGAGAGAGAGAGAGCAGCACATTGAATAAGAGACTTCATGGCAATGAAGATTAGTCACAGCACCAATACCATGTACCAGAGCAAGAAATTTTGCCATAGATTATATAGTATGGCATACACAAAACACTGTTATATAAATGGTCGCAAAGCACAATTACCAAAAATTAAGAGTAGATCACCATAAGAAATTCATGAATATTGAATAACTATAAACATGAAAAATGGTGTAGCTGACATAGTGCTGCAACAAAATTTAATTCTGCATTTATGGTTATCCTTTCTCACAGACGCTTGCATATGGCTAATTCAATAAATGCAGACAGACACCAATTTATGGTCCAATATAGGATACTGCCAACTTTATTTGTGTACAAGCAGCAGCAATAAACAAAATGTGCATTTACAGAAAATCACAGAGCTGTTGATTGCAAAACCATAGGGACCACATATAGGATGTTCTAACAGGTAAACAGCTATAAAATTTCCATGGGTTATCTTCCAAATGAAGAATAACCTTTCTGGGGAACACCTCAAAGCATGATAAAACATGTAAAGGGACCTCAAAATAGACAATAAAACTGAAGAACAAACAAAATCATAGCATGCAATGAAAAGCACTAAGAAATAAATGTGCATCCAGAATCCTGAGGTAAATAAACAAAAATTACTATGACCAAGCAAGGTCACTCACAGGCTCAAGAGTAGACCAGCAGATTGCAGAAAATGGAACATCACGTGCTAGCTGTGCTCCAACCCCAGTCCACAGGACACGGTAACCTTGAACTGTGTCCAATTTAAAACTTGATCATAATCTAAATCTAAATAGGCAATCTTCACTGCCAAACAAATAGAATCATGCATTATTGGTCGTGATTCTCACACAAACAGAAATTATTGTGCATGTTGTGTATGCATGCGATGCGCATCCACGCGCGCGCAAGAGAGAGAGAGAGAGAGAGAGAGTATAGATCAAGCATTCTTTTTTTCATGCACAAATGACCACCACTTAAACTCAAACACCATTATATACTTGACATACCATTCTGTTTGTTTGTTGGACTTCTAACAGGCGCTAAAACTCCAAGTAAAGTTTTCCACATTCCAGGAGGCTTTGTTCCAGTTTGGATATCTCTAAAAGCCTGTTGACCAGTTAAGAAGCATGCATATCTCAAGATTTTTACTTCATCCTTGCCATAGTACAGCCTTTAGCAGCATAAGAAATATATGAACTGATTGATGACGATCTATTCAGCGATATCTACTGAAAGCTTATAGCCAACAAACCTGCATGCGGGTTCTCGCTAGTTCAATAGGAGAGCAAGCAATGCAGGCCAATGAACGGGCAATTGATCCTGCAAATAATGGGGCATACGGGCTCAAGCTTGGAGAGTTCTCAGTGAATTCCTCAATCCAGTTGCGGAAAATATCATAACAAGGCAAGTAAATTCCCACCTGAAAAGGAAAATGTAAATGAAGATGATCGATCATAACAAACACAAATAGAAGTTTTCCACTTAATTTCCAGGAAACCAAAGAGGTCAAGAGTGATATACTTCAAAAACTCAATCTTAAACATTTCCAACTTGGAAAAAAAAAAGATATCGCTGGGACAGAGAAGAGTTTGCCTTGGCTCTTCTACTACAGAAAGGAAGAGAGCGGAAGTTCAGGAAAATCATCAGCCTTAGCAGCATGGCCATCATTTCCTTCATCAATAGGAGTACCAGGGCCAAGGCCTTCACTTACAATCTATATCTCAATCAAATGACTTCTCAGTTTTCACTCTCTCTTTCAGAACATCTCTTCCAGTTATATCAGAACAATTAGATCACCAATGTTATTCTATTACAAGATATTTAGATCCTATAACCAACTCAACTAAAGCTTCTTTTCCTTTCACCAGCTAGCTGTGTTATTTGATTAAGTACCCTAATCACAGTCAGTATGGCATGTACTAACCATTTGCAAAATAACATCCAAGTAATTTCATGGTTTTGTCTTCTTATTTCATATCTGAAATTTTGATTAATTTTATTTTTGTTTTTGTTGGTGGTGGGTGGAGGGGATGTGGAACTGGATTTATCATTTCACAAACATATTAAATTCAAGGCCACATTCATGCATATTCACCAAATCCATACCATAGAAATACTGTTTAGATCTTGAATCAAATTACTACCCACCTGAAATGATGAAAACCTAGATCTGCCAATAAACCTACTGAACGTATAGACCGAACAAAAAGACCACTCTAACCACACTATTTTTTTATGAAGATGATCATTCAACCATTTGAGTTAGTAAATACATTGATGGGGCTACCTTTCTTGCTAAACTTCTAGTTTATTTGAGATTCACATGACCCACAACTCAAAGCGGGGGGGGGGGGGGGGGGGGGGGGATAATCGAAAGGGAATCTCCAATTACAAGTCAGATTCATCTGACAAACAGAGTATATTTATATATATCACCTTCGTCTTTCCTTACCTTTTCTCCCCTCCCTAAACTTACTGTCTTTCTTGATAATTTATAGTTTATTAGAGATTCACATGATCCACATGAACCACACCTCAAAGCAGGAAAGGGAAAAAAGAACTCATAAGGGAATCTAGATCAGAGGCCAGCTTCATCTTGCCAACAGAGTATTCGTGAACTCAAAAGCTTGACCACCTCTTGGTGTTTCCTTACCTTTTCTCGCTTCTCATGTTGACTTCTCTAATTCAAGCCATCAAGCAAAGAAGTATATGCACCTTGAGAACCATGCTAAAAGAGTTACAGTGCCTCACTCTCCCCGATAGTGTTATATCTGTCTCCCATAGTTCAAAAAAGCTCGGGATTCTTTATTCACATGAAAAAAAAATCAAGTAAAAGAAAGGTGCTAATCAAACCAAGTATATTTATGTACAAGTTGCGAGCTATCTACTGTATGAGATCAATGCGATACAGCCTTGTACCTCTGTAGAGGGTAATAAGTAATAACATAGTACCATACCCATATCCATTGTAAAATTTAAGAGATTTCATCACTCAAATTTGGAGATTTCTCATTTTTCACAATCATTCTCAATTAAATAAACAGCCCCAGAATCATGCTTATAGGTGTATTTCTCCAGTGAAAAAAAGTTGCTAGTGCTCCATTGCAAATTTCCAAGAGGATACATAAGAAGATCCATTAATATTGTAGGTTCTTCCGCCTTTCTAAACATATCTGATTGAACTTCCCCAAAAGTTTTTCAAATAAAAATCTTTCATTTGAATTTCTTTTAAACCAACATGGACATTTTGCACTCAAAATGCCACAAAAGGAAAGACTTTGCTTGTCCACTTTCTTGTCAAGAAACAGTATATGAATAACTAGATCTAAACATCATCTAGTTGGAACATATTGACCCCACATAGGTAAGAGATAGATGCAAAGATAAACGACAATCATAGAGATGGGAAGAAGTTAAGATTACAATAGAATAAGAGTATTTTGCATTTATGATTTATAATAAGACCTAATTTTGCATTTGCTTTCCCTTCTTTTTGGCTGAACTATTTCATCTTAGTTATACTATGTCACACAGATACTCCATTTTGGCTCCCATTCCATATCCCCCTTAAATACTAGTCATATTGAAAACTTCATAAAAATGGCTGCATCCTCATATTCGTAGATGTATCCATGTGACATAGGTTATAAACTATGCATCACTAGTATGCTTATACTTAAAATCTGATTGCATGACTAGACTTGGGACCATTATTGTATGAGTTTTGAAACTTTAACTTCAATGGTAATGCCGCTGTTATTTATTGATTTGTTGCTGATTACCATCTCAGTTAAGCTCAATGACATCTATCGCCAATCTCAGATATCATCCATTGTTAACTGTCAGTAGGAAATCATCACATACTACTTATTTTGTTCCATTATTAGCTAATTCTCATTAAGTGCTTCAGAAAATGTGTTCCTTTTTTTTTGGTTTGTCACCTTAATGCATTATGAAAAAAGTTAACACTACGGGTAGCATGTCATAATATGATTGTAGCCTCACCAATAACTCAAATGTTTAATATTTTAACTAAGTAAAATTAATAGTTTTTCTCCTACTGCTGTGCTCCTGCATCTCCTATATTCTTGCTATTTTTTCATGATTTCTATGATCTGTGATAAGAGTACAGTTACCTTGCCTTTTAGAGGGGTTTCTAATGCTAGCTCTCTCAGCTCTATTTCGATTATATTCATCTCATACACTACATTAAGATATATATATATATATATATAAAGTTGATACTAAATAAGAGATAACGATGTTTACAGTGGGTACAGCCAAAGCTAGGCCTGCATTTGTCCCTCTCCACAATCTAGCCAACCCTTCCTGCATACAATAATCAATCAATTAAAAAAGGAATTTGAAGTCTTGACAGCTTAATGGGTATAAACTTATACCATAAATGGAGAAATATAATTATAAAAAAAATGATTATAGCAGACCATAACAAACTGTGTTTTGAATACAGAAAAATTAGAATAATATACAAATTAAAACAATAAAAAAGCATGACCTTCAATTAAAAAGAAAATATTTCCATGTTTCCTTCTTAGCTATCCAACAAAATGTAAATCTATGGGTGACAAACAGATTACATAGCAAAAATACGGGAAAAAAAAAGATAACAGAAGAGATTTTAAATGCATTTACCTGCCTAATGATTTTATACAAGACATCCATTGTCCCCTTGTAGTGAAAACAGTCAGGCGGACAATATACTTCAGTACCAAGAATCCCAGAACGAGGGCACAAAGCAGAACATCTTATATCTGAGAACATCTGAACAGTACATAGCAGGACAAAAGATACAAAGTTAAAAGACACTCCGCTCAAACATTGCAAGGAATCATGGCCTTTGAATAAACAGACTAATGTCCGAAAATTACAACCAAAATAATTTGTCCAAAATGAACTTTACTAATAAAAAAGCTTCGAGGTCAGACTAGATACTGAACACCTTTGAAGCTTGTGTTTGCCAGATTTGGTCTGCACAAATGTTCACAGGTAATTATTGTGCATGCTTGTTTTTCAAGACATTTTAGCAAATACTAACCACTAAAAGCGAACACAAACGTATTTCAACTTAGTTGTTGGTTCAAAGCAGAGAAGATGACAAGTGATATATTATTTACAATAATAAGTTGGAAATCACAGATAAATATTTCCAGCAAAAAAAAAACAGTGCTTAAATAAGAGTTCTGAGTGGCTGGTCCTGCATGAGCATATTTATTACATCACATTGTAAGTGTTCCACCCCGTCCCTCTCTTTTGCAACATCACCAGTTTTGTATCGGGTGAGCGCTGTGCATGGCCTGTTGGACCTTCGGGACTTGTAAATCCAATATAAAATCTTTCTTTGTTTGTTCTTACAATGGTCCGCCTGTAGTGGATGAACTATTGCAGGTGGAGTCGTGGGCCGACTTAAAAGCCTATATGTATGCATTAGTGGAAGCTCGATTTCACTCGCTGTGACTCCAATGCATACATGTCTTCTACTGATGTAAAGCTCATATTGCTAATTGCTTAAGTGATGTTCTCCTCGCGTGCTTGTGAGACTGTGCTTGTGCGCCCCTTTTGTGATCCTGTGTTCATTTTTGTGTGTATGCGATAGTGTCCTTAAGCTCGTCATGCTGACCTGGTCGGGATCACCAGGTGTCACATGGTGCTTTCAATAAGCCTGTGACAACTGGTATCAGAGCTTATTCGAAAGCTGGAGAAGGGAAAGAAGAATCGGTATTGAAACCCTTGGTGGTTGTTTCAGTTCGAGATGGATTCGGAAGTAAGTGAACTCCTTGGGAAGTCCCACAGAGGAAAAAAAGAAGACAAAGATAAGATTCGGAACGAGGAGATACGTAAGAAGGTAGGCGTTGCACCCATTGAAAATAAGATGAGAGAGAATCGTTTACGGTGGTTTGGACATATTCGGCGAAGGCCTAATGATGCTCCAGTTAGAAGGATGGAGAAATGGGAAAATATATTAGTTAAAAGAGGTCGGGGTAGGCCTAGGAAGACATGGATGGAGGTGATAGGAAAGGATATGAATGCTTTGAACCTCACCGAGGACATGGCATTGGATAGAAATGATTGGAGGAGAAGGATTCATGTGGAAGACCCAAAATGATTTTCTTTTTTGGTTCATATCGCCGACCCCAATTGTTTTGGGATGAAGGCGTAGTTGTTGTTGTTGTTTTGTTGTAAAGATAAAGTTGTAGCGGAGGCGGTGGAAGGATCCCGCCTAGAGGAAACAGTTGGCCTGTACTAAAGCCGAGAAGTCGGCGAAGTTAACGATAGATGTTAGAGCAAGTTCTAGTGTTGTCGATAGGGCACAAGATGATTTTGTGAAGCTGAAAGGTGAGGTGAGGTAAGGACGGAGGTCAACGAGTTGAGGGTCATTGTCCGAGTGTTGGCGAACAGGTTGGATACCCAAGAGACCGAGTTGCATGAACTTCGAGAGAGATGCGGAGTCTTGGAAAGGTTATTGGAAAATGGAATTAGTTGTGTGGGTAACATCGAGAATTTTGAAAATGCTGAAAATTGTGGGAATGTGATGGTAGTCCGACACGAGAAGCCCAAACTAAAGTCGGTAGAGCCGACAAAGTTCAAAGGAGAAAGGGAGACAAGGGCCTTTGAAAACTGGATGTGGGAGGATCAAAGATGATGCCGAACGTATACGCACTACCGCCAGATATCTGACCGACGATGTCGCAGTATGGTGGAGAACACAGTGTCGGAACATGGAACGGGGAAGGTTGATAATTATTCATGGGACGATTTTAAGAGGGAAATGAGAGAATATTTCTTCCCACGAAATGTTGAGGAAATGACTCGAGACAAGTTAATGGCATTGAAGCATACAGAGACTATTCAAGAACAGGCCGGAGCCTATTCCCTGATGCTTGATATTGAAGACATGACCGAGAAGGACCGTCTATACTTCTTCAAGAAAGAATTGAAGTTTTGGGATCAACAAGAGCTAACTAGGTTGAAGTCGACCGATTTGACCAGGGATTTGGCCGCGGCAGAATAGATGATTGAACACAATCCACGTGGTGGACCTCAAGCAAGGCCATTTCGCAGGGCTGATCAAGGTGATGCAACAGGTGGCCAGGGTGGAAATCAACATTGAGCACCTCCTTGAGATCAAGGAAACCAAAATTATGCTCGACCAAAGAGACCACAAAGAAATAGACCGGCACCACAGAATCAATATCAAAGAAATCAAAACATTCAATGTTGGTACTGCAATGGAAACCACTTTGCTCAGAAATACTCCACTCGAAACCCGAGGAATGAAGGAAACAGGACCGCTAACGCCATCGAAGTTGAAGATGAACCCTGTAGAGGGAGAAATCAAGATGAAGGCCCCAGAGAGGGTAAGCACATTAGATGTGTCTACCTTCACAACGCTCGTGGCCAACAAAGAGTTAATATACTTGAAAGTGACCATCAATGGTAGGGCTACTCAAGCGATGGTCGACACGGGGGCCACACATAGCTCCATCACCCAGGAAGAGGAGAAAGGCTTGGCATGCGATGGGACAAGAAGACAAGTCGCATGAAGGCGATGAACTCCGTCGTGCAACCTATCCTGAGAGTATCTCGAGGCGTGCCAGTCAGGACCAAGGTTGTCAGACTAAGAAGCGAAAGCGGGAAACAATACGGGAAGCGGAAGCGAGAAGTGATGCATTTTAAAATGTATAAAAAGCAGGAAGCAAGAAATAAAAAAAATATAAGAATTGAATGATAATCAAAATAAAACACAAATAAAAACTAAATTTTAACAAAATCTAAAAATGATGACTATCAATTTAGAGAAAGCATATGGAAGTGAGTGAGAAAAATGAAAGAAAACACATAAAAAACAAGAAAAGTTGAGTACGCGAACATATAAGAAGAATAGATGAAGCATGTGGAAAGCACAGGAGAAGCGTGGGGGAATTAAGGTTCTCATCAAGTTTCGGAAGCGAGGAGTATCGTGCTTCTAAAGCGAGTTCCCGGGAAGGGAGCTTCCCACCTATCTAAGAAACTTCCTGTAACTTTGGTCAGGACCGAGAATTGGATTGGAAAAATAGATTTCTCAATTGCTCCTCTAGACGATTTCAAGGTAATCCTAGGCATGGAGTTTTTATGAGAAAAAAAAGTTGTGTCAATGCCACATTTAAATGTCAGTTTTATGGGTGAGGAGTCCTCGTGCATAATCCTCGCATCGACATCACCACGGTCAGACACCCGCATGGTTTATACTTTGCAAATCAAGAGAGACCTCCAATGAGGTGATCAAGCATTCTTAGTGACGGTGCAAGAGGAAGAAGAGGTGAAGCCTATTGAGGATATCCCATTGATAGTCACGTTCGTGTTAGAGGAGTTTCAGGAAGTAATGCCCCAAGAATGGACAAGGAAATTGCCACCCGAAAAGAAGTTGAACATCGGATAGAATTGGTGTCAGGGATAGACCTTCGGCCATGGTACCATACAGAATGGCCTGGACCGAGTTGGAGGAGCTTCAAATAAAGCTTGATGAGATGATGGAAGCCAGGATCATTCGACCGTCAAAAGCACCCTTTGATACTCCTGTATTGTTTCATACCAAACATGATGGATTCAAGAGGTTATGTGTGAATTATAGGGCACTCAACAAGTTGACTATAAAGAACAAGTACCACTTGCCCTTAATTGCATATTTGTTCGATCAAAGGCATGAGTTTTCTCAAAATTGGATATGTAGTCGGGGTATTGGCAAGTTAGGATTACGGAGGGAGATGAGACGAAGACCACCTGTGTCACGCGATATGGTGCCTTTGAGTTCTTGGTAATGCTTTTTGGTTTGACGAATGCTACCGCAACCTTATCAACTCTGATGAATCAGATCTTATACCCGTATTTGGATCGGTTTGTCATCATTTACAGTGATAGTTTGAAGGATCATGTTCATCTACACATGGTGTTTTAGACCTTGAAGGACAATGACATGTATTGTGAATTGGGAGAAGTGTTTGTTCGATCAGAAAGAGATCAAGTTCCTAGGCCACGTAGTTGGGGATGATCGTTTGAGGATGGACCATCAAAAGGTGAAGGCCATTCAGGATTGGGAGATACAGACCAAGGTTCCCAAACTTTGCTCCTTTTTTGGGCTAGCTAACTACTATTGTCGGTTCATTGCAGGATACTCTGCTATTGTGGTGCCACTAACTGAACTATTAAAGAAGGATCAAAAGTGGGAGTGGGAAAAAGACTGCCAGAAGGCGTTCGAGACATTGAAAGAGGCAATGATGAAAGAACCAGTATTGTAGTTGCCTAATCACATGAGACCTTTTAAAGTGTACATGGATGCCTCCGATTATGCCATTGGGGGCGTGTTGATGCAAGATAAGCATCCCATCGCCTACAAAAGTCGAAAGTTGAATAGTGTCGAGTGGTTGTATACAGTGCATGAAAGGGAGATGACCGATATTGTCCATTGCCTACGCACTTGGCATCACTATCTGTTGGGATCGTCTACACGAACATCACCACGAGCTACTTCCAAACACAGAAAAAAGTTGTCCTAAACAAGCTCGATAATGAGTTCTTGGCGGAATTCGATATGAACCTGAAGCACAAGCCCGATAGAACCAATGTGGTGGTGAATGCCCAGAGTAGAAAGCCCGAGTTGGCGGCCTTAGTTGGAAGGGATACCACAATCACAGAACCTCGCAGCGACCTCCTCGACAGGATTCGTGAAGGCCTGCAAGAAGACACAACGGCACAACACCTCCTTTCTCTTGTGAAGAAAGGAAAAACAAGATGGTTTTGGCAATAAGATGGCCTGCTGATGACAACAAGAAACCAGTTATATGTACCTCGATGGGGATCCCTACAACGAGAAGTACTGAAGGATTGCCACGATTCTTCGTGGGCATGGCACTTAGGGCAGAAGAGAACTTTGGCGTTCATCAAGCGAGTATATTATTGGCCGCAAATGTGTGATGATGTAGACGGGTATCTGTGCACTTGCTTGATCTGTCAGCAAGACAAAGTTATCAATCAAAAGCCCGTAGGACTACTGGAGACACTTCCCATCCCTAGTCAACCTTGGGAGAGCATATCAATGGACTTCATCGTGAGCTTGTTGAAGACAGAGGGGTACAACTCCATATTCATTGTAGTTGACTGATTCTCCACCTATACAAAATTTACACTTGCTCCTATCACTTGCTCGGTCAAAGACACAATCCGACTTTTGTGAAGCATGTAGTCAAGCATTGGGGCAAGAAGAATTATCAGCAACTATGATGCATGTGCCACGGGCAAGTTTTGAAGAGAAGTCTTTCAGCTACTGAGATCTAAACTACATTTCTCTACTAGCTTTCATCCACAAACGGACAACTAGACTGAGCGCATCAATGGGATGTTGAAAGAATACCTATGGCCAGTCTTGTGAAAAGCGTTGAGGCGTAGCGAGGCGCTCCACCAAAAACCGAGGCGAGGCGTAAGCCTTAAAAAAAACTAAAACTTTAAAAAAATTATAAAAAAATATCTAAAAATATAAATAAATAAAGAAATGCCTTATTGATGAAATAACAACCAATAAGAAATAGAAAATCTCAAATAAGTACAAAAAAAATATGAGATTAACATATAAAAGTAACTAAAAACTGATTATATAACTGAAAAATATATGAGATTAACCAAAAAAAGTTAAAATATACTAAGAAATTGATTACATAACTGAAATAACTGGAAAATATATGAGATTAACCTACAAAAGTTAAAATATATGAGATTATTCTAAAAAATATGAGATTAACATATAAAAGTAACTAAAAAAATGATTACATAACTGAAAAATATATGAGATTTACCAACAAAAGATAAAATATACTAAGAAACCAATTACATAACTGGAAAATATATGAGATTAACCAATAAAAGTTAAAATATATGAGATTATTCTAAAAAATATGAGATTAACATATAAAAGTAACTAAAAACTGATTACATAACTGAAAAATATATGAGATTAACCAAAAAAAGTTAAAATATACTAAGAAACTGATTATATAACTGAAATAACTGGAAAATATATAAGATTAACCTACAAAAGTTAAAATCTATGAGATTATTCTAAAAAATGTGAGATTAACATATAAAAGTAACTAAATACTGATTACATAACTGGAAAATATATGAGATTAACCAACAAAAGTTAAAATATACTAAGAAACTGATTACATAACTGAAATAACTGAAAAATATATGAGATTAACCTACAAAAGTTAAAATATATGAGATTATTCTAAAAAATATGAGATTAACATATAAAAGTAACTAAAAAACTGATTACATAACTGAAAAATATATGAGATTAACCAACAAAAGTTAAAATGTATTAAGAAACTAATTACATGACTGAAATAACTGAAAAATATATGAGATTAACCAACAAAAGTTAAAATATAGTAATATACTAAGAAACTTATTACATAACTGAAATAATTGGAAAATATATGAGATTAACCTACAAAAACTTTGTTGATTATGTCTCAAAAATCTTGTTGTAAAAAAAAAATTTGCGCCTCAGGCTTGTGCCTTGAGGCACAGCGGGCCGCGCCTCAAGGTGAGGCGCGCCTTTTGCGCCTCAAGGCGCGTTTTTGATAACACTACCTATGGCACTTCGTTAGCACTAATCAGAAGAACTGGACAGAATTGCATGATATCGCTCAATTTTGCTACAATCTTCAAAGGAGGGAAGCCTCAGGTTATAACCCGTTCGAGATTGCAACTCGACAACAACCACAGACGCCCCATTCCATAGCCGCTCAAGGTCGAGGCAAGGCGCCCTTTGCCTAGTAATTCATAAAGAAATGACACGACCAAACTGAATTGGTGAGGGCATTCCTATATAAAGTCGCCAAAGCGAATGAAGAAGTGAGCATATCAGAATTGTTGGCCAGCTGAATTCTGAGTAGGGGACAAGGTGTTAGTCAAGTTATACCCAGAAAGGACAACAGTCTTTCGCGGACATCATCGTGGGCTTATTCAAAAGTATGATGAGCCCTTTGTCATCATCCAGGTTAGATCTCCCCACCAGTTTCCAAGTTCATCCAGTTTTTCATGTATGCAACTTGAAGCTCTTTAATGAAGATAAAGAAGATCCCAACCGCAACCTACCACAACGAGCCCCCATCCCGCAACGAGCACCTTCATCAGCACCAACACCAACCTCCTGAGAAGTCGATTTCATAATGGATCATGTCAACAATTACCTCGAAGAGTAAAGTACCTCGTAAATTAGAAGGGACTGCTAGAAAGCGATGCCAATTGGGAGACTCCACGTAACATTCGCCAGTTTCAATAGTAGACTAAAGACTACCACCAACAAATAGCGTCGAGGATGGCGCCAACTTCAGTGTGAGAGCATGTCCCACCCCACCCCTCTCTTCTGCAACATCACCAGTTTTGTATCGGGTGAGCGTCGTGCACTTCCTGTTGGACCTTTGGTTCTTGTAAATCCAATGTAAATACTTTCTTTGTTTGTTCTTACAATGGTCCACCTGTAGTGGACGAACCATTGTTAGTGGAGTCTTGGGCAGACTTAAAAGCCTACCTGCATGAGTTAGTGGAAGCTCAATTGCAGTCGCTGCGACTCCAATGCATACAGGTCTTCTACTAATGTAAAGCTTTCCTCTTAATGCACAGATGTTTTCTTCCAGTGATCTCACCCTTCTTGCTTACTACTTATGTGATGTTTTTTGTGTGTGTGCTTGTGAGATTGTGCCCGCACGCCCCCTTTTCGATCCTGCGTTTATTTTTGTGTGCCTGCGATAGTGTCCCTAGGCTGGTCAGGCTGACATGATCGGGATCACCAAGTGTCGCACGGTGCTTTCAATAAGCCCTCGACAGTAAGAATTCTCTTTGCAAACACCATCCTCATGGATCAATTTGGTGACTCATCCAATCAAACGGGATGCCTCCCTACCTGGGCAAGCCAATACAGACCCAGATCAAACATAACTAGGGTCACCTTTCTTCTTTTCGGGTTTTTAGTTGCACAAGATTGATGCCACGTATATGAATTATGATGATAGATATTTACAATTATGCATGAATTTATTCTTACGTTAATTTTCATTACAGTATGCTATTCAAACATTGTCAAATTACTAGTATATATTACTTTTATGCTCAAAACCATCGCAGGAGGTCAGCTGCCACACAATGCCAGTTTGCACTCCTGCCTTTCCGCTCGCTTTCATGAGTGAAGATCAGACCTATACTCTTGCTCAAGACCTACAACCCAAAACCTACCTGCGATGCGTGCACTAGGCTATGGACGGCCTCAATACTACGCTACGGCTCTCTGAGATGCTTAGTTCTTCATACTAGAAGTGATTAGGCCTTTTTTCTTAAATTTGTTTCTGTATTTAAAATCATAAAAAGTAATAAAAGTAATCTCTGTTTTTAATTCAACAACAAACGAGTTGGTACCAAATTCAACATTCTCAGAATCCTATAAAGAAAAGAGGGGCATAACATAAAATTCAACAAAAACAATGAAACAATTTGTGCTTGATAGCCTGCATTAAAATTGAAGAGCCTGAGCTTCACAGAGAATAAATAAGAGGGTATCACTCTGGCACCAACAAGCTACACCCTGGACGAATTTGATAGAATAGTACCTCCTCTGATGGGCAAAATCACCCTATCTCCACCCAAACAGAAGGAAGGAAAATTGCAAAGTACTAATAAAAGCAAAAGATTTCTTGCAGACGAAGAGGAAAATGAGAGAACAAACAAAACAAGACTTATCGTGCAACGCACCATATTCGGCCCGAGCGATGCCATCCTCTCTCCAACATGTTGCTGCGAACGCCAATACACAACACCTGCAGCTTGCGCCTGCAATCTCGTCTGCGATACCAATCGAACGCCACAAAAGAACAGAACCGTATTAAAAACCACCATCAGGATCGCGAAAAAGAGCGAGGATTACAGGATCATCGAAAGGATCACCTTCGCGACGTCGAGCGGGTTCACGAGAACGACTGAGATAACGGCGGCACCGGAAGCAGAGAACGCCCTTTCGCCGAAGCCCATTTGGGAGTCAGACGGGGAGCGAGGACGAGGTTCGCTGCTGGCTTCGGAATAGATGGATTTCATGCTCCCGTCAAACTCGACCCTAGAGGCCCCCGCACCCACCCATGATGAGAGATTTTGACGGGAGCACACCATCTGGCGGTGCTCTCCGCGACTCTGGAGAGAGAGAGAGAGAGAGAGAGAGAGAGAGAGAGAGAGAGATCGGTTTCCTCTTCGTCCACGAGAGCCGATGGTTAGAAAACGCAGGACGGTGTTGAACGCTCCCTTGTGTTGAGCTTCCCTTCTCCAGACGGCAAACAAAGGAATTCCTAATTCCTATCAAGTTATTTGAAAAAATGTACCCAGTTTTTTAATAATTTAGATTCATACCTTGAAAAAATTATAATTCAAATGCATACTTAAGTTTATGTTTAGTTAACCAAATGCATACCTATGTTAACTATTTTTTAACCGTAGTTAATAACTGATATATTTTAAAAAATACCAATTTTACACTCCTCTGACCCTCGTTGTGGAAGATGGAGACTCTCCTTTCCAAAAAAAAAAAAGGAAGATGGAGACTCGAAGATAGAGTGAGTGGTACTTTAGAAGTGCAAAAGAAAAGCAAATTGTAAAAACAGTGAAACTGTTGTGAAAGGAAAACTAACATTTTTAATAAATCATTATTATATTTATTTATTTAAATTTAATAATATTTTGATAAATTATCTCTTTCAAAACATTTTTAATAAATTATAAAGATAAAATTTGAGATTTAGAGTGAGAATACGGACTCTCAACTTAGACAACTGACCGAAGGTATGCATTTGGTTAACCACAAAATAAATGATGTAACTATTTGAATTACCAATTTTTTTAGGTATGAATTTGAATTATTGAAACAAACTGAGTATCAGTTTGCAAATAAACCATTTCTATTTTGCTGGCCTATATATGTTTCCGTTTCTTCGGGTGAACGAGCGAGCGGCGCACACATACCCACGTCTGACACACCCTCGAACACAAAGACTTCTCGGACGAGGCACGTGTTAACGGACCAGGCACTTGCTTCCTGCTCCGAAGCCATGCAGGATTAGCGCTGGGTCTCACCTGGTTGAGTTTAGTCGTTCGCTTGAAATATATATATATATATATAGAGAGAGAGAGAGAGAGAAAGAGAGTAATGGGTACGTGTCAAATGAAATATGCTAAATGAAACTTGTTAAATAAGTTTTTTTGTATCTTTTTTTTGTATTTTTTAACCCATAAATATGCTGGGCATGATCGATTTATGAGGAATCCACACCTTAATCATGTGGTTTTTATAAAAGAAATAATATTTAAAGCCTTAAAAATTTATAAAAAAAATTTAACAACTGATTTTTTGAATTATATAAAAATCACTCAGAATCTAACACTTCAAGAGCTGATCCCTGTAAAATCATGATTCAAAAGCCAATGTCTACTATTTTGGACATGTTAATCCATCTATGAGGTCTAGTTGGATCAAAACAACATGCATCATAAAGATCTAGGGGCGTTTGTAGCTATGGTTCAGCTCATAAAGATGCCGTTCAAACAATAAACATATTTAAGAGCTCAAATTCTATTGCGAGGCTTGAAATAATGTGTTTTTTCTATAAACAATTTAGCTTGAGTTTGGCTCAATATATTTAGAGCACAAACCCTATTATTTTTACCTTTAATCAATGTGATTTTGTTAATCGAGCCGCCTTGAACTCGGCTACTCACCACAAAAAATAGCAAGCTTGAACACCTCATGTTTGGTTCATTCAGCTTGTTTAGCAGCCCTACATTATAGGGATCAGGTTGTCCACATCAAAAGCCAACTTAAGGTGGGTCAGAACAGATTCAACCAAAGCATGATCTAGAAGTGTCAATTGGTAGGGATGGCAGTGGACCTGGAGAAAATGGGGCCCCGCCCCTAGTCATCCTGTAGATGGAGGATATAAAACTGGGATAGATGCGGGGATGGACTTATGCTTTCCTTTGCCCCGCCCTGCCCCGTCCCGTCCCCCATCCTTCTTTAGGGATGACAATGGACCAAGGGAAAACGGGGTCCTGTTTTGCTTCACCCCGTTTGGATCGGGGATAGAGAACATGAAACAGAGATGAAGGTTAAAATCAAAACCCGTGCCGAGATGGAGGCAAGGATGGAGAGCAGGATTTTGAAATGGGGGCGGGGTGAAGACCTTGTCCCCCGCCCCATCCACTGCCATCCCTAGAATTGGGTGGATTCAGACTCAGATATGACCATAAAGTGCTGGTATTGAATCTAGACTTGGATATGACTAGATGTACCATGGGAATACCGCCAAGGTGGTATCCCATGTGGTATTTTCCTATGTTTTTTTTACGTTGAAAAATTAGTCAATCCTAATTGGAACCTTAATTGGACACACTTCCTCATACTGGACCCCAGGTTTGTGTTTTCTAAAGGGTTTTGAAGATCTCTTGTTTGCAAAGCTTGAGAAGTAGCATGGACTCAACGCTAGAGCAGATTGAAACATCCCATGATGTTAATTAATGTGTTCTTGTGAAAGTGTGAATATTGACTGGACACTGAGGCAACATTTGCACGTTTCCGATGCTCTGTGTCCCAGACCACGTAGAGTGTCCTTCTGCAGGAATCAGATCCCCTCCCCTCGACCGGGAAACCTTACCGCGGTAAAGGAGGTGTTTGCATTGATTTTGGCCCCCGCTTTCCATGGAAAGCGGGTGCATTGTTTCTATGTGCTTGTAGACTCCACGAAAAAGGTGTGGGGTTTCACGCCATTTCGTGAAAACTCTCCTTTTCAGTGACATGCAAACAGCCCCTAAAGGCATCTGAGCATAATTGATATGTTATCAATGAATCAGTCTTGTGTTGGACACCCAACCCGACCTAAACCCAAATACCCCGAGTAATGTGTTGATCGGTGGTTGCGATATACTTTTGTCGCGATATAGGACCCAACTTGGCTGATCCGAATACTTTATACCTATTTCTTAACGTGAACATGTTAATCAATTTAGATATTTTAAATCATGCTTATGGATGGCAGTGGATCGGGAAAACGGGCCCTGCTCCGTCTCATCCTGTTTGGATCCGGGATGAAGGACATAAAATGGAGATAGAGGCGGGGATAGACTTACGCTTTCTCCCATCCCATCCTGTCTCGTCCCCAATCTTTCTTTAGGGATGGCAATAGACTGAAGGAAAATGGGGCTCCACTCTGCCTCGTCCCATTTGGACCCGAGATGGAGGACATGAAACAGAGATGAAGGCGGGGTTGTAGGTTAAAATCAAAACCCATGTGGGGATGAAGATGAGGATGAAGGGCAGGATTTTGAGACGGGGCGGGGGTGGGGGACAAAGGCCATTCTTAATCATGCTGGTTGGGTTTGCGATTCGTTTCAATGGTTCAAGTAATTTGAGTCGAGCACCCAAATCCAACTGATTGTTTTTTAAGTGGATTTGGGTAAACTGATTTGATACAGACAGAGCCGGACCTGTAAAGAGGCCAATGAGGCTTGGGCTTCAAGGCCCCTGGCCCAAAAAAAATTTAGGGGCCCATTTTTAAGATGAATGAGTATTGTCTAGGTAGTTTATATAAATATTTTATATATTTTTATTTAATATAATATAAATATTTGAAATATTATATTTGTTTAACGTGAATGCAAATTTTATTGTTATTTTGATTCGGAGGCACTGCCCCAGAACTCACTATTAATAAGGGGCCCATTTTTTCCCTCCGCCTCAGGCCCCATGAAACACAGGCACGGCTCTGGATACAGACTTGACCGGTTGACAGCCCTAAATGAATGTCGTGCTGCATAGGCTGTGGTGGATGTACGTGGAATTGTTGGTAGGTAGGAACGCAAACAGACTGGATCCAATATGCCACTTTTATGCTTGTTGGCTGTTCTGACCTAATCTGGATCCATATTTTTTATCTATTCAACTGATCCGGATGCGATCCGCTTACATCTCTGCATGGATTGTGGATGTGCATTTACGCTGTCTTATTCGCTGCCAAAATCATAAGGTTTTGGTAGGGGTGACTTGTGAATGTCATCAGGTTGATGAGACATCACAAGTTTGAAACCCACGGATGACATCCTTTGCCTCAAGGTCGAAGCAGGGTGTACTCTTCTCGATGGGCAGGGGAACCTTAAGGGTTTTACCAACCGAAGGTCAGCCAAGGTGCGGTCAGGGGTGGGGGGGGGGGTTTAGGGTAGGTCCTACTCAGAGACCCGCAGCAGTGTGATCCCCCGTGTCATGCATGAGTTAAGGTATCATTTTTTCTACCCTCACGTTCAACCTGTGAAAATATAAAGTTTTCGTGGGCAACAAGCAACTAGAGCCTAGAGGTGATCTACAAGTAGGGGTGTCAGCGGGTCGTTTGGTTGGGACTCGGGTGAAATTAGACCCAAACCTGTTTTGAGATAATGGTACCGGGTTTAGACTCGGATTTAATTGAATCCACAATATGAGAAACCATATCCGAGTCTTATAAGAATTATATGAACCAGACTCGGACCATAGCTAGTAAAATAATATTGCTTGTCATTTTTACATTGAAAATTTATAAATCTTAATTGAAACTCAGGTCAGGCCGGGGTCTGGTATAAAATTTTACAAACCATACCCGGCTCTAGCCTCTATATATTAATCGGACCATTCGAGTCTGCCCTGGATTATAATTGAGACTTCTTATTTATCACCAAACCATAACCCTATAGGGTTTGGTAAGGGTAAGGACTGGGTCAAACCCGACCCATTGACACCCCTACCCACAAGGGCTCCGCTCATCTGGTAGGAGCAACCTGTAAGTGTTAACCAAGTTAGAAACCCACGGGTGGCAACATTTTTTTGAAAAAAATTGTTCTTTTGAAATGCCTTCAAGTTCAAAAGACCTATATATATATATATATATATATATATATATACACACACCCTCCTGCGTAAATTTTTTAGTTCCACCCTTGCTTGAATTTGTGAGGTTTCATGAACTTGGTCACATTGACGGTTGTGCTTAATGGGGGGTGTCAATGGATGGATCGAGTGTGATCCAATCCTGACCTATATCGAAACTGATATGATCTATGCTTTGTAATCAAGAAGGAGGTCCGGTTAAGAATGACCTATATATGCTTTGCTATCAATAAATTCATCTTAAAATTATGTATAATTGAAATTTTTATTTGCTAAAATGAGAGTGTTCTCTCTCTTGTATATATGGTGTACACCTATTTATTTTTTTATAAAAATATATGTATATATATAATAACACTTATATTAACTTTTCTTAACTTTTTATGTTATAAATCATATGTTTATTGCTCATTGTTTATTGTCGGGCGAGGTTCTTCCAGTGTGGGTCAGGGGTTGTTTATTCAAAATGGGCATTGTAGAACAGGCTTTGCCCAGGGGCTTCTTGATCGTCGACGGCCACCCCAAGTATGGGCTTCGACGGGGCAACTTGCGAATCTAGATGCCGCTTGTATTTTTTGAACATCTGGTCAAGCACAGTCAGTTTTTGTTGTAGTTTCTCAAGTATATATTTTCAATGCTGAATCGAGGTATGGAGAGATCGTGAGAGTAGCTATTCTAATCAGCACCACTTTTTGAGTTGAATATGTTGATGAATCTAGAGTCTGACAAGAATGTTTTCTCAAAATGTTGAGTGAAAGAAATTGAGGTGAACGTCCCTTCACTTTGACAGGATCCTCCCTCAAACTTCACAATCAAGCGATCAACCAGCCAAGAGAACCTAAGGTTCTGATACTACTTTGAATGATGCAGGAGCGGAGCAGAATACCTGGGTCCATAAAGATACATTGGGATCTCATTCATAGTTTGGATTTTTATCATTTGAATGTTTTGTATTTGGATCAAATTACATTCTGGTTTATTTGTAACGCATATTAAATTTATGTATTAGATTCAATATCCAGATTTTATTATATTATGATAATTTTATCTTTCAGTAGGTACGTAGGGTAGGTAGTTTACTTGAGTTAGAATTAGGTAAAATTTCATTTGTTTATAAAATGAGGGAGCTTTGTAGATGGGAGGTGAATTTGTTTTGAAATATTGAATTTAGTATTTTCTTGTTTTGAGTTAATTTTCTGCACTTTCCCACTATTTCTCTGCTTTCTTTTGGTTTTAACTCATATGAGAAAATTAAGTTCTCTAGGAGCTTGAAACTCATGGAGGAATGAACATCAGTCCCACGAAATCCCAGCTAATTCCCATCTATTTGCCTAATGAACGAGCCATGGAGCTGGCTCAAATGCTCGGGTGGAATTTGAGAACCTTCCCTTTGCTTATATATTTAGGACTGCTGCTCTTTGCAGGGAAGATGAGAGCTGAGAACGGTGAGAAGCTTTAGTCTTCTTCCCATCTCATGCAGGTCGAGCGTGTCTAATAAAGACAGTTCAGCAATCACAACGCCTGTTTTAGCAGGGCACATTCATGTCGTCATGGTATTTGTGGATGGCCAAGGCATGCTTGGAGCATATATGCTTTTAAAAAGTAAGGAAAATGAAAGAAAACAAAAAGAAACCAGACAAGTTGGCAAATAATTCCACTCTTCCAATTTGATGCACCAAATTAGGATGAATAATGCTTTGAAGCACAGGTCAATACGATTTTAGATTTTTAGAACAAGGCCGGCCCAACCTGGCCTGGGACCAACAATATTAAATGGACCAGTTTTCGGCCTGAAAGTTATTGGATTTAGGACTTATGCATCATTCTTACACAACGAGCAAAACCCTAATGCTTCACTTTGTAACTGCTCACTTTTGTGTATGGCAGCCTGGATACACTTCTATCTTCATTTCTTTTCTTGTTTTTGATTGTGGTGTATATATTTTTGAAAGCTCTCTGTCTCTATATACAGGGACCTACCGATTAGAAAACCTACCATACCTACCCACTAAGAAATATTTTATGGGATTTTTGGTGTATATATTTGTCATGGTCCATTTGCTAGGAATCAACTGTTGTATCATCAAAACCGGATCAAGAAATGCAATTTTTTATTCTTGAATATTTATGAAAATTCTAAACCATTGATTTTCATTCCCTAAAAGATCCTTCTTATACGTCGTAATTGAATGATCCAAAAATCGGTTTCTATAAACCCAAGCATCTAGATCACATCGAGTTAAATTTTTGAAAAAGTGAAAAAACTATTTAAATCTTGGTTTATAGGGGTAAACATATTTCAGTTACCCTGTATATATAGGGTTCAGTTCTTGAAGTGTTAGATTCCGACACATAGGTGGTTTTTATAACATTCCAAAATATTTGTAAATTTGTGAGATTCCAAATATAATTTTTTTCATAAAAAACACATGATCTGGTGTGGATTTCTCGTAAATCGACCATGTGGGGTCAGAACAGAAAAAAAATACTGAAAGAGCAGAAAAACCCATTTAACAAGTTTCATTTAATATATTTCATTTAACACATAACCCATTTCTCTCTCTCTCTCTCTCTCTATATATATATATATATATATATATACAACTTTTTTTAGTTTTATTTTTGAAAGGCAAGCTGGGGTTAGGCGGACCTTTGCCACATGGGGCCTCTACCACAACAACAGCCGCCCCATGTGGCAGAGGGATTTGATCCTCGGCCTTGAGCTTGACACAGGACCCCACTTACCACATGGGATACCAGCTCGGTGGTATATATATACAACTCTTGCCTCTGTGGTTTCTCTTGATTCGTCCTACTTTTGAAATGCTCAAGGTTAAGAACAGTGCCTTTAGCATATGCCATCGTCTCACTTCTTTGGGTAAACTTTAATAAGACCTAGAAGGCTAGAACAAACTGACTATCAAATGGATTTTGCTATCCGTTCTAACCTAGGAAAACTCGGTCTCGATCCCTAGCTTGAACTAGAACTGGTGCTCGATCCTAACACCACTTACTAAGGTGTTGGTTATCGCCAACACTTTGCCTGACACAGTTCTGTTGATGGCTGTCTTTGGATTTGCTTTTAGCTTCTATCAAGTCTCCGATCGTCACACTTGGTCATCGAGTCATAACATTTCTCTCAGTGCACGGGTGTGTCTCTAGCTTTTGAAGGTCGGCCACATAAGGTAGGGTGGTGGTGGGCTCTACTCGGGGTTTGCCTCGCTGAGAGGCAGGTGCAGTAAGTGGCAGGGTTCTCGATGAGGGTTCCTTGTCACAAATAAAAAGTCATAGCACTTTTCTCTTTTCTAAACAAACTCCAACATACTATGATTCTTAGTAGGGGTCTCAATGGGCTGGGTTTGGTTCAGACCCAGGTGGAACCAGACCTGGCCTCGATTTTTGGGTACGGTATCGGCTCCCAACTCGGGTTTAATTGGACCCATAATAAGAGAAACCATACCCAGACCTGATCAAAACTACAAGAACGAGACCCCGGCCATACCCGGTAAAAATAATATTTTTTTACCATTTTTACATTGAAAAATTATAGGTCTTAATCAAAACTTGGGTCAGGCCTGGGTCTGATATAAAATTTCACAAACTATACCTGGCTCCATGTATCAATAGGACCTTCGGATCTGGACCCGGGTCTTAATCGGGTCTTCTCAATTATCATCATGCTCGAACCCTATAGGGTTTGGTACTGGTCCCGATAAATCCGACCCATTGACAGCCTTAATTCTTAGTGAGTGTTGCCTGTAAGTGAAGTTGACTGACACCTAATCTAAATGCCGCTATAGACTTTGAGTACTATGCAGGCTGTAATTGTGAGCAAGATAAAGCATCCATAATTGAGGCACATGTGCTATGTCCAAAGGCAAGTTCAACGCTATGATGGATTTCAAATGGAGTAAAATGCTGCACAGTTTGATAATAATTATGAAGCAGTTCATAGGCATATTAGGAGTTATAACATGTGCAATCCATGTAGATAGAAAGAAAAAGAAATAGTGGTGAAAAAAAAGGAATTATGGAAAGAGATAAAAAAATAGATAAGTACTTCCAAGCAACCATAGGAGATAGGTTGTACAACTGCCACAAACACCAAGAACGATAGGCCCTACAGTGGCTAATGCTGAACTGCCACTATTTGTTTTCGTGGCATTTACACAACTTTATAGTGGCAGTTTTCTGTCAAAAAAGAAAAAGAAAAAAGAAGAATATGTCAAAAAAGTTTATAGCGGCAATTTTGACAGCCAAAAAAAGAATCTGTCAAAAAAGTTTATAGCGGCAATTTTGACTGCACTATAGATCCTTTTTTGTGGTTGTGAAAATATAACGAAAACATCTTCCAAAGGAAGCACAAGAGGGACCAAACCTTATCCAAAGGAAGAAGAACCACGTAAATTATGGGTGCATTTGTGTGTTGCAGACTATGCCATCTTTTGTGAGAAAAACTATCCTTGCATTTGCTTTGCATTTCTACCAAAACACTTAGTTTTTCCCAGCACACAAACACACCCTAAATCACCTTTCTTTTTATTTGATAAGTGTTCACATTATATATATTAACCCGGCCGGCAGCCACTCACATTGGCATTACTCGAGAATAGAGGTGTCAATGGGTCGGGTTTGGTTCAGACCCAGGTGAAACCAGATTTGGACCAGATTTTTGGGTATGGTATCGGGTCCACTAAAAGAAAAAACATATCCAGACCCGATAAGTTCAACATAAACCAAACTCAGACTATACCTGGTAAAACCATATTTTTTTATCATTTTTGCAATGAAAAATTGTGAGTTTTAATCGAAACTCAGGTCGGGTCCGGGTCTGGTATAAAATTTCACAAACTATACCCTGATCCATGTATTAATCAGACCTTCGGGTATTAATCGGGTTTTCTTATTTATCACCATACCTGGACCCTATAAGGTTTGGTTCTGGTAAACCAGGCCCGTTGACACCCATACTCCAGATGGGTGCTGGCGCTGCAGCATAAAAATCAAGGTTGTTAAATGCGATGAGGCAAAGCGAGGCATTGAGCCTGCGCTTCGCCTCTGAGGCGTACGCCTCAGGTACTGAGGCGTACGCCTCTCACAACTAGTATGGAATTGAAGCGGTGGGAGGGGAGGCAGTAAGAGAAGGACCATGCGCCCAGCTGGTACGGAAGCGAGGGATATGCCAGTCGTCCGGTGGTCGGAGAAGACTGAGCAGCAGCTGCAACACAGCAACTCCGGTGGTCGGTGGTCACAACTGGTCGGAGGTTGATGAGGGGCGCATCACAGCAACGCCTCAGTACCTTGAGCGTGCGCCTCGCCTCTGAGGCGTACGCTTCTTCACAACACTGATAAAAATCACCCTCATTTTTTTTAGGTTTTTAACATGTTATGTTATTGGAATGTCTTCTAGCCCTGTTGCCAGCCTGGTCTAGCTTGTAAATAATAGATTATCTAATCTCGAAATTAGTTGCATTCATCCCCTATGTCATCGCTATCTTCATATTTCACTTTGGGTTTTCCGTGATTCATGCTGTTTTCATCAAATCCCACTTCATTGAAAACCAACATTTAAGTCACAGAAATTTAACTTGTGCTCCAGATTTTTTGGTGGTTCAAAAATCAACAGTTGACAAAACACAGAATTTAATGATTTAAAAAAATTATATATTTGATCAAAAAAATGCCATTCGAGAATGATTCTTATGAAACCCACTATGCTGAATTCGTCTGTACGGTCAGATTTGATCACAACAACTTCCATCATGAGATTTAAAGGGGGTGTGAAGACGGGGGATAACATAGTGGATGAGTGAAACCTAAACCCTTGACCCATGCCCGCTCCAAAGTGGGCTTAGTCGGCTTCATCTTGAGTGACTCGATGCCCACCATTCAGAAAATTATAACAGTTGAGAGAGGGAGAGAGAGAGAGAGAGAGAGAGAGAGAGAGAGAGAGAGAGAGTTATGAAATCTCAAAGAAGGGACTAAAATGATGCACTTGTTAAATATCATATCATGAAGTGACCAATGAAGGGACTAAAATGTTGTACTTGTTAAATATCATATCATGAAGTGACCTAAATTTTCATAAGGTGATGTGCCACATGAATACTCATAGACATGCCTTTTGTTTCCTCGGTGCCTAGGAAATGAAAAACAAAATCACACTTATGCACGAGGTGATCTCCACAACAGAATGGTCTTGGCTTATCACATTACCGAGTCTTTTTTTTTTTTTATTTGTGGCACCCGCGAGTGGAGGACTACTGGCCGGCCTCACACCAACCACAGTCCAAAAGAAAAGCTTGTCGTAGTATGCCAGCATGGGCCCACCATGCAACGCCCTATGTTCTCTTCCACCGGCAACAAAACTTGTGGCTGCTTCCACACATTCCAAAGCCCTTGATTCGTTGATTGTCTAGGAATCTCTTTCTTTTTTATCCCAAAAGCACATGTTTGGATAAGGCGAGTGGCAGTTCTATCCTTCACGAACCAAAGTAAACGGACCAAGCAACCAAACCGGGTCCAGTCGCTCTTGATCCGAACCCAGAGCCACCTGACTCGAGCCATCCACGTCCCCCCGGATCCGTTCAATTCATTGAGCAAAATTCAAAAAAAGCTAAAAAAGAAACACGATTGCCGAAGATCGCCGTACGATGTATCACCGAGGGAACGAACCCGAACCGGATTTGCTTCGAGAGCGACGCCCCGTAACGCCGGAATGTTCGTTTTAGAAATTGCCCCGAACGGTTCGACGGCGACGATTTCCGGCGGATCGCCGATTTAGGTTTTCGTTCGTACCAACGGAAAGTCGGACGTTTAAGATACACACACATATAAGGAAAAACCCAAGAGAGAGAGAGAGAGTGAGAGTCGTGCGGGAGAACTGAGAAGCCAGTCTTGAGCAGCGAGCGTTCCTCTCTCTCGACTTCCCTATTCGGCTCTTCTTATCTGCCGTCCGCCACCATGTCGATCTTTTGTCTCGGGTGAGTGGCTGCCGGAAGTTTGCCCGGCGTCCTTCTCGCTCGCTAGCTCTGCCGGAACTCGGGGATTCTATCGGTTGGGGGTTTGCTTAGGGTTTTATGGCTTCGGAGGATGTCGTTCAGAGCAAGGAATCGGCGGTGTCGACCATTGTGAATTTGGCGGAGGAGGCGAAGCTCGCCAGCGAGGGAGTGAAGGCGCCCAGTCACGCCATCCTCAGCGTCTGCAAATCGCTCGTCGCTGGCGGTGTAGCTGGTGGAGTGTGAGTCCCTCGTCTCTACCCCCTTCCTCCTTTCCTTTTGTATTCTTTTCTCCTCGATTCCCCGTTGGCGATCAAGGGATTGATTTCTTGGTTTTCTCCCGACTCTGATCCGGTGCAGACACACAGCGATCGCTTAGAGTTAAGTTCTTGATTTCTTGACAGAATTATATTCTCCTTTCTTCTTCTTCTTCTTCTTCTTCTTTTCCTTGTTGGGTGCTGTGAATTGCTCTGTATCCCTTTTTATGCACTTCTTCTTTCTAACTTCGTGTCATTGTTTCTGCAATTTATCCCTAGTTGTTTTACGCCGTTTCCTGGTTTTCATTCCAACGCTTCCAAATTCTTGCATCGTATTTCATTTTTTTCCCTATATCGACAAGGGAATTCGTGTTGATTAGTCAAATGTGCCGTCGCTATCTCTTTTCGTTATTTCCGTTCCTTTCCGGTGTGCCGAGGAAGGGGAAAGATAAGAATGGAAAATCTGCCCTTGTTTGTGGAACTTGTTGTTTGCTTCAGGAAAGGAGGAGCTGCAACAAGCCGCATATGTTTATGCCGTGTTCCTTATAATTCTTAGCTATCTTTTTGGTTTAATCTATGCTAAAAAACAGTGATCCTCAAGATAAGATAAAAAAATAAGAGACTAGGTTTGATATGGGAATAACGTGACTAAATGTTGTTAATGATAGCTACTATGGTTGTCTTATGCCTGATTTCATTTCTTCTTCTTTTCGAGATGTTATTTATCGTTCTCTATAACCTCCTATTTAAAGGAGGCAATCCGCCTTTTGTAACGTGTGCTTTTTTCTGAATCTGAATAAAGAATCTCAGTAAGGCCGTGGACGTAGGCAACTCTTGCAGAACCATGTAAAATCCCTGTTCGGTGTGATTGTTTTTTTCTCTCCTCTTCTTGTCTGTTTCTTCGATCCATCAATAGCGCGATCTATGTGCTGTATAGTTGCCCAACAATCGTATTTCTATTTGTTGATTTCTTACATTCTTCTCCATAAAATCTGTAAATCTGTTGATCAAGCATAAGCTGCTCTTATAATGTCAATGTTTCTTGTTTATCAGCATTTTTTTTGCTTTGATAGTTTGATTGCTTTTGTGATTTCACTTTTTCATTGATTGAAATATGTGGGAAAGGATCGTTTCAATACCTGTATGGACCTACAGTGAACATTTCATTTGTATTGAAATCATGATATTCTTATAAAAAACATCTAATTCTTGGATATTTCTTTTTTATTTTCTGGTTATACTTTGATTGTCTTGACTCAATTTTTTATATGCTAATATGCCTCATAAAATACCTTCTTAATCCTGGAAATTTGTGATTATTGCCACACATGCATTGTATTAATTTTCCAGAGATCAAAATGATAGAAAACAGGATAACTACCTATGGTTGAATGTAAAACATTGTTCGCTTTGGAACTCTTTTTTTTTTTTGGAAAGGCAAGCTGGGGTTAGGCAGAACCCTACCAGCTATACAACTATACCTTGGGGTTTAAACCTGCAATGTCCCAACACAAGGTGACGTGCACCAGCTGCTCCTACCAGACAAGCGGAGCCCCCGTCGGTTGTTTGCTTTGGAACTTGATGATATTTAAACTTTACTAGCTTACAAGTTAGATGGACAAAAGGTAGGTTGTGTATTGCTTCTAGAAGAACTTACTTTAGTTTCTACATAGAACCATCACTGGATGGCAAATAACAAGAAAATGTACTTTAGTTACTGGATTTACTTAATAATAGAACAAATAAATTGCATAAGGAGAGAAATGGTAAAAGATAAAAAGGAAGCAAAAAGAACTAAAACCTATAGGATCTCGTATTGGAAGGGTCTAAGATACATATTGTATCGTGTTGCTGGATATGGCAATAACTTCAATTACTGCTGCCTAAAGATCATGCCATCAAAGTGTATTTACAAAAATACTCCAGTGAAACAACACCATGATATAGGAACAATTGGTTGAAGATATGGATCCTTTGCATTTTTACTAATCCTAGTGTTTTTAAACTTTCATAACAAAAAATTTGGCCATCTCCCAAATATGGTAGAAATCTCCTAATGTTCACAGTGACAAATCCTCAAGTACATATTACCATAGATTTACTAATTACTAATATAGATCTAGAGGAAAAAGTGTACCCCAAACTCTACCATAACTATGATGATAGCCTCAAAATTCCTGAAAGCCTGTCATTACCCAAGGGGATTTTCAGAGCTGCATATTGGGAGGTGTTGAAGAGCAAAGTTGGAGGTTAGCTGCAAAAGTTGAATGCTGATTACCACCTACCTTTGGTGGGTCAGACAGTTCTGCTAAAGCTCCCAGTATCCCTGTAAATATCTTCATGTTTCCCAAAAAGGTTGCTAGAAGTATTAGAAGACCTATGGTGGATTTCCTGTCGAAGGGCAGGAGGGAAGGAAAAGTTACATATTGGGTCTCTTGGCAAAAGGTTTTAAAACTACTTGGCTTGGGGTATTGGAATTAGTAAGTTGATGCTAATTAATAAAGCTCTTGTTCTGAATAGATGGTGGCTGCTATTTCAAAAAAAAACTGATGGTTGTTAGCTAAGAAAAATACAAGTTAATGCCTTAATGGGTTGCCTGACAAATGTGATGTTGGTGCAAACTTGTAGCTAAGATCTTTGCATGGGTGCTATCCCTTTGATGTGCTGCTACAACCTGGTTTTTAATGAAGAAGGGGTTTTATCTACCGAGTGTGTGGTTTTTGTCTAAGGGCTGCTAGAGAGTTGTATGGCAATATTCATTTTTCTTTTTAATGCTGGAAAATCTTGGCTGTGCACACCGGGATTTTCCTCTCATAGACCAGTTTCAGATCATTAATCTTGTCATCTTATATCAGAGAAAAGGGGTAAGATGGTGATATATTTGGACAAGGTGGTTGTTTTCAGCATGGTGGTATACATGGAAAGAATGAAATTGTACAGTTTTTAAAGGAACTTGAAATGATGTCCTCATTCTCCATGGCATATTCAGAATTTGATTTTCTTAAATGCTAAAATCAAATGGTCCAGTGAGGATCTCAGTTAAATTGTTAGTAACATAACTGAGTCTATAAGTGGACCAATTGCTAGTCAGCCTTTTAGCCATAGAGGTTTTTAACATTATTGCTTCATTCTCAATAGGAAGCAGTATCCATGCAAATATGTTTCTCTAGTAAGATCTGTAAAAGGAAAGAGATTTGATGTGAAGATTGTGAATTTTGGTGTCTTCTACATTTTTATTAAATGATTGATCTGGAGATGCTCAGATTTCAATAGTTGGTGACTGATCGAGACTTGTCAATCTGATATATAGTATGCAAGGATAATAGTGAAAGTGAACAAAATAACCATAGGAAGCAAACAACAAACAAATATGTTACGGTCAGAGCTTAATGCAATTAAAACAAGAAAAAGTTCTGTGACGTGGACAAACTCAATTCACCTGCATATAGTTGATATCACAAGACCCATAACAACACTGGACATGAGACTTGAAGCACTTCATGAATGTGGTCATAGATGTCTTCAGTTCAATCAACACTGTAAGTTCATTTTATTTTTCGCGTGTAATCTTGCTATATTCTTCTTAGTTGATTATTTTTCTTCTTTAACTTGCCACATGAATAATTTTATTTGTATTTTGTTGGTTTACCAGATTATTGAAATGGTAGCAGAGTTTTTGCGTTTTTGGAATTTAGAGCCTACATGCATATACTTGTGTTAGAGTATAATATAACATCTATTCCTCAAAAAAAAAAACCTATTAATTTTTATGTCTACTCCTTTAATTTGTAAATGATTTGAAACTTGAAATGGTCACCCATTTTGGCTATATTCTCATATTGAAACTTGAGCCTCATATTGATTTGAAACTTGAGTCAAATGGTTCCAGTTCTATTGCTTTAATTTTTGATTGAATTTCAAATGATGATGATTGGATCTCATGACAGGTCACGAACTGCTGTTGCACCATTAGAGCGTTTGAAAATTTTGCTCCAGGTACTGTTTGCAATTACATATAATTAGCTATTTTAAGTATTTTTTTTAAACTTATACCTGCCTTACCCTGTTACATGGTCTTTGAAACATTTTATTTGTGATCACATTCTTGAAATGTCTACCTAATAAACTGAAATTATTTGAATAATGCAAAATTTGTAAAATTTTTTTAGAAGATCTAGGTTGTCTACATTTGTTAATAGTAATTTTATGCACTAATATATGCGTAAATGTGATTTTGAGAATTAAGAGTCGTGGCAGGACATACATTGCCATAGCTTTGTGTCAACTGCTTTGCATGCAAATCTCTCTCTCTCTCTCTCTCTCTATCTATCTACATACATACCTACATACAGACATGCATAGATACATACATACATAGAAAGTTGAATTAGAAAAGATTCTTGAAGCACATGCAACCTTATAGCAAACAAAGGATGACAGACCCTTGTTTGACAGGGTTTCACCAATGCTTGGATAGTTGGATGTAAGATTGTGAACCCCCGTGGGGTTTGCTTGGGTGCAAGATTGACAGGGTTTCAACAGAACTTGGGTGTAAGATTGTGAAACCGATGGGGTTGTCCATGCAGGTTAGTTGATCCATGCATAAACCATGTAATTTAAATGGGCAAGATTTACTAGCTTATGCCTGTTACTGTGGTTAAATTTCTATGTTCTCACCCCAGTAAAAGTTGAAAATTTTGAGATAAGGGTTATTGTCTTGTTTCAGTATAAGTTCAAGAGGGACAAAATGGCCTCTTGATTGAGGTAGATCCATTAACGATTTGGACCGCTTGAGTGAGGTTTGCATCTATTAGAGTAGCAAATGAACACATCTTGTTTCAACTGGACAAAACTTTCAAACTGCTCATCAGATTTCAGTGATTTTGTTCCATTGAAGAGCTTATTTTGAGTGCATTGCTTGTCCAATGAAGTCAGTTTACCACTGTCAGAAGTTATTTAGTAGTCACTTGGGCCAACCAAAGTTCGACCCATTATTACTAACCATATTGCCCCGTTTGAGTGGGGTTTGAAGTTGACCCAAAATACAAAAACTTGATGCATTTCAGAAGTTGAGTCCTAATGCTTACTTGATTAATTTATAAAACAAAACTTACTTGATTTGATAAGTGCCCCTTCTTTTAACTAGTGGAAGTGTCCTACTCTAATTAGAAAAGGATAGTCCATCTTAATCAAGAAAGAGGACATCCTACAAACATAAATAGAATTATTTGTATCTTAGAGACTATATTTGGTATGTTGAGGGTTTGACTTTGAAAATTTTCTAATATCCTTTAAGTTATTTTTCTTCATTATTGTTTATATATTATTGTTTATAAGTTATTTTTCTTCATTATTTCATAATATCCTTAAGTTTTTTGGACCATATCTAGACCCAATATAACAACAAAAAGGAGGTTTAAATTTTTTGATTGCATCAAAACCAAGTTGAGAAAAAATATCCCTTTTTTCAAGAAAAAATTGAAAGTATTTCCCATTTCTACTGGATTGAATTCCATCATTTTCCACCAATTGGAGCTCTCTTTCTATACTAAAAGATTGCAAAAAGGTAATTTAAATAATGGAAAATTCCAAACAAAAATCATTTATATTATGTTTGAAATTTTGTTCTTTATGTTTTGTGGTGATTTATGTTGAAATTTGGACTTGAGATTTCATCAAGACCTGTGAATGGGTTGTCTTCCTTTTCTCTTTTAGAAACAGAAGGGTTCAGTTTTAGAATGATGTTACCTTAAAGCATTCAAGGCATCGGATTAGGACCTTTTTGGTAAAGAAACATTCAACAACATTTGGAGAAGAAAATGTGGCAATTAATCAACCGTTTGGAGTATATGTAAGGCCATATTAGCTAGAGAATAACGCTTGGAGGCTATACAGAAGAAGCTAGGGAAGTGAGGGGTAAATGTCTAAGTGATCTGTGAGAATATGTTGTTTGTTGCCAGAACACTTTGGTGAGCCCAAGGACATGACAAAAAGGACACAAGACACACCATTCTTCTGCGATTTTCCACTAGGAATAAGTATGTAAGAGAACACAACACAATAATATAAAGTAGCGTCCCTTTGACATAGCTGTGACATAGGATAAAAGCCTGCCATGGGCTTGAGGATTGTGTATAAGGGAAAATAGGTTCCTGAATAATGATGAAGCTATTTGCATCTAGTGCATGAGTGACAATCACAAATGATCTATTTGGGTGCGTTATAGATGTAGCTATGGAGGTGTACATGAAAGGTTGACAAACTTGACATATAAAATATGAGAGCTTGGTTTAAGGATTATAAACACACTTCCTTTAGCATAGATTCATAACCATAGTGATAAAAAGCCAAAAACTCACGAGAAATTGAAAATGTTTTCAAAATCTTGTGTTTTTTGGAAAAATCTTGGCAATAAAAAATAAATTAGAAATATAAAAAATATTTTTTTTTATAAAAAATATACATAAAAATATTTAAAAATAAAAACCGTTGTTTTCCATGATAAATAGCTGATAAAAACATAAATATCGCTTTTTAAAATGCAATATTTATGTTTTTGACAAAAAGCTTGCGAGAAATTGAAACTATCGCTAGAAATAACCGTGTTTAACTTTCGGGTAATTTCTCGCGATATTTTCGTGAGATATTCATAAATCTCGTTAGATTTGTCACTATGTTCATAACAACTGCATGAAGAAGGTGCATCATGTGAGATTCAGTGTTTTCATTTACAACCTGCTTTGACAATTTAATTCTCATTGCTGATGACCCAATTTTTTTTTCTTTTAATAGTGTAACTGATCAAAGCAGTTTTTGTTCTCAATATCTCTATTTGGGTTAATAATTCTTGCATGTCATACTCTAAATATTCAGCCCATATGTTGTATCTAGTTGTTAGTACAATTAAGTGCGTTAATGGCCAACCAACCGTTGCAAAGGACCAACATAATTTAGATGACTGTTGCATGAAGCAGTTCCTTTCCGTCAAGAAACTCTGTTTCTGTCTTCCTCCTAAAAACTAGCTTTAGTAAGATATTTCATGTGGTAGAATTCTTCCTCATTCATTTACCTTGAGATAATAGGATATGAGAGAAATAGCATGACTTAACTAGTGTATGTATACATCATAGTCACCTATATCGTTCAAGGTAATTTCTCGGCAAGGGTTTTTCTTGATGATATTTTCAAAAAGTGATTTTCTTAAGAAAGTATCAGAAGCTTTAAAAATTAAAAAAATATGAATAATAAAAAAGACGAGTAGTAGGTTTTGTAGTATTTTTCTTACAAACATATAAAGAAACAACTAGAAAAGCTTTTAAAATATAAAAGTTATTAAATAATATGTAATCTCCTATACTAACTAGGAATTAGTCTTTCTTTTATTTTAGTTAGTATAGTTTAGTTAGGATAACTTTTTCTACTTTTTATTTTTTCATTTTTGACACTTATAAACCTTTTTGACTAAAGTAAAAAAGGTAGAGAGACGATGGACTCCCAACTGCTCTATTTAGAGCCATTGGGAGCCCAACAACTCCCTCCCCTTAGCTCTTATTTCATGTATAAATATGGGGCAAGTTACCCTTACAATGTATTATTCACACTCGGGTATTGGAGTTGAACCTTTGTGGTTCTTTTTGTGTAATCTTTTTAAGACTATTTGTAGTCTTATTTGATGGTGATACCTAATCTTACAAAAGCAACAAAAAAAGATACTTAAATGTATAAAAATATAGGTTTTTGAATATATCGAGAAAATCTAAAGAAAATATTCACAATATTTTAAGTTCTGGTGATATTTTGAAAATATCAAGAATATCTCGAGAAAATATTGACTGACCTTGAAATACCGATAATATTGCAATATTTTAAAAGATCTAGATTTGCTAAGAAATCCACTTTCTATGAAATTACTCCTACACTTATACAGGATATGCTAGAGAAATAATGGAAATACCCTAGATTCTATTTTAGATCCGATCCATATGAAAAAAGTAAAAAAAACATATCCAAAATGCCAAAATCCAAATTGAACAATAACATTAATTCCAAATAATAAAAATCAGATCCAAGTGGATCCCAGACCCGACACATCCTGATGCATCTAGCTTTGCTTGCGTTTCTTCCAATTACTCTTGTCCTGAGGAAATCATTGAATAAATTCAACTTCTTCAACAAGGAACTCTGATGTGGGCAGACCAGTTGGATCTGGCAATGATAAGATTCAATCCATGGAAGATCCAAGTAGAAATAGTATGTGGACCCTGTTTCTCTTGAGAGGCTGGTTTGGAAGAATACCAAATGAATCCACGAGAGTATATGGGCCAAGCTAAAAGGATCCATCTTCATATGCTTTTGTATCCATATATGATTAATTGGATCAAAGTTAAACATAATCAGATCTAGATGGACTTGGATAGGGGAGGGGAGGGGAGGGGAGGGGGGGGTGTCAAACGGGTAGGATAACCTTTGAAAATGGGTTAGGTTTAAATTTGGTTTGAGTTGGGGTGATCCAAAAAGATTTAATAAGGTATTAAGGTTTAAACAAATCTAATTCGGTGGGTCTTCAGACCATTAAAGGTCCAGAATGGTAGTATAAAGGTTAAATGGGGTTTGGGGGTTAAATCAAGAGGGAACCAATTTGTAGTCTGCAAATCAGTTCCCTGGGCTGGCATAAGGGCAACATTGGTGGGTAAAAGGATTAAAGGAGGATGGCTGAATCAATTCGTATACGAACCAGTTCAAAAGCAGAGTCTCATCATGAGCTCTCTCACGATGGGAGGAAACAGGGTGTGCAATGAAATGGTGGTTAGGGTTTTGCAACCCACCACTGTGCCCTCCAAATGGAGGACACCCAAGGTGGTTACTGGCTGCTATTAGTGAGTGTTGCCAGTTTGAGATGGTCGGTGTCAACTCTCCTGCCGGATTCCAGCTAGCAGTTGCCCCATGGCTGTTAAATTGTAATTCATAAGACAATGTATTTTATAATATATATTTTATATATATAAAAGGAGATACATATACATATATATGTACATGTATCCATCTACTTATATATATAAAATATTTTTTTCTTGTATTAGCTGTAGGGGTATTTTAGTCATTTTACACATATTCATGTTGTTGAATATGATTGTAATTCTTCTTTTTAACTTTTTCTTATTTTTGTAACTTTTTCTTTTTACTTTATCTTTTTTTATGTACTATTTCTGTACACAGTCAGTAGCTGACTGTACAATGTACAACAGTCAGCCACTGACTGTTGTACACAGGTAAGAATAAGAGACGTTGGGCTGACTCCCAACGGCTCTAATTAGAGCTGTTGGGAATCAGCCCAACAACTCTTATGAGTTGCTAAAGCTTATAAATAAGGGCTGTAAGCCTATTGTAAAATAGAATTTCAATAAGGAGTTGTCTCCTTAAGCTTATAAACACTATGCATTTATTGCACTTCTTTTGTGGTGTAAAGCTTATAAACACTGTGCATTTATTGCATTCCTTTTGTGGTGTAAAGCTTATAAACACTATGCATTTATTTTGTGTCTTGAGTATTTGAATTATCAAGTTATTTGGAAACTTGATTGTTTGCAAAGATTCTTCACAATGGCTTGCTGGTTTGTTGGCTGCAAAATAGGAGAAGATATAAAGTGTGCAATGATATAGTGGTTAGGGTTTTGCAACCCACCACCGTCCCCCTCCAAATGGAGGACACACCCAAGGAGGTTACTGGCTGCTATTAGTGAGTGTTGCTGTTTAGAGATAGTCGGCGTTAACTCTCCTGCTGGATTCCAGCTAGCGGTTACCACATGGCTTGCTGGTTTGGTGGCTGCAAAGCAGGAGAAGAGAGAAAATTGGTTGGCAACCCTCTAGGGATATCGATCGGTGGTTGGTTCCCAATCTGCTGACGAAATGGTTGTGAACTGAAGAAGGGTACTAGGGTTCAAATGGGTTTGTTATGTTTGGTTTGAGGTTAATATGTACTTAAAACTAAATTAGGTGGGATAAAAGTAGTAGAGATCCAGTCTTGGTGAGAAAACCCAATTTCCAGACGTGGTTTAGACAAAAAATTTTGGTTGAATGTAGAAACAAACTGGTTTGTTACAAAAATGGATTTGGGTGGGTGGTTCACCACCCACAATGGAAAATGACCATTCTCCATTTTCATGTGGAGTTAATCAGACGTTGCCACTAGTCATGGATGGTTGACAGTGACCCCCTGGCCAGATTCTTGGCAGCAGTCTTCCCTAGGACCTGTTCAGATCTCTCTCTCTCTCTCTATATATATATATATATACTCATGAAAATCGAAATACCCATCAGGGGTGTTTCAATCTTTTTACTGTAATAGATGGGCTGACCACCTTTTTTTATTTCCTTTTTATTTTTTGTACTTTTTTTTTGGATTGATGGGGGCAGCTCCTGCTAGCTGTTGGACTCCCTTGTGTCTCTTTGTATTATAAATAGGCCTTCAAGGTCTTTGTATTCTTCACTCTTTAAAGAGCTTTCCTATGCAATAACAAGAATATTTTGACCCTTGTGAGCATGGCTTATTCAATCAAGTGCTATTCTTGATTGAAGTGTGTTCTTGCAAGCCCATAATTGACGTCTTTTGGATTTAATCCATTTCATTACATGGTATTAGAGCTTTGGTGTTCTTGAAGTATTATTCTAATAGTATCAAGAGGAAGATCGTGCTAGCGTCAAGAGGAGGGTCATGAGCTTGGTGAAATAACGAATCGTGGATGTAACGCCCCAAAAACTTAACCCAGAAACACTAGATTTTTTTTTGAGGAATCATTTTATAAATCATGGTTAAATGAATGGAGAGATACAGGTAAAAAGATCTTCAAACAATCAACACATTCTTTATTTCACTTCAGTTCATGAACTTTTACAAAAGTATGTTTACAAAGAAACGAATCACGGATGGCATATCGGTTACAAGATGGCCAGGGAACCAGTAGATAAAACAGATGTCGAAACCTGTCCTGTAACCGCTTGTGATGACTACTCAGGACCTGAAAATGTTAAAATAGAATAGGAATTAGACTACCACGTCTAAGCAGGAATTCTATACTGATAGTGCAAGTATATCGTGAATCGAGTGTGTGGTATGAGTGTCATGGTTGATCTTTAGTGTATATCAAGACATGTGAGCATTATGTAACAAAGATCTAAATTATGTATATGAGCAGGTGAGCAGTTATATAACAATAACAAGTATGCAACATTGATAAGCAGGTGAGCAGTTATATAACAATAACCAGTATGCAACATTGATAAGCAGGTGAACAGTTATATAACAATAACCAGTATGCAACATTGATAAGCAGGTGAGGTATGCCACAATCAATATAATGACATGTACATTTTTTTATAACAATTTAATTATCTTGTATCAACCAAGTTAAGAATTTTACTAATTTACAAGTTGATAATATAAAGCATTTGAAATACCACTTCCATAATCTCTCTAGTATCTCCACTAATTGTGACGCCTAACTCTTCTAACATGATGTTTAATTATCTTATCCTGTGGGTACACACGGGCACATGTGACCATCTCAGAAGAGAATGTTCGAGGGTAGATTATTTCAGGTAATTTATTAACCCGAACATTCTAACGGAGACTGAATCCCCAAGGGAGCGACCAATAGCCGAGAGAATCTCCCAAGGCCTCAACTCAAATCAGGGTGCACCCCTAACTTCTGCAGAAGATGTAGAACTACCACCTAGGACACATAGGTAGTCCTGGTCTCTAACTCCGAGGACGGGGACCCACGAGCCGCTTCCCGCTCGACACCAAACACAAGTCCTCGAAGTTTTGTACCACCCACCCTCTCCAAGGTAGGTCTCAACTTTGTAATTGGGTTTTATTAATTTATTTATTTTCCCGAAGTTTAGAACATTTCCACAACTGTCATAGCATTAACCCCATTCTTAGTAATACACACTCAAACATTGAGACCCAATTTCCTTGTCATGTGATATGTTCATTGTTCAACATAAATTAGACATGAGTACCCCTCATAGGTGGCTATCCTATAAGTATAACTCAATTTCTCTGTTAATAGAAATATCCTGTATCTTGAGAGTTTGTTAACAGAAATGTCAATTAAGCTACTCTGAAATTGCTGGTAATTTACATTATACTGACACATGTTCAATAAAAAAATGCAGTTGAACACTGAATTAGTGCAGAAATATAACCTTTCATACATAGATTGCAGTAGCTTATCGAACAAATTTTTCAAGCAAACAATTAGCACAATTAGCAAAGGTTACTTCTTTATCCAGATTTAATAATCAGTCATAACTACTTAAGATGAGAGGTAATAATGGCTCCACCTATACCAATACTCAGATCACTCAGGGACTGACATAATTCACTACATATGGCTAAAATAAACTGATGGAATTAGCCACTAAGGAATATGAAAAAAAACTAATTCTGGAACTACCCTTGCATGTCAACAGAGAATTAATATCTTCAGCAAATCAAAAATAAAGGATTCAGTACAACCATGCATAGAACAAAATATGTCGGAACAGTAGCAAACAATATGTGTTAACATGATGCCCATGCGACAAGTCAATCAAGAAGGATGTTGGCATAGTTTATAATATATATAATTATATATACATATACCTGTCACACAGCCCTGCCGATAATTGAAACTATTATTACTTTTGGATGCTAAAGAGCAACAGATGAAACGAAAGGAAAAATACATATATGGTGGCTTATCAATACCACTGATTACTCATCTGAAGTTAACTAAACAAGGAAACTTAACAATTATAGAATAAGATCGGATGCAAGAAAATGCTATTTACCCCAAATCAACCATGAGCAACAAAAATAAGTCTGACAGATAAAAAAACAAATCCTAATAAGAAAGTGCATAAGATTCAACCGAATGCCCAAATTATTAGAACTTAAAGATTTAAGGCTTAGTCAGTCAGCCCCTTTTTAATCTTTTTCTTTGATCGCGCCAAGAAAGGTAAACAAGAATCGACACTCCCAATCGAATTTGATTTGGGGATTAGGTATTGTCGTATTAGGGTAGATCAAACAGACCCCCAAATCGATTTGATTTGGGGATTTCTTGATTAGGGCTAGGCATAAAACCCTATTCTAAAACCCCAAGCCCCAACGTTGGATTTTCCAACAACCAAGAATCGTTTGGCAGCTCATACATGCCCCCCTAAATTGGGGTTTTCCTGGACCGATCCAACCCCAACTCGATTCCATCCATACCCAACACAATCAGGGATAGAAATCCTACCTTTCTTTTCCTGCGATGGATGGAGAAAAACAAGGCCGATGATCGAGCTCAGGTACCTCCAAGATCGCATTTCTTGCTGCACTTTGATGCTGTAAAGAAACGAGAATGAGAGGCGATAGGTGGGGAAAAAGAAATACAGAGGGAGAGGTGCATGAGAGCTCAATCCTCTCCACCTACCTCCTTGATAGTGGCGACCCTTCCCGCGTCTCCGATGCACTGGAAGATTTGGGTTACCGGACTGTAATCCCTCCCTTCCCCCGATCTCTGTTATACGCACCCTTAGGCAAGAATCGTGCCCCAGACACGATTCTTATACTTGGCTTTTAACAGAAAAAAGAAACGGGTCCGGGTCTGGGTCCGAACCCGATAACCCACCATACCGGATCCACTCCAAAGTGGATCCGGGTCTGTAATAAATTACAAACCCATTCAACCCGATAATTTTTTTAAAAGTGGATCCATTTACATAGGTTCGAAATGGCCCCACTTGAGCACATTCTTAGGTGGATCCATTTGGGTCCATGATGAATTCGACCCAACTCATACGATTCGTACACTATTGCCCACTCCATTTGGATCCAGTGAATGAATCCAAGACCCGAATATTCCTATTTTTCGTAGTTATTATAGTGGATCATTGCATCGGAAAGCACACTATATCTCAAACAAATCTTGTAGTCCTTTTCTCTCTCTGTCTACATACTCTCTCTCTCCTTTCTCCTTACTGTAAAGAAATGGAGAATGAAAGAGAAGTAATTGTCTAAATTCCCGTACGACTTAATGATACAAACTATGTGATGTGGGCATCCACAGTGATGTTGGACACCCTTTGGTTGATGGTATTGAAAGAGAGCCTAAACTCATTCTTACCAAAATTGAGAATGAAAAAGAAGTTTCTCTTCAAGGAGAAAAAATGTCTAAAGCCGTTTTCGATTATGAAAAGAAATGGAAAGAGTGGAGGATGGGCCATTCCAAGATAATTGGATGGCTCGTTAATAGTGTGGACATCCACAAGTGCTCTAGCTTAGCGCAATTTGATTTCGCTAGTGATGCATGAAAATATCTTAAAGACATGTATATCTTTAAAGATATTGCTCACATATGCAATGCTCAAAACAAAGTAAGGACTATGACTCAAGGAGAGATGAACATTAGGGAATATTACAATGCATTCTCTCCTTTGTGATGAATTGCCTCTTCTTGAGCCAAAATAGCATTGCCCACAAGATGTAGAATTCCGTGAAAACCAAATTAAAACACAACATTTCTACCAATTCATTAACGAGCTTAAGTCAGCTCTCCTTCATAGAGGTGGTGTACCAACCATAGTCGAAACTCTTGAGGAGTTAACTATAGAAGAAACCATCCGCCTCAAAAGATGAAGAATTCGTGCTTGCTATGTCAAAGCCTGGTAATTACACTAGGAGTTATAAACCTCCTCATTTTGTGAAAAATGAGAATGAGAGAAACTCAAATAACTATGAAAGAAGCGACAAAAGAAGTGATCATGAATACAAAAAGGTGACAAAATCATATGTTATCATTGTTATGAACCGGGACACATCAAGCCATTTGGTCTCAAAAGAAAGATCATAGAGATGATAAAAGGGTTGTTTCGGTGGGAACATTCTTTGAAAGGAATGATGTAGATGGCTCCAAATACATCAGCTCATTATCTTTGGCTCAACTAATGGAGGCACTACAATCAATGTTCAAAACTCAAGCTTCTTTCTTCTCGGTAGCGGCTGTATCCACAAGTGGTGACCCTTGGTAAGACTTCTTGGATCATTGACTCATGTGCCTCTTTTCATGACTCCAAATGAGTATATTATCCGAATGTCATACTAACCAAAATAATTCTTATGTTTCAACTGCCGACCAAACATCTTTAAAAATCAAAAGTTTTTGGGTGTTTAAAAATAACCAATCTTTCACATACCAAATATTAGAGTAGTACCAAAATTAAATTTAAATCTTTTATTTGTTTATCAAATTACAGATCATGGATGCAAAGTCTTGTTTTCATCTAATGATTGTTTAATACAAAATCTCTAGTCCGGGAAGCCGATTAGGCAAGGCTGTAGAAGATGATATCTCTATGTAATGGACAATCTTGAGTTATCAAAACATACCTTTTATAATTTTATGGAAAAAAAGATATAAAAAATTGGTACAAAAAACTAGGACATCCTAGTGTGTCCAAATTACACTTGTTTTCATTTCTTACAAGTTATAAAGAAAGAGATTTTGTTATTAAGATTGCATTCTCAGTAAAATAAAGTTTTTACCCTTTGGGCCAAGACATTTTATATCTAAAAATCCATTAGAGTAAGTGTATTCGGATGTGTGGGGACCAACTCCAGTTGTATCCAAAGAAGGTGTATCTTATTATGTTGTGTTTGTGGATGACTATAGTAGACACTCTTGGATATTTTTTCTTAAACAAAAATCAGAAGTATTTGATTGTTTTAAAAATTTTTATTGCTATATAAAGATTCAATTTAAAACAAATATTCAAATTTTTAGAACCGATTCCAGGGGAGAATTTGTGTCAAAAGAGTTCAAAAATTACCTTGGTCTACACTCCTCAACAAAATGGACTAGTTGAAAGGAAGCATAAACATATTATTGAGACCAATAGAACACTTCTTGTATCAATAAATGTTCCAAAAGGTTTTTGGGCTGAAGCCGCCCTTACGGCGGTTTATTTGATAAACAAAACGCCTTAAAAAAACATTTAAAATATCTCTCCTGTTGAAAAATTATTTAGAAGGTTAAGAATCTTTGCACGTAAATGTTTTGTCCTTACCAATAATAATGACAAACTTTCTCCAAAAGCAATTCATTGTGTTTTTTTAGGCTATAACGAAAATAAAAAAAGATATAGATGTTATAACATTGAAAGAAAAAAATTATATGTTTTACGAAATGTTACCTTTCTTGAAAACGAAAATGGTTTTAGCAAGGAAAAAATCCAAGAGATTTGTGACTATTCATTTTTTTTGACCTTGTCAACGAACATGAAAGGTGTGAAAACATTCATGATGTGCGTGAGAGTGAAAATGAAGACACTCATGATGCAAATGAGAATGTAAATGAGGGTCTTAATAATATAGACCTATTTTATAGTGACATACAAACCTAAACTGCATTATCTGAACAGTGTAATCTTCTCATTTTGGTTGATCATATCCAACAACTCAAGGATACAAGGTTGTATCTATTTTCAGTTCAAGAAAAGAAAAAAATTTTGGATGAATTTTTTATTTAGGTCTGGGGTCACTACAATCAACTTGTAGAATGATGTAGCTAATTGAACGTGGATTGAGTGATTTTTAGTTTGTTGGAAATATAAGATCTTTGGCTACAATATGAATTTTAAGTACATAATTTAATTTTCAAAATGTTGTGAAAATATTACTGTCAACACTTTGAAAGTTTTTTCTTTTATTTCACTCTTACTTTGAACCAAGGAATTTTGAGGAAGCTAAAAAATGTATAGAATGACAAGAAGCTATGCAAAATGAACTCACTGCTCTTAGGAAAGCAGAGACATGGGAATTCCAAACTCTACCTATTGGAAAGAAAACCATAAGCTGTCGTTGGGTATTTAAGGTTAAGACTAAAAGCGATGGATCTCTGGAGAGATACAAAGCTCGATTAGTTGCTAAAGGGTATAGTCAAGAGTATGAGATTGACTATGAAGAAACTTTTGCGCCCGTTGCTCGAATGGTAACTGTTCGCTGTCTCATCTCTGTTGCTTCTATCAACAAATGAAACATCTATCAAATTGATGTTAAGAATGCTTTTCTGAATGGTGATTGGAATGAAGAGGTTTACATGGATGCTCCACCTGGAATGGAGACTCCCAAAGGGAAGGTGCTTCGCCTTAGGAAAGCCCTTTATGTCTTAAAATAAGCTCTTAAGGCTTGGTATGATAGGTTTAACTCTGTAATGATAGAAAATGGTTTTTCATCTTGCTTTATGATACTGCTTTATTTGTTAAGAAATCTAATGCAGGGATTGTTATTTTACTTCTATATGTGGATGATATGTAAATCATAGGATAAAGGTTGGGTGGATGAAATAGAAAAGTGCTACTGGAGTGCTGTGCAATCGTAGAATGCCATTGCGGTTGAAGGGAAAGTTTTATAGGACGACTATTAGACGCGCTTTACTATATGGTACGGAATGTTGGGCTGCCAAGAGACATCATATTCAAAAAATGAGTGTAGCTGAGATGCGGATGCTTAGATGGATGTGTGGAAATACAATAAAAGATAAGATTCGGAACGAAGAGATACGTAAGAAGGTAGGTGTTGCACCCATTGAAAATAAGATGCGAGAGAATCGTTTACGGTGGTTTGGACATATTCGGCGAAGGCCTAATGATGCTCCAGTTAGAAGGTTGGAGAAATGGGAAAATATATTAGTTAAAAGAGGTCGGGGTAGGCCTAGGAAGACTTGGATGGAGATGATAGGAACGGATATGAATGCTTTGAACCTCACCGAGGACATGGCGTTGGATAGAAATGATTGGAGGAAAAGGATTCATGTGGAAGACCCAAAATGAATTTCTTTTTTGGTTCATATCGCTGACCCCAATTGTTTTGGGATGAAGGCATAGTTGTTGTTGTTGTTGTATGTGGATGATATGCTTATAACCGGAAGTGATTCTAAAGGGGTTAAAAGCATAAAATCAATTTTAAAGGATAAATTTGAAATGTCTGACTTGAGTGTTCTAACTTAGTTTTTGGGTATTGAAGTAGCTTGCTCTCATAGAGGATATTTTTCGTTTCAAACTAAGCTTGCGTCTGAGATTATTGATAGGTCAGGTATTACTGATGATAAGGTTTGTGAAACTCCTGCTATAGTAGGAGCTAAAATGAAGATTGATGATGGTGTTCTTCTCTTCGATTCTACTCCCTATAGATAGCTAGTAGGATCGTTAATGTATTTGAGTATTACAAGACCAGATATCTCACATGCAGTTCATACGGCAAGCCAGTTTCAACATGCACCAACCTTCGTTCACATGAGTGTATCTTACTCGTAAGATACATAAAGGGCACTCTAAATAAGGGAGTTTTCTTATCTTCTTCTTCTGATTTAAAATTAATTGCATATACTGATTTTGATTAGGGAGGTGACCCAAATAACCGTCACTCCACCACTGGTTTTTGTGTGTTCTTAGGAGATTCGCTGATTTCATGGAGATGTAAGAAACAACAAAATGTGTCTCTATCATCAACTGAAGCCGAATATCGTGCCATGACGACTACTACTATGGAAATTGTATGGATCCATCAGTTGCTGGAAGATATGGAGATCACAATAGAAGGGCCCACCAAGCTATGCAGTGACAACAAAAGTGCGATTTATATTGCTAAGAATCACACTTTTCATGAGCGGACTAAACACATAGAAATTGATTGTCATTATGTTCGTGAGGTGTATCTCAAAGGAGTCATTGACCTTCTATATGTCACATCAGAATATCAGTTGGTGAATTTCTTCACTAAAGCTTTGTGTGCTTCGCACTTCAACTTCCTTGTTAGCAAACTTTCGGTCATCCTGCCCTAAGTTTGAGGGGGGGGGTGTTAAATTATGTAATCAAATCATATAATGTTATATATATATAAAATATATATTTCTATTATTTAGCCGTAGGGGTAGTTTAGTCTTTTTCTCATTTTTGTGCATATTCATTTCTTGAATATGTATTGTATTTTTTCTCTTTTTTATTTTTCTCTTATTTTTCTTTTTTCTTTTTGTACCGTTTGTACTTTGTACCTTGGGGGGCCCACCACATAGTCGTTGGGCCCCTCCAACGACTATGTGGGAGCCCTTCCAAGCCCTATATAAAGGGCTCTCCTCGATTGTATGAGATTATAGCCCAAGCTTATGTTAGTGGAACTTATGACTTTTGGGTTCGTATTTGTGCATTTGTGAGTTTGTGTTGTGCATTGTGTGCACAAGTGTTTCAAGTATTCTTGTTGGGCGTTTGTATACACATTTATTTCCAAGAATATTGTAATATTGTTCGTAGTATCTTGTTTGAGATACTTTCACATGTATAAATCATGTCTAATGACCATACACTTTTATACATAATTAACATCTTACCATGAGGTTAAAAATCATCAAGAATGGATTATGGGGATGAGTGATGAATTAGAAGCTTTAGAAAATGCAAAAAACTGGAGAAATTCGAACATTATCTAAAGAAAGGAAAACTATAAGATGTAAATCGATCTACAAGATAAAAACTAAATAGGATGGGACATTGAAAAGATATAAAGCTAGGTTAGTAGCAAAGCGATACAGTCAAGAATATGAAATAGACTATGATGAGACGTTTGCTCCAGTCGCTCGAATGACCATTGTTAGAACTCTTATTTCTATATCATCAATTAAGAAATGACTTATTTTTCAAATGGACGTAAAAAATGCCTTTTTGAATGATAATCTGGATGAGGTTTACATGAATCCTCCACCAGGTTTGAATTTAGCATATGGGAAAATCTTTCGGTTACGAAAAACATTGTATGGTTTAAAACAAACTCTCAAAGCTTGGTATGATAGGTTCAGTAGTGTGATGATACAAATTTATTTTAAATTTTGTTTTACTCACACTACGTTATTTGTTAAGTCTTCTAATGCAGGAATGGTAATATTACTGCTTTTACGTAGATGATATGATAATCATGTTAGATTTTCACTGTTCAAGACCTTCTACACGTGAGAGCTGAGAAAGAGAGAGAGAGAGAGAAAGGGAGAGAGAAATTGCAGAGAAAACCGATACCCCCAATACGCAGGGTCGGCTGCTGTATATGCTACTTTATGTATTAACATTAGGGTACTAAAGTACCCTTATTACAATAAGATAATTTACAGAAACTGCCATTAATGAGTGTGTTAATGTAATGATCACGGGTCTGGATCTCCAGACCCGTGACCCGTAATAACAACACACTTCTTTTCACCCTCCCTCAAGTTGTGCATGGTCTTGAACCATGAACAACTTGCCTTTTAACATCCAAAATCTGTCTTTTGTCAATCCTTTTGTAAATATATCCGCTACTTGATCTGTAGTTCGAACAAATTCAGGCTCAATCTCTTTCTCTTCTACCTTTTGTCTCACAAAATGCTGATCTATTTCAATATGTTTGGCACGACTGTGATGGATTGGATTAAAAGACATACTAATGGCACTCTGGTTGTCACACAGAAGAAGTGATCGAGAGATCGATTCTCCTACTTCTGTCAGTAAGTGTCTAATCCAAGTAGCCTCAGCAGTGGCGGCTGCCATTGACCTATATTCAACCTCTGTACTGGATCTGGCAACAACCTTTTGTTTCTTACTACTCCAAGAAATCAAATTCATCCCAACAAACACACAATAACCGGATATTGATCTGCGTTCATCTGGATCTCCTGCCCAGTCCGCATCAGAATAAACAGTGATCTCATGTGCATTTTGCCCATTTGTCTTTCGCTTATATGTGAGACCATCCCCAACCGTTCCCTTCAGATATCGAAGTATCCGTTTAATTGCTTCCATATGCCCTTCACATGGGGCATGCATAAACTGAGAAACTTGATTCACCGAGTAGACTATATCAGGGCGAGTAAAAGTGAGGTATTGTAACATACCCACTATGCTACGGTACTGTGTGGGATTATCAAGTGGATCTCCATCTTGAGAACTAAGCTTTTGATGAAGAACGCTAGGAGTGCTCAAGGGCCTGCAGTCTTTCATACCCGCCTTATTGAGAACATCAATGGTATACTTATGTTGAGTGAGAGTCATCTCTTCAGAAGTACTGTCGACTTCAACTCCGAGAAAGTATCGTAGTTTGCCAAGGTCCTTCATTTTAAACCTCTGATTCAAGAGATGTTTGACTTTTTCAATATGCTCATTGGAATTACCAGTGAGGATGATATCATCTACATATATCAACAACAGAGTAATTGTGTCTTGGTTCTTGAATATAAATAAGGAGTGGTCAAGAAGAGATCTCTTAAAACCATATTTTTGGATTTCAAGAGAAAAGCTGTCGAACCAAGATCAAGATGCCTGCTTCAATCCATATATCGCCCTTTTTAGTCTGCAGACATATTTTGTAGGATGACCTTCTGCGTAACCAGTGGGTTGTTCCATGTATACTTCTTCTCTCAAATCTCCATGAAGAAAGGCATTCTTCACATCAAGTTGGCTAATAGTCCATTGATGTTCATGTAATGAAAAGAGGCGGAAGCACCAATAGAGCAAAAGTCACTCTTTAAGAGTGACTACAAGAGCCAAGAACACAAACACCAAATGTGCACACACAAAACCTCACAAATATCGGAAATGACTTAAAGTCATAAGTTGGATTTATTGAAGAAAGAGAGAGAGGGGTGTAAAAACCCATACATTTAAGAGGGGAAGACCTCCTCTATTTATAGAGGAGGGAAGCAATAAAAGGAACCACAAGGGGGGCTCCCTTGTAGTCGTTGGGAGCCCCAACGGTCAGAAATCTGACCGTTGGAGCCCCAACGACTACAAGTGTGGGCCCCCCTTGTGGTCATTACAAAAAGGAAAAAAATAAAGAAAAAAAGAAAAAGGAAAAAAGGGAAAAGAGAAAAATAAAAAGGAAAAATATACATATGTGGTTTTACAAGAATACCCCTATCGGGTATTTATCTAAATGAGAAATAATATATATATATATACTTATATATATACGAATGTATATATATAAGTATATATATATATATATATTTTAACAGTTCAATAGCTAGAGAAAGTATGACTCTGATTGTCCCCATCCTCACCACTGGACTAAAGGTTTCATCATAATCCTGTCCTTGCTCCTGTGTAAATCCTTTGGCTACAAGTCTCGCCTTGTATCGCTCTATAGTCCCATCTGGTTTATACTTTATTTTGTACACCCATTTCGAACCAACAACGTTTCTGTCAGGTGGTCTTGATACGACATCCCACGTACCACATTCATGTAGAGCTTCCATCTCTTCATTCATTGCTTCAATCCATCTTCTGGAATTTGATGCTTGAGAGAACGTTGCGGGTTCATCTTCTTTATTCAAGGCTGTTAGAAAGAGTTGAAAATCTAATGAGAAATTTTCATAACTGACCCACCTTTCAATTGGATGCCGAGAACGTGTGGATCTTCTAGTATCAACGGTGCTGGATGTAGAAGACATGTCCATGTCTGAATTAACTATGGTGGGCGGCTCTCTTTCTCGTCGAGTGTAGACAAGGCCTTTATACCTTTCTGGATTCAAAGATGGGTCTGTATTTTCATGAGCAATCATTTCATCGGTAGACACATGTCTCTTATCCTTTTGAGTGCAATTTGAGCAAGTATCACTAGCTCCTGAGTGAAGTTCATAATTCAACCAAGGATAATAAGCCTCAACTTTAGGTTTTGATTCTGAAGAACTAGTACATCGACAATCAAAATTCAATTCATCGAAGATGACATTTCTTGATATTTTGATGCGCTTGCTCACAGGATCATAGCACGTGTACCCTTTATAGTCATCAACATAACCCACAAACCTGCATTTCAGGGCCTTGTCCTGAAACTTATGTCTCATTGAACTGTCAATATGAACATAGCATAAACAACCAAACACATGCAAATCATAGTAGTTGGGATGTACACCAAAAAGAGACAAGTAAGGAGACTTGTTTTCCAGAATAGTCATGGGCAGTCGATTTATCACATGAACTGCAGAATGAAAAGCCTCTGTCCACTATGTCACAGGGATTCGGCTAGGAGGGTGCCGCACCCGTGTCGACGCGACTCGACGCGGGTGCGGGTGCCGCACCGGGTGCGGTCAACTCGATCCTGGGTGCGTTGACCGCACCCAGGATCATTAATGTCCATTTTTAAAAAAAAAAATTTGCCCAAATGGGCTTCGAAATTTTTTTAAAAAAACTTTATGCTAGTCTGTCAAGCATAAAGTAAGTTTTTCACGCACAGCTGCTGACAGCAGCTGTCTGTCAGCTGCTGACAGCAGCTGACAGCTGCAAAGTTTAAAAAAAAAACCCCGCCTATTCCCCAACCCCCTTTATATATATATATATATATTACTTATTACATTTTTGCCCCTGCCGCACCCCCGCACCCGGGTTTTTTGGAAGTGCCGAATCCCCGCACCCGCACCCGCACCCGCACCCGCACCCGCACCCGCGCCCGCACCCGCACCCATGTGACATAGTCTGTCCATAAAGTGATCGGAAGGCTACTGTCATGCATCATGCTCATCGCACTCTCAACGATATGGCGATGCTTTCTTTCAGCAATCCCATTCTGCTGAGGTGTGTGTGGGCAAGACACCTTTTTTCTTATCCCGTTACTTTGAAGGAAGTTAGTAAAGTCAATGGAAGAGAATTCACCTCCTCCGTCACATTGGAAACTTAGGATGTTTTCAGAAAATTGGTTTTTGACATAGGAATGAAAGTTTCGGAACAGCTTGAAAGTCTCAGATTTGTGTTTCATGAAAAATATCCAAGAATAGCGTGAATAACTGTCAACAAATAAAAGATAATATCTAGTTCCAGATATGGAAGCAACTGGAGCAGGTCCCCAAACATCAGAAGAGATAGTCTCAAAAGGTCTTGAAGCTCTTTTATTGATAGAATGAAATGGTAAGACATGACTCTTACATAAGAAACAATTAGAACATTTGTTGTCATTGACATTTATTCCTAAACTTGACTTGGGAATGAGGTTATTTGAAACAAGCTTTTCAATAAAACTACTACTGCAGTGACCTAGACGACCATGCCAAAGATTTGACTTATTGATTTCAGAGACACTGAAAACACAGGCAGGATGTTCAGAAGACAACGATGATTGGAGCTTCAAGTTTGGGTCTGCAGAGCGAATAAGTGCTGAAGGATCTTCTTGAAAGACATACATATTGCCTTGCCTTTTTCCTCTAGCGAACGTCTCCTTCGTGCAGAGATCCTTGACAAGAACAGAAGAGGGAGTAAATTCAACTGAAGCTTTGATATCATCAACAAGTTTAGAAACTGAAACGATGTTTTTCTTGATATTAGGAGCATAAAGAACTTTTGAAAGGTTGATGGAGGATTCGGGCAAGGGTATAATGGAGTTTCCAATATGAGAGACAGAGTGGTGTGATCCATCTCCAGTAACTATACTACTCCTACCAATGTAAGGAACAAGTTTTAGGAGCTTACCTGCATCACCAGTAACGTGAGTCGCTGCGCCAGAGTCCACATACCAAGTGCCTTGCTCATTTTGTTTTAGATTCAATTCTGCTAAAGCTGACAACAATAACTCCTTCACTTCTCCGTTGGTTCTTGTACTGTCTGTGCCTCTTTTTGCTTCAGTTTGTGTTGATTTTCCTTTATTTAGGAGATTGAACCAACAATTAGCTTTGATGTGCCCCTTTTTATTACACAGAAAGCAGGTAGGAATTGGCCTCTGTCTTTGTGGATTGGTATATGTGTTAGGTGTAGGCAATAAGCCACGACCTCCTTGACCACTTCTCCCTTGTGCTCCTTTTCCCTTGATATCATAGCTTCCTCGTCCTCGTGTATAAGCAACCCCTGTAGCAAGAACTTCTTGTGCCCCAGTATGCATAGATGACTTTTCAGAAAATCCCTTTAAGGTCATCTCATATTGTAACAATTTTGCACACAGATCTTCAAAGTTGGGCAGCTCAGGTAAACATAACAGGGAAGTAACAATCATATGATAGTCATGTCCCAATCCACTGAGGGTTTGCTGTACCAAATCTTTATCAGGTATTGTAACATACCCACTATGCTACGGTACGGATGTTCCACCATGAGTTTGAGGGAGGGTGTTAAGATATATATACTTATATGTATATATAAGATATATATACTTATATATATACTCATGTAAACTGAAATACCCATAAGGGGTATTTCGATCTTTTCACTGTAATAGGCGTCAACTCATTAGGGGCTGACCACCTTTTTTATTTTAGCCTTTTTATTTCCTTTTTTTTTTACTTTTCTTTTTTTGGATTTAAGGGGTAGCTTCGATTAGCTGTTGGAGGTGCAACTACTTGGAGCTTCTCCCTTGTGTCTTTTTGTATTATAAATAGACTAGGCCTTTGTATTCTTCACTCTTTAAAGAGCTTTTCTATGTAATAGCAAGAATATTTTGACCCTTGTAAGGGTGGTGTGGATTATTCAATCAAGTGTTATTCTTGATTGAAGTGTGTTCTTGCAAGTCCATAAGTGACGTCTTTTGGATTTAATCCATTTCATTACAGGACCACCTGTATAGTAGCTGCAACAAGTGGAAGAAGACATTTTTGGAAGGGGTTAAAACCCCAGTCGTTGATGTTTTGAAAATATCGTGATATTATTGACAATTTCAGGTCAACTAATAATATCTGCAAAATATCTCTATAATTTTAAAATATTGCTAAAAATGAAAATATCACAATAATATTGCATTATTATCATGATATTTTTGAAAAAATCTTATTTTGATATATTTTAAGCCCAAATTTTATTTTTTTGTATTTTATATTTTAAAAACTTTCAAACTTATTTACTTATATTTTTTCAAGAAAATGGTGTAGAAAATATTATGTTTTATCTTATTGTTTTTATATTTTTAAAATTTTTAGAACTCCTGAGATTTTCTCTAGAAAAGCCACTTATTTAAAATATCCGAGAGAAACCCTAGACAAAAAATTACCTTGACTTATACATGCGGCTATGGTTGAAATGCCATGGGAGTGGTTTTCAGCGGCGGCAAGGGCAACACCAACATGGCTAGCTGGTTGGTGCCTGGCTTGCGGCACAACTTTTCCAGGTCTGATTTGGCTAAGTGACTAGTGGCTAGCTGACAAAGTTCTTGTCAGCCTGGTTTGTAATGAGAAAATGGTGGGAGAGCTTAAGGTTTTGGGTGGTGGTGGGTGGTTAAACAAGCGAGAAAGAGGGAAGTGGTTGTAGAAGAAGAGGTAGAGAGGAAGGTGGCTGTACATTTGATGCAGCATTGAAATGATCTTCAATGGAGTGCTCTTCGTAGTTAGTGCCTAGGCAAGAATACTTGGTCTAGTTGAGGCCATAAAAATATAAAAAAATTAAAATAAACTCTTAAAAATAATAAAAAGACATTATAACACTATTTTTTGGATAATCCATTAACACTATTTGTATAGTAGCTAAACAACTAAAATTATAAAAAAACATAATTCATGAATGAAGCAAAACAATTAAAACATAATTATATTTCTAATAGGTATACAACCAAAACTATTCATGAACGAAGCTAAACAATTAAAATATTATTATATTTCTAACATTCAAATCCATCTAAAGTGTCATGGTGAAAATGCAGGATGTATTAAAAAAATATATACACGGAAATCTGAATATTGGCACATGCATAGAAACAAATCATGTACACAGAATCTGAGAAAAGAATCTAAAAACAAGTATACTCAGAAAATCAGAAAGCACATATATATATATATATATATATATATATATAATGGAAAAGTGGTAGCTGTCAAACACTGTTTGAGCCTACCACCAGTAAATAAGGGTTTTCGTGTTGTTTTTTTTGCAAATCTGACCCTGTAGATGTGTTCGGTATGGTCGATTTGCTAGAAAACAACACTTGGATCATGTTTTTTGGATAAAAAAAGATGTTTTTTAAGCATTGAATATTTTTGAAAATTGTAGACTGTTGTTTTTTAAATCTTGTAAAAACCTAACTGCGTGTTGGAATCGGATGATCCAAGAGTCAATTCCTATAAAATCAAACATGTAGATCACATTTGTACGGTCAGATTTTAGAAAAAATAGAAAAAATCCTTCCAAATCCTGGTAGGCTGGCGATTGGCTCAAAAAGTGTTAGGTAGCTACCACCCTCTCTCTCTATATATATATACAAAAAATGAATGCACAAACATTCGATATGTGTATGTGTGTCTGCAAAGAAAGATACACACCCAAACAGATGTATGTAAAAATAGAAGAAAAAAAACAAAGAAGAAGAAAATAACAAAAAAGAAGGAAAAAGAGAAAAAGAATTCGATATAAGCGTGAGTTGTCATCAGGAGATGTGAGGGAATGAGTTGCCAAGTGATGGTCTTGGTAAGGGTTGTTTCAGGTTTATCAAAATTTTGTTTGTTATTGCAGCTATAAATTTTTCCATGCTTGTTTTTCTCATTATTTCTTGTTTTTTGTTTTACCTAATTGTTCCTTGCTTTTAAAATAGGTCCAGAATCCGCACAACATAAAATATAATGGTACTATTCAAGGTTTGAAGTATATATGGCAAACAGAAGGTTTTCGAGGACTGTTTAAAGGAAATGGCACTAACTGTGCACGCATAGTTCCAAACTCAGCTGTTAAGTTCTTCAGCTATGAGCAGGCATCTAGGTACTATTTCTGCATTTCTAGCATTTCATATTATAATGGATAGGAAGTGGCACAGTTGGAAAATTTAGCCTTTGGTGCATGGGAATTGAATCCATTTTTTGAGCATCTTTGCTGCTTTTATTTGCTTATTGTTATTTTCACCTGTTTTTTATTGCCTAATTTCTTCCAAGACTTCTAGATTCTGAGGAACATGTTTAGATTGGACTTTTAGAAAATGGATGACATTGAATTATTCCTTTCTTTATTTAACCTGTTTGTACTGTCAACATGAGTATGTGCTTTTAAGCTTTTTGAAAGTGCTTTTAATTTTGTGGCAGCATATGATGTTCTTTTGAATGGATTCTCCCACTAGTTCACTTGATGGCAAACTTGACATCTAAACATGGTTCCCCTTTACTCTCTGACTATGATTTTAAATGTATATGATGATGCTAGGGCTAGGAAATGAACTAAGCCACTAGGAACATTATTCAGTTTCTATCCAATTGTGCCATAATTGTGAATGATGAGCATGGTTGACGTTCTTAGAACTTGGTATCGGATCGGCCACCTACGGATTGGTGACTCGGACGAGTCAAGTTTTTTATTTAATGTATTAAAATTAAAACATAAATCATACAAAATTTCCTAAGATCTTAAAATAGTCATTAAGATTAAAAAGAACAAATTTTGATTATATTATTCCTGTTTAGCTAAATTCAACATAAAAAAATCCAACATCATATATTTATACATTAATATCATACATTTATACATCTTAAATAATAAATATCATAGTCACCGATATCGCCAGTATTTGATATTTTCCTGAGATATTCTTGGGATTTTCAAAAATCTTTATATATATATTTTAAATATCTTTTTTGTTTCTTTTATATTTTAAAACCTTTTATAATTGTTTCTTTATATTTTTTGTAATAAAAATACTATAAACCTATTATTTTTTATTATTCCTAGCTTTCGAATTTTCTCGAGAAAAATCACATTTTGAAAATATCTTTGAGAAAAACCCTTGCTTTGAAATTACCTTGAACAATATAGGTGACTATGATAAATATATAAATTATTCATTGAATAAATATGTTGAACTATGCTGCCTAACAAATCCAAATTCCAAAGACATTAAAACAAATATGGAAAGAAATGGACTAGCAGAGGTTTAACAATTCGTATTAGTGATCATATATCAACATCTATATGCTAAGAAATTTCATCATGAGGGATTTGGAGGAAGGCATCCACAAAGATAGCAAAATCAAGGAGAAAATCAACAAAACTCCTCAACTTCAGATTTTGAGTCTACAATAGTGCGATTGAAACCCCATGCAACATCAAAAAGAGGTGCAGAACAACGTACCATCAATGTCGGTCGAACTCAAATTCATGTATGGCCACTATCCAAAGAGGACCAAAGTTGAGAGAGAGAGAGAGAGAGAGAGAGAGAGAGAGAGAGAGAGAGAGAGAGAGAGAGAGAGAGAGCTTGCTGGCCTGGCCATGCACCTTGGCCAAATAACCCATCAGAGGGCTGGCGACAAACTCACAAAGAGAGAGATGCCTACCTGCCTCCGTGCTTCCTGCTCTGGCTCCCTTGGGTCTTCACTCGCTGAAAAATTCCACCGATCACTGGTGATACAGTGGCATATTGAGCACTTCATGAAGGGAGGCTAGGAGAGGCAAGAGGGGCAGCGTAGAAACCCTTATTTTTTTTCTAAATGTTGTTTTATAAGTTGAATTGGCTGAGTCCTTTCAACCGTGGCTCGGTCGATTCTATTAACTTTCAGCCCATTTTGACCATTTCAATGCATCTTTTTTTGACTGAACTCCGACGAGTCACTCGTGACTTGGCCGAGTCAACCGAGTTCATGTGCATCGGGTGATTTTTGGATAAGTAACGAGTTCCTCATTTTTTTTTGGGTTGAGGTGTCGCCGATCTAATACGACTCGGCCAAGTCATGAGTTGACTGGCTGAGAAATCCAACTTTGACAGTGGCATATGATAATACAGCACATGCACACCTCAATAGGAAGAACTCTTATGTGTCATGATAATCAAAGGATCTTTGGGAAGCTATTACACATGCCTTCTTTAAGGAGGATTGCTAAATAAAATGAGACCATGGATAAGATTCGTTGATGTTCTAAGGTGGACTGCCACTTTAATAAGTTTTATGCTGAATTACTCGGATTGTTTGGTGAATTAAGTCATCATGAAGTGTGGAGCACATTGTGTATGAAGAAAAGCAATGAAAGGATTGCAAAAGAAATTTGTCTTTCTATAGGGTGTAAACTTTGAATATGTTTTTATTGAGGCTCAAATCTTGGGATGAGAACACTTCATTCTCGTAATGGTATATGAAATTTGCAAAGACCATAGAAGAATCTTGTCTCATCTTCTAGATGTAATTGTGGAAAGATTAGCATTTGTTTGTAGGGGGGAGCTCAAACACTAGAACTTTAGATAAGAGCAAGATTCAAGTACATAATAGCACGTAAATGGAAGCTAGCAGGAAAAGTGAACTGGGATGAGCATGGTTACTGGAAGCATTTAGAGTAAGTAGGAATCCCGATTCCCGATCATGGGAATCTCTAGTCTTAGTCATGAAAATCCCAATTCCAGGTCATGACACTATTTGTATGTAAAATGATAGTGATACAAGCATGACACTATTTGGATGTTAGATTTTTGCGAAGTTTGTGATAATATGAATATATTTTGTTTTTGCTTCATAAATTTGTTTTTTAGATACAAAAAATCAATTGTTTTCTGCTTTAGATTAGTATTATATATCATTTTACTGGTATGGATCATAGCCATGTATATCAACAATATTTTCCAAATATCACAATATTATTACTGTAAAATCAAAAAAATAATTTTACGTGCAAAATCTCACAATATTGTGAAAATATCAGGAATTTCAATTCATGACGATGATATTGGGAATTTATATTTATTTTTTGTGTTCTTGTTTCATTCCTTCTTTGTTTAACATATATTTTTTCTTAAATTTCCAACTTTTTTTATTTTGATTTTTCTGATATATATCGAAAAAACAATAATATTCTAAAAATTTTCCTTGCTGAGATATAGCTGAGACAAATATTTGTGACTATGATACGGGCCTATAAAACACTTCTACCTTAGCATATTTATTTATTGTTCAAAAATATCATACAGTAGCTAACATATGTTGTTAAGACTTAGTTGAACTTTCGTAGATTTATAATGTATGTGATAAAAGTATGCACCTGCTTTTGGAAGTTGTCAGGCTACCTCACTCTTTTAATAAACTACTGCACAAATTCTTTATTCTCTCAATGTTCGGTGTAAAAAAAATGAGCTTATTAAGTTATTTTTTAATATTTTGTGCTTTTGTTGAATCTATATTTTTGTCTTATTGTTTTTACTAAGTGATTTGGAGATTTTCTAATAGAATGATATTAACTGTGATCTTCATTTCTTAAAAAGTTTTCTTGCATCCATCAATTTATCAGTAATTTAGTCACATATTGCTTAATAAATAATAAATTATGCCTCATACTGCTTCCTGAATGCTCTAAAGATATGAAATGGTCGGTTCTTGATTCTGATTTTCATACTACTTACCACTTCTGGTTCCCACTCTGCCAACTATAGGCACAAGTTTTAATGAAGATAAGCACAAACTTTATGTACTTTTTTGGAAAATATAGGCTTGCTTGAGATTATTATTTGGATTTAATTGTCAGACCAACTATCAAAAAGTATAGATTATGATTATGATGCATCTCAAAGCCATGATGGGCAAGCTGAAGAGATAGAATTAGAAAAGAGATCACTGCCTTCTTGAAAAAGCTAATTGAAGACATATGCTGATTTCAAGAAAGCTTCTAGATCTCTTTTCAAGGAATTTGACAAGGACGTTTAATATAGAAGAGGCTTGAAAGCACACCGTAGGTTAAGGTACTCTTAGTTGCAACAAGGAATATTTGCATTTGGTCAAAATTTGAATATGATAAGGCTTTGTTTCTGATTTACGCCTTCATCTGTGACCTTTGACCATCTCAAATATCTTGAATATGAGCCAGGTCCTTCCGATGTCACTGGAAGAGCCATTAGCAAAGTTAGAATGCTTATGGTTTTGTACATCTGGAATTGTATTCAACCTAAGAGGCTCATGTTCAGCAAGAAGCAGGCTTCACAAAATATCTTACCAGAATTGTATGATCTCTTCATCATCACATAGGCATCCTATGAATGACAAAAATATGATTCATGTGGATTCTGATTGTGGTGTATGGGACCTCATCCATGATCTCCAAGGCGATTTGAGTCCTGTCTTCCCATCTGTGCAAATCAGTTAGCTTCAGTCAACCATGTCGAATATGTTAAAATGTAACATATATATATATTTATATAATAATAATAGAATATTATTATTATATAAATATATTTTTCCTATTTTTTTATTTAATGTACTATATATATTATCTAGTTCATATTGAACTAGATAATATAGTTTGGTTAAGTTCCAACCGGAACTTAACCAACCTATCTAGTCGTTGGAACTAATCCAACGACTAGAAGGGAGAGCTCCTTATGAGCTCTCTCCTTTGCTCTCATATAAATAGGGGTGCAGCCCCCTCTTGTATTCTCACTCCTTTGTAATGCTTTTCAAGCATTTTTCTACATAATTAAAAATATTTATTTATGTATGTGTTGTTCCTCTTTTACCCTTTTTAAGGGCTTTGCTTAAAGTGTCTTTTAGACACTTCCCTTTGAGTGTTTCAAGGGCATTTGTGGAAGATCACCATTTCATTACATGGTATCAGAGCTACGGGATTATTAGATCTTGGAGAAAGGCTGCCTCGATTTTCGTGACCCTTGTGTAAAAGTGTTTCATCACTTGAAGAGAAGTGTTTTATTACTTCATTGGAAGGGCTTCTACATCTTTGTATTGTATCTCTTTCTCTTTTCACATTTTTTCGTTTTTTTTTTCTTCTATCCTTATTTTCTTTTTCTCCCCTTGTAATCGATGGATGACAATGATAAAGTCACCATCATCTCTATGAAATTGAGCAACACAAATTATGTAACATGAGCTTCAATCATGAAGCACCATATATGGGGGAAAGGCTTATGGGAGATTGTGGATGGTTCCGATTCAGAACCTAAACTATCTTTTACTAAAAAAGAGGGAGATAAAGATGTTCTATTATTAGAAGAGGAGAAAATCAAGGCTCTAGCCTCTTATAAAAAAGATGAAAAGAGTGGAGAATGGGACATGCGAAAATAATGTCATGGCTTATCAATAGCATTGACATTAAAAAATGTTCCAGTCTTGCCAAATTCGAACATGCCGATAAGGCATGGGAATACCTTAAAAATATCATGTTTTGAGAATATTTTGAGAATATCATGTTTTTTCAGGATTATAGTGGTCTCTGAAATGTTGGAGTTAAAATCACGAGATTTTCAAAAAATGGCTGATATTTGTGACTATGATTGCAACCAATGCCAATGCTTGTGCATCCACAATGTAAAAAAATTTGTTGCATTGATCACTATCAAACTCAACACTGGAAACTACCAAGGTTGTGGATCTACTTAGAAACATATAATCTGGTTGGGTGATACCAGTGTTGTTAAAATTGTGCCTCAAGGCACAAAAAGCGCGCCTTGCCACAAGGAGAGAACCCTTTGGCCTAGAAGCTCACATAAAAAGCGCAAACCAAAGAAGTGCACACCTCATACGCTATGAGCCGCACCTCAGTTTGAGGCGTGCACCTCATTTTGTTTGGGTCAAATAGGGTTCAATCCGCCATTTGACCCAAAAGGAGGGAGGCCTGATTGATTAGGGCCTCCCCCTCTCTCTCTCTCTCGCCCTCCTCCCTCTCACTATCTCCTCTTCTCTGCCGAAATGAGGAGGAAGAAGAAGGTCTCACTTTCCCTCTCTCTCGGTAAGTCTCCCTCTCTTGTTGTTCCCTTTGTCTCTCTCTCTCTCTCCCTCTCTCTATCTCTCCCACTCTTGTTGTCTCCCTCTCTCGTTGTCTCCTTTTCACTCTCTCTGTCTCTGCCTCTCTCTTTGTCTCCCTTTTGTCTCCCTCTCCCTCTCTCGCTGCACACACACAACACAAACACATTCTCTGTCCTTCTTGTTAGTTGACCGACCTTATTATTGTTCATCAAGTTGAAAATTAACACTATTTTGACAGCTAACTTTTCTAAAAATTAACACTGTTTTGAAAATTATCAGTGCTATATCCCTGTGAACTTTTTCCCCAACTCCATGTAACCAGCTAACCTTTCTAAAAATTATATTGATGCATTAATTTTTCTGTTCAAATAATTGTCATGCTATGTTTGCTTTTTTCTATATGTTTTCTTGTGGAAGTTGCTTAAATGTTTCTATTTCATCTCTTCAAGTAACAATCTCAAATTCATTTGATATGCATCTGGATAGATATCTGATACTCTTTAATGAAATCTGAGATGTTCTACTTTTCATTTAATCTTTTCTTGTGGCATACTTCTTATTTCTTAGATACTTACATATATCAATATACACGTTAATGTTACTTTTACATGTTAATCTCATATTTGACGGTATTTATTTGAGATTTTCTATTTCTTATTGGTTGTTGCTTCATCAATATAGCATTTTATTTATTTATTTGTATTTTTAGATACTTTTAAAGGATTTTTTAAGTTTTAAAAAAATTTGAGGCTTACGCTTTACACCTCGAGGCTTACGCGTCTCTTCAGTTTTTGGTAGAGCACTACGCTATGCCTCAACACTTTTCACAACATTGGGTGATACTATTCCGTTCTTGGTATTAGAGAAATCTGTATTGATTTTGTTTTAAACTTTCTACATTATATGCCCTTTGAACATGTAAACTCATAAGCAGCTTCTAGTCCTTCATGTGTTTCATGTTAGAGCCATAGCATGTTATTATAGTCCTTGCAATTCATTTTCGTTTTTTGTTCAACAGACATGAATTTGAGTTGATAGTAATTGTTATAATGCCTAAGGTTTTCTTGATCATATTATGCTGTCCTTTCCAGTTACTTGTCCATTATCATGCCAAAGTATGTATTTCCTGTACTGAATGAGTATTTCCTTATCACAATTGAGTAGTGAGTCTCTATTTCAATTAAAAAGAAGTGAGTCTCTATTTACTTTTTTTTCTTGGCCTAATGAGTCAAACATTTTTGCCATTCCTGTATGTGGTTAAGTTTCATTTTTTTTTCTTTCAAGAGTTGTAAAATGAAAATTTGCAGTTGGAAGTAATACTAAGATTATTTTGTTTATCATTACAGTGGGATTTTATGGCTTTACCGACAACAATCTGGCAATGGTATGAACTTTCTTTCTTTGCCTAGATCCTGTGACTTTGTTTGTATATTGCAAATATAAGTAAAGTATGAGTAACTAGTGATGTTTGGTAGGCTTTGTAAAATCTCTGTGGCATTTATAGTAATTGTCTTTTGCTTTAACAATAATTATGTGTGATAAAAAGGACGAGTGGCTCAATCCTTGACAAGAGTATTTATGTCAAAAAGTTCAAAACCAGTATATTGAATTCATTTTGTAGATGATTTTAAAGTTCTGTATTTGAAAGGTGTCTGTGCATGCATGTGCGACTACATCCATCCATTTGTCTGTGTCCGTGAGTGCTTGTGTGCATGCAGCCTGTGTAATGTGCCTATTTTGGTGGAGAATCTTTGTTGTGTAAGACAACTGGTTAATGGTATACTTCGGAAAATAGTATTAACCAAAGAAATCAACAAGACTAGAGCATAGGCCAGGGTCCTCTAGCCTTCCTATTCCCTTCGAGCCTAGTGATGCATAAGTTTATATTTGTTGTAAAGTGGTGGAGTTTGGATATGGTCTTAAGAAGTGCTATTATGGAATTGGAAGTTGTAGAATGACTGAACAACACACTTTAGCTATTGGGTTGGATGGTTTCAGACAGTGCCGAGAGTTGCAACACTTCAATAGATACCCATTATCTGTCATAGTGGAAGCCAATTTGGAGTCTTGGACTGAATCGTAGAATGAGGGTAATGGAATGGTTAATTTTCCCTGGGGTCCCCAAATCACATCAATCGTATAGAGAGGGTCATTCGTTAAGCTAGCAGGTGTAATATTTTTTTCACAGTAGAATAGTCTACTCATTTTTGCTAGGATTGCCATTATTTCAGTCAGATTCATTGGATAAAATGGCTGGAGTTGGACCATTCTATGAAGGGTTATCTAGATTTTCAGGCAATCATTTTTCTCAAAGTATTGCAAGGAATGTAGTGGGGGCTAGCAATCATTGATCTGGAAATTGTAGCTGCCATTGTACTGGAAACTTTGAGAGGAATTGACGGACATTTGATGACAGAATGTCCAATCCTCTTGCAATACTATCCATATTATGATTCAGTGCTTCTTCACTATGCTTATGCTAAATGGCTTGGTGTTGATTTGGATTGGATCCTTGTTAAAAAGGATGGGACCAATTTTGATTTTTTCTCGCTGTTTACTAAACGTTGTGTGACAATTTGTCACCTGGATATTTACTTGATAAAATTTTCCTTCTCTCTCAAAAGAAAGTGGAGCTTGTTAATCAGATTGGGATGCCACACTTCTCCCTAGACTTGGAATAACTGTCATGAGGAGGAGTTTGGCCTTTGTAGGTCCTGGGTCTAATGTTGGGGTGTTCTCATGAATAGAGTAACATCCAAGGTATATCCTGATTTCTCATTGGGTTCATGGAAAGCTGGATTAACAAGGAAATTATTCTTCAAGAACTCATGGATTGGTTAATCTCATTGTCTCAAATGAGTGGCGCAAACCTCGTAACCAGGTGGGCATCCAAGTATTCTGGAAAAGAGGTGTTCAAGTTATTAATGAGACTTTGTTGTTATGCTGTTCTTGAATCTTGGGAATAATGATAACCCTCATTACACTTTGTGTAATGGATCGAACTTGAGATCAAAATCCTATGCTTGGGTTGGGTAGTGATTGCATCAAAGGTTGAATGTTTGATAATCTTCAAACAAGGAGTTATTTGCTAGCAATTAGATTCATAACATCAACCATACAAAATTTGTCTCTCTACTTGTGCATGTGAATGCTTTTAATTTCTTTTTTAGTTGGGCAAGATTTTCTGGTACAGTGGTGTCAAAAGCAATGATTTAAAAAGCATATATCAAAAGGAATATTCGAAGAGTCTAAGATACTTGTAGATACAATACTAAATATTTTAAAATATCGATAAAATAATTTTTTTTGAAAAAATTAGAAAAATATAAAATCTACACATTAAAACTACCAGAGATTTATTACATAAAATACACAGAGGTAGACTAGTAAAACATATTATTCAATACTAACTAACAAGGAACAACTAACAAACCTATAAATATGTAACAATGAAAAATCAAATAATTCGGCATAACTAAACAAAATCACACTGATAAAAACTAAATAAAAAATGTTGCTTAATTATAAGGTCATCATAGTTTACGATTGCACAATTTTTTTATAACACCTATGTAACATGGGTACTTCAAAAGGGTTTTGTACTCATGCAGACACTGGTACTTCATTGTGTATGAGTAAGGACAGTTTTGGATCTAGTCCAATCCACCACCTGTTTTCATCCATTTTGAGGTGAATTAAAGGTTGTTTCTATTCATTCTTCTACAGTCTCTCTCTCTCTCTATATATATATATATTGATGAAAGCATGCTAAATGAGTTTTTCATTTTTTTTATTTTTGACCATACAGATGTGATATTTTGACACATGGGTGGGATTTTATAAGGTTTGAAAATTCAACGGCCCAAAATCTTCATACAATTTCGAGACTCTAAATATTGTTTTTTCATCAAGAAAGCATGATCCAGGTGTCGATTCCTAGTAAATCAACCATGCCAAACACATCTATGGGGTTAGAATTGCGAAAAAAGCACTGAAAGATTGGAAAAACCCATTTAACATGTTTTCATCACTCTCGCTCTGTATATAGATAGAGAGAGTAGATGCTTGACAAAGGAGCCTACCGCGAGCAAGCAGAGGTTTTTGGGGTGTTTGTCACAAATTTGACCCTGCAGATCATTCAACATGGTCAATTTGCTAGAAAATGACACTCGGATTGTGTTTTTTTAATAAAAATGTGAAATTTTCTGCTTGAATATTTATCAAAATTGTAGATGGCTGATTTTATGACCTTATAAAAACCTACCCGCGTGTTGGAATGGGATGATCCAAGAGTGCATCCCTATAAAATCAAGCATGCAAAACAAATCTGTTTGGTCAGATTTGAGAAAAACATGGAAAAACCTCTTTAGAAGCCTGGTAGGCTGGCAGTAGGCACAGATAAGAGTTGGCTGCTACTCCCAACTCTCTCTCTCTTTCTCACTCTCTCTCTCTCTCTTTCTCTATATATATCTATATATGTATGTATGTATGAATATATAGGCACACATGCATACATAATTTTTTTCAAATAAACATATATACATACATAAATACATATATATGTATATATATGTCTATATGTGTGGACGTACTCTTGTACCATTTTTTTAGTGATTTTCATGTCCCACGTACCCTCACAGATGCCTGTACATGTACCTATGTGACATAGGACAACACATTAAAGGTAGAGCTGTTAGAAGGCTACATTATTTCCAAAATTTGGAATACAAATCTTCAGCATTTCATTCTTAATTTTCTCAATTGTTGTTTTTTAAAGCTTGGATGCTTTCTTCGTTCCATAAAGTTGGCAGCGATGGTGATGATCATCTTCATCGAACATTTCATCTTCCAAATCCGGGAAGCTGGGCACCCATGCCCATGCCTTTCTTCTATTTGTTTTTTTAGATTAGCAAAAAGATTCACTATGGACATTAGTGTGAAATTGTCTACGAAGAGACAATACGCATACAAGCATAAATACTTAAAAAGGAAGTGCATGAAGGCACTCTCACAACACTTGAATACAATACGCAAAAAGCGTAAAAATAATAAACATGCAATAATGCATGTGTTTCATAAAGAAGGAGGAAATGCTTGAGACTCTCAAGCTTAGGAAATACAAGGGGGGAACACCCCTATTTATACAAATAAAGGAGGTGCAAAGGGGGGGCTCCCAAAGGAGTCGTTGGGAGCCCCCAACGACTCTATTGGGGGACCCCCAATGCACAATAAAAATATCGAAAATAAAAAAAGAAAAAAAGAATTACAAAAAATAAAAAAACAAAAAGAAATTTACAACATATTCTAAAGGGAATATGCGCAAAACAGGAAATGACAAAAATACCCTTTTCAGGTAAAAATATATAAATATATATATTTATATATATAGAGATATATGTACATATAATATATTATATGTAAATATATCTCTATGTATATAAATATATATATTTATATTTACAATAATGATTTTTAAGAGCTACATTTTAACACCCCCCCTCAAACTTACGGTGTGATAACCGCAAGTTTGTCAAGAAGGAAATGAAATCTGGGCGAACATAGAGCTTTTGTGAAGAAGTCGGCAAGTTGATACTCAGATGTCACATATGGTAGATCAATGACCTTCTTCAAGTATTCCTCTCGGACATAATGACAATCCATCTCTATATGCTTTGTTCGCTCGTGAAAGGTGTGGTTCTTGGTAATGTTGATTGCACTTTTATTGTCACAGCATAACTTTGTTGGTTCTTTGACAACTACTCCCATATCTTCCAAAAGACGTCGAATCCATACTATTTCCATGGTGGTAGATGCCATGGCTCTGTATTCGGCTTCAGTGGATGATAAGGAAACCTTTTGTTCCTTTTTACATCGCCACAGGATCAAAGATTCTCCTAAGAAAATACAAAAGCCAGTGGTGGAGTGACGGTTACTAGGGTCACCTCCCCAATCTGAGTCAGTATAAGCAAGCAATTTTAATTCAGAAGAAGAGGATAGGAATACTCCCTTATTCACCGTTCCCTTCAAGTATCTGATGATGCGAAGCACAACACTCATATGGACAGTTGTAGGAGCATGCTGAAACTGACTGGCGATGTGTATAGCATGTGACAAATCGGGTCGAGTAATGCTAAGATACATTAAAGAACCTACCAACTGCCTGTAGGGAGTAGGATCGGTTAGAGGAACACCATCGTCAATCTTCATTTTGGCTCCCACAACTTCAGGAGTTTCACATACTTTGTCATCAGAAATTCCTGATCTGTCAATAATCTCACAAACAAGTTTAGACTGAGATAGAAAATAACCACGTTGTGAATAGGCAACCTCAATTCCAAGAAAATATGTCAGAAAACCTAAGTCTGACATCTCAAATTTTGAAGTCAAGACAGACTTAATACCCTTGACTCCTTCAACATCATCACCTGTAATTAACATGTCATCAACATATAGTAACAATATTACAATCCCTGCTTTAGATTTTCTAGTAAATAAAGCGGTATTAGTATAACATGAGGAGAAACCATTTTCCAGCATTACACTGGTAAATCTGTCATACCAGGCTTTGGGGGCCTGTTTCAAACCATAAAGAGCCTTTCGAAGACGAAGAACTTTATCTTTAGGAATCTTCATGCCTGGTGGGGCTTCCATATACACCTCTTCGTTAAGGTCACCATTTAAAAAGCATTTTTCACATCCATTTGAAAAATATTCCAATTTTTAATAGATGCAATAGTAATGAGACATCTAAAAGTAACCATTCGGGCTACAGGAGCAAAAGTTTCTTCATAATCAATTCCATACTCTTGCCCATACCCTTTTGCAACTAAGCGAGCTTTATACCTTTCCAGGGATCCGTCGCTTTTAGTTTTAACTTTAAAAACCCATCGACAGCCTATAGTTTTCTTTCCTATGAGTAGAGTTTGGAAATCCCAAGTTTCGGCCCTTTTGAGAGCACTAAGTTCTTTTTGCATGGCTTCTTGCCATTCTATACATTTTTTAGCTTCTTCAAAGTTCCTTGGCTCAAAAAAAGAGTGAATGGCACTAAGACAAGCCCTATACCGGGGTGAAAAGGAATCAAAAGAGACAAAACGAGTTGGCAGTTTCCTATTCCTCTCAGATCTTCGGTGATCGAGAGTAGGAACAAGCTCACTATATTGGTCAATGGCACTTCTAAAGGTGTCTTGGTTTCTACGGGAGTAGGTTATCGGATCACTTGAAATCCTGTTTTCTTGATCATTGAGAGGGTTATGTTCTTCGACATCACCATCATTTTCCTCATCGTGGTTTGATGATACATCATCATCACTAGATATATCATCATTACTAGCCAATAAGTCAAAAAGGAATGAGTAATCAAAATTTTCTTGTTGAGAAACATTTTTTTCAAATCCACTCTCATTTTCTAAAAATGTTACATTTCTAGAAACATATAACTTATCATCTTGAAGATCATAGCAACAAAACCCTTTTTGAGTTTCGGAATACCCAAGAAAAGCGCAGGGGATAGCTTTGGGAGAGAGCTCGTCATTTTTATCCGTAAGTATAAAAATTTACACCCAAAAACACGTAACCTATTATAATCAAGTTCAAGTTTATATAAGATCTCAAAAGGAGATATTTTTCCTAATATCCTAGATGGTAAGCGGTTTATCAGATAAACAGAAGCGAGGGCTGCTTCAGCCCAAAAGTTCTTAGGAATATTTTGAGAAATAAGTAGGGTCCTAGTGGTCTCAATGATGTGCCTATGTTTTCTTTCGGCCAATCCATTCTGTTGAGGGGTTTTAGGACAAGACCTTTGATGAATAATTCTGTGATCCTCAAGATATGTTTTAAATTGGTTGGAGAGATATTCTCCTCCAGAATCACTTCTAAAAATCTTTATATTACTATTGAATTGATTCTTGATCATTGAGTGGAAGGTTTTAAAACATGTAAAAACTTCATGTTTGTACTTTAGGAAATAGATCCATGAATACCTGGAGAAATCATCCACAAAAATAACATAGTAAGAAAAGTCTCCTTTTGAAACAACAGGTGCGGGTCCCCAAACATCGGAATGAACAATTTCGAAGGTTTTAGATGAGAACATGGTTCTTTGCTTAAACGGTAAACTTTGCATTTTTTCGAGAATACAATCATTACAGGAAAATGAACTTTTACATAGATCCTTTGCAAAATGTAAATAAGATAACTTGGTGACATTAGGATGACCAAGTCTTTTGTGCCATATGTTTATATCTTTGTTCCGGGCAACATTACAAAATGATTCTGGAACTTGGAGAGATTCCATATAGTATAAGTCTCCTTTTCTAAAGCCTTCCCCAATCAATTTCCCGGACCGACGATCCTGTATTAAACATTTGTCACATGAAAATTTAATATCGCATCCATGGTCCGAGAGTTGAGAAACAGAGAGAAGGTTTAAGTTAAGTTTAGGTATAAATCAAATTTTTGGAATGGAAAAACCTTGAGTTTCAAAATTACCTATTCCTTTAATTTCAAGGGAGGTTCCATCCGCAGTGGAAACAAAGGATGGAGAAACATTTTTTGAAAAATCAGAAAGTGAAAACATGTTTGGGGACATATGAAAAGATGCACCTGAGTCCAAAAGCCAAGAGACTTTACCTGGAATGGAAGAGGTAGACACGGCGGCACCGGATGTAGCTCCATTGAGAAGAGGTTGAAGGGCTTCCACTATTTGATTCAACGAGAGTAACCCACTTGATGATGCCTCTTCCTTTTGTGGTACACCGGTGGTGGCCATAGCGAGAAGCCTCTTCCATTTGGGACATACGGGCTTGATATGCCCCGGTTCCTTACAAAAGTGACAAATAGTCTTGCTATAGTCCCTCTTTCCTTTTTGTCCACCATCTCCTCCTTGATTTTGGAATTTGAAATGAGGAGGACGATAGGTCTTTACATTATTTCTGGGTCTTGATACGGCATTGACCTCATTGTTTTCTTCATGATTACAAGGAACCACAAGAACATTTGATCCTTGTTTACATAAACTCATACGAGTTTCCTCACCACTTAATTTGGTGAGAACATCTTCAAGAGATGGAGTAAATGAGGATAGAAGGGATGACCTTATTTGCTCAAATTCCGGTCTTAACCCATTTAAAAAATTGAAGAACCGATCTTCTTCAAGTTGCTTGTGGCGGAGTTCAATTGCCTCTCCACTCCATTTTGGTTCAAGCATGGAAAGCTCATCCCAAATGGAGGAGAGGTCGGCATAATATTCCCTAATGGACATTTCACCTTGAGTAAGGGAGAGGGCCTTCTTTTGAAGGTAATACTTATGGGATAGATCTCTTGATGTATACATTTTCTCGAGATAATGCCAAGCTTCCGATGCTTTCTTGAACTTGATAATGTTGGCATTAATCTTTGTTTCGATGGATGCGAAGAACCAAGAAAGAATCTTGAAGTTTTTCATTTCCCATTTGTCGTGCTTCTTGGAGTATTCTTCAAGAACTTTGATCCTTTCTTCTCCCTCAAGAACCTTGATTTCATTTCCGTCCATCATGGTTATTTTGGGTTCCGGTTCCGGAATAGTGCCTTGCACATAACCCTATAATCCTTTACCTCTTATGTGAGCCTCCATGTTCCCGGCCCAAATATGGTAGTTGGACCCATTCAACTTGAAGCCAAGGGCGAAGTGAGACTCTTTTTCACCCATTAAGGAGTAAAGAAAAAGAGGAGGCGTACCAACACAATGTTTCAACTTCTAGCTTGCACAAGATCCTTCTAAAATATTTGAGAAGCAAGATCCACCACTTTAACTTCTAAGAATCCGAAGGCACGGTTTTCGAGGCACTCGAAAAAAGAAGAATCCCACGATCCTTAATCACCAACCGAGCTCTGATACCATGTGAAATTGTCTACGAAGAGACAATACGCATACAAGCATAAATACTTGAAAAGGAAGTGCATGAAGGCACTCTCACAACACTTGAACACAATACACAAAAAGCGTAAAAATAATAAACATGCAATAATGCATGTGTTTCATAAAGGAGGAAATGCTTGAGACTCTCAAGCTTAGGAAATACAAGGGGGGAACACCCCTATTTATACAAATGCAAGGAGGTGCAAAGGGGGGGCTCCCAAAGGAGTCGTTGGGAGCCCCCAACGGTCAAATTTACAACATATTCTAAAGGAGAATATGCGCAAAACAGGAAATGGCAAAAATACCCTTTTCGGGTAAAAATATATAAATATATATATTTATATATATAGAGATATATGTACATATAATATATTATATGTAAATATATCTCTATGTATATAAATATATATATTTATATTTACAATAATGATTTTTAAGAGCTACATTTTAACAATTAGCTGGAATATAAGGATAGGTACATCTTCATTTAAAGCTACTTTGCCTATGTAACATTTAAATCTATATAATTTATCATTATTTACAAGTCCATGGAAAAGGCATTCCTGTAATTCCTTTTGAAAGTCGAGCATTTTGTCTATCAGTCTCTTCCTCCTTTATCAACAACCTATGCCCCATGGATACATGTATGGTTGCAGGTACAAAAGGTACGACATGGCAAAATTTAAAACAATGGGTATGGGGACATGGTGATATATATATATATATATATATATATATATATATATATATATATATATATTGAAAGAAGTGAATGTAAGAAATTATGAATGCAAGAGGGGAAAAATAGCCTTTTCTTTTAAATAAAAATAAAGAAGGGAGGGGGGTCGAAGAAATTTTTAAAATGGAGTTAAAATAAAATACTCAGTAGAAATGAAAAGTGGGGGCTAAAAAAACTTTTCAAATGGAGTTAACAAAATAGAAATGAGGGGGGGGGGGGTTGAAGAAATTTCTGTTTTTAAAATAGAAAAGGAAAGGAGCCCCACTCCCCACCATAGTGAAACCATTATGTGGATTAGGTAATTCAACTCCATTGGAATTGAATAACCAATATGAGTTCCTAAGACTTGTTTGACAACGTAGGGTCCTTCCCAATTTGGGTGCCACTTCCCCAAGGGACATGTGGTTACGTACGGTGAATGCATTTCAAGACCAACTTGTTTTCTTGAAAGGATTGCTCAATCACATGTCTAACATAGTATGTCTCAATTCTTCTGCTATATTCTTCATTGTGTTCTACGGATAAGAGCCTCTTCTCATCAAAGCGCTTGCTGGGCTTCTAATGGCATCTCCTGAGCAGTAGCTATCTTGAATGAGGGTAACTGCACCTGCAGAGGCAGCACAACCTGGGTCCCATACACCAATTCAAAAGGAGTGACATTTTTGGGTCCCATACACCAATTCATCCAACTTTTCATGCCAATCACAACCGGTTTGCACGGTTCTCTCAATGATGAGATGAAGGTTTTATTGGTAGGTTCTGCTTGACCATTACCTTGGGGGTAATGGAAGGCCGAAAAATGATGGGTTTTGCCACATTTCTTGCATATCTTCTTAACTTTCTCATTCTTAAAATGAGAACCATTGTTGCTTACTAGGTCCTTGGGCACACCAAAACACCACATTTTTGTAAATGAATAAGGCTATGTGTTGATCATCAACTCTGGTTAATGACACAACTTTGACTCATTTGGTGAAGTATTCAGTGGCAATTAATATATAGTGATGACCGTTGGATGCATGCAGATTAATAAAACCTATAACATCAGATGCCCACATGGAAAACAGCTATGCAGATGCAACAAAATGCAATGCAAAATAAGGTTCATGAATGACATCACTATGTTCTTGACATTTTGTATATTTTCTAACATGAGAGGATCAGTTGCGGTCTATGGTCGACCAATAGTATTATGCTCTTAAGAGTTTCTTGACCATCATTTGGACACCAACGTGCCCATCACAAAGATCACCATAGAACTCTTCAAGGACTTTTTCAGGCCTCCTCATCCAAGCATCTAAGAAGCTCACTGCTATAACCCTTCTTGTAGAGGACACCACCAATAAGTTAGTATTTCAGGGAGAGTCTTCTAATGGCTTTCTTGTCTCTAGGATGGGTGTTCTCGGGAAAAGTCCTATTCGCTAGGATTTTTTTTTGATATCTTAGAATAAAGGTTTCCTATCTTTTGGAGTTTGATAATTAACATCTTTTGAGTTTTCACTTTCTCAGATCACATGTTGACTTTTCTATTTTTTTTTGGAAAATGATATATGGTCATGCCCATGCTCTATTTTAAAAATGGAAGCAGGGTTTGCCAGACTGTCGGCAAATCGGTTTCTCTCTTTGAATATGAGTGAATTCACATGACTCAAACTTTTTTAGCAACTCCAAGACCATTTCAACATAAGAAGTCAACTTCTCATGCTTGTTTTTTCACATTCCTGTGACTTATTAGATTACCAACATCGAATCACCTCGAATATGGACTTTCTTAGCTCCCAATTCAATCAAACATTTCAATCCTTGGATCAGATCTTGATATTTTGCTATATTGTTGGTACACATGAAATCCAATGTGAAGGCACACAAGTTTTTTTTTGTCATCAAGGATGATGATAACAAATCCAATCTCTAATCCATTGACATTTCAAGACCCATTAAAGTATAATTGCTAGATTTGCTCTTTTTCTTCCACTACCAACATATTTTCATCAAAAAATTTATCATTTACTTTAATTTTCTCATCTGTAGGTAGATCTGCTAAGTGATCAACTATCGTTTTCCCCTTGATTGTTTACTCCAACCTATTATATATTTTTCATAGTCCACAAAGGTTTTGCTGATATAATAAATTGCGTATTCAGTTTTCTTATCATCTTTATACTGGGCAAGCAAACATCCTAGCACTATATCATTACGAACAAGTACATGAGTAGAGGCTTTCCCATAACGGGAGGTTTCAAGACAGGTTGGCATAGGAGATACTGTTTACGTCCATAAAAGATTTCTTGACATATTTTCTCAGACAAACTCAACACCTTTCCTCAAAAGCTTGTTGAAGGGTTCACATCTAGTGGCTAAGTTGAAAATTAATCTCCTAATAGCTTGGATTTTTCCTTGGAGGCCCATTGATTGCCTGAGATTGGTGTGTAGAGGCATATCTACAATGAATTTGATCTTAGCAAGATCTATCTCGACACGATGAAGCCAAGGACCTTACCTGAATCAACACTGAAGACACATTTTTGGGGATTCATCTTGAGTTTATATTTTCTTAGGTGCTCAAAAACTCCTTTCAGGGAATCAAGGTGATCAAATCTCTAGTCCTAGACTTGAACAGGATATCATCCATATAGTTTTTTATGCAATCATGGATTTGGTAATGGAAGATAACAACTATGACTCTTTGATAGGTTGCCCCAATGTTTTTGATACCAAAGGGCATAAAAGTGTAGCAAAAGGTGCCCCATGGTGTTGTGAATGAGTTTTTTGGCTGGTCAGCTACAACTAGCTTTATCTGGTTGTACCCTGTGTAACCATCCAAGAACATTTGCATTTCATGTCCTTCTATGCTATCTAGTATGAGGTCAATGTTTGGTAGGGAAACATCATCCTTAGGTGTAGCCTTGTTGAGGTCCCTAAAGTCTATGTAGAATCCAACCTTGCCATTGAGTTTTAGGACAACAAAAATGTTGGCTAACCATTCAGGGTAGTATATGGCTCTGATGAACTCTACTTTGATCCTGTTTTCTAGGCTAGCCTTGTCTTGAAGCTCTACTCTTTTGTGAATCTTCCTAAGTTTTTGCTTGATTGGTTTGAAGTTAGGATATATGATAAGGCGGTGTTCGACAAGTTTCGGATCTAAACCCAACAAGTCCTGGTATGGCCATGCGAACACGTCCTTATATTTGGTTAGGAACTCAACTAAAATCTTGCTTTCTTTTGGGCTCTGTGAGGTTCTTATTCTAATGACCTCGGAATTGTCTAAGGTGCTTAGTTTGACTTTCTCCCTTGACCACTGAAGAAGGGTTTCTTGCTTTTTGAAAATTCTTTTAAACTCAGGAAGTTTCATAATATCTTCAATGGACTCTTCCTTTCCTCCTCCATGCAGTGCTCGTGGTTGAGATCATTATCATGCTCTTGCTTAGAATGCTTGCTAGAAATGAGTGTCAATTTTTTGATTTTTTTGGGTTTTTGAATAAGCAAAAGAAACATTAATGAAAAGTGGAGGTTTGACACAAACTTCTTGATTCTCATGACACTAGAGGGTTCTAGAATGCAGAGGAAGTAGTGCCATCTCCAAACAAAGGAAACAACATATTTTTGGGTTTTTCAATTTTTTGAGTTTTTGAATTTAGAATCACCTGCTTGCTGGTTGGGTATCGCCACCCAGTTCTTCATTGGACTTATGATTGTCTGCCTTAGTGGAATCTCTGGCTAAAGGAGAACCTGCATCAAAAGACATGCTAGAGAAAAGAGAATCCAATTCTAAGGTTTCGAGATCCGAGTCTATGACGAATGTTATCCTTTGGCTTTTCCAAGATTTCTTAATCTATTGGAGACACAAGGGTGTTGAAATCCATATTGTCAAGTGGAATGGCGAGTGGTCCTTTCCTTCGGAGAATCCTTCGAAACCTCTTTGGTGGGACGTGAAACAAATCCATATCTACTTGAAAAGGTCCCGCATCCCCAAAATTGACCCACTCTGAATCAAAGGGTCCTGATAGTTCTCTCAAACACCTCTTATAAGATCCTTGATGGACGAATCAGCCAAACAATGATTCTTCAAAAGGCTTGCATCGATGCGTCCGTCTTTTGTAGAATTCGAGACACTCTCTTTGATGCCATCCAATGGCTTCCACTGGCCTTTGGAGTTCCCTAGAAAAAATCTAAGAAAACCAAGGTCAGTCATGTTTTTTAAGAATAACTTTAATACTATAAACTCCTTGTTTATCTTCACCCTGTGATAATCATATCATCAACATAAAGAAGCAGAATGCCAATTCTTACATAAGATTTTTTAATAAACATAACAGTGTAAGTATAGTAAGATTTAAATCCAAGTATAAGCATAACATTACTAAATCTATCATATCTTAGGTGCCTATTTTAAATCGTATAAAGCCTTTTTTAAATGAAGTACCTTTTCAAGAGGAATTTCATATCCAAGAGGTGAATCCATATAAACTTCTTCCTTTAATTCCCCAATAAAAAATGCATTCTTCACATTCATTTGATATATGGCTCAACCTTTGACAATAGTTACAACAATAAGTGCCCTAACATAGGTCATCCTAGCTACGAGTGCAAAGGTTTCATCATAGTCTATGACATATTCATAAGAATAATCTTTTGTTACTAATTTACCTTGTATCTTTCTAAAGTCCTGTCACTCTTGCTTTTTACCTTGTAGACCCACTTACATCCTATGGTTTTCTTTCCTTTGGGTAAATTTCTTATCTCCCAAGTTTTTTATTTTTCAAGTGCTTATTTTTCGTTATTCATGTCTCCTATCCACTCAGGGTAGTTTTTTGCTTGTAATTGATTCAAAATAGGACAAGTTTTTTACTAAACACGCTCTATATTAAGGCAAAAAAGATTCATACGAAACGAATTTATTAGGAGGTCTGGAGACTATCAGATCTTCTAGGTTCTCCTAAATGTTGTCTTTTTAGGTTAGAATAGTTTCTAAGGCACTAGGTTGTCCACGCCTACTATATTGAATTACTATGGGCTTAGTGTGATCAAGATTTACACCATCCTGGATATTGAGATGTAGTTCTTTATTATTAACATCATCAATCAAGCAATCATCACTGCTCTTAGTTAATAACTCAAGCAAGAAAGAATATCCATTACTTTTCTTAGGCACACTTTTATCAAAAAACTTTTTTCTTCTATAAAATAGACATTTCTATAAATTTAAAGTTTGTCCTTTTTAAAATCATAACACCTATAATTCTTTTGGATTTCTCTATACCCATAAAATACACAAGGCATGGCTTTTGGAGAAAACTTGCCATTTTTGTTGACAAGAACAAATCCTTTGCATCCAAAAGGCCTTAATCTAGAATAGTCAACAAAGATTTATTTTTTTATATGGAGAAATGTTTTGGAGTTTGGTGGAAGTCTATTGATAAGATATACGACAATTAAAGAAGCTTCAACCCAAAACTCTTTTGGAACATTTTTTTAAATTAGGAGTGTTCTAGTAGTCTCAATTATGTGCCTATGTTTCCTTTCGGCCAAACCATTTTGTTGTGGTGTATAATCACAAGATCTTTGATGCAAAATCCTATTTGATTCAAGATATTTTTTGAAATCATTTAATATAAATTCTCCCCCTGAATCAGAGTGGAAGATGAAAATGTCAATTTTAAATTGATTTTTGACAAGGTTATGATTTTTTTTGAAAATTTCAAAAACTGCATATTTGTGCCAGAAAACTTAAATCCAAGTGAATCTAGAGTAATCATTAACAAATATCACATAGTAAATATAACCACCTTTTGAAGGAATAGGAGCGGGACCCTATACATCCGAGTGCACTAATTCAAATAGTTTAGAAGAAAAAAAAAGTCCTATTGATAAAAGGAAACACTTTCATTTTGTCAAGAATGCAATTAGTACAATGAAATTCTTTGTTACATTTTTTTTTCAAATGTGGTACATAAGACAATTTGGATATGCTAGGATGACCTAGCCTTTAATGCCACAAAAAAATGTCTACATTTTGTACGTTATAAGAAAAAGTGTCTTTTGGAAGGATAAGTCAATCCATGTAGTAGAGATCTCCTTTTTTTTATGCCCTTCCCCAAGCCACTTCCCTGAGTAGAGATTTGGTTTAATGAGAAGAAGACACAATTTTAGAAACAGAAAGGTTGAAATTTAATTTAGGAACAAATTAATTTTTAAAATGCAATTTTTTTTTTGAATTCCCAATACCCTTTATATCAAGTGAGGACCCATCAACGGTGAAAACATAAGTTTTTGTTGAATTAGTGCAACAATTGGAAAGTAAAAATTCATTTGGGGTCATATGAAAGGAGGCTCCGGAAACCTTAGCGAGAGTGTATGAAGCATTGACCACGACTCTTGAAATGGAGGAAGAGGAGGTTTTGAGGAGTGGTTGTAGGCTCCACAAGTTGAGACAAGGTCATGATTTCAATGGATTTGGAGACTATTGATTTCATTCTTGTCATCTTGAGAAGTTTCCATGGATGGCACCTTCTTTTCTTTTCTTCCTTTGAGCTTGGGACAATAGGGCTTAATGTGCCCCGGTTCTCCACAATTGTGACATATGATCTTCTTTCTGGCGTTAGCATTGCGGGGTTTTCTGTAGTAAGGCTTGAAAAATGTGGTGGTTTGAAAACATGGTGTTGGCGCCCGGTCTAGATACAACCTATACATTATCCTTAGTTTTATTTGGATTCAGACATGGATCTCAACCTTTTCTCCTCCCTACACACCTCGGCCAACACTTCATGTAAGGGAAGAGATTTTTTCCTATGGATAATATTAACCCAAACTTGTTCAAATTCGGGTCTTAAGGCCTCTCATAAATTGGAATAATTGCTCCTCAAGTATTTGCTTCTTTCTTTGAAGAGCATCATTTGCGGTTTCTTATATTAGCTCTAACTTAGCCATTTGATCCCAAAGCATCTTAAGGGCACTACAATATTCTCTAACCATCTTGTGAACTTGCTTACAATTATGTATCCGGTCCCTTAGATCCCATTTGTGAGCGATATCTTTTTGAGTATAAGTTTGCCTAACAAACTCCCAAGCTTCGTCCGCCCTCTCAAATTCAAGTATATTGGAGCATGGCTCTTCATGCATATTTCCCATAAAAAGAAAAAAACCTTGGCACGACCTACTTTCCATTCTTTATAGGCTTTCTTATATTCCAACAAAGCCTTTTCTTTTTCAACTCCCTTAAGAGTTTCTTCTCTAGGTTGCCCATCTTCTTCTATAATTGTTTTTGTGAGAATTAGTTGAGGTTCCGAAGCGGAACCATCACCAAATTGCCACAAATCCTTGCCCATAAGTATTTTTTTTACTGTAGTAGCCTACATATTATAATTGCTCCCATCAAATTTGATGGGAACAACGGTTACAACTTTTTTATCGGCCATAGTAGAGGGGGAAAATATAGAAAGGGAAAAATTAGAGAGAGAATGATGAAGATTCAAGTTGATGAAGATCCACCAAGAGGCTTGCATATGAGCCCCAGAACCTTCAATACATCCCGATCTCGAATCCACAGGTCTTCAAGAGCCTACCATATAATAAAACAAAAAATAATATAAAGATTGCCTTTAAGGGCTACAAGAATGTACAAATACAAAAGACCACTTATGGGCTAAATACAATGTCTCAAAAGAGATACACAAGCACAAGCAAATGGTCACTTATGGGCCTAATACAATCTCACAAAGGAGATACACAAACAACAACAAATAAAAAACTATAGATTTGTATTAACACTAATATGCTTAGAAAAGCATTGCGTTTACAATGAGGAAGATCCCCTTATATAAACACAAAGAGAGGTCACAAGGGCTAGGGCTAGTCCAAGTAGTCGTTGGGTCTAGCCCAACGGGGGATGTCCCAATAGATAGCTAATACAAAAATATAAAAAGTAAATTTACAAACCAGCCCCTACTAGTCAACCTATTGCAAACTGAAAATGTCCAAAATACCCTGATGGGTATTTCCTATATATATATATATATATATATATATATATATATATATATATACGTTAACACCCACCTCTCTCTGTCTGACCAAGACAAAGTAGCACGAGGAGGTGGTGGAGCAAGAAAAAGAAGAGGTAGGTCTCTCTCTTTTTTCTTTTTTCTTTCTTCTTCCTCTTTCTGCTCCTTTTCTCTCCTCCCACCTTCTCCTCGGTGGGATTGGAGGTTTTATCAGGTTAGGGCAAGGCTAAACCTTAGATTGACAATCAAGTAGGAGAAAAATTTGTAGGTTTGCAGGTCGGTTGAACCCGACCCAAATTTTCTCAAAACGTCCCTGTGCCGCACATTGTACCTACACCTGTATACAAGCATGTGGACATGTGTATGTTGGGCAGTTTGCCGTGTCTATGTAGCATAGTCGACCACTGAAACATTCCAAAACAAGACTTGGTGAAAGAGAAAAAGAGGATAAAGAAAATAAATCTTGGGAGAAAATGAGTAAGCACAAACAAACAAAGATATTTATAAGAAAAACCCTTTAAAATTGTGTAAATGGGACTTTCTCTCATGGTTTTGAGTTTTAAACAAGGTTGCAAGTGTTGTATTGTAACCCGTATCAGTCGGGCCCAAAATAAGATACGTATCGTAAAAAATCATAAATTTTGAAAAAAAATTAAAACATTCTAAACAAATCAGAAAAATAACAAAAAATTTAAAAAATCATAACACAAAATAATAATTAAATACCCAAAATGCAACTATAAAATCACATATGAAGCATTTATGTCTCTATGAGATGCATAAGACATCATCAACACATCAATAATGAAATAGGTAAAGTAATATAAGAGAGTGCCTCTTATGGGCTTGCAAGAACACGATAGCAAATAACACAAAGACCGCTTATGTGTCAATACAAGATTACAATAAGTCACTTAAGGGCCAAACAACAAACATAAAAATATAGAATTGTATTGAAAGAGAAATGCTTGAGAAAGCATTAAAGAACAAGAGGGGGTTAACCCCTATATATATATACACAAGAGGTAGTCTCAGTAGAGCTATTGGACTGTTCCAACAGCTCTATTGACTAGTCAACTCTATGTTGACTTGTCAAAAAAGAACCCAATAACTCTTTTTGGTATTTGACCAAATAGTTCCTATAAAAACAGAAAAGGACAAAAAGAAAAGAATAAAGTAAAAGTACTAATGTGCACAACTTATTACAAAGACTGAAATAACCAAAATACCCCTAATGGGTATTTACTTATTATATATATACAACTTAGCAACTTCAACTATCTTACAAGAACAATGCAAAATATTAAATATTTTGCAATTAAGAACATGTCACAAGACTCATATTTTCATATTACATGAACAAAAATATTATGGCAATAGTTGCACTCAAATTTCAATTGGTTTTCACTCATTCCTTGAGTGTCCCATTACCATGCTAAATCATCTGATGCCATCTTTGTTGGAAGAGTGTGTAGCCTAATTTCTATCTTAATATAAATCTCTAATTTTCGTGGATCCAACTTCGCAGTAAGTTGGTGGGGGTTGCAAGAGGCAATGCCTCCCCCCCCCCCTCCCAGGCAGAATTTTTTTGGATAGTAGCTTTGTAATTTTACTTATATTAAAGATTTTTTACCTTAACCCACTTTATTGAGTGAAAAAATAGTGAAAATGAATTTTTACTTTAGCAAACTGCAAAAACCCTCTTCTTTGTGCAGGGATCGAACCCCAAATCACTCTCACGAGTCCTAGGGTGCGTGGATACATCTCTAATGGCTTCTACACAAATGAGGGAGTCGACCCTCAAGAGGTCTTTAAAACCCAAAACTGAAAAATTACGATTCAGCCATTTTTTAAGTGTGTCGTCCATGTATCATACGATACACCCTTTATCATATGATATAATACAAAACTTGTTGGGTCTGTATCGTGATACAAGTGTGTATTGTATCGATATTCCTCATAGTATCGTACCGTATCGTACGATACATACAACATTGGTTTTTAAGCCCCCTTCTACCTTCTAAAATAAAGATTCCGCTTCTAGTCGTACTAATCTAACATTCTACATATTGAAGATTATAGATATCTCATAAAATCCACTTTTAAGGCTTGATTTTTTATATGCTTCCACAAAAGACTTTATAGATGCATGTGAGAGTTGATCTGTATAAGAAAAAAGTATAAGGCTCAGTCTTGGGCAGATCCTTGAATTTGTCTGGTGATTTGGTCCAAACATTGGAGAGAGAGAGAGAGAGAGAGAGAGAGAGTTTTGAGCTTCAGGTCTGATAATGGGGTCAAAAGGATTCCTTGTGATTTAACAACCCTCTTTCCCAATGTGGTCCAGACCAGAGTTGCCAGTCGAGGAAGCGGGAAGCGATACGGGAAGCGGGAGCGGGAAGCGAGGCACTTCCAAAAATTTATGAAGCGGAAAGCGTGGGACTACTTAGGAGCGAACCAAGAAGCGTCTCAGAAGCGTCTCGGAAGCGACCTAGGAAGCGACGAAAGAAGCGACATAGGATTCGAGTGAGAAGCGAAAGGGAAGCGAATAAGAATCGAAAGGGAAGCGAAAATATAATTATAATATTATATATTTTTATTTTATCAAAAAATAAGATTTATGTCATCATTAATAAAATAAAACATGTATCTAAGAAATAAATAATATAAGTTGTAATTATCTAACAAATGCATCATATTGCAACTGTCAAGCATTTAAAAAATCATACGTCAAGAGAAGATCATAATTCACATTCTTGTTGCAACCATTTAACAAATGCATGCAAGCACTAAATAATGCATTAAGAAAATAATTAAATTTGATTAAAAAGTGTACATTTTTCAACGAAAGAATCATGCAAGATGTTGTGATTGTTGTAAATCTTGTCATCTCTGCAACATAGAAAATGAGAAATCAATAAACTCAAAGATTACATAGAGATATGATTAAATTTTTAATCTATACATTTCTAAACTGTAAATTATAAGCTACAAAGTTTTAAACTTTAAACTTAAAATTAACATAATCTACTACTTCACTTCATCATGCAAGATTCAAAATAAATGTACATATCAAACCAACAAAATATTACAAGACCGTGACAAAAAAGTAACATAAAAGTTTTTAAGTTGGATTACTCCAACTACATTATCAAAAAAATAATTAATAATTCAAGAGTTCATTAATCTATCATCTTTCTCTTCTCCTTCAAGTCAGCAATAGATCGCGAACTTTCTGCATCATCACATGTTTCTTGTCCTCTATGACTATGTCTTCTGCTTCTTCCTTCATTTCCTATAATGAATACGTTAAAAAATTAAAATGTTCAAAAAACATAATTTAAAATATAAAAAACACAATATCAACATACCTTGCTTAGGTCTCCTGCTAAAGAAACGATCAATCCGACCTTGAGGAACTGATGGTCGCTCTTGTATATCTGCAGTTCTATTAGCTCTGTTGGATTGATTTGTATCCTCTTCAACTTCATTTGTACGTATGATTATTGGAGGTAATGGAGCTCTTGTTTGTGCATCTTTGGGTTTGGATTTGGAAATAATGTTTGATTGTTGTGCACTATCATCCAAATCTCTCCAACGCATGTCCTCTAATCTCAACGTATTTTAGCTCTTGTTTGTGCATCTTTGGGTTTGGATTTAGAAATAATGTTTGATTGTTGTGCACTATCATCCAAATCTCTCCAACGCATGTCCTCTAATCTCAACGTATTTTCTTCTACAATAGGAAGTTCTGGATTGGTATCCCATTTTCGACTAGGTCCTTCTTTGTAGCAATTATTGCACCTTTTTATAACAAGAGTATAAAATATAAACAACAAACAACAAACAACAAACAACAAACAACAAACAACAAACAACAACAACAACTACGCCTTCATCCCAAAACAATTGGGGTCGGCGATATGAACCAACAAAGAAAATCATTATAGGTCTTCCACATAAATCCTTCTCCTCCATTCATTTCTATCCAATGCCATGTCCTCGGTGAGGTTCAAAGCATTCATATCCTTTCTTATCACCTCCATCCATGTCTTCCTAGGCCTACCCCGACCTCTTTTAACTAATATATTTTCCCATTTCTCCACCTTTTTATATGGAGCATCATTAGGCCTTCGTCGAATATGTCCAAACCACCATAAACGATTCTCTCTCATCTTATTTTCAATGGGTGCAACGCCTACCTTCTTACGTATCTCCTCGTTCCGAATCTTATCTTTTATTGTATTTCCACACATCCATCTCAGCAAGAGTATAAAATATGAATGGTAATAAATAATCAATGATAGAAAAAAAGAAAAAAAATACCAAAACAAAAGTATAACATAATTTAATCATACCTGTCAATCAATCAAAGATTGAAATAAATATACACTAAGGTATCAGCACGATCTTCATTGAGCCTATTTCTTTTAACATTGTGAATATAACTATAGGTGCTCCACACTCTCTCTACAGAAGATGTGCTAATAGGTTGAGATAAAACCTTAATGGCTAATGCTCTCAACTCAGGTGTATCATCACCATAAAAACACCACCAATTAAGCACCGACATTGTAGGATTCAATGCATCTATTCTTGCTGCATTTCGGCTAAATCTTCCACTTCTTGATGCAAAAGCCATAAGTTGTGACCTATAAAGTGTAGATAGCTCTTCATTTCCAACAGATATTACTTCAAGCGTGAGCATTGCATCGTCTAAGATATCATTATCCTTTTCTGCAAAAAAATATGTTTAATAACTATAACAAGAAAATGCAAATAAAATGATAAAATAATTAAATCATTAAACTTTAAACTTTATTAAATAGATAAAATAAAATTTTTACCAGGAGAAACTCGTTTGACCCCTCCTGCTGCTGGGATCTTGAGATACTCCGACTCGTAATATTTTGGAGTAAGCATGTGGGCTAGACTATGGAGAGACACATTCATTCTATCCTATCTATTTGAGACAATCTTATGAATCTTTTCATACAAATCTGGTTGTCCTTTTAGATTGTCTTTGATTTCCCCCAACATATTGTCCATGCCTTCGTACACTTCACCAATTATAGGGCCTTCCTGATCACAAAATGTAATAATCTTATATATGGGTTTTGTATTCAATAATGCTAAACATACAGAATCCCAATATTCTTCGTCAAGAACAATTGTTTTTGTTGTAACAACCCTTTTTTTCATAGTTTCATCCGTGCATGACTGCTTTCACTCACTCCATCTATCTGAAATTACTGTGAGCGTCAAGCTCTCCCTCACATCAAGCAAGCGCTTCAAAGTAGTATAATGTAAATCAAACCTTGTTTTTGCAATCTTTATTAACTCTAATTTTTCATTGCTTTTAAAGATTGCTAGTGCCTTTGAATGATTTGTAATATACTTCACAATTTCTTTACTCTGCAAATATGTTTCTCCCAACCAATGAAACTCATGTGCCAAATCTTTAAAGATCAAATTAAGTGTGTGCACAACACAAGGTGACCAAAAAATATACTTATACGTTTGTTTTAACTCTTCACCTGCTAACTTGCAATTTGCTGCATTATCTGTAATCACTTGCACTACATTAGAAGGCCTCACAAGTCTAAATCCTGTCTTCAAAAAGTCGGCAATGTTTGCAGCTGACTGTTGCACATTAGAAAAATCGCTTGCATATAAAAACATAGAGCCAAAACAGTTTGAGGCAAATATATTTATCAAGTGTTTGTTCTTGATATTTGTCCAACCGTCTCAGACAATGGAAACTCCAAACTCCTCAAACTTTTCTCGAAATTCGTTTAACTCTCTGTGAACACACTCTTTCTCACTGTCAAGCAACGTTGTTCGTGCTTTTTCATATGATGGGGGTTTATATCCAGACACTTTACTAACTGCAGATATCATCTCTTCCCAATATGGTGATCAAAGCACATTGAAAGGTATGCCATTTGCACACAAAAATCTGATAATTTTGTGATCTACATCATCTCTTTCTACCTTTTTAAAGGTATCACGAATATCAATTGTTTTTCGGCTTCCACTAGATGATGTAGTCATACTAATAGGCTTCTTTGGATTATCAATTTTTGATCTCCTCAACTTAAATGCACTTGATGAAACCTCCACTCTGCGAACTTGCCTCTTAGTTTTTTTTGCCAATTCTGCATTTTTTGCAACTATAGGGCAAAAGGCAATCCCAACACTTTGTCCCTTTAAAGATCCCATGAGATGTGCAAAAACTCGAGTATACGACCCATGATAAATATTTCTGCAGTGCCTGCACATAAAAACCTGGGTTCCACCTTGCTTTCCTTGCCCACTCTTCTTTTGTTTCAATACATGGCGTCATAGCATTGTTGTTTTATGCATGCTAGGTGGTTCATCATCTTGGTCATCTTTAGAATAGTAGTCATATTCTTCTTCATCTTCCTCATCAAAACAATTTTCATTTCTGTCCTCAAACTCATATGGACAATCAGAAGACCTCTTGGTCTTGCCCTTTCTTGCATTGTCCTTCCCAACACCACTAGACGATTCATGCTCCAAATTGTATAAAGAATCATCATCGTCATCATAATTATCGTGATCATAGCTTGTGATGGTCATTAATGAAGCAAAGAACAAACAAATATACCTGCATCATAAAAGTATAGGAATCATTTTAGAACACTTTAAAAAAAACTATTATTAACAACAAAAGATGGAGAGTGGAATGCCAAAACAAAAGGAAAAAAAGGAGACTCAAAGTGAACCATGAACGTCCCTTGGAATCGAATTCCTGTAAAATACCAAGGGGTTTACTAAACAACTTCAGTGTCAGCGCACATAAACTAATCATGCTCATTTCTTAAAATAATCCAGACAATATGTATCACACACAGCTTCGCAGTCACAATCTAAATTTCAGAACTATGAAACCAATCAGATTTCCTTTTTCTAATAGCATTAACACCCGTAATGAATACAGAGGAAAGCATCAAGCCTTAAAATTCAAGTTTAATGAAACTAAATCTCAAACAAACATGACAGTTGAAACTTGAAACACCACAAATTTAATTTAAACCAAGAAATCACAATTAGGTAGAAGCTTGATAAATCCAATCTAAAAAGAACTGCAGATTAGTTCTATTTATTCTTATCAGAATATGCCCATCAAATCAAATTTAACGAATCAGTACATGAATCAGCCAAGAGTCCAAGACTCAATGCATATAGCAAAATTTGTGTATAAAACCCATAAGGTTATATATGATTCTTGAAAACCTGTCCGTAATAAACATCAGAACACAAGCATCGATCAATTGATTTAACTATAATCAATGTGAAACTGTGAACCCATTTTAGAAGGATGCATATTAAAAATCTATAACGCCAATCAATTTATTTCAAACAGAAACAATCTTGATCATTCGTGAACCTAGTACAAGAAACAAGCAGATCAACATTTAAACCAACATATCTAATTTAAACAGAATTAAAATCTCAACAAAAGTCCTTAAAAGAAATTAGATCTTTTTATACGTTCATCTAAAACCCAAATAAGAAAATTGATACCCGAATCAGCAAAGACAATCAGTGTTCCGCCCGTATCACAGGGGGTGTACCCACAACTATTCCTATACAAGGGGGTGATAGCCCCTATTCGAGTCTATACAAGGAAATAATCTTTATCATTTGAGTCTAAAGCCCGTATCACAGGGGGTGTACCAACATATCTATGGTAACTGCGCTCGCTGATTCCACGTATCATAGTCTAATATTTTTTTATCGTTTGAACTTTCATGGCTGGTGCATGTGTTGTAGCTCTCATGCACAACAACCTGCAAGTCCTGGGTTGACAGTGGCGTAGCTAGGATTCATGTGAGGGGGGGGGGGGGGCAAACAAGAGGTGTAGCAAAAAAAAAATTTGTGTGATAGTCGGGGGTTTGCGGACAACACCCCGATTTTTTTGAGATAAAATAAAAAATGGCTACAATTATTAATAAAAATCTATTTCATATGGACAAATCAAACTATTTGCTGCAGTCAACGCTGGGCTCGGACTGGGCTACAAAAATGGATAAAAATCTATTTCATATGGAATCAGGGCTGGGCTAGGACTGGGCTTTTAAAAAAAATAAAAAAATTAACTGTTTCGGGAGTCAGGACCGGGCTACAACCTAGTCCTGCCCCCCCTAGCTATGCCTTTGTGGGTTGACCATCGTCAGCAAGGGCTTCTTTTTTAATCAAGACACAGAGACCATTCAGAACCTATTTTGGAAACCACTGAATCCCTACAACTTGCTACTCACGAAACAAACCATTCACAGAGGTATGAATATCACGATCACTTTGATGGATCAAGAGTCTGAATACAAGAATGAATAGTGGATGAGAGAGGAGAGCGAATCGAAAGAGAGAGGTCGTCGGGCGTTAGTGGAAGAGAGAGGAGAACATACTTGAACAAAGACATTGCCAATGTCGATCGAGGAGGTCTTCCGATGTCAACAAAGGAGGAGGTCGCCGGTCGTCGGAGGTCGCCGGTCGTCGGAGGTCGCCGATCGTCGGAGGTCGCCGGTCGTCGGAGGTCGTCGGTCGTCGGAGGTCGCCGGTCGTCGGTGGCCGAAAATGAGAGAGAGAGAGAGAGAGAGAGAGAGAGAGAGAGAGAGAGAGAGAGAGAGAGAGAGAGAGAGAGGAGTCGTGTGAAAAACAAAACCCCGAGCTTTCGTTCTTAAGTTTTCACGATTTTTTTTAAATGTCTGTTTTGCCCTTATTTTTGATTTTTTTTAGTTTCTTGTTTTTCACATGTTAATTTCATTTTTAGAAAGGGTAAAAACAACATTTTGTAAACGCGTCCCCCTTTAAAGGGAAACGCGTCTCCCTTTAAAGGGGGACGCGCTTCCTTTTAAAGGGGGAGACACTTCCCTTTAAAGGGGACGTGTTTCCCTTTAAAGGGGGACACGCTTCCTTTTAAAGGGGGACACACTTCCCTTTAAAGGGGACGCGTTTCCCTTTAAAGGGGGACACATTTCTTCTTTTTTACGTGCGCTACCCTGTGCGTTTCGGAAGCGCCGCGTTTCGCGCTTCCGAAGCGCGTCTCCGGGAAGCGTGCTTCCCCTTATGCATATGCGTTTCCGGTAACTCTGGTCCAGACCCTGTATCATGCCAGTTTAGGGCCTGGTACACCAATGCATTGTATTGTAATGTATGATACAATACACTTTTTACAACATTAGTCAGAAGTGATGCTTAAAAATCTCATCTTAGGGGTGTGGTTGGAACAGGCGAGGGGAAATGGCTAAAAGGCCTAGAGATGGTAGATGAGAGCAGCTTAGTGGTTATCTACATATGGACTATGGTATTGACAAAATAATTTAATTCCCTCTGTGTTACCTGCACGCAAGTTAGATAAGATACAAGTTGTATTGGTGACCTGGTCCATTGAGGATAATGCTTACACAAGTTTGGTGCTTGGAAAATTGCCCTCTTTTCCCTGCCATTGCATACCTGGAGTGTGCTAACCTGATTTGAGCTTGGTATGCTTATTATTTCTTTCATAGGCTCCTAGCTAGCATTCTCTAGAATAACTGATCCATTAGTCTTCACCTGTTTGATTTAATCTGTTTGGATATATATATATATATAATGTTTTTGTTGGAAACTTAAAATAGAGAAAAGGGGACTTAGAATGTCACTTAGATGTAGAGGGTTTTAGACCTAGTCAAACCAATCAACCAAATTAACTGTAGAGCAAAATGTTGATATATTTGAACCTTAAAAACCTTGTTGAGACCATAAAATCATGTGTAGGAGGGTTGGGAAGGGAAAAACTTGGATGTGGTGGATGTTAAAGTTTGTGGACAAAGAGAACACCGTGACCATGATGTGGAGGGAAGACCCTCCTCTTTATTAGGGTAAGACACTACAATAACGACAGAAGTCTAAAGTTTCCTTCTCTATTAGGGTAGAATACAAACAAAACTGGAAAATGTGTAAAATACCCTTACAGACTATGTCATCTGGGTACAGGTACGGGTACGGGTGCGGGTGCGGGTGCCGTTACGGCGGGTACGACACAGCAATTCTAAAAAATGTGGGTATGTGGACACGGCTATATATATTAAATATCTCATAAATACAAAATAATATCAAAATAAACTGAATATAATCTAAATATATGTGCTATATCTAAGATATATATTATATACTGAAAATATAAAAGTATAAACTGAAAATATAATTATAAATTATAAATTATAAATTATAAATTATAAATTAAATACAAACTTGTATGTATAGAGGGTAAAATGGTGTGTCTGGGTGTCGACACGGGTACAGAGGGCAAAATGGAGTGTCCAGGTACCATAGCTAACAGAGTATCATTCACAATTAAGTACTAGAACAATGTAAAATTACTGGTTATTTCCCTACAGCACAGTCAACTAAGCTAGACCAATATTTTCACAGTGGTTTTGGGTTTTTCCAGGTAAACTTCCAGGCGGATGTAGTCAACTAGCGAAGGCATCTTAATGAATCTGTCGCTGAAGGGATTAAAAGTCTCAGTTTGTTTGATTCATTATGGTTCTCATGCACAAAAAATCCATTCCAAACTTGAAGATATTAAAGGCGAGATTAGAACTTGTCTTTGTCAAATTCATTATTGATTAGTACCTCCAAGGTTGGTTGGAAGGAAGATTGCTCAAGTATTGCTGAGCAATCATTAATTGATTACCTCAATTGGATGATCTAAACTGAATTAAGAGCGATGTTGATGTCATTAAAATAAATTGATGTTGATGAATGAAATTGACTTATTATTTAGTGTAAGTCTGTCTGAGTTGATTTAAGTTCCTCAAGATTCTCTGTTAACATTTGAATATTTGGTATACTGGTGCACTTTTTTCCCTAAAAGTCAATGATTTTTATAAATGGGATCCTGCTAAGCTTATATATGATGCATTTTTGGTGGTGGACATGGATGTCATGATACTATCTTGCCTTCATCTGCTTTTGCAGATGATGCACAGCTAACTCCAGTTCTGCGTCTTGGAGCTGGAGCATGTGCAGGGATTATTGCAATGTCTGCAACTTATCCCATGGACATGGTTCGTGGAAGGCTAACTGTCCAGGTCCTTTATTTGTCTTTCCATTGAAGTTCTTCCCTCTGTTAAAATTTGGTTTCTCTGTTAGCCAACACTTACTGATAATTGTCTTATTGCTTGAATTGTCGCTGAAGGCTAACTGTCCGGGTCCTTTATTTGTAATTCCTTTGAAGTTATTGTCTTATTGCTTGAATTGTCAAATGGTTTATGCAGACGGACAAGTCCCCTTACCAGTATAGGGGTATGTTTCATGCACTGTCAACTGTCCTGCGTGAAGAAGGCCCTCGAGCTCTGTACAAAGGATGGCTTCCTTCTGTCATTGGAGTGGTTGGTGATACCCTTCCTCTTTGTTGATATTGTACTTCAGTTTCCTGTTTAGTGTTGCCAATTTTATAATGTTAGTCCTCTTCTTCCTAAAGAAACATTAAACTTCAGTATGGTTTTCTGAAATCGAATTACATCTGAAGATTTTTAACATTGTATTATACACGCATACATGCACATCTATTTAGTTTGGTAAAAAATTAAGTTTATTTTTCAAGAATTTTAGACAAAGACAAAAAAAATCTTTTTGTTTATAGTGTTCTGAGAATGAAACAGATTTAAGTGGGTGTAGCATGAAATATAGATACATAAATAAAAATAATTCCCTAATTCTGAGGAAGAATAACGATTGTTACCTATTATTATCTTAATTTATGGTAAACAAGTATATTATAGCACCTTCAATATATCTGGGCTCCAATACATGAATAAATTGATAAATGAGATACACCACTTTAATTTAATGAAAACAGTAGAAAAGATTAACCCAAGCATCTTGTTCAATTTCCACTCATCCATCTAGTGAGACAGAAAAATCAATTTTAAATCTGATTTCCATGCTTAAGTAGCATCAAGATAAGTAAGGCAATACCTTTTGGGATGGGGTTAAACAACTTTTGGCAAAAAAAAGGCTAGAGGGGTGTTATGCCTTTTAGAGTATTTTGTCTAAAGTAAACGGATGGTAATTTAGGCACCATTTGGTAGGGTCAGGCACCTTTTACCAGAGTATTAAGCTAGTTTAGAAAAAAGGAGAGGAGAGCTGATAAATGAGAGAATTGAGGAGGGGCATGTCTTTTAAAATATTCAGATAATCTAATTAAGGAAAAAATAAGGGCAATCTGGACACCTTTTGGTAGGGGTGTGAGTGATAATTTTTCTAAACAAATGTAAGGGCAAAACTGACTTAAAAATGATTTTAAATATCTTTTTTGTTTCATGTCATTTTGAAAATAATTATAAAGGCAATGTCTTTTATCATGAATACTCTCACTTGTGCTTTTATAGTGTATGACATGAAGAGTAGGATTCTTCCTTCTCTCCTGACATTTTTCTTTTTCATGATTTAATTCATTCAATTAAAAAAAAGTTTTAGTTTTATGGAAGTAAAAAATAATTTTATAAATACCATTTGATTAACCTAAATCCACTCATAGTTTCTTCCTAATTATTGAGGCCTAGTTTCTTTATAATTATCCTTTGATTTGGATTTTGGACCCTTTGTTAGGAGGGCAGTTCTCGCTATAATATACAATGAAATGATTGGCTGTCATGACTAATTTCAATTTGTTTTTCACAGATTCCTTATGTAGGTCTAAACTTTGCTGTATATGAGTCTCTGAAGGACTGGTTAATCAAAACAAGGGCATTTGGACTTGTTGAGGACAATGAATTAGGTGTGACTACAAGGCTTGCTTGTGGAGCTGCTGCTGGAACAATTGGCCAGACAGTTGCTTACCCGCTTGATGTCATACGCAGAAGAATGCAGATGGTTGGATGGAACCATGCATCATCCATTGTATCAGGGGATGGCAGAAGCAAGGCTTCACTGGAGTACACTGGCATGGTTGATGCGTTCAGGAAAACAGTTCGAAATGAAGGTTTTGGGGCGTTATACAAGGGTTTAGTTCCTAACTCAGTGAAGGTTAGTTCATTGTGCCTTATTTGCTAGAAGAAAAACTATGATAAGGGAAGCCATATTGTTAATTGCAGTTTAATCCAACAGCAAATTATATAGCTTCTATTTAGATGGTGGAAGTTCAAGTTGGTCCAATCTTCTGAAGAATGGTTCTAGCTAAAAAGTTATTTAGTTTGCTGAAAACAGTTAAAAGGTTGTTCCTTAAGCATAAGTAACACCAATGATCGAATCCAGGGTAATGGAGAAAGCAGAGGCAGTTGCCTCCTTACAACAACAAACAACAACAACAACTATGCCTTCATCCCAAAACAATTGGGGTCGGCGATATGAACCAAAAAAGAAAATCATTCTGGGTCTTTCACATGAATCCTTCTCCTCCAATCATTTCTATCCAACCAAGTGTTGCCTCCTTGGTTGTCAAAATTTTTAGTTTGCTGAAAACAGTTAAAAGGTTGTTCCTTAAGCATAAGTAACACCAATGATCGAATCCAGGGTAATGGAGAAAGCAGAGGCAGTTGCCTCCTTACAACAACAAACAACAACAACAACTATGCCTTCATCCCAAAACAATTGGGGTCGGCGATATGAACCAAAAAAGAAAATCATTCTGGGTCTTCCACATGAATCCTTCTCCTCCAATCATTTCTATCCAACCAAGTGTTGCCTCCTTGGTTGTCAAAATTTTTCATAGATGCAAGGAGTTTCTGGAATATGTGCTTATAGGATGTTATCTTCCTATTTTTCTATTTGTGGTATCACAAAAATTTCTGTCTTATGTATGCATGTAATAAGGAACACTTTTTTACTCAACATGTGAAAAAACAAAAGAAAAGGAGAAGGGTATTATATATGTCAAATCAGTCTTAAACTTATCCATGTCTTGAATGGCACTATTGCACTCATATCCCTACTTCCTGGAGTCGAATGTGATAACTTGATGGCTAGGTCGCACTATCATTATCTGAGGGGTCTTGTGTTTGAATCCCAAGGGGGTTATCCCCCCAGCTTGCCTATCAAAAGAAAAAGGCTCTACTTCTATATTTTTTCAAACTTTAGGAAGATACCCTCGATTTGGTTCCCCATTGAAAATTCCTAGCTTCTCAACTGGTTTAAGGTTCCCCAGTGAAAAGGTCCCTCCAAACTCTCTCTCTCTCTCTCACACACACACACACACACAGTGTGGTTTAGACTTGTTTTGTTCCCTGAGAAAAATCCTAGCTCCTCTACTGGTTTAAGGTGCCACTGTGACTAGGGAAATCATTTTCTTGTTCAGGGCAACACTTTTGTAAATAACAGATTTTGCATTCATAATATGCCCTTGATATTTACTTAAATGAAAAAAAAACTGGAAAGAACTTAGTCCTGCTTTTCAAGATTGGTACAAAGAACTTAACCATTTTGTTAAATACCCTGAAATGAGTACTCCTGAAAGATAGTAGTTAGTGCTGGTGAGTCCAAGCCGCTACATCACCACTTATGTAAGTATAAGCTAATAATTTCACTAGAAACATATCTTCTTAAAAAGCTAATTTGCAATTGAAGAATTCTTTTAGCTGCGATTTTTTTGGCATCCAATGAGACCATGGTTACCGAGGTTGTGGATTGCAGTTCATGGGCTTTGGGTCATTGGTCACCAAGTGTCTGGAGACCCGGGTGTGCCAGGATCATTGGATTCATACCCATGTGTGTATCCTCATATTTCTGTGCATGTGCTCTTTATTTAAGTTAAAAATGTAAACTGTTGAAGGTTTAATAGACATAAACTTAAAACAATGCACATGTACCTTCTATGTATGGGCAGCACTTCATGTGTTCACTGGAGAAAGTTAGCTAGTACGGTTCATTGGTTTTGACCTGTTCAAATTCCAGGGAAGGGTGTGGCATTTCAATGCATATTTAATTTCCCTATATGTTTAAACTTGCCTTTAGTCAGCTAAATTTTTTGCTTTGATATTACAGGTTGTGCCATCCATTGCAATTGCATTCGTGACATACGAGTTGGTTAAAGATGTTTTAGGAGTTGAGATGAGAATATCTGACTGAGGGTTGTCATAACCAAGAGTGCAGATGAGGGTTCAGATGTGATTTTTGTAGGCATCAAGTACAAGGGGATGATGATATCACATATTGGCATTATTGCAGATTGTGCCTGAAAAACCCAAACACTTTGTAGGACTAAGCTGGTCTGTTTTCTTCATTCTTATGCAGTCAATAAAGCATTATAAAGAAGGTAATGGAGGAAGTTACTTCAGTATTCAAGCCATAACTCTTCTGTGTGATTGTTGTAGCATTTCTTTTATTTTTCCTTTTTGAAGGTATCTTATTGTAGGTTTATGCTCTATTTTTTTTGCCATATCTAAGCCTACAATTATTTTTCGAAACTTCTGGTGCATGAGAAATTTAATTTGCAGCCCTTCTCATGTGGGATTGATGAATGTTATAGACATTTTTTCTTCCACTGTCTGGAAATTCCATTCTGTGAATAATTCCGTGGCAATTGTTTGTGTAAGTTGAGGATGATTGCTGTGATGTACTTAAAGGAGACCTTTTGGAATGTCAATACTTGAGAAATTAAAAGGATCAAGCCAATTGTTAGCTGGGGAAAATTTTGTTAAGCTATTTATATATTGCCTTTATTTTATATGTCATGTAGGAAACACCTCATCTAGCTTCCCCTTTCAACCGTTTGAGAAAAACATTGGCTATTTGACCTACAAGTGCCCCCTTGTACATCAATGATGATCTGATAAAGTGGATCATCTTTAGAAATCTGAAAACTAGATACTGCTGATTTGACCTGAAATGGTCCCCTACCTGTAAACGACTGATTGCAACATGACCAGTTTGATGTTCTTATTAGTATTTATTTAATCAACAGTAGAGAATTAGAATTACGAACAAGGAATACAGAAATGTATGGTGGACAAGACCACTTTGAAGTTGCAGATTCAGGTGGTTTCTGCATAATTTCACTCTACTGTTGCTGTTATAGGCAGTTATTATTTCTGATGTGGTCAATCCTGGTCCTATTATCTGTTCCTATGCCTGTGTTCTTTTCGTTCTGCCTCTTTGCTTCTTTCATGCACCTTGTCTCTTTCACTGAAGAATTTACTGCTCCTTAGAAGTATATTTTCTTGAATTATGCAACTCACCAACGCATGATTTCCCTCTATAGATCCATTTTTGATGTGGTCGACTTGAAGGCCATCTATGTGACTAAGACCTTTTCATTCCAACTACATTTTCCCTTCTCTTTTTTAAAACAACTCGTCATTTTCTCTTAACCAAGGTATTCAATGCTTCTTAGTGTCACAACTTATCGAACTTTTATCTTTTAAAATTGCTTTCTACTGTTGCTGTTGTAAACGGCCTAATTATCTGTATGCAGGCAGCTTGATTTCTATCTCAGTATAAGGCTTATATTTTGATTCCCTCTGCTTGCTCAGTTCTCTCCTTCTTCAAGCGCCTTGTTTGTTGTGTTCTCTGGATTTCAAGAACTCACTGCTTCCTAAGCATCATTGTGAAAATCATGGTAATTTTGGACTTTTAACTGCACATCTGTTTCCAGTTTCTCTGGGGTCTTTTTAATAACACATTTCATTCACATCTCTTTGCATGCTTGTTTCTCCCTTTCCCTTTCTATCCTCAATATTTACAATTTTTGTGCTTTGCTGTCACTGGTGCCATAGAATCTCCAGTTTTGTAATACTGCTCTCTCTCTCTCTCTCTGGTGCACATGCGCACAATCCGTTATGCAACACTCCTCTTGTTATATATCTTCTCCAGCTCCAGTCGTATGCTTGCTATTTGCACAAGTCTCAGCTCTTAATAAAATTAAGATATCTTCAAAATTCTTTGATAGTCATTTTTCACTCCAAGCAGGAGCAAGATGCCTATGTTCTTACCAACGGGTTTCCGACCATCTGGTAGGAGCAGTTTGTTCAAGTTACCATGTGATGGGACGTTGCAAGTTTGAACCCCACCGGTATATGAGTGGTTGAATAACTGCCTGGTAGTATGAACAGGCCTCTGGGTTGGCTAAAAAGGCTGTTTGTAAGGGGCGGGGGCTAATTCCCCCAGCTCTGTTATGGAAAAAAGGACGCCTATGTTCTTTGTGGAGGCTTTGTTTCTATTTCTCACTGTTAACGCATTCTCGTAGATGTGCAAAGCGCTTGTTGCCTTTTTCAAGATATTATTTTCATTTCTCAAAGTCCCCAACATTTGTTTTCTTGATTGGGAACGCATCACCTAACCATGTTCACATGGCATCACTGCTTAAGTGGGTCAGTTTGGATCATGGTACGTCAGACCTGATTTCAAATGGGATCTGAAAGATTGTGCCCAACCTAAATTGGTAGGAATCTGTTTGGTTCTGTTCATAATATTTGTTTCAGATCCATATGGGTCATGTTGATTTTAAATGGGTTGGGTGAGTCTGTTCAAGAGGTTGAGTTCTGTTGGATGTAGAATGAGTAGGGTAATCACTGTTTGGGATAGAATCAGTTCCTGTATGAAATTGGTTCAGGGCGAGTTTTGATTTGGGTACGAACTGGGTAGGTTGCCGAATGAGCGTGGACTAAAGGAGTCTTTACCAAGAATCTTCAGTGAACATTTTGGGGTTACCTAGTATATTGAATAAGTGATGTTATAAAGATGATTTGATAAGATAGTGGGATGATTTTGATAAGCTAACTCTATAAAATTAGGATTTGTGTATCTAGATCTTCTGTTTGGCATGTATTGTTTTGTGTTCTTACGTGCAATTTATGTACAAGTGGTTTGGACATAAATTGGATTCAGATTTGGGCAGGTTTGGTTATATATTGCGGACGACCAATTGCGTCACAATGGGTTGGGTATAGATGGCATCGAGTCCTAAAGTTTCATGCCAAGGATCCAGTCACAACCTAGTTATGGGGAAGACATCAATGAGGGAAAATCTTGCAATATTTTTAGAATTTATGCTAAAATCTTGTGAAAATTTTATTTAATTATATGGAAAATATTCAATATATGAATAAATAAAAAAATAAATATATAATAAAGTCTGCAAAAAAGTGTTCTTATAGTGTTAATGTGTTGATATGCGAATGATATTATGAAAATATTGCATTTTTTGCTACAATATTTGCTTTTGAAAATATGGATGATATTTGTGGCTATCCAAGAAGCAACTTGTTTTTTAAATGAGTTTTAAGTTTTGGACTAAACACGATTCATGGACAATGGATCTATTATGATTTGGTTGGTTAGCTCTACAGGGTATGATTCTTCCATACACGGTATGGTACTTCGGTTTGGATTGGGTTTTTCCCACCCACTTGCTCCCCTACACTTTAATGGTGTCTTGATGTATATACATTTCAAGCGTGGTGGAAGATATATCACTCAGGGGGCCATTCCGGATATGCATTATCGGATGCCAAATTTGTCCTTTGTCACATATACTGAGAACAAATAAAGTATTCTGAACTTTAGGGGCCTTTTTTTTGGATGTATTTATGTTTATTGCTTAAAAAAGATGAACACAAATGTTGTTCATATAAAAAAAACATCAGTTATAATCACCAGGCATCAATCAAGGTTTGTTGTAATGCAAATTGTTTGTTTCCAACTTTCGGGCTTCTCAAAAATAGATAGGTAAATGTGGATTAATATTTGGTGCTATTAAAGGCATGAAACTATGGAGTATAAATTACCTTTTTTTTCATATTTTTTAGAAACTTTTATAGATTGGACCTTATGGATGTGATCTAAAAAGTTTGTTTAGTAGAAAATGAGTTTTGAATCATGTGATAGTTTCGTGAGCAGGCTTTTTAAAGGCTTCAAAATTTTAGTGTCCCACAATGCACTGAAATTTACTACTTAAAAATCCATATTTTTAGATCTAAATAACACGATCCAAGATTTAATCCTTAGTAAACAAACCATGCTGAGCACAATTGTGTGGTCAGATTGAGTCAATAAAGCTTGAAACTATGACTTGTAGCTCAATAATTCAGTCCCTTTCAATAGCACCAAATGTAAACCCGATAAATTCAAAGGGCAAAGGGGTTTCATAGATATAGCAATTTTTTTGAGGGAGCTTAGATCTAGCAATTAAAATGGGCTATGTCTAACAATGTCACTGTATATTCCAAGCTTACTCCAAACTCCAGTCTGAAACTTTTTATGTTCCTGTTTTCGGCACTACTTGCCAGTATCTTTATTCTTCTGTCGCTGCTTCTAGTCACTTTTTTCTACCCACCTCAAGTCTTACCTTTTATCTGATATTTCAGAAAGAGTCCTTTATTTTCTTAAAAGGCATTTAAGGATATAACTTTTCAAAGAAACTGACAAATAGAGACCTCTGTTAGAGTAACTTAAGTTAACCGTGAGTTATGTGCAATAAAATTTTTTTTTTTGAAAAAATGATCATACTATACGACAACAATAACACGTTTTCCTATAGTTTTTTAAATCTGCCCCATGTTCAAATTCGCAAATGTCTGACTTTTTTAGGACATCTTTACCCTTCGCATGAGTGAACCTCCTACAGTTTGCGCAATATATTGGTTCACTCTTCGGGTATCACAAACTCTCACTAAAAGGTAGATTCACACGTTTTTTTTTGCAGACCTCGCGATGTTTGCATGACAAAATTTGCAAACTTTGTGTAACAGAAACCCTTTGTAACATCATAAATATTTTACTAAATTCACATAACGATAGTACTAAGTTCACATGACCAAATTGAAAACTTTTTGTAATATCACAAATATTTTACTAAATTCACATATATAGTACAAAGTTTGCATAACTAAAATTTTGAACATTCTGTAACTGAAACCTATCCTAACTTTGCAAATATTTCATTAAATTCTCATATATAGTATTAAGTCTGCATAACACGGTGCATATTTCCTTTAATAACTAATACTCAAGTAGATATGTAAATACGAGGCAATATGCTCAAATATTTGGCATGCAAATTTTCAGTTATTCACATACTTGCTGAATTATATATAAAGTCAATTTTGTGTATTTTGCTTCTTTTTTTCGTTTATTAATGACAAGAACCCTAATCCTTTTTCCTTTAGAACCATCAATATTTTTCTCTCCCTTTGCGATGATTTTCGTAAAAATTTTTGATGCATTATGACAATGATTCAATATTCTTCTCATCGACTTTCCTGGTTAGGTCAAAAGGTGAGTTTTATAAAAATAAAACTATATATGCATAATGGTTTATTTCATTCTGAACATTTTATTTTTTTTAGATATAAGCATTTAATAGCTCCATGTGTATTTGTGTTTGATTGTTGCTGTGGATGTTTTTGTATGTATAGATTTAGTGTTTCAAAAAATAAGATATAAAAAAAAGTCAATGCTCATCTGGTATAATTGTTCTCCGAACTCAAATAGTCAATATATATAGATAGATGTGTTGAACGATGATAATGTAGAATCTATATTATTTAGTGGTGACATTTACTTATTTGAAAAGCTAAAAAAATAGTTGTTTCTTACAAAGTTAAATAAGAAGCAGTTAAAAGTGATGTATAAGAAATAATTGATGAATGAAATGATAAGAATCCTGTGAAGAATATGCATCCATATTAGGCACCATCTATTGAGCTCAGTCCTTTGATGAACATCTAGCTGTCCCAAACAATGAATGATATTGATGTCCCAAACATTGAGCTCAAGCACGCGGAGGGCATGCAGTTGCACAAACTGATTAAGGATATAGATATTCGACGTGCAGACAATGAAGAACTTTCATGAATAATTGGTGTTGAACCCCGTGGGCAAACCAATGCTGGTTATCTTCATTGTAGTAATGTGGATGATATCTAGCATTTTATGGCAGATAAGAAAGCTAGGTACAACTTGTTGAATTTTTTAATTTATGGTTGAAATGTAAGTGTAATGATGGATGCAATATTTTTATGGTTAATATTGAAAGTTAAAAATACAGAAATATTGCATGCATGAAAGTAAAAAAATGATAGTTACGATGAATTTTGATTTAGTTCATACTACGAAATAATCAATTAGTAGTAGTAGCGATGGCGTAAATAGTAGAGAATTGGATGATATCAATGATGGTGCCTAATAACATACTCAAATGATCGAGAAATTGCTTTCGATAAAAGGTTTCATGATCTTCAGCACCACCATGAGTTTTTGAAAGATCATTCAATTAATAATAACTATAAAACAAAATTTGTGAAGAGCTTCAATAACAAAGTAATTGTCGTGTACACGAGAAAGAACCCATTAACTATGGTTGATTGCTTCTGGAAGATCCATTGCACAAAGGTGAGTTGACAACGTTCTTTCAAGTGAAGAAGTATGAAAGAGAGAATACATGTGGTAGATCATTGGGCAACCTTATAGTAAAAAAGTGTCTTCAAAGTGTATTTAATGTGTTATTCATAAATGAATGCACGATAACCTGAAAATGACTCCAAGTGAAATCATGAATGCCATCATTTGCGAGGAAAGTGTAAAGGTTACTTACAAACAAGCATGACATGTATGAAAATGGATGAGGAAAACACTATATGGTTAATTTGAAGAGTCCATCAAGATGCTTTCTGCCTATTTGGATCAATTGATGAAGGCTAATTGATGATGGCTAGGGTGCATTGTGATCGAGAGGAGACAACTATTTAAGTACATCTTTTTATCATTCTACCTATGCATCAATGTTTTTTTAAAAGATATCTTCCAGTTCTTATGGTAAATGGTACATTCCTAAAGAGAAGATACATGTGTATATTATTGTGGGACCATAGTACTGATCATTGTGGTAAAATATTTCTGGTATTATTTTCAATTGTAGATAAGGAGTCAAAGGATTCATGGTCATAAATTTTTTAGCATGTTGGTTGTACTTTTGCAATGGTATTTTTAAAATATATTTTTCACTAAAAGATTTACAAAATCGACAACCAAATAAATAAAAACCGACTTTCCACGAATGTGGCAAGTACAGGTCGAATTCTCAAGGAACATGAAATATCCAAATTAATTCTAAAAATTTTAATTTATTAATATCAGAAATGTTACAACTAAGTTAAACACTACAATTCTAATTAAGTTATAAACTAAAAATAAGAATTAAATCCTAAGCAGGTTGCTAAGTCTTCTACAGATCGCAAAGGGCATTTATGTTATTTCACCACATCTGCATTCTTTTGCTTGACGAAATTAACCTTGTAACCTGTAGATGCTTATCAACCTAGACCATAAAAACAAGTCGGTATACAATTATGATAAATAATTTTAAAATTACACTAAAACTAATTTTATAAGGAATTACTGAAACTAAATTACAATTAAAATAAAAAATAACTAAAATGCTGGGGGTAATTTGACCTATAAAATGTCCGAGTGAAAGAGCTAGGCCTAACCTGATGAGATGAAAGGGCAGGGACTGAGGCTTGCTGGTTTTTCCAAGAAAAATTAGGGCAGTTTTGCCAACCTGGATTGTATGAAGATGAAAATGGATTATTATCCTTTTCAGGCACTCTTGGTGCATAGACAACCACCACTGGTGCATTATTGTGTTGCTCGTAGGCGTGTGGCTCATGGTCTTCTTGCACCCAATTGGTCTGCTCAGATGTGTGCAATAGATACCCTCTCGACAGATAACCTTCATGCTCATATGGAGCAAGCTCTGGTTCACTCGTCGGCATACAATTGTTTGGCAGAAATCTGTTTCACATATACGCACTGCGAATATGTACTCACGCATATGGCACGATCATGCGTTGTCCATGGATGTTGTACTCTTTATTCTGCACAGTGTTGACGGCTATAGCCACACTCACTCTCTTGAACCAGAAGACTGCATGAGTTTTTGAACTCAGTTGAATAATCCACATGCATGAAATGGTCTTCATACGACATGTCACACACATAACAACTCATATTATAATCGTTGTGCGCATGGGCACCTGCATCGGCCTCATCATAGGTGCTTGCACCATGCGCATCACGCGTATGGGCACTCGCACCTAGTGCATGGCACGAATAGCTGCATGTGGCACATGTTGCATGCATGGGCACTCCATAGAGTTGTGCCTCATGCGTTATGTTGTCGTTCACACACGAGTCACACACAAAACCGTTTATATCATGCACATCATGCGCAAAGCTGCTAGAATGTGCTCATAGTGTGCACATGCACTGGAAGGTTGCGCGTATGTCTCTTCTGCACTCAGTATGTGTGCAACATACTCACAAGCGTACTGCATATGCTTTGATGGTTCAAGGCACTTGCCTTATGCCCAGATGTGTGATTTTAAATCTGACATCATCACCGTGATTTGTTGCTGCAGTATGGCGATGTGGAATTCGATTCTTGTCATTCGACCATGCACCCTGTCAAATTTTCCTTTCAACAAACCGTCTCGAGCAACGACTTTATTTATCCTCTCCTCTATACGTTGTTGTAGATTCTCCACAATTGAGGATGCACAGGACTGTGGAAGTCATGCGTTGCAACTTGCCTCCGTATTACACGCTGAGGCTCACCACAATGGCGCACCCCGTGCGCAGGTGGCTCACAACAATCGACCCTATGCATAGGGCTTATTATAGGACTATGAGCTCTGCAGTGCATGCAGACACTGAGCTATCACATGAAGGCACACTCGGCTTACAGTGCACACAGGCACTGGCATGCAAGGTTGTTAAATGCGTTGAGGCGAAGCGAGCATTGAGCTTGTTATGAAGCGAGGCGTTGAAGCGTAAGCTTCATGATCAACATATTGAGACTCAATAGAAAGCTTTGCTTTTCTGCTCCTGCCATATTTATACTAACAAAATATACTGTTTTGCTTAAAAAACACATTGCAAAGGAATATTGGGTTCAATTACATGACTGCATTGAAAAAAAAAAGACAAGAAAACTTTCTGCAGTTTATTTGTAATCATCAACTGGTTTGTTTGAAAAACTTCATGAACTAAAAGGTAACAATGTTTGCCAAAACATATACACGTGCCTATTTGAAGAAGCATGCCAGGAAAAATGCATAAGACATTAAATTCACCTGCACATGGATAAGTTGGTTTGTTTCATTGTGAATATTAAATCTAGGGTAATCAACACACATACATCATATGGATATTCCTGCATGCGCAGTCCATAAAAAGCAAAAGCTTTTGGTATGGAATAAACTGTTTTTATAGACTACAAAAATTGATAATGATAAAAGCCACAAGTGAAGTGAGATGTCATTAGAAAACGAAGCTAACCCAGGAAACATTTTGGCTTCCACTAAAATCTCAAACTATGAAAAATACAGAGGTTTCATAGCAGTCTTACAGGCCATGCCCAGTCTGAAGAATAACTTCTGGAGCCATCCAGTAGGGCATCCTTTTCATTGACTTGGCCCCTGATATGGTTGCCTATCATACCCAGAAGTGCTAATGAATTAGTGGCCCATAGGCTATAATGGCAATGGTTAAGCAACCATAAAAGGGTAGGAGTACGCACACCCACATTTATCAAAAGCAAAAAGGAAATGTAGAATCTAAAAATACCAGTTCAACTACTTGTTTAGAAGCACCAAAATCAGCTAGCTTGATGCAACCTTTATTATCAACTAGAATATTTGCACCCTGAAATCCAAAGACATCTTCAAAGACCGATAATCAAAGTCGAGCAGTTAAAAAAATAAAGGCAATAGAAAATAAATTCGATCACAAAAACATTTTCAAACAACAAAACCTTGATGTCTCTATGGATGACTCCTTTTCCATGGAGATACTCCAGTCCTTGAAGCAGTTGTTTCGTATACATTCGTATAACCTGTAGATGCATCCAATCACAAGAATAGCTTAAACATCCAGAATTTAGAAAGTAAACAATGAAGGGGAAGAGTAAACACTTACAGGTTTCAGAAAAGAGCCAAACTTCCCAAGAAAGGATGCTATGGATCCACAAGGAACAAATTTTAACAGAATAATTAAGGCTTCCTCTTCTCTAGCTGTGCCTGGAATAACTTCTTCAAGTTCCCTAATATGAGCCTAGAATCCCAAGCCAAATACAAAAACCACCATAAAGAAAAACAAAGAATTTCAAGATCCCAGTATTGAATAGGAAAAGAAATCGCAAGGTCCAAAGAAAAGCAATCACCCCTCCTCTCGTAACAAGGAAAACAATTAAAAATGAATCTGGCTCACATAGCAATTCCCAAAAAGAATTAGCTTATACTATTCGATCAACAGAGTAAGCAGAAATTGCACAACAGATGAAGTGTGTTGCTTGGTAAACAAAAAAAACAACCGAATTCCGTGCGGAGATCATTCAGAGCTTGGAATTGCTATGATCGTCAAGAGAATTAACAAAAAAAAACGGAAAATGTGAAAAGAACAAAAGTTAATAAAAAACAGAAACAAGAGCAAACAGACTTCTTACTTTCCCTTTCTCGTTGGACACATTGTTAACGGCGGTCAAAACCTGAAAAACATATAAAAGAAACACTCAAATTCAAGAAACTGCAAAAGCCAGTATCACGAACGAAGAGAAGCCCTATACTAAAGAGAGAGAAAAAATGATTGGCAAAATACGCCGACCTGCTTGACAGCAAGAAGCTCTCCCAAATTGAGATTCATGCCCATGTAGACATGGCCATATGCTCCGCACCCGATGATCTCCCCCTTACGCCACCAGATCGGTAGCGCAGCAACCTTGGGGAGGGGCTGTGGTAACGGCGACGACGAGCCCGACGCCGGGGATCTTTGGAGTAACCCAATCCACAACCGTCTTACGCAGTTTGAGATCCCTTTCATCAGGCTAGCGTCTTCGCCGACATCAAGCGAGGCACTCGGAGAGACAAGATGTACATGATGCGTACGCCCTCCCCCCTCTTCAGTGTTTTACTTTTATATTTGTGGGCTGTACATGATGCATACGCCTTCGAATCGAAGTGGGCCTCGAAGCGAGGCACACACTTCATTCATGTGAAGCGTGCACTTCGAGTTTGCAAATGCTTCACTACAGTGCTTCGGTACTTTGAGGTTGCACTTCGCCTCTGAGGCGTACGCTTCAGGTTCTGAGGCTTACGCCTCTCACAACACTGCTGACATGGCCATAGGCAGCTCATGCTAGAATGCGTGCACATGCACAAACATCAATGCACAGGTGCGGCAAAAATCTCAGCACTCGCTGGCACACGCGACATATATGGATGGCTATTGTGTGTGTTTTGCAGTAAGCTCACAAGCACAGGAGTGTGTTGTGCATCGTGTGTTGACAGATGCACACACTGTAATATGGCAGTAGATGCACAAGTGCATATGATAGTAGTACGAGCATCAATTATGGATGTAGATGTGCATACTGCAATGCAATGGTGTGCATGTAGGTGTTGTGACGGCATGCTGTGAGGCACCACTACATGCGATGTTGAATGTCCTACGCAATCTAGCCACTGCAAGAAATTATGCGCATGTTTTGGAGCACACGAAGGTGAGACAGTGTAGGCTATGCTGAACGACACAGCTTGTTTGCGGCTGTTGGCTGTGCATAGGCTACAGAATGTGTACACATGAATGTTTGGCAAGCAGGCGAAGATTCGACACGTACAAGTGTTGTCCATTTCAACTGCACCATAAATATTGTCCTTGGCAGGTGCACGCACATGCACTACTTCAGCAATGCAAGCACAAGGCAGGTGGTAGATGACGAGCACTTGGACCTGCAGCAAAATGTGCGCACACAATTGCCTGTGGTTGCTGGTGCATAGTCGTGTGGCAACTGAAACCTCAAGTATGCATCAGGTAGCGTTGCACCAACCACCAGCATCCTATTGATTAGATCAAAGTGTGACTGCTGAAACAACATTGATATCAATGACAAACTGCTCTGATACCATTTGTTGTGGACCGTCCTTGCAACTCCCAAGATCTGTAATGCGTTACACCATAAACAATGCATCGCTTGCGATAGGCGGATCATAGGCACTCATACCTCTTTGCGCATAGGCAAAAAATTGCAACTGAATAAGAATGACACGTATCACACGTACCCTAGAGTATATTGATCGTGTTCAAGGCTTCCAATTCAAAGACTATTGTTGCTGAGTCACTGCACATAGCAATGCGTAGGCCTTCATTCAGTAAGGTCTATAGGCCTTGTGCATACGAACAAACACATGAAGTGTATATGCTTAATTCACACACATGGCAGTAACCAACAGAGGATCATCATTACACTTAGCTTATGAGAAATACACAATGAAGGCGAGTAGGACCTTGGAACATCATCAAAGGCTAGAGATACATTCACAGTTCAATCACACGCTTTGAAGGAAGTTGTCATGTATGGTTTCACTATCAATTACCATCAACGCTCAACAAGATACCTATTATATTGATTTAGACAATCGTGAGCTAAGATTAGCTCAAATGATGCATCTGAGTTAAAAGATGATTCAAAAGATGAAAATTGCATATTCACAAGGCTCAAAACTCAAATTTGTATAGTTACACATGCTCCAACCATCAACTATGATCCCTTATGCAATCGAAGATCATTCAACAATTTCAGAACTTCTATAACACAATCAAAGCCTTCAATACTTAAATTGATAGCATAAAACAATCAGATACTTCCGTTAAGGTGGTATCCACTTGAGACGATCGCAACTCAACTTTGTTTTGGTCGGTCTATTTCTACCTTCAGCGCCATCAACATGAAGAGAGAAAGAAGACATTGAAGAGGAAGGAGAAGGCGTGAATCCTTGAGTGAGAGATTATCTCTCTCCTGCGGCCCAATCCTCACACGATGAAGCCCAACTCTCAAATGAGAGTAATTCTGTTTCAGAATTTCCAAAGATTCCAAAAAAATGTCTAAACATGATGCCTTGGGTCCTATTTATAGACCCAACTAGTTTACAAAAGTGAGGGGTGATTTTCTTGGTCACCCTACTGACATGATAGGTTAAAGTTGGCTCCTACTAACCTCCAATTAGAGCGCAACATCTCCGTATTGCCACTTCACTTGTGCTGAGTCACGGTCCACGCATATGGTCACCATTGATGCACGTTGCGTGCATGCCACCGTGCTTTCGTGCATTATGCGCTCGCACGCTGTGCGCGTTTGCACCCGTGCTTGTGCACTGTGTGCATGTGCGCATATTGCTTATGCATCGTGCACATGTGCACACATTACTTGTGCACCATGCATGTGTGCACATATCACTTGTGCACCCAATGCATGTACCTTGTGTGTGCGCCCTGGCCGTGCACCATATGCAGGTTCAACCTTGCACATGTGCTTTCCCTATAGCTAAAGTCGTGGCTTTGGCTTGTGTTTGATCGACAATGACAAGCTATGGGTTTGTAGTAAGGTTCGCAACACCAGTGTGGATGAATAAGCATGTGCCAAAAAAGTAAAGTAAGAATTATCTCATATTGTTGTCTAACCTATGACTGCCCATCCCTTGAAAACATGGTAGCTTCACCTTTATTCTCCTCCCCTTGCTAGGGTCATAGTGGCTCCTCAACCATGATAACTTGAGCCTTTCACATTCGAACGCATCATCCTTCGCTTCTAGATAAAGAAGACCCAAGTGCTTGAAATCTCTCCACCGATGTGTATTCATTGGCTCTCTATAACACTTAAATCTAGTGATTTGTGCCACGTCCTCCAACATAGTGGTCATCTCAGTATTTTTGAACTGACATGTGTTGATTGTTATATTCAAAAACTGCATAACGAATTCTAAGAAGACTATGATCGGTGTTTCATGGTGTGATCTCTAAGATTTTTTTTTTAAATACATTTGATCCAACCACTTCGCTTCCTCTGTTAGTTTTAGAAACCACTCATGTGCTTAAAACCAGTAGATTTGGTGCATGCAACTTGTTAGATCTGATGAATCTTGTCTATGTGGATTGTGTAGTCATAATTAATTTAGCTGAAATCTATCAAATGTCACAGATTAATTATTGAATATAGGATTCAATCTCAAATTATAATCATATATGACAAATTAATCATTAAATTTCCATATTCAAAGAACTTGTCTTATAAACATGTTTACACACATATGCACAAGTATAATATTTTAAAAATTGAATTACAATATTCAATTTGGTTATCCAAAAAATATGCTTGACACATATATGACAAAATAATCAATCAATTGCAATATTTAAACTAATTATCCTAAAAACATTCTTCAAACATTTATGACAAATTAATCAAAGAATTATAATACTCAAGATACTTATCTTAAAAACATGCTCACACACACATATACACGAATATAATATTTTAAAGATTGAATTGCAAGATTCAATTTAGTTATCCTAAAAAACATGCTTCACATATTGTTATCATTGCAAAATTTTACTTTTGTAAGTCAAACTAACATTTGAAAAAGATTTTGCAAATAACTCGCCTCCATTTTAAAAGGCAGGATAATTTCGAAGAACGGGACTCACCTGTCGGTACGAGGTTCCACCATTCCTGGCACCATAATCATGGCTAATCGAACCAAGGATCAATCTAGTCCTTTGCTTTGCTCAATTTGTCTAAATCGATGTTCTATGTCCTAAATACACAAAGAATCAGGCATGTGCTATGAAATTCTAAAAAATACAGATTGAAAATATGATGTATGCTTCAAATATTGGAAAATACTTGGAGAAAAGACACTTTGAAAATCGTGAATCACATTGAAAAACATTTCTAAAGAAAAGGAAAATCGATTTCTAAAGAAATCCTGAGGTTTTGAGAAAACCAATTTTGAGAAAAGACTTAGAGAAAGTTGATTTTTCTGATTTTGACTCCTGAAATTGAGAAGTATTGAAACTTGAAAAATCAATTTTTGAACTTAGAGAAGGTATTTGAAAAGAGGAAAATCCTTGAAGATCGATTTTGAGGAAAAGGAATCTTGAAGTTTTGAGAAAATTGAATTTTGAGAAAATTGAATTTTGAGAAAATTTAGATAACTTTGAGGAAGATCGATTTCTTTAGAGATAGAATCTCTGAATTTGTTCAGAAAAGTGGGCATGTGGCCCTATGAAATCCTTTTATGATGCACTCTAACCTAGATGAATGAATGAATGCAATTTGCAAAAATATTTTCTAAAGAATTTGAGGAAAATCTTTGAGAAAAAGAATTTTTGTGCCCTATAGAACTTCAATAATGTAAATTTGTCTCATATCCTTGACTATGGCCACAGTTATGGATTGAATATAACTCATTTGATTCTAAAAGGAGAAAAATATTTAGAAAACTTTGAAATATGTAATGATTTTTTAAGATAGCCTAAGAGTGTAGGCCGATTGTGGCTTAGAAAAAGATGATAAATCTGGGTTTCGTTCGTATTCTGACTATGGCCACAAATACAAAACCCATCGAGTTTATCAACTCCTTAGAAGCTAGTGCATGTGACATTCATGTAAACCATGGTGAGTTTGAATATGTATATGAATTATCATTCATCACACATTGATATTTATATAAAGAAATAAACTATATGCAATGCAATCTTATTCTAAGCAGGAAAAATAAATTCTTATTCCAAATGTTTACAATTACAATTTATATAAAAAGGGGAAAAAATAAAATAAAATACACTCTTGAATGTCCTTGTAAAACTAGAAAACTTGTTAGTGAAAATATATTGGCTTTTCTAGATTTATCCAATAATATATGAAAATTACTAGATTTATCCAGATATAAGATTTTTTCCACATTTTTCTGAGATAAACATAATAAAAGATGATGTAAAATTGAAGAAATACTAAAAATAAATAACTTTGAAATTTATAATTTGGAGAAAATTGATAAAAATACCCCTGAAAACAAGACTATCGCCTTGAAATCAGGGTTTTCAGAAAAGATTTTTGGTAAAACTTTGGATTTAGAGCTCAAATGGATTTAATAAACACCAAATCGAGTATAAAGTATCCTAGTATGATTATAAACATGATCAATCATTAAAAACATGAAATATTTTATAAAAAAACTAAAATATCACAAAAATAATGATTTTTTGCCAGTATTTTACTCGAACCGGGACTCCGCGCGCACCCTGTTTTCATGATTTAATCAAATAATATATCAAATGAATTTAAAAATTTGTAAAAATAGACATGCATAGTTTTGATAACCTTAAAATTAAACTGTATTAAAAAAAATATTGTTGACATTATTTTAATACAAAAATTGAATAAAACTCTAAAATACGTGATTTTACACATAGGCACACACCTATCACAACGTCAGACCCGATTAAGGTATCAAATCACTATAAAAACTCACAAACATTTACAAAGAGATACTAGACAGAAAAACAGAGATTTTCTTTTTTACAGATCAGAAAAATCATCTTTGGTTAGAGAGATATCGTTCCGACAATATATGCTCGATTTCGACGAATATATAATGAGTTGAAATAAATATATCCAATTTTGAGTATAGGGAAATATAACAAATCATATTCAAAAATTATAAAATTTTAGCAGATGAAAGTAGACACACATATAAAGATTTTTCTTTTTATAGATTATCGATCGAATCTTTGGTGAGGGAGATACGATTGACACAAGTCGGTCTAGGGTTTGAACAATGCATAACGAGCTCTGTAAAGCCGATTATACTTTCTGACAGAGGAAAAATAGCAAACAGATGCATACAAATCTGAAAAATGTACAAGAAATACTAGACATGATATCAAAGACACTGCAACTTACGGATCATCAATCGGATCTTCGATGAGGGAGATATTTCCTTGGAAAGTCGTTCACAAATCTATGTAGCAATTTCACGGTTTAAAAAGTAAGATTTAGTTTTCTATTTTTTGACAGAGTTTTAGAACCCAAAATAACCCAATTTTTTTTACAGAAAATTACTAACATATTCACGATTTAACCCTTAAAAAATCAGAGTTTTTTGACAAAAAAATTTGCATGAAATAACACTGTTCCCACGTGCCTCTGATCGAAAATTGCCTATTATCGATAAAACTTGAAAAACCCTAATCTAAACATGAAAAATAATAAGAAAATCATGCAAATAATATCACAAAATTGGATTTGATACTTAAATGACAAAAATAAACATTAATATGATAAGAAAATAAAAAAAAATTAGGGAATACATTGTGAATTTGATTTAGCCTTCAAAAAGAGAGATTCGACCCATTTAACGGGGGAATCTCATCTTTTATTGGGCTTAAATATAAAAAATGATATTTTCAACGATTTTCATAGATTGGAATCATGAAAAATGCCTTCAAACAGTGTTAGATTGCTTTCTTGAATCGGTTTTACGGTTCTTGAACGAAAAGGAAGCTTGATTCTCATAACCAATGGGAGGCAATGGTGAAATCCATGAAAAAAACATAAAAAATTTAATAAAATTAATGAAATAAGATGAGAAAGACTTACCTTGGAGGTTGCTGCAATGGAGGAGAGCTTGAAGGCTGCTGGAGGAGAGAGAGAGAGCAAGAAAAAGAGAGAGAAAAGCCTAGGGGTCGACCCCCTTAGTTCCCATTTTTATAGAATTTTTCAAAGGCTATTAATTAGGGATAATTAATGCCATTTGACTTTTTTTTTCAAAATTCTATCTAAATCTACTAAGGGGGGGGGGGGCAATTTTTATGAGGACTCCTAACCTAATCTACCTAAGTCCTAATTAAACCCTAAAACAATCCAAATGTGGCGCCAACCCCTGTGGGCCCACATTTGGTTTTTAAAGGCTTAAATTTAAAAGTTAAAAATATGTTTTGAAAATACTAAAGTAAAATAAAATTTTAAAATTAATTTGGACCTTTTCAAACTCCTAACCTAATTAGGACACTGACTAACCCTAATCTAACCCTGACTCTTTCAAATGTGGCACCACCTGATTTTCAAAAGCGATTTTTAAAACTTAAAAATGAAAGTTTTTCAAAGCGGTTTAGAATTTGGAATTGAAAAAAAAAGTTTTTTAACCAAATAAAGTTCTGACTGGATCAGAACTCTTCCAGATGTGGCATCAACTGAGTGGGCCCCACATCAGGGTTTTGAAAAAGTTAAAATAAAGACTAAAAATGGTTTCAAAACAGAGTAAAAATCACCGAATGAAAATCAGAAGTTTAAAAATAGAGTCCTAAGCAAATTGAAACTCTAGACTAGAGTCATAAACCTACTAAAACTCTAAAATTTAGGTTTTTGAAAGCCAAATGAAGAGGTTTTTGAAAGATTTTCTCAAAATAAGTGAAAATAAGTCAAAAAACAGTTAGGGTTAGAGTCCTAACTCAATTGAACTCTGAAATAGAGTCATGAATCATCTGGAACTCTGCAAAATGGACTAATTTTTGAAAAATAAGTGAAGAGAATAAAATTGGAAGTAGAAACAAAAATCAGAATGGAGTCCTAACCGGATTAGGACTCTGGGATAGAGTCCTGATCAAATTGAAACTCTAGATTTTTTTGGTTTTTCTAAAAACAGACAAGAAGATTTTGAAAACAAGATGAGGACTGAAATCAAAACTAGAGTCCTGATCCAACTGGGACTTTGGGACAGAGTCCTATTTCGACTAAAACTCTCAGAATTTTGAACAAACAAGGACATTTTAGAAACTTTTTCGCAAAAATAGATGAAAACAAGGTGAAAACTAAAATCAGAATTGAAGTCCTGATCTAACTGGGACTCTAAGACAGAGTCCTAATTCGACTAAAACTCTTAAAATTTAGGATTTTCTCGAAAACAAATGAAAGGATTTTAGAAAACAGGTAAAAATAAGATAAAAATTGGAGTCAGGTTCAGAGTCCTGATCCGTCTAGGACTCTGGGGAAGAGTCCTAATTCGACTAGAACTCTGAGAATTTTTTATTTTTTGAGAAACAAATGACAAGATTTAAAAAAGGACTTTTGAAGATAAGTGAAAATGAAATAAGTAAATAAAATTAGGATAGATTCCTGATTCGATTAGGACTCTGGGGTAGAGTTCTAGTCCAACCGAAACTCTAAAATTTTGGCCAAAATGAAAGGTTTTAAAAGATTTTCTCGAAAAAAGATAAAAATAAATGTAAAAAATAGAATCCCGATCTGACCGAAACTCTGAAAAAGAGTCCTAATCTGACTAAAACTCTAAGATTTTGGCCAAAATGACAGGAATAGACAAGGGATAAGACTACATCTGATTTAAAACCAAAAATAGAATTTTGAGAAAGGTTTAAAAAGTAAAAAGATAGAGTCCTGATCCAACTAGGACTTTGAAAATTTGAGAAATTTGAAGAATGAAGGAATCCAGAAGCCACACCACATAGGTGTGTCTCATATGAGAACTGAGATCAGTTAAAAATTGATTTTAAAATGAATCCAGGTCGTTTTGTAAAGAAAATATTTTGAAATAAAAGAATATAAGATTTCAGAGATTAACAAATGGCAAAATGTCGATTTAAAACCCAGGTATTTGAAATTGATTTTGAAAGAAAAGTTTTGAAATCGAATCTGGATTGAATATTTTAAAAAACAGGAGTGATGTATCTCGAAAATGCCATGCAATGACATGCAATGCCATGAAATGATATGAAAGATTATGCAAAATAATATGAAATGAGATGTGAAAGGCAAACCCTAGATGGGGGATTTGAAGTATCGGACCCCTGGCAGAGACAACGAATTGAACTTTTCTGTTCGAAGGCAAAATTGATGATTGAAATCGAGCCAAGATAGATATTAATCTTGATTGCAAGATAAAATATTGAAATTTAGTGCAAAGTTTGGGCTCTGAATAGCCTTGGCTCAGGTGTCGACCCACTGGTTTCCTGAAGGATTTAGAGAGAGGATCCCAGTGGCAGAGGGAAAGGTGTTTGTAAATGAAGATGGAAAATTTTGGGTGTTTACACATATACATGATAAACTAATTAGTCAATTGCAATATTTGAACTAGTTATCCTAAAACATGCTTCAAATATATATGATAAATTAATTAATGAATAATAAATAAAGATAGTATTTGTCCACAAGCATCAAACCTTGTTTGCCATTGCAACCTTTTTCTTTTTCAAAGCATGCACTTGCTCCGACAAGGGCTGATCTATGATCTTATTATCCAGGACCTCTACCTTGAACTCATGAGGAACCTTCTCTAATCCCTCTAAATGGTCCCCCAAGGATCCTCATGTGCACTCTCCAACCCAACCCCATCATCCAAGGGCGTAGCTAGGATTCATGTGAGGGGGGGGCAAACAGGGGTGTAGAAAAAAAAATTTATTTGTGTGATAGTCGGGGGTTCGGGGGCAGCGCCCCCGAAAAAAAAAATTTTGAGATAAAATAAAAAATGGCTACAATTATTAATAAAAATCTATTTCATATGGACAAATCAAACTATTTGCTGCAGTAAGGGCTGGGCTAGGACTGGGCTGGGCTAAAAAATGGATAAAAATCTATTTCATATGGAATCAGGGCAGGGTTAGGACTGCTTTTAAAAAAAAAAAAAATTTAACTGTTTGGGGAGGTAGGACTGGGCTACAGCCCAGTCCTGCCCCCCCCCCCCCCCTAGCTACGCCCCTGCCATCATCCCTTTGAGCAACCTCTTATGCACTCTCCACCACAACCTTAACCTTTGGTTAAGTATTCGATCCAGCCAAAGGACCTTCACTCTCCTCCACTTCCTAAGGACCCTCCACATTAACCTCAACATTAAGATTCACATCCTCTCTTTACTTAAATGTGTCATCATCAAAAAACTTGTTTTGGTCATAAATTTTTATATTAAAATCTGAAATTTCTGTTAGAGTTTAGATTTATGAAATTCCAATTTGCAGGAAACAATGGTATGAATCCATTGTTAAAACATTTTCTGAACTGATTTGTTGGTAATATTAGTTCTTCAATCAGGTTATTTCCTTGCTTTAACGTCTGTTCTATCGAGAAAATAGTAAGAGAGTTTAACATTGTTCTTAGTGATTAATTTTTTCCATGTTTCTTCTTGAGTACTTATGTTGTAATTGATTTCAGCCCGTTCATGACTGATTGGGTTACCGAATATGGGTCTGTGTATTGAGAAACACCATTCTAATCTCTTTTAATCTCTGATATGAACCTGTAACAGGATTAAATTCCCCTGCTTCTTAATTGTGCGAGCTGAATTAAAATTTGAATGAATCTGGTTTCTGCACACTATCTATGAGAAATTAAATTATGTAATGTTTTTATAGTTAAAAGCCCAGAAACCTGCTGATCGTTCCCTCTCCATCTGTTTGCAAATTCTGTGTGTGTGAAACTGTGTGATTTTCCTGCTGCACCCAACTCCCAATCTGTAGGGACGTCTCCTTTAAACCGTCAGGTTGATGGCTGTCGAACCTGTGCAGTTATCAGTCTGGCTTGTCTTGTTGCTGCAGGTAGCTTCGTCCCTGCTGTTTTCTGCGTTAAACAGTTCCAACTTGGAACCTGTTTGATGCCATCTCAGGTACGTTCAATACTGAACCAGAGTTTTTCGAATTGCAGTGTATTTATTGCGTAGCGTATTAGATGATGAATCCCCTATTGAATAGCAGTCATTCAACAAGTTATCGGACTCGAATTGACTGACAGCAATTCAGCTGAACGGTGGCCTGATTGACGACCGTTCAAATTGTCGTTGTTGAGTCAATTACGCAAACAGATTTTAAGTTCGTCAGTGATAAATTGATTGAACAGGAAACTGGTTTATAACTTGTTTTGTGTGAGACCCAAATCTGCCGACACACAGTCATTGATGTCTTGGGGCGCTTGCCAATTGTTCGGTGAAACGCCCCCCAACGAGTTGTTTGGGTCATTTTCAAGTAGGGATGGCAGTGGACCAGGGAAGGGGCAGGGTACAAGGTCTCTAACCCCTACCCCGCCAGTCTCAAAATCCTACCCTCCATCCCTGCACATGTTTTGATTTTAACCTTCATCCCTGTTTCATGTCTTTCATCCCTGGTCCAAACAGAGTGAGCCATGGTGGGGCCCCATTTACCCTTGGTCCACTGACATCTCTAAAGAAGGATGGGGGACCAGGCGGGACGAGGCAAGGCAGGGACCGGGGAAGCGGTGGGGGAAAGAGTAAATTCATTCCTGCCTCCATCCCCACATGGGTTTTGATTTTAACCTCCATCCCCGGTCCAAATGGGGTGAGGCGGGGTGGGGCCCGTTTCCCCCGGTCCACTGCCATCCCTATTTTCAAGACCAGATTTTAAGCAGGATTCAAGTCCTTCCTTGGCTGTATGAAAACACCTTTTTCCTTTGTTAGTGTAGGTGTCTTTCATGTTGGTCTCCCTTTGAATTGCACACCTAGTTGTGCGCATTAGTGTGCCTGTGTGTCGGGTCACCACGAGGGTGTCCCTTGGCATCGTACCATGTAGTGTGCATTATTTCTACCGCCAAACTCATCTTTTATTTAGGATTGTGCACAAGTATATGCTTTGCAACATCGCCGCCTCAAAAACTAAGATATGAGGTTTTGGGTTTTGTTGATCCCTGCTCAATGGAGGAGGAAAGGCACACAACCTTTAAGAACAACCATCACATCCATCTTAAGTTAGGATTAAGTTAGGATATGGTTTGCATCTATTTTCTTAAAAACTATTTTTTCAAAGAAAAATTATGGGTTTTTTTGTTGTTTTCAAAAATCTAATAAGGTTTCCATATAATGGCGACCATAATGGGACTGTTTGTTTAATTCAAAGATCCAAGTTTCTAGGATTTGGTGCTACGAGATTAGTCGCTTCAATTTTTTTTAATTAGATCCTAGGATCCAAAATCTTGTTTTACGTCTTTCTATCCCATCCAACGTTATTAGATTGATAGGGTCATATCTCTCTCACCGTAGATCATTTTTTGATGTTTTAGTGCTTATTGAAAAACAGATGCTCGACTCTTTATTTCTCATGTTTAACGCAATTTCAGATTCTGGCTCTAAGATCTCTAAAAATACATGCAAACATGACAAATAATCTATTTTCTTAGATAAAGCTATATATTTCTATATGAATGGTAGCAGTAACTATGGTTGGGTAGTTTTCTTTGTAAATATGGTGGTGGAGTTATGAGATAAATTCTAGTTTTTATTGAATTTCCTGTTCTAAAAAGGTTGTTTTAATTAAAAAGAAATTAACCATGCCCATGTTTTTTATGGGGGAAACAATTGTAATCTTAACACCAATGGAGCTCCGCTTGTCTGGTAAGAGCAGCTAGTGCATGTCACCCTTGTGTTTGGATGTTGCATGTTCAAAACCCATATGGGTCTGCCTAGGGCTTATTGGAAGCACTGTGCGGCACTTTGTGGTCCGGATCAGGTCAGCCTTACCATGGCAGTCTGGAACACCTAGCTTGCCTTTCAAAATAAAAAAACAATTGTAATCAACCCTTTGAATGACATTCACTTGGTAGAGAAATTGAGGTATTTTGCTTAAAAGTGACTAATTTTAAAGCTAGATTGAAAAGTGTAAAACTATGGGGCATCTTGATTTTTATGAAATGTTTGGTATACATCTGAAAACTACTTTTTCCTAAAATTTTTTTTATAGCCGCCAGTGATTCTAGAAGGCTGCGGCTTGTGGAGCTGAGCCCATCCGGGTCGGAGTCCACATCCAAACCAACCCAGTCGGAGACATTACCTTTTACCTTTTCATGCTTACCGATACCATGTGAGATTTTATTGATCAAAAAGAAGAATCTACTTCAACCAATATGCCTTTAAGCACGAGGAAAGATCAGGTCATATTGAATATAATTGATTCTTTCATATATATTCTACCTGCAGCACATCTCACTTGATAAAGATGTGCATAGATACCCTTGCATTTAGCTCAAAGGTCTGGACTGATTTTTTTATTTTTTTATGGTGAGGAATGCTCACCGAAAATCGGGTCACTTAATGGGCCCACCCCCTTATTAGGTAAACCCCGAGTGTAATCACCAACAGAGCCCACCAGCTAAAGGCACCTGCGCACACAGAAGGTGTGACTGAATTTGATCCATTGACAGCTCAAAGGAGATTTTTTTTTTTAAGTTTTTGAAGATAACTGTGGATTTTTCTACACAAAATGAGATGTTGACATGACAGGGGGATTTCACCTAACCCATGAGAGCATTAAGAAAGGAAAATGATATCATGTTTGTGGCTCACAAATGCACAAAGGGAGCTTTATCATGGGGGGCATGGTCTACCAACTTGGAGAGGACCTTTCCTTTAAAACAAAAGCAAAAACAAAAACAAAAAAATCAGAGAAAGAAACAGCTTTGCATAGGACTTTTCCTCTATAAAGAAAAGAAAAGAAAAGAGAAGAGAGAAAGAAACAACTTGCATGGGCCCTCTCACCTTCAACAGAAAACCTTGCACAGGGCCATGAATTAGCCAACAATGCAAAGAATATACAGTAAAATTAAGATTTTTTAAGTCATGAAATTTTGGTACATTGTAAGCCGCTGATTTTTAAAGGTCTTGGTACATTTGTTTTCTACTAAATAATACTTATAGATCATATTTGTAGGGCCTGATCAACAAAAAAACGTTTATAAAATTTAAAAATTTAAAGCTTCTATTAGGTGGGAGTAGGAACTCTTATTATCATTAACATATATTAAATAGGGCCAACTATATATGGCCTTGAAAGCATGCAAAAAGAACTCACACCACATGCACCTTGTGATAAAATATTCTTACCAGCCATACTCCCCATAACGATGTGGTTGGTGAGGTCATAACTACTTGGAAGCTTCTAGAACTATAGAAACTCGCTTCAGAAGCGTGTACATGCCATTGCGTCTCCTAAGAGAAACTTGTTTCCAAAAATGTAAGGCTTCCTTCTTTTGGTATGAAAAAAAAAACTTCTTGATATTGGACATAGCTTTTCTTTTCTTTTCTTTTTTAAGAAAGCAAAGTTTTAAATGTGTTTTTTATTGTAAATGGGAATGGAATAATATTTTTCTTTTAAGTTCCTCTTTCATTTTAAATAAAAAAAATATAAGTTTTGGTTATACTTTTGTGTAATTTTCTTCATTTCCATTATTATCTGTGAGTTGCTTCCTCTTGTTCTTCCTACATGCTTCATGCTTCACACCTCTAGGCGTTTTTTGAACATTTACTTCAAGCTTTGTTCTTTGCTTCTCACATTCACTTGCTCTAATTATTCTTAGAGATAATTATAATTGGTTTTCGTGTTTAACTTAGAACTCTCACTTAAACTCTCATGCTAGACTATGCTGGCCTGTAAGGATGTAAACAGTTAGGATTCAGCTTCCATATCTGACCAAAGCCCAATTTGTTTAATTGGATTCGGTAGAAAAATGGGATCTGATTAAAGGGATAGCATTTGCTACTCTCATGGGTAAGGAACCCCTATTGGAACTCATAGAGAAAGGTTGTTTTGGCCAAATCTGACTCCACAGATGCATTCAGCATAGCCAAAACACTGAAAATCTACCCTTATCATAGTTTTTTATATAAATTCTTTTTGAGGTTTGAAAATTTTGTATATGGTAGGTTGTTGATTTTTAACTCTCGTAAAATCTGATAAATGTCAGTTTCTACTAAACTTAATATGTAGATCACATCTGAAGTGTCCGATGTGAATAAAAAACAAAAAAAAAAATGTATTTTTTTTCACTAAGAGGTTCCATATCCTTTTTCAGTAGGATCTCAGTGCACATATCCTTTTTCAGTAGGATCTCAGTGCATGTGCACGTGCACTGACTTCTTTTTTCTTCTGCAGATTCCACCAATGTGACGAAAATACAACTAAGGGGAGCTAAATTTTTAATACCGAAAATATTCTTGCAGGGGAATGTGGAGTTTGGGACCCACAGTGCCTGCATTAGCTTTATCAGATTTGCGTGAATCTAGTGGCCATATTCTTTTATACTTCTAGGGCTTCCAATAAATAGAATGTGCTTTAAAAAAAACAAAAATGACTAAATTACCCTTGAAAAACCAAAAATGACTAAATTACCCTTGATCACTGAGGAGGATTCAATTAGACCATGGAACTTTAAATGACTTCAACAGCTTAATTAAAAACAGTTTTAGATTTTATAGTTTTTTTTTTTTCGACAAAGAAAGCTGGGGTTAGGCAGACCCCTACCAGTTATACATTGGGATTCGAACTTGCAACCTCCCAACACAAGGTGACGTTCACTAACTGTTGGTTTTAGATTTCATAGTTACGAAAAGCTTTTATAAGCCTCAAAAGCTAAATTCAAAAGTGTGAAACTATGTGCTTTTGTGCTTTCAAAACTTTATGAGAAAGTCTAGCTTACTATAAAATCAACTAATTTTGAAAAATATGCTTTTTGTGTGAGAAGAATTATTTTTCTTTGTGTAAAAAATCATTTTAAATGTAAAGGCTTGTAATAAAAATGAAATATATTTTTTTTTATAAGTTAGAAATTTCATTTTCTCAATTGAGTTTCCTCTTATGCCTAGTAAATGCAACCTTCTTTGTTGTGTGCCGGGCATTGCATTTTGGATCTGCCTTTTTTTCAAAAGACAAGCTAGGGTTAGGCAGACCCCACCAGTTATTGTTCAAAGTACCACTAGGTTTTGAACCTGCAACGTCCCATCACAAGGAGCCACGTCCCATCACAAGGAGCCGTGTGTACTGACAGCTCCTCCCCGTTGGTTTTGGATTCACTTGTAATTATGTTAAAAAAAATGGCCATAGCCACAAATCTTGTTATTGTGATTTTCTAGGCTAATGAAAATGTTGCAATAAATTAAAATTTTATTTAAAAAAAAACTCATGCGAATATCAGCATATTTAAATTGTAAGAATTATATATATATATATATATATATATATATATATATATATATATATATAAACATAAGAAAAAATATTAAAATGTAAAGGTTATTTTTGTAATTTTGGTCCAACTGAAACCGTGGTAGAGCCCGCGTTGGCCGCGTGTGGGTCGGTGTCGAATGGGACATGACAAAAAAGAAAAGATCAGATTCCAATTGGTGACCAAAAGACAAAAGGTACGCTGGGTTTTTGTCCACCCATTTGTGGTGGCACCGTATGTTACAAAAATACCCCTCAACATCGTCCCCTCGACAGTATCGGTTGGTACGTAAACACCAGACACGCATAGTTCACTTCAATCCGACTCGCCTCTTTTAGTTGAAGGGATTTAAAAGGTTTGTCTATGGCCAGCAAGAAACCTAAAACTAGATTTGGAAGAGATTACAAGAAAATAAGCTTTTAAGTGTGTTTATGTGTTTTATTTTCTAACATTAAGACATCTTTGAATTTAAAAATATTTAAGTGCATTGGATAGCTATACCTCTATACATCTAGAGATGTAAACGGTTTGGATCCGGGTGGGATATGTTTTTTACTGAATCCAACCGATCAGATATTGGCTAATTGGATTTGAAGTCGAATTTGGATTCAGATGAAGAAAGGTTAACACTGAAATCAAATATTTACATGTAATCACATTCAGATATCTGTTAGATTTGGTGGGAAAAAATTCTACACTGAATCTGAATTTAATATTTTATGGGATTCAGTCTTCTTTACAGCATCCAATTCGGGTCAAACATCCAACCCATTGACATCCTTATTTATCTCACATTCATGGATGAAATTTGAGAATGATGGATATGTTAGATTTTGGATGGGATCGGATTCAACCTGAATGTGACTCATATTGACATGGGCACGTCAAGGGACATACATGGGAGAGACTCTTGGGTTTTGGGGGTTACAAGAAAGTTATGAGGTCTCGTAATTGTCTATTTATGCCTATTATAAACCCATCATGCTCATTATAGACCTTCCTCTAGATCTCCCTATAAATAGGAGACCTTTGGTAGTGTGATGAGTACTACTACCTACTAGCATTAGATTGTCCATTGTTGCATCCAGTAAGTGAGTTTTTTAATCCATTTTTTGTCAACATTGGGTTATGAGCCCACACCGCACATCCGCTACGCATGTTTGGGGTGTGGGTGCATCGGTGTCCATGAGACCTCACCAAAAATTTTTGTCAGCATTATTCTCCCTCGTCGGACTCTCGTTTGGTTTTGGAAAGTCGACAATGAGGAAAGAGATGTCGATCGACAATCCACTGCCTACGGGTCGATAGCAATAGCTACTATTTTCTTACGGAGGTTGGCGATGGTCACTCAAAATCTGAATTTCTACCAAGTTTTTTTGGAGCCCCCTTGCCAGCATAAGCCAGTTTTTATGGACGCCTGGAGGCTGGATCAGGCCCTGCTCAAGGGTTGCTGAACGACGATTGGTCGCCTAAGATCGGCCATCGCCGATGGCCGCCTAAGGCGACCACAACCATCTCCCAATGATTATGGTTGTGAACACATACAATCGGCTCTTCTACCCTCTCAGTTGGCTGCTATCGCCAGATCAACAATCGGTACGAAAGAAATGACTGTAAATCCTCTTACTAAATGGTTAACATCGAGATTATATACTCAACATGTAATGAAGATTGGTTTATTTGATTTTTGATGTATGATAATACATTATGGTTAATGTGATCACATTTATGAAACTAAATTGATTTTTTATGGTTTTCTATATTGTTAGTTTTGTTGTCTCTCATTTTGAAGAGAAAATAACATAATAACAATATTAAAATGATCAATAAAATGGATTAAAGACCAGCATGTTCGTAAATGTATTCTTAATATGCTAAACACTTAAAATGAATAATATTGTAGTATATGAAGATATGATATCTCATATAAAGGTGTCTTTTATGACTCATATGATTCATTCTTGTGATATAGGATAGCATGTGAACCCACATGAAAATTGAATCGAGATAACAGTAATAAACCTCGATAAAGTTTTGTTCTATGTCAATGGGTCAAGTAAGTGAATGTTAGATTTTGGAACGGATGGATCCAACCTAAATGTGACCCATATTGACATGAGTACATTAAGGGACATGCATGGGAGAGGCTCTTGGGTTTTGGGGGTTACAAAACAGTTATGAGGTCTCATAACTATCCATATATGCCTATTATGAACCTCCCTCTAGATCTCCCTATAAAAATGAGACTTGCCCTAGTGAGATGAGTACTACCTACGTGTTATTGGTCTTTCGTTTTTTTCTAGAGTTTAAGGGTTATGCTTACCTCTCGACATTCTGGTCTGTACTCATTGAAGGCATCGATTGGCTGAGAAGAACGTCGACTGCCCACCTCCTCCAAAGTGTTGATATTGGATTGTTCATAACCACATCCAATAAGTGACTCTTCTCGATCCATTTTTATCAACAGGATACGCATATCTTTAGCCCAATCAACCTTCCATCTGTTTTTCCTTTTTTAAAGCAAAATTTTATTGAAAAGAAAAACTAAAAGTTGTAACATCTCTTAGGAGACTCATGTCCCCAAGATTTTTGTTCCTAATATATTAGTTGAAGTCTAGAACCGTGCTCGAATCACTTGACAAATACCACCTAGAAACTGCCAGGCCACGTTTGTCCAGGACCGGTGGGTCACACCCCTCATAGGTTCTACCATCGACTGATGAAAACAAGCAGGTCGGGTGCTATTTGCTCTGTTTGGGAGACACTCTGCCTTCACCGCTTATCACACATGGGATAGCACCCGGGCAGGGAATGGTCTGTCCCCTCTCAGGTGTGTCCCGTGAGTCAAATACCCCCTAATGGTAATGAATTGTGAATGCTTCTTTTTCATTTCAAGCTTAGGACAACTCTTTTTCTTCAGTCTTTTTCGCTCAATTTGCCTACTTGCTTCTTTTTTGTCAGCTTTAAAGGATGAACTCATTTGGTTAAGTGCGGTGTCCAAGACTCCACTACACCAACATAAACTTACAGTGACGACTTCAAGCCGTCACTTAAAGGGCTGGAGCCGTCGCTATAAGTAGTAGTGACGGCTAAGTTCAGTCATTATTACTTATAGCGACGGCTTGGGTAGTCAGTAGTTTTTTATGTGATGAACACTATAAGTACACACATGCGATATCTACATGGGTATTAGTGACAACATAAGCCATCTCGAATATATCTTAATGGTGACCACTAAGATTGTCACCAATACTCGTTCAAGTGAAAAAAAAACAGAATACTCCCACGGTTGAAAAAGCAAGTGTATATGAAATAATAGTAATATGAAAAAACAAACAAATTCAACTAATACCAAAGGGGAAAAAATAGAAGATAGAACAAATGCAACTAATGCAAAAATTTTATAAAAAATTGCATGATTCCATGTGCATTTCCTTCTAATTGAGCAAATTTTCATCAAACTATGTAGAAGTTTTATATAAATTTTTATAATTTCATGTGATTTTTCTTCTAATAGTGTGAATTTTCATCAAATTATGTAGAAGTTCTATGCAAATTTGTATGATTTTATAAGATTTTTCTTCTAATTGAGTGAATTTTCACCAAACTATGTGAAAGTTCTATGCAAATTTGCACGATTCCATGCAATTTTTCTTTTAATTGAGTGAATTTTCATCAAACTATGCAGAAGTTTTATGCAAATTTTCATGATTTCATATGATTTTTCTTCTAATTGAGTGAATCTTCATCAAACTTTGTAGAAGTTCTAAGTAAATTTGCATGCAACTTTTTTTTTTGCAAATTTTCATCAAACTATATGGAAGTTATATGTAAATTCGCATGATTCCATGCAATTTTTCTTATAATTGAGCAAATTTTCATCAAAATATAATTAAAAAAAAAACTTTTGTCAACGATATTTATCTTCGATTATATAAAAGTTAATAGTGACGATATTATCATCAATTTTCTTAATATAATCGACGATATTTAGTGTTGGCTATATCGAAATATATATAACTTTTCAATATATACGACAATAATTATCGTTGAGTTTAATCTATAACCGATGCTATTTATCGTCGGCTTAAAATGATACAGACGATGATATTTATCATCGGATATTTTTGACATATATGTTTTTAATATAAATATGAGGATATTTATCATTGAATTTAATTACTATAACCAATGATATTTACCATCGGCTATTTGAACATACATGATTTTTTAACATCTTTACGACGATAATTATCATCGACTTTTAATATATAACCAACGATATTTAACGTTAGCTTTCAACAATATAAGCGACTAATGAAGGTATGAAACTAATTATTAGAAATCACTTTTTTCTTCAAATTTTTTTAATTTTTTTAGGTCAAATGTTATTGATGTGATCTACATAGTTTGTTAATTAGGTTTTTAAAAGGGTCAAAAAATAAACAGCTCACAATATGCCAAAATTTCATAACTCAAAAGAACACAATTTTACATTAGAAAACCACAATCCAAGGCCTGATCCTTAACAAAGGAACCATTCAGAACACACATGCATGGTTAGATTGAGTCGATACAACTTGCACCTATGATTTCTGGTTCATTAGTTTGGTACCTTCATTAGTTGCCAATATTTAACCTAAAGTATTCGTCCACCCAAAAACCCTAGCTAATAAACAAGAATCAAACTCCAAAAAATCATCACTTAGGTAGAAATATACCCTATCAAATAAACAAGAACCACAAAACCACAATATTCATGAGAGAGAATCCTTGCATACCTTGGTGCTCCCCATCCACACGTCTAATTACAGAGAGATAAACATGAGAGATCCCTTACATGTGAGAGATTTGAAGGGCCAGTGATTAGGATTGTCTTTGGGACTGCAACTGTGTTTTGTGGTCTTCCTGGCAGTGCACAAGAGGGGATAGACGTGTGAGATAGGGAAGGAAACTTCCCTATTAGTTGGTGGAAAAGAGAGCATGGTGAGAAAGAGCGGGAATAGTGGGCCCGTTTTTTGTTTTTTCCTTCATCTTTCCTTCCTAAATAGTGACAGACTTATTCGTCACTATTTTTAGAACACTGCTGACCGCGCGCTCCCTCAGCCCGTCACTAAAAGGAAGAAATAGATGTAGGGATCTAAGCTGAATACGAAACCAATACTCCTCTTTTGGATGTCATAGGACCCAAACCTAACACACCTATGTCAGGTTCAGGTCGCTATCTGTGGCACAAGCATCTTAATTATTAATTTTAACTATTAAATTTTGCATCAATAGTTGCTCGGGCTAAACCAGTTTAATTAAGTTCCAACCACCGGATCAACTAAACAATCCATCAAATGATTTAACCTAGTCCAACTTGAATTAATAGGAAGAAGCCAAAAAAGGACCCCATTTGGATTCTGTTTTTAACTAAACAATTTTTCTTTTTTTAATTTTGGTTAGGCCAAGGAGAAAACCCCTTCATCACCCAGCTTCACCCTTACAGTAAGAGACACTCTTCTATGGATTTTGAACCTTCAACTTCTCTTGTCGAACAACAAACCATGATTAGGGCTTCTAAACGAGCTGAACGAGCCAAGCTTGAAGTGTTCAAAATTGGCTCATTATTGCGGCAAGCCAAGCTAAGTTCGAGCTCATAATGAGTCATAGTTAAATGAGCCAAGTTCGAGCTGGCTTGCCTATAGAAAAAAAAAATGCATTGTTTTAGAACTGAAAGAAATTAGATTACAAAGGAAAAAAATTACATCTAAAATATATCTTAAATATATTTTTTACTATCTAATGAGCTTATACTAGTCCAGCCAAGCCGAGCCGAGTACTTATTGCTCATATTCAGCTTAATGAGCCTATTCTACAAATTTGAATGTGATCTTTACGAGATGAACAAGAGGTAAGCCATGAGCGGGGCTCGGCGTGCTTCCCAGCCCTAAACCATGATCAACCCTAGCCAGGATGCCGGAGCTTTGCGGAGATCTTTGCGAATCTTTCTTTGGCAGTTCATGAACAAATTTCCAACCATGCTTGCAGCGAAATTGGTAAGTTTAGCAATGTATTTTTCTTACTCTAATATTAAACATAAAAGGGTTCGATATTTTGTAGTTTCCTATCTAAACATCGCCCATGAGCTAAAGATCTCTGTCCGAAAGAAGTGTCTGCATTTACAATCTCAGATAGTGAAGCTAGTTCAGTAATTTTGGAAACCTTTGTGCAATTGGATTATGTATTTAACATTCTTTTTTTACTCCAACAGATTATTTATAATTAATCTTTTGTAGTTTTAACTGTACTACTGTAAATCCAATTTATTTCTGCCAAGTTAATAGCATAATATAATTTTGTCAGGTTCAACTAGTGTTAATGTTGATAGATAGAGACAGAAGATTATCTATTGACATTCACATTAGTTGAACCTGACAAAATTATATTATGCTATTAACTTGGCAGTAATTAATTGAATTTACAGTAATACGGTAAAAACTATACAAACTGTTAATTATACAAGTTTTAGAATTTACTAGACATGAAACAATTAAAAGGTATTGAGAGATCTGAAAGTTAAATGCACCAATGGTATAGGGATGGGAAACCATATGAGCAACACGTGGCTTAGTTCATAAAGAGCTTGTTCGAACTCGTAACGTAAGTTTGATTAGTGCTAGGGATGGCAGTGGACTGTGGGGAAATGAGGCCCGCTCTGCCTCGCTCCGTTTAGACCGGGGATGGAGGGCATGAAACGGGGATGGACTTATGCTTTCCCCCACACCCCGCCCTGTCCCCGTCCCTGATCCCCACCTTGCCCCGCCATATCCCCAATTCTTCTTTAGGGACGGCAATGGATCGAAAGGAAATGGGGCTCTACCCCGCCTCGCCCCGTTTGGACAGGGGATGGAGGACATGAAACGGGAATGGAGGCAGGGATGGAGGTTAAAATCCAAACCTGTGTGGGGATGAAGGCTGGGATCGAGGTCCGGATTTTGAGACAAGAGGGGGGTGGAGACCTTGTCCCCCGACCCCACCCCGGTCCACTGCCATCCCTAATTAGCTTCGCATTAATAAAGAAGTTAAACTCAGCTCCTATAGGCTCGCTAAGTGGCAATAAAGATATTTTGCATCACATATTGCATTTATGGAATAAGAGTTTGAAGTATTTGGCTTGCGAGCAATAGGTTATAGGTTTACTGTTTGAACCCTATTGCTTGTGACTTTGAAATAAAGTTTTTTGCTTAGGTAAAATATGCAAGCTTGAGCTTGGCTCAATAGGACTAGAGGTTCAAATTTTATTTTATTTTATTTTTTATTTTTTGAAAGAGACTAAAGGTTCAAATTTTATTGATTTTAGCTTTGAAACAATGCATCTTTTTTTTTTGTAAACAAGCTAACTGGAGCTTGGCTGGTCATTTAGCTCGGGCCATTATGAGCTCGACCACAGGTCAGTTGGTTAAAAACCCTTTATGCTTGGGACATGGTTCTGTATTCCGGCCGAACACTCTGCGGGGGGGCAATACACTGGGGTGCCCGTAGCTACTTCTTTTGAAAAGGGTATTGATTTGTTAAAAATAGGGACAGCCACTACATGGCTCTCCTTAGTTGGACAGAACACGTAAGAGTGTTCTGCCCCCAGCACTGGCCCTGCTTCCCTCATGCTCAACTCATTTTTTACCCAGCCTACATGTACAATCACTTTCTTGAGAGAGAGAGAGAGAGAGAGAGTTCGTTTGCATTTAAATGCATGAGATACAAATCTCAAAGATAAATTGTCCACAAGGTCATTTTTACCTTCTCTAGGCCCCACAATTTTAGGGACAGAAACAGTCGTACTCATTGAGGTCTGAAGAACAGTACTGCTTTTTGGGACAAAATATCTATGGATAAAAAGGACACTTTTTGCAATGTTGATGGAGAAAATGCATGCCCCACTTTTGTGAGATAAATTGTCCTTGGGATTGCATTCAAGCTCACCTTTTAAAAAAAAAAATGATAACCAAAATATGGTGATTAACCCCACTAAAATAGCACTGCATTATATCTAATTTAACAAAGCCATATCAATACCCAATTGACACAAAAGATCACTACAGCCAAAAATGTTGGGTAAAATCTCACCTTTGTTGATCATGACATGCATGTGAATTCATTAAAATCAATGTACCTTCTCCTCTACCATCCACGCCCGGCCAAAAAAATGTCCAAAGCGTACCTTTCCTTCACGTCCGGTGGACCAGACTATCACTCCTTTGTCAAGCGGCCGTACCAGTCTGACCATTTTTTAGACAGCCATGTATGTCTGAAACTTAAACTCATTTTGTCTTTAAGTTGCAAAGGACACCAGGCCAGCCATGAAAAATGAATGGTCAAGATGGTGCCACCATTCTTGAATGACACTAACTCGGCTGGTAAGTGTAAAATCACACATACAAACAGGGCAAACACAATTTTTAAAGTAGTTCCGTCCAAACGTGACCTAAGTAGACTGTGGGATTTCTCTCTTTCTCTCTTTTTCTCGTCTCATAGAAGATGTCTTTTCCCTTTTTATTGATAATCCCAAGAGTAACACTCTTTGGGTTTTTTTTTTTAAGCACAAGGAGACTCAAGTACATTTATACTCTTTGTTTACAGTCATGTTCAAAGATACATTATTTGAGTCTTTTTCTTCGGTGAGTTTTTTATTTCCTTCAGTTTCCTTGTGAGGAAGGAGTCCTTATTTTACAGAGTCAAGATAGGAGTCATTATTGAGACTTTGCCTTTTCAGCATTGAATATTTTCTTCACATATGAGTTCAACTCAATGTGTGAACCAGTTTGATGAAAATACAATTTACATCTCCTCGAGCTAATTTTTTAAGATTGAGTTTGTTTTTGAAATATTGAAATTTTATACCAGGTATATAACTTAGTGAGAATGCCAGCTATTTGATCTTCGGATTGAACCAACTAGACTTTAATTTCACCCTGAGCAACCTTTTTTCTGACAAAATGATAGTCAATTTCTATGTGTTTTGGTCTGGCACAAAATACAAGGTTGATAGTAAAATATATAACTCCCATATTATTACACCAAAGCACTGAAATTTTTGATGAATTGAAACCCAAATCCAAAGTTATTTAAGCTATATTAATTCAGACTTAATTTGTCCTAACAATGGCCTTGTATTCAGCCTCTCTACTTCACTATGCAATGGTATGCTATTTAGAGAAACTATAAGTAGATTGGACCCTAGAATGGTGAGGTATCAACAAGTACACTTACGATCATTTGGGCATCCTATACCTCAATTTGCATAGGAGAACCCTACAATTGAAATATCTCTCAAGCTGACATTGTTCTCCTATCAATTTTTTTTATTGAGTTGCCTTGCGAGGAAAGACTGATTGTTCTGTATAGTCACTAATGTAGGAGTCTTTATTGGGACCTGTCTTTTCAATATTAACAGGTCTTTCCTTCACAACATGTGGGTTCAACTCAACGTGTAGACCAGTTTGATGAGGATCCAACTCAATGTGTACTGGATCTGAGTCTGTCTTCATAGTAAGTGGCCAGAAAATAGTAAACTACCTTGTTTTTTTAATGTTTTGACCATTTTTCGGCTTCCCACCAGCTGAAAGATGACCAAACTGGTGCCCCCTAGGAGGGGATAAACATTCCGGCCATTTTCTGATCGGTGGGTAGCTGAACAATGGCTGAAATATTTTGTGCTTTTTTTACCAAAAACTTGGAAACAAATAGCTTAACAAGCTGGTTTAGGCAAATTTGATTTGCCAAAAAACTGATTTTTGACCCCAATCATCCAAACAAGGCCTAAAAGAATCTATGAAAATTGAAAGAGTTATTAGCTAGTTCATGGCTATATTTTACATGCATGCCAGCACTAATCTATGTATCCTAAATCCTAATCCTAATCCTATCTCATCTCAAATATTATAAAAGCAGAAGAAAAGGTAATAGGTGTAAAAAATTTGACATCCTTACCATGTTTTTTAAGAATGTCGATAAAAATTTGTTTGTGTCTCAGTCCTTTAGCTGGCGGATTCGATTCTTTTTTCAAATTTATAACCCGATGAAACCGCACCCGGCACAAAAACCTTATCACACTGGCTCAGCCCGTCATACCTATGGTCATCGTGCCAGCAGCGTAAAACTCTGAGGCTAGGACTGTTGGATCATATTTCGGATCACACTGTTTCACAATCATCATCATGGTATAAAACACGATATAAATCAGGAAATATAATAGTGTAATTAGCATGATTATCAGACGACCGAAACAATAACAGGGAGCAAGCATGACAGGTTCCGCATAAAACCAAAATCCAAACAGCAACATATGAACAAACATATACATAAAACACAATAAACATAAGAGAAGCATGTTAATACTGTGTAACAGGCTAAGGCGTACGAAAGTACTCCGCTTAGAGAAGATTCTCCCCCACATACACTGCAAAGCAGGGTTCGGCGTCATTCCCCCAGGATACAATAGCCACGACGAACCGAACGGTGCACTCCGACGGGTCATCTTTCGAAAACAACCTCTTCGAACCAACGTTGCAGAACAACCCCTTTCGGGATAACTCAGAAGAGAAAGAGAGCAACAGGGAAAAGAGAAAACTCGCAGAGCGTTTGTCTCTCAGCATATGCGTAACCCCACCCCTGACCACACTTTTATAACCCACGAACGGTTATGAAACGTAGAAGGAGCCCATTACGGAATCCGAGGGGACGTGACCCGTTAAAGGACTTTGAAAGATCGAGATCCGTTACGGAATCCAAAGAGCCATAACGGGCACGGACTACGAGGAGTCGTGACCCGTTATCATTTCTCATAACCCGTATCCACAGAAACTTTGGGTAAAAAGGTACTTTGGTCTTGAATGGTTATGGCCCTAAAGGGCCAATTACCCAAACCCGAACTCGAACTCGAACCCGGCCCGACTCGGCTCGGCACGACACGGCACGACACAGCGGGCGGGTGCGCGCGCGCCCGCGTGTGTCTGTGGTGGTCATCCCACTCTCTTGTTCTCAGGAACAAGTGTATGAGTTTACACGTGGCTTTTAAAGCCCACAAAAAACTCAAGCACAATCAATAAGGGACTATTCAAAACCAACCTTTTTCCAAAAGTAAAAAGCAACCCACGTTTCTTCTTGGAATTCTCTCTTCCTTCCTTCTTACACCTAACATTCTCCCACAAATTCAAAGAATGAAACGGGAGAAAACCAAGATGCAAGATGAAACAATCTGCAACAGGACATATCATGCTTTCAGCAATGGTACCTTCCGGTTTGAACCACTACCTTAGTTGACTAACTTTACCCCCACAGGAACGAAGTAAACTGAAGTCTTGAACTTGAACCTTTGGTGTAGGAGTGTCCATTAGCAACAACATGATAAAGGTTCTGGTTGTAATCTTTAGGGGCGGCGCGTTAAGGCCATGCGCTCGAATCCTGTTTCATGAGTGACTTCAGGAATAACACAATTCCTTAAACTGCGGCCACACAGTCACACTCACATAGGTGGGCTTCTCCAAAGATGCACTGCTAACATCTCGCCTAGAAGGCTTTGAATCCATTCAGAATTTTAACTCTTCCTTCACTTGCAGCTACAACACCTTTCCAGAGTAAACAAGGGAACAAACACATATACAAAGTATCATATTTAATAAGGTGCTATCCAGTTCACCCTACAACTTGTTATTACCACATTGAACCTACTTTGTGGGATCTCCACTCAGATAGGTTGGGTTGCTACTGCAGATGAACTACTGATGGGTTTCAGTCCCATCCCCTCTCTGGATTTTAGGACTAAAGACTTATTTAGTCCTTTCGTTAATGGATCAGCTGTGTTTTCTTTGGATCCAACATAGTCCACAACAACCACTAACTGAGACACCAGTTCCCTTACAGACTTTATTCTGACTTGGATGTGTCTCCTCTGTTTTTTGTTATATTTTGTGCTTTTAATCTTTGCAATAGTGACCATATTGTCACAATGCACAGATATCGCAGGAATTGGTTTGCTCATTAAAGGAAGTTCCTCAAGAAGTCTCTTTAACCATTCAGCTTCCAATCTTGTGACATCTAAAGCACAGAGTTCAGCCTCAAAAGTAGACCGAGACAAGATGGTCTGCTTTACTGATCTCCAGGCGACTGCGCCGCCACCCAAGGTAAATACATACCCTGTCACGCCATAACTGCCAGAGTTCATGGCTATCCAGCTCGCATCACTATATCCCTCAAGAACTGTAGGGAATCTCTTATAATGCAAACACAAGGAAATAGTTTCTTTTAGGTATCTAAGTACCGTATCCAATGCCTTCCAATGAGTGCGATTTGGACAACTTGTGTATCTACTTAATTTTGTCACGGAGAACGAAATATCCGGTCTCGTGCAATTTGCAAGATACATCAAACTTCCAATAATCTGGGAATACCTCAATTGAGACACAGGAACACCAGTCGTATTCTTATGAAGAGGGATATAAGAGTCATATGGAGTTGCTACAGATCTCCCTTGGTTATAGCCAAATTTCACAAGTACTTTCTCATCAAAGTGAGATTGAGAAATGGTTAACTCTTCAGCTAAACGAGTCAGCTTTAAGCCTAAGATCATATTTGCAACACCCATATCCTTCATGTCAAACTTACTACTAAGAAACGACTTTGTCTTATTAACAATTCTCATATTGGAACCAAACAATAGAATGTCATCTACATATAGGCATAAAATAATACAACCATCACTTTTAACTTTACAATAAACACACTTATCAGATTCATTGACAACAAAGCTAAATGATAAAATAATATTATCAAACTTTTCATGCCATTGTTTAGGGGCTTGTTTTAGTCCATATAATGACTTAACAAGTCTACAAACTTTATCTTCATTACCATGAGCCACATAACCCTCAGGTTGATCCATATAGATCTCTTCTTCAAGATTGTCATATAAGAAAGCAGTCTTCACGTCCATTTGATGAACCGAAAGATCATAAATGGAAGTCAGTGCAATAAGCACTTTAATAGTGGTCATCCGGGTAACCGGAGAATAGGTATCAAAATAGTCTATTCCCTCCTTTTGTTTGAACCCCTTGGCAACCAGTCTCGCCTTGTACTTGTCAATGGATCCATCTGGTTTTAACTTCTTCTTAAAGATCTATTTGCACCCAATTGTGGAACTACCACGAGGGAGGTCAACCATGTCCCAAGTACCATTAGAGATAATGGAGTCCATTTCACTCTTGATGGCATCTTTCCAATGCTTTGCTTCTAGTGAAGCCATTGCATCTCGGAAAGTGAGAGGATCATCCTCGATAAGGTAAGTGATAAAGTCACTTCCCAAATCCTTGGTAATCCTTGGTCTCTTGCTCCTTCTAGGTTCAATCATTTCCTCAGACTCACTGGGTCTAGGATGGGAACAAGATGGTTCTACCCCCATATTTGTCATCCTTTCCACATGTTCGAGAATGGAACCAGATGTTAAAGGTATATCTAAAGAAGACAGATTCTATGGTACACCAACTTTCATGGGAAATACATCCTCAAAGAATGTAGCTTCTCGAAGCTCAACTATAGAGTTAACATCTATGCCAGATATCTCAGACTTAATTACTAAGAACTTGTAGGCATAGTTGTTTTCTACATAACCCAAGAAGACAGCATCTACTGTTTTAGAACTTAGCTTCTTCCTATTGTGCTCTGGGACAAGTACCTTAGCAAGGCACCCCCACACTTTAAGGTATTTCAAGCTAGCTTTTATATTTCTCCAGAGTTCAAAAGGGCTACTATCGTTATGTTTCTGAGGAACTCTATTCAGAATATGGCAAGCCGTATTCAGAGCATCCCCCCACATATAGGTAGGTAATCCAGAACTCCCAAGTAGAGTATTTATCATGTCAGTTAGGGTTTTATTCTTCCTTTCTGCAATCCCATTGGATTGAGGAGAATATGGAGCAGTAAACTCATGAACTATTCCAACAGACTTGCAATATTCATCAAGTTTATTAAAGGTATATTCTCCCCCTCTATCAGACCTCAATCTTTTAAGTTTTCTACTAGTTTGTGTTTCTGCTTCATTCTTAAAAATAAGAAACTTATCAAAAGCTTCATCTTTTGATTTTAGCAGATACACATAACCGTATTTAGTGCCATCATCTATAAAAATGATAAAATACTTTTTATGATTTCTGGTCAACACTCCATTAAACTCACAGATATCTGTATGCACCAGATCTAATATTTCAGAATCTCTAACAATCGTATGGAATGGTTTCCTACATTTTTTTGCTTGCACACAAATTTCACATTTCTTAGTTTTATCAATGGAATACTCAAGAATCATTTTCAAGTTCATCATGTGTTTCACAGAATTGAAATTCACATGACCTGATCTATTATGCCATAAGTCAGATGATTCTATGTTATATGCAACATTAGACAATGAATCAAAGAAAACATCATTTTCTAATTTATCACTGCAAATATGTTCAACACGAAGTTTAAACAAACCATCATCTAAATACCCCTTGCCAATAAAAGTTCCAGAATGTAAAAAAATAACTTTATTACATTTAAAGTTAAATTCATAACCCTCTCTAACAAGACATGAACCACTTAGAATGTTCCTTCTAACTACAGGCACATGGTGCACTCTGTGTAAAGATAGAACTCGTCCTGAAGGAAACTTCAGATCCACGCGTCCAATCCCTAACACCTTTACAGCCGGTGAATTGCCCATAGTCACGGATCTGCCGGCAGCAGTCTGGTATGAGATAAAGACAGACTTATCAGCACAAACGTGCACATTAGCCCCAGTGTCAATCAGTCACTCTGTTGGCTCATAAACGTGATAGATTTGCGGGTTAACAGAAACATACTCAGTACTGGTCCCAACGACCTCAGTCACCATGTTGACTTGAGGCGTTCCGTCTGTGGTCCCGTAAGCTTTGGCCTTCATGGAAGGACATTCCTTAGCCCAGTGCCCAACCTGCCCACAGTTCCAGCACAGTTTGTTCTTTGCCTTTTTCTGGATTTTGGCCTTAGGTTTAAACTGGTTTTTCATTGCAGATTTCGGTTGTTGTCCTTTGCCCTTAAAAGCTCTGGTCATCATGTTCACCTTAGACGGTTCAGTTGGCATCACGATCTGTTTCTGGCTCCTATGCTCTTCTTCAATGGCAATGTCTACCATAAGATCATTTAGGGAAATCTTTCCTCTATGGTGCTTGAGAGACATACCAAAGTCTACCCAAGACTTAGGAAATTTCTCTACGATGGTCATAACTTGAAACTTCTCAGGAAGTTTCATTTTAGCCTCAGCCAAGCTATGGAGCAATAGCAGAAACTTGTGTGCCTGCTCAGTGACCGACTTGCCTTCTACCATCTGATATTTCAGAAACTTGGCAACAGAGTACTTTTCAAGACCTTGGTCTTCGATATTGTACTTCTTTTCAAGCTGATCCCATAGACCCTTAGCAGTGGTAGATGAAAACTAGTACACATCGAACAATGTGTTGGACAGAGCCAACAATATGCAGCCACGACATATACTGTCCTTTTCTTTCCACTGGACTGCCGCAGTGACTGCAGCAGGGTCAGGGTCAGTATCAGAAATCGAAGGGCAGTCGATTTCCAGAACCGACAACAGCTCTATCGTGGTAAACCAGATTTTCATGTGTTGCTGCCAACGCTTGAAATTCTGACCGGCAAACTTTTCCGGCATACCGGACATGTCCACTTTTGGTACAAAAGCGAAAGAAGACAACATGCTTAGAATCTTCTCTAAGACTGTTGGATCATATTTCGGATCACACCGTTTCACAATCGTCATCATGGTATAAAACACGATATAAATCAGGAAATATAACAGTGTAATTAGCATGATTATCAGACGACCGAAACAATAACAGGGAGCAAGCATGACAGGTTCCGCATAAAACCAAAATCCAGACAACAACATATGAACAAACATATACATAGAACACAATAAACATAAGAGAAGCATGTTAATACTGTGTAACAGGCTAAGGCGTACGAAAGTACTCCTCTTAGAGAAGATTCGCCCCACATACAGTGCAAATCAGGGTCCGGCGTCCTTCCCCTAGGATACAATAGCCACGACGAACCGAACGGTGCACTCCGACGGGTCGTCCTTTGAAAACAACCTCTTCGAACCAACGTTGCAGAACAACCCCTTTCGGGATAACTCAGGAGAGAAAGAGAGCAACAGGGAAAAGAGAAAACTCGCAGAGTGTCTGTCTCTCAGCATATGCGTAACCCCACCCCTGACCACGCTTTTATAACCCACGAACGGTTATGAAACGTGGAAGAAGATCGTTACGGAATCCGAGGGGACGTGACCCGTTAAAGAACTTCGAAAGATCGAGATCCATTACGGAATCCGAAGAGCCATAACGAGCACGGACTACGAAGAGTCGTGACCCGTTATCATTTCTCATAACCCGTATCCACAAAAACTTTGGGTAAAAAGGTACTTTAGTCTTTAATTTTTATGGCCCTAAAGGGCCAATTACCCAAACCCAAACCGGCCCAGCCCAACATGGCGAGCGGGCGCGCACGTGTGTGTGTGTGGTGGTCATCCCACTCTTTTGTTCTCAGGAACAAGTGTATGAGTTTACATGTGGCTTTTAAAGCCCACAAAAAACTCAAGCACAATCAATATGGGACTATTCAAAACCAACCTTTTTCCAAAAGTAAAAAGCAACCCACGTTTCTTCTTGGAATTCTCTCTCCCTTCCTTCTTACACCTAACAAGGACCCCTACCCCTTAGGCCTATATTAGGCATTGGCTTGTGCAGAGGATCGAACCTTAACTGTCCATCAAGCAGCCAAGCCCCCACCCCATTAAGCCAACTCCTCTTGGCCGTGTATTGGCTTCTTTTGTTTACTCAAAATCACCAACTGTACATTGGCTGGCCTCAGGTTGGTTTCTTCTACTTAAAAAAGTTGTTCTCCATATATTTTTCCAAAAAAAGTAGGTATAATGCATTTTTTTTCAAAAAAACTTGAGTTACAGCATATCTCTCGTTCCTTAATTGTCATAATAAAATCGGTTCAATCTGTATTAAAAAAAAAGGAAATCCCATGCATAATATCCTCATCAAATATTGATAACTGCCTCTCTCTCTCTCTCATAGGTTCCATTGGCATCTAGCATAATTTAAGTTTCCATTCACAAATTCGATCCTTTCTCTGTTCCTCTACTCTTGCGTTCTTGGGTCATGCTTCTCATCCCACATGCTTCAGGTTTGAGGTTTTGTCAGAATTTCTGATCTTACGTGCAGATGGTTGGAGGTTTTGGGCATAGCACTTCACACCTTTATACAAACAATCAGGGAATATAATCTTTTCAAAGGTATGTTTCCTCCCTATTTATGATTTTTGTTAACTTTTAAAGATGCTTTTCTTTGTTTAGATAACTAATTAAGAAGGTTTAGATAAAGCAGTGCTTTGTGTTTTACTTATGTGTCATGACCCGAAATTATTCACCATTTGATGTAAGTCTAAATTATCTCAAGAAAAAACTAAACCTTTATGTAGTTAATAGAGGAAAATCTGTATCGTGATTGTGAATTTCTTTTCTTTTACTACTTTGTATAAGAAAAGATGAATTCTCTCACACCACTAGGGTTGGCAGTGGACAGGGGCAGGAGACCAGCTCTCAGCCCCGTCCCATCTCAAAATTTTGTCCTGCATCCCCGGTCCATCTCTACCATCATAGGCGGAGCTCGGGGGGGGGGGGGGGGGGCAGAACTGGGCTGTAGCCCAGTCCTGCCTCCCGGTCCAGTTAAATTTTTTTTTTTTTTTAAAGCCCAGCCCGGCCTTGATTCCATATGAAATAGATTTTTAATCCATTTTTGTAGCCCAGTCCTAGCCCAGCCCTGACTGCAGCAAATAGTTTGATTTGTCCATATGAAATAGATTTTTATTAATAATTGTAGCCATTTTTTATTTTATCTCAAAAAAAAAATTCGGGGGTGCTGCCCCCGAACCCCAAACTATCACACTAAATTTTTTTTTTTTGCTACACCCCTGTTTGCCCCCCCGCCCCCCTCACATGAATCCTAGCTACGCCACTGTCTACCATGGGTTTTGATTTTCACCTCCATCTCCAGTTCATTCTTGGTTTCATGTCCTCCAGCCCCGCTTCAAATGGGGCAGGTTCGGATGGATTCCCATTTTGCTTCAGTATAGGATTTAAATAGTCCTTCTTTAGAGCCATTAGAAGAGGAAAGAGAGAGGAGAGAAAAGGGACTCATTTTTAGGGTTAGAAAGCAGGAACTTAGGGTTAGAAATATATATATAGGATTTTCATATAATAAAGGTATATTAATAATTTATCGAGGATGAGACGGGACGAGTGCAAGAGTAAGTCCATCCCCTGCCTCCATCTTTTGATTTTTCACCTCCATCACGGATTCACTCCCTGTTTCTTGTCCTCCATACCCACTCCAAACGGGTTCTTTTTACTTAAAGTCAATAGGTTTACATTGTTTTTAGCAGAACCAGTATCATAGGATCTCATTCTCAAACTGGATTTGAAACTAGATTAGGAGATCTAAGTCAGATCTGGATATGATCTATTTGAAAGTAAATCTTGGTAAGATGTTTTTTCCAGATAAGGATGGTGTTTTTTGAATTGGCAGTTTTTTCTTTTTCAATTTATAACATGTAAAAGCTACACCCAGCACCAAGACCTAATTGTGCTGGCTCAGCCTGTCATGCCTACGGTCACCATGACTGCAGCATAAAATTCCGATGCTAGGACCTCAACCCTCGAGGCCTATGTGGGGGCGTCGGTTTGTACATCACATCAAAGTGACGCTCATGCGAATCGAACCTTGACCACCCGTTAGCAGCCAAGGCCCCACCTACCCCCCTGCGCCAACCCCCCTTAGGGTTTTGAATTAACAGTTGGTCTTGCCAATTTTCATATGGCAATAGAGCGACCCAAATTCAGCCACAAATATATACTTCATGATTTAAAATCAGGAAAAATGTTTATAGTCATGCTCTCAGATTTCATAAGGATGTCAACCAGTTATATATATATGTGTGTGTGAATTGGCCTTTTAATTTGCACGTGATTTTTTTTATTTTTTTAATTTTTTTTTGTGTATATTTACACGGAAAAACTGTCTCCAGAATCAGAGACATGGCCGTGCTGGCTTTGCCTGCTGCACCTAAGATAGCATTGCAACCAATGCATGCATGTGCAACCAAATAAATGACTAACCATACATGTACCTCCACAACCACCTGCATGGAGTTAGGCCCACCCCTACCTGCAGTTATACAATGATATCATTGGGATTTGAACTTGCAACGTTCCAACACAAGGTGACATGCACTAGCTGCTCCTACCAGACAAGCGGAGCCCCTGTTAGTATATATGATGATATCATTAAGACAGTGTTTGTATGACTATTCCATTTCTCATCTAGAAATGCTACATTTGAAGAATTTTATAAGAGGTAGCGGGCCTGGTCGCCCAAGTGGTAGCGGGCCTGGGGAGAAGCTGCTGAATTATCCTTCATCCCAGGTTTGACTTCCACTGGCTGTGTGGGTGCCTTTAACTGGTGGGCTCTGTAAGGGCTTTGGTGTTTGTCCGTGACCCCTTCCAGGGTTTATTACCTTGCAAGGAGGCAGACCTATTAAGTGACCGTGACCTGGTTCTCGGTGATCCTTCTTCGTCATTAAAAAATAAAAAAAAATACAAATCATATAAATATGCCTGAAATATGATCTCAAAAAAGCAAGTACAAGTTCACTTAAAGGCAAACAAAGATGCCACAATTAAAATAGAAAAACCTTACTAAATCTTGAGTAGGAATATTTGGAGTGATCGACCAAGTAGCATACTGCATCATATCCTAATATGAATTATATTATAATGAGAGTTGTCCAATTGGGTTTGGATTTTTATGGCAGAACAATATGCATTTTTCCATCCGAACAGGATCAGCTAGTCCGCGTCACCTTGTGTTGGGACGTTGCAAGTTCGAATCCCAATGGTATCCTTGTATAACCGGTAGGGGTCTGCCTATCAAAAAAAGGTGCTGACATCTTAGCGGCCTTGGAAAAAAGGTATCTCATTCTTGACTCCTCACTAGTGGACTCCATAAGGGCTTGGGTATCGGTGACGCAGAGATGATCCGTTTTGGCGGGAAACTTCGTCATCATAATAATGACGAAACGAGTTGGTTAACAAACACCAAAAAAAGTAGTTATCTACGCAAGGAAGAAATAAAGGATAGACATAACAAAAACGTGTCCCGCGCATGTCCACACCTGCCTGATTCAACCAAAGAATTTGTCATGAATCGGTGTTCTTCGGGAAGATGGAGCTGTAGGGATGCAAATGGATCGAATCCAGGATGGAGGTTTTGCAATTTTTGACTGTTTCGGATCGGATTCTGATCCAAATCTCTATGTATTTTCGGTGGTTTTTGGATCTGTTTGCTTCCTGTGAAGAAGTGCATGTTTTTTGTGCAATCATATTGCACCTAATCTTTATGACCTTTACACAAAGATGATTGAAATAAAGCACGGTCAATGCGACACCTCTTGTCTCGTAACTAGAATGTCCAAAAAGCCTCAAGGGTTGGCATAATGGTGTGGGGCCTGGTCATGGTTCGAATCTCAAAATTTTAAATTACTATAGTGACAAACGTTTTTGTCGGCAAAATTTAGTTTTTCAAAAACTTGTGAGAAATTGAAAAAAATTCATAAATCTTGCATTTTTTCGGTAAAATCTCGGCAATAAAAAAAATAAATTAAAAATATAAATTTTATTTTTTATAAGAAAATATTAATAAAAATTATTTAAAAATAAAAATACATGGTTTTTTCATGATAAATAGCCATTTAAAACGTAAATATCACGTTTAAATCACAGTATTTATGCTTTTTCATAAATCTCACAATATTTTGAAAATCTCGTGAGAAATTGCCGTTTTAAACTTTCAAGCAATTTCTCATGATATTATTGCAAGATTTTCATAAATCTCTCGATATTTGTCACTATGGTGGTTTCTCTTTGTCATAAAAATAAAAAATCGATAAAAGAAGATCACTAAACGAACCCTATCCAAAAGTCACTCTGCAAATGGCAAAAGCAGCTATCCAAACAACCTTCTTTTGGTTTCTTTTTGTCTGAAAAATAAAGATTTCTATAGAAGCCCGTGAATTCCTTTCGTTTAACATTTCCCCAATCTGTTCTTAGTAACTTAACAATTAGCATGTTAAAAGGTTTTAAGTTTTTTTTTTTTTCTTTCTTGTTTCGCCAAAGGAAGAAGACCCCGGCTGGAGCCCCGCGACCATCCTGTCTTATGTGGTCCACCTCTAAAAGCTATGGATACACCCATGGGCCAGCAGGGTTTGATCTGGTGCCTTCAACTCAGCACCCTCATAACCACCCTACTGGCCATGTGAGGGCGGTGGGTATTTTTTCTTTTAAAAATGGGAATCGTTTTCAGAACTAGTTAATGGAAATGTATGCCAAATTAATTTTGCATTGATGCATGCTTTCCCTACTATTTATTACAAGTTGCTTCACTGTTTTCACCCTCTTCCCCTGCCCAAAACCAAATAAAAAGGGGGGAAATTGTCCTAAATTTAAAATGGCCCATTAGACAGAGTCAAATATATCTTACATAGGGTGTCAACGGGTCTGGTTTACCCAGACCAGATCCAAACCAAACTTTATAGGATCCGGGTATGGTGATAAATTAATAATAAGACCCGATTACGACTCGGGTCTAAATGCAAACGTCCGATTAATACATGGATTCGGGTATAGTTTGTAAAATTTTATACCAGACCCGGACCCGACTCCACTTCCGATTAAGACCAGCATTTTTTTAATGCAAAAATGATTAAAAAATATGGTTTTATTGGGTATGGTTCAGGTCTGGTTCATGTAGTTATTATGGGGTCCTGGTATGATTTTTCTTATAGTGGACTCGATTGGACTCAGGTCTGGACCTGATACCATACCCAAAAAATCAGGTCCAAGTATGGTTTTCACATGAGTCCGAACCAAACTCGGCCTGTTGACACCCCTAATCTTACAGGATCAGATCAGAAAATACTCTTTAGTTCACACAGATTCGCTCACTCCAAGGCAAGGGGTGCGGGTTAGACTTGCGAGTTTAAATATTTTTTCAAAAGACGAAAATGGGACGTGAATTTTTGTAAGTTTTGAATTAATTAAAAAATATTTTTGATATATTAATTTTTAAAAATCCTTTTTTTTTTACTGACATATCATTAAAAATAATAGATATTCAAATAATGAGTGCTCGAATCAGTGTCCATCACCAGCTACACAAAGGGGATGATGACATTGATAACTTTCTCAATATGCAAATGGAAAGTTGTCAGAGTAGAATCGTTAGAACCAATGTTGTCAGTATCAGTATCAGTATCTGTCCTATAATCGGGTCGGGTTTGGTTCAGACTCAGATGAAAACAGACCTGGACTCAATTTTTGGGTATGGACCTGAGTCTAATCGTGTTCACTGTAAGAAAAACTATACCCGGATTCCATAAGAATTATATGAATCAGACCCGGACCATACCCTGTAAAATAATGTTTTTTTATCATTTTTACATGTACAACTCATAATCAGAACTCAAGTTGAGCCAGGTCTGGTATAAAATTTCACAAACTATACCTAGATCCATGTATTAATCAAACTTTAGGTCCTAAGTCTTAATCAGGTCTTGTTATTTATCACCAGCTAATGATTAAGGTGAATTGGCCTAAGATTCCCAAGTGAATCATTATGCAAAAAAAATAACTAAAAGATATTTCATGTCAATACAGGCCTTAAAATCATTAAAATAATATTAAAATTATTTTTAAGTATTTTTATATATATTAAAAATAGCCTATTCAATACTGACAACATTAATGGTTAGACCTCAGGAGGTCTGCCAACGATTTTTGAAAAAAAGACAAAAGAAAAGAAAAAAATCACTATGCCCTAAGATAATTTTATGACGTGCTTGAAAGAGTTTGAGGTTTGTAAGCAAAAGCTTGAGATACCGTATCATGATAATATCCCTCAGATGATTTCTTTTGGTCTTCTAGATGCCGTTCATATACAGACTGAATAGCTTTAAGAAATTTTGTGGACCCATGGATGAGGTGAACTCCCTCTCCCCAACCATGGATGAATGACATCCAAGTAGGGATGGCAGTGGGGCGGGGCGGGGAACAAGGTCTCCACCCCCACCTCCATCCCTGGTGGGGATGGATTTTATCCTTCACCCCCGCCTTCATCCCCGTTTCATGTCCTCCATCCCGGGTTCAAACGGGGATGAGGCGGGGCGGGGCGGGGATATTGCGGGGAAAAGTGGTTGGGGCAAGGATGAGGCGGGGATCGTGGCGGGGCTGGGAAAAGTGCATGTCCATCCCCGCCTCCACCCCTAGACGGGGATGGATTTTAACCTTCATCCCCGCCTCCATCCCCGGTAGGGATGGCAGTGGGGCGGGGCGGGGGACAAGGTTCCCACCCCCGCCCCGCCTCAAAATTTTATCCTCCACCCCCGCCCCGCCTCCACGGCGGGGATGGATTTTATCCTCCACCCCCGCCTTCATCCCCGTTTCATGTCCTCCACCCCCGCCCCGTCCTCGTCCCCATCCCCGCCCCGTCCCCGTTTCCGCCTTCATCCTCGTTTCATGTCCTCCACCACGATCGACGCAGTTTGCGCCCGGTATGCCTCCTCGAAGGCGGAGTTGAACCGCCTGAAAGCCCGCCTCGCGCTTTCGGCATCGATCACCACCGGCATCTCCGCCATGGCCGCCACGACCTCGCTCCACGCCATGCGCTCGTAGTTAGCGACGTACTGCCGAAGCCTCTTGGTGTGCATTCGCACCCAAGCGTCGCCGAGGACGAGTCGGAGATCGGAGCTCTGCACCTTAACGATGATGTACTGAAGATTGTTTGTAAGGAAGAGTTAGGAGAGGGGTACGTCTCGGTAGAGCTCCACCCTCCCGTCGAGCTTGCAGAGGAGGCTGAGTATGAGGGTGGAGGCCTCCCCCTGCGACGGCCAACGGTGGTCGGCGACGGCCCGGCTACAATGATAATGCGGTTGGGGAAGGGGAAGAGGCGACGGCCCGACGGCTCCAGGGTTAGGAAATTAGGGAAGGGAGTTAGGGTTAGTAAACAGTAAAAATATAAAGGGTTGGGAGCGGGGATGGGGCGGGGCGGGGCCGGGGCGGGGATGGGCCGGGGCGGGGATGGGGCGGGGCGGGGCGGGGCGGGGGAACGTGCCAGTCCATCCCCGCCTCCACCCCCGGACGGGGATGGATTTTAACCTTTGTCCCTGCCTCCATCCCCGTTTCATACCCTTCATCCCCGGTCCAAACGGGGCGAGGCGGGGCGGGGCCCCGCTTTCCCCCGGTCCACTGCCATCCCTAATCCCCGGTCCAAACGGGGCGGTGGCCCACTTTCCCCGGTCCACTGCCATCCCTACATCCAAGGCACCTTTGATGGTAATTTGTCTCGGGTTTCTCTGACCTGATTCTGTCTCAAAATTTAAGCCTTAAAGCTCATTTGTGATGATTATTTTCTCCCCTACATCAAACAGCTCTTTTTTTTTCAATAGAGAATGTATATCCAAATCGAATCCAAAAAAATCTTAAAATCTGAATTCTCATACATAGTGGCAAATGTTTTTATCGGCAAAATCTCGTTTTTCAAAAACTTGTGAGAAGTTGAATTTTTTTTATAAAATCTCGCATTTTTTTGGCAAATTCTCAGCAATAAAAAAATAAATTAAAAAAATATAAAAATTGTTTTTTATAAGAAAATATTAATACAAATTATTTAAAAATAAAAATACATGGTTTTTTCATGATAAATAGCCGTTTAAAACATAAATATCACATTTAAATCATGGTATTTATGTTTTTTCATAAATCTTGCAATATTTTGAAAATCTCACGAGAAATTACCATTTTATATTTTCAGGCAATTTCTTGCAATATTATCACGATATTTATCACTTTGTTTAAGATGTGTGTGTGTGTGTATTTTTATACCTAGGTGGTATCCAATGCGGTAAGTGGGGGCATGTGCCAAGCTGAAGGCTCAGGCTTATGCTTAACCCAGCTTGCTTTCAAAGAAATGTATACTTTTCAATAGTGGACCCAAATCTTTTTAAGTCCTTTACTAAAACGAGAGTGACAGAGACAAAAAGGGCTTGTTGGTATGGTAATCAGTAATGGCTACTTGTTAATGTCACCAAGTTGACAGGATGGCACAACTTTAAAACCCACTAGTCTAATCCCTCAAAATTTGAAGTTGGGTCTAATCCTCAATAAGCAGACCAGACAGACCCAAGGGTTTGGGGGTAGTGGGATAGGGCCTAGACCGTTGAACGAGCAGTCTAAGTTCAAATCCCATGGGCATCACCCTTGTGAACGACTCAGAGTTTTAACGCTGACAGAACAGCAACCGTAACTACAGCAGGCTGAGCCAGCGCGGCTAGGTCTTTGCGCAGACTAGATGGGTTTTACCTTCCGGAGGCCCCGTGGTCTTTTTCATTAATTATTCAAAAATCAAGAGAGAGAGAGAGAAAAGAGTGATCGACTCCCCAACCGGTCGCAATCAGCATACTGTCGACCCGCACTCGTCGTCCAGTCGTCCACCACGTTAAAGACTTTTCCCAACTTGATCGAGAGTACTTTCGTCATTTAATGAGCAATCGGCTGGTATAAACACAAACGTTCGCGCTCACCCCTTCCCAAACCATCGAAACGACCAACGTCTCTCTCTCTGAGTTTCGCTTTGCTTTTTCTTTCGTTGAAATTAGGCCACGGCCGTTCCTGGTTCATGGTGCAGGGAGGTGACCGTGAATTCGCGTCTTTTCCTTGTAACCTCTCAGAGCTTCAAAGCAGTCGGCACCACCTGCCACTTTTTTTCTGGTTTCTGGTCTAAGCCTTTTTAGGGTCCGTAAGTGAGTTGGAGAGCAGCAACAGGTACTCCCACTTCTTTCTGTCCACTCCCGCTGCTTTATAAAGTCTTGTCCATCCTCTTTTCCCAACTTGGTTACGTGACCACTACAATGAAAGCACATAAAACCGCACTCACAGAGTGATATGCAAAAGCTGGTTGTTTTTTCTCTTTGTTTTGTTAGGTGCTCTCTCTCTCTCTTTTCCTATTCACTTAAAGAATTTTCTCTGTCCGGACGTTTAGTGTGTGAGAATTCTGATGACTTGAAGACGAATTTTGTGACGACCTGCAGAAGTCGGGGTCCGGCGGCTTCCGCGGTCGAGAAGAGAACTCGAAAATTCTCTTCTTTTTTACCGTCTTCACTGTGGAATTTCGTATCGAATTCGTGTACTTTTTTTTGTTTTTCTTTCTTGTCTTGGTTCAGAAGGCCTCCTTATTCAATACCCAATAAGAAAATCGTGCTTTTTTTTTTTTGTTTGTTTATTGACTTGTCGGTTTTCTAAACGTTTGGTTTCAGTGGTTTTGCTTGAGGGCTTAACCTGTAGTGTGTGTTTTTAAGCTCAAAAAGTGGGTTTTACTGGACTCGGTGAATGAAGGAATGTTTTGTATTTGCTTTGGTTTTTTATTTAATCGGGTTGGGAATGTAAAAGACCAGAGGAACTTGTGTGTCTTTTGAGCATATTATTGCTGTGTGGTGGTCCCGAGTCCCGAGTCCCGGCCCTTTTGAAGGGGAAAGCATGGTACTCTTTGTGCGGATTTCTTTGTGTACCCTCTGATATTTTTGGCTTGGTGGGCTGTTTTATAGATCTGCTGCTGTGACACTTTCCTTTCTGAGAGGTGTAATTTGGACCGATGTTGGAGAAGATCGGGGAATTCGATCAGGAGAGAGTGATCGAAGACTTCGAAGCGAAGTCTCGAGATGCCCGGAGGGTTCAGGAAGACACTCTACGGAAGATTCTTGAAGAAAACGGTGAAGCGGAGTACCTGCAGAAATGGGGTTTGGAAGGAAGGACTGATCCGGAGAGCTACAGAGCGTGTGTTCCTCTGGTGACCCATATGGATTTGGAGCCGTATATTAGGAGGATCGTCAATGGGGAGAACCTCTCTGCTCTTACCGGGAAGCCGATCACCACCATATCGTTGAGGTGCCTTTCTCGACGCCGCCGCCCCCCCTCTGTTAGATGATGTGATTTTCATCAGATTTTGATTTATTTAGTTTTGGTTCTCAAGCTTTTCACGTGTTTTCGCCGCTTTGTTGCAGTTCTGGGACGACGCAGGGGAAGCCCAAGTTTGTGCCGTTCAATGAGGAGCTGCTGGATACCACCATGCAGATATACCGCACCTCATTTGCTTACAGAAACAGGCGAGTTTATCTTGAATAGCTGCCTTGCATCAAATTATCTAGTTTTTTTCGGAGCGGGACTAGTTTCTTTTATTTGCTTCTTGCTGCTGTTATGCTACCGAAATGGTTGTTTTTGCTTGTTCTTCATAATTCACACATGCCCGCTTGAATCCCAATCCTAATCTTACATGAATGTTTTTTCATGTGTTCTCTTTTGTGTATTAGAGTTACTGATTTGTATGATAGCCTTTCTTCTCCTCTCAAAAAATTATCACTTGCCTGTAATAACTGTGTTCACCAATATGTGTTGCTTATTCCCAAAGTCGTAGTCCCTCATATTTTCCCTTCAAGAGCATGTTAGAAAATGAGTTCTCATATTTGAGATTGAGACAAACTTTCGGTGATTTAAGCATAGTTTCACTGATTTATGTGTTTGGTACTGGACACCCCCCGAGTGAGATTACCTCCTTTGGCAGGATGTGAGACAGACATTTAGTAATTTTAACAGTTTCTCTGTTTTATGTGTTGGCTATGGGACTCCCTAGAGTGTGATTGCCTATTTTGACAACTTTTAGTAGCATTTCTCTACTCTTCATTTTTGTCTTACAGTTTAGATTCTTTGAAGCTGTTGATGAACAGACAAAATCCACTTCCTACCTCGCGAATGTCCAACAGGGAGAGGATGTGTTACACAAAATGTGCATACTTTCCTGCAATAGCTATAGTGAAAGTTTCGATCAAGTATCATTTGATTGGATTGTTGGATTAAGCACCACGATTAACGTGGTGGTTATCCACAATGTGGATACATCCCCATTGAGGGGTGATCCTGCCGATAAATCAGCATGAGATAAAGGGGAACGGTGCGTAACCGTTCCCACCTTATGCATATAAGTACAGGGTATCATGAGCGACCTTGTGTGTGGAGAAGGAGATCGAAGGTCTACTCACCGACTGCATCTGGTAGCCTGGGCTCGTGAAGGGCTGCAGTCCGACTGAGCAGAAATTCCGGCGACCTCCAACCTCCGTAAATGGCAGCATCAGGTACGCTGTCTATTTTTTGTTTTTCTGTTCTGTTTTTTGCAGGGCCACCACCATACAGGGAGGTCGATCTGTGGTCTCGCCGGAAAACCTCCAATCTCCCAACATTGGGTTATGGGCCCACACCCCGCTTCGGCTGCGGGGTGTGCTCCGGTTTGATCAGCAACGCAGGTCACTGTGGGGTGACCCTGCTGCTGGTCACCGGCGCCTGTCGCCGGCACCGGCGACTGTCGCCGTTGGGCGACAGATTAAAAAAAAAATACTTACCTCTATTTTTGGGGGTTTCCTATCGGCGAGGACCCCGCCGGCGCTTCACTCCACATCCGCCAGTTAAAGCTCGGCTGGGACCGTCGCCGGCGACCTATTAAGTCGCCGGATTTCAGAAATCTTCTGCGGCAACGGTTTTGGCCGGTGGATGGATGCTTTCGCCGGAGTTGGGGCTCCATCAGATGGCGGCGTTGGCGGACGACGGCTTTTGGTCGCCGACAGGAGCAGGCGTTGATTGCCGGCAGGTGCCGGCGTTGATTGCCGGCAGGTGCCGGCGTTGGTTGCCGGCATGCGGCGGTAACACCCTGCAAATTTTGAAAAAGGGCGAAATAGGGTTCAGAAAACCCTAATTCGACCCTTATCATTTTGTTTTTTTTTTGGGTCGGGTTCATTTTCTGAACCGGACCCGCCCACCCGAATCTGATCCATAAGGTGATTCGGATCGGATCAAGGATTCGGGTGGAGACCCGCTCGGGTCCGACCCGGATAAGGTAAACCCCGGGTCAGACTCGGATCCAGCGGTTACCGGGTCTGACCCAGATCCGGTTATTACCGGTTTCGGCCCGGATCCAATCTGAGTCCGGTTAGACCCAGATCCGGTTTGTACCGGGTCTGACCCGGATTCGGTTATAACCGGGTCCGACCCGGATTCGGTTATAACCGGGTCCGACCCGGATCCAGTAATACTGGGTCCGGCCCGGATCCGGTCAGTGTCGGGTCCGACCCGGATCCGGTCAGTGTCGGGTCTGACCCGGATCCGGTCAGTACCGGGTCCGACCCGGATCCAGTTGCAACCGGGTCCGACCCAGATCAGGACTGTACCGGGTCCGACCCAGATCCGGATAACCCCGGGTCTGACCCGGATCCAGTTAGCAGTCGGGTCTGACCCGGATCAGGACTGTACCGGGTCCGACCCGGATCCGGATAACCCCAGGTCTGACCCGGATCCAGTTAGCAGTCGGGTCTGACCCGGATCCAGGGGGGTCCAGGCACTATTTGGCCTGAACCGGATCAGGGACTGACTCAGTCCCCTTCCGGGACCGGTTCAGAGCCGTTTTTGGCTGGTTCCTTCCAGTTTCTCACCGGTTCCGAGATGCTAAGACCCTGTTTTCTTAAATATAAGAAAATACAAGGGTTTTGGCATACGGTTATAGGGTTTTAATGAACTTTTGTTCATATTTGACCCGGTTCATAAGGTTCAGAACCGGTTCAGACCTTTGGATGACCGGTTCGGGACTGTTTCAGACCAGTTCAGAGTGCTTTAAGACCGGTTCGTGGAACATATGACAGGTTCATTTAGTTTTAGAACCATTTCGAGAGTCATATGTCTGGTCCATTCGGTTTACGGACCATTTTAAGATATAATTTTGTATATTACCATTAAGGATAGTTAAATGAATCAGTGTTTTCATGTCACCAAAGTGACTGAATACACGTGAGTCATAAATGAATTTTATACTATCATACAGTTCCTAAGCCGATATGCACATTGTACTTATATTTATGAAACGATAGACGACCCAAAGGTAGTTTTATCGTGTTTGGAATTTAAGTAGGGTAGAATAAGGTAAATGTGTCGAGATACATCACACATGTGTATCCAAAGATACCTTGTGTTGATGGTCTATCTTCACAAGAACCTTAGTTTTACCGAATATGGTCGGTAGGCGAAGTGGTTTCGCGTGTCGGAGCTCTTACCAAAGTAGGACTCCGATGACTCCCTTCACTCGCCTAAAAAGAAGCATATCAAGGGCCTTTATTATTTTGCTTTTTCCACTAAAGTTTTAGTCTCGTATGAATGTTTCCTGATGCGTGTCTTTTGTCATGCAGTTTCTAGTTCTGTGATTTTAGATGGCTCTAGCTCTATACCTTTTTTAGATGGATCCAATTTTAGAGATTGGAAAGAAACTGTTTTATTTGCATTAGGGTATATGGATCTAGATCTGGCCCTAAGGATAGATGAACCCGCTGCCCTCACTGATCAGAGTACTGTCGATCAAAAGATTGCTTTTGAGAAGTGGGAGCGCTCGAATAGACTTAGCTTGTTGCTTTTGCAATCTAAAGTAGCTAAGAACATTCGGAGTGCTATCCCACAATGCAGAACAGTGAGGGAATTCATGAATGCCATTGAGGCACAGTTTGTGAGTTCAAACAAGGCCAGAGCCAGTACCCTGATGTCAAAACTGATATCTATGAAATATACTGGAGGGGGAAACATTCGCCAGCACATTTTGGAGATGAGAAACATAGCGTCTCAGCTGAATGACATGAAGCTCACCATCTCTGATTCTTTCCTAGTGCATTTAGTTCTAACGTCCTTACCTTTGGAATACGGACCTTTCAAAATCTCGTACAACACACATAATGATGAATGGACATTTAATGAACTCATGTCCAAGTGTGTTGAAAAAGAAGAGAGGATGAAAGGTGAGAAGGTGCAGAGTGCACATATGGCTTCTCATACGTCCAAAGTAGGACCAAGGAAGAATGCATTTAAGAGAAATGCTAGGAAGAAGCCAACTGGGGATAAGTCATCCCAAGATAAGCAATCCAACTCTGCTCCCATAAAGTGCTTCTTTTGCAAGAAGAAGGGACACATAAAGGCAGATTGCATAAAGTACAAGAAGTGGTTGGAAAAGAGAGGTAATTTGTCATTTGTTTTTCATGAATGTAATTTATTACAAATTCCTGAAAATAGCTGGTGGATTGATTCTGGTGCTACTGTTCATATTTCCAACTGTCTACAACTGTTCTTGAGCAAAAGGGAACCAACAATGCATGAGAAAAGCATCTATTCGGGAAACAAGATGCGTTCACATGTGAATGGTGTTGGAACCTGCATGATTACTCTGGATACGGGCGTAGTTTTAGATCTTCATGATGTCTTTTATATTTCATCGTATAGTAGAAACTTAATTTCAATTTCAAAGTTGGATAAATTTGGATATTGTTTTAAGTTTGAAAATTCCAAATTGTTCATATTCAGAAATTCAATTGAAATTGGTTCTGCATCTGTTTATGATGGTTTATATAGATTGAATGTGAAGATCCAAACTCAGGAGTCTTTGACTTCTGAATACGCATTAGTTGGAAATAAACGTAGCATGATGAATGATAAATCTTACATGCTTTGGCATCGAAGGTTGGGTCATATCTCTGAAAATAGAATAAAGAGACTGGTAAATGAAGGGATCTTGCAATCTCTAGATTTTACTGACAATGACTCATGTGTTGATTGCATAAAGGTTAAGCATACAAACACATATAAAGAAGGTGCCAAACGCAGTAGTGAGATATTAGAAATAGTCCATACGGATGTATGTGGACCGTTTTCCCCCTGTTACACAGGCGAAAAATATTTCGTCACCTTTATTGATGACTATTCTCGGTATATGTATCTCTACTTGATTTTCGAAAAATCTGATGTTTTTCAGATGTTTAAGGAATTTAAAAAAGAAGTAGAGAAACAAACCGATAAGGTTATTAAAATAGTCAGGTTTGATAGAGGTGACGAATATTATGGTAGGTTTACTGAGATTGGGCAAAGGGAAAGACCATTAGCACGATTTCTTAAAGAGGAAGGCATAGTGCCTCAATATACCATGCCTGGTAGTGCCTATCAGAATGGTGTAGCTGAAAGGAGAAATCGTACGCTTAAAGAAATGGTCAGGGCTATGTTGAATTATTCAACACTTCTCATAAAGTTGTGGGGTGAAGCCTTAAGGACTGCTGTGCATATTTTGAATAAGGTTCTTACGAAATCTGTGCCTAAAACTCCTTACGAGCTGTGGACAGGTAGGAAACCATCACTGTCTTATATGCACATATGGGGATGTCCTGCAGAGGCTAAACTGTATAACCCCCACATTAAAGCCTTCGATCCAAGAACAACCAGTGGATATTTAATTGGTTATCCAGAAAGATCAAAAGGGTACAGGTTTTATTGCCCATCTCACTCACCACGGATTGTTGAAACGGATAAGGCTAAATTCCTAGAAGATGGTTCAGTAGGATTGCGTGCACTTCAAAGCATTGGTTTTGAGGAAATACAGGATCAAGTTTCATCACCTGTTAAGGAAAACATCGAAAGATACCACATTGTTATTCCTAATGATGGTGTGGTTGATCATTCGATTGTTAATGCACAAATCCAAAGTGAACCTATTGTGGACAATGCAGAAGAGCACGAACATGATGATCAGGTTCCACCTGAGCCTGAGGAACGACCTGTTTGGAGATCCACAAGGATTAGGAGATCTGCCATACATCCTGATTATGTGGTGTACCTTCAGGAGCCTGGTGATTTCATAGATATGGATGATGACCCGTTGAATTTTATGGAAGCTGTTGAAAGCAAATAATCTTTGCACTGGATTGAAGCCATGAAAGAAGAGTTAGACTCTATGGCTAAAAATAAGTGTGGGATCTTGTCACGTTACCTAAAGGAGTAAAGCCTGTAGGATGTAAATGGGTCTTTAAGACCAAGAAAGACTCCAAAGGTAACATAGAGAGACATAAAGCAAGATTGGTTGCTAAAGGATTCACCCAGATGGAGGGCATTGACTATAATGAGGCATTCTCTCCTGTCTCAACTAAGGAGTCAATAAGGATTATTCTGACCGTCGTAGCTCATTATGACTTAGAGCTACATTAGATGGATGTGAAAACAGTGTTCCTCAACGGGGATCTGAATGAAGAGGTATACATGGAACAACCTCTTGGTTTCTCTGAAAATGATCGTTTGGTTTGTAAGCTTAACAAATCAATATATGGACTTAAACAGGCCTCCCGACAGTGGTATATTAAATTTTCCCAAGTCATTATGACTTTCGGGTTTACAGAAAACATTATTGATCAATGTATATACCTTAAGGAAAGTGGGAGTAAGTTCATTATATTGATGTTGTATGTGGATGATATCTTACTTGAAACCAACGATATAAAGTTGCTTTCAGAGACAAAACAGTTTCTTGCATCACATTTTGATATGAAAGATATGGGTGAGGCTGCTTATGTTCTTGGCATTGAGATTCGTCGAGACCGAGCAAAAGGGTTTTTTAGGCCTCTCCCAAAGATCCTATATAGAAAAGGTGTTAAAGCGATATGGGATGGAGAATTGTTCTCCTACTTCTACACCCATATCAAAAGGTGACAAGCTGAGCCTAAAGGATTGTCCACAGAACGATATTGACAAAGCACAGATGAGTGCTTATCCATATGCATCAGTTGTTGGCAGCTTGCAGTACGCGCAGACATGTTCTCGACCAGATATTTCTTTTGCAGTAGGGGTACTTGGCAGATTTCAGTCTAATCCAGGTTTACCCCATTAGAAGGCTGCCAAGAAAGTCTTGCGGTACTTGCAAGGGACAAAAGACTATATGTTAACGTATCATAAAGATGATCATCTCGAGGTCATTGGCTACTCAGATGCGGATTTAGGAGTATGCCTTGATAGTAGAAAGTCTACTACTGGGTACGTCTTCTTACTTGCTGGGGGAGCGATCTCTTGGAGGAGTGGAAAGCAGACGACCACTGCTGCTCACACCATGGAGGCAGAATTCATTGCATTATACGAGACTACTTCACAGGCTATATGGTTAAAGAACTTCATATCACAGTTAATGGTGGTCAATTCCATTGGGAAGCCACTGAAGGTCTACTGTGATAATGAAGTTGCGGTGTCCTTTTCAAACAACAACAAAAGTACTACGTCATGCAAGCATATGGAATTGAAGTATTTTGTTGTTAAAGAAAGGACGGAGAATCATTTAGTGCATATTATCAATATTGGTACCAAAGAGATGATCGTTGATCCTCTTACTAAAGGGCTAGCACCGGGATTATATTCCGAACATGTAATGAGGATGGGATTGTTAAACTCTTTTTGACATATGCATATAAATAAAGTGATCACTTTCAGTCTTTTGATTCTCATTATGGTTGTTGTTAATCTCATAAGGATTAGAGATTCAACTAAGGACCTTTAGAATAGAATATAAAGGCCATTTTATTCATCAAGTTATTTCCATAAGGTTTTCTGGTTAAAAAGATTTATCGCCGGATCAAGTGGGAGAATGTTGGATTAACCACCACGATTAACGTGGTGGTTATCCACAATGTGGATACATCCCCATTGAGGGGTGATCCTGCCGATAAATCAGCATGAGATAAAGGGGAACGGTGCGTAACCGTTCCCACCTTATGCATATAAGTACCAGGGTATCATGAGCGACCCTGTGTGTGGAGAAGGAGATCGAAGGTCTACTCACCGACTGCATCTGGTAGCCTGGGCTCGTGAAGGGCTGCAGTCCGGCTGAGCAGAAATTCCGGCGACCAACTCCGGCGACCTCCAACCTCCGTAAATGGCAGCATCAGGTACGCTGTCTATTTTTTGTTTTTCTGTTCTGTTTTTTGCAGGGCCACCGCCATACAGGGAGGTCGATCTGTGGTCTCGCCGGAAAACCTCCAATCTCCCAACATGGATGGGACTGTGGCTATCCCTTGTCCAATCTAGATGCAACCCTGGTGCATGCATATTCCTTCACTAATAGGATTTGAAATATGCTGCCACAATCATGATATACTGCTTATAAATTTGTGGTCCTCTTTACGGTTATGCACTGTTTGGTTTTGACAGAATTTGACTTCGTAATAGAGCCTTCTTGTAATCTCTGTAACATGAGTGTTTGTAGATATGCTCTTTTTCTGCTGGACCATCCAGCAAATTTTAGTGGAATTTTGATGTACATGACTTTCTATGGTAACTGGTTTTTTATTCTGTCCAAAGTTCCAGTTAGTGAATTGCACATCCCTACTTGTTCTTTCTTTTATTATCTGATACATTTGATGAAACCCTAAAATTTACAGGGAGTTCCCCATCAAGAATGGAAGAGCCTTGCAGTTTATCTACAGCAGCAAGCAGTTCAAAACGGAGGGGGGTCTGATGGCAGGTACCGCTACGACGAATGTGTATCGCTGTGAGCGGTACAAGGTGACGATGAAAGACATACAGTCCCAGAGTTGTAGCCCAGATGAAGTCATTTTTGGATCCGACTACCATCAGTCCTTGTACTGCCACCTCTTATGTGGGCTTATCCATTCAAATGAAGTTCAGTTCGTATTTGCCACATTTGCACACAGTATTTTACATGCTTTCCGGACATTTGAGCAAGTCTGGGAAGAACTCTGTGAGAACATAAAAGAAGGGGTTCTCAGCAGTAGAATCACCATTCCGTCCATGAGGATGGCTATTTCCAAAATTCTGAAGCCTAACCCTGAATGGGCATCCGCCATTCACAGCAGATGCAGCAGTTTGAACAACTGGTATGGAGTGATTCCACAGCTCTGGCCCAATGCTAAGTATATCTATGGTATCATGACTGGTTCAATGGAACCCTATCTGAAGAAATTGAGGCATTATGCTGGTGATTTACCTTTATTAAGTTCTGATTATGGTTCGTCCGAAGGGTGGATTGGTGCTAACATCAATCCACGAGCACCCCCTGAAGAAGCAGTGTTCACTGTGCTTCCTGATATTGGTTATTTTGAATTTATTCCTTTGAAAAAGGAATTGGAGAGTCAAGATTCCGACAGAACAGCAGCCTTGACTGTATATAATGAATTTAAGCCAGTTGGTTTGACCGACGTGAAGGTTGGGGAAGAGTATGAAGTTGTTTTTACCAATGTTGCAGGTAACACGCCCATTTCTGATGCTTTTATTACACTTATTTCTGAAGCAAAAGCTTTCCTATTACTGTTTGCTATATTAAACCTTGTTCTTGGATCATGAGTTGCCTCTTATCTTATCTGTGAACATTAACATAAATTTAATTATTGTCATTTGTTCCATGCTGTCAAGTAGGAGTCATACTCGCCATTGCTCCTTTGGGTTGGTCACCTAAAAGTTGTTTTAAACTTTAAGTGGGGTTAGGCATGCTTGCTTTATTATGATTGGGTGATATCTAGATTTCTGTTGGAGATTTTATGGTTCCTTATTAGTTTCTTCTCTATAAACTCATTGTGTGCCTTATTATTTGCTCAAGTGGAAGCCTCAATGTCTATCTCATTGTCTAAGTCGATCCATTTCTTTGTTCTGAATATGGACCACACCAAATTGTGACTCCCAACTCACAGTTCTTATGTACTGATTTTCCCTTAGTTCCACTATTGGTTTTGGATTCATTTTGTTGGTGCCTTTAGCATGCCTTAGTGGGATAGAAGGGTCTCACAAACCGAGCAGCCGATCCACCATTACTGTGATTGCTCCACCCACTTCCAGTGAAGTCTTGTATCTGAAACTTTCCTTTTTGTGCGTGTGGGTGCATATTGTTTCAATGGTAATTTGATATAAAAGCTTCAGAATTTTATTTATTACTTGTACCATTTAAACCGACGAACAGATGGTTTGGTATGAGGCAAACTAGAATTCTTTTTGACCGACCATCTTGTTAATAATATGAGAGAGAAGGGGGGGTTGGGGGTTGCGTAGATTACAACAGCATTCCCGAGAAATTCCCTTTCAAAATAGTGGCACAGATGCATATTGTTAGTGGAGTTGTCGTCATCTAGTAGCATTTGTTGCTAATTGGGGGCATTAAAAAATCTAAGTGTACGGAAAATAATTAGTAGAAAGCTGCACATATTACCAAGAAGCAAGTGCCCAAAGTTGGAATTAGTTTAAGCTAGAGCTGTGTAGAGCCCACGGTCATATTTAACTATTTAAGCTGGTGATGGTCCATCTTCTTTATCATTATCATCATCTGTGATCTTTGATTTCTTAATTATTATTTTTGTCTTTAGTTAATGGGATCATGTCACGTGTCAACGATTTATTTTTTACTAGGTTATAGTGTATTTGATGTGGATCAGAGCATCATCCATCCTTGTCAATCCTAATCCTACTTCCCATCAACAGTAACACACACACACAAATTCCGAGTACCATGCTGCATTAGGTTGCATTCATTGAACTGGATGGAAATCTCTCTCAATGTGGAGTGGAACTACAATTTAGCCCCTCCTTGAATGGAAGGTAATTTTTGTCATTAGAACCCAGACTCTCTTATAAGTAAACCATCCCCGGAGTTCTTACTCCCCTTGAGCTTCTACACTGAACTTTCTGCTATTATAGAACTCTAGTGACCTCATTTATCTCATGGTAGTGATTTACCCACTCGGGATTGGTACAATCTTGATTTATATATGCTAACTATATCAATCCCTCTCAAAAACTTTGCTGAAAAGGGGGAGATATTTCTGTATATGTTGTAAAAACTAGTAAATCTGGGGATTTGTGACACTGAAAAAAAAAGATGATAATTGCCGGTCTATTTTCGGAACATATAATCTATGTTTATTCAAATTCTTATTCCCTAAAACTTATTGTATGATTGAAAGCAGGTTTATACAGATACAGGCTGGGGGATGTCGTGAAGATAACGGGGTTTTACAACTCCATTCCACAGCTGCAATTTGTATGCCGGAGGAGTCTTCTTTTAACTGTAAACATTGACAAGAACACGGAGAAAGACCTGCAATTGGCAGTGGAGAAATCTGCAGAGTTGCTGGCTAACGACAAGGTTGAACTGGTGGACTTCACCAGCTTTGTTGATATGTCAAGTGATCCAGGCCACTATGTTGTTTTCTGGGAGCTCAATGAAGAAGCGAGTGAGTCCACCCTCCAGGACTGCTGCTGTTGCATGGATCGGTCTTTCAAGGATGCCGGTTACATTAGCTCAAGGAAGGTGAATGCGATCGGAGCCTTGGAGCTCAAGATCCTCCAGAAGGGGACGTTCCACCGGATTCTCGACCATTACCTAAACCTCGGCTCGGCCGTTAGCCAGTTCAAGATGCCCCGATGCATTGGTGCATTCAACCAGTCGGTCTTGGAGATCCTGGAAAGCAATGTGATCAAGAGCTATTTCAGCACTGCATTTGGCTGAAAACCATACTCCAACAGATGACCTTTCCTTTTATCCCATAATCTCCTCTCAGCTTTCCTAGGATCTATGCATGCTTCTGATTAGCTTCATCTCTTCGACGAATTCTTAGTATTGATGCTTCCTGTTCTAATCATTTCGAGTGAATCGGCTTTCCCACTAGTGTTTGTGTTGCTATCACTTTCTACCAATCACAAATATGGCTAAAATTTATCCCTCATATGTAAGCTTATGGAATAAGAGTGATGGTGGTGAGATCATCTCCTTTTTTTTTCTTTCTTTTTCTTTTCCTTTTTTTTTTTTTTTTTTTTTTGCGAGGGAAGATCAGGTGCAATGTGATTGCACACTTTTAACGTGCCACTTCACCTCATCAGTCATCACACCCACTATCTTTGGAATACAGTCCGTCAGCTGTGGGACCCAAGCCAAAGATGATGGATGATCAAGTGCAGCAACACGCTAAAAGTGTTCAGTCACGTAGCACCTGATCCTACTTGTTTTGGTCATTGGGTCGATGTTTAATGTGCGACTGCCAGAAAGAGGACTTCTCTTAGGGGGTGTTTGCATCTCACGGCACCCCTTTCCATGTAAATGTTTGCCGCTAAAATTGGATCAGACACTCCTCATGGGAACCATTTTTGCTGAAAACCCATGTCCAGCATGTATTTTTGCACGACCGTCCAGGTTTTTTTGCGAAAATGGTAGATTCCGCAGTTTGTGTTGTCACTGCAGTCCTTGTGAAAAATGCATGCCTATCGATGTGTTTTCGCAAAAAATAGCCCACTTTACGTGACATACAAATGCACCCTTAGGGTTCCTCATGAACATAAGGATTCAACTAGGGGTGGCAAAATCTGACGGAACCCTCCAACCCACTTTTTAGCCGGGTTCGGGTTTGGCTTAAACGGGTTTGTGTCATAAACGGGTTGACCCGCCTAACCCGTTTATTAAACGGGTCGGGTTCGTGTTAAGGGTATGCCAATCCGCCAACCCAGCTGACCCGTTTAACAAACGGGTTAGGCGGGCGAGTCAACCTGTTTACCGGAACCCGACCTACCAACCCGTTTACTCGACCCGACCCGTTTAATAAATGGGTCGGGTTCATGTTGAGGTATGCTGACCCACCCCGCCAACCCGACCCGATTGCCACCCCTAGATTCAACAAGAACATAAGGATTCAAGGCATGGGGCGTACGTCTTGATCCAACCTTTTGTCAAATCAAATAGAATAATTTTGAATAGGTTTATTTAAAATTGTTTTATTTTCCTAAAAATTCATAAGAATCCAAAAGTTGAAAATTTTCAACAAAATATCTAGAAAATAAAATGCAGAAAACTACAATAGTAAAATAAATATTATCACACAATATAAAGAAAAAAATATTCTGGTTAAATTATTTTAAGTCCGTTAATCCTCTAGATGGACGGCATCTAAATCATGCAGGTAGTCAGAACCACCCTCTAAAACATTGGTAATACCACCCTAGCTCTCCCAGGCAATGTTGTCAGTATCGGAAAACATATATTTAGCTATTTTTTCTTGCTCAAATGTCTTTTTAGAGAGAGAAATCAAAGGCTCACTAAAATTTTGTAAAACATTTAATTTTTTACATTAAATCAGTTCAATTCAAAACATCTGTTTTTACTAAATAAGTAATGACCAATACATATATCAATCCATATTGAGGACAAAACACCTGAAACTATGATTTCAAAGAGTCTCAACAACGAGTAGGGCTGGGAAACAAGCCGACCTGCTCGTGGTTCGGCTCGCCATGAACTCATTCGTGTTCAGTTCGTGTAGCAGATGAGCTGAGCTACGAGCAGCTCATTAACCAAAAAATGAGCCAAGCATGAATAAGAGGTGCTCGGCTGGGTTCAACTCGTGTAAGCTCGCAAGAATGTATGATCTAAAAATTAGGTGCAATATTTTACACAAAACTGGTTTTATACAGTTGGATAGAGTAGTTTGGCATACAACACAAGGTGACGTGCACTAGCTGCTCCTACCAGATAAGCGGAGACCCAGTTAAGCTTCAAATCTCATTGTTGGCAACAGTAAGTTTGATATATTTTTTTACATGAGCCAGCTCATGGCTAGTCTCATCTGACTCGAGCTCGTCTAATTATGAACACAAACCGAGCTTACTTAAATGGTAAACGAGCCGAGCTCGTTCAGCTTGTTTACCAGCCCTACCAATGAGTGACTTAAATCATGGAAACTATGATTACCCAACGGGTGCTCTCTCTCTCTCTCTCTCTCTCTCTCTCTCTCTCTCTCTCTCTCTCTCTCTCTGAGAGAGAGAGAGAGAACTGAACTATTAGGTTGTCTTTTTGTGTTCTGCTAGGCCCAATACTTTGAAGTGTTTTATGAAAGATCTGAACCGTTAGATGTGTTTAGCATGCTCAATTTAGTGAGAATCGACTCTTGGATCATGTTTTTCTATGAAAAAAATGTATTTTTATGAGACAAAAATTTGATGTCATCATAGCCATTGATTTTGGATCTCCGAAAAACCTGTATACAAGTCAGATTTCAGTGATTCAAAATCCGGTTTCCACTAAAGAAAACCTATAGGTGACATCCATGCAGTTAGATGTGAGAAAAAATACCAAAAATTATGATTTTTGAAGGGACCTAACGGGGCAAAACAAGAAAACAGGACAGACTGAGCGCATTACACACACACACACACACACACACACACATATATATATATATATATATATATATATATATATATATATATATATATATATATATATATATATATATATATATATATATATATATATATATATATATATATATATATATATATATATATATATATATATATTGTTGGATCTTGTTTTTTCAATGAAAAAGCATGAAGTTTTTATGCTTGAATATTTATGAAATTTTGATCAGTTGGTTTTTAAGTCTTAAAAAATCTTGTTTGTACACGATAATTAAATGATCAAAAGGTTGGTCCTATAAAACTAAGCATGTAAATCAAATCTGCATAATCAGATTTAAGAAAAAAATAAAAAGCTGATGAAAATTTTGGTTTAAGCAAGAGTTCTTATATACAGAGAGAAAGTGAGAGAAATGAAAACCTACTGGATAAAAAGTATACCAACCCTACCCACTAAGAATTGTTCATTATTTTTCAAATTTGTGACATTAAAGATGTGTTCAGCATGATTGATTTACTAGAAATTGACACTTGGATCAAGCATTTTGGATAAAAAATTTGGTATTTGAAGCCTCAAAAGTTTATGAAAATTTTCAGAATTTAAAAAAAACAACAAAAAATTATAGTCCCAAGCAATCAGGTACCATATAGTTGGAATGCAATCGGGTAGCTTCTTATATATAATCACTAAAATATGAGAACTGAAATATGAGAACCAAAATAAGAGAAATGGAAATATGGGCATTTCCAACACTTTTTTTTGCAAATCCAGCCATGTGGATGTGCTTGACATGATGAATTTGCTAGGAATCAATCATTGAATTGTGTATTTTCGATGAAAAAAATATAATTTTTGAATGCTTGAATAATTATAAAGAATATGAGCCATTGATTTTAAAGCCTTAAAAAATGGAAAATGATTATAGTTAATTTAACGCGATCCCCTAAAAACCTTGCTATTTTCGATATTCTTTCAATGTCCAAAATCGCAAATATTTGACATCATTAGGACACTTTTACCCTTTGCAACTGCGAATTTATGCATTTTTGTGATAAAATTATACTACCCATCGAATATGTCCAACACCCACTTAAATTCAGAATCGCACGAATTTAGACCTCACAAACTCGCATAAATTTATTTGTGAAATCTCGATGAAACTAAAACCAACAAAATTGCAAATATCATACTCTTTCACATATAATAAATATTTTCACATAAAAATATTTGTGAAACGTCTCTCACAAGTAACATACTTTCGCATATATCTTGAAATTGCATAAATTTATGTGTGAAACTCCACTTAAAGGAAACCAACAAAATTGCAAATATGCAAATATGCTACTTACATATTTGCAAAATTTTTATTATATGTGATTTTTCTTAATAGTTGCGATTTTGTCGCATCATGTATATACTCGTTTTTGTTCTAAGGTTTCTTCTTCTCATTTGTGTCTACAAAAAACTTCTCTATAGAACTCTTGGGGTGATTTCTGCATTCTGAAGAAGTCGTAGTATCATCCTTGTAATTGACTTCTCCATCTATAGTTTTGAAAGATGAGTTCCATAAAATATATGCATGTGTATCCCCATGCGTATTTTCTAAGAAGTTAGAGCATTATAATTATGATAGACTTTTGTTTAGGGTTTACTATGTTTATAGTTTTTTTATAGAAATATATATTGTTGTAGATTATTTATGATTGATTGTTTATCTTTTAGTTAATATTTGTTGTTCTTGTGTTGATGTAATGAGGCTAGAGTGCACTGTGCACAAGCATTAAAAGGGCTAAAGTACACTATCACGGTTGTTGTAGGTAGTCAATTATGGCGTCTGAAATGGCTAGAGTAGACTACTGTAGGTCTGATTACACTAATTGAAAATCTATAGTGGTCTCTAAAAAAATTACCTTTAAGGAATTTATAGTTTTGATGTCTCGTAAAACTAGATATACGACTTTGACCCCTCTGGTATAGTTATTCTCCAAACAACCAAGAAATGTTGATAGTTGTTATTGATGATGATGATGATGTAGAATTGATGTTAGTTAGTAGTGATGTTTACTTAAAAGTATGTAAAGTTAATGAAGAAGCAATTAAACAAAAGTAGTTGATCAATGGAATGGTGTGAATCTCATGAAGAATGTGCATCTATCTTAGGCACCATCTATTGATCTGAATCCTTTGTCGATTATTCAATTGTTCTAAATAGTGGATAATATCGATGTTGTATATGATCAAGGGATCACTGCAAAGGATGTAGAACCACATGGGCAAACCAGCGCCAGTAATCTTCATCACAGTAATCTAAATGACATATAGTCTTCCCGGGCATACAACAATGCTAGGTACAAGTTATAATTTTGATGTAATTTATGGTTGAGATGTATGTGTGATGATGAATGTGATAGTTTGATGGTTAATCTTGAATGTTAAAAATAAAAAAATGATGCATGCATGGAGGCAAATGAAGCGATAGATACAATAAATTTTGATGTAGTTGATAAAAATGAACAGTCAATTAGTGATAGCAGAGATCATGTTGACAGTACATAATCAAATGATATCGATGATGATGAATATACCATGTCGATAAGAGAGGGTGAAAGTGATGAACCAATGGCATTGGATAATGTGAAGCTTTGGTTCTTGTTCAATGAGTTCTCATACAATGAAGAGTAATTAAAAATTATTGAAGCGGACACATCTGATTTATATGAAACATTGGGTTAACTGTCACTTTCAATCGAAAAGATATGACTGCATAACATCTAATATAGCAAAAAAAATTAATTCATGGATTTTTGTCATACGTGACAAGCCCCTAATTTCACTTATTGAAAAGTTGTCTCAAGCTAATAAAACTTTTTAAGAAAAGAAAGATTGTGAAGTATCATATGACAATCATTATGGTGTTGAAGGCCAAAAAAAGCTAGAGAAACTAAATAAAATGCACAACAAATATAAGTGCAAGTAGTGCATTGCCTTCGACAATGGTACAAAGCCTATGACCAATCTCACAGTTACAGTCTTGATCTTTAGAGTCACTTATGCTCTTGTAAAGAGTGATAGGTTAGTGGGATTCCTTACGAACATGTGATCACATCATTTTATATAAGGGCAACTTATTACCGTAAGTGGTTTAAAGTTGAATCATATTAAGCTACATACAATCAATATTCATTCTTTTCGATGGCAAATAATGTCTCACACATCGCTCCACCTACTCTTATAATTGTCTATCTACCAAAAGTGGTTTGCAAAGCAAGAAGACATAAGGTTCATAGACGAAGAACAAAACACAAGGACATTGTGTTATACAAGTGCAATGCATATGGTGAGGTTTGTCACAAAAGATGGTACCATGAATAACAATATATATATATATATATATAATGTTGTTTAATGAATTGCTTATTTGTGTGCATATCCAGTATTTTTTAATTAATTGATTTTGTATGTGCATATTTAATATTTTTTAATTAATTACTTCTTTATGTGCATAGCAAGTGTTTTTTAATTAATTGCTTATTTATGTGTATATCTAGAGTTTTTTTAATTAGTTGCTTCTATATGTGTATATCTAGATAGTTTAAAATGTATGGCCATACACGTTCTTACAAAAGAAATGGATTCAAAGCACCTTGAGTTTCGAAGAACAAAGAACAATCGGTCGTACATGAGGTATGAGCAATATCCAAAAACATGTGTGTATATTTGATATTAATCGTATATAATTTATTTTATTGTTAAGAACATATTAATGAAAAGCAAAAAACTATAGAAGAAAACATCTAAGAGCCCAAAAAGTATGAGTTTGGCAAAGAAATTTTGTTGGCAAGTGACATAACTTTTAGTTTTGCATGTTAATTTGTTAATTTTTTTGTTATGCTTGCACGTAATTTTGTTTGTTCTTGTGTTACCATACTGAATTTACTATATAGTGTCTAGCAAGATTTATAGAAAGAATCCAAGTGGCTCACAACAAAGATAGAGAAAGAGACAACTTGTCGAAGACCCTTTACCTTACCTCATATTTCTCTAAGTTATAAAAGTGATATTTATATTATTTTGCTACCGCTTAATAAAAACTAGCTGGTAAACCTTGTATTTTTACAGTAAATGGTCGCAACTGAAGGACAATGAGCTGGGGTAACTGACTGCTTGGAGAGCAAAGACATGTCGTATCATTTCCTTGATGCTAACAAGGTATATTTTTATATAATTTTGTATACTTACATATAAATTTTCATGTGTACAATTTGGTTACACTAGATTTCTGTTGCAGCTCTTAATTCCTTTCAACTGTGGCAACAAGCACTTGGTTCTTTGAGAAATGAACATGAAGGAAAAGGACTTCATGTTATACAATTTCATGTTGAACACATATTTAGCAGATAAAAACCTCAAACAAATAGTATAATAACATAACTTACTCAATAATGTATTTTTTTAGGTTTGTTATTTCATTTTTTTGTGTACATTTGTTATCTCATTTTTGTGCATACGTATTGCAGATTCATTCTTTTTAATGCAATTTGGGTTCGACTGTTACAAAGATTGGAGGGTATAGAGGATGGAGGGTATTCCTTAATAAGAGAATAATTAATTACTTTGTATTTGTTTGTTAACTCATTTCATACATGTACATATTTTTTACTTGGTATTTTCTTATTTTACAACTATGATTGTGGTATATTTATCTTAAAATATATATAGTACTTGGTTAGAAACTGGAGATTGAATTTTACATAGGTATGTGTTTATATGTCAGTTGTTCACTAGTTTGAGATGTTTGTTGCAGTTGGTTATTTGTTGATAAAGGGTTATTTTTAGTAAGATGTCACAAATATAAAGAATTGTATGATCAAGTTCTACAAGCATACAAAGGAAAGAGCTTCAAAGGATGTGAAAGACAATAAAAAGGCAAAGACATTGGTTATAAAGGTGCCAAAAAAATCTGCCCAGATAGCTGAGTTGTGGACAATTATGTACCTTTGTAATAGATCAAGTTAAACTTATATTTGTATTTGATTGATCAAGTTAAAGTTTGTAATTGAATGGATCAAGTTAAACTTTATATTGAATTGTTAACCTTCAAGTTATCTAATTTTGTACAAACCAACTGTATTTAATTCTATGTTAATCATATTGATTATCTTATTTTTATAATTGTTAATAAAGAGGTAGTTTTGCAAAATTACCTGACTTTTGCCAATCAATAAGATTTTTGCAAATATACTTTACGAGATTTTGGAACATATATGTGAACAAGTATGATATACGCAAATGAATTAAAAATAATTGTTAAAATTAGTAGTAGGTTGGGGGCCACTAGTTTGGGAGAAAAGACAAAAAAAACCCTAGATTATGCAAAAATGAGCAGGTTGAGGACCACAACGGGTTTCTATATGATTAAAAAAATCACAAAAATAAGAAATATCCCATATTTATCATAGTTTTGCAAATATTTAAGTACGATATTTGTGATATCTATAGATTCGCAAATAACTTCATGTGAGAGCATGCAATATATGCAAAAATGTAAGTTATTTATGAAATTAGTGATAAGTGTTTCGCACATAAATTTATATGATTTCAGGATACATGTTAAAGTATGTTATTTGCAAGAGATGTTTCATAAATATTTTAATGCAAAAATATTTATTATATGTAAAAGAATAGGATATTTGCAATTTTGGTGGTTTCAGATTCACTGAGATTTCACAAATAAATTTATGTGAGTTCGTGTGGTCTAAATTCGCATAAAAAAAACCTGCAATTTTGGATTTATCTGGGTGTTAGACATATTCGATGGGTGGTACAATTTTATCGCAAAAATGCATAAATTCACAATTGCAATGGGTAAAAGTGTCTTAATGATTTCAAATATTTATGATTTTGGACATTTAGGAGAATATAAAAAATTACAAAGTTTTTAGGAAATCGTGTCAAATTAGTCATATAGTACAGTCATTTTTCATTAAAAAAATCTCATTTATGAATCAAAATCGGATGATTCAAGAGTGTGTTCTTATGAAACTAAGCTAGTAGATCACATCCATGTGGTTAGATTCAAGAGAAACAAACTAAAATCCATAAAAATTGTAGTCCATACACTAGTTATCATATTTCCAGTTCTTATATATATATATATATATATATATATATATATATATATATATATATATAATTCATAAAAATTGATCATCCAATTTTGGACGATCAGCATTCCCATTCGTTCCCTCCGGCACCTACGCCCTCCCTGCCCCATCTGAACCCCCAAACCCCCGCCTCCCTACCCCTCCTTGCACCAAATAAACTACATAAACAATGCTCCACTCATTTGGTAGGAACAGTTTGTGCATGTCATCATATCATGGAACGCTGTGAATTTGAACTCCATTGGCACACATGTGGTTGAATAACCATTGCAAAAGGTAGGGGTTGGTGGTGAGTGTCAGGGTCTTAACTCCCTAGCTCTATTATGGGTCCAAAAAAAAAACTCTAGGGGTGTGTTTGACTGCTTCTCCAAGCTTGGACAGAACGCATGTTCAACACAGACAAAATACATGTCTATTCAGGACAAAACAAAATGTCCTTGTTCATTATTTGCTTGATTAAACAAGGAAAGTGTGTTCCTTGTGTTCAGCATTTAGTTTGTGTAGAGTGGATAGCTTGAAAACATATGAAAAACAAGTTGGATAGCTTCGTTTGAATCGTATGACCCAATTTGGCCCACCAAATCAGTGTTTGAACAAGTTTGGATTGGATTTTAAACTCGAATATGGTCTTGAACTAGATCCAAATACCAAATAATATTTAAAATTTTGGTAATTTAAAAAAAAGAAATTCATATTTTTGGATGATTAAATGCTTTAATGGGTATCATATCATATCCAATTACGAAAGTATGTCAAAACATTATGTATTTTAATCCTAGATATGGGTCTCATACCATATCCAAATACCAAACAATGCTTAAAATTTGTGTATTTTGGCCAAAAAATAAATAAATTCATATTTTTTGGATTTACAAATGCAACACTACCTTCATCAGGAAAAAAGAGAAAAAAAACATAAATTATTGGGACGTTGAACACAAAAATACTTACACAACAGAAAAAAATCTTCAAACAAAGAAAAAAATAAAGAAAAGGTATTTCCAAAAATTAGGATATTCAATCTATCTGAAAACCAATAAGGAGGCTTGTCTTCCAAATAGAGGAACTATTAATTATAGCTAAATTAGCAAAAGCTCTTGTTGACATTACACGATTTGTCCACATGCATAAATCTAGGTCTCTAAAATCGAAGAAGCCTGGTGATGATATCTTGATTAACCAATCTAGGTCGACCCTATTATTGAACCTAGCGGATCCAAACCTGTTATCTACATTTGGCGTGAATAGTATGATCAAGATAGAGATAATGCTAACCACTTTTGGCGTGAATAGTTGATCAAGATTGATTTAATGCTAACCACATTTAGCATGAACAGCTAGAGACCGATCGGTCTCTCAATAATATGGATAAACTAGAAGAGAGAATTTTCTAAAAACAAGGTGGATGTTAGAAAAGATAATAAGTTTATCTTATCTCATAGAAAGGCTCATCAAGATAAAAAATGCTATGCATATAATGTGTAAAAATGTTGAAAAAATTAAAGAAAGATTATATTGTCAGCACGTGGACGTAGGCACCATTGTCGAACCACCAATATTGAGTCTCTCTCTCTCTCTATCTTATCACTGGCTTCTGAATTTGTTTATGATATTAGAGCTAAAATCGTGAATTCATACGGTTTATTTTCATGGTTGCTTCTTCTTTCTCAATAAAATTCTCATATCCCGCAACTTTTAACATTGTCAATTTTGTGTCATTAAAATTGACACACACTAACTATCTACTCTAGAGGATGCAACTATTGAGATTTATAGAAAGTCAAGACCTCCAGGGATTCATAAGCTATGAATCCTACGTCCCATAGTAGTTTATGGTTGATGATAATGGAGCTTGTGCCTAAAATCCAGATTTTATCGCATGGAGGAAATTGAATCGGCTACTACGTGGGTGGATAACTGGCACCTTACCCAAAGACGTTTTCAGATTCATCATTGAGCTTGACACTGCTGCACAAGTGTGGTTGACTCTTGAAGAGGCATTTGCTCTTGACTCTCAAGAGTGTGAATGTTATTTTCTGCAGAAGCTTCAAACATTTCGAAAAGGTAGTCTTTCTCTCTTTGAATACATAGCCTCCTTCAAGAATACCTATAATGAGTTTGTCGTTATTCGCAAATCTGTCGATGACATGAACAAAGTATTCTCATTGTTGAACAGTCTTAGACATGAATATGAAGCATTTATCATAATAATGATGAAGCCACCAATTCCTAGATATAAAAAGCTAATTTCTTTGCTCCAGTCCCATGAGACTTTTAAAACTCGCCAGACCCCTGATCAGGATCTTCGTCCTAATCAAAATATGGCATTCATAAGCCAACATCAAGATAAAAATCAAAACAACAAGAGAGAAGGTTTTCAAAATCGTTTTTCATCTCAAGGTCGTGGTTTCTCTCAAATGGAAAATCAATCATCGTCAAAATAAGAAAGGAAGTCAGCAAAATGATAAGCATGTAGTCTACCAAATCTATTCAAAACTGAATCACACTGCATTGAAGTCTTACCACAGGTTTAATCAAATGTATTAAGTCAGTGGCATTCCCAAAGCATTGGCGGTTATGACAGTCTCAGATAATCAAGATCATGCTTGGTTCCCTTATACGGGTGCAAGCTCTCATGTCATAGTCGACCCAGGTATGCTGCATAAGCTTAATCCCTACTTGGGTCATGAAAAAATAATGGTGGGAAATGGAGAAAAACACTCAATAACCCATGTTGGCTCAGTTGACCTTCAAATAGTTCAAAAAAATATAGACTTGGTAATGCTCTAGTTGTTTCTAGCATGAAAAAGAAATTGATTTCTATTAGCCAATTAACATATGATCAACCTTTATTTTTTGAGTTCTATAATGATCGATTTCTTATAAAGGACAAGGTGACCAAGAGACATATATCTTCAAGGCTTAGAAGCGACAACCTCTACATCATGGAACCTACAAAGAAAGAGGCTTTCTTTTCGAATAGACATCACAATGTGAGCAAGGAAGAATGGCATCGCCGGTTGGGATACTCGAGTACGCAGATAGTTGACTTTTTGCAAAATAAAAGATTGATTTCTTTCCCGGCAAATAAAAATAACAATAAAACCATTTATGAAAGTTTCATCATGGCCAAGTCAAGTCGACTCCCATTTACTAATTCTAAAGTATCTTCTAGTAAATCTTTCTCGAAGATACATTACGACATTTGGGAAGCATCACCTGAGGTTTCTCACCAAGGTTTCAAGTATTATGTTATTATGGTCGATGACTTTTCTAGATATGTTTGGATATACCCGTTAAAATTGAAATCTGATTTTCTTAATCGATTTTATAAGTTTCATACGTTGATTTTTAACAAATTCAATGCCTCTGTTAAAATCTTTCAATCTGATGGTGGAGGAGAATTCATGGGACATAAATTTCAACAATACTTAAGAGACAATGGAATTCATCATAATGTTTTCTGTCCTCACACGCCCGAACAAAATGGACGTGCGGAAAGGATACATCATAGTATTGTTGAACTGAGTCTTGTCATGATGTTTTATGCTACTTTGCCTACAAAATTTGGGTAGAGGCTTTTCTCACAAGAGTTCGGTTAATCAACCGCTTACCCAGTTTATCATTAAAGATGGCATCCCTATATGAAAATTTATTTCGCAAAAGGCTTAAATATGGATAGCTCTATGTGTTCGGGACAAGGTGTTTTCCGCATTTATGTAATTATGTCAAGAACAAATTTTCTCTGCGGTCTCTACCATGTGTATTTTTGGGCTATAGCGATAAGGGATATCGCTGCCTACATGTTGATACTGGTCAAGTTTACATCAGTCACCATGTGATTTTTTATGAAAATTGTTTTTCTTTTCAAGAGAGTTTGTATCATGGTCATGATCTTTCTCATTGGGAGCAAGTCAACAAGCGTCCAGTCGTACATATTGACAACAGAAATCGAAGCACCATCCTCATCAATTTGGATCATCTGGAGAACACTGCTATCAGTCTCAACCTGGATGACCCTCAATAGTCGCCACCCATGGTGCCTTCACACACCACTCCCACGGGTACCTCGGTCTCACCTTCCACTCCTTCACTGACTCCTTCCCCTGTTTCCTCTCATTCTACTGTCCCCTCTAATAATTCTCATCCTATGTTGACTCAGGCTAAGGCCGGTATTATCAAACCCAACCCAAAATATTTTTTAGCCAAGTTCAACATCTCTCTTGAACCCAAAACAGTTAAAGGGGTCTTATCTCACTCGAGTTGGCTTCGGGCCATATAGGATGAAATGATTGCTCATTCCCATACCAAAACTTGGGAATTTATTTTTAAGACCTATGACATGAATATTGTCAGTTGCAAATGGGTTTTTAAGACAAAGCTTCATGCTGACAGTTCCTTAGATCATCTCAAAGCTCGCTTGGTCACCAAAGGGTTTTACCAAGCTTTTCAGAGTCAAATTTCTTGAGACTTTCTCCCCTATTATCAAACCCACTACCATTCACATTGTCCTATATGTTGCCTTAGCTTTCTCTTGGGCATTTCGTCAGCTTGACATAAAAAATGCCTTACTTCATGGCTCTCTTGATGAACCTAGTTTTAGTGATGTTTTAAAACCCACCCATGTGTGTAAACTTTATTGTGCTTTATATGGGTTACGTCAATCTTCTCATATGTGGTTTGATTGCTTCAACATTTTTTTGTTGGGTATGGGTGTCTTTTGCAGTGTGGTTGATTCGTCTCTTTTCATATCCTGACATGCACTAGGGTGTACTTTTTTATTATTGTATGTCAATGGCATCATTATCACTGGGAGTAATCCTGCTTTTTTAACTGATGTTATTAAGCAGTTGAACATAGAGTTTGCCATGATCGATCTTCACCATTTGGGGGGGGGGTCAGGTCTAATAGTTTGATGCAGGTCTTTTCCTTAATCAAACTCGCTATGCTTATGAGATTCTTGACAAGGCTCAAATGAAGGATTCTCGTCCCATCTCTACTGCTATAGTCAACTGCCCGTCACTGCCTCCTTCTTCTCCTCCTTATGTCAATGTTCGCTACTATTAGAGTTTAGTTGGTAGCCTCCAGTATCTCGCTTTCACTCGTCCAAACATCTCATACAATGTTAATTATGTTTGTCAGTATATGTACGCTCCTAATGAGTTTCATTTTCAGCTTGTCAAGCGTATTCTTCGGTACATCAACGGCACCATACATTTTGGCATCCTCCTTATTGCTCATAATCCTCTCGTTCTTTATGGGTTTTCAGATGTTGACTGGGTTGGTTGGCCCACCACCCGTCGGTCTACCTCTGGCTATTATTCCTATCTTGGTGGCAATTGTATCTCTTAGAGTGCAAAGAAGCAACCAACGGTCGCCCGCTCGAGCATTAAAGCTGAATATTGCTCTTTAGCCTCCGCCACTGTTGAGCTCACTTGGATCACATTTATCTTTCGTGATCTTGGTCTTTACATTCCACAGGCTCCTATAATATTTTGTGGTAATCTCTCAGTCTTGCATGTGATTGTGAACCCTGTGTTTCACAATCGCTCTAAGCATGTCAAGATCGACTACCACTTTGTGCGTGAGAAGGTCGCTCAGTGTCAACTTATTACAGCTTTCATCTCTTTCCATCTCTAAGTTGTTGATATATTTACCATGCCACTAATGAAGGTCGCCTTCCATTCTCTCAGACCAAAACTCGACTTGTGGACCGCACCACCGCCCAGTTTGAAGGGGGTATTATCAGACCTAGCAGATCCATACCTGTTATCCACATTTGGCATGAACAGTTTGATCAAGATAGAGATAATGCTAACTACATTTGGTGTGAACAGTTAGGGGCCGATCGGTTTCTCAATGATATGAATAAACTGGAAGCGAGAGAATTTTCTGATAACAAAGCGGAAGTTAGAAAAGATATGAGGCTTATCTTATCTCATAGGCAGGTGCCATTGTCGAACCATGTATATCGAGTCTCTCTCTCTCTCTCTCTCTCTCTCTCTCTCTCTCTCTCTCATCATTTTTTCTTTTATCGTTAGCTTCCGAATTCATTTAGACCCCTCATTGAAGATGTTGATTCAGAATGCAGACTACCTCTCTTCTGCATGATTCAAGATATACCTTACGATCTTGAGGGATAAGATCCAGAAATACCTTCCACCAAAACCATTCTCTACTAGCAACAAAGGAATCCCCTTCAGTTCATCCAGCAACAAATGGAACCCACCAAAACTATCTCTAACAGTAAAGCTAGTCAACCATTTACTACGATGTGACTAGGTCTTTGATCCCAATGGTGGTTTTCCCATCCTTCATGAAAAAAAAAAACATTTACTATGGTAAATACCGAACACGTTTACCTTTACCCAGCCATTAGCTTCTACTAGCTGGTTGAAGCCCAAGATATCTGGATCTATTGCAAACCACATTGTCAAAGTGGCTTGAGGAAGAGAACCAGATAAATCTTGCACACCTAAGCTTTTCTTTTTTTATGCCTTAATTGATGTCAAGCAATCTTAATGGGTATATTTTTCACATCCTTCCACACAAACTTAGGCTCTGTTTGGGAACCCATGTCGGAGGGACTTGCAAGGAGTCAGAGAAAGAACTACTGGATTTCAAAGGAGTTGTGGACTCCCTCTTTTATTTGGAAGCATAAACAACTCCTTAAGGATTAAGGCTTTCAACTACTACTGATTCCTCACCTTGTTTGGGAACTAGTAGCATGGTATTTGAGTAGCAAAGAATGTAGAGAAAAGATATATCAAATTTAATTGTATAATTGACATTTAAATTTTTTTGACAAACAAGTAAATTTAAATCATTGTCTTGTGTAGAAAATAATTTTACATATAATATGAATTACAATTGGATTGAATCTCATGCACTTTAAAATTAAGTATACTTTTAAAACTACCAAGTTTTACCCAATAATTAATGCATTCAGATAAACTAACTAAAAAATGCAAACTAAAAGCATAAGTGCCATTAAAAAGTTATAAAGGAGATTGCTTATCATTTCAATCAAGTATCTAATTTGCTAGGCCCGCCCAAGTATCAACCTCAAGCTTCCTAATAATAATAATGGCTAAAAAAACTACGTCTACAGGCTATTGATGAATTGGATTAGATTTGAATCTAACCATGTGTCTTATTCCAAACAGTGATTTTAATACAAAATACTTTGAATATGTAAATCCAAATTGATATCAGAAACACAGCTAAGGTTTGGACCAAAGATTTGAACAAATCCAATCCATTTTTCACCCTATTATTAAGAACCCAAAGAATTTAGATATGGGTCAGATATCCAATTGAATATGGGTCTATTCAGTTAGATTTAATAAAAAAATATCCTTGCCAAAGACTTTAGATATTAATCGGATATCCAATTGAATATGAGTCCATTCAATTAGATTTGACAAAAAAAAATCCGATTCATATTCAACCTAAATATGAATTTTATATAAAGATTCTAAGATCAAATACGACTCCAAATCCAAACAACATGCATCAATGTAATATTGTTTTTTATCCAAATCCAATGTTTGACCATTGTGTGGGATTTGGATTACTTAGATCCAAATGAATATGAAATGGCTAACATGAGAGAGAGAAGTAAATGTCTTTCGGTAACTACCCACCGGTACAAAGTGAGGAGTTGTAAATACCTACTCACTCACTGTGGATGAAGTTGAAAGAGGGTACAACTGAGGATTTGTAACCTCCTGGATACCAACCTAAATTCATAATTAACTGCATTCATTCTCCCAAACATCCTTTAATTTTTTTTTAGAGTAGTCCAACTCAAATAACTGTCTCTCATACCTCCGACACCCTCCTCCCAAACACAGCATTATCATCCTTGGGTCCCAATATCGTTTTCTTGATGCTAGCGACCGAATGATTAAGATTCATATACTCTGGATTCAACGTGCAAGCTGGAGCATATGATGCATCCAAAACCTGTTCTGCACGAATATGACGAAGATGTTTATAATAGCTGAAGTGATAGGATAAAAACTATTAGCTATAAGTGGCCGACTGTTCGCCCAAGGGACGAACCAAAATTCAACTTGGTTTCCCCTACTAACAGTGCATTTTACATCTTTCATCATTCCATGGGCTGCCCATATAATTCCCTTCCAAATACATGATCCTTGATCCCTCTTATTTAGCATCCAAATAAAATGTTTTTTTTAATATATTTGGCATGCATAAACTCAATTCAAGGTGCTGCAGAACAAGTCATGACACTCCAAGACAACTTAATAATACATCTCATATCCATTGTAAAAAAAGTCTTGAATGCCCAAGCCCCCATCATCATCTTTCCAGATTCTAACTCTCTCAACATAGAAGATGAACAGAATTTTTAGTCACACCATCTCTCAAACTTTGGCATGAATGATTCACATTCCTTCACTTAAACTGAGAGGCCGGAAACACATCGTCTAAAAGAGAGAGAACGAAGAAAGAACCGATTTTGGCTAATGTAATTCTACCAGACCTTGAAAGCTTCAAACCATCCCAACCTTCCATTGACCTGCTAAAAAAGGTTCACACGTACGGTACTTAAGTGCTTCCTAGTAACCCCAAATATTTCAAAGGAAGAACTCTTTTTATCCAGACTGAGAAACCGAACCACTTCCTCTACATGACTGTTAGAGAGATTAAGGAAGAAATATGGATTTTTCATTACTAACAAGAAGGCCTGATTTGCTCTCAAATTCTTTCATAACTTCAATTGTTGAACCGACTTCTGTTTGCCCTGTATAAAACATAAAGCATCAGCTGCAAAAAAATGAGTGACTCCATTTGAAATAAGAGACTGCATTAAGGATAATCTGAACCATCTTCTCTAACAGATAAAGCCTTCTCAACAACTGCTCCATAACAATAAGGAAAAGCTATGAAAGTTGCCACAGGTGTGAAACAAAATGGATTCACGACTAAAGAAGGCAACAGAGAAATTTGACGCTTCGTCCAAGGATGGCATGGACTGAGGGAAAGGGGGCCCAGCTCGTCCCGTTTGGACTGGGGATGGAGGACATGAAACAAGGATGGAGGTTAAAATCAAAACCCATGCAGGGATGGACTTACGCTGTCCCCCACCCCGCCCCATCCCCGATCCCCACCTTGTTCCGCCCTGTCCCATCCCCAATCCTTCTTTAGGGATGACAATGGACAGAGGAGAAATTCTTTAGGGATGACAATTGACAGAGGAGAAACAGGCCCCGCCTCGCACCATTTAAACCAGGGATGGAGGGCATGAAACGGGGATGGAGGAGGTTAAAATCAAAACCCATGAAGGGATGGAGGGCAGGATTTTGAGACAAAGCAAGGGTGGAGACCTCGTCCCCCGCCCCCACCCCGCTCCACTGCCATCCCTAGCTTAGTCCAACATATTATTCAACCCCTCCACTTCAGATTGGTCATCCCTGAAAAAACAAGACGACGAGATTTTCATACGACACTTAAACTGAGCCTGAAAATATTTTGAACTTTGATCCCCTATTTCAATCCATTTGCATCTTGATTTTTGGTGTCAAAAGGACTCTTCCATCATTAGTAGTCTCTACAGTTCATCTTGCACAAACAGACTCTTATCCAGTGCACTCTCATTCCTTGCATCAACCTCAGATTGAATGACCCCCAATTCAGCTGGCAACTGCTGAATTCACAAGGATATATCTCCAATGGACATTTTGTTCCATTCAGACAATTTTTTCCGGACAGCCCTAATCTTTTGTACACTCGATACATGGGAACCCTTCTAACATTAGTGGTCCATGTCTCTTTAATAATATCCAGACATTTAGGTTCCAACAACCACATTTTGAAAATGTTAAAACAGGAGCCATGAAGAGCCTCACCTTGAATTTTTTCACCTATATCGATCAAAAGAATTTGCAAAAAAAACATTCCAAAGCTCAGTAGTATACAGAATTCAATGATCCTCTACACATTACAAATTGGAATATTAAAAACAAAAAAAAACATCAGATAAAAACATGGAAAAAGTGGGGGTGGGGTGGTCTGAACAGCTATTTTGTGTGATTTGGGACGTGCGAATGCGTGGAACAGCTTGGCTTGTTTCCCAGCTTTAAAGGTACTAACACCGATCCAGTTACAAGACATTAGGTTGGAAATACAAAAGGAATCATCCAAAGAGAACGCCTTCATCCATCAAATCAAGAAGATGAGCATTTCCACCAATAATGAAGCCTCTCATTACCAGCTGAGGTAACAAGAATTCCCCCCAAAACCCTAGAGGGCTCAATGAAAGAGGATTCCTAGAGGACAATTTTCAACACTTTCAATCACACGTTTGCCAAAAGTAATTAGTACCCTTCTCCTTCACACCCTAGATTATGGTTTTAAAACAAAGGGAAAGTGAATCGCTTTCAAATGATCACCTGCACATGCACTTATCAAACAATACACCACATTCAGGCTCAATTCTCAAGTATCTAAGCAATTCTAAGGCTTATGGCAGCATGGATGACTTACAGGAAGGACGGGACCTGGAAGAGAATGTTTCATGAATATTACAAAACCAATAAATTCGAGCAGTTCTTAATTACCTGCTAACCAACAAGACCTCGTCTTGCAACAAGTGATAGGTCGTTAGGTCCACATACCATAAAATAAACACTGCACAATATGCTCTATGTCAAACTGATCAAACTTAACAGTCCATTTGTGGTTCTAATATAAAGCATTAAACTATTGGTAATCTCTGTTAGGCATGGGAGGAAAATCTCCGTTTTGTGATGGAGGCATATCTCTATTAGGCATGTCCCTGCCCTGGTAACCATTGGCCTGGAAATTGCTTCCCTGATATCCACCCTGGTGATTGTTTCCCTGGTGGCCCTGGTAATTGTTTCCAGGATATCCACCCTGGTAATTGTTGGTTGGCATGCTACCCCTCTCTCTGTTCTGGAAATTGCCAGTTCTCACACCTCCCATGTCCCTGTTAGGCATATCCCTGTTCTGGAAATCTCTTTGCGGAATGTAACCTGGAGCTCCTGCTGGCATGTCACGGGGTGGCATAGCATTTTGAGCATTAGGAATAGGATTTTGAAAGTCTAGGTTAGGCATGGGAGGCAAGTCACGGGGTGGTATAGCATTTTGAGCATTAGGAATAGGATTTTGAAAGTCTCGGTTAGGCATGGGAGGCATGTCGCGGGGTGGCATAGCATTTTGAGCATTAGGAGTGGGATTTTGAAAGTCTCGGTTAGGGATGGGAGGCATAGCATTTTGAGGATTGGGGGTGGGATTTTGGAAGTCTCGGTTAGGCATGGGAGGCATAGCATTTTGAGGATTGGGGGTGGGATTTTGGAAGTCTCGGTTAGGCATTTCTCGGCTCTGGAAGTCTCGGTTCTGCATGTTCTCTCTTCTCCTCTCAAAGTTTCTTGACCTGTCAAAATTGCGAGGTCTATCATTCCGCCTGGACCTCTCATTTGCCCTGGCATTGTTGCGCACCCACTCTTCATGGTACTTTGGATCGTATGGTACTGCTTTCCCATCTATGAATGGCTCCCCTGTGAAGCAACAATACATAGATGGAGGCAATTAAAAAAGTAAAAGAAGTTGAATCCAGATGCATTTTGGAAAGTTAAAGACATGTTTTTCCAACTAAAATAAAAGCCCTGTAGAAGAACATAACTCATATTACAAAGCATCAAAAAGGATTTAATACAATATCAAGATTCTCTTATAAAATTAAAATTCTACAATATTGAAGACTGATATAAGAGTGTTCTACATGATCGAACTAAACACAATGAGAACCGGAATTAGACTATTAGAGAAATTTCCTGTCATTTGAGATATACTATTATATAGGAATAACATATACAGACCTCCATAGTCTTTGTTTTTGACATCAAGATAGGAATCCGGAAGAACCCAACGAACTCTTGGTAATGCTGCCAAAAAACAAAAATTAGGAAATATCTATACCAATTAAAACAAGGAAAAAAAAGGAAATCAAAAACAAAATTGAGTCCAACTTACGTTTGATTTTGTATGAGATTTCTTCTGAAACTATGCATCCAAAAGCGAAATAGTGCCTAGTTGAAACAGAGTAAATTGATTTCTTTGCTTCCTCCTCACTGCAATCAGAGAACATGACTATGAGGAAGGATACAGAAGAAGAATCATAGAGCTCATTGAATAATTTCTCTGTGCTCCAAGAAACCAAAAATGATATGTCATCACGACATGCCAAATGGGCTGCCATACCCGTGTCGATGTTATAGACAAGCGTCGACACAGGTACAGGTACCAGGCACAGTGTGGGTACGCCACAGGTCGGGTCCTACACTGCGCCGGGTAGAGTATATCAGATACGAAACTCAAAAAAACAAAAAAAAAGAGCAAAATCGCCCTCCCATACCCTCACTCTTCTCATTCTTTTTTTTTTGTTATTCCCCCCGACACCCCTTTTTCAAAACCCTTGCCCCGTTTCCAGCTTCTATTTCGTGATAAGGGTGGGGGTGTGAAGGGCTGTGACATGGTAATTCAAATAACTTGGGTGCAATATATATAAATATATATATATATATATATATATATATATATATATATATACTGCTACTACTACAGTGTGTACTATCTAGTTGCAAAATCACAGTTGCCAGTTATATCCACTCAATCTAACCTCATAGATATGTTAGCATGGTTTGTATTCTAGGCATCACACTATGGATCACTTTCTCAATGTAAAAATAAGATTTTATGAGTCATGAAATTTTGGTACATTGATTTGTGGGCCATTGATCTTTAATGCCCTTGAAAAAACAACTTACGTTTTGCAAAAAACTGATCTAAAACCTGTTTTCTACTAAAGAAACTATATCTATCACATTTGTAAGGTTAAATTTACAAAAAAAAAATAAAAAATTTGTGAAAAAGTTGTGTTTTCTATTAGATTGCTTGTACAAAAACTATAGCAAATGTATATTGTATATATACGCACAGGAAACTATAAGTTTCTTTAGGTTTTTAAGTTTGTTTCTTCAAATTTGGGCAATTTTGGACTTGATCAAAGTTGGCCAAGTCAAAAATTGGCCAAAAATGGTGGGTGCGGGTTTGGCCGCATCCAACGCTTGTTGACCCACACCTAGCCGTGTCGGGTGCTGCACCCACACATGCACCCAGTAGTGTCACAGCAGGTGCTTCAGGGATACATAAGCACCCATGTTACACAGCTCAGATGTGATTTAAAATCTCACTGTCCCCTTTTCTCATGTTTGCTTATACATGATAACTGCTCCCTCGCACCATTGTGAGAGAATGTTTCTCATTTTGGACCAAGCAACAGCGCTCTAAGACCTTCAATATTTCCTATAAAAAAATTGGGAATGTGCACAACCACATAAAGTTCTTCAGTTTGGATTTTACAAAACAGCATGTGTTGTCCTAATTATTTCTCTCAATTGGAACAAACATGTCCAGATACCAGCCCTTTCAGCACGAGCAACAACCAGGAAAATCAAAGTAGCACAACGAAATTCAAGTTCTAACACTAATGGGGTTATTTGTCTATACGCACTTATCAGGAACGGCTAAGCTGGGATATTACAATGTCAATCCTCAATGATGTCTCCAATTTGTCCCAGTTTTTTGATAAATTCGCTAACAGAAAGAAGTCGTAAGAGTCAATAATATACTCAGTATGATTATGAGAATACTGCCTACTCAGTGTTCCAATAAAACAACCATACTTTTTAAAACCCTAAATTACACAAAATGAAGAGTAAGGAAAATATTGTTCCAAAACCGAACAATTATCTCATTCCCAAAAAAAGGTTGCCACAGAACCAGATTTTGGAATGTATATCAGAATTTACGGATAAAAGCATACAGATTAACTTATAAGCAAACACCCATCATTCCTCGTCATCATTTCTTTTCAGATCACCCAAATAAAAATGAACCAACAAGAAGAAGAAACACAAACGGGAATCCGAAAACACCCATTCCCCTTACATGAAAAAAAGCCACAAGATGAGAGAGAGAAACGAAATGAGTAAAAAGCAAGAAACTTACGACCCAAGAACCTGAGCGAGCGTCTTAATATAGCTATCGATGATCTCGTCCCTGGTGGGGTTTCCCTCGGGAGGCTCCACGACGACGAGCCAGTGCTCGAAATCGCACCCATCCAACAGAATCGTCTCCTTGGGCGGCCGATTGCTCCAGTTGGGCGAAGAATCGTTGAGAGACGAAGTAGTCTGCCTGGTCGAGAAGCACCGCACGCCCGTCACCAGAACCCGCACGATTTCCGGCAGCGCCGCAAGGGAACGAAGGGGGAATCCGAAGGGCCGCGAACGAGCGACGGTCGAGAAGGAGGACGACGACCTCCAAGACTTGGTGGCCACGCCGTGGCAGGAAGACATAGGGGAAGCAAACGCCCTCCTAAGAAGATGGGATTTCCCCAAGATCGCCGACGCCATCGCAGATGGGGACGAGAGAGGGAAGAGGAGGGAATGGGTTTGGAGAGGATACCCTATAACTCTCTTAAACCCTAGAGAGAGAGAGAAGGGGGGCGTGAGGGTTTTTATAAGGAAGGCACTCGGGGAGTGCGTATCTCACCCTTGTTCGGCATCTTTTTTTGGATTCTGGATCCAGTACATTATTGTGTTGGAGATTTTCCAATGTCCTATTATTGAGCTTGCTCACTCTTTAGATCCGACTTAGTCTGTTCAGACTGAGTGAATCTGTAGAAAATGCTTAGACCCGACTCGGCCTGATGTTTTTATATTATTTTTTTTTTGCTATTGACTCGATCTAGGCCTGCGAGACTGACTCGGCTTGATCGTCTGTTGACTCAGCTTGGTTTGGGTCATGCTCAGACCGAGCGGCAAGACTGAAGGCTGACTCAGTCTGCAAGCGCATACCAAGTCTGCCCAATACCCAGGTTGACTTCGTCTTTGCTGTGCAGTTGCCGATGGTTGCTGCAAGAGAAACCCTTCCCCCCTCTGTCTATTTGAACGTGATGGCACCGCTGCATTATGCATTTTGTTTTTTGTTTTTTGTTTTTTTAAAATCTCCGGCCACCGAAAACCTAACCAGCATTGAGGGTAGAGGGGACGAACCTTTTTGCGCCTCCTCACTGCGAACGGCAAGGTTCGGCCCCTGCCCCTGCAGTTTTCTCCTTTCTTTCCTGTCATCAGCAACCTGTCGGTTGCCGGTTGTAAGGGCAGAGGAAACCCCACCCCCTACCTTCCCCATTGTTATGAGCGGCAGGAACAGGGTCCTCCTTATCTCTGTGTCTCTGCAAATTGTCGACAACTGCACAATTGCTGGCATTTTTTGTTTTTTGTTTTTTGTTTTTTGTTTTTTGTTTTTTCAAAGAAAAGGGAAAACGAAACTTACCTAACCAACGGTGGCGTCCCTCGCTACTATTGCCCCTCCCTCTTCTCCTTTCCTCTTTCTTTTTGAGTATCCCACTTTGCCGAAAATGATAGGTGAAGGGAAAGGGGACCCATGGCTTTCATAGCCATGGGTGAGGGTAGGTGTTACCTTTCTCACCCCCTTCTTTCTTTAACCAGGGAATATGTTTCCCCCCTCCTGCTCTCCACTTTTTATTCGTGGGAGAGAGAGAAGGGTAGCGCCCCTCCTCCTCTCGTAATCGCCCCAGTAACCCACCTGGGCAGCCTTACAATTTGGTACTTTGTTCTACTGAAATTTGGGAGCAAGCTTGTCCTGACTAGTTAGTTGAGTCATATGCTTAAATAACTCTGATATGTCTCTTACAATTATTGCTTAAACATTCATTCTTTTAAATAAATGAATAATTGTTTGGTTTGGTGGATGATAAGTGTAAGCTCTTTTATATTGTGTTTGGTTATCCAATTGAGAGTGAAACTCTAAAGGCCTTGGGTTTCTGGGAAGATTTTCACAACGGTTAAAAAAAATCTACATTTTCAAGGGGTATGAGTTAGGGTCATTACACTTAGCAAATGTCTCATTGACATAGGATTTAAAAGGAGTGTAGTCGATAACTCCTTGTTTACATTGGTCAAAGAAATAAGAACTACCATAATTCTAATACATGTCAATGACATTATAATTTCTGGCAGTGATCAAAAATCAATCGATGAGACCAAGATCACATTGAAAAAAATGTTTGAAATTAAGGATTTGGGGCAATTAAAATACTTTCTTGGTATAGAGGCGGCACACTCTAACAAAGGTATTTTTATTTGTCAACGTAAGTATGTATTGGACTTGTTAAAGGAAACAGGTACCCTTGCAGTCAAGGCAGCCGACACTCCCATGGAGGTAAATCTCACGTTGTTGAAGGAAGAAGGAGATGAAATCAGTAAAGTAAATAGCTTTTAAAGACTCATCAGAAAGCTCGTCTACTTGACTGTCACCCGTCCAAACATTACCTATGTTGTGAACACCCTTCGTCAATTCATGCGCTCACCAAGAAGGTCTCATCTTAAAGCAACCCACAGGGTACTGAGATACTTAAAAGGGACACCGGGTAAAGGGATACTATTCAAGAGGAACAATTGCACATCAATCACAGGTTATGCAAATGCAGATTCACTACAAGAAAATAGGGGATTAGCGACGGAATGTTTCTGTCGCTAATTAGCGACGGCTTAACGAGAGAAACAAATCCGTCGCTAAGAACCGTAATATTTACGAAAATATCGACGGAATAGCTTCCGTCGCACAATCCGTCGCAAATTAACGACGGCTTAGCGACGGAATGTTTGGTCGTAATAACCGCGTATTTTAGCAACGGATTTTGCGAGGGAAAGTATGCCATCGCTATTGAGCAACGAATTTAGCGACGGAATATTTTCGTCGCTACGTAGTTATATTAATTTCCGACGGCTTTGCGACGGATTTAGGCCGTCGTTAAATCCGTCGCTAAAATACACGTAAATCCCTAATCAGAGCCCTCTTTCTCTTTTTTGTTTCGTTGTTCCGCTGTTCCCGCCGGCCGCCCTCTCCCATATCTCGCCTGTCGGTGTCTCCCCGATCCCCACCGCCCGTCGCTCCCCGGCCTGCCGCCCTGCCCGTTGCCCCCGGTCCGTCGTCCCCCTACCGGCGTCTCCCAGGTTTTTCCGATAAAATACCCTTTTTTCTGATAAAAGGGGTGGATGCCCCTTTTAGTTTTTTCGGCAGCCGGTCGGCCCCCCTGCCTCGTTAGTATTTTTCGGCAGGGGGGCCATAAAATGCCATGGCTAGTACCCTTGACCCAATGGCCTATGCTGGGTTCGGCTTATGCAAAGGAGATAATGGCCACAAGAATTGAATCCAAACTGCCTGTCTAGCAGCTGGTTCCATTCCAACTCCGCTAACCGCTAGGGTCATTGGTTGTTGATTCATACAATGATGGCATCCATCGTTGAACTGCCTTTCTTGAGCTTCAAAGAATTTTTTTGAGCTCTGGCTGAGAACCAAACAACCCATCCATGTTGGTTGGATGACATTCATTGCATTAAGGAATGACAGCTGAGGGGGATCCTGGTGGTATCATAAAGAGGGTCTCGTTAACAACTAGGCCCATGCACCCTTGTGCCCTAGGCATGCCAGGCAAACCTGCATAAGAACTTGTAGCACAGGAAGCCTTCTAATCTTTTTCCCCGTTTCCCTCCTTTTTTTAGGACTTCTTTTTACGTCCAACACTCGGGTGACTTCACGTTACGCTTCCAATTCTTTCATTCAAACATGGTTACTATACAATATTCAATCAGTCAGACCTTACAAGATGGATCCATTTACTACATGATTTCTATATCAAAGCAAAAGCAACAAAAAGCTTATGTTTCCACACCAAGCCACTGACCGTTCTCTTCCAGAAATGGTCTTTATTATCATTTAATAGTTGAGAACATGTAAATAAAGCTAACAAAACATCTCAACTATATACATATATATATATATACATATATATATATATATCATGAAACATTAAATATTTCAAAAATAAACTATATTAGTTATATATTATGGAGAGAAGATGGCCAAATACATCATAAATATGATATATAAAAAATATTTGTGTTTCTGCATTATGATTCAGTCATCGTAATAGATTTGTGTTTCCTAATTCTCGAATTATTCCAATTCCTGTTTTCATCTTTAGCATAAATCTGATTTTCATTTTATGTCTTGTTTGATGTCAATTTTTTATTTTTCTGTTTTCATTGTTGAATTTCCTGCTTTTCAATTGAGTCTGTTCATGTTTGCTTTCTTTTTCAGCATTGCATTACCTGTTTTTCTTTTCTGAATTTTCAGTAATTTTCTGTTTGCTTTACTGTTTACATTAGGTATAGTTTTTAGTTTTTCTTTTCTATTGCTAATTGTTCCTGTTTTTAATTTCTGGTTCTAATTTCCTGTTTTTAATTTTTACCTGTTTTCTTTTCTTTCATTCAAAATTCTGTTTGTCCAGTTTTATGTTTCATGCTTTTATCTGATTTTTTTATGTCTATTTCATTCAAATTTTATTTTCCTGAATTTTTTTATAAGTTCATTTTTCTGTTTTCCTGTATTTCAATTTCCAATTGTGTTTTTCTCGTTATTTTCTTGTTTCATTTTTCTGTGTTTGCTTTTGATCATTGCATTTCATGTTTAGATAATTCCTTATCTGCATTTCTTGTTCTGCTAATTTTTGTTAATCTTTTAGTTTTTCATTCTTGTAAAAGTTCTGTTTAGTCTTTTTGCTTCCTTTGCATAAGTGTTTGTGTTTCCCTAATTAGCTTCAATATTCATTGCAGTATATTACTTGCACACTTTATTTCATCGCATTTCATCATTAGATATATCATCATCAGTTTAGTTGTTTTTTGCATTGCATAAGTGTTTGTGTTTCCCTAATTAGCTTCAATATTCATTTTAACACAGTGTTTTTTGCAGATTTCTCAACGAAACTCGCTTGTGCCCCGCCACCCATGGTAAGTGACAAAAACAATGCAAATCGGGTAAATACCCGTGGTGAGTAAGTGATGCAAGCACATCACATGTTATTTAATTTATTGAATGTAACACTTTATTGTTCACACACTCACTTAGTTGTTGATATCTAAGACTGCTTTGTTGGAGTTCGGAGATCATGCTGAGCATGATTTTAATGTATGAATATGGAAGTGTTCTTATTTTTGGAGTACGGAGTCTATGTTAGGCATGGTAGTAGTTAGTGGGATATTGAAGTGTGTTTGCTGCAGGTACATGTTTGACATTTGTTTGATATGAATTATTTCGATGTATTGCAATGTTTGATGTGATGGTATCCATGCTTGCATGTAGTTACTTTCAATTTGATTATGTCTTCCATGTGAAATTGTATACTGAAAGCTTGCTTCAAATGAATGTATCGTGTCATGAATAGTTTGCACATGAAAATATTAAGTTATCAATGCATGCATCATAATTCTTGTGATTGTATGACATCATATATTGCATGATAAATTTGATATTTTCTTCATCATAGCATTATGATGGTTCTCTTTTAACTGGTTAGGATACTATTTGTAACATCATACGACAAAATGACTGCAAACCGTGAATGGATGTACCGTAGGATAGTGGACAATGAGTTATCGCATGAATATATGGATGGTGTTGACAGTTTTATTGAATTTGCAGCGGCAAGTGTCAGTATAGTAGATCCCACAGGTCGGATTAGGTGTCCCTGCAAGATTTGTAAGAATAATCGATTTGTAGAACCTCATGGCGTTAGACATCACCTATAAATCATTTTATGTTCTATATGTGGATACATGGCTCGGTAATATAAGTATTTGTAGTTTGCAGACGATTTGATCTGGAGTTGCAAAGCGAAGTTTCACATCTCACTGATGCAGAAGTACAAAAAGAACGTGAAACTAAGTTTGTGGAGTGGTTGAAACAGTTGGTAAAGAAGCTAACATAAATTTTGTACTTATAAACAACACTAAGTTACTTAATTGATCGTGATCACAATCATTGTTTATGTTGGTGCGTAGGTTCGCAATGGTGATGTTAAAGATCAAGGAATATGTGATTTAGAAAATGGTCCGACCAAAGTTGTGCAATGCTACAACGGGTATATCGTAAATGGTTATCGATTCCATACAAAAGACTACGGTATAAACAAATTATTTCGATGTATTGCAATGTTTGATGTGATGGTATCCATGCTTGCATGTAGTTACTTTCAATTTGATTATGTCTTCCATGTGAAATTGTATACTGAAAGCTTGCTTCAAATGAATGTATCGTGTCATGAATAGTTTGCACATGAAAATATTAAGTTATCAATGCATGCATCATAATTCTTGTGATTGTATGACATCATATATTGCATGATAAATTTGATATTTTCTTCATCATAGCATTATGATGGTTCTCTTTTAACTGGTTAGGATACTATTTGTAACATCATACGACAAAATGACTGCAAACCGTGAATGGATGTACCGTAGGATAGTGGACAATGAGTTATCGCATGAATATATGGATGGTGTTGACAGTTTTATTGAATTTGCAGCGGCAAGTGTCAGTATAGTAGATCCCACAGGTCGGATTAGGTGTCCCTGCAAGATTTGTAAGAATAATCGATTTGTAGAACCTCATGGCGTTAGACATCACCTATAAATCATTTTATGTTCTATATGTGGATACATGGCTCGGTAATATAAGTATTTGTAGTTTGCAGACGATTTGATCTGGAGTTGCAAAGCGAAGTTTCACATCTCACTGATGCAGAAGTACAAAAAGAACGTGAAACTAAGTTTGTGGAGTGGTTGAAACAGTTGGTAAAGAAGCTAACATAAATTTTGTACTTATAAACAACACTAAGTTACTTAATTGATCGTGATCACAATCATTGTTTATGTTGGTGCGTAGGTTCGCAATGGTGATGTTAAAGATCAAGGAATATGTGATTTAGAAAATGGTCCGACCAAAGTTGTGCAATGCTACAACGGGTATATCGTAAATGGTTATCGATTCCATACAAAAGACTACGGTATAAACAAATCAACGATAAATAGTGGCGTGTGTGTCAAGGGTAGCAGCTACGGTGAAAATGAACATGATTACTACGGTGTTATAGAGGAAATAATGGAGTTGACTTACTTAGGCATGAATAACAGGGTTACGATATTCAAGTGTCATTGGTTTGATCCAACTGCAACAAGACTCGACAAAGCTTTAGGCATTGTGGAGGTGAATCATAAATCCAGGTTTGGAACATATGAACCATTCATATTAGCCTCGCAGGCTCAACAAGTTTATTATACTTCATATCCGAATATAAAAAAGTCAGATAGAAATGAATGGTGGGCAGTTTGCAAGGTGAAATCCAAACTATACCCCGAGTATGATCAGTTACAGGAAGATGAGTTAGCTGAAGACAGTGATTACTATCAATCAGATGATGTCTATGACTTCGCTTATGGTCACGATGTTGCGCATGATATGCATGTCATATCTCCATTGGCCGATGAAACATTCATAGAGGAATGTGATCCAAATGATGTACCAAGTGGATGGGCAAACAATGAAGAAGAAGAAGAAGAAAGTCAAACTAGTGACGAGGAAGAATTCTCAAGCTAGTGAGCAAAATCTTATACTATAAACCTCTATTTAAATGCATTGCAGTACTTGATGTGAGTTGTATTGCAATACTTGGTGTGAAAGATTAAAAATTTTATTTTAATGTATTATAATACTTGATACGAATGATTCGAATGCATTGCAATACTTGATGTGAATGATTTGAATCATTTGAATGTATTGTAATACTTGATGCGAATGCATGAGTTGTATTGCAACACTTGATGTGAATGATTAAAAATTTTATTTGAATGTATTGTGATACTTGATACGAATTATTTGAATGCATTGTAATACTTGATGTGAATGATTTGAATTGTTTGAATGTATTGTAATACTTGATACGAATGATTCGAATGCATTGCAATACTTGATGTGAACGATTTAAATTATTTGAATGTATTATAATTTATGCAACGAATGATTTGAATTATTGCAATACTTAATGTAAATGATTTGAATTATTTGAATGCATTGTAATACTTGATGCGAATGATTTGAATGCATTGCAATGCTTGATGTGAATGACTTGAATGCATTGTAATACTTGATGTGAATTATTTGAATATATTGTATGACATATGTTATTTATTAGAATATGGTTCGTGGAGGTTATAGTGGTCGCTCATCCAGTAGTAGTCAGGCTCAGCCTTCATCTTCACGGGCTCTTATGATAGGTATATCATATAACTAATTGGATGCTTGATTAGTTCAAATGCGTATTCTGAGAATTTCTAATGTATTTTTTTACAGATGATGTTGCGCCTGTACACGACCCACCTACACCAGTTGATCACACAAGTCAACAACGAACACAGGAAACAGGGTCTTTTCAGGCTGGCACAAGAAGACTCATTCGAATAGTGTATATCGATAATCAACCGTAAGTATTTTGTTTTCAATTATTGCATATCTTATAAATATTTTATATTGATATTTACTGTGTAACAATTCATGTGCAGCACGAGGTTTGAGCCACAAGAAGTAGTACAGGAGATTAGGAATTCACTTCTTCAACATCTACCAGGACCGGTTGCTCAATGGAAAGAGTACCCAAAGGAGGTGTTAGACAGATTGTGGTCCTCATTCATGGTATACAGTTGTTCCTCATAGTTAATGTGTTTCATGTTTAATTTATTTAAGTAATGCCTACTAACTTTCTGAAAATATTTGTAGGCTTCGAATCGCTTCGCAACTACGGTGGAAGAAAATGATGCAAGGAAGGTGTGGCAGAAGGTGGCTGCCAATCGATTTGCAGACATGCTGCACACTATGAAGACTGCAGCAAAAAAAGCATCTGGCGTAGTAGATGATCCATTACTGTAGAAGGGCCATGACCCTATTACTATCAGAAGAGATTACTGGGATGAAATGTGCGATAAGTGGGCGGGAGATGCATTTAGAAATCGCTTTGCGAAGGCTGCACAAAATCGATCGAAGATGCCCGAAGCCCATCTACACGCAGGTGGATCTAAGACATTTGGGAGTCACCTGAAGAAAATGGTAACTCATCAATATATAATATTAATTTTATAAGTATTGTTGCAAACTTGTGTACTAAATCTTTTGTCATTTAACTTCGCAGGAAGCAGAAAAATGAGGCAGTGTACCATATAAGGATGTGTTTGTTGAAACACATAAACGGAAGACCACAGGAGTCTTCGTATCAGAGAAGGCGAGAACGACAACGGTATGTATTTATTCTATTAATAATCATTGCAATATATATGCAAGTTATCATAATGTTATCATTAATTATTAATGAATACTTTAAACATTATTTTGTAGGAAGCATATGAGCAACAGATGATAGAGCGATATGGCGATGACGCTACTCAACATCCATCATTTGATCCTACAGCATGGGTGACTGCAGCAGGTGAACCCAAAAAATGTCGCGTGTTCGGGTTTGGGAGTAATATGAACACTTCACCAGTTATTGCTTCTTCTAGTTACGGCTCACAGACTTCTTGCGCTGACATAAGCTCCAAGCAGCAGACTATTCTTTCCGGTGATGATGTACGTCAGATCGTTACGGAATCACTGAATAACTACTTCCATGACACTGTCGCCCCCTTTCTCCAAAATGAGATCAAGGCCGTTGTTCTAGAAAGGGGATCTTCGATTCCAGGTCCCTCTCAGGTATAATCACATATTCAGTTTTTTGTCTGCCTTAGAACACATATGAGCATAATCGAATCACATATATAACTTTTTGCCTGCCTTAGAGCACATATGAGCATGCTATAATCACATATTCAGTTTTTTGACTGCCTAAGAACACATATGAGCATGATAGAATTACATATAAAGTTTTTTTGCCTGCCTTAGAACACATATGAGCATGCTATAATCACATATTCAGTTTTTTGACTGCCTAAGAACACATATGAGCATGTTATAATCACATATTCAGTTTTTTTACTGCCTTAGCACACATATGAGCATGATAGAATCACATATAGAGTTTTTTTATTGCCTTAGAGCACATATGAGCATGCTATAATAACATATAGAGTTTTTTTATTGCCTTAGAGCACATATGAGCATGTTATAATCACATATAAAGTTTTTTGGCCTGCCTTAGAACACATATGAGCATAATCGAATCACATATATAACTTTTTGCCTGCCTTAGAGCACATATGAGCATAATAGAATAACATATAGAGTTTTTTGCCTGCTTTAGAGCACATATGAGCATACTATAATAACATATAGAGTTTTTTTATTGCCTTAGAGCACATATGAGCATGCTATAATCACATATAAAGTTTTTTTATTGCCTTAGAGCACATATGAGCATGCTATAATCACATATAAAGTTTTTTTATTACCTTAGAGCACATATGAGCATGCTATAATAACATATAGAGTTTTTTTATTGGCTTAGAGCACATATGAGCATGCTATATGCACATATAAAGTTTTTTTGCCCGCCTTAGAACACATATGAGCATAATCGAATCACATATATAACTTTTTGCCTGCCTTAGCACACATATGAGCATGATAGAATCACATATAGAGTTTTTTGCCTGCCTTAGAGCACATATGAGCATGCTATAATAACATATAGAGTTTTTTTATTGCCTTAGAGCACATATGAGCATGCTATAATCACATATAAATTTTTTTGCCTGCCTTAGAGCACATATGAGCATGCTATAATCACATATTCAGTTTTTTGACTGCCTAAGAACACATATGAGCATGATAGAATCAATATAAAGTTTTTTTGACTACATTAGAATACATATGAGCATGCTATAATCACATATTCAGTTTTTTGACTGCCTAAGAACACATATGAGCATGTTATAATCACATATTCAGTTTTTTGACTGCCTTAGCACACATATGAGCATGATAGAATCACATATAGAGTTTTTTTATTGCCTTAGAGCACATATGAGCATGCTATAATAACATATAGAGTTTTTTTATTGCCTTAGAGCACATATGAGCATGCTATAATCACATATAAAGTTTTTTTGCCTGCCTTAGAGCACATATGAGCATGCTATAATCACATATTCAGTTTTTTGACTGCCTAAGAACACATATGAGCATGTTATAATCACATATTCAGTTTTTTGACTACCTTAAAACAAATATGAGCATGCACAAATCACATATAGAGTTTTTTTACTGCCTTAGAACATATATCATTTATGATAGAATCACATATAATTTTTTTTCCTTTGCCTGCCTTAGAGCACATATGAGCATGCTATAATCACATATTCAATTTTTTGACTGCCTTAGCACACATACGAGCATGATTGAATCACATATATAGTTTTTTGCTTGCCTTAAAGCACATCTGAGCATGGTAGAATCACATATAGAGTTTTTCTAGCTGCCTTAGAACACATATGAACATGCTATAATCACATATTCAATTTTTTGACTGCCTTAGCACACATATGAGCATGATAGAATCACATATATAACTTTTTGCCTGCCTTAGAGCACATATGAGCATGATAGAATCGCATATAGAGCTTTTTTATTGCCTTAGAACACACATGAACACATGATAGAATCACATATAATGTGTAATTTATTTCATTATATTTTGTTTATCAATACTGACTGTTGTTTTCTTGTGTAGGCTGATAGCGATAATCAGCGTAGCGAAGCTGAAGGGACAGATGAAGGCAATGAACAAAAAGACACACAAAATCTTGGCGATGATTAAAGAACTGTGTTGAAGAAGTTCTATTTTTTTATGTTTCCTAATTGTAATTATTGAATTGTAAATAATTAAACTTGTTAATTTTAAGGTGGAACGATTAATTGTTGTAGATTCTTTTTATATGGAATTTTTTGTGTGGTTTGTTTTTTATTTACAAGAAATATAAATTATACATGAAATATAAATTGTACCATTCTCGGTATTTAATTTTCAAATAAATTTTTTTTCGTGTTTGCGACGGATTAGCGACGGAACCATCCGTCGCTATTCATATAAATCTAGCGACGGACGTAAATCCGTCGCCAAGCCGTGGTCGCCGTTTAGTACCGACGGATTGGAGACGGAATACAGTGCTCGTTAGTCCGTCGCAATTAGCGATGGAATAAATCCGTCGCCAGTTAGCGTCGAAAAATTCGCGACGTAAGCATACCGTCACCTCGTCGTCGCTAAGAGGCATAGCGACGGAGTACCGACGGAATGTGGTCGTCGCTAATCTACTGCTTTGTTGTAGTGATTGGGCAGGTGATCCAAAGACTCATCAAAAAGATCTTCTACTTGACTGTCACCCGTCCAAACATTACCTATGTTGTGAACACCCTTAGTCAATTCATGCGCTCACCAAGAAGGTCTCATCTTAAAGCAGCCCACAGGGTACTGAGATACTTAAAAGGGACACCGGGTAAAGGGATCTTATTTAAGAAGAACAATTGCACATCAATCACGGGTTATGCAAATGCAGATTGGGCAGGTGATCCAAACAACAGAAGATCAACTTCAGGATATTGTTGCCTTGTTGGAGGCAACCTTGTCACCTGGAGAAGCAAAAAACAAGTAGTAGTTGCCAGATCTAGTGCAGAAGCGGAGTATAGATCAATGGCAGCCACTACATGTAAATTAATATGGATTAAAGTTGTACTTGAAGATCTAAGTATCAAAGTCGAAGGACCCATGGATCTAAAGTGCGACAATCAAGCTGCAATTAACATAGGGGCAAATCTCGTATTTCATGAACGCACCAAGCACATAGAGGTTGACTGCCACTTTATAAGAGAAAAAATTCAGCCAGGGATTATCAGAACCAGTCACGTATGGAGCAATCAACAACCAGTTGATGCCCTTACTAAAGCCCTAAGCATAGATCGATATGAAGATATATTCATCAAGCTGGGGTGCATAACAATAGGACCCCAACTTGAGGGGAGTGTTGATAAGTTCAATCTATAACCGTGGTGATTCGACAGGATCCTGTTAGACCCTGAATATTGTTGATAAGGGTCAGTCGTTACTATGGTTATCCAAATGTGAGGGAAGGCTCACATCCCATATATATTAATGCTTGTATCGATCACCAAAGTAATACAATTTAGATCCATTTCTCTCTCGTGGACGTAGGCACTGGTGCTGAACGACGTAAACTCAAGGTGTCAATTTCTCTTTGTATGCAAACTTCATCTTATAACAACATAAGGGATGCACATAAGTGATCCCTAAATCCCAACTTGTATATGGAGGGGGCTGTAATCCCCCAGCATTCTTATCCTAAACAACAAAACACTAATATGACTTATGTCAAACCATGGGCTTTTGACTGGGTTCATGAGTTTAAACCTCCGATAAATTTTTGAATTCAAAATAGGGATTGAGGTTAACAGTAAGGTGTATAAATGCATTGAAATTTTTAAAGTTGCAGAAGATTAATATCTAGAAAGTCTAAAGTGGGTGAAGCTATCCCATGGTTGCATCATATTAGTTTCTTGAGCTTATAGCCACTGCTTCACCCTCACCAACGTAATGACATACACGATGGCATAACCAACCCACAAATATTCTTCACAAAATGAGATGGAAGCAGTGGCTATATCTAGATCACATACCAAGTTCCAGAGAACTTCAGCTCATAAAATGAGATGGAACCTAAAACTGCAGACACCAAATGCAGCAAATATTAAAAAGTTCCTTTTGCTACCAGTAACAGAAAGAAACAGGAAAGCCATCACTTAACCAAGTAAGAATATCACACCATTATAGATGAGAGTCGTCCATTTAGAATACCACAATGTCAAATACAAAAGAGTTCATTACAGTAGATAATAGACCCAGATAAGTGCCACAGACAATGTTTCTTCATAACCTTTAGTGAAATTGGTTATGATTTTTCTGAAATCAACCATAAATGTACCACCATAAATCTAAATCTGTGGGACCTTGTATCTAATATCAGTCATAAGGTGCAAAGGAGCCACAGAGAAGCTCTGATGCAAACTAGGACAGGATATGGCCAAACAGAACAAGGGGACAGATCTGAAATACAATGGTAAAAAATCCACAACTATAAAACTGTGAGTATTCCCTTAAGTGCATCAGTTATGATGAGGAGCTTGAAGAATCAAATGGTGAATTCCGTTGCCTTTTGCTTGGAATCATACTCCTTGGTGAGAAATCTGATGAAGCAACTCTTTCCAAAACAGACTTCAAGGCCTGTTGAACTGACTTTGCAGAAGACCGTTGCTTTGCCTCGTCAACGTGTTCACCTGGAGTAAACACGAATACATTTTTGACCCTTCCTCCAAAAGTAGAAGTCTCTGCACGCACTGTTTTCAATTGAAGAGTCTGCAGCGTCTGCTTTAATTCAGTCCAAAGCTCCAGCCGATCATCACAACATAGTGATGCTTTTATGTAGAAAGCTCCCTTGTCAGTGCTACCGCCATCATATTCCACTCGCACTTCATCAAAATCTGTTGGAACAACACAATCTTTGGTGAGTGTCTCGGCATTCCTCTTTAGTTCCTTTAGATTATTTATTACTTCTGCGAGCAGTGAAGCCTTGTCCATCTGCACCAAAGAATAAACTTCAGTTATTTCAATACCCTTTTCTCGAGATAAACCCAAACCCCAGAAGATGGAAGAAAAAGAGAGCCCCAACAGTATTGGAAAAGGTGAAGATGATTCTCAGACCATCCTAAACATTAACAATGTCAATGCAGCTAAAACAACATAATACATTATAAACTTCCCAAATATAGAAGAAAACAATTCAACCAACAGCAAGACTGCAGTAAGGGGTCTAGAAGGTTCCCCAATACAATTGGCTTCAATTAGCTGGAAACCAAGAAAAAGAAGAATAAACAGTGGCTCTCTTTGTCAAGGCTACCGAATTTATCCCAAATTGAGCCCAATCTCTTCATGATCCCCTGTTAAACAATGTGCCGAAACTATGATGGCATCCAGAGCTGGGTTGCAATCATGCTTGCCTTTTATCATGTTGATTGCCATTACTACTTCACCTCAGATAGTGCCAAACTACTGTCTTTTATGATTAAAGGAAGCACAGCTTGGAAATGTCCTCCCAAATGAAGTGAATCTTGTATGATTCTCTCCCAGATTTATTTGTTTCTCTCTCATGTGCTTCATAAACACTCCTTTTGTCTTCAAGTTTTATTTTCTCACACTATCCCAGCCTTTTTTTGTTGCATTGTATAAATTAGTGGAGCTCTTTTAACATTTTTAGAAAGAATCAGCAGACAAAGGTGAGCGCACAAAAATTATTTTTGTCATTTAACAGCATGAATTTAGAAAATGAGCACTTGTCATTCCCTTTACACAACATGAAATAGGATAAAGTCATTATGAAAGTCACTGGAAAAATAAAAAACAAAAAGCCATTAATGTGACTAGGAAAAAAAGTATCAGTTTAGTAAGAAATAACGGACAGCTGTGGCACAGGAACCCAAAGTCCTCAGTTCATTAAAAGGATTCTTTACTTGTACTGAAAGTCGAAGTTAAAAAATAAAGGAAATTTTCAAAATGACAAAAGCATGAAGAACAAGAGTCACTAAAATGGTTTTGAGCACCTTAATACAAATCTTTTCAAAAGGAATCAATAAGTTATTCAGTAATGATATGAACCACAGAGTAATGACAGCATGTAAAACTTGATACCAGCCACATTTCCATGTTGAGACACCAAACTTCACTAGAACAATTGTAACACCATCAATCTTGCAAATTACATAAAATTATAACTTCAAAACCAAGTTGAGATCATGCAGTGGAAATATAAGTTTCACATATCCTGCAAACAAGTTATCAACATTTTCCACTGACACATGAAAGTTTGCAGTTTGAATGCAAAAATAACAATATGAGTACTTTCAAAAATTAAACCAACCATGCACATGCAGAGGCAAGTACCGGAAAACATGAACTAGGATCCACATGTGACATGACACATACATCATTTACTGTACACAACAACAAATATGCGTCTAACAAACCAGAGATTTAATGGAAACAACATAAATAGGCTATTATCAAACTAGTTTCACTAGTGAACAGCACGTCAAAGAAGCAAGGTCTTGCAACAAGAAGAGTCGAGAAGGAAAGAATATCACCAAGCAACAGAGGCTAATAGGAAGCCCATGAAGATAAAAGGTCATCAAATCTATCAAACATTAGCAGAGAAATAGAAAATGCATGATTGCAGCATCTGAGAAAAAAGACCACAGAGAAATTTCATTTGTCTATTACAGAAAAACTAAAAAAAATGAAGGTATATATTAATCTGCACCTCCCATAAAGGAAACACACACTACCAAGGAAGCATTTCTTATCAACTAGATAATGCTGCAGAATTTTGCAATGTGATCTCTACTTTATTCTACCCACTACCTTTTTTTCAAAAATAATGACGCTTCACTTTTAATAGTGCACTATTTCATACTACAATTTTTGGAAATATCAACATGTTCCCATGTCCCTGACACAGCCAATAGCTAGGAACATATTTTTCAGAAAGGTTAGAAACTTAGAATTCAATATTCTAAATTGCATCAATATGTTTCAAGTTAACATAAGGCCCTAACCACCATAATCTATAGGTAGGACTAGCACATAGAAGAACACAGACAGAAAACTCTAGCTTTCGGCAATCGGAAATCTCCAAATTGAGAATGTGCACACACACACACACAAAAACAGTATATATATATATAGAGAGAGAGAAATTCTATAGGATGGGCCATCAAATCAAGTCATACGGTGTCCAATCCAGCCATTAGATTTGATTATGCTGATGTCAGTACAATAACGCTGCACACAAGTATTCCTTTGAGATCTTAAATTGTAAAAGATTAGCAAAGAATCAGTAAATTGCTTCTAAGTGGAAATCAAAGCCTATAAATTGGTCACCACTATGGTAGTTTTCGTTTATGGTCAAATGTCTGTCAGGAAAATCCATGATATGCTAGGAGACTGACCCTAGACTATTTCTAATCTTGAAGACAGGTTGGAATTTGATGTAGTATCACAACCTTTTCCTTTTTCAGATTTATGCTTTTTGATGAAAAATTTAATGGAGAAAGGGGAAAACAGTTAGTTGTACTCTAGTTTGAATTCAAGAATTTTGTCACTTTCATGTTTCACTTTTCCGTGTGTACATGGTAATGTTTCATTTGACATTCAATTTTGACTAGGGTGTCAACCAGACGGATCTGGTTCAGACCCAAGTGGGACCAAACTCGGATCTGATTTAAGGTGCTGGTACCAGGTCCGGTTTTGGGTCCAATCAGACCCACCATAAGAGAAACCATGCCTGAGTCCTATAAGGATTATAACATGAACCAGATTCGAACCATACTCGTAAAATAACATTTTTTATCTTTTTTACATTGAAAATTTTTGGATCTTAATCGGACTCAGGGCAGGCCTGTCATGAAATTTCACCAACCATACCCGTCTCCATACATTAATCGGACCCTTTTGACTCCAACCCGGATTCTAACTGGACCTCCTTCTTTATCACCAAAACCTGATCCTACAGGGTTTGGTACAGGTCGGTCTGGGTCAAACCCGAACCCCTAAGTGTGATAAACCCACACCACAATTTTTTGTCAATCATTGCAAGAAACATGTCCCTTTCCCATGAAAACCACTTCCATTCATGTCACTTTGCATCAACAGAGCAAACAGCATGAAGTAAGATGAAAATTCTTAACCAAAAAAAAAATCAACATAAATGACTAACAAATTAAAATTATCGCAACCTCAATTATGTTGAGCCTACAGAAAATGATGCAATAACCATTACTTCCATGTGTGACAATAGGATCCAAAGATTTGCCTACAAAATACCAGGCATTTGTGTATTTTCTCCCGTAGAAAAGAATAAAGGAACTTCATTGAGTTCCGTACCAGGAGGATATTGTGTAAGATGTTAAAAAATATATATTAATATCCCCTCCTATGGGAAAAATCCCTCTTCACAAGGCATGAAATGAATATCATTTGCCCTTTTTATTTATTACAAGGAGAAACCCAGGCCCTGGTAGTAGGTAGATCTTAGATCGACCTTCCAAGGAGTAAAACTCAGGGGCTAGGAAGGACCCTTGCCCCCAGGACCTACGCTGGGCTTTTGGCTTATGCAAGGCGGTAGCGCCCGCGGAAATCGAACAATCTAAAGTAGAAAGAAAATAATTTGGCCTTTGATGAAAATATTATAGTGTATAAGACAGTCTTTAGATTATCTAACTCGAATACTTTCTATGAAGAGAGAATTAAGAAGGCAATCGTATGGACCACTGAGATTGATAGACCAAGACCCCACAACCAAAAGATAGTCTATATACAACATATTTTATGCGTGTCTAAAAGAGTCATGCACAAAACCATAGAAAATACCAGAGAGAGAGAGAGAGAGAGAGACCCACATGCTACTCAAAACTCATAAGAAAAACATAAATACCATGATAATAACAGTCGATGTTCATCAAAGCGAGATAACAAAAATATAAATATTATGATGACGATGAATACATTAATTCGACACGCAAAAAAAAATCAGGAAATAAGAAGCAAACCAGAGAAGGAAGGGGCCTACCTTGTTGATGTAAACCATGTTTTCCGCTTACATCTCCCATCTTAACTGTGCTTCCTATACTCAGATTATCAAAAACCGAAAAAAAAGGAAAAAAATAAACAAAAGAGAAAGAGAAAGAATCAAGATGTCTAAACAACTTCCCGCCTACAATCACACCATCATATTATCATTCTTACATCCCAAAAATCACATACATATACACATGCATTCACAAAGAGAGAAAGAGGTGGGGGTTTTCACCTTGGTGGTACAGGGCACAAGGCCTCTCAACGTGGACAGATGACGGTTGATCCTCTCCCTCCGCCTCCTCTCCGCCTCGCTGTGGCTCTTCAACGCCAACGTCCCCTTAGCCTCCACCATCTGCTTCCTTAGCAGCTCGCCCGCCCTCACCATCTCCCCTCTCTCGCTATCCAGCACCAGAGACGACGAAGACGACGGCGACAACAGCAACCCCCCAACACCACCACCACCACCCTGAGCAGAGCCACCAAAAATCCCCGAGAAACCCTTCCCTCTGACGTCTCCTCCCAAGAAAAACGAACCCATCTCTTCCCCAACCATCTCTTCTCTCTCAACCCTCCACCCTAAGACATGATCCCGCAATCAGCACCCGGCGGACGAGTCGTGGGGGCCGTCCAACGCAGCAACCTTCGGCACCGCAGCTTGTTCCCTTCAACTTCTCCAATCGGCGTCTTCTTCCCTTCCATCTCACAAGTGGTCTAGAGAGAGGGGGAGAGAAAATAGGGTATTAACGATCGAATTCCACCATTTCTCTGAGCAACTATCTCATCTTTGGACAATTGGGTTTTCGATTATGGAGCAGAGAATCGAAAACCCAACTAAGGAGAAGGAGAATATCTGAGAGAATTGGAAGATTTTATAGAGTGGGGGAGGAGACTAGTTCTTGGTCACCATCATGGAATCAGAGGGGCCTCTCTGGTTTTTATAGACCAGGGCGGAGTGGGAGGGTGTTTTTTTCAAACGGCTCTTTTTCTTTTGGGGGATAATTCCAGGTTATTTCCTAATTCCTACCACTAGGGTGTCAACGGGCCTGGTTTACCCGGACCCTATAGGGTTCGGGTATAATGATAAATAAAAAGACCCGATTAAGACTCGGGTCTAGACCCGAAGATCCAATTAATACATGGACCTGGGTATAGTTTGTGAATTTTTATACCAGACCCAAACCGGACCCGAGTTTCAATTGTGACCCACAATTTTTCAACGTAAAAATGATAAAAAATAGGGTTTTACCGGGTTTAGTTCATGTAGTTTTTTTAGGGTTAGGGTATGGTTTTTCTTATAGTGGACTCCATTAGACTCGGATCCAAACCTTATCTGATACCCAAAAATATAGTTCCAGCTTTGTCCCAACCAAACCTGACCCGTGAAAACCCCTTACCTACCATCTCTTATTTTCATCTATTCTTTTATTTTAAATTTTACCTAAAACTAAAAGTTGCTTTTGACAAAAACCCTAAACATGACTTCTTCTTCTTCTTTTATGAGAAGGGAATACAAGAAATTGTCATCAAGAAAGAAAGTAATGGAAGGCACTTTATTATACTATTGTATTGCAATATTATATGTTTGTGGTTATGATTGCTGGTTCACTTTTTTAAAGACTTGGGGAGTCTTGCTTTTGATGCATTCTGATAAGAACCAGGGTAGGATTTTATATTTGATGACAGGGATCGTCATACCGAGAGAGACATTTATGGATGAGGTTGCATATCATGTGATTTGTAATCGTGGAATAGGTATGATTTGAAGTCATATGATTTCAAATTACATTCTCAGTTTCTTATTTGCATGAGATTTTAAATCACAGATGAGCTGAGCAAATAAGATTCATTCTCTCATTTGCATGAGATTCCAAATCACATTTGAAAGCTACCAAATGTATTTGATGAGTAAATTCTTCTCTTTTCAATGGACACTCCAACAAATTTCTAACACTAGTATTTGAACTTGATAAGCCTACATTAATCCAGGCTAAGGCTAAGGCTGGTAAAAATGCTGAATGAGTTGAGCTTGAAATGCTCAAGTTTAACTTTTACAGTAGCAGCTCAAGCATAATTCAATCTCATAATGAGCTTGAGCTAGATGCAATTGAGCTCAAGCAGGCTTATTTATAGAAAAATACATTATTTAGAAATCAATTAATAAAAATAATGGGGGGGATGTAGCAGCTCGATTTGAGACCTCTTGAGTCTGGGTTTGTAGGTATTACTTTTCAGAGAAAATAGTACAAAGTGAGCACAATAGTAACATGGCATAATTTTTTTTTTCTAAATTCACATCATAAAATCATAACTTAAATCCTTCTCAAGCTACATCATTCATTCATATCATAAGTTCAATAAAATAAGCGACTCTGGTTTGTCTCCGGTAATTCACCTAAAACTTATAGTTGTAATTATAAAAAAGAGAATGAGTCTACAACTTAGTAAGGAATATTTATAAAGAACAGAAAACTTTAACTTACAATTGTAGTGAACTCTAAGCCCCTAGTCTTAGTTTAGTTTTTTACACCACATAATATACATATTTGTTTCTTTTAAATCTCCCTATTAATCCTCTCAAAACTCACAAGTTAGCATCATTTTGATGCTAACTATTGTACTAAATTGGCTATACTGATAATAACCTACTATGGACATAGCAACCCGTATAGAATACTTCAATTTTATAGTGTTGATCAAACTATGAATCACTCGTTATGCTCTCATAAGAGTCATGAGGCACTACAGTAAAAAAAGACATGTCGATAGCTAGCGGAAAAGTCAGTCTAGAGAGTTATATCAGTTCCCCAAGGTTTGTGGTTCATGTTATATCTTGGTTTGCTTAGAGTCTTAAATATTGTGTGAAACATAATCCCTAAGATGTATTAATCTATCCATTGCTTTCTCACATGAACTACCTTGAGTTCACTCTTTTTTTTATAACTTAGCTAAGTTTTTCAAGCTCTTCATAGGGTTCTCATATCAATAAGATCTAAGCACGCAGACAATGTAATAACACTACATCAATAAATCACCGGGGGCCTACGCTTATGACAACTTTCACTCTAACGATCATCATGTAACTATTTCCATCTGTCGCCTCTTCCGAGAATTTATGGGGTTAAGTCTAGCATGCTAAGTTGACTTAAGCTTCCAGTAAACTAACTGCTCTTAGAACTTTCTTCAAGTACTCAATTTTGTTCTCATGTATATAATTTTATACACTTTATATGTATTTATGTCTAAAGTATCATAACGCATTAGCATGCAACTTGTATTGAGAACTTCTAAATACATGAAATCATTCTTGGCATTATAACAAACTCATATGTATTCAATTTCTCTCTCATATGACATGAAACACATTATAGAATATTCTCAAACATATAAGATTTTATGTAAGCTAACTCATACAAGGAACAAACATATTGTGTATTATTAACTAAACATATTTATAATATCACTCACCTCGAATTGCATATACTAAACTTCTAACCTGCAGTTGAAGCACTCATTGAGGTATTAGGATTTGTTCAATACATAAAACTTACTTAATTGTCAAACTGATATTTCTCATACTTTGCAAAATTACCAAACTATCTTTCCTCAAAAAGGTCTATCAATACTTCTTTTTTTGCGTTGTGTGTTTGACTATGGAAACAAGACAGTCAGATTCTTCTTTGTGTCTCGAATCCAATACACTATGATTCGTCCAGTTTGACCTCATAATGAAGGGATATGTCCAATTTATCGACAAGGGCAAAATAGTTATTTTTACTTCTCCAACGGATCTGAATCTTATGAATCTAAACTTCTCACTAACCAAACCCAAAACTAGATTGGTCTACCTTCCTAATTTAGTTATAGATTCCCCATCTTGGATGTCGATCCATTTACTATGGATCCCAAACTGGATAGAGATCCAGTCTTTCCTATGTCCAAATTTGATATAAAGAGATCCACACCTTGGTTTACTACTTTGGTGAAAAACTGAAATCAGACGAATACAGTCTAGTCCGAATTGGATCCAAACTTGCTTTATTGTGATTTGGTCATACTTGATCGAAATCCACTAATCAGATTCGTTCTTGACCCGGTCTGGTCTGACTTGGTTCTACGGAATCCAGTTTATGGCAAAAAAATCAAGATAATTCATATCTTGGTTTTCTCCATGAACATGCGTTAATACATATTCACGTAGGGGTGGCAATTTCTGACACGACCCACCGACCCGCCAACCCGCCTCTTAGGCGGGTTCGGGTTGGGCTTAAGCCAACCCGTTTAATAAACGGGTCGACCCGCGTAACCCGTTTATTAAACAGGTCGGGTTCGAGTTGGGGGTATGCCAACCCGCCAACCCGGCTGACCCGTTTAATAAACGGGTTAGGCGGGTGGGTCAACCCGCCAACCCGACCTGTCAACCTGACCCGTCAACCTGCCTACCTGCCCACCCGATCCGTCAACCCGCCAACCCGACCCGCCAACCTGAAAACCCGTTTACCCGACCCAACCCATTTATTAAATGGGTTGGCGGGTCGTGTCGGGTTACCCGTTTATTAAACGGGTCGGGTTCGTGTTTGCCACAGCCGACCCGTTTAATAAATGGGTCGGGTTCGGGTTGAGGTATGATGACACGCCAACCCGACCCGCCAACCCGACCCGATTGCCACCCCTATATTCACGTATATGTATCTACCCTTACACACACACATGTATATATATATATATATATATATAAAATAAATTCTCATTTCTTTTCTTAGATATTCGAGGGTCTGAAAACTCACCCAGATCAAGTTGGTCCAGGTGTGGTTTTTACTGACATGGCATGGGCTGTATCCAGCCCGGTCTCCCACTGACTCTATTCAGTCAAGCTCGAACCAAGTTAGTCTTAGATCTATATATTTTATTATTATTATTATTATCTTTAGGACTAAGACAGAAAAAAATCCTCCTTGTTCGTAATGCACCAGACCCTGGCTCAGTCTGGTATTACCCAGACTTAGTCGGTCTATGCAAATTCCATGAAACCGCTCTCTCTCTCTCTCTCTCTCTCTCGTTCATATAATTGACCAGACTCGGTCTATGAAAAACATGGAACCAAGATATAGTCGAGCTCTGTCTCGATTCCTAAATTCGACCAGACTCGGTTTAGATAACCCAGTCCGAGACGGTATGCTTACGTCGATCAAGTCTGAACATTTCAAACCCGAGCAGCTCCGTCTGGTCGAACCCAAACTGAGTCCGTCGGTTAGTCTTTAACAGACTGAGATAGAGTTCTCTTTGTCCCAGCGAACCAAACCCGGCTCGGTCTGGCATTACCAAATCAAGTCGGTATGTGCGTGTACAGAGAGGACAATTCCTCTCTGTCCCCGTTTCAACAAAGTAGACCCGACTCGGTTTGAGCGCAAGCTCAGCTCCTTGTTCTGCCACAAAAAGATCGACTTTGACAGAGAGCCTACCTCCTCTCTGCTTCATCGCATATGACTGCGTTGGTCTTGCACAATGGCTGGTACCGACAACCATATTTTCAACCTATATGTGAAAGAAAACATGAAAATGAAGGGCTTACCTCTTGGCCAGATCACATTGAGTGATCTCCTTCCTTCTCCTTCAGCCTTCCCCAACTCGCACACACTCTCTCTTTCTTTTTTATAAGCAAGAGCAGTTTCCTCTCGTTAAGAAGAGGGAGGTTTCAGAGGTAAGGGCCCGTCCCCTGCCCACTAACAATTTAATGGGAAGAGGACCCCACCTTACCATGCCCCAGCCGAACCAGGTGGGTTCGAACCCACTTGGTGGGCAGCATTACAGGGAAAACTTGGTTTTGGAATTGGAAGCAATAAAGATTTTATTTTTCAACCAATTGTTTGCAAACTATATAATTGAATCATATGGTTTAAATATATTATATGATGCAAAATATATTTATAATCTTACTCAACAAGGGTATACGTACGAAACCTAGTTGAGCGCTTGCCAATCTAATTTTCCAAGTTTGAATGAGCTTTTTATGAGCCAAGCCAAGGGTCATGGGCTGATCAGTCCAGGACCAGCACTTGTTGCCGACAGACCACATTGAAAATTGACAGCCAAATCAGGCAGATTGCTTATAGATAGGGGTGGGCAACCTGCCGTGAAGCCCGGTGAGCCAAATCGATCCATGGGTCGGATTTGGGCCAAGGTTTTAGCCTTGGGCCGATTAGGTACCGGACCGAAACTCAGCCTATATCGAGCATGGGCTGGACCTTGTTTTACTGGACCAGCCCTTGGGCTACAGGGCTGGTCTGGTGGGCCTGAGTTATTTATTAAGTTTATAATAATATAAAATTTTTTTAAAAAATATTATACAGTAACTTGATAACTATTACTATTTACCTAATTAGTTACATTAATTTTATGAAAATTAGAAAGATAATTAATTGGGTGCATGAAAAGTTAAGAGCTTGTTAATTATTATTATTCACAAATGGATTTGAGCTGGCCCCAGAACAAATCCTGCCCGCTTTACATTGGTCTGTTGGGCCAATGTGCCGGGCCATGAGCTGCTCTTCAAACCAGGGCCCATTAAGAACCGGGCCAAAACCCGACCTGTTAGTGAACCGGCCAGGTCGGGCTACACTTAAAGCCTAGCAAACTGAGCTCTAAACAGGCCCGGACCGAGCTGAACCGATGCCCATCTCTACTTATAGAGTGGGGATAAGGAGACCTGAAAGAAACCCAAACGTCAAGATCCATTATGTCAAGATGGTATTTGTAAAAAAAGTGATTTTTTGGGCATAAAACTTTCATAACTTATAACTATGACTTTTTAAAGAACTTCCAGTTCAAGGAATTACTTTTCTTGCTAAGATGGACCATAAAACTATGGGGGCCCTGTTATGGAAAAAAAATACTGTAGGCCTCACTGGACCAGGAAGCCAGGGTTTGCCATGAATTGGATCTTTTAATTGGACGTTAGCAGTCCATAAGTACCACCAATTCTTTCTTTCAAGGTTTAATTGCGGTTCACTTGTCCCATCTTGATAGGACTTAATTATCAAGGGCTAGGGAGTGTCAACGGGGCGGGTTTACCCAGACCCGACCTATACCAAATCCTATAGGGTCCAGTATGGTGTCCGTCCGATTAATACATGGACCCAACTATAGTTTGTGAAATTTTATACCTGAGTTCCAATTAAGATTCAATGTAAAAATGATAAAAATAATGTTTTACAGGGTATGACCCAGTTCTGATTCATGTAGTTCTTATTGGGTCCAGGTATGGTTTCTCTTATGGTGGGTCCGATTAGATCCGAGTCAGGACCCGATACCATATCCCAAAATCGGGCTCAGGTCTGGATCTACCTGGGTCCCAACCAAACCTGACCTGTTGACACCCCTACCAAGGGTGACCAAATTCTTGAACTCTTGGCACTTTTCCACAATTATAGATCAATCTTTTTGTTGGTACAGTTGGAACCACTACACTTGATAGCAAACATTTCTTGAGAGTGGTAGGAATCTTGATCTTTCCATTCTTTTATTGTGTCATTATCCATGCAGGTAAATGACATTATCATGCCCACTAGGCTTCTTAACCAGGTTGGATTGGAAAGTGAATTGGATTACTCATCTCAGTCAATTGACACCCCAAAGACCTATTGTTGGCTATCAAAATTGAATATGAAAAGTGGGTGAACTAATTAATATGATAGATAGATGTTCTTGTGTGGAGTGTATGGACCTCCACTTTGGAAATGGGAACCCCAATATCACAAAATTTTCAAAGCATGTGTGTGAAGCATAGCCCCCATCACTATGTTGTGAATGATTCTCAAAGTGGACCTTTCCAATAGATGCTCATCCTTGCATCCTTCATCTTTCTCTTTCCTAGATTGGGTAAGATCTAGGGGAACTCCAAGACAAGATCCAAAAATCATTTCAGGCTGCCAAACTGTGGAAAACTGCATCTGATAAAAAATAAGAGCTAAGTTACAAAAATTAAATAAAATATCAATATTTAATCACCTATTTTCCTAATAAGAGTCTTTATAATGAGTATTTATAGAGGAAAAAGAGAAAAAAATCCTAATCAATCTCGTTTAGATCCAATATCTAATCAAAATATATTTAAAGATCTAAATAACAAATTGGATTCAACAAGAGATCCGGTGGGTCTCTCGGTGCATCTTGCTTCCAACCTGTGTCAGATTCGAATTGTAAAAGGGTGGTGCATTGGATCTAGGTGAGTTATAAGTGCATGAAGTGTGAACCAACCACATTAATTGAACATTGTCTATCCAAATCAAGGGTGGTTTTGAGTTTGGTTTCTTTTTGACAACAGGTTTTGAGTTTGGTTTCAAAAGTAGTAAGTAAATTTTGATGTGCGAATTGCACTTCCCATCATCAGTTAGCGCATCAGTTCTTGAAGTAGACAAAGATAATCTACATCAATAGTTTTTCCTTAAAAAAAAAATGATAATCTTCATCAATAGTTTGGCTCTTGCTTAATCTATTACTAACATCCATAAGTTTCCCTTTAAAATATTGTGTATGGTGCCAAAAGTTTCATTTTCTTCATCTCATTAAACTAAATATACTTAGTTGAATTCGTAACTGCTTACATCCCTAAGCTGTGCGTTTACTATAAGAAAACCACAAAATAAGGTTTTGTCAGCTGGGAAAGATGAAAACAAATGCTTGTCATTCTTCAAAAAAAAAAAAAAAAGTTGGACATTTTCATTTGTCAGAGCAATACAATTTGTCAAAGTAAACCAATATTTTCTCCATCAACATATATTGCCCCACTTGTTATTTTTAATCCCCCACTATCTTACTTCTCCTTGTCAAGCTGTGACATAGTCCCACAAATTGAAGGTATGGTTTTATGGCTCTCACACAAAAATTGGAAGATTGAGGCTACACTAACAGTTGGATCCAGAGTTGGCCACCAAAATAGTGGACCTTTGGTGTGCAGTTATAGGAGAGCGGTAAGTTATCCATAATTTGTGGTAAATCCCATACAATATCTAGGCTGATGGTAACACCAAGAGAAGAAAAATCTGACAAGAACCAAGGGTCTCTATTAGAGACAGATGTTGGTAACAACAGAAGTAGAAAACCCTCTAGAAGCAAGCCATCAATCATCTTCCTCTCTATCTTTCTTCCTCTTTGCCCGAAAATTCGTGGCATTTATTCAATCTAGGCCAATACTAACATGAAAAAGTATATAGTTGCATTGCAAGTGAAAGATGGCAAGCCCCATAAGGGTTTGGTGCAGTGGGATGGGTATATATCCCATGCATGAGAGTCATCTCTTGTACAAGCCGAAGCATGGCGACTCTTTGAGAGCAAGGGGTAAGCCCACCGAGTTTTATGCTGCCTGGGCACTGATTGTAAGTATGGCAGCGCGACTAGGTATCTTATCCTGGGGGTGGGTTTTTTTGCGTAAATATATATATATATATATATATAAAGTGGAAGATGGCAAGATATTGGGCATTTACTATAGAAGACTTTTTTAAAAAAGGCAAAGTTTTTTAATAAAACTTTGTTAAAAAAAGTTATTTTTTCAAAATATCAGCAAAATGACTCGTTCTTCTGAGACAAAATGTTTAAAACAGGAGAAAATATGTTTAGAATGAGTGTTTTTCCAAAAAAAAAAAAAAATGGATCTAATTTTATCTGATCTCAGGCACATTGACTTTATAATTTAAATCCTAAAGTTCCTATACCCTACCTTGATTTTCAAGGGAATACATGTATATTCTTTTTATAAAATGAAAGCTAATTAAACCTGTATATGCTATTTCCCATTTTTCTAACTTAGTATGTACCCGTCTCTTTGAATTGAAAAGCTTTTTAATCATGTATTCTTATTTAACAAATTTTCCATTTTACTTGCAAACTAAAAAAGTTCCATATCTGTTAATTATTAAGAATTTTTAAAAAGTAATGAATTTAATAAAATTAATTGTTGAAAAGAAGAAAAAAACAAGAATCAAGTTGTATCAATCTTTACCAAGTTGAAACGCATGATTAATGTTGTGATTAGATACTGTGGGGGCCCATGAGCGAAATATTGGACTTGGGGCTATTTGTCTTCAAGTGAACAGTAGCTTGAAAACATATTTTATGTTGAATAATGAAGCAACTTCAGCATTTGGTGACGATGGTGACATCATAATGATAAGATATTCCAGACACGTGGGTCCCATTTTACTTAATTATCCCATCAAATAATTCAGCAAAAAGTCTCCTTCTGTTTAACTTATTGTCATGATGGTGCATTTTCAACCACCCAGAGCGTGAGAACAGTGAGAGGCCACACTTTTCTAGTTTTCAGTTTTGTCCAAATTCAATTGATTATAAAAAAAACAGGAGAGTCCTCTACCTCAAAAATTTTATAGGGATCATGTGTTTTTGATAAAAAAAAATGATGTTTGGAGCCTCAAAAATTTTGGACCATTGATTTTTTAAACTTTATAAAAACCCACTCGTGTTGGAATCAAACTCTTCAAAAGCTGATCCCTATAAAATTAAGTACATAGTTGTAAGGTCAGAATTTAAAAATAAAAAAAATAAGCCCCAAAAAAACTATTTAGCACCAAATGAGTTTAGCACCGACCCATTACTCTCTCTCTCTATATATATATATATACACTACAACAAAGCAGTAGATTAGCGACGACCACATTCCGTCGCTAACATGGTTAGCGACGGATTAGCGACAACGAGGCGAGAGTATGCTTACGTCGCGAATATTTCGATGCTAACTGGCGACAGAATTATTCTGTCGCCAGGTCCGTCGCTAATTGCGACGGAATAACGAGCGCTATATTCCGTCGCCAATCCGCCGGTACTCAACGTCGACCACCGCTTGACGACGGATTTACTTCCGTCGCTACGCCGTCGCTATATTAATATGAATAGCGACGGATGGTTCCGTCGCTAATCTGTCGCAAACACGAAAAAAAATTAAAAAAAAATTATTTGAAAATTAATTACCGAGAACTGTACAATTTCTATTTCCTGTACAATTTATATTTCCTGTAAATAAAAAACAAACCACACAAAAAAATTCATATAATAAGAATCTACAACAATTAATCGTTCCACCTTAAAATTAAGAAGTTTAATTATTTACAATTCAACAATTACAATTAGGAAAAATAAAAAAAATAGAACTTCTTCAACACAGTCCTCTAATCATCGCCAAGATTTTGTGCGTCTTCTTGTTCATTGTCTTTATATGTCCCTTCAGCTCCACTACCCTGATTATCGCTAGCAGCCTACACAAGAAAAGAACAGTCAGTATTGATAAACAAAATATAATAAATAAATTACACACTATATGTGATTCTATCATGTGCTCATGTGTGATCTAAGGCAATAAAAAAACTCTATATTTGATTCTATCATGCTCATATGTGCTCTAAGGCAGTCAAAAAATTGAATATGTGATTATAGCATGTTCATATGTGTTCTAAGGCATCTAAAAAAACTCTATATGTGATTCTACCATGCTCAGATGTGCTTTAAGGCAGGCAAAAAACTATATATGTGATTCGATCATGCTCGTATGTGTGCTAAGGCAGTAAAAAAATTGAATATGTGAATATAGCATGCTCATATGTGCTCTAAGGCAGGCAAAGCCAAAAAATTTATATGTGATTCTATCATAAATGATATATAACATGTTCATATATGTTCTAAGGTAGTAAAAAAACTCTATATGTTATTATAGCATGCTCATATGTGTGCTAAGGCAGTCAAAAAACTGAATATGTGATTATAATATGCTCATATGTGTTCTTAGGCAGTCAAAAAACTGAATATGTGATTATAGCATGCTCATATGTGTTATAATGCAGTCAAAAAAACTTTATATGTGATTCTATCATGCTCATATGTGCTCTAAGGCAGACAAAAAGTTTTATATATATATATATATATATATATATATATATATATATATATATATATATATATATATATATATATATATATATATGTGATTCTATCATGCTCATATACTAAGGCAGTAAAAAAATTGAATATGTGAATATAGCATGCTCATATGTGCTCTAAGGCAGGCAAAGCCAAAAATTTTATATGTGATTCTATCATAAATGATATATAACATGTTCATATGTGTTCTAAGGCAGTTAAAAAAATGAATATGTGATTATAGCATGTTCATATGTGTTCTAAGGCATCTAAAAAAACTCTATATGTGATTCTACCATGCTCAGATGGGCTTTAAGGCAGGCAAAAAACTATATATGTGATTCGATCATGCTCGTATGTGTGCTAAGGCAGTAAAAAAATTGAATATGTGAATATAGCATGCTCATATTGTTCTAAGGCAGTCAAAAAACTGAATATGTGATTATACCTGAGAGGGACCTGGAATCGAAGATCCCCTATCCTGAACAGCGGCCTTGATCTCATTTCGGAGAAAGGGGGCGACGGTGTATTGAAAGTAGTTATTCAGTGATTCATTAATGATCTCGCGTACGTCATCACCAGAAAGAATAGTCGGCTGCTTGGAGCTTTTGTCGGCGCAAGAAGTCGGTGAACCGTAACTGAAAGAACCAATAACTGGTGAAGTGTTCATATTACTCCCAAACCCGAACACGCGACCTTTTTTTGGTTCATCTGCTGCAGTCACCCATGCTGTAGGATCAAATGATGGATGCTGAGTAGCGTCTTCGCCATATCGCTCTACCATCTATTGCTCATATGCCTCCTACAAAATAATGTTTAAAGTATTCATTAATAATTAATGATAACATTATGATAACTTGCATATATATTGCAATGATTATTAATAGAATTAATACATACCGTTGTCGTTCTCGCCTTCTCTGATACGAAGACTCTCGTGGTCTTCCGTTTATGTGTTTCTACAAACACATCCTTATATGGTACACTGCCTCCTTTTTCTGCTTTCTGCGGAGTTAAATGACAAAAGATTTAGTACACAAGTTTGCAACAATACTTATAAAATTAATATTATATATTGATGAGTTACCATTTTCTTTAGGTGGCTCCCAAATGTCTTAGATCCACCTGTGTGTAGATGGGCTTCGGGCATCTTCGATCGATTTTGTGAAGCCTTCGCAGAGCGATTTTTAAATGCATCTCCCGCCCACTTATCGCACATTTCATCCCAGTAATCTCTCCTGATAGTAATAGGACCATGGCCCTTCCACAGTAATGGATCATCTACTACGCCAGATGTTTTTTTTGCTGCAGTCTTCATAGTGTGCAGCATGTCTGCAAATCGATTGGCAGTCACCTTCTGCCACACCTTCCTTGCATCATTTTCTTCCATCGTAGTTGCGAAGCGATTCGAAGCCTACAAATATTTTCAGAAAGTTAGTAGACATTGCTTAAATAAATTAAATATGAAACACATTAACTATGAGGAACAACTATATACCATGAATGAGGACCACAATCTGTCTAACACCTCCTTTGGGTACTCTTTCCATTGAGCAACTGGTCCTGGTAGATGTTGAAGAAGTGAATTCCTAATCTCCCGTACTACTTCTTGTGGCTCAAACCTCGTGTTGCACATGAATTGTTACACAGTAAATATCAATATAAAATATTTAAAAGATATGCAATAATTTAAAACAAAATACTTACGGTCGATTATCGATATACACTATTCGAATGAGTCTTCTTGTGCCAGCCTGAGAAGACCATGTTTCCTGTGTTGGCTGTTGACTTGTGTGATCAACTGGTGTAGGTGGGTCGTGTACAGGCGCAACATCATCTGTAAAAAAATACATTAGAAATTCTCAGAATGTGCATTTGAACTAATCAAGCATCTAATTAGTTATATGATATACCTATCACAGGAGCCCGTGAAGATGAAGGCTGAGCCTGACTACTACTGGATGAACGACCACTATAACCTCCACGAACCATATTCTAACAAATAACATATGTCATAAAATACATTCAAATAATTCACATCAAGTATTACAATGCAATCAAGTCATTCACATCAAGCATTGCAATGCATTCAAATAATTCAAACCATTGGCATCAAGTATTGCACTAATTCAAATCATTCGTTAATTGCATAAATTATAATACATTCAGATAATTCAAATAATTCACATCAAGTATTATAATGCATTCGATTCATTCGTATCAAGCATTGCAATGCATTCAAATAATTCAAATTATTGGCATCAAGTATTGCACTAATTCAAATCATTCGTTAATTGCATAAATTATAATACATTCAAATAATTGAAATCATTCACATCAAGTATTACAATGCAATCAAGTCATTCACATCAAGCATTGCAATGCATTCAAATAATTCAAATCATTGGCATCAAGTATTGCACAAATTCAAATCATTCGTTAATTGCATAAATTATAATACATTCAGGTAATTGAAATCATTCACATCAAGTATTACAATGCATTCAAATCATTCGTATCAAGTATTACAATACATTCAAATAAAATTTATGATCATTCACACCAAGTATTGCAATACAACTCACATCAAGTATTACAATGCATTTAAATAGAGGTTTGTAGTATAAGATTTTGCTCACTAGCTTGAGAATTCTTCCTCGTCACTAGTTTGACTTTCTTCTTCTTCTTCTTCTTCTTCTTCTTCTTCTTCATTGTTTGCCCATCCACTTGGTACATCATTTGGATCACATTCCTCTATGAATGTTTCATCGGCCAATGGAGATATGACATGCATATCATGCGCAACATCGTGACCATAAGCGAAGTCATAGACATCATCTGATTGATAGTAATCACTGTCTTCAGCTAACTCATCTTCCTGTAACTGATCATACTCGGGGTATAGTTTGGATTTCACCTTGCAAACTGCCCACCATTCATTTCTATCTGACTTTTTTATACTCGGATATGAAGTATAATAAACTTGTTGAGCCTGCGAGGCTAATATGAATGGTTCATATGTTCCAAACCTGGATTTATGATTCACCTCCACAATGCCTAAAGCTTTGTCGAGTCTTGTTGCAGTTGGATCAAACCAATGACACTTGAATATCGTAACCCTGTTATTCATGCCTAAGTAAGTCAACTCCATTATTTCCTCTATAACACCGTAGTAATCATGTTCATTTTCACCGTAGCTGCTACCCTTGACACACACGCCACTATTTATCGTTGATTTGTTTATACCGTAGTCTTTTGTATGGAATCGATAACCATTTACGATATACCCGTTGTAGCATTGCACAACTTTGGTCGGACCATTTTCTAAATCACATATTCCTTGATCTTTAACATCACCATTGCGAACCTACGCACCAACATAAACAATGATTGTGATCACGATCAATTAAGTAACTTAGTGTTGTTTATAAGTACAAAATTTATGTTAGCTTCTTTACCAACTGTTTCAACCACTCCACAAACTTAGTTTCACGTTCTTTTTGTACTTCTGCATCAGTGAGATGTGAAACTTCGCTTTGCAACTCCAGATCAAATCGTCTGCAAACTACAAATACTTATATTACCGAGCCATGTATCCACATATAGAACATAAAATGATTTATAATTGAGTTGCATATACATATACTTACTCGATGTATGGGTCGATCGCTGAGCAATTAAAAAGAATATAGATGTGTGCTGCATCTTGCTCTCGATCTGTCAATAACCTTGATCGGCAACTACCAAATGCATGCCCAAGTGGTTGAAATATCGACAGCTTGTCAGCTACAGTTACTTGTTCTCCATCATCGTTACGGGGCGGGCATGTGTAACGTGTTGGAATATGAGGTTCGAAGTACATAGATGAAAAATTTGAAATCTCTTCTAAAGTGTACGCCTCACAAATAGAGCCTTCTACTCTTGCTTTATTACGAACCTTTTTTTTAGGTCGAACATGCATCTGACAAGAATATACATTTCAAATTTTAAATATCTGTCACTAAAGAGACAAATATAAAAAAACATATACCTTTCAAATGGGTACATCCATCGATATTGCACAGGGCCACCAACCCTTAGTTCATATGGCAGATGTATGATCAAATGTTCCATAACATCGAAAAATGCTGGCGGAAATATCTTTTCTAACAGACAAACAGTGGTGATGACAGAGTCCTCGAGATTCTTTACATCTGATACAACGACCTCCCGTGCGCACAATGTTCTGAAAAATCCGCTCAACTCAGACAATACCCCCCATATAGGTTTGTCTAACATATCATGGAATGCTAGGGGTATCAATCGTTGCATAAAGATATGACAATCATGGCTCTTCAACCCATATAACTGTCCATCGTCAATCTTCACAGCCCGAGCAATGTTAGAGACATATCCATCTGGAAATCTCAGTTGTCTCAACCATTGACATACATGTTTTATTTGATCAGGTCATAGCACGTACTTCGCCTTTGGTTTCAGTACTTTGCCATTATACTCTTTGAGTTCCAATTCTGGTCTTTTACATATTAATTTTAAATCCATACGGGCCTTTAGATTATCCTTTGTTTTTCCTTTAATATTCATTACTGTATTGAACACATTATCAAACACATTTTTCTCTACATGCATCACATCCAAATTATGTCGTATCAATAGGGTCGGCCAATACGGTAGTTCCCAAAAAATAGATTTTTTCGTCCAATTGTGATCCTTCACAAATCCATGGAAGGGTGTAGGACTGCGGGCATCTGTTAATACATCTGGAAAGTATCGCAATCTTCTTAGAATCTCTATGCCAGACAATCTTGAGGATGGACCTTCCGTTTCAGTTGTGCCTGCTTTAAATGCATTCTTTTGACGTCGGAACGGATGATCGCTGGGTAGAAATCGACGATGACAATCAAACCAGCAAGGCTTCCTTCCATGCCTCAATCTAAAAGCTTTGGAATCCTCCATGCAGTACGGACAAGCCAACCTCCCATGTGTGCTCCAACCAGATAACATACCATATGCAGGGAAGTCACTGATTGTCCATAGAACAGCGGCCTTTATGTTGAAATTTTGTTTTTTGTGGGCATCATACGTGGTAACACCGTCATCCCACAGTACTTTTAATTCATCAATCAATGGCCTTAGATATACATCAAGATTTTGGCCAGGTGAGGTCGGACCAGGGATCAACAGAGACAAGAAAAGATTTGGACGTTTCATACACAAGCTTGGTGGAAGGTTGTATGGAGTTACAAATACTGGCCAACATGAGTATGGAGTTGATCTACCCCTAAATGGATTAAATCCATCTGTACATAGACCGAGTCTAACATTTCGCACTTCCATTGCGAAGTTCTGATGAATACGATCAAAGTGCTTCCAAGCTTCAGCGTCAACAGGATGCGTGATCTTGTTTTCATCGTGTCGAACTTTATTTGCATGCCATCTCATGTGTTTAGCTGTCTTTGAAGACATATACAATCGCTGCAATCTAGGAGTGATAGGAAAGTAGCGGAGCGACTTGTATGAAACTTCCTTTGATCTCGTGCTACCATTGCCTCTTGTCTTTGGCTTGAACCGAGGATGCCCACATGACGGGCATGATATGTCGTTTTCCTGCTCCTTGAAATACAACATGCAGTGATTTGGACAAGCATCAATCTTTTTGTAACCCATACCTAGAGCGTTGACCATAACTTTCGCACGATAGAAATTTTGTGGCAATTTCTCATCTTTAGGCAACATACTCTTCACAATCATGCACAAACGGTCAAAACATGATTGACTCAAATTATACTCGGACTTCAAATTCATTAGTTGAAGAACTGCAGAGAAGATAGTGTGACTCTCACAACCGTTCCAAAGTGGCTCATCAGCATCTCTAAGTAAATCATAAAATCTACTAGCTGCATCGTTTGGTGATTCTTCATCTACGACAGTTCTTACATCACTAGAACTCATAGCAGAACCCAGTTCTGTTCCTGCAGCATCAAATATCAAATCCGTATATGGATTATCGTGCACCACATTCACCCGTGCATCAAAATCGTTTCTAAATTCTTCTCCATGAAACGTCCAGTTCTGATAATCACTCACAAAACCCTCCTTATATAGGTGATGTCTAACGCCATGAGGTTCTACAAATCGATTATTCTTACAAATCTTGCAGGGACACCTAATCCGACCTGTGGGATCTACCGTACTGACACTTGCCGTTGCAAATTCAATAAAACTGTCGACACCATCCATATATTCATGCGATAACTCATTGTCCACTATCCTACGGTATATCCATTCACGGTTTGCAGTCATTCTGTCATATGATGTTACGAATAGTATCCTAACCAGTTAAAAGAGAACCATCAGAATGCTATGATGAAGAAAATATCAAATTTATCATGCAATATATGATGTCATACAATCACAAGAATTATGATGCATGCATTGATAACTTAATATTTTCATGTGCAAACTATTCATGACACGATACATTCATTTGAAGCATGCTTTCAATATACAATTTCACATGGAAGACATAATCAAATTGAAAGTAACTACATGTAAGCATAGATACAATCACATCAAACGTTGCAATACATCGAAATAATTCATATCAAAAAAATGTCAAACATGTACCTGCAGCAAACACACTTCAATATCCCACTAACTACTACCATGCATAGCATGGACTCCGTACTCAAAAAATAAGAACACTCCATATTCATACATTAAAATCATGCTCAGCATGATCTCCGAACTCCAACAAAGCAGTCCTAGATATCAACAACTAAGTGAGTGTGTGAACAATAAAGTGTTACATTCAATAAATTAAATAACATGTGATGCGCTTGCCTCACTTACTCACCACGGGTATTTACCCGATTTGCATTGTTTTTGTCACTTACTTACCACGGGTGGCGGGGCACAAGCGAGTTCCGTTGAGAAATCTGCACAAAAAAACAATTTTTTAAAATGAAGACACCACGGAAAAAAAACTGTTTTGACAAGGGGTCGACTCCCCTGCTGTTCCGACAGGGGGTCGACCCCCTGCCCGGAGTCGACCCCCTGCCCGGAGTCGACCCCCTGCCCGGGTCAACCCCCTACCGGAAAGGCAAGGGGCAAGGGTCCTCTGCCGAAAAATGCAGTGGGTTAGCCCTCTGCAAGAAACGCAGGGGGTTAACCCCCTTCCGAAAAACGCGGGGGTTAACCCTCTGCCGGAAAACGCGAGGGTTAACCCCCTCCGTTTTCCGGAAGGGGGTTAACCCCCTGCCGGAAACGGGAGGGGGTTAACCCCCTGCCGGAAACGGCAGGGGGTTAACCCCTTACGTCAAAACGGGGGTTAACCCCCTGTCGGAAACGACAGGGGGTTAACCACCTGTGTGAACCGGGAGGGGGTTAACCCCCTGCGTGAAAATGGGGGTTAACCCCCTGCCGGAAATGGCAGGGGGTTAACCCCCTGCGTGAAAACGGGGGTTAACCCCCTGCCGTTTCCGGCAGGGGGTTAACCCCCTGTGTGACCGGGAGGGGGTTAACCCCCTGCCAGAAACGGCAGGGGGTTAACCCCCTGCCGGAAACGGCAGGGGGTTAACCCCCTGCGTGAACCCGGAGGGGGTTAACCCCCTGCCGAAAACGGGAGGTGGAGGGCGTTACCTTTCTCCGGGCGGCGAACGGTGGGACCGGCGGATGGTGGGACCGGCGAACGGCGGGACCGGCGAACGGCGGGACCGGCGAACGACGGGACCGACGAACGGCGGGAGCGGGACCGGCGCAGGAGCAGCGAAAGAAGAAAAGGAAAACCTGGTTGGGATTAGGGTTATTCAAAAGTTAGCGACGGCTTAGCGACGGATTAATTCCGTCGCTAAGCCAACGTAAAATCAAATTCGCGAAAATAGCGACGAATTATATTCTGTCGCCACATCCGTCGCTAGTTAGCGACGGACTAGTTTCTGTCGCTAACGTCGTCGGTAAATGGTGCGATCGTACCGACAAAACAATCCGTCGCTAATTAGCGACGGACTAGGCGACAGACTATCTTTCGTCGCTACTTTCATAAGATTCAGTGATAATAGCGACGAATATTTGTCGCTCGCCAATCCGTCGCTAACTAGCGACGAAATCTTTTCGTCGCTAACGTCCGTCGCTAACAACGTATTTTCTTGTAGTGATATATATATACTGTGTTTGGAAAGCACATACTCCCACCTACTAGAAATCACTCGATGTGGCATCTTCTCAGTCAGACCATGTATTCAACATGAATTATTTTATAGGAATCATGTTTTTAATCATGTTTTTGGACATAAAAATAAAAAAATTATGTCATAAAATTTTGTTACCTTATAAACCATTGATTTTAAAATTATTAAAAAACCCAAATGTATGACATAATCACATGATCCAAAAGTTGTTTTGCAATAAATAATAACTAGGTGGGGTTCACAGCTTGCCTTTCGAAACAAAATTGTAGATCATATATATAAGGTCTTAGTAACAAAAGCTCAAAAAATTAGAGAAAAAGAGAGAAATGGGTAGGTGCTTAATGGAATATTCTTAATGATACGTGCTTAATAGTTTTTTCTGTTGTTCAGGTGTTTTTCATAATTCTAACCCCATAAATGTATTGAGCATGATCGACTTACGAGGAATCCACACCTGGATCATGTGGCTTTTATGAAAAATATGATATTTGGAACCTTTAAAAATTGCAAAGATTTTGCACCCTTGGTTTTTGGAACCTTTTAAAAACCCACTCATGTCTAAATGGAACAGGGCAAGAGCTAATCTCCATAAAATCAAGTACATAGATCGCATCTGTACGGTCAAAATTTTAAAATAAAACAAAAATAAACCTGAAAAAACCCAATTATGCATGCATGATTAAGCACATTTCATTAAGCACCTACCCATTACTCTTTATATACACGGAGAGACAAATTGGTAGTTGTTCATACGTTACGTGCTAAATGAGTTTTCTAAAACTTTATTTTTTTCGCAGTTCAGACCCCATAAATGTGTTTGGCATGATTGATTTACACAGAATCCACACTTTGATCTTGTGTTTTCCATGAAAAAAATGATATTTGGAGCATTGAAAATTTACAAAGATTTTGGACCATTGATTTTTCGAACCTTATAAAAACCCACCTATGTATCAGAATCCAATGAGTCAAGAACTGATCCCTATAAAATCAAGTACATAGATCATATCTGTATGGTCAAAATTTATAGATAAATAAATAAAGACTGAAAAACTCATTTAGCACCTAACGTGTGGGCAGCTACCAATCACACACACTCTCTCTCTTTATATATATATATATATATATATATATATATATATATAGTAGGTGATAGCTGCCTACCACCATTTTAGCTTATTATCAGCCAGGCTTTTGAAGATTTTTTCATGTTTTCCTTAAATCTGATCGTATGGATGTGTTTACACACTTGATTTTATATGAATTAATTACTAGATCGTCCAATTCTGGCGTCCATATAGCTTTCTATAGGGCTTAAAAATTGATGGTTTTAAATTTTTATAAATATTTAAAACTTAAAAAACATATTTTTTATCAAAAAAACATAATCCAGTTGTTATTTCCTAGCAAATCAACCATGTTGAACACATCTGCAGGGTTAGATTTGAGAAAAATGACCCGAAAACACTCTTTCATTGTAGTATGTTAGAAAAGTGATAGGAGGATACCACTTTTCCTATATATATATATATATATATATATATAGAGAGAGAGAGAGAGAGAGAGAGAGAGAGCGAGAGAGCGAGAGAGAGCGAGAGAGAGAGTATGCTCAATCTAACAAAAATCACTATTTTCACTAAATTTTTTATTTTTCAAATATTAATTATGTGTTCAACATAGTTTTTATGTATAGAAAACAAGTTTTTATTATGTTTTTCATCATGTAAGTGGGTTTTATAAAAGCTTTAAAAATCAGTGGCCCACAATGTACCAAAAGTTTATGACTTAAAAAATTGCATTTTTGCATGATGATCCCAAATGTTACATGTAGCAAATAAATGACGATGAACACATCTATGAGGTCAAATTAAGCGTAAAAGACTTGCACTTGCACTCTGACTAGATTGTACATGCAACAAACATAAGGAGTATATAAATACACACACACACACACACACATATATATATATATATATATATATATATATATATATATATATATATATATGTATATATATATATATATATATATGAGTTTATCTAATATTAAACTAATTGTGTTTAACATTAGCTACATTCAACCATACTAAAATAAATAAAATACTTTTAAAAAAATAACATTTTTTTAAATGAGCATTATAGGCTTTCTTTTGAACTTGGAAGGAAATGAAAAGTCAAGTACCTTTTCTAAAAAAGTAACTTTATGAATTTATTAAAACTATTTTTAACCTCAAAAGTAACCATGTATTTTTAAAAATACTGTTTTTTAATGGTATTTTAATTATTTTAGTAAAGTTGGTTCCTTCTAATGTTAAATGCAACTAATTTAATGTTTTATATATATATATATATATATATGCTACTATTGCCATTACTTATAAATGCTTTTTTTTATTGTTTTTCGTGAAATTAACCTTACAAATGTGATCTACATATTTAAATTAGTGGGAATCGGCTCTTCAGTCGTTCCAAGACAAGATTTTATAATGCTTCAAAAATCGATCGCCTACAATGTGTGATACTTTCCTGTCTCATAAAATTATGTTTTTTCATTGAAAAATATGATCCAAAAGCCCGTTCCCACTATTTTTAACACGTTGAATCCATCCATGGAGTCGGATTGGATTAAAACAACCTGCAAATAAGAGATCTTGAGGCATTGGTACATAATGGAAACATTACCCTATATATTTATATACATAGCGAGATGATATGATCTTTTTTAACAAATGTAGATCACATTTGTAGGGCCTTTTTTACCATATGATCATTTGATTGGATTGTTTACCGTGGGTAGGGGTGGCAAAATATAAGACCCGCAATTTTTCAGAAAATATCTGAATAAAATTCATGAGGCATTTACCGGTAAAAATGGCATTTTTCTCAGAATGCGAAACGAATCAATTCCTGCGAGCCAGTTACACTTAGGATATTCGTCGAATCGCGAATATATGCTCAAACACTCTGGAAGCCATAACTTCCTATCTGAACAAAATCAAAGGATTCATGCGAGCCAACTTTCTTAGTGGCATCAATACGAAGATAATGGCGTACTCAGATTTTTTCGGAAAAAAATCACCGAAAACCCGAAATTCTTGCGGGACCCACAGAAATATGGGTGGGACCCACAGAAATATTTCTCATAAAATATTCTAGAAGATTCTAGAATATTCCAGCTCCTTCCAGCACCTTCCATGGAAGGGATTCTCAGAAAAGCCCAAGGGTAAAGAGGGGATTCTGAAACTTGGGGCCCAAGTTTCAGAACCTATAAATAGAGGACCCCTCCTCCTTTAGAAAATCGCCAACCCCTCTCTCTCTCCTACTTTTCCAAACCTCCCCTACCTAGCCTAGCCCACCTGAGCCCACCTGACCTGGTCTGAGCCTGCCTGACTTAGCCTGAGCCTGCTTGACCTGGTCTGAGCCTGCCTGACCTGGTCTGAGCCTGCCTGACCTGGTCCTAACCCACCTGACCTAGGTCTGAACCTACTTGACCTAAGTCTGAACCCAGTTGACTTGACTTGAACCTGGTTTGGTTCAAAGTCAAAGTCCAAGTCCTTTTTCGTCCAAAGTTCGAAGTTGATCCTTTTTCAAAGTCGAGCCTCGTTCGAAGCGTTTGAAGCAATCGGAGTCGTTTCTTCCTCAAATTGAAGTAAGTTCGCTTCATTAAACCATCTCTCTCAAGTATTTGATTGTTTGTATATAGCATATACTTTCTGAAGTAGTATCTTACTTTAGTTCTTGGTTGAGCCCTCTAGGACACTTCGGTGTTCACGCGCTCGCCTCGTAACTATCGTCGAATATATATGTTCGAATACGCAGTATATGCGTTCTTCAAAATAGTATCTCACCCTAGTTCTTGATTGAGCCCTCTAGGACACTTCGGTGTTCACTCGCTCGCCTCGTAACTATCGTTGGATACAGATCTAGGTGTATATCTGCTGATACTGCCGACGCGTCTTATATCGCACAGGCCATGTAATTTACCTTTGCCGTCGCGTCGTATGATGCCAAGGCTCCCTGCTTTCTGTACTTCCGATTACTGCACTTCCGATTATGCATTTACTTACGCCGTCGCGTCGAACGATGCCAAGGCTCCTGCTTTCTGCAATGTATTTACTTACGCCGTCGCGTCGAACGATGCCAAGACTCCTGTTTTGTTATATATGTAGAATATTTCGTTCAGTTACACACCCTGAACAATAGTATATGCATTTCCTTTACGCCGCCGCTGTATAAAGCACAGGCTTCTGCTTATATTACATATATGGCGCGTAAGTGAGCGTTCAAACGGAGATCAACTCCAAAATCGCCCATGCGATTCCCTTACCGCTCCTCGTACAAGATTCTGCTTGACGAATGAAGCCCCTATTGGAAAGGCTTCGCCTTTTGGCAAAATGCTCTTTACGTAAAGACTAAATCAATTACGTATGGCCTGGCTATGGCCCAAGGTTCCTGCAACCTTGATGGATGCAAAGTACGCACAACGGTGCGCATCCATTTTCCGAGTTAAGCGTAGCGATTTCCCACCAAAGAGGGGAGATGCCGCTAAAACGGATAAAAGAAACGCACGCTTTCTCCGTAAAAGAGAGGAAGTGCTGCTGAAATTCCTGAAGGAGCTAAGAATGGCTCAGAAAGAACGTAGCAGAAGTGCTACCCAGTTATGGAACGCCTTCTACAATGTAGAAAGGTTCGTCGCACCACTGCCGGTAGAGCAGAGAAGGTGTTGACAGAATGGTTGGCAGAAGAGCTGCCAAAACCAGTTAAGTGGCACAATGATGTCCTTTGTTGGAACGATGTCAGAATGACTCGTCTCCCTGACACCTGCAAGGGCATCATACTTGTAAGAGCCGTTGCGCCAAAGTAGTGGTAGTGCCTTGACGAGGTCCTGAGCTCGTTGCATAAAAATACGCCGAGTAGCCGATCCGTAGAGATCGAGTCATATGCATGCTCATTGAGAATTATCAGACAACCAGACTCGTAAGGGCCGCTGAGCCGGAGTGTGTTGTTTCCACCGAAAGAGGTGAAGTGCTCGTCAAGGCCGAAGTGCCGAGAGCAGAGTTAAGCATGCATATGAATAAAACCTTTGTTCCACGGTGAAAACCGTGTGGTTGATTGGGGTCGGGTACATACTTCTCAAAGGCTGCCCTATAGGCATGCAATGTTCGTCAAGTAATTGTAAGACCGACAGGCCCCTTTCAGAATTTCTCACCGAGGAAGACGGTGATGGCGCAGCCTTGAGTGACATATATTTCACCCGAACCTGATAGAGTTCATTGATGGCCTTCGTCACTCAGAGGTATGGAGGTCGTGGTTATCCTTAAATATCTAAGGATTGAACCCAACTACTGCAGTAGCAGAATGCATTCGGATACCTAGTAAGGATCTCTTCCGGTATGCTGTACCGTCCTACTAGGGGGATGGGGTCAACAGGCCTCTGGGGTATCTAAAATACATAGAATAATCAACCCCCAGATCATCGCGTTGTCGCCCAGATATGAGTCCCCTAAGCCCAGGGGGAGGTGCAATTATCGAAACAAAGCATTAGCTTAGGTACAGCGCTACTTTGAATGTATGAGTGGATGACGTTGTTGAGTCAGTCCTGCATAACCTTTGTGAAGGTGTCATGGTCGGTATACTACTGGACCGATTGGGAAAGAACCCCATTGATATCCGTACGACTAAGTGAAGCTCGGAGAGCTGTCCTTAGATTCGTAGGATACGGATGTGCCAAGCATAAAGGCTTGAGCTAGACATCCATTCGTGACTCTGAGGAAGTCAAGGCTAAGTCGTAGAGACTTAAGATGTTACTCTAACTCACAACCCTGAAGAGGCTTATGCGAAGTCATGACGACTTGCGTGGATGTTCAACTCATAGCCCTGATGAGGCTTTTGCGATATACGCTAAGTCATGGAGGCTTGAGCGTCGTATTACGAACTGCGACCCTGAGTGGTCTATGCATTTACTTGAGTTGAATAGATAGGTGTTTGCCTACTTACCAGACCATCAGTGGTTCTGACCCCGTTTAATGGGGATTTCAGGTGTTGAACCTGCGTGGCGATAAGCGGAGCAAGGCGGCATCAAGTTCCAGGGTTTCTCTAGACAGAGTTGTACTGCTTCCTTTTTATTGAACCTTCACTGCTTTTCTAAGCAGTAGTGTTGTAATAAACATATGTTTTCGATAAAATGGAACACTTTGGTGGTCAATGAGTTGCTTGGCCACATACCTGCAACGTGCTCGGAGTTTTCTAAAACCGACGACTCATTATCGTCTTATTCCGCTGCTAAAAGCTTTTCTAAGTTCCGCTGCAAAGAAAAAAAAAAGAAGAAATTCATGAAAATTTTAACTTAGCTTTGTTTTGGAAATCCGGGGCGTTACACAAAATCTGACACGACCCGCCAACCTGTTTCTTAGCCGGGTTCGGGTTTGGCTTAAACATGTTCGTGTCGTAAACGGGTCTACCCGCCTAACTCGTTTATTAAACGGGGCGGGTTCGTGTTAGGGGTATGCCAACCCGTCAACCCGGCTGACCCATTTAATAAACGGGTTAGGCGGTCGGGTCAACTCGTTTACCCAAACCCGACCCACCAACCCGCCCGCCAACCCGTTTACCCAACCCGCCCGCCAACTCGTTTACCCATTTACTCGAACCCAACCCGCCAATCCGTTTACCCTACCCGACCCGTTTATTAAACGGGTTAACCGTGTCGTGGCGGGTTACTCATTTAATAAATGGGTCGGATTCGTGTTTGCCACAACCGACCTGTTTAATAAACGGGTCGGGTTTGTGTTGAGGTATGCTGACCCACCAACCCGACCCGATTGCCACCCCTAACCGTGGGTGCACAATTAGGTACATTGAAAAAATCTTGGGGCACATTTATCAACCATATCTATATATCTATATATATATATATATATATATATATATATATATATATATATATATATATATATATATATATATATAGAGAGAGAGAGAGAGAGAGAGAGAGAGAGAGAGAGAGAGAGAATATGGTGTTTTTTACTATGATACGGTAGGGTGGTACACACATTGTATGGATCTAGCCACCAAATGGTAGATATAGCTGTAGATGTGTCTAGCATGGTATATTTTATATGTCAAAAGGTTTTATGGTATCTAATACATCATAAGATTTCATTTTTGAAATGATGAAAATCAAGGGCTCATAATTCATGAAAATAAGGGTGGTTTAGAAATTACATAAAACATCACATTTCTGTCGGCTTTTAACACATAGAAGCAGTAAATAAAATATGCTAAACATGATCCGGCTGTAAGATTTTGTTGTTGGAGCCTCAATCTATGTAAATCAACTGTAAGGTTAATTTTATGAAAAACATCTAAAAAAGATTAAAAAAAAAAGCATTTGTGGGATGGTGACCTGACCAAATGTTAACCCGTTTGATTATGTATAATGAGTTGGAGAAAAAATTTACTTGAACAAGTAAAAATGGATTAGATTTGGCCACATGTATGACCCTAGCTTGAAGCATTTATGATTGTATTTTTTAATAGCATGTTTCATTAGCTGAAATAGTTCCCTTCTATTTGAGCATCTGCAGTCCTTTTTTCTGTTTTGGAGTTTTCTTACAATTTGATTTTGAGTTTTGAGGTCTCTGATCTCGAGTGTGATTTCTTCATGTGATATATGAAAAAAATTGACTGCGACCATTGCAACTTTGGAATAGTAAGATCTGTTTGCATTTTGTTTTTACCAGTTTTGTCAATATTGCGTATCGGCCGATACATATCATATCGTATCACCAGAAAATTGATATGATATTGGCATGAATAGGCTATTTTTTAATGAATATAAAAAATAGTTTAAAATTACTTTTTAATATTATTTTAATGGCTTTAACATGCGTCTCATTTTGATTGACAAGTAATGTTTTTTTTATTAACTTTTTGCTGATTCAGAACGATTCACTTGAGAATTGATATTGACAATACTGGTCTGATTCCCATACTGATAACATTGGTTTTGACAGTCTAAGATTAGGGGAACTTGGAGAGAGGATCAGGCCCAATGAATCTAGTACAAAAAACTGTCCAAAGGCACCCAAAATCCATCCTAATGAATGGATCCCACAAGAAATAATGCTATTGAATTTTTAGATGAGTGACATCAATAGTTGAGAAATGAATAGTAGGGATTCATTCAAAACATGAAGCTGCTGATGTATACCGTTATGCTGATGGCAAATTAAATGGCACCCAAAATTTCCTGGGACTAAGGATGGCAGTGGACAGGAGGAAAACGGGGTCCCGCCTTGCCCCGTTTGGTTCGGGGATGGAGGACATGAAACGGGAATGGAGGTTAAAATCAAAGCTCATGTGGGATGGAGGCGGGGATGGACTTACGCTTTCCCCTGCCCCGCCCCGTCCCATCCTTGGTCCCCATTAGTAAAATAACTAAAATACCTTTAATGAATTAATACAATTTCATATAACTCTCTTATATATATTCTTAACTTTTAACCCTAAAGCTAAAACAACCCTCTCCTTCTTTGGGTTGCCACTTCTTCGGTAAACTCTCCTTTCTCTCTTTTTTCTAGTCGGCTCAGTCGATCCATGGTTCAACCTCTTTTTTTTAGGGATGGCAGTGGACCGGAGAGAAACGGGCCCTACCCTGCCTTGCCCCATTTGAACCAGGGATGGAGGTTAAAATCAAAACCCGTATGGGGATGAAGGTGGAGATGGAGGACAGAATTTTAAGATGGAGCGAGGGTGTAGACCTTATCCCATGCATCCGCCCCGACCCACTGCCATCCCTTTCTGGGACAATTTCAAATTCAAATTATGAAGAGATTCAATGGAGTATATTTGAATGTGAGTTCAAATTTTAAAAGGAACTTAATTTTTGAAAAAAGTTTTAAAAGTCATCCAAATTTTTGCTCCATTAATAAAAAAAAAACAAACTCGTTATTTTTTAACCCAAGATGAGTTGAGAGAGTTGATATACTAGTTAACCCTCCCAAGTAACGATGGCAGTGGACTGGGGGAAAGCGGGGCCCCACCCCGCCTCACCCCGTTTGGACCGGGGATGAAGGGCATGAAACGGGGATGAAGGTTAAAATCCATCCCCATGTGGGGATGAACTTACACTTTCCCTTGCCTGCCCTATCCCTGTCACGATCCCCGCCTTACCCCGCCCCATCCCCATCCCCATCCCCATCCCCATCCCCATCCCCATCCCCATCCCCAATCCTTCTAAAGGATGGCAATAGATCGAGGGGAAATGGGGGCCCGCCCCGCCTCATTCTCGTTTGGAACGAGGATGAAGGATATGAAACAGGGATGGAGGCGGGGGTGGAGGTTCGAATTTTGAGACGGGGCATGGGCGGAGACCTTGTCCCCCGCCCCGGTCCATTGCCATCCCTACTCTCAAGCCTCCTTCCTTTTTTTATGTGCATTTTTAAAATATGATGTTGAAGGTAAAATGGTAATTCTACCGGTAGTAAACTCTTTGGCCTTGATATCTTTTTTGTGCATTTTTTAAAATTTTCAAATCTTAGGTGCCTTTTTTTATTATGCCCGAACTTTAGGTATCTTATTAAAAATCTTCCTATATTTTTAATATATGATCTAGTAAAAATAGGATGAAAACATGAAAAACACTGATAGTTTCTATCTAATGCGGATCCAATAGAAATTGTCGATATGAAATTGAATCCCATTCTAAAAAGTCTGACCATGTAGGTCCAAACTGATCCTAAGACATATTTAGATTCGATTTAAGATATGTGCTAGGTTCCAATTTCAGGTGCGGCCAAATCCATTTGATTTTTTTTTTTTGAAAGGCAAGCTGGGGTTAGGGTTAGGCAGACCATACCAGTGATACAACTGTACCATTGGGTTTTGAACCTGCAACATCCCAACACAAGGTGACGTGCACTAGCTGCTCCTACGAGCCCCTCCCCTCTCCCCCGTTGGTAAATGTAGTTGATTTTCACCCCTTGTAACAATGGGCATATAAAATGGTACCAAATGACCCAGACAGTTTCAAACATTTTTATTCCAAAGTTGGCCACTACAAGTAAATGGTGTAATTTAGTGTTTTTTCTTTTTTTTTTATAATCCAAGAATCTAATTACCGAATCTTTTGTGAATCGATAACTTTTTACCATCAGATGACACATCTCATTTGAAAATAAAAATATATATTATTATTTTTTAATCCCTATGAAAAAATATTAAAAAACTCATCAAAATCTTCACTTTTAGAATATGATTCAATTGGATCGGCCGATTCAGGTTAATTCATACTGATTCTAATAAAACTCAGTAGTTGGTACTCTACCACCTGCCCGCTAGGAATCGTTTCTCTTGCAACAAAGGACGCACACCTTAGGTATAGAATCCTTCAATTTCAATGCCTTGCAAAGTCACCCTTGTGGGCCCTAAAATTTAGTGCATTTTTTTTTTTAATTTATAACCCTAAGAAACCACACCCGGCACGAAGGCCTGGTAGCATTGGCGCCACCAGCCAAACATACGATCATCATGCCGGCAGCGTAAAATGTTGAGACCAGGACTCCTGCCCCCGGGCCAATGCTATGCATTGGCTTGAGCAGAGGGGTGGCGCTCATCATGAGAATCGAACCTGCCCGTCTAGCAGCCGAGGCCCCACCCCCTCTATGCCACCCCCCCTTGGGGTAATTTAGTGTATTTAAAGTAAGATATCTATGTTGGATTTTGTATTAGATCGGATCCAACTTGGATGTAACCCATATTGACATGGGTACATCAAAAGACATATATGGGTGTGGCTCTTAGGTTTTGGAGGTTATAGGACAGTTACGAGGTGTCATTGTTCATTCATGCCCATTAGGATCTTCACTAATGCTCATAATGGGCACATTATGAAGTCATTATTGGGCCTCCTCCCTATCTCATTATAAATAGAAGAGATTCACGATAGCTTGACGAGGACTCTCATGAGGGCATACATGATTGTTGAGTGTCACATTCGTATTTGATCTTTCTCTCTGGATTCAATGATCCTGCTCACCTTTTGACCTGATGGTTTGGGATCATCGTGAGCGTCGATTGGTTGAGGAGAACGTCAATCACCCGCACTCACCGATGCGTCATTTAGATCATCCAAAGCCGCATCAGATAAGTGGCTCTTCCATGATTCATTTTATGCTAACCTGCACTAAAATGACTGGACTATAATCACCCTTGTTGAGAGAGAACAAAAAAAATATTATTAACAGGATTAAAAAATGATAAAGAGAAATCGTCAAGGATACAAAGAATTTACATAGTGATGGTAGTGACACTGATAAAAGGACCCAAAAGAGAGGATCCTAACCAAGAGATATCGTCGCTAGACCATACTGCACGAGCAGAATTACCCCTAAAATCACTCAAATCTTGATCGCCCTTATATACCTGGAAACACAAACTGATTGCCAACAGGTGGGTTGGGTATCAGACCCATCAGGGTGCTCCCAAACCTGCCCAAATAGCAAGCACTTGGATTCAGGTTATGTCGGTTGAGAAAATTGAATTTTGAGCCTGACCCACATAATTTAGAGTTATCTAGATTTTTTTTACATAAAAAAATATAAGAAAACACTTGAGTCAGCGTGGTGAAGTCAGCATCCTTTATTCTGCCCATACCCAGATAGCCAGGTTTTGCTCGGGTCCGGATCTGACACAAACCTGACCCATTGACAGCCCTAAGTTATTCATGTTGTTTACAACCCTAGACAATTTCATCAATATGGGAGATGGGGTTTCCTTCTGCAGGAAAAAACGGTTGTGATTTATCTAAATGCTTTTACATAAATGATTCTCCTAATTAATGTGTCTTGTCTGCCCATTATAATAATTTTTAAAGAGATTATGGTCCCAAAAATCTCATGATTCTCCTAATTAATGTGTCTTGTCTGCCCATTATAATAATTTTTTAAATAGATTATGGTCCCAAAAAAACAAAAACTTTTTACATTGGTAAACGATCTGCCAAGTATGAGAGCTTGAATTATACCCAATTTCAGTTGAGTTTTTATACAAATTGACTTATAACAAAAATTCTTTAAAATGTAGTTGAAATCTTTTTAGAAAGAGTGTCCTCATGTAGTCGGAGCTGGAAAGTAATACAAGAAAACAAGCTTCTCAGATTCCTGTTCAGATTATCATATTGGATGCTTAGATGGATGTGTGAAAATACAATAAAAGATAAGATTCGGAACAAGAAGATACGTAAGAAGGTAGGTGTTGCACCAATTGAAAATAAGATGCGAGAGAATCGTTTACGGTGGTTTGGACATATTCGGCGAAGGCCTAATGATGCTCCAGTTAGAAGGTTGGAGAAATGGGAAAATATATTAGTTAAAAGAGGTCGGGGTAGGCCTAGGAAGACTTGGATGGAGATGATAGGAAAGGATATGAATGCTTTGAACCTCACCGAGGACATGGCATTGGATAGAAATGATTGATTGGAGGAAAAGGATTCATGTGGAAGACCCAAAATGAATTTCTTTTTTGGTTCATATCGCTGACCCCAATTGTTTTGGGATGAAGGCGTAGTTGTTGTTGTTGTTGTTGTATGCTTAGGAAATTCTTTCTCAAACTTTGTTTGGCACTTGAGGCACGCTTGCAATGCCCTATGAAAGTGGATTTTCTCAAGTTCTTGAGATTACAATTATGCAACTTTCATAGGATAACACAGCACATGCAAAAGTTGAAACCTGTGATTGCGATTGTCACTTCTGATTAGTGCTGGAAAACGAGCCCCTCGTCGTTCAACTCCGTTCGGCTAGACTGGCGAGCCAATCATGAGCTGGCTCGGCAAGCATAGCCAAGCCGAGTACGAACAAGCCTTTCTTTTACATGGGAATGAAACAAACGAGGGTTTGAGAGTTCTGAAATAATCTACATGTACTTTTAGAAAACACAACATGAAAACATTAGTAATTTCTTCAAAGGCACGTTCATCCTCTCTCTCTCTCTCTCTCTCTCATGCAGATACATGCAATGCTATGATAAAGAGATGCAATTTTGGTCGTGTCCATGGTAACACGAATCAGAGGTGCACACCGAAACATTATTTTAGTATTTTTAGTGATCTTTAGTAATCTATAAATACATTTTAATAAAAATATATGTTATATATTAAATTACCAAAAATAGTTTATTACTGATTAAAAATTAAAAATATGTGTGCTTGTATTCTATTTTTCAAAAATAAATAAATTATGAACTCATGTATTAAACTTGTGTCACGTGTGGAATCGTACCCGAGGCTTTCTAACACAGATGCAACACCACCTGTTCACACTGTAAGAGAGTACCATTCCTGTGAGTAGGGCTAGCAAACGAGATGAGCTGCTCATGAGCTTGGCTTTTAATTTTAGCTTGCCCCAAACTCGTTCAAATAGCCACAAGCTCAGCTTGTTCAGCTCACTTACAAGTCCTACTTTTCTTTTTGATAGTCCAAGAGAAAAGCCCCCATCACCCACCTGACATTGGTAATTGGTAAAACCCTTGAGGTCCCCCTACCCACCGGGGAGTACACCCAGTTTCGACTTTGCAGCAAGGGATGACACCCGTGTGTTTCGAACTTTTAAAATTCATACTCCCATGCACAAATACATCTTTTTGAACCCCTTACATATATGTGAGAACACTAGCAAGGCATAATATTGGAATAAGAACCAATATGTAAATATCAGTAGGATACAAGGAAAAGGACCTTCAGAAGGTGCTCAAATCCACAATCTAAAATTGCTTGAAGAATTCCTGGTTTCAAAAGAAGTCCCTGAATCCTCAACTATGAATTCCAACATAGCCCCTACATCGCAAAAAAAAAAAATTTTTGGTATACATCATGTTAGGTCTTATTTATTTATATATATATATATATATATATATATATATATATATAGAGAGAGAGAGAGAGAGAGAGAACTGAAATATAAGAACTATATATGGGCATTTCCAACACTTTTTTTTTTGCAAATCCAACCATGCGGACGTGCTTGGCACCGTGAATTTGCTAGGAATCAACTATTGGATTATGTATTTTTGATGAAAAAATGTGATTTTGAATGCCGGAGTATTTATGAAGATTATGAACCATTGATTTTAAAACCTTAAAAAATCATGTTTATTGATCAAAATTGGATGATTCAAGAGTGGGTTCACTGGAATATGAGAACTAATTGTGAACCGCTATTTTCATAGATTTTTTGTCCTTTTCTCTTGAACCTAACCGTACAGATGTGATCTACATGCTTAGATTTTATAAGAACCCACTCTTGAATCATCGCATTTTGATGCATAAACATGATTTTTTAAGGTTTTAAAATCATTGACTCATAATCTTCATAAATATTTAAGCATTCAAAAATCACATTTTTTCATCAAAAATACACGATCCAATGGTTAATTCTTAGCAAATTCACCAAACCAAGCACATTCACACCATGGATTTGCTAAAAAAAGTGTTGAAAATGCTCATATTTTTAGTTCTCATGTTTTAGTAAGTCATATAATATTATATATATATAGAGAGAGAGAGTAATGATAAGGTGCTCCCCAAGCTCCTACTCTCACCTAATAAAAGCTCTAGAATTTCAAATTTCTTGAGTTTTTTTTGTTGATAAGTCCTTATAGATATGATATACAAGCATTGTTTAATAGAAAACAAGTTTTGGATCATGTGATTGTAGCATACATATAGGTTTTTTAAGATATTTAAAGATCAATGGCTTATAATGTATCAAAACTTCATGACTTAAAAATTCTTAATTTTATGCCCCCAAAAACATGATCTAAATCATGTCCATACTTTTTGTATATATTTTCCATGCATCCTTCTCTCTGTATATATATTCTATGCATTTTTCTTTATATATTACTCTTAATATATAACACCTTGTGTTCGGGCTCTACTCGTTTAAACTACACGAGCTTCTCATGGGTTGGCTCACCAGCTATACGAACCGATCATGAATGAATTCATGATGAGCCTAACAGAGCAGAGTCATGCAACCATAACTATGATTTCTAGTACGTAGTCACTGATCCCAAAGCCCTGTAGTGTTACTAATATATATATATATATATATATATATATATATATATATATATATATATATATATATATATATATATATATTAGTGTGTACAAGTATGTATATTATATTTATTGGCTTGTAATAGGTAATGCCCTCTAAGGCTAATTTCTTCAAGTAATGAGTACGTGCTAAATAAAATATGTTAAATGAAGTGTGCTAAATGTGTTTTTCTACTCTTTTGATATTTTTTTTCAGTTCTGACCCCATAAATGTGTTGGGCATAATCGATTTAGGAAGGATCCATATCTGGATAATGTCTTTTCCATGAAAAAATGATATTTGGAGCCTCAAAAAATTACAAAGATTTTGGACCATTGATTTTTCGAACATTATAAAAACCCACCATGTGTCCGAACATTATAAAATCAAGTACATAGATCTGTATTGTCAGAATTGAAATAAAATGAAAAAAAACTTGAAAACTCATTTAACATGTACCCATTACTACTCTCTCTCTTTATATATAAGAGAGAGAGAGATGGGTGCCTGACGCTTTTTGTGCTTGGTAATTACGATGTGTTATGCATGATGGATTTGCTAGAAAATCACACTTAGATCATGTTTTTTGAGAAAAAAATGAATTTTAATTATTGAATATTTTTAAAATTTATTGACTGTTGATTTTTAAAATTTTATAAAAACCTAACTTGATGTTGGAATAGAACTATCCAAACGTCAATTCTCCACAAAATCAAGCATGTAGATCACATCGGTATGATCAAATTTTAGAAAAAATAAAAACAATCTTTCCAAAGCTCGGTAGGCATGTCGTATGATTGTATAACTGGTAGGGGTATGCCTAAGCCCAGCTTTCTCTATCGTAAAAAAAAGTAATTTTAAAATAATAATTATATATCAAAGTTATCTATTTGTTCATCTTGGTTCGTTTTTTATCTTAATCTAATTGACTAAGTCATGACTAATTTTGACCACTTTAGGTCAGCAATGAAGTTCATGAGTACACAGACTTAAAGATTATTACTGGTGAACATTTTTAAGATATATTGCGAGAAATTGCCTGAAAGTTAAAACGATAAATTTTAACGAGATTTTCAAACCATGACAAATAACATGATATTTATATTTTTAAAAGATATTTATCGTGAGAACCCTGGAGATTTTTATTTCTAAATGTGTTTTATTTATATTTTCTTATAAAAATAAAATTTTTTATTTTTCAATTTATTTTTTATTCTCAAGATTTTGCCAAGATTCATGAAAATTTTCAAAATCTCCCAAGTTTTTTGCCGTTTTTAACTTTTGCCACTATGTGCAAAACTATATCTCATTGGAGGTTTTGGGACAATTAGTTAACCATTAATTTTATTTGAGATAGTGGTCACACATATCTAAGAGGGTGTGTTTTATTTTTATTTTTTTAATAGTGATGTGTTTTTTCCTAAAGCGGTCTTGTTTGTGGGTATATTCTACCATTCAACTTTTAATTAGATATTCACGTTCAAAGTTTCTTAATTGTTTCTCTATTTTTCTTTCTTTACGCAAGAAAAAGTATTCCGATTTTTTGGAATGATCTAATCATTGATCCCAAAAATTTCTACAATAAATAAGTAGAGAGTTAGTATAGTTCTCTATACCCAACAAATATTTGTGCATGGGTACGTTTGATGAGCCGTTCCCAGCGTGATTCAGACAAAAATCTAGCTAGGAACGATGATTTTTAACAAATGTTGGATGCGGTAGATGGCGTTCAGCACATCCGCCACGTCCATATACATGTGAACTTTTAGTTTCACCCTCCCCCTTGTTACAAAAATAACAGGGACGAAGAGAACGAAATTTTCTCGACGAGCGCACCTCTCTCGCCCGATGCTCTCTCCCTATGACTCGCTAGACGGGAGCCTACTGAAGATGAGAAAGGAGTAGCTCGTGCTCGAGCGGGCGGCCAGCAGGGCAATCATCGACATTGTCGCCTGCCCGCAGGCACCAAAGTTTAAAACCCTCGTTGAACCCTAAACCGTAAACCCTCCATCCCTCCACCTCTCTCTCTCTCTCTGTGGGGCATTTGTTTTTTGTTGCGGGTGAAGGAGTTTACGTTACATCTCTGGGTTGAATCTTTGCCATGAAGTGTTTGTGGTTGAAGTCTTTCGACGCCAGTTTCCAGTAATTCTTGTGTTTTCTATCTCTTTGTTCTGAAGATTCTTGCTTGGTGGGCTTTTCTTTTTGTCTCATTTTTTTCACTGATTCTGGTTGTTTTGCTCTTGGTTTGGCTTCGTAGAAAGGGTTTTAATTGGTGGTGATTCACCGGTATATTTGGGTTCTTCAGGCCTTTCTTTGATTGTTATTTTTGGGTTTCTTCCATTGAGTTCCTGCCTTTTCTGGAAATTCGGTATTTTTTGATGCCTTATGGTGTGGTGGATGACGCTGGTTTTAATAAAGGTGGTGTGATGAAAATATTTATATTTTTTTTGTTTTTAGAAATTTTCATTGTTATGTGTCATTTTGTGGCTTTATCTCACTATTGATTGAGGAAAATGAAAACTAAGGTTGAAAAGATTGGTAGTTCCCACTTCTTTTATGCTTTCATCTTGAAATCTGATTATGGTGGCTTGTAATTTCTAAGATATTAGTGTTACCTTGGGTTTGGTGTTGATGTGAATATGGATCCACTTTGAAATTTCTATGAATTATTGACTAGCTAGTGGAATCTTGATCTCTTTGATGAAATTTGTTTTTATTTGGTGATGTAAAATGGGTTTCTTGGTGTTGAATGGTAATTGAAAACTATCATTAAATTTAGTTTCTCTGAGGCATTTTAATTTGTTGTACATAGATTCCTCCCTCATTTTATTGATGGATTTTTTGTGGGTCTTTTTGATACTTGATGGATTGTCGTATAATATCTTTTAGTGCTAAACTGTGGATTAGGCATAGATGAATTTTGATACTGAAAAATCACAGTTTGGTGGCAGTCACCTAAGGACTCAGACCCATTTCATGAATTGCTTGTTGAAATCTGGATATTTTTCCATATTTTCAAGTGCATTCAAACATTACATTTTTCTAGAATTTGAAAATTTTGATTTTCAAGATTTGCAACCAAACACACCCTTAGCATTGCACTAGTTATTTATTTTGTTTTTCTAGGGTAAATGTGAAGTAGCTTAGAGTCACAATAATTTTGTTGAAGGTAACAGAAAATTGAAGCATTTACTCATATTTTAGCCACTAATTTTCGTTCACTTTGTGTTCTTTATTTTAGCTTTTAATTTTATATTGATTTCACTTATTTTAGTGATAGGATTTCTGATTACTATGACATTGGTGCACCTTGAAGATGAATAACTGAGGGAGGTTACATCACAAAAACAGACAAAGATTGGAGTCTGGAATGAAGTTGGACACAATCAATTTCAAGGCTGAGCAACTCTCGAAGGAGATTAAACTGGATTATTCTTCAATCAAGAAGCCACTTGGTGATGCCTTGTCAGCCATTAAGGAAACCATGACTAGTATCCCATAGCAAAAGGTCCCATTCCAAACCACCCTGCTTAGAAGCCTGCTATGAATTGTAGGACGTTGCTTGTTCTTCTTTTTCATGTCTTGTATACCTTTGTTGTTGATGGAGGTGAATGGATACCTTATTTCAGGTTGATTTCAGCTAGCTCCCAACTTCATCAGAGACCTCGATGCACCTGCTGATAAAGTAGAATTTACATTCAGGAAGCCGAAAACCTTTGAAATAGTAGGTAGTTATGCAAATGAAGCGGTTGCAAATCCAGTCATAATTATCGATGTGCTTATCAGTATGCCTAAGGTGGGCTCTTCTATAAATAACTTTTTCCACATCCAATATTTCTTACTATTAATAACCATATTGTAACTTTACAACATTTTTAAAAACTATCATGATAGGAAGTCAAAAATTTAAAAAGGGGATGTTATTGAATTGTGTTCAAAATATTGCAATATTCGAAATATATCATGATTTTATTACAAATCTTGAATTTTATAGGAAAAATCTCATAAAAAAACTTTCTTCTGATATTTACTCATTTTCTTGCTTATGCAATTTTTATACTTCTAATATTTCAAATCTCTTGGGTTAGTATTTCCCAATAAAAACATAAGAAAAACAAAAAAAGAATATTAATACTCCCCAAGACAATCATCAGTAATAAAAGAATTTGTTTTTTTCTAAAACTTTTGTCATTGTGCTAGTAAAAACTTTTGAACTACTTGAACACCTAAATGTTTTATTTTGACAAGGGTGCTAACATGAGGACTTTTTGGACCACAGATATCATGCAAAAAGATGTTTATATCCCTCTATCATTGCGAGGTATTTGAAAATGTGTGCAACTATTCGTAAGCTAGAATGGTCAGCCTTCCAAAGTGAGGCCAGGAAACCAATTTTGGTTGTACACCTAGGCATGTATACCAAACCTTCCCCCCATTCCCACCCCTCTGAGACAGGATTCTGATATTTTTACCATTGCTTTGGTAAATTGAACCTTTGTATCCTATATAAAAACTCTAGAAGTTAGTATAATTACTAGAAGCTAATATAATTAATTGTTCCTATTCAAGTTTTTATCTTCAGGCCTTTAAAAAGGAAAAAAATATGTATATACAGAATTCCTTCAGCATAGCTTTCACCTTGTTATTGATGAAATTTCTGTATTTGTTAGTTACTCGGTCAAATGTGAAGGGCATTCTATTATAATGCAAATGGTACATGTTATGCAGTGTAAATTTTTTATTTATCTCCATTATTGTTTAATCTTGTGTAGATATCTCATATATGGACTACTATCTCTTTATATAGGTGCTGAACATTAATTTTTGCTTAGAGGATCTTAGATCCATAGTTGGTTCACATTCTTTATCTGTTTGCAATATTTAATTGTGCTATGTTTACTTTTGTTGTGCTTCTCCATAATTCCAAACCAGGTGATGAATGATCTATTCTTAAGGTATCTGCTCATCTCCATATGAGGCAATCCAATTTTATGTGCAAATCCGGGTACTTCATCTATGCACAAACTTGTTATTTCTAGTTGATTTCAGGAACCAGCAAGTTCTTCAAAACACTTTTGCATCTATTCAAATCCTTGTTAAGTTTTCTTCGCTACTTCTTGTAAATAGCAATCCTCTGGTTGCAGGTTGCCTCTTTCTGACCCTCTTTCCTCGAAGAGATCAAGACTCCACTTGTGCTTTGTTAGCACTTACTGATCAACCTTCTCGTGAACTTCCAACTTGGTGGAATAACCTTAGTTGTCTTTCACTACTATTGATAAATGCTTATTCTCATATTTACCTCTCATCTATTATGCTCAATCACATGCCCCTAAATCTCCTCTTTCCATTTGAAGTGAAAACAAATAGATTTGTTGATATTTCTAGCTTTTACATGTATATACTCATATAGCCGGGTGTTTGTTCTGGGTTTCATTATAACAAGGTATTCTTAATATTTTGGGATCTGTTTCAGATCTTGTGCTTTTCTCAATATCTTGGTTTTTTCTTTCCTAACCATAATTTTTTTTCTGTTATATCTTGGGCAAATTATTGGATTTCTATTTTTGCCTTATTTCAATAGGTACACATTTTCTTCCTTACTCATATAGTCGGGTGTTCGTTGTAGATGGAAGATAGTGGGAAAGTTGAGGTTGTATGGGAGCCTTTGTGGTTGGATAAGAAGGCGAAGATGGGCATGATTGAGAGTAATCGATCGATGAATGATTTAAAGCTATCCATCTTCAGAGGGATCAATAATGGAATAGGTAGTGGCGATGCAGGTGCAGAAAGAGTGGGCAAGAGAAAAATCTCATAGCAAGATCAGGCAACGCTGAGGGTTTGAGCGTTTTGAACTACAGGAAGGCCGCTCTGTCTTCTTGGCTAGCATACCCTCGGTTCATTGTGATTATTTTTTTGTTATGGTTTACATTGTATAAAGATAATATAGTAGTCGATCCAAATTTTGGATCTAACCTCTACTGATGATTCTATGCTCAGAGAGAGAGAGAGAGAGAGAGAGAGAGAGATTTATGCTTGAGAAACGTTGGGCATATTAGGTGGGTCATCTACATCTTTTGTTTATTGAAACCAATGTGGTTTAGTTCTACCAAATTTGCAGTGGGGAGATTGATTTGCAGGTGCTCGTGAAATTGGTTTTACCACACACACACAAACAGAGGTCAGAAAACTATTGATTATTTCATCTATATTTTAGTAGGTTAGTTATACCAATTTTGCAGTAGCATGTGTAGTATGATCTGCAGGTGCTCAAGAACGAAATTGGTCTTTAACCAAATAGAAATTGCCCACAAGCGCTCCATCTTGGTTGGCCTAATGCTTTCAAGTTGAAGAGTTTGATATCTGTGGTGTGCATCTTTTGTAGCAAGGCCTTTGCCAAATGAAAAAATACCCCCAGCATGTTGGGGGAAGTACTCGAGGAGTTTTACACTCACACTAAGGACACCAACTCAGGTACATGGTTAACGCAACACCAACTTCATGTATGTGGTTTGTGGTGGTGGAGGCTAGTTGTGATGGTCTGATTGGCTGCTATCTCTGTGTGTGCACGCATGCATGTGCATGCACAATTAACATTTTCATTTACATGATAGTGACACATTTTTCGCCTTTGAAGACTGGAATTTGAGCAATCTACGATCTAGATTACATTGTCCAACCGAGTCTTCAAAAACTAACGTGGTCAGGTTTAACTTATACAGTGTTGCCCTGTTGGTTTTGGTACAAATCTTGTTCTTGTAAGAAAATATCGACAAAAATCGAGGTGGTATCCCATGTGGTAAGCGGGGTCCTGTGCCAAGCTGAAGGCCTAGGTTCAAATCTCTCTGCCACATGCAGCTTAAGAGATATCAGGTAGGGGTCTGCCTAACCCCAACATGCCTTCCAAACAAAAAAGAAAAGGAAAGATCAACAAAAATCCAATTTGAGATCCATATTCGAGGCAAAAATCCATATTCGGGTCAACTATCGGGTTTGAGATCCATATTCAGGGAAAAATTTGATATTCGATGCAAAAATCCAATTTGAGATCCATATTTGGAGCAACAATCTATATTCGGGGCAAAAATTCAATTTGAAATCCATATTCAGGGCAAAAATTCAATTCCAAATCCATACTTAGGGTAAAAATTCATGCTTTTAGATATAATTTCATAATTGAATCTATATCCGATGATGGACGAATAGGGTCATATGATCCAAAATGAAGTAATTCGACCCATTATCAATGATTGTAGCATCTGAGTACAGTCCAAACAAACGTTGGACTTGGAACAATTATTACAGAACGAGCAGAACATTTGTCTTTTTTGTTCATTTTGTCCAACCCTAGACAAACCATCAAACATACCCTAATTAAGCACCCGATCACCCTCCATCTTTGAGGACAGGACCTGTCAGTTGTGGGGCCAAGGCCTGATGGAGGGCAATCAATGCACAAATATTTGTGGAATCATGTTGCATCCTATTAGGACTTGGTTCTGCCATTGTATGGAATATAGAAGTAATCTAAAGAATGGGTAAGATTTGAATGATTTATATCAATGTTATCAGCGGATACAGGCCCATACACACCGATACTGACAACATTGGTTTATATATAAAGTGACTCCTAAGGGAAATCAAGGTGACTTCATAGTTTAAGAATGAAAATGGTAGTGTAATCTCTATTTATCAAGGGTTTTACAATTGGACCCGGGTAAGAGGTGTGTGCCCCATTATAGTCGAGCCATCCTCGAAACCAGTTTGGTAACGGATAGATGTTTTAAGGTTTATCCTACTAATAGATAGGGTGAAAATGGATCAGATAGTTAGATACCTGATCCAAATCCAAGAAGTTAATTTTAGATTTGGATAATGGTCCACGAGTGCTCTTGCCCATTTGGTAGGGGTGACTTGTTAACATCACCAAGATGAAGGAACATCACAAGCTCAAAATCCATGAGGGCACGTTCCTTGCCGCGATGCCAAAGCCTGGTGTATTTAGGGCAGGGAAGCAAACGGATTGTATCCCAAAAGGCTAAAAAAATGCAAAGGGTCCATCCCGGATTCAGTTCATTTGCATCTCTAATTTAATTTAGGGGTGCAAATGGTTTGGATCCAGAACAACTAAATACATTGGGGAGTCGGATTGGAAACAACCAAAATTTGCAAAACCTCCATCTTGGATCTGACCCATTTTGCACACCAATGAACTCGCAAAAAGGAAAAAGTGAGATATCCATTTAGATTCGGATTGACTCAATCCAATCATTTTCAGATTTGCATTAGTATTTTAGGTCGTGCCCAACTCGGATTCGGATCAAAAATCCAATCTGACAGCAGTTTTTTGATGTAAACATATTATTTTTAATATTTTTTCACTGGATTCAGCATTACCAGTGTTACCACATATATTTCCGATCCAGATTCAACCGTACCTCATCGGATCTGACCCGGATCCGAATCACAACACGGATCCACTGTTTGAATTTCGAATTCGGATTTCACATTATCCAAACCGTACCCGATCCATTTTCACCCTATTCCCATTTCCTACCTTTCTCGCTTCTCTCCCCCACTCTCAAAGGAAATCACTCGCGTCTTCTCTTCCCCAGGGCAGGTCTCCCTGATAATCCTTCCCTTCTCCAAACCCCAAATCCATTAGCTGGTAAATCTAGAGTTTTTTTACTCCCTACATCTCTCTCCTTGCGTCGATTGATCTTTTCCTCGTTTTTTCAGGCGTTCGAAATCTTGGAAATCGATCTTGTTCCGTAGCAATCATGGCGGAAGACGCTCCCGTCGATGTGAAAGAGGAGGTCTCGGAGGTAACTCTTATCATCTTCTCTGTAATCTCCATTTTCTTCCGTCCGTCCGTCGTCCCCGCCTTGGCTTTTTTTCGGAACTCGATCAATGCTCTTTGTATGCTTTGATTGATGATTTTGTTCTGAATTTTTTCGGGACCACCCATTCAAGAATTCATGGAGTTGATCGGGTTCTTTTTTGTTTTTGTGGCTTTGATGCGTTTTTTAGGTTATTAAGGCTGTTTTTGAGATATGGGAGAGGTTGATAGCTGTGGTTTTTGTGGAGTTTATTGCACATTTTGTTACGAATGATGTGTTTGGGATGCTGTCGATTGTGTTTAATTTTTATTTTTTTATCTGTCGAAATGGTTTCAATCGTTCAAATTGAAGTTCTTTTCATTGGATGTGTTAATGGGCTTATTCTTTTAGTGTTTACTATCTATTTCTGGACCAGTTCAAGAATTCTAGACGTCTCTAAGGATTGTGAATTGATTTTCAATCCGATTTTCGGATGGAATGAGGGTTCTTTTTCTTTGATCCTGTGGGAGTTAAAACTTCGATCCTACTTCGTGCTGCACAAGTGCGTGCATTTTGAACTATGAATCTGGGCAACCAGATTGTTGAGTGTTTATAATTGATTTGCTGAATGTTGTTTTTCTTGGGTGTCACAAATCTTTGGGATAATTAGTGGATTCATATTGATTTACTACCTCACGGGCTACATCGGCTTTGTTTCAAGAGCTATGAATGTGATGTTCATTGTTTTGTTTTTTCACAGCTTGCTCCGTTTGACCCTACCAAGAAGAAGAAAAAGAAGAAGGTTGTCATTTCTGAACCTACCGACGATGCAGTTGAAAAATTGGTAGAGAAAACAGAGAATCTTTCGGGTGTGAAATTTGATCGTGCTTGTGAGATTATCTATCTATTACTAATGGGAAATATGAGAACTACTAATTTAATTCTGCATGCTTCTTTTAATGTGTGGTATGTAGTTGGTGAAGGCCTTGATTCTACATTTTCTGGATTAAAGAAAAAGAAGAAGAAGCCTGTAAGTGCACATGATGCCAGGTCCATTAGCATCTTCCTCTTAGTTACTGTATTAAAACTTTAATCTAATGAACCTGTCCGGATGATTTTGGATTCAGGTAGAAGTTGACCCTCATCTTGATGAGAATGGTGATGCTGGGGAGGATCTTGATGGTGAGAATTCAGGAGAGCATTATAATGTTCCTTGTTTATGTGGATGTGATGGTTATCTTGTGAATATGTTGTTACCTAAACAAGTTAGCCTCATGGTGTCAGCGCTAGTGTGCCAATGCTGAATCTTTTTTCTGAGGTCTATTTTTATTTAGTGAAATTTTGGAAAAAGTGTGCCACGGGTTGGTGCTATCATATGAGTATTGATTACCTTTCATTTATGTGCTTCTTGCAGGTGACATTATTGATGAGAATGAAGAAGGAGAGGGAATCGTGTTACAGGCTCGCTTTCCATGGGAAGGCAGTGATCGAGACTACAAATATGAAGAGGTTTGATTGCTTTAACCTTCTTCCTTGAATATTTATGAGAATTAGCTTAAACAGCTGGCTAAGGTAGATGATTGAGGATTTGGTAAAACCGGGTGACCAGTAGCTCTCGACCCCTCCTCCCCAACGGCTTGATAATTCCCTTTTTTATCCCTTTCATTCTGTGTTCATTTTTGTGGAAATGTTGAATAAGAAGAAGAATTTAAAATGTGCTTGGTCAGAAAGCTATGAAACGTTTTTGGCAGCCTTGAAGGAACAGTGGAATATTATAATTGCCAATTTATGACTCTCCTGAGAATGTGAGACACATTTCTTGGAGTAGCTTTTCTAAAGCGACTAAAATTGGCTTTACCAGCATGCTGAATTCTGTGCAAATTGCACATGTGCAGTCATGATGACTGTGTTATAGATATAAATGCTACCATCCCTTGGTATGCTGGATCTAATTGATCTCATAAGTCAAAAGTAACTTCAGGATGCCTCAGATCTTGCAATCAATATGAATTGAAGAAGCTGAATAACCTTCATTTAAGTATGTCTTTGTGCAGGAGTTCAATGACCAGCTATGAATCATATCCTTGTCTCTTATGCTCCAAAAGAGACTCTTGAAAAATATTCAGAAAAGGCTACCTCCTATAGATTCATCAAGAGCAGCAAGAAGTCGGTGAAGATCCAACCCTACATAGTCTTTTGGCTGCACCTTTCTCTTGAAGTCATCACATTTGGAGACAATGTCGAATATGTGGAACTTGAAATTGAAGTTGAAACAGAGTTCAAAGTGTCGGAAGATAGAGTCTGGATAGAACATGAAAACAATCCCACAGGGAAAGAATGTGAACAATTCTGTCAGAGGCATTTGGAGTAGGTCACTCCTGAAATATTTGAGTGTACAGACTCTGAGGGCAACCAAGAAGAAGATGGTGTTTTAAGTGATCCAGAAAATCTAACCATCACGACTTGGTCCATTGGAAGTTGTCTCCAGGCCATGCTGTTTTTTTAGTGAATAAAATATTGTGCTGAGGATGTATGTTGGGCAATGCTAAATAGAAACTAAGAACATGGGTGTTACTTCCCAGCCATGTGCATGATGAACTGGCTATGTGCTACCTCCTTGGTGCATTCTTTCAGTGTCCTTCAATGAGCTCCAAAATGGTAAGGATTGGCAAGCGCCTATGTTTCTTTCCTGGTGCTCGTCCAATATTCTCCTGCTACAAATAGGGTTGTATGTGTTTCTCTCACCCTAACTATTATGTGTTCCTTACAACCCAACTCTTCTCGACACATGCTTCCATCACCTCAACATGTATTCAAGTGTTTGAAAGACATGGGTGTTACTTCCCAGCCTTGTGCATGATTAACTGGCTATGTGCTACCTCCTTGGTACATTATTTCAGTGTCCTTCAATGAGCTTCAGAATGGTAAGGATTGGCAAGTGCCTATGCTTCATTCCTGGTGCCCGCCCAATATTCTCCTGCTACAGATAGGGTTGCATGTGTTTCTCTCACCCTAACTATTATGTGTTCCTTACAACCCAAATCTTCTCCACACATGCTTCCATCACCTCAACATGTATTCAAGTGTTTGAAAGACTTGCCAAAGACATTTCTAGATCATGAATTCATGACATTTTTTCTATTTATGTTTGAGCTGTGATTCATGAGTCACGACACGACATTCCAAGTGTGCCAAGGTTCAGTGGTGAATGATGACTCTGGGGATGACCTCTTGTAGTCATATAAGCGGCATTTGACTCACTTGTAATTTGCAGGTATTAATTATGGGTCAAATTGTAGTGCTGATTGCATCTTCTAGACACTTACCTATACTCAAGAACATAATCAAGCAACACTGATATAGTGATACTTGCCCATGCTTTACAACAGCTAGGCTCGAGAGTATGTCACCATGGAATGCTGGTCAACCTAAAAACTCCAGTTGATTGAGATAAATTTGGAGGTTGATGACATAAGTCCATGCTTGGATCAACTATTCAGACTAAGAATGATGTGTCATGATTTCAAACTATGTGTCTGAGTTGGTAAATGTGCACCACAGAGAATGACTTCTATTAGTTGCCGCCCTGTTAAATGAATGTGTGGAATCTGTTAAAACATATGTAATAATACCATAATACCCGATAGGGGTATTATGGTCATTTCACAAAGTACCCCATAGGGGTACTTATTTTGTTTCTCGTATTTCACTATTTTTTATTTTTCTTTTTATTTTTATTTTTGTATTTTTTGGATACCGAAAAGGGGGCCCCACAATGGAGTCGTTGGGGCCCCCAACGGTCACATATGTGACCGTTGGGGGCTCCCAACGACTCTATTGGGAGCCCCTTTGGTCTCCTCTTCTTATAAATAGGGGGAACCCCCCATGTATGTAGTATTGCTCTTGAGAGCTCCTCTTCAATAATAGTGATATTATTTTTCATGCGTGTAGCCTTTTTATAAGGCCCTTTGTATATCCCTTAGTGGATTTCCTCTCTTGTGCTTGTTGCATTTGTCCGTGTGGGACATAGTGAATGCTTTAGCATTCTTGGTTTCTTCCGCTTATTTCATTACATGGTATCAGAGCCATAAGATCTTCTAAAGGTAAAATCTTGTCTCTCTCTACTTCCTTTCTTTCTCACATCTTCCTTGTGTAGCAATGGAAGTCAAGATCGATCTATCATTCAAACTCAATGGAAAAAATTACATGATGTGGGCATCCGCAATGGAGAATAATCTCAAAGGCAAGAAGCTTTGGGGTTATGTAATGGGAACCGTTCCGAAACCCCAACTTAAGCTCACAAAGATGGAAGGAGATCAAGAGAAAGCACTTGAAGGCGATGCCCGTCTCAAGGCCATTGAAGATTATAATCATCAAATGGAAGATTGGGAGAGCAACCATGCAAAAATCCTTGCATGGTTTATGAATAATGTCGAACTTAAGGTATGTGCAAATATTGCAAAATTCCGCCGGGCAAATGAAGCTTGGTTTTTTATGAAGGGTATGTTTACCCAAAAGGATCTTGCAAGAGCTTATTTCTTGCAAGAAAAAGTAAGAACCACAAAACAAGGCGACATGAGCATACAAGATTACTATAGTGCTCTAAATCCTTTGTGGGATGAATTGGCTCTTTTAGAGCCTAAATGGGTATCTATGGAGTATGTGGTTCTAAGACAAAAACAAATGGAACAAGATAGATTGTTTCAATTTTTATTTGGGCTTCGTCCCGAATTTGAACAAGTGAGATCCTCACTTCTCCATAGATCCACGTTTCCTCCCTTAGAAGAAGCTATTGCCGAGATTACTCAAGAAGAGACTAGGCATAGCATGGGTAAAAGCATAGAGGAAGTTCTTGCCGTATCTAAACCCGGCAATCATGTTAAAACATACAAACCACCTCATTTTGGTAAGCAAGGGAGTGGTGGAAGAAAAATGATTATATGTCACCATTGTTATGAGCCGGGACATATTAAACCCGTTTGCCCAAAGCTAAATGGGGCATTCAAGCCAAAGGTGGCTTCCGTTGAAGAATCCACCACCAAAGAAGATGACGGCAAGAACGGGGATCTCAAAGACACTCTTGGACAAATCTCCTTGGCTCTTCAACAAATCTTAAAGGTCACTTCTTCCACCTCCGGTGCCGCCATTGCCTCATCATCACCTCCCGGTACGTACTCTTGGATTTTAGATTCCGGAGCTTCTTTTCACATGACCCCTCATGAAAATGCATTAACCAATGTGCACACCAATTCAAAAATGTCTTGTGTCTCTACGGCCGATGGAACTTTTCTCAAAATAAATGGTGTTGGAACTCTTGATTCTAAAAATGTTCAAAATTTCCTTGTTCCAAAAGTTAGAATAGTTCCAAAATTAAATCTTAACCTCTTTTCCGTTTCTCAAATAGCCGACCATGGATGTGAAATATCTTTCTCATCCCAAGGGTGCTTTGTGCAGGATCTCCGGTCCGGGAAGCGGATTGGGCAATGCCATAGGAAGGGAGACCTTTATTTTATGGATAATTTAATGCTTCCAAATACCTCATTTTGTACTTATGTCCAAGACAAAAATATTGAAACTTGGCATAAAAGGCTTGGACATCCAAGTTACTCTAAAATGTATCTTTTTCCTTTTGGACACAAGTTTTGTAAAGAAAAAGATATCAATTGCAAAGATTGCATTTTTGGCAAAATGAAGTCTACTCCTTTTCCTATTAGATCCTTTGTGACAACAAGACCTTTTGAATTGGTGCATTCGGATGTTTGGGGGCCATCTCCGGTTCTATCTAAAGGTGGTTATTCATATTATGTTACTTTTATTGATGATTATACTAGATATGTATGGATTTATTTTCTTAACTTTAAATCGGAAGTTTTTAACTTCTTTAAAGAATTCCATGCAAAAATTCAAAATCAATTTCAAAGTCAAATATCCATTCTTAGATCCGATTCGGGTGGAGAATACTTATCAAATGATTTTCAAGCATATCTAAAACAACATGGCATTTGTCATCAAAAATCTTGCCCAAGAACTCCTCAACAAAACGGTCTAGCGGAAAGAAAACATAGGCATATTTTGGAAACCACTAGATCCTTACTCATTTCTAAAAATATTCCTAAAAATTTTTGGGCCGAAGCCGTGTTAACCTCCACCTATTTAATCAATAGGATGCCATCTTCAAAATTGAATAATATCTCTCCTTATGAAAAACTTTTTAATATGACACCCGACTACAATCGTCTTCGGATTTTTGGGTGTAAATGCTTTGTTCTTTTACATAAAAGAGATAAATTGTCACCTAAAGCAATAGAATGTGTATTTTTAGGATATGGTGAAAATCAAAAAGGCTATAGATGCTTTGATCATAAAAACAATAAGTTATTTGTCTCCAAAGATGTAACCTTTTTAGAAGATGAAAATGGATTTGACATATTGGAAAAATCAAATGAAATTGATTATATGTTTATCAATGATCTTTTAGAAGATTCAAATGATGACTCTTTGAGTCATCCGGACATTTTAGAAAATACTCATGATTCTCATGATGATGATGTATCATCAACTAATGGTGACAATCTCCAAGTATACACTCGGCGTGAGGAAGCCCAACCTATTAGTGCTTTAGAAAAATTCTTGCGGCTTAATGAACCCCTAGAAGAAACCTCCCTTAGGCGTTCGTCTAGAGAATCAATTCCACCTAATAGGTTTGTCTCATATGAAACTCTTTCACCTAAATATAGAGCTTGTCTAATAGCCTTGCATTCTTACTATGAACCCTCCCATTATAATCAAGCAAAACGTATACCTCATTGGGTTGAAGCAATGAAAGTTGAACTAGATGCTTTAAATAAAGCTAAAACTTGGGAAATAGTTCACCTTCCTCCAAATAAGAAAGCTATAGGATGTCGATGGGTCTACAAAGTCAAAACAAAAAGTGATGGTTCCCTAGAGCGCTATAAAGCTAGATTAGTTGCTAAGGGATACTCACAAGAATATGGCATCGATTATGAGGAGACTTTTGCTCCCGTGGCTCGCATGACAAGCGTTAGAACTTTAATTGCGGTAGCATCATCTAAGAAATGGCCTATATTTCAATTAGATGTTAAAAATGCCTTTCTTAATGGTCAGTTGAATGAAGAAGTATATATGGATCCTCCGCCGGGAATCAGTGTTAACCAAGGTCAAACCCTTCGGTTATTAAAAGCCTTATATGGTCTTAAACAAGCCCCTAAGGCTTGGTATGATAGATTTAGTGCTATCATGTTACAATTGGGATTTCGCTCATGTTATACTGACACTGCTCTTTTTGTTAAAAATGCAGGTAATAGTATCATCATCCTTCTGCTTTATGTTGATGATATGATCATCACTGGCAATGATGAAAGCAGTATTCTTAAAGTTAAAAATATGTTAAAACATAATTTTGATATGTCTGATCTGGGTTTTCTCAGGTACTTTCTTGGCATAGAAGTTGCATACTCTCCTCGAGGGTATATACTGTCACAGATGAAGCTTGCTGCAGACATATGTTCCAAATCTGGGATTTCAGATGATAAAAAGGTGGAGACTCCCGAGGTTATCAATGCTAAACTACGACTGGAGGATGGAGTTCTGCTGGACGATCCTACGCCCTACAGGCAACTCATAGGCTCCCTCACCTATCTGACTATCACCAGGCCCGATATTGCTCATGCTGTGCACTCTGCAAGCCAATTTCAGCATGCTCCTACATCTATGCATATGAGTGCTGTGCTCCGGATCATTCGATATATTAAAAATACTTTGACTAAAGGGCTATTCCTATCCTCAATCTCTTCCTTAGATTTACTAGCTTATACTGATGCTGACTGGGGAGGAAACCCAAATGATCGAATCTCAACTACTGACTTTTGTGTATTCCTAGGAGATTCGCTAATTGCTTGGAGGTGCAAGAAACAGCAGAAAGTCTCATTGTCTTCTACTGAAGCAGAATACAGGGCTATGGCAACCACTACAATGGAGCTGGTGTGGCTTCGAAGTCTTCTTCAAGATATGGGAGTCGAAATTACCGGGGCTTCGAAGCTTTGTTGCGACAACAAAAGTGCTATCTACATTGCCAGCAACCACACTTTCCATGAGAGGACGAAACATATTGAAATGGATTGTCATTATGTACGTGATGAATATCTTCGTGGGACAGTAACACTGCCATATGTCACTTCAGAATATCAACTTGCTGATTTCTTCACCAAAGCCCTGCCTGCTCCTCGCTTCTTGTTCCTCCTTGGCAAACTTTCGGTCATTCCCTCGTAAAGTTTGAGGGGGGGTGTTAAAACATATGTAATAATACCATAATACCTGATAGGGGTATTATGGTCATTTCACAAAGTACCCCATAGGGGTACTTATTTTGTTTCTCGTATTTCACTATTTTTTATTTTTCTTTTTATTTTTATTTTTGTATTTTTTGGATACCGAAAAGGGGCCCCACAATGGAGTCGTTGGGGCCCCCAACGGTCACATATGTGACCGTTGGGGGCTCCCAACGACTCTATTGGGAGCCCCTTTGGTCTCCTCTTCTTATAAATAGGGGGAACCCCCCATGTATGTAGTATTGCTCTTGAGAGCTCCTCTTCAATAATAGTGATATTATTTTTCATGCGTGTAGCCTTTTTATAAGGCTCTTTGTATATCCCTTAGTGGATTTCCTCTCTTGTGCTTGTTGCATTTGTCCGTGTGGGACATAGTGAATGCTTTAGCATTCTTGGTTTCTTCCGCTTATTTCATTACAGAATCATGTTGTACCTTTCAAGAGTTTTAAATGGATGACTTTTATTGGTTTGCCTGGGTATCTTTTGAAGTGTTAGGCCTACACGTTGAATTGGCAGTACGATTTATCAATTCATTACATGCTAGGCAGGCAAAGCCATTTCTGTGAGTGCAGTGTTAAAATATGATTGTACATATATATATATATATATATATATATATATATATATATTTATATTTAGATCATGCAGCTGTGGTTAGAGAATGGAGCATATGTTCACTTGGTTGTAGCCAATGTGCATCTACCAAATGGGAAGTTTTTATTTGTCGATAAACAAGGGGTGGCTAATTTAATGGATATGGAAAACATACACTAAGTGATGTATCATTGTGTTGATCTAAGGACTTAAGTTCTGCAAGCCACAATGTTGATCAGAAGAATTGTCTGCAGTCAGCTCCAGAATGGCAGCTTAATGAGTTCTGCTTGTTGTGTATCTCTCTGAAACAATCTTTTGCCTCATAGGATAAATTTCAGTTTAGCCAAACTTCTGGTTTTATACATCCAGATTCCCATTCATAAGGGAGCATACAGAGATACAGATTCAGCAATCTGCATGCCTGCAAGGGTGTTCCTAGATGATTTATGACTTTGAAGTTTCTGTCACAGGTTAGTCAGATAACAATTTTGATTTTTGAGACATGCTTTAATAGATGGAACTTTCCATTAAAATTAGTACAAAGCATATGTTTTCCTCATATGATTGGGGATGAGTGTCATAGTATAGTGTCTCGGAGTTGGCAGATTACCTGTAGAGGATGTCCGATGATTTGGGTCATGAAGCAGCTACAGGAAGTTGCTTACAACTTGCATCGGTGGAGTAGGAGGATGTTTGGGAATGTGGAGGATAGAGTGCAGATGTTAAGGGAAGAGATAGAAGGGCTCCAAGAAGGTGTAGTTAATGGGATTGAGGAGAATATATGCAAGGAGGCATAACTAAGGGAGGAACTCCTTCAAGTCTTCCAGGATGAGAAGGGTTATTGGAGGCAAAATGCTCGTGTTCAATGGCTCACAGGAGATGCGAACACGACCTACTGCCATGTGTCAGTAAAGGCGAGAAGGAATCGTAACATGATAAACCAGTTGGAACAAGGCAGGAGTTTTTTCAGCAGCTTTACGGACATTCAAGAGGCTTGTGCATAATACTTCAAGAATCTTTTAGCTAGAAGGTAAGCAGATGGGGAGATGCTATCAGACTTGGCAGCAGGGCCAAAAGTCTCAGAGGAGAACTTAAAGCTTTTAGCTCCGGTGGCTGAGGATGAGGTGAAATGGCCAGTTTTAATGCCAATGGTGATAAGGCTCTGGGGCCTGATGGGTTTCCTAGGTTAGGATGTAGTTGGGATGGATGTTAAGCGGGCCATTCAAGATTTCTTCATTAAGAAGAAGACAATACTTCGCACATCACATTGATTCCCAAGCAGGAGGGAGCCAAAACACTTACCAAATTCAGGCCCATCGCTTTATATAAGATTATATCTACGGTGATGGTCCAACAGATGAGGGGGATATTTTCTAGAGTAATCTCAAAGAATCAAGGCACATTTCTTCAAGGAAGGACGATTCAATAAAGTATTCTCTTGGCGCACGAGTTGGTTGATTCATTAGTTCATTATAATTCCTTTGCACCATGTTTGAAGGCAGATCTGGCTAAGGCTTGTGATCACATAGATTGGGTGTTTTTGAAGCATGCCTTGAAAATAGGTCTTTAGGGCAGGTTGTTGACAGTGCGAGGGGTCTTAGACAAGGGGACCCCATATCCCCCTATCTATTTCTAGTTGTGATGGAATGCTTAACTAGAAGACTAGGGGAGGCGGTTCAAAAGAGAGAGATTCAAGTTCCGATTTTTCCAAGGTATGGTCATGTGCCTCCCCTGTTGTTGTATGCTGATGATGCATAGTCAAGACCCAGGCTAGATCCATCATGAATATCAAGGCCGTCCTTGCTGAATTTGAGCCCATTTTGGATTACATGTGAACAAAGCGAAGTCGGTCATTATCCCCTTCAGCATATCCAATGAGGTTGTGGATAACAGTAAGAGAAGTTTGGGATGGGGAGTGGGAGAGTTACCAGTGCGGTATTTAGGATTGCCCCTATTTTATGAGCAACTGAAATTGGGCCATTGCGAGGAGCTCTTAGCAAAGCCAAGGAAAAGTGTGGAAGGATGAAAAGCCCCACATTTATCATATGCCTGTAGAGTGTGTTTGATTAAACACATGCTCACAAGCGTGGCCATGCATTGGGTGATGTTGTTTCAGATTCCAAAAACCTATCTCGAGGCCATTAAACACATCTTTTGCAATCTTCTATGGAACGACTTGGGCCCCAACAAACCATATACATTTGATCAAGTGGAAAGATTTATGCAAGCCAAAATTGGAAGGGGGTATAGGTCTGAAAAATCTGCTTGAGTTGAATAAAGCTTACATAGCGTACAATGCTTGGCAAGTGTTGCAGAGTGGGCAAGGCTCTCAAGGAAAAAATACCTCTCTAACAAGAGCTTTTAAACTATTAAGCAGCCTCGTTAGGGCTTGTGGGTGTGGAAAAGTTTGTTATGGGGTTGGAAGTTCATTGAAGATTAGGTGAGATAGAAGGTGGAAAATGGGAATGTGGTGAGCTTCTGGTCTAAACCAATGTTGTAAGTATCATATCGTTACCCATATCGGTCAGGCCCAAAATAAGATGCATATTGTATCGTAAAAACTCATAAATTTGTAATGAAAATTTTTAAAAATCAGAAAAAACTAGCAAAAATTCAAAAAAAATCATAACGCATGAAACAATGATGAATTGCACAAAATACAACCAGAAAATCACATATGAAGCATTTATGTCTCTACGAGCTGTATAAGACATCATCAAACATCAAGAATAATGCAAAATATTAAATATTTTGCAATTAAGAACATGCCACAATACTCATACTTTCATATTATATAAAAAAAATATTATGGTAATAGTTTCTCTCGATTTTCACTCATCACTTGAGTGGCCCATTGCCATGACAGATCATCTGATGTCATCTTTGTTGGAGTGTGGAGCTTGATTTCTACCTTGATATAATTCTTTAATTTTCGCGGACCCATCTTCATGATAAGTTAGCGAAGGGTTGCAGGGGGCAGTCTCCCTCAAGGCTAAATTTTTTTAGAGGGTAGCTTTGTAATTTTACTCATAATAAATATTTTGTACCTTAACCCACTTCTTTGAGTGACAAAATTGTGAAAATGCACTTTTATTTTAGCAAACCGCAAAAACTCTATCCCTTGCGCACGGATCAGCCCCCCAAATTGCTCTCATGAGTTATAGGTTGTGTGAATACCTCTCTAATGCCTTCTACACAAATGCGGCAGTTGGCCCTTAAGAGGTCTTTAAAAGCAAAACTGAAAAATTATGATTTAGCCATTTTTGAGTGTGTTGATCCTGTATCGTATGCTACACCCCATATCGTATGCTATGGTATGATAGGTCCTGTATTGTAGGATACATATGATATGCACTCGATACGAGTGCGTATCGTATTGATATTTTTTATAGTATTGTACCACACGTACAACATTGGTCTGAACCTTAGGCCCAATCAATTCTTATGAATGAGAACTCAGGAGAGAAAATGGAGATATCCAAAATCCGGTAGGCCGATCAGTCAGGCAGTGCATGGAGTTTTACCAAATGAACCCACAGCCACAAGAATTGTTGAAGTTGCCTAAGGGGGTGGAGGATTCTTTTCCCCTACTCAGCGATCACAAGGACAAATTGCTTTGGAAAGGGGAGTCGAGTGCTCCAACTAGAAGTGAAGTTTGGGAGGAAACTAGAGCAAGGTCCTACCTAGCAAAAATGCATTTGGTCCCATCGACAAGAGCCTCATAGACAGTATTTTTGGGCTATGCAAACAGAATCTTAACCCTAGACCGGATCCAAAGATTTGGAATCCCACTCCCCAACAAGTGATATATGTGCAACAGGGAGGAAGAGACGGTTCTTCGTGTCTTTTTCACATGTTCGGTGTCAGCAAATGTGTGGGAATGGATAGTTAGGAGATTTGACAAGAGAAGGGTTCTGCATCGACGTATGGAGTGGGAACTTAACTGGTGGTTTAATTAGAGATTCAGGATCGAATGGTTAGCTGAATGTTGTAGGCAAACATTTCATATAATAATCTGCAAGCTGTTGTGGATAAGAAATAGGATAGTAGATGATGAGTACAGATATTCAGTAAAAAGAGTCTGAAGGGGAGTCTGGGCAAGCTGCAAAGAAATTTTTCTGAAGCTTAGAAGGCCACCAGGTATAGAGAAGGAAGTCCGAGTTTGGATTAGATTTGGGGTGGTTCCGGGGATTGATTCATTATGTAATGCAGGAAAAAGGGCCCTCCACATAGCCTCAGGCAAGATAAGTTCTGCTACTCGGGTGGGTTTTTTTGTCTTTAGATCCAAGGAGGGAGAGATTGAGAGTGCTGAAGTTTTTTAGTAAACCTCTGATTCAGTTTTTCCTGAGAAACTGTTGCTGGCTAGGCTGGGAGATACTCTGTTACAGGAAGGTGAAGAAATTCTTCACTTCGTCCAACAAAGGATGGATAGGATGGATTAGAGCAGTGAGGGAGCAGGCGAAGAGCTCTGTCATAGATTCGTTTTGTCTAAAGGCAACCCCTGTACCATAGCCTACAAATTGCTGTCTTACGATTTTATTTTTGTCTGTTGGAAAGACAAACCCCCAGATAGTAGTTTTTGTTAATTCGGTTCCCTTATGGGGTGTATATTTTTGTAGCTGTATATTTTGAAGTAATGAATGGATGGGGGCCTATTCCCCCAGCTGAATCTTATTTGAAAAAACAAAAGGTTTTTTTGGTTGAGTCATTATGCAAAATTTGTATAGGTGTCCTCTTATTTAAGTATATTTGCGTTATCACTTTCGAACAATTTAATTGTAGTTTCATATTGTCACCACCGTGTTTTTTGTTGTGCTTGCTGTCATGGTTCACATTTTCATTTGCTTCATTGAATATGTGACAGCGGATACTGTAAAACGCTGGGTGAGATTAGCAATCTCACCCAGCATTTACAACCACAAACCCCACTCCTCTGTGGGTCCCTGATGCAGAGCAGTCGGTACCACGTGACCCTGGCACGGCCAGGGAACCCGACCCACCACTTGGAATGGATGATGGGATCCAGCAGCAGGATCCAACCACAGGTGAATTGACCCGATGCAGGAAGGTAATGCGCACCTACTCCAGAAGAGGGAAGGCCCGGCTCGACACCGATCCGATTCCAAATTGAAGTTGTCTTGGGTCCGGATCCGGACCTGAGACCCGGATCCAATGGCCATCTTTAAAAGCACTGTCTAAGGTTGCGTGAAGACACTTTTTGAAGAATACGGCAGCCTTTATTTTTTTTGTTTCAGCATTTGTTCCTTTTTCCTTTCAGTTGCTTATTACTGTTCAGAGTTTGTCTTTACTCTTCATTCATATTCAGCATATTGTTCATTTGACATTCGATTGAAAATAAATTCAAGCCTCACCATCGTGGTGGGCATTGCTATTCCTTGGGTCCTGTACACGACTGTGTGGGTCATGCCTTTCGCAGCTACGATCAAGAACCGTGAAGGTTGTATCAAAGAATCGTGCCTTCACCACCATCAGCAGGAACACTTGACGGCTGCATCAGTCCCTCTTGTACTGAGCTACAGTACAGTGGGGTGGGGTTTGTCATTTGTGGTTGTAACGCTGGGTGAGATTGCTAATCTCACCCAGCGTTTTACGGGATTCACTGTCTGACAATCTCACCCAGCGTTTTACAGGATTCACTGTCTGAATATGTCCATTGCCATCTTTATTTGCTACTTGTGCAACTTATGACTTTTAGTTGCACCGGATATCCTGGTTGAGACAGTATTGGTTAATTTCTATTAGACATTTGATATTATATGTTTAAGCATAGCTTTTTATTGTTGTCAATATATGTGTTCCTCTTTTTGTGGAGAGCATGTTATTGATTTTGCTTGCTACTACTTTTTGACGCTTTCACTTCATTAACTACATATGTAACTATTTAAATGCTATGTGTGCAGCTTCTGGATAGAGTCTTCAACACTTTACGTGAGAACAATCCAGAGCTTGCTGGAGATAGGCGTAGAACGGTGATGAGGCCACCACAGGTTCTTCGGGAGGGTACGAAAAAGACTGTTTTTGTGAACTTCATGGACCTTTGCAAAACGTAAGTGGTACCCTATGCAAAACACGTAGGAGGTTGGTGAAAGTTTCACTTCTGTCTAATGACATTATTTTCTTTTTCTTTCAGCAATATCTATGGCTTTTGAATATGTTTTGGGGTTTGACATGAATTCTTTTTTTCGGCGCTACAATAGGTTTTCGATAATTTCATGATTCTATCAGTCGTGCAATATGTTGCTATGTTTCAACCAACACCCCCTTAACTTCTCTGTGCTTTTGTTTTCCGAATATTGACAAAGTATCACATTTAAAAGTTCTTATATTATAAATCAACTGGACAGTGGAAAATTTTAAAGTATTATGACTAGTTATATAATATGTACAACCATGTGAAAACAAAATGAAGATGATCCTGTTCCATCAAGACATTTGCAAATATGGTCAAATTCCCATAGTAGCACTATCAATTGTTTGATCTAATTGCATTATGTGTCCAACATGTTCTCTATATGACACTTAGAATTGAGTCCAACCATGATTCTGATCCAGGTTTGATATGGTTTAAATGTTGCACATGGGTCTGCAATATGCATTTAATTCACTTCAGTATTAACCAGATCCAAGATCCAGGTTCAATCTAAATGTCCAAGTTTCTTAAAGCAATTCACATATAATCACATGAAGTACGTAGATCAATTCCCATTGACCATGTCCAGCATGAAACACATGTACATGCTTTTCAAATAAGTCAGGACATAGAGTCCATCTCAAACATAACATGTATTTATAAAGTTGCACATGACAAACAGGCCAAAATTTCATTCGTCCATTCTACTGTATTTTATACACTCATGCTTTTCAAGTAAATAAGACATACAAGTCTATAAAAAATGAAGGCATTCACATTCTTTTCTCAAACGAGCATAAACATGTCCATCTTAGGACCATTTATGCATTCTTATATTTATGTAAACATTAGGTCCATTCTTAAGACCAATTATACACTTTTGCATTTTTATCATATGGGAAATATGTCATTTCTCTCAATCTTTCCGTGTGTTTCACACACATTCATATCTATCAAGTCAACCGCATGACCTTATAATGTCTTTTTCATTTATATGTATACTTAATGTAATGGCACATATAAACATTAAAAATTCTATATGTCTACTTCTATATGTTTATGCACATGATAATTGTGATTCTACAAATCAAATACATTATTTCTTTTAATTATTTTAAACCTATATGGCATAATAGAGGGTATAGCCACCTAGAAACAACTATAGGATCATTTATTATTCTATGTATTTTATTTTTCTCTCCTATTCCTTAACTGAGTCTATTCTAGGCGGTCAATACTGCAATACAGTGATTGGGAGATGGATACAGAGTCCTTGTACCGGCTTATGTCTGCGAGAAATGAAATGGGGATCTTCGAAACACGAGCTTAGATTAACAAGAGCAAGTGTCAAGAATGACACTAAAGCATAACCCTTAAAAAGGGTATAACTGGAAACAAAATAAAAATAAAAATGTATTCTTTATTGATATGAAAAACCAATTGCTTAAGAAGCATTGGAGTAAAATACAAGAGGGGCTGCACCCCTTTATATACACAGCTGAAAGAGGACTCAATAGAGCTGTTGGGCACAGTCCAACAGCTCTATTAAGAGTTGTTGGACTGTGTCAGTCCAACAGCTCTATTGCTAGTCAAGTCTGGACAGGACTTGACTAGCAACAGTCATTCTAGTTCAAACTGAACTAGATGACATAAAGACAAAAAATAAAAAATAAAGGAAAAAAATTACAGAAAAGAAAGAAATGAAAAATGTATATATATATATATAATATAATATTATTATATATACATATATGTACAGTTTTACATTTTAACACTCCCCCTCAAACTTACGGTACAATGAGCGAAAGTTTGTCTAAGAGAAAGTGAAATCGGGGAGCAGCGAGAGGCTTTGTAAAGAAGTCTGCTAACTGATATTCTGAAGTGACATATGGCAGATCAATTATCCCGTGTAGATATTCCTCTCTGACGTAGTGACAATCCATTTCGATGTGTTTGGTGCGTTCGTGGAATGTTCTGTTACTGGCAATGTAGATCGCACTTTTGTTGTCACAACACATTTGTGAAGCCTTTGTTGCTTCAACTCCCATGTCAGCAAGCAGTCGTCGGAGCCAAACTACTTCCATGGTCGTGGTTGCCATGGCTCTGTATTCAGCTTCGGTGGATGAGAGAGATACCTTCTGCTGCTTTTTACACCTCCACGAGATTAATGATTCCCCTAAAAAGACACAAAAGCCAGTGGTTGAGTGTCTGTTATTGGGATCACCTCCCCAATCAGCATCAGTATATGCAATTAGATCAAGAGAAGAGGAGGAAGATAAGATAAGTCCTCGTGAAAGAGAGGACTTGATGTATCTGATAATACGCATGACTGCTCCCATATGAACAGAAGTAGGAGCATGTTGAAATTGACTTGCTGTATGAACAACATGTGCTATATCTGGTCTGGTAATGGATAGATAGGAAAGTGCCCCGACAAGCTGTCTGTAAGGAGTAGGGTCTGCAAGAAGTTCTCCATCATCAATCTTCATTTTAACATTAACAACTTCTGGAGTGTCGACTTTCTTATCATCAGTAATACCAGACCTGAAAACAATATCAAAAGCAAATTTAGTCTGAGATAATAAATATCCTCTAGGAGAATAAGCAACTTCAATGCCTAAAAAATATCTCAACAAGCCCAAATCAGTCATTTCAAAATGAGATTTAAGAAGTGTTTTGATTGTTTCAACTCCCTGTTTATCGCTTCCGGTGATGATCATATCATCCACATAGAGAAGAAGCACAATGATCCCTGCATCAGAATTCTTAATAAACAAAGCAGTGTCAGTTAAATAGAATTGAAAACCAATATCAATCATAACACGACTAAACCTATCATACCAAGCTTTTGGTGCTTGTTTAAGTCCATAAAGAGCTTTTTCTAAGCGAAGGACTTTACCCTTAGGAATACTTAGACCAGGAGGGGGTTCCATATATACTTCTTCAACTAGCTTTCCATTTAAAAAAGCATTTTTGACATCCATTTGAAAAATAGACCATTTTTTGATAGAAGCTAAGGCAATTAATGTTCGGACAGTAGTCATACGAGCCACCGGAGCAAAGGTTTCTTCATAATCAATCCCATATTCTTGGGCATAACCTTTGGCTACTAAACGGGCTTTATATCTTTCAAGAGTACCATCACTCTTGGTTTTAATTTTATAAACCCATCGACATCCTATAGTTTTCTTCCCTGGAGGAAGATCTTGAATATTCCATGTAGAAGCCTTTTCAAGTGCATCTAATTCAGCTTTCATGGCTTCTATCCATTTGATATCATTTTTTGCTTGAAAATATGTGGATGGTTCTTCATATGAGTGAATTAATGCAATAACTGCCCTATATGTGGGTGAGAAAGACTCGTATGATACAAACTTTCCTGGAGGCCTCGAGATTCGGGTTGATTGTCTAGTTGGAATGTTAGAATATTTCTCAAGTGCACATGGAGGATTAGACTCTTGTCGCCTGGAATATTGAATACTAGTATCTCTATGAACTTCTTCATTTTCAACATTAAGATCAATAATTCTTTGATCATCATCAAAGTTACAGTCAAGGTCATATTCATTAGATGTTGATGTTAGATCTAGCAAAAAGGAGTACTCAGTGACGTCTTTTAATTTTCTAAAATCAAAGAAGCTCTCCTTTTCAAGAAAGGAAACATTTCTAGACACATATAGTTTATTATTTTTGAAGTCAAAACATCTATAACCTTTCTGGTTTTCAGCATATCCTAAAAAGGCACAGGGAATCGCACGAGGGGAAAGTTTATCATTTTTGTCAGTAAATATGAAACATTTGCACCCAAATATTCTTAGTCTAGAGTAGTCTGGAGAAATGTTCATAAGTTTTTCAATGGGAGTGATATTTTGTAACGAAGAAGATGGCATCCTATTAATGAGATATGTGGCAGTTAAGGCAGCTTCTGCCCAAAAGTCTTTCGGGACTTGATTTGCTATTAATAAAGTCCTAGTGGTTTCTATAATATGGCGATGTTTTCGTTCTGCCAGTCCATTTTGTTGAGGTGTATAAGGACAAGATCTTTGATGTGTGATGCCATGCAATTTAAGATAATTTTGAAAATCTGTGGATAAGAACTCTCCCCCTGAATCTGTGCGAAAAATAGTAATATCATTTTGAAACTTGTTTTTAACCATATTATGAAAAGTTTGAAAGTATGAAAATACTTCAGACTTATGTTTGAGAAAGTACATCCATGTATGTCGGGAGAAATCATCGACAAAAATAACATAGTAAACAAATCCTCCTTTAGAAATTACTAGTGCAGGACCCCAAACATCCGAGTGTATTAATTCAAGTGGTCTTGAAGAGAAAAAGGTTCTGTTCTGAAATGGTAATCTTTTCATTTTGCCGAGAATACAATCTTTACAATCAAATGATTCAGAATTACAAAATTTCCCTAGATTTGGAAAATGTTGGATTTTGGCTATATGTGGGTGACCAAGTCTCTTATGCCACAGTTCCAACTCTATTTTTTGAATATTATAACAAAAAGCTTTCTTTGGCATTTCCAAAAAATCCATGTAATAGAGTCCTCCTTCTCTATGGCCTTCCCCAATCAGCTTGCCTGACTGGCGATCCTGTACCCAACAACCATGAGAAGAAAAAGAAATATTACACCCATAATCAGAAATTTGAGATACAGATAAAAGATTTAAATTTAATTTGGGAACATGTCTAATTTCTGGAATAAAAAAAAATTTTGTTTTATAAATTTTTTCAAAATTTCCTATTCCTTCTATTTCAAGAGAAGTCCCATAAGCAATAAAGACCTTTGACACACTTGTTTTATTTTTAACACATTTGGATAGACTTTGATTATTTGGGGTCATATGAAAAGATGCACCAGAGTCAAGAAGCCAAGAAATTTTACCTAGATCAGAAAAAGATGAGGCTGCTGCGCCGGTTGAAGCTTCAGATGAGGAAGAGACACCTTTGATGAGAGGCTGAAGAATCTCCATTAGTTGGGCCAGGGAAACTGGTGCATCCTGATCTTTAGGCTCCGATCCAGCAATTGCAGCTTTTTTTTCTCTCAGCTCCTTAAGTTTGGGACATTGTGGCCTGTAGTGTCCCGGTTCATGACAGTGATGACAAATAACTTTCTTCTTATCATAGTCACCATTTTGTCGGTTAAAGTGAGGAGGCCTATATGATCGAACATGATTCTCTGGTCTAGACACGGCTAAAACGGAATCATCTTCAATTTTTAAAGAACCTTTCCGGAGACGATTTTCTTCCATTGTTAACTCTTCAATAGTTTCAACAATAGAAGAAATTTTTCCCCGGTGAAGTAGGGCCGATTTAGTGGTTTCAAATTCCGGCCTTAATCCAGTGATAAACTGGTAAAAATGTTCGGCATCGAGTTGTTTCTGACGAAGCTCGATGTCTTCGGCACAATGCCACTTTGGTTCTAAAAGGGAAAGTTCTTCCCAAAGTTCGGACAACCAATTGTAATATTCACGAATAGTTTTGTCTCCTTGTGTCATCATTCGAACTTTTTCTTGGAGGTTGCACACGTGTGCAATATCTTTAAGGGAATACATATTCTTAAGGTATTCCCATGCTTTATCGGCATGATCAAATTTGGCAAGACTTGAGCATTTTTTAATGTCAACGCTATTGATAAGCCATGACATTATCTTCGCATGAGATATTCTCCATTCTTTCCATTTCTTCTCGTATGAGGCAATAACCTTGATTTTCTCTTCTTCCGATAGAGGGACCTCTTTATCTCCCTCCTTTTTAGTAAGAGATAGCTTAGGTTCCGAATCGGAACCATCCACAATCCCCCATAAGCCTTTTCCCCATATATGGTGCTTCATGATTGAAGCCCATGTTACATAGTTCGTATCGCTTAGTTTCATAGGCATGATGGTGACTTTATCATTGTCATCCATCGATTACAAGGAGAGAAAGAATAGGGATAGAAGAGAAACAAGGAAAATGAAAAAGAAAGAAAAAAAAACAATACAACAAGATGTGAAATCTTCTCCAATGAAGTGATAAAACACTTCTCTTCAAGTGGCGAACACTTTTGCAAACAGGCATGGAAACCGAGGCAGCTTTTCCTCAAGATTTAGTACTTCCGCGGCTCTGATACCAAGAAATGAAATGGGGATCTTCGAAACACGAGCTTAGATTAACAAGAGCAAGTGTCAAGAATGACACTAAAGCATAACCCTTAAAAAGGGTATAACTGAAAACAAAATAAAAATAAAAATGTATTCTTTATTGATATGAAAAACCAATTGCTTAAGAAGCATTGGAGTAAAATACAAGAGGGGCTGCACCCCTTTATATACACAGCTGAAAGAGGACTCAATAGAGCTGTTGGGCACAGTCCAACAGTTCTATTTAGAGCTGTTGGAATGTGTCAGTCCAACAGCTCTATTAAGAGCTGTTGGACTGTGTCAGTCCAACAGCTCTATTGCTAGTCAAGTCTGGACAGGACTTGACTAGCAACAGTCATTCTAGTTCAAACTGAACTAGATGACATAAAGACAAAAAATAAAAAATAAAGGAAAAAAATTACAGAAAAGAAAGAAATGAAAAATGTATATATATATATATATATATAATATTATTATATATACATATATGTACAGTTTTACATTTTAACACTGCGTACGTTGCTCGAGCTAAAAACAAAAGGAACGTCTTCTCTCACTCTACATAGTATTTGATCCTACCTTTTAAATCCTTGGGTAAACTTGTCCACTTAACCTCTCTGGGGCAAGAACGAGACAAGTATTCTTTCAACATCATAATAGTCAACAAGGCTTATACCGCCTTTCCCTCTTCAAGAAAAACATGAGATCGGGTCGTACTCAGCCATCTTATTGAGATTGGGATGGACCTAGCCATCTCTCAGATCCAGGTTTCATTGGCGTCTCATTTGAATTCGTGGTCCCAGGGTTATCTTTTTATTAAAATCATAGGTTACATTCCAGTGTCATTATCTCATAGGATAGCCCTCTTGTGCCTGGTTTATGTCATATTTAATTCATGCCTTCATGCATGATACATGACACATTCAACTATGCTTTGATGCATTATATATGTCATAATTCATTTAGTACAGATTCATATGCATGATACATTCATTGCATATATAATCTGCTCACATGCAATCATTTGCATAAACATACAATTTAGTCATGCATTTACATCATTCACGCAACATTCATTTCAATCATGCATATAGACACATGTTCCTGCAAAAGCACTCTATATTCCACTATCTAAAATCATGACAAACATGATCTCTTGAACCATAACAAAAGAATACTTCTATTCTAATACATTTAAATCATGCTCCGCATGATCTACAAACTTCAATAATTTTTTTACATGATGTTTTTGCGTCATATTCATTTACCATGGGCATTTACCCGATTTTAATATTCAATTTCAATCTGTTGCACAAAAGTTTCAATTCTCCAAAGAAATTTGTTTTCTGGGAAGTAGTTGAAAGCATATCTTTCCCCACCATCAAGTATGACTATGAAACAATATGGCCTTTATATAATTTCTGGTTACTAAAAAAGCACCATTTATGACATTTTAGTACAATGTTTTATAAATAGGACAGATCCAAGATATTTACTTGTGAATCCTTTTGGTGGAGTAGCAAAGTGTCTCCTGATACGATGCATCCATTGTAGAATAGTTATTTGTCTTTTCATTTTTTAACATTTATTTATCTTAATAAAATGCCAATTGGAAAACTGAAAAACTATGTTGGACTTCAAGCCATTGAGGTTCCGTACCAATCAAAATCAAATTTAACATATGACATTATTTTGATTAGATGACATTTTGACTTGCAAAAGCAGACTAGAGGATCTTTATTGAATTTCTATAACGAAACCGATAACTTTCAAAAGCTTCCATTAAATCAGCAAAGTGGAAGGCGGTTTTCAATAACTATTAGGGTGCATAACTTGATTCATTGAATTTAACCAATGAAAAATGTATTCATCTAGCCCATCCAAAGAAGCCTTGTTGAATTGAAGACTGCACTAATTTCATTTTGTGATGGGATGAAAATTTTCCAACTGAATGGGTTTTCTGCTCCATGGGCATCTCATTGTGGGTTTTCTGAATGGGAAGGAAGATTATGTATGTCCGCTCCAGTATAATGGCTACCTACAAAAAAAATATTTCACCTTCATGGAATTGGTAACATGAGTAAAGGTTGCTTGTGAAAAAGAAGTAGCTGCCAAAATCCCAACCTTGCTGGAAAATTAAATTTAAAGTAAAGCATAAAACGTTCAAGAGGTTGTGAAAAAAATTGGATCTTAAAAGAGGTTGAATGGGAAATTTAGGATAGGCTAGAGTTATAAAATTAAAAATGTCTATAAAGGTCTGGTCAAAGTGACCGAAAGAATAAGCATGAAAAGTAAAAACATAGAGTTGAAGGAATTAAAAAAAGGTGGTTGGTGAAAGTTGTTGAGTCTCGATATGGTGAAACCAGAGTTACAGGAAGCGTCATAGGTAGTGGGGAAGCGTGCTTCCCCAAAGCACATTTCGAAAGTGCAAAATGTCGTGCTTTCAAAATGTGCTGGGAAGCGCACAAAAAAATTGAGAAGCGCGCTTCCTATTCTCATTTAGGGGATGCTGACTTCTTCCTCGTTTTCTCCTTTTTTTTGTATTGTTTTCCTCTTTTTTCACTTCCCCCTCGCTTCCTAGGTCGCTTCCAACACGATTCTTGGTTCGCTTATAAGTCGTCCTACGCTTTCGACTTCCTAAAATTTTGAAAGTACATCGCTTTCCGCTTCCACTTCCCGAATCTCTTCTCGCTCCTGCTTCCTCGTCTAGCAACTCTAGGTGAAACACACAAGATGAGGGGTGAATTGGGTTTTAAAATCTTTTTAACTTTTCACACAAATGAGTACATATGTAATGAGAAAAGCAACGTGGAAGCAAACAAAACAACCAAACCACAACACAAAGTTTATAGAGGTTCGTTCAAACTCAACCTACGTCCTCTTGGCACTCTTGCTCAATCCACTATTCTCCTAGTTTCACGGTGCTAGGAACCAAATCCCCTAGCTTCACGATGCTAGGAACCAATTACAACAGTTTCACACTGCTTGTGAAACCCAACTGTGAGCTCTACCGACTCATTGTAACTCAACCCAAGAGTTACGAATACAAATGGTTGAATACAATTACACTTTTACACCACACAAGTGTGAATACAGTTATGTGCAAGGGTGAGTAAAACCCAATACAGAAAAGCCCTAATTAAATCCAACACAAAGCAAAGAATTCGATGAAGATCGCTTGTTGGAATGCTTTAGAACATTTGAGAGCTTTGGTCTTGAAGAGCTTGATGATTTGATTTGTTTCAATGGATTCAACAACCTTGGAGTAGTTCTTCCTCTTCAATCAATACTTGAGAATGATCCTGATTCGTTGAGAGAGCCATTGGGCACACAAACCAAAAATTTCAAACGGATTTATAATCGTTAGAATCACTCGTTGCTCTTACATGTCGACATATATTCCTTGAATGTCAACATGTCATCATCCAAGCCGACACTTCATATTTTCAACTTCGTTCAAAGCTCCTTTCTTAGCGGATGTCGACATTCAGATCTATGGGTCGACATTTCAATTTTGATTGCTGGAGGGGTCGACACTTGCTTCACAAATGTTGACACTTCTGTGCTCAATGGATATTCAAGCATTTTATTGCTGGAGGTCGACAAGTCATTCAAGGATGTCAACATTTTAATCTCGAGTCAATACTTCTTGTTTTCTTTATGAGTCGACACTTCGTCTCCGAGGGTCGACACTTTGAGCTCAGTTCAAAATAGGCATGCATTTGGTTTGTCATAGGTCGACATGTCTTTCACGTAGGTCGACAAATAATGCTTTTGAACTTTTGTTTCCAGGCTCTTCACGGGTCGACATGTATTTTCCATGGGTTGGCACTTAATCGGTAAACTCTCTGCATTTTTTACTTAAACTCCTCATTTCAAAGCGTGATCTTTTTGGCACTTCTTGAAGGAATTTTTGGCATTGAAATGTGAATGTTTCCTACACTTAATGTCAGTTAAAATCCCTTCACACTTAAGGTTTAACCATTGGTCTTTTAGAGAGTTTTGTTATCACCAAAATCAGTCTAGGAGTTCAACAAAAGTTAATTGAAAGCAATGTACGAAATGAGAGTGGCTAGGAGATGCATATGCTAGATACTTAAAGGTGTGGTATTTCAGTTTCATGTTGGAGGAAAATAATAGATCTCTTTGTTTTAGAATTCTATATAAAGATTGTTTTTTTGTTTATTCTTATTTAAAATTGGCAATAACTCTTAAAAAAGGAAAGACCATGGTTACCATATGACTTCCTACGGCAGTAAACTGATACCATCATTTCCCACGAAAAAATATCTCCCTTCTGTTTGCTCTATAGCTTCAAAATAGTGATTTGTGGTGGAAAAAGAATTCTACCTTCAGATATAAGTTAAAGATTAAATACCGTGGCCAGGATCTGCAAAACAACTTGGTGGTCAAGTTTGTCTATTCATTGCTTTTGAATTCACATAGCAAACAAAAGGGATTACATTCTATGGGGCCTCCATTCATAGACACCGTCATAACCTAAAACACACATTTTGTTTCCATTTACCATTCATAAAGTAAATCAGTTGTAAAAAAATATGCAATATTCTAGTGCATTTATGGTGTGCTTTCATACTTCCATTCGCTTTTCAAGAAAAAAAAAGCTTTTATGTATATACTCTCGTCATGATTCCCCCAACCAAATTCCCCTTTTAAGACATTTAGTTGGAATTCCTTGGAATTTGTCCCTAACAGGATCCAATCTAGAACCCTGATCAGCACCAAGGCATTCTCTAGGAGTGCATTTGGGTGGAGCCACAGAAGCCAGATAGGAATAGAGAAAGAGCTTTTAAAGTGCTAAGATGCATATGGTCTTCGTGTGAACAAAATACATGTAGAACAAAATCAGTTAATATCCTTCACTCTTACATATGCTGTCTCCTAAAACTTCATGACAGCGTATATGTGTTCCCTGACAATAACATGTGAAACATGTAAAATTTTGTAAGATGCATTTCCTTAGGGAATATGTTATGTCTAGATGATGTTTTGATAATGTAACCAATAGAGGTGGGCAATGGGCCGGGCCTGGGCCCTTAAATTTGGCTCCGGATCAGCCCAAACTGGGCCTCTGGCCCGGTTAAGCCCGAATATATATATATATATATATATATAGAGAGAGAGAGAGAGAGAGAGATTGGTAACTCCTCACACGTTAGGTGCGAAATGATACATGCTAAATGGATTTTTCTGCGCTTTGGGTTTTTTTTCTGCAGTTCCGACCCAATAAATGAGTCAGGCATGGTCAATTTATGAGGAATCCACACCTGGATCATGTGTTTTCGATTAAAAAAAATGATATTTGGAGCCTCGAAATTTTACAAAGATTTTGGACCGTTGATTTTTTAAACCTTATGAAAACCCACCCATGTGTCGGAATCAAATGCAAGAGTTGATCCCTATAAAATCAAGTACATAGATCACATCTGTACTGTCAGAATTTAAAAATAAAATGAAAAAAGGCTGAAAAACTCATTTAGCACATTCATTTCACACTTAATGTGTGAGCAGCTGCCAATCACTATATATATAGACCATCTCTTTGGCTACCATATTTGAACAGCTTCCTCCATCTATAGTGACATACATATATGGGTAAATATTGGCTACTAATGAAGGTACAAAACTAATGGGTAGAAATCACTTTCTTTCTTAAAAAAATTCTGACTTTTTGTAGATCAAATGTTACGGATATGATCTACATGGTTTTTTTAGTAGGAAACTTGTTTTGAATCATATGATTATGACAAGATATTAGGTTTTTTAAGGGATCCAAAAATCAACAACCCACAATGTATCAAAATTTCATAACTCAAAAGATCACAAATTTTCATCAAAAAAGAACGAACCAAAGCTTGATCCTTAGCATACAAGCCATGTTGGACACATCTGTATAGTTAGATTGAGTCAATACAACTTGCACCTATGATTTCTAGCTCATTAGTTCCGTACCTTCATTAGTAGCCACTAGCCAATATTTACCCTATATATATATATATATAGAGAGAGAGAGAGAGAGAGAGAAATGGGTCCGTGCTAAATGTGTTTTTCTGCTCTTTTGGTGTGTTTTTTTCGCAGTTTTGACCCCATAAATGTGTTGGACATGGTCGATTTACGAGGAATCCACACCTGGATCATGTGTTTTCAATGAAAAATGATATTTGGAGCCTTGAAAATTGACAAGGATTTTGGACCGTTGTTTTTTCGAATGTTATAAAAACCCAACCATGTGTCGGAATTGAACACTTCAAGAGTTGATCCCTATAAAATCATTTTCATAGATAACATCTGTACGGTTAGAATTTAAAAATAAAATGAAAAAACCTGAAAAACTCATTTAGTACGTTTCATTTAGCACGGACCCATTACTCTCTCTCTCTCTCTCTCTCTCTCTCTCTCTCTCTCTCTCTATATATATATATATATATATATATATATATATATATATATATATATATATATATATATATATATATATATATATATATATATGGGCGGGCCGTGGTTTTCCAATGGTCTAGCCTGTTCAACTGCCCGGTTGGCTCTGTCCATTAGCAAGCTGGGCTGGCCCGTTGTCCACTCCTTGTGGCCGAGCAGCCCTAGATGTTTATTTGAGGTTTCAATGAGTATTTTTTTTCTCTTTTCACAAATATGCCATTTTCTGTTCTCACGCAGTCACACATGGACACACACACACACATATAAGCACTCTGATATGAACGATCACACATGCCCATTGCCCATGTACAAACGTGTGTGTGTGTGTGTGTGTGTGTGTGTGTGTGTGTGTGTGTGTGTGTGTGTGTGTGTGTGTGTGTGTGTGTGCATAAAATGCACCAATGCTCTCTTATAATGATGGATTAGCAATATCAATATGTTCCCAGTATGCTATTACTTCCTCTGTTCTAAACACAGTTAGCAATACATGAAACTAAAAAAAGATCATTGAATAATAGATACATGATTGAAAAGGTTTTGCATTCAAAGCGGCAGATGAGAAGATCAGCAAAAAAATACAGAAAAATCAAATTGTATAGACTGCTTTAATTCAGTTTTGGACATATATATGATATTTTCCTCGAAAACCTAGGATACAGGAACCATGGGATTCAAGTCCAAACCTTTATGTGATCCAAACCTGATATCTGATGAAATTGGATCCATATTTGAGTTTTTTTAGAAGTGTTTTTTGTAATTACTTTTTTTTTGTTCTAAGAGTTTCTCTCAAAAGAACAAGGTTTTTTGTCCTTGTTTAAGGTGGAGTTTCTTTTGTTTTCCTTTTTCGTTTTTCAAAGCTTTATTGAAGAAACATTTTAAACAGAGTTTTGCCAACTATGGTTCTAACTGCAATCATTGTGCTTCAGGATGCATAGGCAACCAGAACATGTCATGACTTTCTTACTTGCTGAAATGGGAACCAGTGGCTCTCTTGATGGACAACAACGATTAGTTGTTAAGGGAAGATTTGCACCCAAGAACTTTGAGGGTATATTGCGCAGATATGTCAGTAAGTTCCTTTGCTTGAGATGGTCAATTCTTATTTAATGGCTTTTTTTGGTTTTGAAAGATCTATCTTTATTTTCTCAAGAGAAAGGAAAATTCATTTTTCTAGATTTTCCATGATGTCAGTTGGAGAAAATGTGATTCTTATCTTTAGAACTTCAATCTGCACCCATTTGCCAATTACCAATACAGTCTTCGGTGCTTTTGTTTGTTTTCTCTTAGCCTAGGTAACATGGGTACTTAAAGACCCCAGCATACCCATGTTGACACTGGTACTATTGGGTTCTGGTGTTGGGTGCTTCCGGGTGTGGCTGTCACACACAAACTGTACAATATATAAGGATGCATCATATGTTTCTATAAATATTTTATCTTTCTATATTTGTTCTTTATGTTTTAGTGGAGCTCTTGGTTACTGTATATGTATTACATGTGTTGTGCATCTGTCTGAAATTCACATAACCCACCCTTACTCCCTTGTTTTGGGAAACAACCGTCACATACCACATACCAGCACCCATACTATTTGGCATAGGTTTTCTCCTCTTCCGTTTTGCTTTGTCTTATTTCAATTACTACATTTTTGCTTTTGCTTTAACTATTTCCTGAGCATATTTTTAGCAAACCATGATATGATCTGGTAACCTTTGCATTCTAGACAAGCTTTCATGCTCCATGATATTATCTAGTCAAGTCTATGAATTCTTTTTTTGAAATAAAGTATTATCAAGTATTTAAATGTCAAGAGATTTTTGGGATAGACAAATTGGTTTGCTATTTCTAATATATACTGTGATACTTTGTCAGATGAATATGTAATTTGTAATGGGTGCAAAAGCCCTGATACAATTCTTTCAAAGGAGAATCGTCTTTTCTTTCTTCGCTGTGAACAGGTATACCTCTTCAATCCAGATCCTATCCTTTGTAATTTAGGTTTTATTTGTTTGCTATTGGACTTCTTGTTTCTTCCTTTTCGATATTCTTCCTTGCCACTTTTGGAAATAGAAAATCTCTGTTTGTTGTAAAGAACTAGATATATAACACTCATACACACAATGAATGGAGATGTCAATATATTGCTTGCATCTGTGTGCCCAAATTTTGACTATTTTGATTCTGTCATGAATTAACTGCTCATATCAATGGAGTATTTGCTATTTTATCAACGGCTTATGTTGATGCATTGTGCTGCTTAGAGTGATATTGCAGCACTCAGGAAGTAACTCTAGAATTTGAGATTCCTTTCCCCCTCCCCTCTTGTACCACGGGATATGCTCTTTGTTTTTCTCTCTGTGGAGCAGAAACGCCTTAGGCTGTCATTTGATGACTGTGTATTGTAAGGTCTAACCTTTTTCCCTTTGGAATTCTTGATCATAAGGTGCCAGAGATATGCAGCTTCATATGGCTTAAGGAAATAGAACTTTGTTCCTACTTGCAGTCTCATATGGTTTAATGAAATAGAGCTTGTTTTCACATGCAGTCTCATATGGCTTAAGAATGTGCAATGCCACATGGCTGAATGAAATTAAACTTTTGTTTGAGTGAATAAAAAAGCACCATAAGAGAGTTGAAGAACCATCTATATGTTCAAAATGTGGAAGTCATCACAGGTTGAAAGAACACCGAATCATGGTTTCTTTTCAAGATAATAGGATTCCTTTCATGGAATTTGGCATGGTTTTACAATGATTCCATGCTTGACACAAACTCTTGATCTAAGATCTACAGGAATATGGGCTTAGGGTAAGATAGGGTTTGCCTAGTTGCCTGGTTGGTTCAACAGGCCCCCAGCATGCCTCCGAACTTTATGGTGGAGTCCCTCTTATTTCATTTAGCGATTTGATTTTTGTTTAAGCAGTGTTGATTTTGATGTGTCAGCTTGTATTGATAACCTGAGGAACCATATGGGGAGAAGGGAATCAAAAGGATGACAGGTTCCTCAGGTTAAACATTTCTTGGACAGAATTGCAGGGAAGAAGTTTCCTTGCCTCAGTTATGCCGGAAAAGACCAATGACACGTGGTCTCTGGTTTTCCCTTTCAATGCTGAGATGTTGGGAGAAACCTCATTTGCTTTTATCAGTAGATTATCTAGCTAGTGTGGAAGTAAGTTTTCTTGTTTCACCAATTTGCCTACTTTTTCTACCGAAGGAAGAATGTGTTTTTGAGTTGAAGCCTAAAAGCTTATAATATATTAGAAATGTAAGTCATTTCCATAGGGGCTGTATGCCGTGATAATATTTAATCATCACAAATGATATTTTTGATCATTTTTCATGCAGTGTGGATGCTCTCGGTCTGTTGCCCCCATCAAGGCTGGTTTTGTTGCTCGTGTTGCTCGCCGCAAAGCTGGAACTTAGGTTCCTTATAATGATGTCAATGTCAAGGCTAAAGCTTAGAGTTATATGAGCACTTTTGGTTTTGTATCTGATTTATGAGGAATTTAACACAGTAGCTTTGGTAAATGACTGGTTCTAAGTCTTTTTATGGTACTGTTTTTTTACCTTCTTTTTATGGGTTTCAATGATTTCCAGTGTTGTCCACTTCAACTAGATATAGTAGTTTCCATGTCATATTAGATTGTATACAAGATGTGCTGAGGCTTCACTAAATCTTTCTAGTTAATAATGGAAAACACACTTGTGCAAATTATTGATCTTTTTGGATTGTGAAAATTATTGATTAATGTGTCAAAAATGATATATTAGCCTTGACAAATGAGAGAAAGAGAGAGAGACTCGTCTCCGTTATTGTAACAATCTTGAATTGAAATTCAATAATTTCACATTATCAACTTGTGTGGAGAAATGACAGTAATGAGGGCACTAGACACAATAATGGCTTAAGATAATTGTGTGTTGGCCTGACAGTAATGACAGGACATGGGCTGCTCAGACACGAGTCTCTCTCTCTCTCTCTCTCTCTCTCTCTCTCTCTCTCTCTCTCTGTGTGTGTGTGTGTGTGTGTGTTGGCATCAGAAACAGAGAGGGTATCAGGTCTCCATATGTCATCCCTAACTTCATACCCTTGGGATTTCATTGATGCAAGTTGTTTTGATCAAATGGGGGCTCCACAGATTGATGCACATCAATCATTTAGTGGAGATAGGCATTTAAATCGTCGAAATCCAACTTGTGTGCAGGATTTTTTGGTGAATAAAAAATTTTTAGTGAATAAAAAATCAACGGTTGACAAAACACAATTTTGTAATTTTAAGTCATAAATTTTATTAAAAAATATGATTCAAGAGTCTTGGACCATGCTGAATCCATCTACAGGGTCAGATTTAATCAAAACAACTTGCATCATAAGATTTAAGAAGGGTATGGAGACCCGAAATTGGGTCTAAGGGGCCTTGGAAGCTAGGTTCCTTGGGATTCATTCATCTCAATGATGAGAGGCACCTGTAAACCCTTAAAATGAATGTTCTCCAGCTGGTTGGGCCCTGCAACCATTTACGACACCATTCAGTTTCTAGATCAATCCAAGGCTCTTGAGTATCGTTAACGGCATCTAAGAAACCTTGGATGCTTCTTCAATCCAAGGTCTTGGACCTGATACTCTCTCTCAGAACCATGCTTCGTGGAATATAGATCCTCTCTCTCTCTCTCTCTCTCTTGACTTCCTACATGAACCTTTTTTTAATTTATAACCCCAAGAAATCGCACCCGGCACGAAGACCTGGTCACGCGGGCTCAGCCTGCCATACCTATGCCCTGCCGGCAGCGTTTTGCATGAGTCCAGTTTTCAGCATTTCATATAATTTAAGGGTTTTGTGTCTCATGTCTTTAACAAAGTACAATCAGTTTGGATTCCAAGCAACATAACAAGCAAAATTCGACCACAAACTCTCCCTTTTAACCTGTGTTCTCAAAATGAAACTGAAAGTCTATTCAGATATTAGAATTCAACCAAAGACCAGCATGGTGAAATGGGTACACGGGTATCAAAGCAATCGTCTTTTCGGATCCTGAGACCCAGCAGCCCATACCTAAGCTATCACATGCCCAAGATCCAAGATCCCTTTACACAAATAGGTGAGGCAGTAGCACCAAACCCAGAATGCCAACAAAGTAATGCAGCATACTTGCAGAAGATGAATCGGTTGGTGGTGATGGTTGAGATGCTATGCTTGGTATGGAGCCGTCTTCGGGTCGGGGAGCGGTGGTGGATCCTGCTGTCTGGCCCACATTGACTGTGAGCTTCTGGCCTTGCTCGCAGTGGGTTCCAATGCCACAGAAGAAGTAATGGGGTCCTTCCTTTGTAAGTGGGATGGTAGATGGGCCTAAGTAGTGCATGCCAATCACCTTGTCCTGAGTGCAGGCAGCGAAGTCGGCCTCCGACACCTCCAGCACATTTTGGACAGCAGAGGTGAACAAGAACACTGGAGTTCAACATGCAAAATCATTAGAATTTGAGTCTCTATAGGGAACATGGCAAAATGGTTTTAAAGGTTCAAATAGGGTCGGAGTTTTACGCTGCCAGCACGACCACCTTAGGTATGGCAGGCTGAGACAACGCGAGGTGAGATTTCTTCGGGTTATAAATCCAAAAAAGGTTCAAATAGGGGTGTCAAAGGCTCAGGTTTGACCTCGACCCGATCCATACTAAATCCTATAGGGTTAGGGTTTGGTGATCAAGAAGGAGGTCCGATTAAAAACAGGGTCAGATTAGTATATAGAGCTGGGTCAGGGTTTGGTGATAAAGAAGGAGGTCCGATTGAAAACTGGGTTGGATCAAAAGTCTCATGTAAAATTATTAAAATTTGAGTCTCTACAGGGAACATGCCAACAAGGGATTTAAAGGTTCGAATAGGGGTGTCAAAGGGTTGGGTTTGACCTGGACCCGACCCATACCAAACCCTATAGGGTCAGGGTTTGGTGATAAAGAAGGAGGTCCGATTAAAAACAGGGTCGGATTCGAAGGGTCTGATTAGTATATAGAGCTGGGTCAGGGTTTGGTGATAAAGGAGGTCCGATTAAAAACTGGGTTGGATCAAAAGTCTCGTGTAAAATTATTAGAATTTGAGTCTCTACAGGGAACATGCCAACAAGGGTTTTAAAGGTTCGAATAGGAGGTGTCAAAGGGTCGAGTTTGACCTAGACCTGACCCATGCCAAACCCTATAGGGTCAGGGTTTGGTGATAAAGGAGGAGGTCCAACTAAAAAGAGGGTCGGATTAGTATATAGAACTGGGTCAGGGTTTGGTGATAAAGAAAGAGGTCCGATTAAAAACTGGGTTGGATCAAAAGTCTCATGTAAAATGATTAGAATTTGAGTCTCTACAGGGGACATGCCAACAAGGGTTTTAAAGGTTCGAATAGGAGGTGTCAAAGGGTCGAGTTTGACCTAGACCTGACCCATGCCAAACCCTATAGGGTCAGGGTTTGGTGATAAATAAGGAGGTCTGATTAAAACGGGTCGGATTCGAAGGGTCTGATGAGATAAAGCTGGGTATGGTTCGTTAAATTTCATACCAGACGGGGTCTGACTTGAGTTCCAATTAGGACACGTGATTTTTCAATATAAAAAAAGATAAAAGAAATATTATGTTACTAGGTATGGACCGGTCTGGTTCATGTAATCCTTACTGGACTCAGCTGTGTTTTTTCTTAGGGTGGACCCGATCAGACCTGGGTTCGGATTTGGTACCTGCACCTCAAAGTTAGATTTGGCTTTGGACTCACCTGGATCCGACCCATTGACGTCCATCGGTTCAAAGATGGGGGGGCTCAGCCATGTTGCATCCCAGGTCCAATTAGGATTACTTAAGCCAGACCTGGTCCATTTACGGTGAAGTAACACTCTTTATACTTTTTTACATTGAAAATTTAGGGCCTGTTTGGAATCTCGGCGCTGGGATGGGCGTTTATGCATTTGGGATGAGAAGTGTGGCCCTTTCTCCTTTGTATTTACACTAAATCATGGATTTGGCAGCTGCCACTTCTTCAAATGCATAAACTCCATAAACGCCCACCCCAGCTACAGATTCCAAACAGGCCTATGGATCATATTCAGAAGTTCAGAATTCAGGTCGGACCTGAGCTTGATATGAAATTTGATAAACCATACCCAGGTCTGTATGTTATTCGAATTTCATGGGTCCGATCCAGATAGTTATTTGGACCCTTTTTTTTGTTACCGGACTCTGACCCTAATGGATCTGGTACTGGTTGGAATTGGGTCATATCCAACCCATTTACAACCCTAGGTAAAACCATACCCAGGTCCAATTAGCATTAAATAAACCCGACCTGGCCTATACCCAGTACTCTCAAGTGTTTTATACATTGAAAAACTATGGATCAGATCCATGTCTGGTATGAAATCTCTTAAACCATACCCAGTCCATATATTAATCAAACCTTATAGGTCCCACCCGAATTCTTAATCAGATGTGCTTCTTTTGTACCAAACCCTGATCTTATCGAGCCAGGTACAAGTTGGGATCGGGTCATGCCTGACCCGTTGACACCCCTAATCAGTCCCCATTAGCCACAACAACTACGGTTGCAAACAGATTGGGTACGGAGCTGAAACCAGCCTGATCCAAATCTAAATATGATTTTTCGTGCAGTCAATCCAGATCTGGTCCGGATATAAATAAGATTTGATGATGTCAGATTGAACCTGGATCCAAATATATATGATGACACTGAATTCAGTAAAACAAGGCCAAAATCGAGATTTCTACACGCAAAATGTTTGAAGGGATTGGATTAGATCTGATATAAATCCGAATCCAGATCTAAAAATAATCCAAATGTGGGAATCTGAATCTGGTCCAACTATCCGTTTGGATCTTACTTTAATGATCCCTCTCTTGAAAAAAATTGTCAGATTCAGATCAGGGTCCAACCATACCCGACCCTCACACATATACAAATGCATCCTCGATGGTACCATATTTTCTAGTAAAAAACCATAGTTATAGAGAAAGGAGTAGTGGGTGGGCATTAGGCATCTTTTATATGCTCACAATTACAATATCCTAGGAAATAAGTAAATCATATGTGGATCAGGACATGGTTGATCCACATCCAAACTAAATTTTAAATGGTAATTTTAAATCCAAACCCGAACTAGATCTGCTGTAATAAACTTTTAGTCAGAATTAAATTTTACAAGGCAATACTTGATCTGATAAAAGATGAGGCCGAAACATGTGTTTTTACATGTAAAAGGCACAAACTAATTAAAATTGATCCGTATTTCGATACAGATCATATAGAATTTGTGTCCTATCAGGAAAGATTGTGTTTTTTATTGCAACAGATAGGATTGCGCTGGATGGACTAGCAACAAGCTGATATGATTTCCAGATAAAGGGTGCAAATGGATCTGTTAAATTGGATTATTTTTTTTTTATCCAGATAAATATTGTAAGTTGGATCAAAATCCAATCCATTTGCATTTTCTACATGCAAATAACAATCTTTTTCACTTTATTTTTTTCCGGGATCCAGTATTACCACATATAATTCAGACTCAGATCCAACTTGACCACGTTAAATCCGAGTCTGATCTGAATGATCCTGCCCGAATCCCAGCCAGACCTGAAACACGATTTTTGCATTCATATCTAAAAGCACTAACATTAGACCCAATAGAATAGAAATCCATCATAATCCTACTTTTAACAGCATCTATGTATTGCAAAATATATATGAATGAACATGGGAAAAGGAAAGGATAAGAAAAAACCCAGTTTGCATAGCCCCTCTGACATAAAGTATACAAAACAATGCTTATCAAAAAAAAAAAAGGCTCAATGTTGTGTTTTGGAAGCTTGGATTGTAAGGGTTGATTCTTCCAATTACTTTTAACTATTCAAGTTGGTGCATGGACACAAAGCTGATTATAATCACTGGCGCTATTTTTTCTTCACCAGTAAAGATTTTTATTTCACTGGCGCTATTTGTTTAAGTGCCACTAATAGTGTTACACTGTCACAAGGTATGTCACACCAGTATAATGTATAATGTGCCTCTTTACTGGCACGCAAATTTTTTGCACCAATAAACATGCTTCATTATTTGGGGTTGCATGGGAATCGTGCCAGTAAAAAGGTTTATTTCTTGTAGTGTTATTGGATTCACGCTTTTATATGTTGTTTTTTATACTATCAGACATGGTACAAATCTTGTTCACGGAAAAATATCAGATAGGAAAAATCTCGTGATATGTCAAAAAATTGGAAAATTTTCAGGAAAATATCGGATACATATATATAGAAAGAGATAAAAATATGTTAAATAGGGTTTTCAGGACTTTTTTTATTTTTAAATTTTAGCGGTACAAATGTATAATGTGCTTGATTTTATACCGATCAGTAGGTTCTTGTAAGGTTTGAAAAAAATAGCAGCGCAAAATCTTTGTAAAATTTGCAGGCTCCAAATATCTTTTTTTCATGTAAAAAATATGGTCGGTGTGCCTATTCTAGTAAATCAACCATGCCTAACACATCTAACATCTAATTAGAATTGTGCAAAAAAAATAACAAAAAAATCCATTTAGCATGTTTTTATCTCTATACATAATGTGTGTAGGAAGAGAAGTGCTTTTATGGAATAAGTTGTGTTATTTTTAAAATAGGTGATATTTTGAATGGGAGTTGTCATATTGGAGAGTTTGTGCCAATCCATGTGTTATGGTTCGTAGGGAGATCATGTGACATGAAAGATATACTCCATGCAACCTTTAGCCCCAAAAAATGACCAAATGTTATCTGCTATGCAAAGGACCATGCATTTACTTTTTTTTTTTTTTTTGATGATAAGCTACACTTGTTGAGAACCGGGTCACTAAATGGGTCCGCCCCATGCAAGGTAAACCCCGATGGGACCATCGACACCCAAGCGCTTATGGAGCCCACCAATTAAAGGCACCCGCACATCCGATGGGAGGCGAACCTAAGAGGAAAAGGTCAGCACCTTCTCCCCAGGCCCGCGAGCGACCCGGGCGGGTATAAAGGACCATGCATTTACAACCTTTGGAATTTTGAAATGATACATACCTAATTTGTCGTTTAAATCAAAGGTTTTAGTTTTAGCCCACTCTTGGTAGAAGGTGGAATTTGGGGGTATTTTCCAGCCGTAGCTCGCTCCAACAATGTGATCCATGGCAGAGGCATGTCCAAGAACCAGAGCAAAGGTGGCCATGATCAGCAATGGTGCTGCTATAGGTGATGCCATCTCTGGGCCTATGATGAAGAATCAGTGGATGGTAGTGGTAGGATGCAAGCAATTACATGTGCATCATCACCATCATCAATTCATTCATTTGTCCACCATGCAATATAATAGGTTTGGATGGCGTGATTTGTTGAGAAAAAAGTGGAGATTAACTTGAATTGGTTGCCCCTGGGGCAGGGGTCCTAGCCTTGGAGTTTTACGCTGCCGGCACGACGACCGTAGGTATAGCAGGCTAAGTCAGCATGACTCATGCCAGATGCAGTTTCTTCGGGTTATAATTTTTTTTTGAATTGGTCGGCTTTGAATGGGTCTTGTGGTCAGTGTTGTTTGTTTCTCATCATGACTTTAGCAAGCGTGCCATGTATGGAAAGAGCATGCATCTATGTTTAAGAAATAGGACATGAAATTTTTATTATTAATTAAATTTGTTGATATTTTTAATATACAAAGCCTCAGGCCCTATACTTGCTACAGCCGAGCCCTGTTCCAACTAAGCTAACCCCTCGGATCTCCCTGACCCTCCCTAGCACCTAAGTTTTTCCCAACCTTCCATTCTCCTAACCCTCTGCTATTCAACCAGAAGGTTGCAGTGAATGGGAGAGGAAGTGCCATTGCTTTGGGAGGATGGCATAGGTAAAACGTGAGGTAATGCAATTTCCGACCGTAGGAAATCCGAATCCCATAGTGCATAGGCAAATCACATGCTGGACCCAATATCGACAGATGCAAATCAAAAGCTCAAGTCTTGAATATAGTTGGGTGGCCAAGCAGCACCACAAGAAATTCCGGCTTTATTTGCGCAGATTTTGCACCAGTAATCGTCTTTACTGGGCAATGTGCCGGTGGATGCGCAATTAAGTGGCCGGCCGGTAAAAGCTTCACTGATGCAATTTACATTAGCCAGTAAAAATTCACATTCACTGACGCAAAAACAGCGCCGGTGATAAATTTTCATCCATTTTAAATTTTATGGCGCCTTCTGCTCTGCCAATCGACCTGTCTCTATTTCTCTCGTATGTCTCCTTATAAGTTCTCTATTTTGCAGATAACACTACTATAAAACAAGTCATTGCCAATGACATATATTATTATTTCCGACGACAATTATATATCATCGTCTTTAATCCCAACAATAATTATTGTCGCTATAAAATGGTAGGCTTTAGAAGATCGTCGGTAATATCATCCTTAAAGTGACGATAAATATCGTCAGCAATATTAATTAAAATTGATGATAAATATCGTCAGTAATAGATTAAAAATGATGATAAATATCATCGTATTATTTTTGGAAAATCATATATGTTGACATAGCCGACGACACTATGTTCTTAAAACCGATGATAAATTATCGTCAGCATAAGAAATATAGCCAACGATAAAAAACGTAGACATCATCGACAATAAAAAATGTCAACATCACCGATAATGAAAATTGTCGATAATAATTTATTGTCGGCTAAGTTAGTTTCAAAATAAATAAAAAACAAGAATGGGACATCGCAGACAATAAAAATCGTCAGCTATATTTCTTATACAGACGATAATTTATTGTCTACTAAGTTAGTTTCAAAATAAAAAAATTGGATATAATCATCAATAAAAATTGTCGGCGATGTGCCTTATACCGACTATAAATTATTATCGGATATGTTAGTTTAAAATTGACGATAAATATCATCGACTATATGATTTTAAGCCGACAATAATTATCATCAGCTATTAATTAAAATTGACGATAATTATCATCATGTGATTATTGGCGAAGATTAATTATTATTGTAATTATAAACAATATTTGGCGATGATTAATTATTGTCATAATTTAAACTCGACGATAATATCGTTGGCAATATATCTTCCTTACTATCTTTCACGTCTTCCTATTCATATTGCCGACTGGATAAGAGCGACGATAAAATATCCTAGGCAATAAATATTTTTACTAAGACATAAAATATCGTTGGGATTAAATTATTATTGACGATGATAATTTATCATCGCTATTTTTTTGGTCGGTAATAACATGTTTTCTTGTAGTTGACATACTTAGGAAAAAAAAAAAGAAAGTTTGCATAATCTGAAAATTAACATCTACATATTCTCTAAGGCTAACATATTTTAGAGATTTGCATTACAACATATGGGAAACAGTACATGAATTGATGGAACAAATGAAGTCCATGGAGCAGAAAAACGCAACACAATATACAAACCTAGGTTTAGAATTCTATTAAGACGTTGAGGCTATCAACATGAAATACTTACCATTAACTGTGATAAGAAGAGTGTCTTAGCACTTGCACCCAATCCACTAGCTTATTGATGACAACATATTATTATTTTTCTGATGAGAAAGTTGAAGCAGAAACATAGAAGCATGTCACATTTTGGGAAACTATTACACTAAACAAATGATGAACTTTTCATCCGAGCAATATGAGAAAGGATAAACCCATGTGTACTATAACAGTTCAAACATGACATACTCGTGACTTGGCAACAAAACAATGCATATAACATCCATCAACTTACAGTCACACAGTCACATGCTAACCAACCCTGGTACATCATTAGTTCCTTACTGCTTACCTGCCTTTTACTTTGTGTAATCTGAGGATATCAGGAAATTTAATGACTATGAAATAAACTGGAAGCACCTCATCCCTTAGAGTAAGTACACCTAGCAGGGCAACAATTATCAGATGGTAATATTCTCATGACAGATTGAGTAAACAATAAACTCAAATCATTAACAAAAAAGGAAATTGCCATGATTGCACCATAGGCATATAAATCTAATGCATTCAAGAAATATTTAAAAGATGAAAACACATGATTTTTGCAGCAGAAAGAGATTGTGCAAAACATTAAATTACACAGTAAATGTGGACATTAACAGTATGGTTGGTGTTACCTGACTCAGATGGCACATGCCATTTTTTGATCCACATAAGAAATATTTAAAAGATGAGATTAAGGAGAGATGAAAAGATTATTTTGATAAGCTTTTTAATGGAAGTCATGCTCAGGATCTTTGAGACTTCTCCGTTCCTTTTCATGAGATGAATCGTGACTTCATGCACAAGATTCAAAAGAAAGAAATTGTAGAGGCTTTAAAGAAAATGAAATCAAGAAAGGCAGTTGGACTAGATGGTATACCTATCGAGGCTTGGAAATGCTTGGGTGAGAGCGGTTTAGAATGGTTGACAAATCTTTTTAACAAGATTTGACAGACAAATAAGATGCCTAACGAGTGAAGGAAAAGTACTTTGGTGCCTCTATATAAGAATAAGGGTGACATACAAGATTGCACAAACTATCATGGTATAAAACTCATGAGTCATACTATGAAACTTTGGGAGAGGGTGATTGAGCATAGGTTGAGGAAAGTTGTCATGATATCGGAGAATCAATTTGGTTTTATGCCTGAAAGATCAACTATGGAAGCTATACATCTTCTTAGACAAATTATTGAGAGATATAGAGAGAAGAACAAAGATTTGCATATGGTTTTTATTGATTTAGAGAAGGCATATGATAGAGTACCTAGGGATGTTCTCTGGTGGACAATGATGAAGAAAGGTGTTTCTCACAATTACATTAGTATAATTAAAGATATGTATGAAGGAGTAGTAATCAATATCCGCACTTGTGGAGGGGTGACACAATTTTCCTATAACAGTTGGGTTACAACAAGGATCTACATTAAGCCCTTTCCTATTTGCTATAGTGATGGATGGGCTTACAAAAACAATTCAAGAAAATGTGTCATGGTGTATGTTGTTTGCTGATGATATTGTTTTGATTGATGAGTCTAGAGCTGAGGTTAATGCTAAGTTAGAATTATGGAGACAGATATTGAAAGCAAGAGGTTTTACGTTGAGTAAGAGTAAGACAAAATATATGGAATGTCGGTTTAGTAAGCAACAGAGTAGTGATGAGAGTGTAGTGAAGCTTGGCGAGCAAGAAATATCGGTGGATGACTATTTCAAATATTTGGGATCTATCATTCAAAATGATGAAGAAATTGATGGAGATGTAAACCATAAAATAAAGGTTGGGTGGATGAAATGAAAAAGTGCAATTGGAGTGTTGTGCGATCGTAGAATGCCATTGCGGTTGAAGGAAAAGTTTTATAGGATGACAATTAGGCCCGCTTTACTATATGGTACGGAATGCTGGGCTGCAAAGAGACATCATATTAAAAAAATGTGTGTAGCTGAGATGCGTATGCTTCGATGGATGTGTGGAAATACAATAAAAGATAAGATTCGAAACAAAGAGATACGTAAGAAGGTAGGTGTTGCATCCATTGAAAATAAAATGAGAGAAAATCGTTTACGGTGGTTTGGGCATATTCGGCGAAGGCCTAATGATGCTCCAGTTAAAAAGATGGAGAAATGACAAAATATATTAGTTAAAAGAAGTCGGGGTAGGCCTAAGAAGACTTGGATGAAGATGATAGGAAAGGATATGAATGCTTTGAACCTCACCGAGGACATGTCATTGGATAGAAATGATTGGAGGAGAAGGATTCATGTGGAGGACCCAGAATGATTTTCGTTTTTGGGTCATATCGCCGACCCCAATTGTTTTGGGATGAAGGCGTAGTTGTTGTTGTTGTATATGAATGAACAAGAAAAGTGGTATTGCAGTGACAAAGGTGGTGGTGTTGATAATGTGGTACTGAAGGCAGTGGTAGCAGCTGTGATGCAAAGAACAAAGAAAGTTCTTCACACAGTCCTTCACTGCCAATTCAGTCATGAAAACATCTCTTGCAACAGTTGAAAACTGAAAGTGTGTACTTGTGACTACAAACAAGCTTGATCAAGCAATCTGCATTACATAAATAGGTATATGCATCTAAAGTAAACATAGCTTGATATAGTGCATGAAGCTGATAGAAAACAACAATCATCGATTGCAATAAAAGTCTCCTCAATACTAACCTTCACAGGTGCAGGCTTAACATGAACTCATCCTATAGATATGTAGTGAGGTGAATCAATTTGGACCAGATGTCGCAGTACAAGCTGTTGCATTTCCACTGATTGGAGATGTGCTAGCGTGATTGTATGCAGTTCCTTGGATGCTTGTAGGAGTAACAGAACTACTTTCAATGTTTCTTGACACAGAGGCCTCATTACCTCAGCCATCTGTAGTTTGAAGGTGCTCCATCATGCGAGAAAGGCAAAAGAAAAAATCCAACAAAGGCTAAGGTAAACAGACAAGCTCAACAACTGAACTACCAAACACTAACACTTGCCATTGACAAGATAGATATGCCCAAAGCAAACTTGTCTGTTACGAAAACCCAAAATTAAAACGAGTTTGCATTGCCAAGGATGAAAAAAAAAAGAAGAGTTTCAAAAGAGATCAACCCCTACAAATTCCACTACAAAATCATATGCACAAAATAACAGCCATGCCCTAAAACATGAGACAAGTGCAATATCTAAAGCAAATGAGAGGGAGAGAAATATGTAAATAAGAAAAAAGGAATAAGAAGCCCTAAAAGTTTTGCTACCAACATGCATACATTCCACATCCGAAAGTTCAGAAAGAACAGAGAACATAAAAGAAAATAAAAGAGAAAGTAGACTCAAAATTTTATCGATCACACCCGTGCCATAAAAAGCAAAAACAGGTAAAAAATTCATGTAGAGAGGTTATGAGTATCTCTAGGATGACGGAGGTAAGAAAACGGTCGCCGAAGGTGCGCCTCGTGCTGTGGAGGATGATCAGCTCTTCACGCAAGTCCAAGCTCCTTCAATTGCCAGAATCCGGTGACTAAAGAGCTGACGGAAGTCAATGGAGTTGTCTGGAATTTCTTTCAGCCAAGAGGAAAAGGGAAACTCAACAACTTTAAATTTTTATTTCAATAATGAGCCATTACAAAAGCAACAACCCATTTATATGGGAAGGTAAACTGAAAACCAGGGAGCTCATAAGGGCGATAAGAGGGAAATCGGCTGGTTTTCCCTTCAACAGAAAATGGGGTTGGTTGGGGGACAAGCCCACCTCAGCTGGGGTGCTTGTCCGCCCAGCTCAGCTCAGCTCAGCTGCTGAAAATGCGCTACACTGAGGTGGCGCGTCACTTGACGCTGCTGCGTCTGCTGTGCGCACAGCCTGCACACGGTCTGACTGCACGTGCAGTCTGCTTGGCCCGACTAGGTCCGTGTCGGGCTGGTCTCGGGCATGGGTCATATCACCAGCATCACCATCCTTTCCACCGACCTTCTTCCTCATTTTGTGTTCGTTCTCCACCCCCAGGTGATCGATGGAGGAGATGTCTATTGATTGCATCAATAGATAGTGCTAATTCTATAAGGAGATGCCTTCTTTCCCGTTTTGTCCTCCTCCACCCTCATGCTGCACGGAGAGATTTAAGGCAATTGGTGTGTAGAGAAAGAGGATGCTGGCCCATGGAGGAAAGGGCAATGTCTAGGGATGGCAGTGGACCGGGGCGGGGCGGGGGACAAGGTCTCCACCCCCGCTCCGTTTCAAAATCCAAATCTTCATCCCCGCCTCCATCCCCTGGATGTATTTCAATCTCCACCCCCGCCTTCATCCCCGTTTCATGTCCTCCATCCCCGGTCCAAACTGAGGTGAGGCGGGGCGGGGCCCGTTTCCCCTTAGTCTATAGTCATCCCTTAAAGGATTGGGAACAAGGCGGCGCTAGGCGGGGATTGGGATGGGAACGGGGCGGGTGGGGAAAAGCTTAAGTCCATCCTTGCACGGGGATAGATTTTAACCTTCATCCCCGCCTCCATCCCCCATTTCATGCCCTTCGTCCCTGGTTCAAACAAGACGAGGCGGGGCAGAGCCCCGTTGTCCCCCGGTCCACTGCCATCCCTAGCAATGGCACACAAAGAAAGAAAGCAATGGTGCGAGAAGAGGAGTGTGCAAAAGGATGATGATGGTGTCATGGAGAAAGGCCTTGTTAGTGGTGGTGGTGTCTGTTAAATTAAATTTTTTTTTTGGGTAGAAAAATCAAATTACCCTCATGGCATATGGTTGATATATAATTGGTAAAACAATCATAACTTTGCACTCCGAAGTCAGAATCATGTAAAGTTTAGTGCATTGGATTCAAGTCGTTGAGAGAAATTTGTCTATTTTATTTTCACGACCAAACACAAAGCCTCAAAAAATAAGTATCGATAGACTATTCTTAAGAGTAGTAGTTTCATAATTTTATGAAAATATGAGAAACGTATATTCAATAATTAAGTAAGTCTTTATGTACTAAACAAATACTAATACTACCATGAAAGACTCAATAGCAGGTTAGAGCACGACACTTGCACTCGAGGTAAGGGATATTATAAGCATGTTTAGTTACTAATACATAATCTGTTTGGTACTTTAACGAGTTAGCTTACATGAAATCATGTATGTTTTTTTAACATAATTGTACCTTATATATATATGATGCAGTTGCATTCTAGAAATGTGTTTTATGTTGTATCAGAGATACAATGAACGCATATAAGTTAGTTGTAGTGCCAAGAATGATTTCATGTATTTATAAGTTTCAATATAATTTGCATGTTAAAGAGATTATACTTTAAATAAAAATACATGCGGAGAATATATAACTACATGCATAAGAACAAAATTGAGTATTTGAGTAAAGTTCTTTGAGTCCCTTCTTTCAGTTAAGTTAAAGAAAGTTTAAGTTATCTTAGCATACTAGACATAAGCCCATAAATTTTAGAAGATGCGACAGATGAAAATGACTATCTGATAGCCGTCAGAGTGAGAGTTGTCATAAGCGTGGGTTGTCGATGATTTATTGATGTAGAGATACTATATCAATATAGAGACACTACATTTTCTCCATACTTAGATTTTTTATGAATATTAGAACCCTACGAAGAACTCGAGAAACTTAGTTAAGTTATAGAGAAAATGATGAACTTGAGGTAGCTCATGTAGAAAAACAATGAGTTGTATAAAGCATCCTAGGGATTATGTTTCACACAATGATTCAGACTCTAGGCAGACCAGGATGTAGCATGAACCACAAACCTTGAAGAGCAGGTACAACTCTCTAGTCTGACCCCTCGGCTAGTTATCAACGAGTTCTCTTTCACTGCAGTGCCTTGTGAGTCCTGTGGGATTACAAAGAGTGGTTCATAGTCTAGCCAACATAGTAGAATTAATATACGTCCCATTTTAATAATTACAATTATAGGTTCCTGGTGATCGACCAGAGACTGATCAAAGTAGTCGCTATTTCAGAAAGTGTCTATAGGCGGCTAGATGAAGATGAAACTTTTCATTAATGTTTTTATTTTATTGAACTCATGATATGTATGAATGATGTATCCTATGAGGGGTTTTTTATTATGAAACTATAATGTTGTTTTAAAAAAAATTTGTCATGATCCCATTGTGCTTATTTTATATTCTTCCTTCTAAAAAGTAATACCTACAAATCCGAACTGGAGAGATCCCGAATTAAGGTGTTATAGCAATGGCTGTTCGGACTGAGACTACCAAAGGTGGAGGTGGGAAGCTAAAAATTGTCATACACCTAGGTACATGACTCTAACCATATCAATTCAAGTAGTCTTAGAAACTCAAGTTCCCCACCCCCCATGTCTCATGAGTCATGAGTTAAAATTTGACCAGGAATATTTATGTGTTTTCTTTTTTTCTGGTTCATGAATTATACTCTTTGGTATCGCGTAGAAAGTGAATAGGTTGATTAATTCCAACATTAGTACTACTAGATTTTGGAGTTCAAAAACTTGATCAAAGGTGACAACAAGTAGTACACATAGACCCAGAGGAGAGGAGAGTGTGGAGCATGTTTCTTAACTGGATATAAATTCATAATTTTCATGAATCCAACTTGGCGGTAAGTTGGTGGGGGTTGCAGGGGAGCCATCCCCCTGCCCGTAAGGTAGGGATTCGTGGGCGTTAAGCCCCATTGCTATTTTTTTGGAAAGTAGTTATGTAATTTTACCCTAGATTCCTTGTAATACTGGTAGACTCCTATTTAAACGAGGTAATCCGGCTCTTATATTATATTCCAATCAATAAAAAAGATGGCTCAGTGCAGTCGTGGAGACTGAACCACGTAAAATCCTTGTTTTTTGTGTAGTTTTTTTCATTTTTTTTTTTTGTGCTTGTTTTTTGATCCATCGAAGTGACATTCCTTAACACCAGTGACATTTTTTGTGAGCTTAGTTACAGACGATTAGTCCATGTCATTCTATGTTATTGGCCAATGAAGCAGATATAAGCCCCAACGCTGATCTTAGCCGGTTGTTAACTGGAAAGTGTTGTGATGAGGTGTTGCCTGCCATGAATATTTCTACATCATTGTCATAATCATGTTCATCTTGATAATGATCTCTTTGTTGGTGTCGTGATTTTGGATGACCAATCAAGATTCGGTGGAAGACACATGCTAGAGAGGCTTAGTGGAAAGAGGGTGGTATTAGTTGGGGGATTCACTCAGCAGGAACCAATGGGAGGGAGTCCCTCGCCTGCCTTCTTTATTCTCAGATTCCATCATCTCGGGCATATGTTGTTAGCGTCGAGAATGGCCTGCACAAGGTGTTCCAAGCAAAGGTACCAAATTATGCCTTTGATGCGGTCAGGGAAGCATCTGAGTGAGGCCTGTTTGACATGTCTAAAAAATGACCAAGTTCATGAACTTGATCAGGTTTCATCTCATGCCTAGAATCCGGTAAGCGAAGAATCTGGGGTTGGTTTTGGCATCATCCGAAACATGGCCAAGTTCATGAACTTGGCCATGTTTCAGATAACGGGTGGTGCAAAACCAACCACCAGCATATGGATGTAAGGTTCAGACTTCAGAGTTGGTTAGTGTGAAACTGTGAATAAATTCATTGCTGGAATGGGTTTGAGCAATAACTCCAATAAGGAGACTCCTTACGAGATTTTTTATTCCTATATTACTGCAAAAAGCCAAATCCCAAAGATTTGAGGGCCTTGCATTTCCCTTACCGTAACTAGAGGCCTTAAACGTTTTGTTGTTTTTGGGGACTAACATGTAGCAGCAGTACAACACCCAAGTCCAAAATGTTGATTGCCAAGGCTACCTGGACAAAATATGAATCATGTAAGAGCTGCTACTCCAGATGTTGGCTGCTGCTCTGATGATCCAATTATGCTTTCCAATGGCTTGTGGTCCTTGTTTTGATTGCGTCAATCTTTCTGGAGTCTCAGTTCAAGCATCATCTTTTTAGCAAGCCTGACCACCCTCCAAATGTCATGCAAGGTTGAAGAGAGTGCTAAGCCCCTCGAACAGGACAAGCAAATATAGCTGAAATCCAAACCATCTCTTTTAGCAATTTGCTGCAGAAGCAGGAGACAATTTGGTAGTACGTTCCCTTTGGGGGCATGGCTAATGAGAAATTATTTTTTCTTCATTGTGCAGGACTACAATTGCGGAGTTCTTCTAGAGTCCATTTCTCGTAGAACTGCAGAACCAGAGGCAGAAACGGAGAACGTTGAAAGTATTAAAGCTCGGCACCATTTCAGACTCAGCTAAGCACCGGAAGGTGTTGAAAATTTTTCTTCACTTAGTACGCCAGGCAACTCAGCTTGAACCAAGTATGCTCAGAGGCACATGTATATACGCGCTATCTTTCAAGTGATAGTTGCCCCACTTAGGATCAAGTCCTTGGTGCAATGGGTACTCGTGCAACTATGCTCTCTGGATACAACTGAGATTTCGCCTAGTTGCAAAAAATTGGTCTATGCCCTGCATTGGGTAAGACCGATAACCTCGACATGAACCACCTTGAACAGACAACCTCTTGACTATAATATGAGGATTTAGGCTTGAATTAGGTATAGATCTTGGGTTTAGATATGAGTATGGATCCAAACTGCAATAGGGTATGAATATGAACATCAACTGGATCTGAATCTTAGGATATGATCTGAACTACAAACAGATCTGAATCTTAGGATACGATCCGAACTACAAATAGATCTGTATCTTGGGATAAGTTCCGAACTACAACCAAATCTAGATCTGAACTAGAACTTCGAAAACCAAAAGAAGAGAAAAAAAACCAAAAGAAGAGAGAAATAGCAAAACTCATGAGAGAAGGGAGAAAGAGAACTCGTGAAAGAGAGAAGAGAGAATGAGATTGGGATGAGAGAAATGGGAGAGGGCTGGGGTTATATAAGCCCTAGCCCCCAGGCCACCATAAAGAGCTTTGAATAGGCCCAAACAGTCAGTAATAATAGGCCATGGCTGGCCAAAACAGTCAGCCATAATGGTCCAAACCATTATGCAAAGAGGAGCGCCAAAAAGGGTCCAATTAAACCTTCTAAGTTCCAAGATTGACCAAGACTGGTCAAAGGTCAAACCAATAAAAGATAAGAGGCAATTTCTAAACTTTTAAAGTCCAAAACCAAGGGCTAAGGGTCAAGAATCAAGGTCAAGATCCAAGGTCTAAGAGATGCATAAGCCCAAGATATAATGCCCTTGAAGGCCTTGCCTTTACAAGAGGTTTCCCGAAATCCTTCAACATGATACTAAATTTTTAACAGATCTGTTGACAAAGAAACTTTCTCTAAATATCATTTTTAAGACATCGAGGAGAATGTTGTTAAAGTCTATAAAATCAATCAGTGTTGACAGAAACTCAGCCACATGATAAGGGTCAAACAATGTCTAATGTAAGAAGAACAAGTCTCTAAATGATTGAATTTAGTACTTAATATTTTTTTGCATTCCAGATGTCAAGTGCTTGAAACCTGTGTATGGAGGTTGAGTTCAAAATTGAACTCTTAATAAGATTCATAGTCTTTATGGCTGGGGTGTTTCAAACAGGTTTACACCCTTGATGAACTTACCTATATGAGTGTGAAGGTGGGGTTACCTTCTATGGGACTTGAAATTTGTCTCTAGAGCACTCATGATATTGGGATACATCACAAGACTTTTAATGTGCGACTTTTATATATTGCTTGAGACATTGTGACCACCTGAAGTGAAAGTGTGTGTTATGATATCTGGAAAGTCAATTAAGATTCTTAATTCAAAGCTAACGTTATTGAAACCACAGACTAACTAAGATTAAGTAACACTAACGTGAGGGTTCAAACCCAAAGGGTACCTTCACTTATGCATTGAATCTTCACGAACAATCTCTATAGTTATTTTCTATAGTTTTGATCCAGATGGGAAATTATTGGATTTTGTCTCAAAACTATCCTTATATTTTTTCTAATTTTTGTATTCTTTCCTAAGTTTGTAAGTGTTGTGTTCTCAGATTTCACTTATTCAATTGAGATTACTCCTTGCTTGAGTAAATTATTCACATAATGGTGCTTTAAACTGATATATCTAGATTTTTTATTATAAATATTATTTCTCGCCTTGTATATAGATGCTTGACTATCATAACACAAAGCTATAGGGACTGACTTATCTCCTAATGATATCTCCATTAAGAGATTTTTTAGCCACTCTGCTTCCATATTAACTGATGCTACTTTGTTTTAGCCTTCTTGTTTTCGCATGTACTTTATTGCAGACTATCTATTTTCGCACATACTTTGTTGCAAACTTTCTGTTTTTGCATATAATTTGTTGCGAACTTCCTGTTTTCACACATACTTTATTGCGGACTTCATTTTTTGAATGTACATAACAAAACATATTTATAGAACATCAACATTTACAACACAAAACATCAACATTTGCAAAACATATTTAGAGATCATATATATATATATATATATATATATATATATATATATATATATATATATATATATATATATATATATATATATATATATATATATATATATATATATATATATATATATATATATGTTAGTGTCGTTTGTATATAAAACATATACACTCAAAAAATACAAACCAATAAAAAAATTGTAGTCATTGTTGTAGATGCCTTATATGCACTCGTAGTTTCTCGTTGACCTTGTTTGCATTTTCAAGAAGATCAACTTGAGTCTGTAACATCTCCTTCAACATGTGATTTTTGTCTAGTGCAAGAGCTAACTGAGATTCCATAATAGAATCAATTTTTCTTTGCTTTGTGGCATTCTCCTCCTCCTCAATGACCCTTTTTGTGGATGAACTAGGTGAAACCGACTATGATACATCCTCGTCATCAGCGGCACATACCATAGATGACAAGTTGATGTATTCACCACTGTTATGCCACTCTTCAATTTTGGACAAGAATAAAGTAGGTTAATCTTTCACACGATGCTTTATTTATAGCGAAATTGATTTGGATATGATACAAATGATACAAGATTGGTGAACAAAGTCAAATTGTTGGACGACTTAACTGGCCATTTGGCGCTCAACTTCATTCATGTTGTGCAACCAAATGTCCATCCTCGCAATGTTCTTTGCCCCCTCAACCACATAGACATTCTCCTTCTCCACCATCATGTCTTCATAGAGGCACTACTTTACCTATAGCAGCTCAAATAATTTATGGTTAGTCATGTATCACATTATGTTTCAGAAAGTAGGAAAAAATCATCAACAAAACTGATATCTGCCACGCTTAGGTTACATAACAATTTTGTAAATTGACCACATGGCATGTGATGACCTATCAATCTTCCATCATTCATCTCTTCGCTACGTGACCTGGTGTGATATAACCTTCAGGTTGTTTCATATAAATTTCTTCTTCTAAGATACCATTCAAAAAAATAGTTTTGATATCTATTTGATAAATTTCAAAATTGTAAAATGATGCTAAAGCAATCATAGTTTTAATATATGCAATCCTACTTACAGAAGCATGTGTCAAAATAAACAAGTCTAGGTTTTTATTTAAAACCTTTAGCTATAAGTCTAGCTTTAAATTTTTCAATAAAGCTATCAGTTCGAAGCTATCTTTTAAAAATTCATTTGCATCTCAAGGGTTTAAAATCACGGGGTAAATCAACCAAAATCTAAGTTTTATTTTTCTATAATAGAATCTAATTCACTCTTATAACTTCTTTTCAAGAAAGAACATCGGTTGAGATCATAACTTCTGAAAAAGAAACACGGTCTATATCTATTATATAGAGATGAAAATCAAGACCAAAATCTTTTAATTTTCTTGATCTTTTACTTTTTCGAATTTTAAGATTTTCAGGCTTATAATTTTGTTTTCATGGATTGTTTTCAATAACTTTTAAAGCTTTAATTTATTTTAAAGTTAAATAATTTCTAAATTAAGCTTGGATAGATTATAAAATCACTTTGGTTTCAATATTCATAAATATATATATCTTACTATATGACATGTCAATCTGTGTATAAGGAAGCAGTATAAAAGGTTAATCTTTTTGCATGACAGAAATATACAGGTCAATATCAATACATGAAGGTACTATAGATCGAGTGATATTCAATTAAGATACATGTTCTGGTTTTTGGACTAAGCTTGGTTAATGTTGGTTCAATAAGCTTTACATAAGCAATACAACCTCAAACTTTTAAATAATTTAAATTTGATTTTCTATCTTTCCAAAGTTCATATGGTGCAGTGTTTGACTTAGAATCTAAAACTTTATTTAAGATAAGACATGAACTAAGCAATGCATCACTTCATAGATTATAATCTATACCATAACTAATAAGCATTGAATTAATTATGTCAATCAAAGTCACATTTTTACGTTCAGCTATAGCATTGTGTTGAGGAGTATATGAAAGAGTATTTTGTTTATGTATTCTATGAAACTCACAAAATTCAATGAACTTATTTGAAAGATATTCACCATATCTATCAGATTTAAAGGACTTTATTTTAAAATTATGAAAGTTTTCAACTTCAGCTTTGAAAATCTTAAAATTTTCAAATGATTCATCTTTTGTTTTCATGAGATAGACATAAGCATATTATGAGAAATCATCAATAAAAGTTATAAAATAATTGTTACCCCCACAAGTCGAAGTATTTTTCAAATCGCATACATCACTATACATTAAGTCAAGTAGTTTGGAATTTCTTTCAATACTTAAAAAAAATCACAAACTTTGCTTGAATACAAACATTACATTTTCTAACTTGTTCAACTATGTATTTAAGAATAAGTCCTAAGTTACCCATGCTTCTCAAAGACTTATAATTAACATGTCTTAATCTAGCATGTCAAAAATCATACGAGCCAAGCATATAAACAGAAATAGAATCAACTATATTTATCAAATTGAGCTTGAACAACCTATTGGTGGCGTAGCCTTTGCCTACAAACTTGTGGTTCTTTGATAGTATAATACTATCAGATTCTATTACAACTTTGAAATCATGAATTATAGCAGATAGGCAGATAAAAGATTTTTCATGACAATAGGTACATGATACACATTTTAGAGGGTTAACCATTTCTCAGAGGTGAAATAAAGTTTCAATCTCCCTTTTCCATCAACTTTAGCTTCATATTTATCTTTCATAAAGATCTTATGGTCTTTCCCTATGATTTTGTATGTTTTGAACATACTTCTACCATTGTATGAATGAATCGTTTATTCAGAATCCACGTACTACCTTTTATATGAATTAATCATAAATATCTTACTACTACAGCCACGAAGTCGTCATTGGATTTACTAGCTTTATTATCTTGAAATTTCTTCCTACGTCGACATTCTCTCGTATAATAACTCGATTTTCCACAAGTATAACAGAAAATATAATTTCTCTTTTTAGCTATGAATTTGGATTTTTTCTTCTTATTCCTAAGTCTGGGTTTAAACTTTTGTTTGCGTTCAACCATGTTTACCTTAGCACAAACTTCTTTTACTTCATCTTTCTTATCTCAATATCGAACTTCCTCCTCGATTCTAAGATGTTGAAGTTGTTCTAAGGCAAACTCTTTGTTCTTATATTTTAATTCATTTTGATAATCTTTTCAAGATGGGGGCAATCTACCAATAAGTGCAACCACTTAGAATAATTCATCAAGATGCATACCTTCAAACTTGATTTGATTAACCAAGCTCTGCGTCTCATAGACTTGAGGTAGCAGTGGCTTATCATCAAAGAATTTAAAATCCATATACTTATTAATCAAAAATCTAAGATTTTCTGCATCTTCCATTTTGTACTTATTTTTAAGAGTTTTCCACAACTTTTTTATCGTAACGACGTCCGAGTAAACATCAAAAAGGGCGTCAAAGAGTGCATTCAGTATGTGTCTGTAACACACGAAGTTATCCTGCTTTCATTTTGGTTTCTTATGATTTTCAACAATAGTTTTGTCTTCTCATTCTTCTTGACAGTTCTCTGTGAACACGTACACCATATTTATAATCATGAGAAAGATTAACATCTTATGTTGTCAGCATTTGAAATTAATGCCATTAAATTAGGACAACTTAGGCAACTCCTGATTTTCAACTTTCATAATCGTTATTTGCAGCACTATCGCTTGAAAATTATTGAACATTTTGCTTAACTTACTGGGTCAGGCAACTGAGCTTGAACCAAGTATGCTCGGTAGCATGCGTATATACACACTATCTTTCAAGCGATAGATGCCCCACTTAGGATCAAGTCTTCGGTGCAATGGGTACTCGTGCAACTATACACCCAAGATACAACCGAGCTTTCGCTCACTCACAAAAAATTAGTCTACACCCTATACTGGGTGACACCGATAACCTCGACATGAACCACCTTGAACAACCTCTTGACTAGAATAGAAGGATTTAGGCTCAAATTGGGTAATCTTTGGTTCAGATATGGGTATGGATATGAATTACAATCGAATATGGATCTGAACAACAACTATGTCTGGATTTGAATATCAATTGGATCTGAACCTCAGAATAAAATCCAAACTACAACCGGATCTAGATCTTAAGATAAAAACTAAACTACAACCGAATCTAGATCTTAACTACAACTGAATCTAGATCTCAAGATAAGATCCGAACTGCAATCGAATCTGGATCTCAATTATAACTTCAAAAAGCAAAAGAAGAGAGTAGAGCTCGTGAGAGAAAGGAGGGAGCAATTGAGAGAGAGAGAGAGAGGATAGGAGATAATGAGATTAGGATGAGAGAAATGGGATTGAATAAGCCCAAACAGCCAATAACAATTAGTCATGACTGGCCAAAACGGCCAACCATAAAAGCCCAAAGAGTTATACAAAGAGGGGCACCAAAGAGAGTCAAATTTGACCCTATAAGGTCCAAGATCGACAAAGATTGTGTCAACAATCAAAGGTCAACCAATAAAGGATAAGGGGCAGTTTTTTTACCATTTTTGGACTTTTAATGCCCATGCAAAAATGTTGGGCAGGGTTCAAATGGATTCAAATAAGATCCACAAAGATTCGAATAGAAATAATTGCAAAGTCAAAATCAATAAATGAGCTGGTCAAAAGTCGATTTTAGACTTGAAGTACTAAAAAGAAAATTTCAACCCCAAAATCCAAAGTCCAAGGTCAAGATCAAGATCAAGATCCAAGGTCAAAAGATAAAAAAATGCACATGCCCAAAATCTAATGCCTTGGAAGGTCTACACCTTAAAGACACCACCCCCTCTATGTACAATAGATTTCTCAAAATCCTTTAATATGAGACTAAACTTTTGTAGGAAACACACCCACAAACTTAACGAAGAATGAAAACAATTAGAAAAAACATACGGATAGTTTTGAGCCAAAATCCAATGTAAGGGAGCTGATGCTATGGTATTCAAGACGGGTCACCGGTGGTTGCACAAGGAAAAGTTCAAAGTGTAGGCTCCCCATAAGTTTCACTAAACAAAGATAATAGACATGAATACACACACAATAATTCCGATACATATCAGGAAATCTTCACTGGCAATGAATACATGAACGGAGGAGCACATTATCCAGATACACATTCTGCATGCATCCAGTGCACATGCATGAATATATTCATAAGCAGATAAGTGCATCATTCTTATACGTTGAAATATTCTCTGGTTTCAGCAGAACTTCTATATGTGATTTCAAATTACATACATGCAATGATAGATACATCCAAACTCGAGCTTTTAAGGGCAATAAGACAGGTATTGACATACAATGTCCAAAACAGGTGGAATTTCTTAGAGAAAGAGGGAAAACTTGTCAAGACATGTATGAGAAAGAGGCATTCAAGATGGGCACAACGGATTGATGGCAATGTAAATGCCTCTGAGACCAGAGGTATTTTTTCCAAAGCATCTCACCTGAACACAAAGGGTATGTAGGAACTTCTCTCTAAATGATACAATACCTATAAAATATAATATAATTTTGACAAGGATCATGGCTTATGATAAACAAATTTGCAGTGGGAAGCAATGGTGCTACATTGTGCAGTTCACAATACCTACAACAGCTCTTATAGAGAAAATTATTCAAGATATGAAGATTCCTGTCAAATACCTGAATATCACCAGATTGTCACAGTACCGAGTAGATGCACACATGTCTGTGTACACAGAGAGGCGAGGAAAGCTGTTAACAGAGGAACGACGACAAAAACCTGATGCCTATGATGATTGCAGCCATTGGTGTTTACCTGGGCTCCCTGATACTTGGAATGAGCTACTGTATGAATCTTTAGTACTACAAGACACATGCCATATTTCGTAATAATATCCTATCAAACGTTCACTGCAGATCATCATACAATTCCAACTCAGAGAAAAGGAAACTTTTTAGTGTTAGTCCAACATCTTTGCACATACAAGTACAACACATTATCCAAGCTATGCTTGTCAAGTTGTTATATACACTTGTTTAACGCGACCACCACACACACGTGCAGCAAAGCATGCATGCATGCATACGTGGTTTGATGTACCATCAGGCATTCAGTTTGCCAGAATAAGATGGCACTGAACACTGTCGCCAGTACCATGTTATCAGTTTTCATCCAACCACAGATTTACACAAACATCTTAGTGAATTTGTAGTGGGATAATTCAAACACAACTGTAAAGTTTAAGTAATTATATATACCAGAAAAACTGTTCCATAAACAAAAATGTTACACTAGATGGATGATCTATATTTTTGTTATAGATCCACCAACTTTTTCCTTCATCTTCCTTGGGTAATCTCAACTTATCAGGTCCTTTATTACATATATATAAGTGCATTCATAAACAAAGCAGCAATGTCAACACCACTGCAAGTATGTGTTTATAACAAACCAAGATGCCTACTTAAGCTGGAGTGAGAACAGCTGCTTTTATTTACAGCTTCAGCTCTTTTTGGAACTTCAGAGTAACTCCCAGTCAGAGTCACAGTTATCAACACTCACAAATTTCCCCATGTGTGAATCATGGATTAGGTTGATAGGTGCAATGCCCTTTCTATACTTCATCTCCGAATCAATGTCCCCATACCAGTATGCTACCTGCTCATAATCATCATCCTCGACCGGCTGCAACTTTAGCATAAAAGTATCCCTTATTTCTATATTCATGAAGAAAAAATACTGATGCAAAATGCATGTATTCATGGAGAGAGAGAGAGAGAGCACCTGGTGCAAGCAAACTTTATCTGCAGACCGTGAAGCAGCATGGATAGCTTTGACACTCGTTTCTGCACTGTTTACATTTTGTGAAGCTTTAATATTCAAGAAATTGTGGACCCCAATTTTCTTTTCACACCCTGTGGCTTTGTCTGTGTTCATATTCCCTAAGATTACAGTAAAACCTACATGCATTAGACATCATGTATTCAATGGTGTCCAATAACACAAGAAACCACAACTGCTATTGCATGTTGTAGATACAGGATCAAAGTACATAAAGCCAAAACCTCATCATGGGAGAAATGGAACACCATTGAATGCATGGTTGATATTGCCAACCACATGTTGCGCTCAAAGCAAATAAGAAGAAACAGATATTTTAGGAAGCCTACTGTTGATGATTGTGAAACTCCACGGTGACATATACTATCTGATGATGCATATGTGAAGATGCTAATATTTCACTGATTATGATAGTATTAATATATCTAATATTTCTACGTAACAGTATTGTTTACCATTTGCAAGTGACTTCTACAATTCCTTTTGATATTTTGTTAATTTAAGAAATCACTTGGTGGACTAGGCTTTTTTTTTTTTTGAGACAGACCCAGAGGGTTCAAGTTTTTGGGTTGTATGAGTTGACTAACAAGATAATGATTACTATGAGGCACATTAATAATGACAACAAAATCTTACAACCAAAGTCATGTATGTGCAACCTTTTATCCTCCAAAAAACCCATGATGTGGCCATCCTCTCCCTTTTCTGGATACCATCCTATGTAGTCAAAAGTGCTAGGCAGTGACTAGCCGGAAGACCCCTAAAAAGATTAGTTGAGGATTAGGCGGGAGCAGTCGGACTAGTGGGTACCCCAATTAAAATATAAAAAAGTATACAAAATATACATAAAAATATGTTTAATCCTTTTACTAATAAGATGTTTTTAATACCAAAGTACAAAATTATACATGCTTTCACAAAATATATTAATATACAAATATGTAATTGTACACACACACATATATATATATTCAATTATTTATAACATATTCAGTATAATAAAAAAAATATGCTTTCAGCCTTTAACAGAAGCACAATAACACATACATATATAAATAACATATATACATAAGAAACAAACACACAAATAAAAAACACAATCAATTAAAATTAACTGTGCATGCATTCAATGTTTTACAGAAAAAATCCCAAAAGCAAACACACAAACACACACATATATAATTATATATACACAAAAAATAACAAAATATATAAGAATAATAAATGACTAAAATGCCCTTGTACATAGGGGGCAGCTTAATCACCATCTAGGTGCCTTAGTCGGTGCCTAGACGGCAAAATTGGTACCTTCTAAGGTGCCCACCTAGGAATTGCAAAGCCTAGGTGTTTTACTTACACCTAGACAGACTAGTCAGAGCTTTTGACTACATAGATACAATCAGAACTGGAAGTTGGCTGGTGGCATCAGAGTTTTCAGACAACATAGTTGATGTCATTAATGCAGATTCTGACATTTCTGAAGCCAGAATGATGTCGAAATCATTACCATTTTTTCATACCCTTAAACAATAGGGAGGAGCTTTTCCCCCTTATTTTCTCACTACAACATTAACACTAGCAGAGATTGGAAACAAGAAGAGCTTGACACTTATCCACTTGACACGATAGAAGAGTAGCCGATTTTCCAGCTTGGAGGTTAAGTTCATAACATGTTTCTAGTTAACATTAGCTTCAAGCTATTAACAAGCGAAATATTGAGGTTAAGGAAGACCTTTTGAGATACTGGGAGTTACAATCCTTTACACGATAGAATCTCATCTCGGTTCTCAAAGCATAGAAATAGTCTTCAAAGGATGCTGCAGCATTTAACATGAGTTAACAAAATGAAAGGAAAAAAAAACTTAAATTTTGAAGAAATAGAAGGGGTCCTTTTGGAGTGCAACACATAGTGGCTAAGAAGGAAGTACTGGAATTGACAAAGGAAGAATTAGGAGATAAATATTTTCAAGGTCCATAACATATTAAAAAGGAGATATTCATATTATGTTACCTTTATTGATGATTTTCACTAGATATGTATGGATCTACTTCCTAAAATTTTAAATCGGATATTTTTTTCTTCTTTAAGAAATTTCATATGATAGTCAAAAATCAATTTCAAAGTGATATTTCCACACTTAGGTCTGATTTGGGTGATAAATATTTATCAAATGATTTTTAAAATTATTTGAAACAAATGGCATTTTTCATAAAAGAATCTTCTCCTAGAACACCTCAAAAAAATGGGTTAACCGAAAGTAAACATAGACATTATGGAAACGGCTAGAACCCTTCTTATCTCTAAAAATATTACAAAATGCCTTTGGGCCGAGGCCTTTTTAGCATCAACTTATTTAATAAATAGAATGTCATCTTCTTCTTTAAAAAATATTTCTCCATACGAAAAATTATTCCAAATGACACCCGATTTTAAAAGATTACATGTTTTTGGATGTAAATGTTTTGTTCTTTTACATAAAAGAAATAAGTTATCCCCAAAATCCATTAAATGTGTTTTCATTGGCAATGGAGAAAATAAAAAATATATAGATTTTTTATTACAAAATCAATAAATTTTATGCATCCAAAGATGTAACTTTTTTGTAAAAGAAAAATGGATTTGATGAAGATAATAGAAAAGAGGAAGTCGACTATACTTTTATGTTTGATCTACTACCTAGAGAAGATAATGCTATTCGTAATGATTCTTTGAATGATATGAGTGATGAACTAAGCAATTGTGAAGAATCAAGTAATGCATGTGAAGATGAAAGGTCACCTTTAGAAAATGATAATGTTAGTGAAGAACCCTTTAAAGATATTCAAGTTTATACCCGACATGAACAAAAGAATCCAAGTGCATTAAAAAAAATATTCTTCCATAGAAGAGAACACCATTAGAAGATCCAGTCGTGTCTCTATCCCACCTAACGAATTTGTTTCTTCACCAAATTATAGAGCATGTCTTATAGCATTACATTCCTATTATGAATCATCACATTATAATGAAGTTAAAAACTTGTCTCATTGGGTTGAAGCTATGAACATAGAGTTGAATGCCCTTAGGAAAGCCAAAACATGGGAAGTAGTTACCTTACACCTAGGAAAGAAAACCATAGGATGTAGATGAACTTTTAAGGTCAAAACCAAGAGCTATAAAACATTTGCACTCGTAGCTAGGATGAATAGTGTTAGGACACTCGTAGTTGTAGCCTCTCCAAAAATTGCCTATTTTTCAACTAGATGTTAAGAATTCTTTCTTCAATTGCAGTGTTATTAAAAATGCGCCTTAAGGCGCAAAAGGCGTGCCTTGCCTTGAGGCGAGGCCCTCTGCTCCTCAAGGCGCTAGCGTGAGGCGTGAGGAAGAGGAAGAAGAAAAAGAAGAAGAATAAGTCAGTCCAATTATACAATCAGTTTCTTTAAGACATTATATTTTTCAGTTATATAATTAGTTTCTTAGTTATACAATCAGTTTCTTAGTTACTTTTATATGTTAATCTCATATTTTTTAGTACTTATTTGAGATTTTCTATTTCTTATTGGTAAAAGAAGAAAAAGAAGTCAGTTCGATTATACAATCAGTTTCTTTAGGACATTATATTTTTCAGTTATATAATTAGTTTTTTAGTTATACAATCAGTTTCTTAGTTACTTTTATATGTTGATCTCATAATTTTTAGTACTTATTTGAGATTTTTTATTTCGTATTAGTTGTTGCTTCATAGGACATTATATTTTTCAATTATATTCAGTTTCTTAGTTACTTTTATATGTTAATATCATATTTTTTAGTACTTATTTGAGGTTTTCTATTTCTTATTGGTCGTTACTTCATCAATAAAGCATTTCTTTATTTATTTGTATTTTTAGATATTTTTTTATAATTTTTTTAAAGTTTTAAAAAAAAATGAGGCTTACACTTTACGCCTCTCCTCAATTTTTTGTGGAGCGCCTCGCTACGCCTCAATGCTTTTCACAACACTGCTCAATTGTGAACTAAATGAAGAAGTTTACAAGGATCCTATGCCAGGATTTGATATCGAAAAGAGTAAAATCCTTAATCTTAAGAAAACCTTATATGGTCTAAAACATGCTACTAAGACCCAATATGATAGATTTAGTTTTGTCATAACTCATTTGGGCTTTCATTCATATTATACTAACATTGTTCTCTTTGTTAAAAGTACAAGTACAAATGTTGTTATTCTTCTACTTTATGTGGATGATTTGATCATAATCAGAAATGACAAATAGGGAGTTGGTGATATTAAAAATGTTTAAAAAAAAATTGAAATGTTTGACTAAGGTTTCTTAAAATATTTTTTAGGTATTGAAGTAGCATATTCTCTTAAAGAGTATATCCTATCTCAAATGAAACTTATTGCTGACATTTGCACTGAGTCTGAGATTTCAAATGACAAGGTGGAAACTCCCCAAGTTGGTCAATGCAAAACTGAGATTGAAATACAGGACTCTACAAGAGGATCCCACACCTTATACACAACTACTTAGGTTTCTCACTTACTTGTTTATCACAAGATAGCTCATGTCGTCTACTCAGCAAGTTAGTTCCAGCATGCACCCAGCATGAGTGCAGTCTTAAGGATCGTTAGATATATATAAAGAACACATAAGTAAAGGACTTTTTCAATCTTCATCATCATCTTTAAATTTAATTTTCTATACTGATGTTGATTAGGGTGGAAATCCAAATTATAGGGTTTTAACTACTGGTTTTTGTGTGTTTTTAGGTGAATCTTTGATCTCTTGGAGATACAAGCAGCAACAGAAAGTCTCACCGTCATCCATAGAAGTTGAGTATAGAGTTATGGCTACGACAACCATGGAACTTGTGTGACTAAGGAACCTTCTCAAATATATGGAGGTAATTATATACAATCCTTCAAAGATGTGTTGCGACAACAAAAATGTTATTTATATCGCCAACAACCACACCTTCCACGAGCATACCAAGCATGTTAAGATGAACTGCCATTATATTTGAGATGAATACTTGAAAGGAACCATTGAGTTGTTGTATGTCACCTCAGAGTTACTAGCTTGCAGATTTCTTCCCCAAAGCTCTTCCTGCACCTTGTTTTTTGTTCCTTCTCAACAAACTTTTGATGTTTACACTGTAAGTTTGAGAGGGGTGTTAAAATAGGTTGTTATGTATATATAAATACATGTTAATATATATATATATATATATATATATATATATGTGTGTGTGTGTGTGTGTGTGTGTTTCCATTATTGTAATAAGTAATACCTAGTAGGGGTATGTATTTTCACTTATTACTTTTTTCTTCTTTTCTTCTTTTTTGTTTAGTATTGTCCTTTGATTATTAGTCAAAGGACATTTTTGTAATCCCTTTAAAGAGTCGTTGGGACCTCCCCAACGGCTCTATTTCTAGCCGTTGGGGAAGGTCACAATGGTGAACCCCCTCATGTGATATATGCTTGTCTCAAGCACTTTCAACTTAATAAGATTTATATTTTCTAAAGTTTTTGTGCTCTCTTCTAACTTGTTGAAGCTCTTGTTTGCAGTTTGTGCTCGTGTAGTGCCTTAGTGCCTTTGTATTGTCCCTTAAGTGGACTAGTATTTGTATACGTGCACATTGGCTTTATGCTTTCCGCTTGTTTCATTACACATAATTTATATGTTATGTTAATCTTCATCTATTAAAGGGAAGATATTTAGGTCCAACAAGTATTATATTGACATATGCTTTATGCGTTAAAAAAAGCAGTTAATAAATGTTACATTGTGTAGTTACAAGTATTATTATGACAATTTTGACTTTTTTTATTTCATCATCATCATCAAGCCTTATCCCAACTACATGGGATTGGCTTTGTGAGTTATATTTCTCTAATCTTGTCTATATAGAGCTATAACTTCAGTCACTTTACAATCGTTCATAACTTCATATTACCTCTAACTGTCTCCTTCCAAGTCTTCAGCGGTCTTTCTCTTTTGCTACTTCCTTCTAGTTGTACCATGTCAACCTTTTCCACAGGAGCCGTGAGAGGTCTTTAGGAAATATTTTGAAGCCATCTTAAACGTCATTCACTTATTTTATCTTTTGGTGGTCGCATTCTAATATATTCATTTCTAATTTTATCCCCAGACATCAATCTTAGCACCCACACGGCAGCATGCAATCCATCTTCTTGTTGCTTCTTAGCCGCCTAACATTTGGCTCCATATATTAGTGTTGGTCTTATAGCAGTCTTGTAGAACATCCTTTCAATCGTAGATGTACGCTTTTATCACATAACACACAACTAGCATGTCTTTACTTAACCCAACCGACACTAATCCTATTAGTGATATCTTCTTCAAATCTACCATTATGTTGTAAATGTAATATAGATATGACATACTGAAACTCATGTCATTGTTGAATAGGCATATCTTGTATTATAACATTATTCTCACTAGCTAAACTTTCACTCCATATATTCAGTTTTTGTTCTACTAATTCTTCAACAAGTTTTCTCTAGTATGCTCTTCCAAAGTTCTAGTTGCTTCTCTACATCATCTCTGACATGACTATAACGAGTACTATATCATTTGTGACAAAGTGCATGCTGTAGAGATGCATATGCAAAATTTTGACTCTTTTTATTTATGCATTTTAAAAAACTTCTTAAATGTTTCCTAGTTTCTTGCTTTCCACTTCACATGTACCTATAAACCACTAGTTTCCCACTTCTGGTCCCCATATCATTTCTGGATTCGATCTTCCCTTTTTCAGCAACTAAGGAACACACACACACACGTGTGTGTGTGTGTGTGTGTGTGTGTGGCATACATTTGACTGGCAGCCAACAAGGATGCTTCCATGCTCTCAATTTCAGAAAATCTGATACATGAATGGTGTCAGTCAGAGGGCTAATGTTTACTACATATTGAGACTAAAATCATAGTTACCAAAAGCGCCTCCCTAAGGGGGAAGCACTCATTTGAAGCGGGAAGCGCTACGTTTCGCACAAGTGGGAGAAACTCGCTTCTCAAATCGCTTCCCTCTTGCATCCCCTTCGTTTCCCAATCATTTCCCATGCGCTTGCCACTCACTTCTCCATTGTTTCCTCCTCACTTCCCCCTTTTTTGTGTTTTTCATGTTATTATTTATTTTTTTCACTTCTCACTTGCTCCCCCCTCACTTCGTGCTTCATACTAATTTTTAACACTTGCTTCCCCACTTCCGCTTCATGCATCGCTTCCAGTATCCATTTCACTTCCTGGTAACTATGCCTAAAACTAACAAAGCTGCACAGTCCAACTGAAAACTGTAACCATGCCCTTGACAAGTTCAGTCACTTTTAGAACTATGCTTTTACTAATAGGAAAACATCAAAACATGTAGGAAAGTGTTAGTCAATGAGAGGACATAACACATTCCTGCCCTTCCTCTTTTTGCATAATGCTAGCTTTGGCAGAACACCAGAGTGGAATCAGGATATCTAAACACCAGGGCTACATTCTCATATTCTAAAAGGTGGGCAATGGTTACGGCTTTGGTGCAGAGAGACCGGAAATTGGCATGGTGTCAACACTGTCCAAGTTACAAGATGTCACCTGCACCAGCTACACACACACACGCATCAATATGGAAGACTTAGACAAAGTTAACCAAATCATTCGTTCAGTGATACCATGTCAGGTCAAGCTCCAAATAGAAACATTGCAAATAACCATGAAGCTCAGTCCAACTAGCCCTTGAGATGGCTGAGATGACACAAACTGAGGAGAGTGTGACGGCTTACCCTATAAAATTATAATTGAAGCATTTGAGCCTACACATGTGGAGACATTAATGAGCATGCATGATGATAGATCTAAGGCTACCAATTGAGAGTAAATATTGGAATTATGCAACAAAAAACATTCTATATCACCAATAAAGAAGTTGTCAGAATGTCAAGCAGTTCACAAGGAAATGTACAAGATATTTTGTGTTCAGTCTTACCGAGATACATAGAAATTATCCAACAGAGAGATGAGAAAAATAGACACACAATAAGTGAAACTTTGCTGCCTCAGGAGAGTAAGTACCAGAATTTTCGGACTGTAAAATATCTTGCGGCAGGATGGACTGCTCCTGCTGCTCAATAATATTAGAAGAAACATCCACTGGATGTGCCACACTTAAAGATGCCTGTATGGCTGTATAATAGCAGTGAGGGAATTATGTAAACAGCAGCAATGAGTTGCACACAAGCAAACTAATTATTACAACAGAACCAAAGACCTAAATCACAAAAATTATGTTTTCCAGAATTACCAGATTCTGAGGGCAAAGAAGCAACAAGTACATCTGATGCATTCTCTTGTGAAGTAGATTTCCCCATCAACTTGTTAGAAGGAGTTGATGAAGGCGAAGGAGGATGATCTGGAAAGCACTTGGAGCAAGGGACTGTATCAGAAGTTTGGATTGGATTTTTACCTCCTTTATATTGACATTCACATAGAACTCGTGGTTGAGATGGGGTATCATTGTTGGCTGTATCACATGTTTCTCCAGAATTAGTTTCTCTACTTCCATCAGATGAAGAATTGTGACAAAGATCTTTTCCAATATCAGCATGGGTATCCAGTTCTTTAGGGTCAGGCAGCTCTTCATCCAAGGGACAAAACTTTTCCAGACCTTCCTTTAGGTTCCCATAATTTTCAATATCATCACCGTAGATCAAGGACAAATCAGTAAGTGGCCCTTTGACGGGATGCTCTGAGGATGAAGTAAGGAGTTCTTGTACGAATTCAGCACAAATTTTCCTAACATTTAATCCAACTGACTGCACCTGGCTCTCCACAAATTTGCTTGTCTCCTGCGTAGCAAAATGAACTTAATTAATTTCTTGGTATACAACCAATATTGTAAGAATTGTCTCAGGCCATGAATCGTTTTCCAAACGATCCAGGTGAATCAGGCGATACCGATTTGGAGCTGAATCGATCTGAATCGGTCAACTTTTAACCAGAGAATGATGCATATCAGAGAAAATATTAAAATATCAAAATATTTAAAAAAATATTTTAAACTAATTTTCTGATTTATTTGAAAATTAGCTGATTCAGGCCGATTTGCAACAATACTGACAACATTGTATATAACCAATACAAGCTTCATAAGCTAAAGATGAAGTCTGTTATAGCATACTAAATAGGACAGGTATCGGAGATTATATACAAACAGAATCAGGAGGCACCTGAAGAAGTTTGTTATCATCAACCCCCTTGTATATAACCCCAAACTTCTGGCACATGTTGTCAACCCATGTAATTCCTTTGCTGGACTTTGAGTCCATGTTAAACATGGATAAACCCTCTTGAAATATATTCTCCAGTTTCTTCTCAACAAGTTGACATCCGGAGTGGCTATGCTCAATTTACTTCTCCAATATCTGTACACACAAGAAATTAGTTGTCCTCTTCTGTCCTAGAAAGAAATAAAAGCCAAACAGATGCATTTGATGCATAAGTAATCATAATTCATAAGTAACTATTGAAGAATCATGGCAAACTATCAAAAGCTTAAAAATAAATGAGTTAAAAGAAAAATCTTGCTATGCTAACAAACACGTTTGGTGGTCTAATTCTAGAAAACTGAAAATAAGAGTTTATATAATAACCACATGACCGAGGCCAAACAGGACTGTAACGATCCTAAGATAGCAAAGTCTTGGTGCATATGGCCATGCACGCTGTACCAAAAGGCAATCTCTTAGAAGTAGAACAGAGAGAATTCAAGTCCCTGGGCCCAAGGAACTTCTATTGAAGACACACTAGTTTTCGCTTGCAAAAGTAAGACATAATTTTAGGATATGCATGATGCTTCTTATTAATGAAAAATACAAAGTTCCAAATTTGATTATTCAGTTAGTGGTGGCTGCCAATACTAAGAATCAGAAACATTGGAAACTTTTGATTAGCACACAAACAAAATCAAAAGTATTTATCAAAAATGAAGAAAGCAACCAAAAAGGAACCAAAATTCAGGTCAATCAGACCTTGCTTAGAGAACGCCCTCAGGAATAAATACCAAAAAGAGAATGAATACAATGAAGATCGTTTTATAGAAGGAGAGACTGAGGAAGGGGAGAAACAAGAGAAAAGATACTCCCCGATAGAGCTCAACGCTATAGCTTGTTCCAGATAGTTTTGAACAACTTGAAATATAGAAAGCTAAACCATGTGATGAAATTAGAAACCATATTTAAGTATAAAAAAAGGGGGGAACAAAATCAGAAACACCATGATCGCGCATCAATCGGCAATCAATACCAATTTGATAATATAAACAGCACAAAAAAATATGAGCACAAACTGATAATTAAAGAAGGAAGGAAACGACCCCATTACATTAAACGCACCCAGTAGTGTAAGAAAATCATAGAGAAGCAAAGAAAAGTAGCAAAAAATCATACTCATATAACCACAGTTCCTTAAAAGAATAGTAGCAAGAAGCACAATAACGAGAGAGAGAGGACCTCGCTTACATGGTTTCACAGTCCAATCAATACCCGTCAAAAAACAGAAGAAAAAAAAGTTCCATAACGATCAAACCCAACTCAAAACGCCAAATTTTGTAGCACCCACTTGATAAAAACCAAAAAGGAAAACGGACAACAGGAAAAAAGAGGGCCCCAAAAATTGAATTCCCGTTTTCCACCTCTAAGAAAAAAAAAACACCAACCACAGTCAAAAGATAGAGGCAGGAAAGCGGAAGAAAACGAATATACCAGCACACAGAACAACGCTAATTAAATCCTTATCAAAGTAAGCTGAAATTAGAAACCACCAGAGAGAGAGAGAGTTTTGGAATCAGTAAAGAAGAGTTCACCTCAAATTCTGTGGAGTAAGAGAGAGAGAGAGAGAGAGAGAGAGGACCCCGCTTACATGGTTTCACAATCCAACCAATACCGAAACAGCAGAAAAAAAAATCCGAACGATCAAACCCATCAAAGAAAAGCAACTCAAAACACCAAATTTTGTAGCACCCAGTTGATAAAAACCAAAAAGGAAAACGCACAAGAAAAAAGAGAGCCCAAAAAATTGAATTCCCGTTTACCACACCTCTAAGAAAAGACAACCACCAACCACAGTCAAAAGATAAGAGGCAGAAAAGCGGAAGGAAACGAATATACCAGAACACAGAACAACGCTCATCAAACCTTTATCCAAGTAAGCCGAAATTAGAAACCACCAGAGAGAGAGAGAGAGAGTTTTGGAATCAGTGAAGAAGAGTTCACCTCAAATTTTGTGGAGAGAGAGAGATTCCTTGTTCCCAGAAAGGGATGCTGAGGAAAGATGAGTCTTAGGGTTTCGGGTTAACCAAAAAAAAGGTATAATCAAACAGACCAACAAAACAAACTCAATCCGCGTTACCTTCGAAGCTGTTTAAGATGAGAACATGATTCTCACGCATCCCGCGTTCAGTTGAGAAAATTTGATAATAGCATGATGTCATGCAAACAGGTGGGGGAAAGGGTTGCCTTTAGCAACTAGGATATTCCTAAAAGGAAACGTCATTAATGGCCAGAGGAGTGGTTGTGAGGGTGCTGAGAAAAAGGCACTAGATCAAACCTCACTGGCGCATGCTGTGTTCGATGTGGGGTAACGTAAGGGGGGTGGTCGTGGGGTTCAACCGGGGTTTTTCTGATCAATTTTGAACCCTGACTGTTATTGTCAACGACCAAATGGCCCGGACGCATAAGTAAGGGTGGGCATCCGGCCTAGATCCGTTTAGAGTTGGGCTCATCTGGTTTTAAGTGTGGTCCAGACCCATTTATTAATGAGTCCGGTTTTGGCCTGGTTCTTAACGAGTTCAAGTTTGAAGAGCATCCCATGACCCAGCTCATTGGCTCAATATGCTAATGTTCAGCGGATCGGTTCAGCTCCACCCAAACCAATTTTGTAAATTATTTTCAAGTAAAGTTCAAAAATTAATTTCTATAATACCAGAAGCAATGAATTATATAAAAAAATTAATGCACCCAGATTCTCATAAAATCAATGCGATTAATTAGGTAAATAATAATAACTAACAACTTCTCATGTACCCTGTTAATTATCTTTCTAATTTCCATAAAATTAGTACAACTAAATAGGTAAATAACAATAATTACTAAGTTACTATACAGCCAGCTACTAAGAAATTAATTAGGTAGCTCAAGCTCATCGGTCGGCCTGGTAGACCGTGGGCGTGGGCTGACCCGGGCCCTTCCAATGTGTATAGCGGGTTGGATTTCAGTCTGGTAGCTAACGGGTTAAGGCCTAAAACTTTGACCAAACCCGGCCCATTGTGCACCCCTACACGTAGGGTTGCAAACAAACTAGATATGGTTGGATATCCGATCCAAGTTTGCCATGTTTTTCGAGTATGAATTTTTTAGCAAAATCTGAATATAGATTCAGATATGTTCAATCGGATCAATTTTAGATTGGGATCAGCATTTTAAGTCAGGTCTGGGGTTGATCTGAATCAAAAACCAATCAAAATGCATTTTTTACATGTAATATAGCTTGTTTTAAAGTTCTGTTTTTTTCTCTGGATCTAGCATTACTAGATATGTTTCCGATTTGGATTCAATCTATCTTCCTCATATCTGAGTTAGATTCGGATCTACAGTTTGTATTTCAGATTTAGATTAGGATCTGACAGAACGCAGCCCAAATGTGACCAGTTTGTACCCCTACATAGGACTGGGCATCGGTCCAGGTGAGCCTGAATTGGACCCAGTTCTTTTCATAGCTTGGGACAAACCAGTACTAGGCCTGACCTGCTGAAAAACCAGGCTGAGCTTGACCAACTCATGGCATGTCAATGGGCCCGTCAAACCCGTCAGTGCACTTCCTTGTTTTTATTTTTTATTTTTTGGGGTTAGGCCAAGGGAAAACCCTCAATCACGGGTGTATCGGACGATACACATCGTATCAGCAGAAATTAGATATGTTGCATACCTGAATCGTTTATTTTTTTTAATAAAAATAAAAATACATACTTTTTAATATTATTTTAAAATTGTTTTAATGGTTTGAACATGTGTCACGTTATAATTGACAGCGTAATTAAGTTTTTATTATTTTTGGGCTAATACATAACCATTCAGTTGAGTATCGGTATCAGCCGATACAGCTGAATCGGTACCCCAATGATTCAGGGCCGATACCGATACTGACAACATTAGGTAAAAATAAAATCCTTGAGGTCCCCTGCTCACCGAAAAGTATACCTAACTTCGACCTTGTGGCAAGGAACGCTTTCTATGGGTTTCGAATTCATGACGTCCCATCAATTTGGTGACATTCACAAGTCTTCTGTGGCGCTGATTTTTAATTTTTTTTAACTAGGCAACCCCCAACCTATCTAGGACAAGCACCAGGTATACATATATATATTTTTTATCATTAAAGAACTAAGCCAACGCTGAAAGGGTGTAGACAGTCTACCACATAAGCAGTGCATCAAATATCGGCGATATTTTAAAAGTATTTTATAAAAAATATGAAATTTCGATCACCAATTTAAATGTCAAAATATCGTGATGTTTTCAAAAATTGATTTTTTTTTGTTAGAACTTGAATATCATGGGTTTACAACAATATTTATATTTGTATCAGTTTTGTTTACAATATAGAGAATTTATATTTATTTATTAATTTACTTCCCCTTACAAATATATTTTTTTACCGGCAAAAGATCAAGGTATAGTCTCTCGCACACAATTAAGTAAGTCTTCAATTGCATACTTAATCATCCAGTTACAATTACTGTAAATTTATTAACTAAATTTTCTGGCACGTTTCTTTTCAAATAGCTCAATAAGTTGGCCGATTTTTTATGGAAAGTCTAGGCACCATATTGCAGTACCAACGGGGTCTCCCCTTGTCTGGTAGGAGCAGCTAGTGCAAGTCACCTTGTGTTGGGCCGGTGCAGGTTCAAAACCCAATGGTATAGTTGTATAACTTTTAGGGATCTGCCTAAACCCTGCTTGTCTTTTGAAAAAAAATAAAAGTCTAGTCACCAGTCCTCAAACCTTCATGCCTAACCAAGCATATCTTTTTCAATTTGCAAATAAATTCACCACTTATCCATCTTAAATTTCAAAACTTACCCCCAAGTAATCTCTCTCCCTTCCCAAAACCTTTTTTAAGCCCCAAAATCTGCCCAAAGGGGTGTTGGAGTAGTGGGGTGGGGCCTTGGCTGCTAGATGGGCGGTCAAACTTCGATTCTCATGGGGTTTAGCCCCTATGTGCAAGCCGCATGACGATCATAGGCCCCAGGAACAAGGGTCCTAGCCTCGAAGTTTTACGCTATCAGCATGACGATCATAGGTATGGCAGGCTGAGCCAGCAAGCAATACCAGGTCTCCGTGCCGGGTGCATGCAGTTTCTTTGGGTTATAAATTAAAAAACAAAAACAAAATCCAATTTAAGTCTAAGCTGATTTGGTAAAACTAGGTTGACTCAACCAAGTCAAAACATTGATTAGACCAAGTTTAGTCCCTAACCGACTCATGCATTTTTTTTGCTTGGGTTTGGGGCCAATACGGTACAACTCAGCCAAGTCACAATACGACTAGTTGAATTTGCCAACCATGGTCTTGAGGCTACACATGTATAAAATGGGTTGGGTTTGACCGGTTCCAGACCCTAGGATCAGGGTTTGGTGATAAATAAGGGTTTGATTAATATATAGAGTCAGGTATGGTTTATTGTGAATTTCATACCAGACCTGGGCCCAACCCAAGTTCCAATTAAGATCAGCAATTTGTCATTGTAAAAATGATAAAAATTTTATTTTACCGGGTCCCCGGCACCATCATCTAAAATTAGGTTTGGGTCTGGTTCTACTTGGTTCCCAACCAAACCCGACAGTTGACACCCCCTACGGTATGACCCCAATGTGGCTCGAGTTCAATGCACGAGTTCCAAAATTCTTTTAGAAAAAGACATAAGAGCATGAATTTTTTGAGTTAAAAAAAAAAAAAGACATCAAGGTACAGTTGTTTTTTAATCAATAAAAAACTAGTTTTTGATATTTTAATACATGAAAAGATAATGTTACTAAAATAGAATTTAAAAAAAAAAACTGTTCAGATTTTAAAATAATATTCATACATATCAATTCATTACAATGCGTTATACCATATTTATCGTCACCCATGACACGGTTGTGTCGCTGTGACACAGGCTTGTCATTTCTATGCTTGTTTTTGCAAGAATGGCTTTGAAGTTTAAACTAGGCAATGCACATGCAAACTCAAAATCACAATTCCACTTTTAGTAAAAATTCCATCTTAATAAAGTGCCTACATATACATATAAGATGAAGTGGGGGGAATGGTGAAAGAAATCTGTGTCCATATCTAATAATGTTTCACTTGACAATCAATTTTTTTTTTTGAAAGGCACACTTGGGGTTAGGCAGGCCCCTACTAGTTATACAACTATACCATTGGGTTTTGAACCTGCAACGTCCCAACACAAGGTGACAAGCACTAGCTGCCCTACCAGACAAGCGGCGCCATCATTGGTCGCCTGGCAATCAAATTGGAGTGGAAAGAAAGCACAATAGTTCTTCATTCTAGAATTGACCACTAGTAACAAAATGTTGTAAGAACATAATTGAATCGAGCCCACCCCAAAATGATTAGATTCTGGGTCCATTCAAGCATATAAGAAAATTAGTTGGACCGTATTACAACAACTACGCCTTCATCCCAAAACAATTGGGGTCGGCGATATGAACCAAAAATAAAAATCATTCTGGGTCTTCCACATGAATCCTTCTCCAATCATTTCTATCCAATGCCATGTCCTCGGTGAGGTTCAAAGCATTCATATCCTTTCCTATCACCTTCATTCATGTCTTCCTAGGCTTACCCCGACCTCTTTTAACTAATATATTTTCTCATTTATCCATCCTTCTTCTAACTGGATCATCATTAGGCCTTAGCCAAATATGAACCGTATTATCCTTGTAAAATGACAAATTTCTCGAAATGACATACAATTTGTGAAATCTACCTTACTTACAAAATTTTGGATGCTTTATTTTTTTAGGACATTTTTTCTTTCGCACACACGAACCTCTTTGATGTTTGCATGATATGTAGGTATAGTGTAGGAAGCTCGCAACCTCTCAATAAAAAGGATATTTGTGCGATGATTTTGCGAACCTCATAAATTTTGCATAAACAAATTTGTGAATCTGCTATGTTTCATCCCAATAATGAAGATTTACACATCTAACATGTGTATCTTCTCAAGTTCGCAACCACCATTTGAACCTTCTCTAATTAAAAGGTTCTACCTGGGCGGGCTTGCCCCATGCATTTGTGGCAGTCTTGAAATTCGTGCATAAAACGTGCAAGCCTCTTATAACTGAAAACTTGTGAACGTTCATAAGGAAGTCCTTTAGAGAATTGCAGAAGTCGAAGACAGGGAGGAACCTCTCGATCTGATTCACTGGCCTAGGAGACTGCTGTTGCAGCCAAGGTCAGATAGTCCGTCGCTATCACCATGATCCATACTGTTTCTGTTATTATTTATCATGGAAATGGTTAACTTAATGCTTGTATAGTTTTGTAAGGCCATTGGCTTACAGTTCTGTTGGTGCGGAAATGTGCTTATCCTTTTGGCATATATGGAATCAAGGAATAATATGGGGGGAAACGATAGCTGGTCATGGGATTATTTACAGTCGAGTACAAAGACCTTGACTTGATGGTCTATCATAAAGGTAGCAGTATAAATATTGAGGAGTAAAAAACAGGCATTATCTTAGTGCAATATCAGAAACTCTGTGTAGACTAATAGTTCGTGAATGATTTCAGAGTGAACTCTGTTGGATTGTTGAAATTTTTGAGTTATTTTTTCTCCAAAATTTGTTGTTTGTCGCTAATGTTGACTGATAGAAATGTGTCATAAAGTGCCTCGTGCTAATTGTAAGTGATGTTGGAGGATTTTTTTTTTCTTTCCGCATTTCTGTTGATTGAAAATTTTTAGTAGAAATTGTTTTACTGACCTTGTTGTGACCATATCTGTTCTTGTGTTCTTTTTTCCTTGAAATAGTTAGCAGTATAATGAAGCAGGTGTTTATGAATTATTTTCTGTGAAGGTGTGAAGATTGAGATGCTTCACAGTCTTAGCTGTCGTATGTTATTAAGAAGAGCAACCAAGGATGCTGGGCTGATTGCTGGATTAGAAGTTCTTCGTATCATGCATTAATGAACCAATTACTGCTTCCTTGGCATATGGGTTTGAGAAGAAGAACAGCGAGAGTCGAGACCATTCTAGTTTTTGGTCTTGGTGGAGGGACCTTTGATGTCTCAGGTAGTCTCACTTGCCACTCTGATCATTCCTGACTGGGGCATCTTTTTGGTATTGCCTTGATTGCTGGGTAAACTACCCACGCTCTTCTGTGTGGTATTCTCAGCATAGTTGGTCAGATTACGGCTAGGCAAATTTTTTTGTTCCTTTATCAGTCATCAAGTTATTTTCCATGGTTCAGATTATCATGGATTATTGCTTTGAAATATCATTGATCTTTGTATTCTCCTTACTTTTTTCTTTTATGTATGTTGGCTTTGTATTAATTATGCTTATCTCAATATACATGTAGTTCTTGAGGTTGGAGACGGTGTCTTTGAGGTGATTTCAACATCTGGGAATACTCATTTGGGCGGAGATGACTTTGATAAGGTTCTCTCATCCTCTACATTATATGAGATAAAAAAATTTGTTGTATGCAGCAATTGCATGTTGTATTTATATTTTTGTTGTTATTGATACTCTTCTAACACTTAATGAAAAAGAGAATTGTGGATTGGTTTGCTGGTAAATATAAGAGGGATGAGGGTATAGAGCTATTGAAGGATAAGCAAGCTCTACAGCGTCTGATTGAAACATCAGAGAAGGCCCTCAGACAAACATAAGGTTTTATCATATTTTAAATTTCATGATTCTAATTATTTTTCATATAGGTTTATGACAAGTTGGATACCATAGAAGACGAGAAGGATATTTATAGGCTTGCAAAGATTAGAGATAAGAAATCGAAGGATTTGGGTATGGTTAGATGTATCAAAGATGAAACGTAAAGCGTTTTAGTCAAAGATGAGGAGATTAAGGAGAGATGGATAGATTATTTTGATAAGCTATTTAATGATAGTCATGCTCAAGATCTTGGAGACTTCTCCATTCCTTTTCATGAGATAAATCGTGACTTCATACGCAAGATTCAAAAGAAAGAAATTGCAGAGGCTTTGAAGAAAATGAAATCAAGAAGGGCAGTTGGCCTAGATGGTATACCTATCGAGGCTTGAAAATGCTTGGGAGAGAAAGGTTTAGAATGGTTGACAAATCTTTTTAACTTGATTTGGCGAACAAATAAGATGCCTAATGAGTGGAGGAAGAGTACTTTGGTGCCTTTATATAAGAATAAGGGTGATATACAAGATTGCACAAACTATCGTGGTATAAAACTCATGAGTCATACTATGAAACTTTGGGAGAGGGTGATTGAGTCTAGGTTGAGGAAGGTTGTCATGATATCGGAGAATCAGATTGGTTTTATGCTTGGAAGATCAACTATGGAAGCTATACATCTTCTTAGACAACTTATTGAAAGATATAGAGAGAGGAACAAAGATTTGCATATGGTTTTTATTGATTTAGAAAAGGCATACGATAGAGTACCTAGGGACGTTCTCTGGTGGACTATGATGAAGAAAGGTGTTTCTCTCAAGAACATTAGTATAATTAAAGATATGTATGAAGGAGTAGTAACCAATGCCCGCACTTGTGGAGGGGTGACAACCAATTTTTCTATAACGATTGGGTTACATCAAGGATCTGCTTTAAGCCCTTTCCTATTTGCGATAGTGATGGATGAGCTTACGAGATCAATTCAAGAAAATGTACCATGGTGTATGTTGTTTGCTGATGATATTGTTTTGATTGATGAGTCTAGAGTTGGGGTTAATGCTAAGTTAGAATTATGGAGACAGACATTGGAAGCTAGAGGTTTTAAGTTGACTAAGAGTAAGACTGAATATATGGAATGTCGGTTTAGTAAGCAACGAAGTAGTGATGGGAGTGTAGTGAAGCTTGGTGAGCAAGAAATACCGGTGAATGATTATTTCAAATATTTGGGATCCATCATTCAAAAGTATGGAGAAATTGATGGAGATGTAAATCATAGGATAAAGGTTGGGTGGATGAAATGGAAAAGTGCAACTGGAGTGCTGTGCGATCGTAGAATGCCATTGCGGTTGAAGGGAAAGTTTTATAGGACGACTATTAGACCTGCTTTACTATATGGTATGGAATGTTGGGCTGCCAAGAGACATCATATTCAAAAAATGAGTGTAGCCGAGATGCGGATGCTTAGATGGATGTGTGGAAATACAATAAAAGATAAGATTCAGAACGAGGAGATACGTAAGAAGGTAGGTGTTGCACCCATTGAAAATAAGATGCGAGAGAATCGTTTACGGTGGTTTGGACATATTCGGCGAAGGCCTAATGATGCTCCAGTTAGAAGGTTGGAGAAATGGGAAAATATATTAGTTAAAAGAGGTCGGGGTAGGCCTAGGAAGACTTGGATGGAGATGATAGGAAAGGATATGAATGCTTTGAACCTCACCGAGGACATGGCATTGGATAGAAATGATTGGAGGAAAAGGATTCATGTGGAAGACCCAAAATGAATTTCTTTTTTGGTTCATATCGCTGACCCCAATTGTTTTGGGATGAAGGCGTAGGTGTTGTTGTTGTTGTCTCTCAGTTGACCATCAACCGGTTTCTTCTACAGCTTGCCTTTTATTACTGCAACAGCTGAAGGCCCCAAACATATTGAGACAACTCTGACAAGGGCCAAGTTTGAAAAGTTGTGCTCAAATTTGCTTGATCGGTAAGTATTTTCGTTGTATGCCCGAATCTATGATACTAAAAATTGGTATTTATTTTCAATAATGAAAACCTCATATGGAGCTTGGTGGAATGATTTCTCTCATGGTTGCTGGAGTCAGAATACTTCTAGTAACATATATATGATGGGGAAGACTTCGATGGGTCTGTTTTGTTTTTGTTTTTTCAAGTTATTCCAAGTTTTATGGGCCTTCTTTATCCTGGATATGTGTTGCCTATGCTCAATTACATACGTTGCACTGACTTTAAATAAAAGAGAAACGTTGTCAATTGATATTTCGGTTTTCCTTTGTGGATTACTTGAGAGAAAAAGGATTTCTCAAGTTGTTTTTTATTCAGAAATTGTACCATTATTGTTTCATTGTCTGACTAATCTGGTTGCACCTCTTAGGTTGAGAACACCTGTGGAAAATTCACTCGGATGCAAAAAGTTGCCTTCAGTAAGTACCTTATTTCGTTTTTCTACCTATGCTTTTCCAGAAGTTGTGTGTTATAGGTAGATCTTAGCAACTAATCATGTTAGCACAATTTACTTTTCCTGTGGTAATCTTTCCTCTTTTCATTTTTTTCTCTTTAAGTGATCAGTTCGTTTACCAAGTATCCTTCTACTAAGGAAAACTATACATTATGAAAGGAAATGATTCTTTGGTGCTAAATCTGAAAATTTCAGTGTTTGCTTTGTACAGAAGTTACTTTCTTCACACACAACAGATATGCATTGCTTCTTACTCCCTTGGCAAGGGGTTTTGAGGAGTTTCTTCCAAATGAGTTGCACTTTGCCACTCTCATACTGACAGGATTAGTTGTTTCATATGTTTTTGTTACATTCCTTCTACCATGAAATTGCGGTCGCACGGGCACCTGCGCAAGTTTTTGGATTTTTTTATGCATGTTATCACGTTTTTCTTGTTTATTTTTTCTTTTAGATGCACTTATGGTGTTGTTTATCAGTCATTCTTTGTTGGGCAATTTCCAAGTCGTTGGCTTTTCTGATATTACTCGTACCTTTGCATTATTTTTATCTGTTCAGATACTAGCAGCTGGCGAGTGGTTTACTGCATGTGGATTATTAATTTTTTAGGACCTGACACATGACGGTATAAACATTCTTATTGATGCCTACTAGAGAACATTTGTTCGTCATTTGAATATTTGTACAGTATAGTCATTTAATAAAAAGTAGTGTTGTATTGATTTTCTTGTTTTATACTTTAATATGTACATATTTGTATGTGAAATCTAGGTAGCAGCTAAATATGTTATTTAATTGACATAGGGTATCATTTTGAATACACTAAAAAGAAGACACCTTCAAGTTTAATGTTGTAAAACCCGAAAAAATTTGGAAATTTTAGAAATAAATAAAAAGAGAATTTTTTTTCAGAATGGATAGGATAATATAATTTTATATTGAATATCTTTGATCCAAATCGATCTTGGATCCGAATAGGGGCATATAAAATCCAATATATGGATTTAGATCCTGAATAGATCTGAAACCCGTTGGAGTTTAATTGGATTTTTAATAGATCCAAAATATTGTGTGACCCAACCAAGATCCAAAATCCAACTGAGGAGTTTCAGAAGATCCAAATTATTATGAAAATTCAACCTAAATCCGAGATCCGTTTTAAAAAAATTGTAAGTATATAAATAAATTAATAAAGATATATTTTGGCACACTATGATACCTCTTTGACAAAACTTTAACAAAATATAAAAATACATATTTTTCAAAATAGAGATAAAATCAATCAAACATCCAAAATGGAATGCACAACCATTGGATTGTAATTCAATTTTTTTTAGTTTAAATCATGAAGAAAATCTCTCATATAGCACACTTTTTGCGGCGCTATAGATTTAGATAGAATTTAAGAAGAAAAGAGGTTAGAAAACTCGTTTTGGTAAGTAGAAGGGGCTTTACACCTTTTTAGAGATGGATATAATTCAAATAAAGAAAGAGTAAATGAGTGCATCTAATTCTCATTAAGGTAGGTTGACTCTCTCCTATGTCCATATGTTTTTCTTACTTTGACTAAAAAAAAAGGTAAAAGTGGAGAGAATAATGAGAAATGAGAAAAATAAGATATTTAAGAAAAAAAATGGGCGTGAATGAAGAAAGAGGAGGGCGGTTTCAAAAAAAGTTTTGATTAGGGCAATAAACCAAAAGGAAATAAAAAGAGGAACCTCTTGAAGTTGCCAAAACATACTACATGATTTTTTTGGTCTCTCTTCTCTCTCATCTCTCTCGATTTTTCCTCTCTTCCCCTCTTCTCTTCGTTGTCCATCTTTTTCGTGCAACCACTCATAGTGGAGGTGTTGGATGAAAGAACAATCGAAGGAAGTACTACAAAACTTTGATTTGGCTATACATCAAGAGTTGTTCGGTGAATCGACTCAACGAAATGAGGTAAGAGGCCTTGTATCTTTATGCACGTGTTTGGTGCCCTCTAGCACACGTAGGTTGCAGCACCCTTTGAATGTATGTATGAAAATGCATACATCTAGCTGTTTGAAATAGCCATGCTAGATGTGGGATCTAGTCGATCCTTGGTACCATGAATAATGGACTTGCAAACGCAATAGTTGGATCTCATGTCATGGAGTGTCAATTTGCCATTAATAGAGAGATCGTAGGCATAAGTAAGGTAGTCAGATTTGTCAAAGCATGTGTCATTGCTATGTATTCAAACTTTTCGTTAGTTAATCTATCACAAAAGAAAAAAAATATGTAACCATGATATAGTTGATCTACTATCATCAGATCTGACAAAGCATGTGTATCATTGCTATGTATTTAGACTTTTCGTTAGTTAATCTGTCACAAAAGAAAAAAAAATACATGACCCGGAGATAGTGATCTACTACCATCAGATCTGTCAAAGCATATGTATTATTGTTATGTATTCAGAATTTTTGCTAGTTGATCTGTCACAAAAGAACCAAAAAAATTATTATATGCATGACCATGATATAGTTGAAATTATGTTTTTTCTCTGTATATATTAATGTTGTATTGGATTTCATGCACATTCATTTATTTTTAGTTATTTTGGTAAATTGGGCATATGAATGTGTTAATTTTATACATGATAGTCGTGGTTTGAATTATTCTTTTAAACTATGCATGCACTGATTGATTTTCATGTGTTAATATCTTAAGTTTCTAATTTTTTTATTTGCTTTGGAAGGCTGAGGACTGAACCTTGATCCATATTTGAGGGGTCATATTGGACTAGACCTCAAACTGATAGTAGTTCTTGATATTAGATGTTAAAAGAAAAAATAATAATAAAGATATGTATATGTATGTATGCATTAGACTTATTGCATGATAATCATTTTCGTATGTTAACCATTTTAAGCTTAATGGCAATTCATTTTTCTTATTGTAAAATCAAAGGAATCAAGCTTGTATACAAGATTCATAAATCAAGTATATATACATGATTCATGAATCATGTATGTATAGTTAGTTTGATTAAACAAACCACTCACACATACTTGCACCAATATTTGGTTTCAAGAATATATATATGCACACGAAAAAACCCAATATGCACACGAAAAAACCCATAGACTATGGATGACTGCCCCTAAAAGTTTCATTGTACAAAGGTACGCGGAACAACATTCTTTCAAGTAAAGAAGTATGATAAAGATCATATATGTGCTAGCTCATTTGGCAACCTTCAAGTAGAAAAAATGTCTTTCAAGTGGATTGTAGGTGTAATTTATAAACTTATACGATAACCTTAATATGACTCTAAGAGAGATCATCAATGACATTAGTCAGAAGGAAGACATTAAGATTACTTACAAACAAGCATAGTGTTGATAGGAATGTATGAAGAAAAAGTTATATCGTTCATTTGAAGAGTCTTTCAATATGCTTCCTACCTATTTGGATCATTTAATGCAGGCAAAGCCAAGAACGATACTGATCATTGAAATTGATAGAAGACATCGAGTTAAGTACATGTTTTTATCTTTTTGTTCATGTATCAATGAGTTTTAAAATGGATGCTCTCCAGTTTTTATAGTAAATAACATATTTCTAAAAAAAATATGGGTATATTATTATCGACCCATAGTATTGATCCTTGTGGTAAAATATTTTCGGTGATGTTTGGAGTTATAAATAAAGAGGCATGGGCTAGGTTTTTGGAGTGTATAAAAGCACAAATTTATATACTTCAATGACTTTAAAGATAAAACATAATTGAGTATTATCTTAGATGGGCACAATGGGTTGTTGTATGTCGTCCCCTACATATTTTACATATTTTTTATATAACACATTGGATATTACTTGAAGCACTTGACAAATAACTTTGCAAAAACATTTGATTCACCATACAATATACTTTGGTGGAGTGTAGCTCGGGCAATAATAGAACCATAGCCCACATATTTTCTTTAAAATTTTTGAAAGCAAGTTATTGTTGCATACAATTATATTGTCACGGACGAGAAACCACAATTTTGGGCTACATCTCACTTTCTAGAAAAACGATATGGGTGTTAAACATCTAATATAGCGAAGAGCTTCAATTCGTGAATTTTACTCATACATGACAAGCCCTTAGTACCTGTTATTGAGAGACTTTGTTTCATACTAATAAAAAAATTTGAGAAAAAAAATAATATCAAGCAGAAAATGTCAAGCATTGTAGTCCCTAAGATAAAAAGAAATGGTAGAGACACTAAAGAGAAATATACAACAACTATATGTGTAAGTCGTGCATTGCCATCGATGTCGGTACGAAACCCACGATTGATCTCACGATTACGATGTTGATCTTGAAAAGATGGTATACTCTTGTGAAAAGTGTCAGGTGAGTGGGATTTCATGTGATTATGTGATTACATGTATTTTGTATAAAAACAATCTATTAGAGGATTACTACGATAAGTTTTTTAGAATTGAATCGTATCTAGTTACATGTTCATTCCTTCTAATGATGGATAATGTCTCACACGATGCTTTATTGATTCTTATTTATGTTTATCCAATAAAAGTGATGCATAAACTAAGGCGACCTAAGGTGAAGAGATGAAAAACATCATCAAAGGATGGTATGTCATACAAATGCAGTGTATGTGGTGAGGTTAGTTACAACAGTTAGAAGCACACATAACAATATGTTTGAGTACCTCTTGTTGCAAAATGTATATTTGTATGTGTTTTTCTCTATGTGTGCTTATGTATTTATTAAGAATTATTGAATAATTTGCTTTTATATTGTTATCTAGAGTTTTTTATTCAATTGTTCTAAGGTCTTATATCTTCTATGTATATTTTAGGTCTTTCAAAATATATAAGACACCTAAAGGGAAACGTGACAACAGAAAGAGAACCAAACCCCCACCCCCAAGAAAGGATCAAATTATGGTACAACCAATGTTACTAACATGTATTTAATTTCAATTGGCCATAAAAATAGGTTGATGAGAAGCTACCATATGGGCAACAAAAAAATAATTGCTTAAGATAGAATTTTACATGGATACTATGTTGAGCAACGATATAAGTGTTAGGTTTGGACATTTGTTTGTTTGTTTGTTACATTTTTATGTAGACTCGTTTGAATCTAACATGAAAATATCACATTGTTGATTATATAACATCTAAAAAGATTCATAGACAAAAATTTTTATCAACACAAACGGGACATGGCAACAAGAACAAAACAACCAAAGACCATTTACCTCATTTTTTTCAATGAGTCTCGAAAGAGATAATCCTCTCATTTTTCTATCAAGTAATAGAAACTAATTGCTTCACATTAATTGTTTATAACAATTGGTTGAATCTTCTACTTCGCGAGAAGGGGCTCATTCCTTCAGGAAGAACCAAAACTTGTCATATCCTTTCGAGAAATGTGACAAGGTAACCGTTTGACAACTCTGCATACTTACATTTATGTTGCAAATCTTAATTCCTCTCAACTAGAGCAACCAAAAATTGGTTCTTTGATAAATGGATATGAAAGCGAGGGAGTTCAGGTTGTACAATTCTACGGGAATGATAACAAATGCAAATAAGAACATCAAAAATCTAGTTCGAATTCATTACTTATTCAATAATAGATTTATTTTTCTCTCAAACTAGATAGGATTAATATTGTGATGTAGGTTTTTTTTTCAGAGATGCTTGACTACAATGCTTACTCTGATTAGATGACTTGTCCCATGGTTGGCGTTCATTAACACTTAAGGGTAATTACTCTGCATATGTTTGTTAACTCAATATGTACATGTACATGTTCTTAATTATGTATATGATTGTTTCAAGATTGATTGTGGTATATTCATCATATTGTACATTTAATATTTGAGCAAAAACATGAAACTCAATTTCATGTAGGTACATGTTTATGTCATATATTGTTGTATTTTTTGAATGTAAGCTAATAATCTTTTTTTTTCAGGTTGATGCAACAAACTAACGAAGGCATATGGTTAAATTCTAATAGAATTGAAGGAGAAGAATGAAAGTGAGGTTGCTCCCCAAAAGAAGGCAGAGGAGGATGCAAAGAACGAAAAAGGACGACACCAAAAAACAACAACAAAGGTAGCAAAGACAAATACAACAAAAGGTCTAAAGGCCAAACAAAAGGCAGAGGATAATCTTGGGGCATCGGAGGATCTTGATCAAGAAGTTAAGCTATCGACAATTTTGGGGCATAGTTGTGGATTACTATTGTTTTGTGAAGTTGACACAATTGTAAAAATTGTTGATTACTAATGTTTTGTAGTTTTTGACACAATTGTTAATTATTATTGTTGTGGATGTTTTGGTTGTTTTATATATTACATTGATTATTGTAAATTTAATTATATAGTTAGGTTGTTGATGATAGCAACAAAGTTATGTAGATATAGGTTATACTTCTAAAATGGCGGAAATTCATAAATTCAGTTCACTAATTGAGAAAATTCACAAATACAAGTGAAAGTTCACATGAAAATCTCGCAATAAATATAGTTGGAAAACTACCTCCACAAATATGAGAGTAAGTTTGCAAATCATGAGGATGAAGTTCTCACGTTCGTGTCACAAGATGTGCTTATTACGAGAAAAACTCATTGTAGATAACATGTCGCATGCCCATGAAGTGCCGACATTCGATGATAAAAAAGCATTAGTGTTGAAGATTTTTTTAAAAAGTTTGTTGGGGAAAGCACATTGGGAATCACTGGTTGGGGAACAAAAAGAAACCCTTGTTTATTCAAAAATAACCATCAGATGTAAACCATGACTTTTAAATAAATAAAGTATCCCATTTAATGCTCGTACGAACATTCTCAAAAGGATAAAAAATTGCAGTAATCATTCCTTAAATTTGCGAATGTTCGACAAATCTGCAACTGAATTAGAAGATCTGCATATACAAAGCATGTTCACAAACCATTTTCTGTACATCATGAGGACGTCCACAATTTTGTGACATCATCCTCATGTGGAGTATTTCATCAAAGGAGGTTTGTAGGCTTTGTTTGCAAATGGAGTATTATATTTATGAAGGTAGTACCATATTTGTGAAGGTCTAATTAGAGCACGAACATCATAGACATTTGCAACATGTGCCTGCGAATGTCAATATATATTTGCGGAGCTCCTTCATGAGTGTTTACTTAAAGGAAGTTTGTAGGGGTTTGTTTGTGAAGGTTGTACTATATGTTTGAAGGGTAAAAAATATCCTAAAAAATTAAGGATCCAAAATTTTTGACATGGGGAGTATTCACAAATTGTAGGGCATTCCAGAAAATGTGTAATTTTGCAAGGACATTGATCATTTTTTGTTTTATTGAAATCAAAAATTGAATAAGCTATGTTGTGTTTTTTTATAAAACTTTAATTTTTAATAAAATCAGAATTACAAATAGTTTTTTTTTATCCAACTCAAGCTGATCTTTGTGAAACTTTTTGAAAACTGATTCAATTCAAGAAAATGATTTTGATAACATTGTTAGGCACTAAAGGCGGTCACCACACCTTTGCAAACCCATTAGACAGGTGATGTAACATCTTTATAAGTACAACAAATGCCCTACCAATAGATGCAAGAGCGAAGCAGGATAGATCCGGCTTCACATAGTCTAGTTAGGTTCTTTCTTTTTTTTTAACTTTTTAAATTGGAGCATATTTGCATTTGATTGTAGATCTATGATTGAATAAGTTTGAGTTGATTAAAGGGTTTATCTGGATCAAGTAGTGTTTATCAATTTAAGAAGCTGAGATTTGTTAGAATTAGAAATTCTCATTTATAAATAGATGTCTGCTTTAGGAATTCAACAGAGAACTAAAAATTCATTATGGATTTATCTCCTTTATTTTTTTGTTAATTTCTCTATTTTTTTAGTACATGCTTAACATTGCATATAGTAGAAGTAGATCATAGTTTGGTAGATAGTAGATTCCCGCAATCTCTTTCGAAGTTGCATCACAAATACATGAATAAGAACACATAATTGTACTAGCTGCACTTTAAATTGTTTTTGTTGTACTAAAACTTTTGTCAATCGTAAACTGATCACATTTGTTGTACACCTTAACTTATTTGAATCCTAAGTTAGATATAATACAAGGACTAAAATGCCCTTGAATGAGATAATGTTGTCATTCCTAAACCCTGCATCTTCATTCTCACTAGAGATGTAAATGGTTCAGGTGCAACCTGATACCTGACCCGAATCCAAGTCCATTACACAGGTTTGGTAGACAAATCTGGATCCGATTAATAATCAGACCCAGGTTTGTTATTATGTTTTGCATTCAAACTCGAACCTGAATTCGACCAAAAAACTGACCTGATTAAGTGTAAATACCGGGTTTAAAACTAGTCAGATCCAGGTTTGGTTTTATCCTTTTCCATTGGAATACAAATCCAACTCTGAACCCGATTAAACCAAACTCGATTAATTCAGACTTGGTAATGCCTAAATCCAACCCAAAACTGAATTGTTTGCATCCCTAATCCTCACCCTTTCTAATGACATTGGATGACACCTTAAGCTTTCCATCAAGTGCCATGGAGCCAGGCCTATTGAGCAATCGTAAAACATCTTTTGTTGATTGCCAAGCACATCTACACCAGCAAGATAATTAATGACCTTTGATTGCTGCTAGGGCTGGCAAACAAGCTAGAAGACCGGGTATAAAGTGTTCAAGCTTGGTTCATTCTTGTAATCAAACTCGAAAAGCTCGAGCTCGAGTGGACTTGTATACAATCCAAGTACGCGATGCAAATAACAAGTTTCTATGTTTCAATCGGATATCAATTGCTTAGATGCATTTAAAAGCCCCGAGAGGCTGTCCAACTAAAACTCAAAGAAGAAGCCTTAAGTGCAAAGCGATCATTTCGGCACAAAAGCAGAAGAAATTCTTTCTAGTTGAGAAATGTTGGATTTTGTCTCTGGTATAAGCAAATGGTACATTTATTGATGGGTGAACTATGGGAGTTGAACCCGTATTTGGTGGATTCACAATCCACTGCATTGATCCACTTGGCCACATCCGTCCCACAGAGATATACGTTGCATCAAAGCTAGAGACAATAGATTTCCAGATCTAACTTATTTTTTGCAACCAAAACACTTTTGATTATTTATTTCACACTACATCATATGAAACAAAGTAATCTAAAACATGCTCACTAATTGACAAGTCTATACAAGCAGTCAAGCACAACTGAACACCTACTTTTTATTCAGCTTGAAAAAGATAATTTACAAGTTCATAAAAGGTTTCTTATTAGCCAACCGATGAATGGCTCACAAAAAAGTAGATAAAAATTACAAGCTGCATATTTTATACCACAATAAGACCGTGTTTGGCTGGGGGTAAAAGTTATCATTGGAAATAACTTTTGAGAAACTTTCAGCACCATCAAACATCCCCTAAAAGCTTGATCCTCTCCTCGCCCCTCCCTTTTAATCTGATTTTCCCCCCTTTTTTATCAGGCTTACAGAAGAACAAAGTGAGAGGGCCAACACAAAATTGAATAAAAAAAGCCCAGGATTCTCCGGCCGCATCAAACACACACTAAGAGATCGCTTTTTTCCACAAGCCCTTTCCTTCCATCATATGAAACAATAGTTGAAGAACCACCGTCGTCACTTGAATGGATATTCATAATACAAAAAATGACCTTAATGTATGATAAAAATAAAGTGGTTTATGAATTGCCTTACAATTTTTTAAATTTGAACAATGTCCAAATTCTCAATTTTCTTTTATTGTAAAACAACCTTTTTACCCTTCGCACAAACAAACTTTAGCCCCCCAAATATATGAATTTTCTCTTAAATATATGATTTTTCTGTTATACATTTGAGAATGTCCTTTCTACCTGCGCCTTTTATGTGATTTCATTAGAAAGAAGCTTGCACATTTTGGGATGTGCAAACCTTTTTTAACTAAATACCGTCACATTTGCAAATGTTATATGTCCTCATGCATTAGCAAGCATTGACCGGAAGGTGGCCCTTATATGATTTTAATAAAGAGTTTGCACATTTTAAGGACCTTTGCAACTCATAGTTGCAAATGTCAATATTTACTAATGTTAAGACATCAAGCAAAGGGCCTGTTGCCTGGTATATGCAAATGTGCAGATAAAGCCTTTAGCAACAATTCAATAGATATTTAAAAAAATCACATATTAGACAAATTTTGCATACTCATATTTAATAAAAAACTCACATATTTGTGAAAAAATAAACATATTTAGTAAAAAAATCACATATGTGAAAGAAAATCCACATTTAAATATTTTAGGGGAAATTTGCAAACCTGAAAAACATTGGCTTGGGAAAAAGGTTAAAGCTCATTTTACAGAAAAAAAAAACTTGTGACTTTAAACATCGAGAGAATTTTGAAGATTTCTAAGGCATTTAAAGAAACCCATCATTTATAGCATACAGTAGGCTTATTTTCCCTTGATAATATGGGTTGAAGCATTTGGACAGAACTGGAAAACAAAACTGCTTGGCGATCCTGCCTAGTTCAAAACAGACCAAAGCATGGCCCATCGTGAAATGGCAAAACAAGCGATCCTATAAAACTGATCACAAGCAAAACAACGTAGACCACTCAAAGTGGCATACCCATTTGCAAGGAGGCCTGTACTTGTAAAATTGAAGCATGAAGCGGCCGATCACACATCAATAAATATCCGATGAAAGGAGAAGCAATTTAGAAATCACAATAAGGAAGCAAGCGACTAGCAAACAACAAAAATAAAAAACTCAAATTTGAGATTCTAGGGTCTGCGGAAAAAAAATGAGATTAAGGGACGTTTCATTCGTGAACCAACTGTTAGGGACAACCGGTTCAGTACAAGCTTGTGTTAAAACAAGCTGTCCTCCTACACAGGTCTTATTAGTTTGATTTGACAGAACGTAGCATTGAAGAAATTAATCATTGTTTCGATTCCTAGTCAGGGAAGGTTTGAAAAAGATATTAACGTCTAACACATGAAAAGATGGATGAACATTTTTGAACGCAGTGACAAAGAAATTAAGGTCGAACACACAATAACGGATGGTCAAACATTTTTGAAGGGGGTTGAATTTGGATTCACAAAAAAATAAGTTTGTCAGAAAAATAGAAATCCAAGAGTACCCGATCGAACATAATCAACTTACTTTAAAATCTGATTTTGTTATGTTTGAAATTTTAAAATATCAAAAATAAATAAAAAATTAAGAATCAAATTTCAAAAAAATAAAAAAAAAACATAGGAATTGTCCGGTTTAAAAATAATTAAAATTTAAAAAACTTACGTTGCGAAAAAATTGCAAAAAAGAAACAAAATAGAACAATTACAACACACAAAAAGTAAGAAAAAAAAACTTAAAACATTAAAATACAGGGGAATCAGCCTGTTTAAAATATTTTAATTTAAAATTTTGAATTTTTAAATACATAAAATTCAAAACAAAAAAGAAAAATTCCATGCACCATATTTAAGAGAATAATACCGAATATCATGCATATCATATGGATCACATTGTATCTAATCATATGATAGCTTGGTTGTGAAAATATCTCATAAGCTTACAAGAAAGAAATTGTCATATGAAAACTTGTCTACATTAAATTTTTTCTATTGTTTACGTGACGTGAAATCCGCCTGTTTAGTATGCGCTAGTATAGCACGTCACCATGTCGTGGGACGCTGCAGGATCAAAACCCAATGGTACGCTATGTAACTGGTGGGGGTCTGTCTTAACACCAGCTAGACTTCCAAAACATAAATATTTACGTCATTCACCCAAAACTAACACATCCGTATGATTTCAAACCCCAAAAAATTCTAAAACATATTTTCTAATATAAGGCGAGCCAACACGGTTTCAAGCTTCCGAAACGAGCATCTAAGGATTTTGGAGAACCAATGACTGGGTAGCCTACTGCACGAAAAAATACAAAACAACTACCGAAAGAAGGCACCCAACTCCATTATGGTGTATCGTGGTGTAAAGCCAAGCATATTAGAGAGATTTAATTGTACCCACAAAAGATTGAACTTACGAGGGCGCACAAGTCCATTCAGGTGTATCGCTATGCAAAGCCAACCCTATTTTGTGAACGAATGAGAGATTTACTTGTACCCATAAAAGATTGGCCTTTATACAGAACAGAAGCACACTAGAAAAATGCGTCCGTTACATCAATTTTAGCATATGAACAGCTTAGCGAAGTGCACACTGCGCACCGTCCTTAAACACGGCCAGTACATGCATCACAACTAGAGACCCACTGTAATAACAGCCAATAGGTTTTGTAACAATAACTTGGTCCAGACCTCATATCGTAGTTAATGCAAAAACAGGAAGAGTAAGCAAAGATTTACCACTTTACAAGGGAAACACAAAACCCAAGCAAAAGATAAAACTTGCTTAGTATCAAACTTGATGACGTCATAAACAATTGCTAATTCTTAAAGCACATTTACATATAAAGATTACCACAAACATAAGGGTGACCATGAAACGCTCTCTGAACCAAATAGCAATAAACTCATTCACCACACGCATAACGAGAAAATAAGGGGTGCACTAGAAGACCAAATTGTTAGTGAGAATAAAAACAATGACAAACCAAGGGAGCTAAGCACATGAATTACTGTGGGACAAATGCCAACTAATCGTCTTTACGATTCCTTCAGCCATCTCAGCGATATTGAATTAGAAAAAAAAAAGAAAAAAGAAAATGATCTAGAGAAGAAATTTGACATAAATCTGGGCACCGAATTGCCATCAGTAGTCAATGTGCAAACCAACAGAATAGTGGAGTAATCGATTTCCCCAGGGGAATCTAACAAAAAGTCAAGAGCTAGTTCTCCGAACACAACAAATTAAGCCAGAAATCATCTACATCACACATTTTTCAACGACAAAACAGGAAGCCCACCAGAACAACATTATAATCTAGTCAAAGACCTTCAGGTGGTATGGTGCAACATACAAAAATATCTTTCGCAGAATAAATCAATCTATTGTTGGTCTTGTGACCACCAACAAGAGCCTAAGGACAAAAATTATCATAAGGTTTAGTCTTGTGACCAAAGATTAAGGAAAAAATTATCATAAGATAGAAATTATGGAAATCCTCAAGCCAAAATAAGATTCAGATTAAGACCTAAAAGTTTAAAACATTTTTTAGAGGCTAATCCAGCTTTAGTAAGATCACATACTGATGCCTAATAGTCTATTATGGATAACAGCAGCACTTAAAGAACAAAAGCATAATATCCACTTGGTCTAGATCCGTGTTATGGACCAAGATCCGTGTTATGGACCGATGAGATCTCTCTCTCTCTCTCTCTCTCTCTCTCTCTCTCTCTGAGCGTGTCTGTGCACCAAACCTATAACCTTGGTCTGTCTCCGAAAGATTAAGAACAAAACCTGAAAGAAATGTTTTACTAAAAAAATGAAAATAGGCAACAGAAAATCATTTTTGAAATTTCCAATAAAAACAAGAAAAAAGAAAACAAAATTTTAAGAGGGTTGATCGAAGTTTGATCCCTGTAAGATGAAGCTTCTTCCTAACACAAACAGCCATACTCATTGACCATGAGGAGTCCTGTAACAGGGACCTCCTTTTGGACCAGCCGAGAATGATCACAGTAAGTGGGAGCTGTTTGTGTGGGGAAATGCTGGCTTGTGAGGGCATGGTGACTGGTTTGGGTAAAGAAACAAGATTTAAGAGGGCTTCTTTTTCCCCAAGTATAATTCAACAATCGCATTTGACCAGACACATCTCGTTCTATTTACTCATCACTGTAACGTTGGTGACAGCTTATCAGTTGTCACCATTCCCTCTTTTACCTAAATAATACATTTAATTTTACATAACAAAAAAACTATAACAGCCTTTATTAATAATTTCTTAGGATACACAGTATCAGGTGTTCCAGTTTTCAGTACAAATAAGTTCCAAATCATTATTCAAATGTGCAAACACCAAAAAAGTGACTGGCAGTGAAGTGTACATGCCACACATGCACACGCATCCATGACAATGAACAAAGAACATTGGGCTACATCTTAGAGAAAAACACTAAATAGAATCTAACACGCATGAGTTCGATTAACCTAAGCGACAATGACATGTCAAAGAAACGAGTTGATAAAACAACAAATGATCGCCTTTAACCAAAGAAGGAATAAAAAACCAACAAGCAAGCTTTCAATTACTGCAGAAGCAACAAATTAAACAAAAAACACTGGCATGGTTGAAAGAAGCCAAAATATTATAAAAATGGTTGTGTAGGGAGACAGCTCGAGAAGGGAAAAGCTATCAGCTTGTGCTCCAAAACAACAGATTCAAAAGAACATACAAAAAAAGGTTGCACACATGCAAACGTGAAACATGCACATGCAAACATCCAGACACAATCCACACATAAGAGTAACTTACAGCAGACACAGGCAACCAGCCAAGTGATGAAGATAGATGCAAAATCAATGCAAAGCAAAACAACAAAATCACAAGCATCATAACTAAAATAAGCCTTCAGAAAACATTAAAGTAGTCATAATAAAATTCCTTCTTATAGATCATTAAACAGACGTGCATTTGTTGGCTCCTTAATCATCACCCTCAAAAATACCACTTATCAAAAACAAATCGCATCTGTAAAGAGTTCAGAGCAGAGAAGCCACATAGTTTGCTAAACCATTTATCAAACCAGATACATGTCTGCATTCACCACAACCAAACAAAGCAATTCGCGCCCAAGCTTTCATACACCTGAATCACACATCCATCACAATTCAATCCATCATTCCATATCAAACAGGCAGTCAGAAAAGAAAATCAGACATGAACTAACAAATAAAACAAGAACAATTTATCAACCAGAAAAAGCTAGCTTTTATAAAATGGTACCTATCAACAAAGATTACAACCAACGTTCACACATTCAAGCAACTAAGATCAGGAAAGACAAACCAAGTTCAATTAGCAAGAAAGAAAGCAAACAAGCAACAAGCATAAAAAAACAACTCTAATTCAACATAATGCATCAAGGGACAAGTATGATTTTAGTGCAAAAAAGTGACATTGTCAGGATTACCCCAAACGACAATCTACATCACTTTATATGTGTCACGGAAATCTGTAGTTTGAAAACAAAAAGATGGTGATTAGGAGGTATTCGGAGATTAAAGGAAAACAAAAGAACAATTGGCAAATTCTGAAAAATGTACAATCCTAACCAAAAACAATCAACTCATGTCAGTCTATGGTACTGCAAAAGTTAGGAGCATCACACACACACACACACACACAGATATATATATATATATATATATATATATATATATATATATATATATATATATATATATATATACTTACACAAGCGAGCACACAAAAATGTTTTGGATGTTCCATTTTTAACATACTCTACAGATATGGTCCATATTCTATTCAGCAGAAAACATGTTTTGGATCATGTGGCTGCCAAAGCTTCAAAAATCACAGGCCGACAAATACCAAAAGGTTATGATTTTAGAATCATCTTTTAACATCTAAATGACATGATCCAAATTCTGATCCCTAACAAACCACAATAAAGACGCCTGCAGGGTCAGATAAGTAGATAAAGCCTGCAGTCATGATTTTGACACAATAGGATGGCCCGAGTTGACATGACAACACACATGTGCATGCACAGTTACACACACCGCGCTCAATATTCTAATAATCAATGTGACAGTGTCATACTTAATTGAAGCATGCACACTAAGAAACTATCAGACTGACTAAATGTCAGGGCGACCATTGGTACAACTTTACATGGTTCCATATAAAGAGCAAAATAATGGTTGTGAAAAATATGATATCATATCTTCTTAAAATAAAGCTATTTTTCCTTCAAAATAAATGTGCTTGTATGGTCCAAAACCAATTTTGTTTTTGACAGAAGTCAACCCAAAAAACTATCAACACCTCATGTGGCTTCTAATACTATCTCAGTTGCAAGAGCATGTCTGACAAACTATGAGCCTAATTCAAAGTTCAAACACTAAATAAATCAGTGCATAGAACTAATGAAGAAGCAAAGTGGAGCACCGTGGTTAGGACAACTGACAATATTTCAGAAAGAAAGTTTACAAGCATGTAAGTTCAAAACATTCAATGTAGAAACCATTGAACAATAAAAAAAAAGAGGCAGTTCATAACAGTTATGAGAAATATATGTAGTATAACAAGAGCAAGCAACAAATAACAAAAACAGCCATATGGCCTTAGTTGTCAAAAGCGTTAGTTGGAGCCTAGGCAGAACACCCTTAGAAGGACTAGTCGAGACCTAGACAGGGCCAAAAATAAATAAAACATCAAGAAAAGCAAAACTTTTACAATAAATAGTTAGATTTAGTGACAAACATATTATTGTAACTGTGGACGAAGTGTGTAAATCAGTGTAACATGTCACAAAATTAAGAAATTGCATAATATTGAACATACACCAAAACTTGGGGCACACCATCTGATTATTATATATACATAAATACATACCAGCCACTGTTTCGCTATGTCACTGTTAGGACCATCCCAAAAATCATAGTTTTTAGATGTCTATGTTAGATGTGTTTATGATTGTTGCTGAATTAGTGTAACACATCACAATATTATGAAATTCCATAATATTGAACATACTCCAAAACTTGGGGCAAAACATCTGATTACTCTATATACATACATACATACCTGCCACTGCCACTAGTTGTGTTTAACATTAGATAAATTCAATCTTATTAAAATGACTAAATATCCATTAAAAGAATGGTATTTTTGAAAAAGCATGCTTACTTTTATGGGTATTATAGGACTTTTGAACTTGGAGAGCTAAAAAAAGTAAACATCTTTTCCAAAAAAGAAAATTTATCTATCCAAGTTACATTTTTTATCACAAAAAGTAATCATGTATTTTTAAAAATGCCTTCTTTTAAGGGTATTTTAGTCATTTTCATAAAGTTGAATCCATCTAACGTTAAACACAAGTAGTTTTCTGTTAGATTAACCCTATATATAGATCAAGGTTGTAAGTATCATATCGTAACCCATGTCGATCAGGCCCAAAGTAAGATATGTATCATATCATATAAAAAATTGTAAATTTCACAAAAAAAATCTAAAAAACAAAAATATATATATAATATAAGAACATAATTTATTTACGTAATATGATTAACTAAACATAGACATGTTCTTAAACATTAAACAACCATGCATTTGGTTGTGCAACAGCTACACATAACATTGCAAAAGTTAAAGTTACATTTTTTAGTTGTGGAATGTGATGCTAAGGGGAAAGGCATAATATAGAACGTACTCGTGCCTTTCTTTTATCATCTTCTATAAGACTAGTAAGAAGCTCAACACGAGTATCAATAGGAATGTAATGTGTACATAATTTCACGATAGAGTTTTTATGCCCCACAACATACATTTAAATTTGTATCCTTTCAAATCCATCTCCAAGTCTACTAGTGTAAAATATTTCACTGCAAGATCCTTTGAGAGGCATACTCCAAAACCTCTAGCCACCATATACCTTCTAGAGCACGGATAAATGAATTTGATCACTACAAAGATGTAAAACAATGCTCAATAGTATACTTAGGGTATGTTTGATGCGACATGTCCTTTTTAACGTGAAATTTTCACTCCACCCCACCAACTACAAAAATATTGAGGATGGGGGAACCTACAGTGCAGCGATCGGGCCTCCCCCTCGATGCCCTCGTCTTCCTCCAAGGATGAAGGGGCAATATCGATCGTAGCTATAACGGAGGTGGGGCCAGCATCAAGGATGACATTTTCGAGTCAGTCCGACCCAGACCTCAAACGGATTGTTTTTAGGGTTTCCCTTTTTCTAATTTTATTGATTTTTTGAAAATTGTTTTGATGTTTTGCGCTTTTGGAAAATTTTCATGGAGTCGATGATTATCATCTCAATGATGGATTTTCCATTCTTTTTCTTCTTTTTCATTTTTAGAGTTTTTTAGAAATTAGGATGACATTTAGATAATTTATAATAACTATCAATTTTTTATTTTTTTTTCCTCCAAATACTCACCTTTGAAACATTTTTTAGTTTTAAATTCAATCAAAGATTTTAGATTATGAATAGATCTGAATATTTTTTTGTACGATCCAATTCAAAGTTTTTTAGTTTCAAATTTCAAACATTTTTTAGATTTAAATCCAATTCAATCAAACATTTTTTAATTTCAAATTTTGAACATTTTTTAAATTTAAATCCAATCAAATCTGTCTTTTTTTTAAAACAATCCAAGTTTTAAATCCAACCCAATCAATCAAAAAATGGTTTGCGTATTTGTTTTAGGGTTGTTTTCTTTTTTTCATGTTTGGATCCAATTCGAGATCCATATCTAGGGCTAAAATCCATAATAAAGTTGTTAAAACGTGGATAATAATGGGTGGATCGAGTCATTCGATCCAAAACAAATTTATCTGACCCATTATCAATGTGTCCATGTTGTTCAAGCACAGCGTAAAACAAATGTTTGTTTGGAACACAACTTTTGGGTGCTATCGAAACAAACATTGGACTTGGTAAAGTTGTTATGGAACCAAGAGAATGTGTGTACTATCAAAACAAACAAGGAACACAGCTTTTGTGTACTATCGAAACAAACATTGGACTTGGTACAGTTGTTATGGAACGAAGAGAATGTGTGTTTTGTTTGTTTCATTCTCCTATTTTGTTATTTCATGGACAAGCAATCAAACAATCCCTTAGGGACAAATTTTGAGTTCTAAGGGCACAACAAATGGGATTAAGGGTAAAAAAACTAAAGTAAAGTAATATTTTATAAAAACATCAAGAAAAAAGGAGCTTTCCCTCCTTCAACTTAAATCATACACAAATGAAACAAAGAACATGGATTTTTACCTTATCTCACTTTAGTGAAAATAGGGCTAAAATGCACTCTTGAGCAAACCGTAAAATTCCTCTCCCTTACGCATGAATCAACCCCAAAATCACACGCACAAATCCCACCACATGTTCATTAAGAAAAACTTTTGACACAAATTTTAAAAAAAAACTTTAATTTTTTTTTAAATGTGTTCAGTACGAGCGAAGCTTTGCACAAGCTCAACTCAAGTTGAGCCCGAACATAGGTTGTTCAAGTTAAACTCCAACTCGAGCACAGACATGTTTCTAAAAATTAATGAAACATATTATATTGTATCATACAATAAAATACAATACGATAGATAACTGAAAAACAGAGTTTATATGTGTGTCAAAAACACATGCATAAATGTAAACAACAAAAAATAAAAAAGAAAAAAAAAGTTAAAAAAAGAGAAAAATGAAGAAAAAAAGAGTGGAGGAACAAGATCAGGAAGAAGAAGAAAGAAGAATAAAATTGAAAAAGAAAAAAAAGGAAGAAGAATATAAGAGGAAGAAAAAAATAAGCCGACGGGGTGAAAGGAGGAAGAATAAAAAAATAAGAATGTAAAAAAGAAAATGAAAAGAAGAAGAAACTGATGTTACAATGAATTGACAAACTTTGATTGGCATGTTGGCAAGTTCTCTCCAGAATCATCAAGAAACTAAGCCCATTTCTCCTTCCACTCTCATCATGTCTCATTAAAGCTTACACCCAATGGGAGATATCCCTCTCCCTCCTCACTTGCTTCCCTCTCTTTTTCCATCTTGCCAACAACATCTAGGCACACCAGCTGGAGGGAAGATCAGGTGGGAGAGTCCTTGCATCTTCTCCTGAATTGAGAAACTTTGACTGGCATGTTGGCATGTTCTCTCCGCAATCAATAGTTCGGCCCATGGTTGACAATCTCAAAAATCAGTTTTGGATCAGCCAAGCTTGACCTTATGACATGGGGCACGTCATGGTTTTATATTTAATTTACAATAACATTTATAAATCCTAATTTCACATCAAAAACAAACCAAGCCAAATTTATGCAAAACTTCAAATTAAATCACATAAACATATTATCAAATGAAATTATAGTAAACAGGAAAATATACCTTATAAAAGACCAAAAAACCTTTAGAAAAAACTCTAAAACATTTACTTCAGGAAAACCCCTCAAAGAAATTATTATTATATGAAAAATAAAAACAAAATAAGAATAAAAAGGAGATAAGAACGCCTTTAGAGAGAGAGAGAAAGAAATCACCATAAAGCAATCTTATTTCACAATAAAAACAAATGAAAGGGCAATAAAAGCAATGTACTTAGATTTGTGACTTTGGCTGAGTTGAAGGGGCAGAAACTTTGATCTAAGCAGATGCCAGGTAACTCGAGCAAGTTGAGCTTGGCTGATCAAAGATGCAGACTCTCACAGTAAATTTATATCTCCGTCAAAAAATAGAGAAAGAAGGGCAGGAAGGACTAAGTGAAGTGGCAAGCATTAACACTTAACAGGTGTTGAACCAAGGAGAGAGGAAGGGAAGCTTGGCTCCAAAAAGACTTTTATTGACAAATGAGATACTGAACTCAGTTGAAACATCACTAACTCGTGACCCGGCCAAGTCAATAGAAAAAATCAGGTGATTTTAGTGTAAAACAAGTTATAATGAAATTTTGAATCGAAAATGCTTCAATCAAAAGTCTCAATTGATTCACAAGTCAACTCGCCAAGTTTTCCAACCACAGTTCAGCCTTCCCTCTCTACATTCCCTCTTTTCTTTCTTATTCCTTAGAAAGAGTAGCACTTACTAAGAGTGAAGAGATGGAAGGAACCAAAGTGAGTTACTAGGGTTGGCAGCTTTGACAAAAACAAGCATGTGATCCACTAAAAAGCAGTGACAGACCCATGTCAAGGACACCACCAAGCCAAAACATCTCATGGTGACAGTCAAACATGCATAACACACAATCAACATTATGTCTATCACTTCATACATGCTCTATTTAAATATTATGAGTATTGATTTGATTTCCATGGTTGTATCTTAGACAATTTATTATTGGTCCAAGTCTGATTGGATTCACCACTCAATGATGGCTCAGATATACACATACACAACAAGTCAGCATCCCATATAAATGTGTGTGGGTGTGCCATTGTCCTACTTTTGTCCTAATTCCCATAAATCTGTTGTATTTGTTGTATCCTTGCAATGCACCCACGTGCTCATATAACCATCTCCATTTGGCTTATGATTATTACAATGGACCTAGGCAGACTGCAAGCTAAAATTATGTCATGTGCCATAAAACATTAAAACTGAGGATTGTACAGATATGTCAAATCCACATGCCTCACATACAATCCAAAGAAGATTCCCAAAGTCAATGGGTCATACATGAGTAGCACAAGCTGAAGGATGACACAAACAATGATAAATAATGAACATAAAAAGTTTCCCACATCCTACTAAGGGTACCTCAAGCAGGAGGTACAAGTAAGCACAAACGGTGCCATAAGTCCTACAAAATGGGCTTCTTATGAACAACGAAAGGTAAGTGGAAATATCAAGCTAGAAAAGTCAATCATATGCAGAATTATCACAGAAAATCTAAAAAAAAGCATATTATTATGTACACACCACTATATACTGTACATTAAGATACCAATCTTGCAGTACATTAATTCTCATCAACCACCTCAAACACATTGTTATATATACACCACAGCATACTGCACAGTAACATATCAATCTTGCAGCACATCATTAGTTTATCATCAACCATTACAAAGTCCAAATAGCAATGACATTTTTTCACCAGCAGCTAATAGCAACAAAAATCATAACCTTCATCGAATAGCTTCCCATGCCCACAAATAAAAGACTGCAGTCATGGCAAGATCCAGACATAGTATGTAAACTGAAACCAATGGCCACCTAAAGAGTCTTATTTGCATACTAACATGCATCATTATGATATTGTAACCCTTACCTAAAGATTGAAAATGTCATACGCAATGGATAAAGTTAGTCAAAAGCCACATGCCAAAGACGAGGTACCATCATGTCTCAATTCCAAGATTTTGGGCCAATAACTATATGTGAAGTTGACTGTCATCCCAAATGACAGTCAAGTTCCCGTGCCACTAACATATCTAAACTTGCATCCTTAGCATTAGTGGCAAGAACAACAACCACATAAAATTGGAGTGCACATCAAGTCGCACAACAAAAGTACATGATCTGGGCAGAAAAGGTTCCTTAGATCTAAAGCTACATTGGAAATTTGGAATGGTTCCACTAGAAAGAAGACTGAGATTGCACCATCTGACATCCAGTTCCAGTTCCATTGTCATATAAACTTACACACAAGAAAGAACACAGAATTACCTAATTTTGGCAGCAGTTCAAGGTTTTTGCATCTAAAGCCAGACTGGAATGGCAGCACTAGAAAGAACGCAGAGAAGCCTAACCCACGTATTTTCAGGCTCCCTTTATTTAGTGAAACAACAGGAATACAACATCTTTGTTTCTACAATTACATTTCGATGCCACACCAAGGCAGGAAAATTGGAGAATAAATTCCATGGAATTTTAGTACCATGGAATTCAAACAAAAGACAGAACATGAATTGAATCATATGCTTTAAAAAGTATTTCTAGCAAATAAACCAGCATGATCCTCACAAGTGGTAGATAGAAAGAAAAATCAATCCATCCAGAGGTGCAGGGTGACCTCACATACATCTGAATTCAAAAGACAACAGGTTTTGACAAGCAAAGAGCACACTCTATAACGTATTTATGTTTTCGGCTATGAAATAAGTGTGAAACAGGAACTCAAAGGATCACAGTGAGCACTGGGAGAGTTGTCCAAGAAAAGAGCTACAACCAAACACCACCTCTAAAAAAACTTGTGTGAATTTGAAAACCGGGAGATTGGATTGGCAGATGGATAATGCCAGATCTGAGCAATTCAAATGTAGGATTCTTTTTTTTAATGTGAACTCACAGACCTCACCCCAGCTGACGGGTCTAGCCAGAGATATGTGAATATAATCCTTGGAGCTCTAGCCCAAACTGGGGGATCAGGCCAGAGATATGTGAATATCGAATCCTTGGAATTCAAATTTGATCCTCGAATTTAGGAACTGAAGCATTTAAATGCACCCTAATGGACACATAGAAACAAATGCAACATACCAGAATAACCAACACTTGAAAATTTTTATCAACATTAAAGCATGCTTTACAGCACAGAGTTAAAAGAGAAATAAAGCAGTCCTCTGGAAAGTTTACATGCAAGCCATCAAACTACCATGAACATCATAAGTCCAGCACAAACTTAAACAGCCAACATATGTTACCATCTATTAGTTGACATTGACAAGTATCAACAACTTAAAAGAAACGACACTTATTTGAATACAGAGAAAAAGGTACATATCACCTTCAACATAGGACATCCATAATGAACAACAAAATACAACAAACCCCATGGCCGTAAAAATATTCACATGACCTGCATCTCAGCCACACACACACACACAGACACAGAACATGTTCAAGTCAACAAGATCATGTCCCATTACAATTTCATAACAAACATATGAACACACATGCCACAAGACATCTCAAACAGGTGGACCAAAACTTACCAAATTTTGGAAATAAGATCCACCACACAAAATGTTTCACTATCAAACCCCAGAAGCCTTTCCAAGATACACAAAGTTCACGAAAGCTACAAGTACATCGACCAAACAATGGAATACATACTCTATCCCCATTCAAAGACATAAATAGGAAGAAAGGCAGTGCAGGGATCAAACAGACCTATAATAAAGTGCACGACTTTTGAACCTTCAATCAAAAGACAATGAAAACAAACTCTGACAGAGAGAAAATGCAACAGCAACATCCTACTCCACGTCAAAATGTGATAACGATTACTCCTAGCAATAAAATGGCCACCTTTATAATAAACACTAGCATCATAAAGATTAGAATAACAGGATCAACCTTACAAAGAATCAGACAAGTTGACAGCCACAAGGATCAGACTAGTAAACGCCAATCAAAACACTGAGAATAGCTATAAGTGAGATAAACAATACAATGGCAAGAGAAACAAAGAGATGACATAGTCACAAGGTCGGCCTACAGAATGCCAGTCAAAAGACTGATAACAGCTAGAAGTGAGATATACAATGCCATGGCAAGAGAAATGAAGTAGTACTACTGTGAAGACACTTCATAAACGGCAGCATGTTGAAGGCAGAAATATGATATAAAGGAATCCTAATACAATAGGCACCTTGGTCATAGGCATAGTACTTTATACAATGCAGAAACCTTCATCTGGGTTTTCCAAACACCAAATTGAATATTTGTGACTATGCATACCAAATTCACATTTCATTTTATTTTCCTTCACTGAAGTAATTAAGTTTCACAATTAAATAATTGAGTGAAATAGCGCCATTTTTTACATGCTCATATCAATAAATACTCCACCGCAAACTAAAACCCGCTGTCAAGCAACAGAAAATATCTCTGAACTTTTCACCCATGCCCAGTTATCCAGGAATAATAGATGGGAGATTATTCTTATAGAATAAGATAACCAAAGAAAATACCGCCCACACAATATTTCAATGAGAGAAAATTATGACAGCAACAGAACACAATAACATAGGCTTATGCATTCTCAGGCCAACAACCTTTTGTATCCATGAAACAAGAATACAGATGCCGCTTTATCAGAAATATGGAAAGTGACAGAAAGTGGGGAACTACGTGAACCAAAGGAAAGCAGTCAGAACATACTTCCACAGAATGGTCTCCATTAGACGGAACAGAATTCTCAGCTTGGTTGTCAAGGAAAGTCTATGTAAGAAAATGGTGACAACAACAAAAAACCAACAGAAGGAACCTGAGAAACATGGATATAGAACCCCATATCCTAATATATCTATCGATCCTAGCATGAAACAGTTCAAAAAATTAATAATACAAATAACTAAGCCAAAAAATACCAATCAAATGATAGAGGATGACATGAGGAACACAGGAACAAAGCCCTAAAAATGTGAAGGAAACGCATCAAGAACTTGAAAAACTTCAATGAAAACCAAGGAATTTGGCGTAAAAACCAACAGTTATGTGACTTGAAAGTAAGGAATGTGAACAAGAACCAAAACCAAGAGGATCACACATCTATACAAAATTAGATAAAAACACAAACGATTCATGCATCGACTAATATTCAAGCATAGACAATGTGTACATAAAAAAATAGATCATAAATGAACACTTTCCACCTTACCAGCTACATAACTATACAAATTCCAAATGAATTCATGTACAGCACAGCCATTCATACAATTCAAAAATAAATAGCAAAAACCAGCAACATGCAAATGAATGGATGGCAAAAGAATATGCTAAAGAAAATAATTACAACTAAAATGAAGATTCGCAAAGGAGGCACTCACCTAATAATAAGGTGGAATGCTGCTCTGGTACATCCCACCAGAGGGAACCCGCATAACCGGTGATGTTCCAGAAGGCTGGTGATGCAGGCTCTGGTACGATGAACCCGATGACAGACTATAGTAAACAGGTTCTGGATAACCAACAGAGGTTGGACCGCCTCCACCAATGGAAGTCGACGGCATCCTATACAAGGATGTCCCACCTCCAATTCCTCCATAGACAACCGCTCCAGGTCCGGCGTATTGCGAACCACCATACTGCGCTGCACCAGCACCGTACCCACCAGCACCCAATCCACCAGCACCCAACCCACCAGCACCCAACCCACCAGCGCTCAACCCACCAGCGCCCAATCCACCAGCACCCAACCCACCAGCGCTCAACCCACCAGCACCCAATCCGGCACCATATCCACTGCCCAGAGATGACGGAACCTGGCCAGAAACCCCCGATAGACAGGGGTTCACAGAAGACGGCAAAGATGAATTGAGAGCATGGTGCCCGGGGGCAATCGCAGTCGGAGGCGGGTGGCTCGGGTGACTGCCCAACCCACCGTAACCTGCCACACCACCATACTGCATCACACCAGGGTTGCCAGGGATCGGATTCGCAGCCAGACCACCGGGGGGCACCTCCATCATGCCATCCGGCACACCTCCAGGGCCAGGCTTCCCCTTCTTCCCCTCAACAGCGAGCTTGCACAGGATTTGGTGTCCATCGATGACCTTCGTCGGCTCGACCAAAGACGCCTTGGCCGCTTCAGCCGTCTTGTAGACAAAGAGAGCGTAACCCCTTGACTTGCCCGTCTGCTTGTCGTAGCCGAGCGGTCCCTCCTCGATCTCGCCGTACTGGAGGAAGTGCAAGAGCAGACGGTCTGCTGGCATGTCTACGGGAACGTTGCCGAGGAAGATCTTGCGGGCGGAGACATCGGGGGCCGCGGAGGCGGGCTGGTTGCCGGCAGCGGCGAGCTGTGTGACGGTCATGCGGCCGTCAATCTTCTTGCTGGGCTCCTTGAGGGAGTTGATGGCGCCGTCGATGTGCTTGAAGGTGATGAATCCGTAGCCCTTGGACTTGCCGGTGGCCTTATCGAGAATGACGACGGCCTCCTCGAGCTGGCCGTAGGCGGAGAAGATGGTGCGGAGGCCGTCGGTGGTGGTGTCCCAGCCGAGGCCGCGGATGAAGAGCTTGCGCTGGCTGGCGTCAAGGTCGGCGACGGAGCGGACGGCATCGAGGACGTCTGGGTGCTTGACGGTGGCCTCCTGGAGGATGTAGAGCAGCTGTTCCTTTGTGAAGGGCTCCAGGATCTTGCGGGCGTCCTCCACCGTCAGATCTGCCGTCCCATTCTCCTCCGCCTTCCTCTTCTTCATCGCCTCCATTCCTTCTTCTCCTTCTCCTCGCTTCTGATCGATCGGTGGGTAGATGGGGAAGCTAGGGCTTTTGCTTTCTGCTAGGGTTTTCTAGAGTCGCGGAGCGGCGAGAGAGAAAGGGGCGGGAGAAAAAGCTAGGGTTTTTACGTTTTCTTTGTGCTTAGCGTTGGTTCTCTCCCTTCCTTTTTAAGGGATCAGAAAAGAAGGCTGAGATTTTCAGCCTAGGGTTTCCTTATTTATAGTCAGTTTCGGTGCCCATAACACTTCTCTCTCTCTCTCTCTCTCTCTCTCTCTCTCTCTCTCTCTGGTCGGATCTGAACCCGGGTCTCAGTTTGAAGTGTTGTACCGGGTTTGGACCCAGACCCGATCGAATCCACCAAAAAACATACCCGGATCCATAATGATTGCATGAACCGATCTATACCCAGTAAAATAATATTTTTTTATCTTTTTTATATTGAAAAAAGCGCAGGTTTAAATCAGAATTTGGGTAAGACAGGTATGAAATTTCACAATCCATAGACACATAGGGCTCTTTGGATTTGACCCAGTTTTTAATTAAATCTCTTTCTTTGTCATCAAACCCCTGACCTTATAGGGTTTCGTATGGTTCCAGTTAGAGTCAAATGGGATCCATTGACACCCAGTAAAAATCACTTTCATTATATACTTTTTGGGGGTTTTTGGTAGATTAGACCATCTGTTGTGATTTACATGGTTTGTTTAGAAAAATAGGTTTTGAATTACATGATTATGACATTTTATTAGGTTTTTCACGGGCTTTAAATTCAAAGGCCCACAACGTAGGAAGACTCGGCAACTAAAAATATGGAATTTTTACATTCAAAAATATGATATTTGGTCTTATTCTTAGCACAATAATCATGTTGAACGCATATATATATATATAGTATGATAAAGTTTATATAGTTTTCGCTTACCTTCTTTATTACCAAATCTTAACCTCATATATTATATATTGCACAGAAAAGAGTACTTATTATCTGGATAGAGAATACATTTTTCCAATTTATCAAATTTTTTCTTTATCAATATAATATAACATAATATGTTAGTAGAAAATGGCTTGAGGGTGTGTGTCCAATCTCACCCTCAAGCCATTTTCTACTAACATATTATATATAAACATAGGGTCTTCAACAGTTGAAATATCAACCATCCAAGAAGATACCAAATCAATTTAAACTCTAATTTTTATGTAGGACTCAAGATGTCATCATTAGTAGACCCAGAGTGAGTCGGTGCAACATGAACCTATGATTTTTCTATCTCAACAGTACATACTACATACAAACATAACGCAATGTATATATTGACATATATATATATATATATGTGATAATATTTAAGTTTGCACTTAAATTTTCACCATATTCAAACATTTTTTGTTATAGTTAATAAAAAAACATGGATTTTATGGTGGTTTCACAAAAAATAATAATAAATAAATAATTTAAATATATATGCAAGTATGTCAAAATTATCAAATATATATGATAAAATAAATATGTTGATTACGGTAAACCTCCCTTACCATACTTGCTGGTTACGGTAAAGGAGGGTAACTTGTGCTGGTTGTAGTAAACCTCATTTACCATACTTGCTGGTTACGATAAAAGAGAGAAACATGTGACCGTTACGGTAAATCTCTTTTGCCATCTTTGCATATTATGATAAAAGAACCTAACTGGTGTTGGTTTGGTACTCATAAAGTAGAAAGGAAAAGAACATGATGGTGGTTACAAGTACAGACGACATTTATCCAACAAAAATAGTACTTATAATAGAATAACTCCCATCATGGGATGTTGAACTTAAGGGAGCAACTCTATAGAAAAGAGAAGCTACGCAAGTTCAAAAAAAAAAGAGAAAAAAAAAAGTTCTCAAAGTAACAATGCATTCAAGGGAGGCCAATAAGACACGAGGATCCAACCAAATCTCAAACCCGCATTTTCTTATCCCTTCATCTCTTTCTCTTTTCTTCTTATTCTCACTTGTAATCCGCAGAGATCCTGAAATAAAGTTTCAATGTGTGTATATCTCATTTGAGTGTTAAAAAAAATAACACTCCAGTTTGACACATCCGGCAAGACCTTCACCTACTTCTTATCTTCTTCTAAGAGCTGCAACAATAGTGGAAAGAAACAAGAGTCTGAAGATCAAGTTGGTGCTCGAAAGCCAATTAAATTGCACCAACACATCTCTTACTTATGCATAATGGACTCTTTCACAAGAAGTAAAGCTAGAGCCACCTTGACGTCGTTTAATAACTTGTAAAGTTTATCTTTGAAATCATATGCATATACAGAAAAACACCTCAATTGCAACAAAATTTGGTGTAGGGTCTCAATTAATAATAAAATATGAATGTGTGTAATTAAGATACAAATGAGATCTACCTTGGACCTCAGGATTTACCCGTGTTAGTATCTGAGAGAGTTGGTTGAGATGAGAACTTAAATGGCTTTGCATTAATCATATACATGCATTCAAAAGCAATGGTCAACAATGAGATAAAAAAGTTACTCATGCAATATGCATTAGTTTATGCATTATATAGGCATTGGTACATTGCATATTTATTGATTCTTGTATCAAGTAATGTTGCTATCATGTTTGTATGGGTTTATGTTGCAAGCATGTTTGAACTACTGTGTGTGCATAGATATTTTTTAAACTTGTTATTAGGATGGTTTATGCTTTATTCCTTACTATCGGATTATGTGAGATTATATACAAAGAACTTTAAGTTCTCACCTATTATTTTTTTAAAAATTTAGATGATGAGGCTTAGACTTAGCTGAGCGATGTGATGGCAAAACTGACTTGTTGGAGGTGGCAAGTTTTATGATTGGTTGTTGGGTTCTAACAGTTCAGCATTGTATGAAACTTTATAAAATTAAAGTTATAGTTTATTAAATTCAATTATGGTTTGAATTGTTCAATTTTAAGTTATGGTTTAAAATGTATGAATGAGTGTTGGTTCATAAATATGTTATGTACCTCAGATCTATGGGATGTTTTCTAGATTTATTAAAATATTGTATTTCCTTTTTGACAATAAATTTTTTTTTGTGGTGTCTCCTTCACAAACTTAGTTCTAGTTGATTAATATATACTAGTGCTTGCGTACAAGTGAACTCCCTAGTGTTTAGTCTGGTTGGAGCAAGACCATAGATCAATCTTGGGGTCATTCACTTTCTTTTAACAACAAATATTGTTTGTTGCATAATTTCGGGGGTAAATTGGGCTCATTACAATATGTGAAATTATTTTATGTTTCTATGTATAGCTAATATTGTATGCATATACATTATTAATGTTTTTCTACTGTGACTTTATAAATCTGACCCCAATTATTAAATATGTAAGTACTGATTGAAAAGCCGAAAATGATGGCGAAATGTTGTTGACAGTGTCAAGAGTCAATTATTTTCAATTCCCAGGATTGTGTTTTGGATTATGTTTTGAAAAACATTATTGATTTATTTAGATTTGATCTACTATTTTGAACTTATGATTTGTTTGAGAATTGAATTATTTTAAATAATGAATTGTATTAGCCTTTGGTTCAGTCGTATGTTAATTGAATGACTTGCAACTTGCCTAAGATTTTAATCAAAAGCAAAATGATGTTTTCATATTAAATAAAAAAATTTATATATATAATGCAGTCAAATCGGTTTTGTCTTTGGTGTTTTAGAATTGGACCTAGTATTAGGAGACTAAGACACACCCATGCTTGCTCTCAAGCATTGTCTAGTACTTGATACGGTTGAAGCATAGCCATTGGTAAGGCCATCACATCATTACATATTGAAATCAATGCTTCAAAAAAACCTATATTTTCACATTAAAATTTTGGGGCATTACAATTTATCTTTTTAAAGATGAATAGTTTGGTGCAAAAATTGATGCTTTAATAAAAGTTTAAAATGACTCAAGAAATTAGTTAAAATATCTTATTATTTTTTAGATGGGGATGTCTACCTTCATTTTAAGTATGTAATGTATGTTACATTTATCTATCAATCTAATGGTTTCTAAAGTTGAGATAATAGCAACTTGGTGCAAAATATCTTTGCATTATAAAACATTTCAAAATAAGGAAAATTTGAGTTTGGTTATAATATTGTTTAAGTAAAATAATGTCATTTAAAAAACTTTGAATTCTTAACAACCGTTCTATTAGGTTTTAATCCTGTTAGGAGGGATAGTTTTGAGTAACATTATTATAAAGGAAAAAATGATTTTCTTAACTACACCATAAGATTGGATCATAGTTCTAATCAAAAGCTCGAAGAAACTGCATTGGGCATGAAGACTTGGTAGCACTGGCTCAGCCTGCCATACCTATGGTCATCGTGCTAGCAGCTTAAAACTTTGGGACTAGGACCCCTGCCCCCAGGGCTTATGCTATGCATTAGTTTGCGCAGAGGGGTGACACCCATGAGAATCGAACCTTGACTTCCCAACAAGCAGCCAGGGCCCCACCTCACTAGACCAACCCCCCTTGGGGCTAGTACTAGGTATTGATATGAAACCAGATTCAAAAAGGTTTATTTTTTTTCTCATGCTCGAAGGAATTGAGTTTCTATTGCATAAGAAACTTGTTTCTAAGTATGTATAAAAATGGGACTCTCATACATGTGACCCAGTTTGCTTATGTCGCATGGATTGTGATATGTTAGATAAGGACTGCCCTTCTTAACTTAACAAGTGTATATGAAATCTCAAATTCTTAATATAGTAATAGTTATTTTATAGAAAAATACTAAACAAAAAAAGTGATTTTCCTCTCTGTTTAAGATTCTAAGTTTCTAACCTCTAAAACCATAAACACGACTGAGAAATAAGAAGAAAGCTTAAGGACATCGAAAGGCCAAGTTGCGTCAACCAACCTGCCGCCACCATCTTCTTCATTGTAAAAATAGTTTCAAAAATTGTCAAAAAATTTTGCACAATTAATATATTGAATTTGGTAAATATGATTATCAAATCTAATGCTTATTAGTTTGTGTAAAGGTTGAGACATCGCCTCTTGATTTGGAGTGGTTGAGAGTTGAGGAGAGTCACCTAAAGCCTCAACCATATATCTAAAGAGTTAAATGGGTAAAAGACTTTAAAATATAAATTTGATTGTTTTTTCTTTTTAATCACTAGTTGGTTGCTTAAACATAGTTACCTTGTCTCCATAAAACATACTTTAAACTCCTTAATAGATTAACCATGAAAGATAGTTCAAGCTTTATTGAGTCAATCTAACCACATAGATGTGTTCTACATGTTTTGTTTGCTAATGATCAAACCTTGGATCTATGATTTTGAACTAAAAATATATATTTTCAATAAAAAAAATTAGCACATTGTGGGTTGTTGATTTTTGAAGACCTTGAAAAACTTACTTACATGTCACAATCTCATTATTCAAAACTGATTTTCTAGTGAAAAACCCTTCTAGATCACATCCATATGATCTAATTTACAAAAACAAACAAACTTAAAAATATGAAAAGACTGTGATTTATACTCTCTCTCTCTCTAAGAGAGGGAGAGAGAATCATATTGTTAGCTAGTTAGCTTTCACTGCTTACTTTGGTTGTTGACATGAGAATATATTGTCATGTAAAATAAGTCATCATGTAGTTGACCTTATTTTATCTCTCACCACATGAAATGAAAAACATAAAGATTAAAAAAGAAAGATCTGATTCCCAATTATGAAAGAAACTTTTTTTGTTAGGGAGTTAAATAATGTATGTCATTCCTTTTTTCTCTTTTAGTTAGTTGGCATTCACACAAATATTTAATCCTATCTAAGACATATGATTATCTGCTATTTGTCTATTCTTTGCATAATTTTTATGTTTATATATGGAATGCATGGAAGTTCTTCTTGAGAATATGGTATTGTAAAACATATCTGAGTGGTTGGTTACCAAATTGCACTTGGATCATCGTCTAAAGCCTTAAAGACTAGAAAGAGATGGTCATACTTCAAAGTACATTACATTTGGGGAAGATTGTAAATACATGCATTTAGAATTTGGCTGAATTTTCTTTTCTTTTAATACTCATTACCTTAAGTTGTATATTTCAGTAGTCGTATCCTCTTAGAGTTAAATCAAGCCTCAAGTCATCTTATCTAATCCATTTGATTGCCACTATGTTATTGCATTAGATGTTGGATAAAAAGATTCTGATTTAGATTTAGATTTGAAAAGCTCTTTGTCAAATTCGGATATTTGTCAGATTGGGCAAGAAACCACCAAAACAATATTGGTGTTCGATTATGATTTGTCTTACTAAATCTATTCAAATAGAGCTAGATCTGATCATATATTTATCCATCTGATGCATTGACATCCACTGAGGCAATCAAACTAGGGGTGGTCATTAGGTTAGCTTGATCCTGGTCGATGCATTCCAATGGGCCTAGGTTCAGTTTTTAGGGCTTAGGTAGGCTTGAGTTAGGTTTGATTATCAAAGGTTAAGTTTTGATTACATGTTTTGTTTTGATTCTGATAGTATTTAAACAAAAATTGATTTCTCCTAAATTGCAGCTCAATAAATGTTGTAAAAATAGGAGAAGACTTAGGACACATCACGAAAGCTTGGGTTAAAACATTTGGTTTAAAAGATTTGGAGTTGTAGGGATAAAATTATACAAAGTTCTGAGTTTATTTTGGATATGAATTCTGTTCAGTTTCTGACAGATCCTAAGAGAGTGAATTATTTTCCTAAAAAAATCAGAAAAATCCCAAAAATTGGGGTTTGGCCAGGGACATATTAAATAAGGTCTAGATATAATTTGAGGATAAGGGTCATTCTGGTTTGGAAATTAAAATTCAGCCAAATTAGGACACAAGTTTGGTTCAAGTCTATTTTCGAAATGGGTTTTGGGCAAAACAAGTTTCAATGTCAGATTTAATGCTCCTTAACGAGAAAGAATTAGGATCTAAATTTTGAAGGGTAGGTTAAGGACAAATAGTGGTGTGTAAGATTAATTTTACAGGTCTAGAGTAGGTATATATTAGGAAGTAAGTGTTTTTTAAGTTAGGTTATTTTCAGAAAATCACAACAACAAAATGTTGTTTTCAGAATTGGGTTGATGAGAGGTTAAGCTTAGAGAGGGTTTGAGAAATGGGTTCTAATGACTTACTATGTTTGGGAAAGGTGTCATAAAGTTTGAAGATGGTATGGTTAGTTGAGAAAAGTTCAAGAGTCACAATGGTGTCGAGTTGATCTATGTTCGCCAAAGAAAGTTGATAAAGTCCACACGTACACTACGTAAATTTGGTTCTATGTAGTATTTAGGTAATTTCAAACCTCGAAAGGGCTAGTACTACCTTACATAAACCGGATGAGCCCTAAGATAGGATGAACGAGTAAAGAGGGCATGGACTCAGAGAGGTAAGGAAGAAGGACAGAAGGCCTAGTGGCCAAGGGGGTGGGGGGGTGGGAGAGAGAGAGAGAGAGTCAACCTCTAAGAGAAGGAGAAATTTCTTGATAGAGATAATAAGGCAACTTGATTCAATTATTTTCTTATATATTATCTCAAACCTCACATGAAGCTTCTTTTATAGGCCAAGGAAAACTTTAATAAAAGCAATTACAAATAACAAAGCTAATAAAAACAATTCACAACTAACAAGCATACTTAAATCCTATTTCCCTACTTAGTAAAACCCACCCTCAAGTCACCTTAAAGAGAGCCTAATTGCAAGACACACTTAGGCTTACCAAAGCCCATTAAGGAGGGACACCTAGGGGTCACATGAGTTTCACGGAGGGAGCCTGAATGTCCCTTGGGTGGCACCACATGGTGGGCCCACACACACTTCTTTAAAGCTTTCTATAAGGGCATCCTATATGGGTCCCACTTACAATAAATGCTCTCCAAAGGAAGTGCCCATGGGTGGGTCCCACATGTTGATGTGACTGAATGTATGAGGTGGCATGACTTTATTTGAAGTTTGGATAACGGATCCATATTAGCCATTAGGGGATACATTTGCTTCTTTCGACGCGCAAAGCTGGATAGGCTCACCCGAGACCCGGTATGCATCGTTTGGATCGAGCGCTAGGTTCATAAAAATTGATACCGCATCACCGATTACAACCTGAACCGTAGGGAAAACACCGGTCCATGGCCCACTCATTAGACCTATGGGCTTAATTGGGCCAGGTCCGGCCAGGCCAAGCCTATTATATATATTATATATATAGGCCGAGTTGGGCCACAGACCAACCCGTGTCAGCTTGGTTCAGGCCAAGCTTGGGCTTAATTTATAGACCCAAGCCTGCTCACCCCTAAATCAAACTCACCGTATATAAATGATTGTGCACCATTGTCATATATTTAATTTTCATGTCAGATTAAGCAACATTTGGCCTTTTATTGCCTACAAGGGCTCCCCTCATCTGGTAGGGGCTGCTTGTAAATGTCACTAAACTGATAGGTCGTCACAAGTTCTAAACCCATGGTTAGTGTCTCTTGCCATAAAGTCGATGTTGGGCATACACCCTGGTGGGCAGGAAGGACTTCAAGGAGATGGGGATTTTTCTCTTAGATTGTCCAATATATATATATATATATATATATATATATATATATATATTGCTTATTATTCTTTCATGCCAGAAAGTGATATTCGAACTCATGACAAACCATTACACCACATTGATTGTTATAATGATTGTCATCCAGAAAGTTTATATATACTAAACCCTCTCTAGAATACAAAAAAAAAAAGTTGCAAGACGTGAGATTCGAAATCACATTTTAGGAAACCGACTAATGCTCTACCCATTAAAGGTTTATTTTGCAAACACATTTTATATATAACTTATACGGGCTTTATCGAGCTCAGCGACTTGATCAAGCTCGACTTGTTTATCTACACCGAGCCTGGACTTGTGTTCAAGCGCGGCTCATTTAGTTTTTCGAACCATTTTGAGCCGAGCTTAAACAGGTTGAGCCGGAGCTATCTTGGCTCGTTGTGCATCCATACTTGCAGGTGGGTTCCACAAGGAACTGAACCACCATGAAAATGTTAATGTGGACTAATCCCTGATGAATTATTACACGGACCCCACAGAAAATGTTCCTCAGTAGTAGGCAGCCCACATATAATTACAAATTATGTTATTTTAGGTAGTGAATCGCATCTATCAAGTGCAGTAATTCTACCACGAAGTTTCTAGACTTGTATAAGGCACATCTGCAACTCTTTCTTAGCATTTGCAGCTATTTATGCTTCGGCTTAATGTGCAAGGAGCTGATGCCCATGAGATTTGAACCCAGACAACCCTTCTAGTGGCCTGGGCTTCATCCCACTATGCCAAACCCCTTAAATTATGTCTTAGAGGAATTTTTTGACAAGTTCATGATTTGTTATCTTGAGTCTTTGATAGACTTCAAAAGTTTTCAGCATGTCAATGTCTCTGCTGCATAAAGTAACGTGTGATTGGAACTAAAGAAAAGCTGAAGACTTTTTAGATAAACCTTCAAAGCCAAAAATATCATTTTTTATTTTTTCAATTTACAAGTGTTATTTTTCTTTTGATATTTACATGGAGAAACCACCCCCAGAATCAGAGACCTAACCCTGTTGGCTACGCCTGCCATACTTAAGTGCTACTTAGAATATGGATTTTGGATTTAACCAAAGCAGTTTTTTGTTTGGCCTTTAACTCTGTTTGTCTACTTTTCCTGTTAAAATGAAGAAAGGACTTCAGGAGTTTAGATTAGGGATGGCAATCGGGTCGGGTTGGCGGGTTGACGGGTCAGCATACCTCAACCCGAACCCGACCCGTTTATTAAACGGGTCAGCTGTGGCAAACACGAACCCGACCCGTTTAATAAACGGGTAACCCGACACGACCCGCCAACCCATTTAATAAATGGGTTGGGTCGGGTAAACGGGTTTTCAGGTTCGCGGGTCGGGTTGGCAGGTCGGGCAGACGGGTTGGCGGGTCAGGTTGACGGGTTGGCGGGTCAGGCAGACGGGTTGGCGGGTTGACCCACCCGCCTAACCCGTTTATTAAACGGGTCAGCCGGGTTGGCGGGTTGGCATACCCCCAACCCGAACCCGACCTGTTTAATAAACGGGTTACACCGGTCGACCCGTTTATTAAACGGGTTGGCTTAAGCCCAACCCGAACCCGCCTAAGAGGCGGGTTGGCGGGTCGTGTCAGAAATTGCCACCCCTAGTTTAGATGGCACAATTTAACACTACCAAGTTTAAAATGGTAATCATCTTTCAGCTTATTGGGTTCAAATTGATATAAGGGCCTGTTTGGAATCTGGGGGTGTTTATGCATTTGGTGTTCCCAAGGCGAAATCTTGGCCAAACGCCCATTGTGGTCCTGTTTGGAATCTCGGCGCTGGGATGGCCGATTATGCATTTGGGATGGAAAGTGAGACCCTTTCTCCTTCGTATTTACGCTAAAGGGTGGATTTGGCAGCTACCACCTCAGCTTCAACTTCCTCAAATGCATAAACTCCATAAACACCCATCCCAGCTACCGAACACAAACAGGCCCTAAAAGGAAATGGTGGCCACTTCACTTCCAGGATAACCAAGCTCAGCCTCAACCTGTATTTGAGCGAGGATTGCACACTTAGTCCTACTTATGAGGCGCAGTGAACCAAGTAGTTTTTTTTAATGGTTAGGAAAAATCACTTCACTCACACTCAAGCTCATTGATGTAAAAAGTTGAGTCTCCTTTGCCCACTTGGGAGTGCACACCTAGCTTTGCCTTCACAGTAAAGGACACACACATGGGTTTTGAACTTGTGATGTCCCTTTAACTTGGTAACCTTCACGAGTTGCCCCTACCAGATGAGTAGAGTAGAGCCCTCGCTGGTGCGAACCAAGTCAATCTTGCTTTTAGGGATGGCAGTGGACCAGAGGACAATGGGGCCCCGCCCCGTTTGGACCGGAGATGAAGGACATGAAACAGGGATGGCGGCAGGGATGAAAAGTTAAAATCTATCCCCCTGCGGGGATGGACTTGCACTTTCCCCCACCCCGCCCCATCCCCGTCACAATCCCCGCCTTGCCCCCAATCCTTCATGGGATGACTATAGACTGAGGAGAAACGGACCCTGCCCCACCTCACCCCCATTTTGACCGGGGATAGAGGGGGGGGGGGTGGAGGTTAAAATCCATCCCTGTGCGGGGATGGAGGCAGGGATGGTGGTTCGGATTTTGAGACAGGGCAGGGGTGGAGACCTTGTCCCCCGCCCCGGTCCACTACCATCCCTACTTGCTTTCAAAATAATAAGATTAAACTAGTTTTAAGGAAATAAAGATTTGAAATCCCTTTTATAAAGGGAAAAGGGGTCAGATCCTCAGATCTCCCTCGAATTTGAGATCCAAGTCTTTCAAATGGTAATAATATCCATAAACTCCTAAAAATAAAAACATTCAATCTAACGAGAAATAACCCTTTAAGGCCCACTATAGATATACAACGTAAAAGTTCTTGCATATAACTTGTAATGCATCTGCATGTGCATGCCGTTGGATCAAGTTAACCAGATCTAAGATCCACATATGAATAATTCCAAAATAAGATTTATAAATGAATGATCTAAACCAAGATTCAGTTTTGGAACTAACAAACACCGCTGGCTTATACATGTGGCTACAAAACGTATTGGTTCATCCTTTTAAACCCATAAAAAAGGAACTTCTGTCTTAGAGCAAAGACGACAACCATGGTTCATTATTTTAGTTTTTCTAAGACTTTTATTCTTTTCTATCTTATCAGATCAGCAATTTGACTATAAAGTATAAAACAATAAACACAAAAATCTCTGTGTCAAAGGAAATAAGCAATATATTTTTCTATTCCCCATATTCTGTTGCAGAAGTCAAAGATGCTCAAACCAATTTTGGTTTGTTTATTTTCCCTCCATGTTCATGATTCATGAGTCCAGTTACCTGATTCAAAGGCCAGATACTTAGGTTTATTTATTCTTTCCTCTTTGTACACCTTTGCTCTCATTGACAATTTTTTTGCACTCAGATTTTGATATGCATTGCCAAGAAGAGTATAATCCTAATGACACTTAAATATCACAAAGCTACCTGCTCAATTCTTGTTCACACAATTAGGACTTTTAATAAGGCAAGCTCTTGGAGCTTGTACTAATCACAAAAGCCTTCATTGTTGAAGCAGCAGGAGGGTTGGTACAATTTGCGTTAGCCCTCTTCATAATGGATTCCATGTTCTTATTAAGACTCTCTTGCACCATCTTTCTGATAGCTCTTCTTCCTTCCTTCATTTCTTGCAGACTCAATGGTGATCCTGGTTGTAATATCTCAGCCATTTGTGGCCCTGAGTGTGGTGGGGCTGTGCTTGTTAGCTTCTCATCCTTGAACCAACTCAATATCCTCAATGCCCTTTTCTGAGCCAATGCGCTTCCCAATAGTGATACTTCTAGGAGAACAGGAACTATGCCAGCCTCTGTCATCTTGTCCCTTTGAAGTGGACTCCTATGTGCAAGAATCATCAATATGTAAGCAACCAACTCCTGGCATCTGGGTTTATTTTCCCATGATATCACCTCTACCAGCTTATGAGGCACCATGGGATGGCTCTCTATTGCACTCTTCCCAGACACAGTCACAACCAAGTTGCCCAAAGTGGCCAGGGCCCTCTCTGCACAGTCTTCTTGTGACAATAACTTCATGAGTGTGGGGACTGCACCATTACGCACTAGAGCTTCTGAATTGTCCAGAATGGTGGAGACATTGTATAAGGATGCCAAGCATGTCTGCATTGTTTTTTCATCCTCGGCCTTCGAATCAAGCACGTCTACTAGGAACAAGAGGATCGGAGTCGATGCCATCGAGCTTTGAGCATCAGCAAGTGTGGAAATTGATAGCAGGAGGGTTGCTAGCTCTTGCTTCCATGGTCGGTCCCGCTCCTCCTGGAGAAGCTCTGATAGCTTAGCAAGGATTCCAGCCACCACCATTAAAGCTTTATTCCTGTAAATTGCAATTGGTGTTTTCAGATATCATTCAAACAACTAATTACAAAACGCCCATAATTAAAACAAACAACCACACATAATCCAAATGTAGTAACACAAAAACTGTAACTTGTAATTTTTTCTTGTGGCTGTATATCTCCCTTGGTTATAAAAGAAGGGCACTGAGGTTATGTATCTTTTAAGAGTAGGGTTATTTAGCATGAACTTATGCATTCATTTAGGCAACCTAACAAATTCTTCTTGTCATGCAACCACAAGCAAAATTGCCCCAAGGGGGTTGGCGTAGTGGGGTGGGGCCTTGGCTGTTAGACGGTCAGTAGATTGGATTCTCATGGGTGCCATCCCTCTGCACAAGCCAATGCGTAGCATAAGCCCCGGGGGCAGGGGTCCTAGCCTCCTTGGAGTTTTAGGCTGCGGGCACGATGACCATAGGTATGGTAGGCTGAGCCAGTGCGACCAGATCTTCATGCTGATTCTTCGGATTATAAATAAAAAACACACACAAGCAAAATGAAGCACAAACACGATAAAGGAAAGGGATAAAGTAGAAAAGGTACAAGATTTACGTGATTCGATCTCAACGCTACATCTACAGGTGAAGGAACAGAAAATCTATTAACAAAAGTGAGCAATACAATGCCAACAAAAGAACTCTCAAAGCCCCCCAAAACCCAATATATTTAAATTTCTTATAACTAAAAGGAGACGATTCCCCATTATAAAGGAAGAAACCTTGGAATGACATGTAAGAAAAAAATAGAGCTTATCGGCTCAAGCCTCTGCTACCACCATAAACCTTACTGAAAATTCTTATAGTATGATATTCAAAAAAAAAAAAATTTGTTGGATTAGATCATGCATTGGAGCGGGTCAGGAATTCAAGATACCTATATCATTTCTGAAATTGCCATGCCCATTATAATGCAGGGTTTAACAAAGGGATTCATAAATTAACAGGAACAAGTGTCGGTGATTTCTTCAAGCAATAGCTGGACAAGCTATAGCACAACTTGAATGAATTTGCTTTCTAGGACTGTCTTTGTACAAACTGCAATGGGCGGAATTGAATTTAAACAATGGTTACAGGAGTTGCCCTGTTCAGTTAGGAAGAACATCAGTTTACAGGAACTCATATTCAACTTTTATTTTTTGGGTAATCCAAGGGGAAAAACCCCCATAAACGGCACATTCGCCGGCCTCCGATTGGTAAAACCCTCAAGGTCTTCCCTGCCCGTCGGGGAGGACACCCAGCTTCGACCTTACGGCAAAGGATGGTACCCGTAGATTTAGAACTTGTGTTTGTCCCATCAGCTTGGTGACATTCACAAGTTGTTCAACTTTGATTATTGGAAAACGCATAAAAAAACGGACACCCACTTAAGCGCTTGCTATAAATGGGCCTAATTACAACAATGTGGTGATCAAGTGCCATTGAACTCCATCCAGTGAATGCACATTTGATTGGGGACAATGGTGTCCACCATCCTTGCAATGCAAAGGGCCCACAAGTGTCGCCCCCACGCAAACATGGGATGGAAGGGACACTTTTGAAAGGCATCCCTTTGGGATATTTTTTCGTGTCCAGGAGTGTTCCGTCCTCCCCCTTAGACCAGGGAAGGACAAGACACCCTGAACACTTAAAAAAAAAATCCAAAAAAGTGGTGTCTGTCATCCTTGTTTAGGACTGTCTGCGCACAAGACAGGACAGAACATGATGTCTTTGTCCAAGCCTTTCCGTGAATCAAATGCCCCCTGAATACAAATGACATGTTCTTCCTTCTCGTGACATGTACAATCCTTGCACATAATTGTACAAAGATGCTCTAGGGTTGTTTGCATGGCATACGACTCCTTGGCCGTCCACCATATGAGTGGCACCAAATGCGAGCAATAGCGTACCACCTGTGGACCCAATTCATAATGGAGACAAGGATGGTGCCTTTCCTGATGGGTCCATGCAGGGCAGGTGGTGGGTTCGTTTTTCTTGCCACAAAGTCACAAACCTTTCATTCCTATCTCCTAGAAGTTGTTAGCACCCACTGAATTTTCTTCTAAGAGTTGCTCATTGTTGAGAAAGTCAGGCTCCTACTTGACTTTCGTGCATGGCACCAAACTCACCAATGATGGTGCTCAATAATTTTCCTAACTTGGGGATCCCACTTTAAGAGAGAGAGAGAGAGAGAGAGAGAGAGAGAGAGAGAGAGAGAGAGAGAGTCAATTTTGTCTACTCTTGGTGCCTTGGCTGGTACGTCCAACAGCCGTATGGGTCTGAGTGAGTCATTTTGTCAGGTCTTCAATGACTTTTGAGTTTGGACAAATCTGGTGAAATATATTTTATAGCCCAACTGGGTACCGTCAGACTGTTAAATCCATGTGGGGACATACAGCTAAACTCATAGGCCCTTTGGGATAAACCAAACACTTGACCCAGTGACCCTAGGAACTTAGCCTATAGACACTTGGTACAGCCCCTCAAGCCCATACTGTGTTCACATCGAGCCCGAGTCCCTTGCTTGACATCTGGAGCTACCAAACAACATACAGCGACTGTAAGTATGACAGGCAAAATGACCTGCGCAATCAGGTTTGTCATTTCCAGTTCCAGTGCTGTATTTTTGTGTAATAAGTTGAAAAAAAATCTGTTTACGTTAACATGTAAAGAAAAATGGGCAGAAAGGATCAAAGGAGGGTTGGCTTAGTGGTGTGAGGCCTTGGCTGTTAGACGGGCAGTGAGGTTGAATTCCACGATCGTTCTTCCTCTGTGCAAGCCGACTCATAGCATAAGCCTTGGGGACAGGGTCTTGGTGTCTTACTGTAGGTATGGTAGGCTAAGCCAAGGGGATCAGGTCTTTGTGGCAGGTGCGGTTTCCTTTATGTCATAAATAAATACAAAAATTGAGCAAACAGAAAACAACAGATTAAACAATGACTTACGTGTAATTGCCATTACCAATCTCGATCAATGCCTGCAAGGCCGAAGTCCGGTGACCGGAAAACTTCGAGCCTAACATCTCGATGAGCGGCGGTATGACTCCGAGAACACCGAGGGACCTCCTCATCTGCAGATCCTCCTTCGCCAGCTTGCTGATCACGAGGGCCGCTCTCTCCTTCTCCTCCGGACCACCAAAGTGGAGCTGTTTCACCGATCTCTGCAACGCAGCTGACCCTTCCTCAGCAGGAACTTCCTCTCCTTCTTCTTCCTTCCTGTCTTGGCTCTGGCCGGTGCTCTCCTCATCAGCCATGGTTGGTTGGGAGGTGCAATGGGTCGTCTTGGCGTCCGCGCTATTCCGAATGAAGCGGCGGATGCGTTTGAAGAACCTTAGCTTGATATACATCCTTCAATTTTGATCTGAGAGATTTATTTCCTTTAGGAAAACTTGGTCAAGGGACTGAAGAAGGAGAGAGAGGGAGAGATGTTGGTCGAAGAAACAGGAGAATCTAGGCTCTTAAGGCACGAACATACATGATTTTGGCTAGAGAGAGAGAGAGAGAGAGAGAGAGAGAGAGAGAGAGAGAGAGAGAGAGAGAGAGAGAGAGAGAGTATTGTATTGTATTGATGGCCCAAGGAAGAAACAGCAGGGTCTCAAGGCAAAAACATATATGCTTTGGTTGGCACTGCTGTTTGCAACCGGCAAAAACAAACCAAGGAAACAGGGATTGCAGAAATCACATGCACAAAAGCAGTTTTAAAATAACTAACGAATATCTGTAATTAAGACCCAGGGGTTTCCCACTGAACGCATATAATATAAGAGAGAGAGAGAGGGGTATTCATATACTCTTTGAAAATGACCAACATGTCCATGAATACTTTTGAATGACTAACCATCCATGAGGAGAACCCAGATAGGGTTTGGCATAGTGGGGTGGGGTCTAGTCTGTTTTGGACTGGCCATCCAGGTTTGATTTTTGCGAGTGTCACTTTCTTGCTCAAGCTGAAGTCCAGTGTAGGACTTCCGGTGACGGTTTCTAGCATCGGAGTTTTACGCCTCAAAGCTGACAACCTTAGGTATGTCTGAGCCAGCGCGACCAAGTCTTTGAGCCCAAACATGATTGCTTTGGGTGATAAATTTTGAAAAAAACACATCCATGAGCAGACACCATGGCTCTCAAAAATTCCTTACTTGAGAGAAGGTCTATGGATTCATCTCATTGGTCACTAGGGCTCGTAAATGAACCAAACAAGCTCAGCTGAGCTGAACCAAGCTTAAGTGAATTGGCTTGTTTTATAAAAAAATGCATTATTTCGAAGTTAAGAATAATATGATTTCAACTCCAAACCCATTGTTAAACCCTGAATCTGCCCATTTGTATCGAATCGGCTCAAAATTGATTCTACAAAAGCCCGATTCAACTGATTTGGATCGATTTGGTTGGATTCAAAATCGGCAGATTCTTGAATCATTTTCAAAGTCAATTCCGATCGACAACATTGGCTTGGCCACAACCTGATATTCTCTCTCTCTCTCTCTCTCTCTTAATGTCAAATAAATGAATCATGAATAAACCCACTTAAAATGATGATAGTCATGTCCAACAGGAATTTGCCTTAGGGTTTTGTTTTTATATTTACACGGAGAAACCACCCACAGGATATCAAGGATATCAGAGACCTAGCTGTGCTGGCTCTGCCTACCATACTTACGGTGACTATTCTGGCAGCTTAAAACTCTATGAGCTTACCCCTTGCCCTTAGAGAATCGCCACGCTCCAGCTTGCCCAAAGGTAACCCTCCTGAGGTTTGAACCTAGACCTCCTGCCTAGCAGCTTAAGACTTAATATCACAAAGCCAACCCCCCCGTTGGGGAAGTCTTAGGGGGGTCAAAAATGACATTCTGGGATAAGCATGCATGGTGGGTGCAGTAAGGTTGATGACTTTTCCTCCAAAGGCTACCATATCTCAAAGTAAATCTATGAGGAGTACGGTCATTTGAGGGTACACCTTTACCTCAGGGTCCGTGAACAAAGAAATATTCCTATCGGTTACTTCAAAGTTCAAACCAAACTCAACCTGAATTTAGGTTGGTGGCCACTTCAACCCTTACTTTGGTGTTGACCACACATTGCACCTTCTAATTAAGGCTCTTCAAACCTTCGCCTCTTTGCCTAATAAACGCCTTTTTTTTCACCTTACATTATTACATAAAATAACAACGTTGACTTCATAAAATAATTATTTAATTATTAGAAACTAAAAGCAATACGGCCCCAAAGGGATTTGGTACAGTGGGATGGGCGAGGTCTAGGTTCAAATTCCAAAGGCATCACCCCTTGTACAAGCCAAAGCAAGGGGTAAAGCTCATAGAGTTTTTGTCAAGAGCTCGTTTCAACTGGTAAAATAAGCTTAACAAGCCAAACATGAGGAACAAGGGATTTGCAGGGCTCAGCTCATTAATTAGTAAGTTTATTTTATATGGGCGCAAATGGTTGAAGTATTTTGCTTACAATAATAAGTTTAGAGTTCAAATCCTATTGCTAACAACTTGAAAAGAATGTACTTAATTATTTGGTAGAAGAATTGATCCAAACTTGGTTAAGTTGAGAGTTTATAAAATCTTATTATTTTCAGGTTTTAAAAAAGATTTTTTGTTTCTTTATTTTTGTAAACAAGTTGTCTTGAACTTGGCTCAATTGGTTATAAGAACGAGCTAAAAAAAAGTGACCAACCGACCCATGCAACATCACGGATCGGTTTTAGGTTGCTGCCGATACGCTTCATAGCAGGAGTTGAAACGGAGGAGTAATCTGTATAAAGGGAAAATAAAAAAGAAAAAGAAACGGGAAGCTAACGTGGCATGACAGCTCGGATCCCACTCACATAATCGATCCGACGGCGAAGATTGCGTTGGGGTCGCATGAGCACGAGGAAGATCGACACGTGGGAGAATGGTTCGGTTGTGCTGGTCCGACGTGGACCTCAGAGCCGCCCCCCTCTTTTTTGTCACGTGTTCGTTGTCGCGTGGCGTCTCGCGTGCGAATTTCTGGGTCGGACCATCACACGCGCGCCGGCCTCCACGCCGGTCCGTTATTTGACTAATGGATGGTGGATTTGGGTCACATGAGATCTGGGACCCACAACCCGAATGATTGTTTTTTGGTGCCTTTTGGATCCCACGTCTCTGGAGAAATGGGATATTGCACTGATCAGCCCAACCCATTTTGCAATCTCATCTTATTCTTCAGGATAATGGTGGGGACCAAAAGAACAATAACAACAGGCTGGATACCAAGATCTGGAAATGCAAATGGGTCGGGTCTGACAAGTTATTGGTTATATCCACTTCTCACGTAGGGCCATGCCCAGATACATATAAAGAGCCAATTCGACGAGTATCAAATTTTCTCCTCAGTGAGGAAAAATCTTGTAACAAATGTCCAAGTTGGGGTAAACATTGGATCCTTCTTGCTTTGACCCAATGACCTTATTGGACCTTCTACGCAGGATTGCATTGGTATGAGTTAACAGATATAGATCTAAATGGTTTTCACTAGAGGACCTTAATTATCCACAAACGCCTTACGATAATCTGTTCTTTATGACTTTATCTGCAAATGGATGTTCCAACTAGTTCAATACATGCACTTTTCCTCTTTATTGTTGATGTTTGTAGTGAAATTGTAAATGGGATTAACCCCCAAATAGAAGTGAGCAATGGGCTGGGCGGCCCGGCCCGATCCGAATATATATAGTTTATACATATATTATATATATTTGTATATATATCCGGCTAGGCCCAACCCGGCCCATGGGCGGTCTAAACAGGGCCTAGGCCCGGTCCGTTGTCCAGCCTATCCCCAAATGAGCACGGGTCAGCACCATAAAACATGTTAACACTATTTTTATCTTTTACGTATTTTGTAGTTTTTATATGTTTACATTTTGTACATGCTAGATGTTCAGATATTTTTGAAAGCATAAATTGGGTTTATCTAAATCACTAGTGGACCAGAGGATATGGCTGCAAACAGATCGGATATGGTTGGATCATATCCGATCTGAGTCCAACATGTTTCTTCGGATATGGGTCTCTTTTAGGTAAAATCCGAATGTGGTTTCCGGATCAGATTTAGATCTGTTCAATTGGATCACTTGTTGGATCTGGTTCAAATTCATATCAGCATTTTAAGTTAGATATAGAATGTATCCAAATCAAAATCTGACCCAAGTGCATTTTTCACATGTAAATAGCCTGTTTTGTTCTATTTTTTCCGTATCCAGTATTACCATATGTATTTTGGATTGGGATTCAATATGACCTCCTAAGATCTGATCCGAATCCAGATCCAAATTTAGATCTACTGTTTGAATTTTGGATTTGGATTCAGATATGAAAGGATCCAGCCAGAATCTGACCCGTTTGCACCCCTGACTAAGAACTTATTGTACCTAGTATCTAATATCTATATTTCTTCTAATAAAGGTTGACATAATGTAAATGATAAGAAGAGAGAAAGACCATTGAAGGCTAACGAAAAGGCCATGGAAAGTGATATACAAGATTATACTGCAATTAAAGTTGTATTGTAAATAGGAAAAAATGAACAAATAAGACTAGAAAGGCGAGTAATGTGCAGTTGGGATAAGACTTGATAATGATGATGATAATGACGAAAAGTAGCTAAAAAAAAGAAAAGAAAAAACAATAGAGTTCCATGTGATTTGGTCAGATCAGGCCATTCCAGGTTGTATTTGGAGAAGAATCCAAATCTATTTATTTCGGATCCCGATAAGAGTTCTTGAAAAAACTGTCCTATCCTAACAGTGGGGGTGGGGCCTTGGCTGTTTGACGGGCAGTCAAGGTTTGATTCTCTTGGGCGTCACCCTTCTGCGCAAGCCAACTCATAGCATAGGCCCCGGGGGCAAGGGTCTTGTCCTCGGAGTTTTACTCTGCTGGTACAATGACAATAGGTATGACAGACTGACCCAACACAACCGGGTCTTTGTGCTATGTGCAGTTTCTTCGGGTAATAAATCCAACAAAAAAAAAAGCACTGGTCCTATCCTAACAGTGGTTATGGAAAAGAGAGCAAACCAACTTAAAAAGTGAGTCTAAAGTGGCTGATGTAACTGATATTTTAGTTGGATAATCCATCAGCTGTTGGCCACACCAATTGGTTGAGTGATCTTGACATATATAGCACTTGTTTCTTTGTTTTGTGGCCAGCTTTTCACACACCCTTGTGATAAACCCTAAGTGAGCAAGATTTTGTGTGTGTGTTTCTTTTGGGCTTGCACATTGGCAGGCCTGTTGGTGGCAAAACTCTTTCATGGATAATAATTAATGTAAAAAAATAAGAAGTAAAAGACTGATATTTTTTTTTTACTAAAAAGATATATGAAATTGTCCAGAACACTTTGAAGAAAACCCACAAATAGTGTTAAAATAGGAAAAAAAAAGGAAGAAATAAATGGAACATAATAAAACTGTTGCTTTTTTTTTTTTATATATTTGTGGCCAATGTGTCACAAAAAGTGGTCATGCTCACACCTCATTTTGCCCCAACTTTTACTCCTTGCTACTACTTTTCCAAAAGAATCAAAACATATATACAATCAGTCTATTTTTTTCTTGATATTTACATGGAGAAAAACCACCCCCAAGATCAGAGACCTAGCTTTGCCTCCCGTACCTAGGGTCGTTGTTCCGGCAGTGTAAAACTACATGGGCTTACCACTTGCACCCAGGGAGTCGAAGTCTTTTAAGGAACCGTTTGGCTGATACCTAAAACGAGGTTTCTAATCTGGTTTTGGGTGAAAACCCAATTAGGATACAAAAAACCAAACTTTTAGTCTGTTTTGGATGCCAAAAACATAGTTTTGCTTAATCACCCAGTACCAGTTTGGCCACTTTCCTGCAAAAACAGTGGAAAATGTGTATGTGTTTTTCTTTTTTTGAAAAAATTGATCGTTCAGCCATTTTCCAGCCAGCCACAGACTGAAAAATAGATTTTTTACGAGTTTTGAATGGCCAGTGAATTTTTATTTTATTGTGTTTTTTTTTACAAGTTTAGATTGTCTTGCCATTTTTCAGCCAATGGCTGGTAGGATGGCCTCTTGTTTTCATGTTTTGATATTCCAGCCAGCCACCGGCTGGGAAATAGCTGGGATGGTACCATCCCCAGCCATTTTCTGACTGGTGGTTGGCTGAAAAATTGCTAGCATTATTTTTTTTTAATTTTTAGATTTTTTAAAGTTTTTAATAACCAAAAACCTGAATCAGCAAAACAGGTTAACAATATGTTTTTTGGCAAATCAGGTTTTTCCAAAACCAAGTTTTTAGGCAGAAACCTGTTTTTTTTTCAAAACCGGGTTTGGCCCCTTATCATCCAAATGCCCCCTTACAGAGGGAGTACACCTAGCTTAGGGAGTGCACCTAGCTTTGTCTGTGCGACAAGAGATGACTTTGGTAGGTTTCAAATCGTTCCATGTCAGGTGACAAACTATAATCTTTTTTTTAAAAGGCAAGCTGGGGTTAGGCAGACCCTACCAGTTATACAACTATACCATTGGGTTTTGAACATGCAACATCCCAACACAAGGTGACGTGCAGTAGCTGCTCCTACCAGACAAGCACAGCTCAGTTGGTAACAAACTATAATCTTTTCTAACCAAGAAGATGGAGCCCTCTTACCAACCGGGTCTCCGCAATTGTTTGGTAGGAGCTGTTAGTGCAAGTCACCATGTGTGGTATGGTTGCAAGTTCAAAACCCAATGGTATGTTGTGTAACTGGTGGGGTCTGCCTAACCCTAGCTTGCCTTTAAAAAAAAAAAAGATTGTTCAAATTATAAAGTGAACACTTTTTGCTTAATTATTGAAAAAAATATACAACAATCTTCAACTTTAGAAAAAGGTGATTCAGTGCCCTTGGCAGATCTTTGATATGATACTTCCAACACAAATGATGGATCCACTGTTGGCAATCACCCATCGAAAAGATGGACGGTGCACAACTGACATGATGTCATTGAGTCGGACGCACAGTGTGATGCCATTAGAGCATCCATCAAAGCCAACCTTTTGCCTGAATTTGGATAATGCAGATGCGTTCTACTTCTGTACTGTTCCTCCACTTTCTGAATTAATAGAAATAGGGCTGTCAACTGGTCGGGTTTGTGCTGGCACTACTAGAAATCAAACCTTTACTGATGCTAGCGTCACTAAAAGGTTTTACTGGATCAGACTTTGACTGGGATCGCACAAATAAAACTCGGTCGGGTCGGGTACCGGACCCAATTGCGTCGGACGAAGATGAATCCCAAACCGAATTCGTATAATTTAAAAGGTGTTTAAAGTATATATTTTTAATCTGATTGGACATGTGCATAATATTAGCATACGGTCATAAATTGATTTTTTACAAGTATGTGTCCTCGTGTCCTAATTTTCACAAAGATCATGTATCCATTATTTGTATGCATATTGCATGCATCTATGCCTACTTGGCAGAGCTTGTGATCCATTTTTATTCATGCAATAATTCAAATTCTGGACGTGCATTCAGTATTTCTTAAATATATATATTTTTTACCAACGGGGCTCCCCTTGTCTGGCAGGAGCAGTTAGTGCATGTCACCTTGTGTTGGGACGTTGCATGTTCAAATCCCAAAGGTACTAGTTGTATAACTGGTACGAGTCTGCCTGACCCTAACTATATCTGTCATTTTTTTGGGTGATTTACATATAGGCACCTAAGTTATGGCGAGTCTGGTGCAAGATAATTGCACAAATATTTGTGCATTAAGCGCCTGATTGCCCTAAGCCCTGTCCTCAAGCGGGAGGTTGATCAGGCGCTTAATGCAGAAATAATTGTGCAATCATATTGCACCTGATCTTTTCACACGTATGACATATTTACATCTAGTGCTTCAGCTTTTTAAATATTTAAGATAATGCCAATCATTTTAAGAAATTGCTCAAATAATCACCGGAGTTGCTTTTCTAGTTTCTCTATAGAATAATACTTTTTTTTTTGAGGATCAAACTGGGGGACTAAGGTCCCCCACCTTCACCTTTCCAATAGACTAGTCTCACTGATGGTTATACAATCAAGCAGTTATTCACTCACCCATACCAGCAGAGTTTGAGGGGTGAGCCCTCGGAGTTTTACGCCGACATAAACGGAGACAGTATGTATTTCAGGTGGAGCCACCGCAGCTAGGTCTCTGCGTCTGGAGTGGTTTATCGGAATAAAAAAATAATGTTATTCCAAAAGATAAGTGCAAATAAGTTGTTTCAAAAGATAAATTTAACACATCATCAACCTTCCCCCAATGTTACTTGTCCGAAGAAAGTAAGAGATCATTTCTCATTTGTCATCAGAATAATTTCTCAAAAAGGGTGGTAGTCATCTTAAATATGGGACAACTGATGTGCATAGACGGAAAAAAAAATGTATCATAGGTTAGGTATTTGTATGTAAATTATCTCATTTTTTATTAATCTTCATGAAAAAATTGATTTTGAAATTAGTTGTGCATTGTAAGTTTGTAACCTAGACCAGATTGAACAGTAGACATGGTTAACATGAAAGATGAACAATCATTTGGAGAATAAAGTCACCAATGTAAGGTCGAGATAGATATATAAGATGAGAATCACAAGAAGGAACAGCAGTCTAGGGATTGCTGCCAATAGAAACCTCACTAGGGCTGACAACGGGTCAGGTACCTGAGCCATCAGGGTGTACCCGAACCTGTTCAAATAACAATTTGTCATGTTAGAGTTGGGGTTGGGGTTTTTCTAGGTCACGGAAATAAGATCTAAAACCCGAATCCATACAATTTCAGAAGTTTACACTTATTAAAATTACATATAAAACACTCACTTTGGGTATTGACAAAAATAATAACCCAAACCCAGCTCACATATTCCTCAAGTCAGGTTTGGGTTGATTCGAATATTATTCAAGTCGATACTTTTTATGTTCATACCTGAGAATTTGGGTTCGAGCCTACTCAGATGATACCCGGTACAAACTCAACCCATTGACAACCTTAAGTTCACATAAAAATTGACTAAGTATGGCATAAGCAAAGGACAGTGCACCATTTGTTCGACAATAAAACATTCTCCAGTGACCATGAACTAAGAATGCATCTGAATTAGGGGTGTCAACAGGTCGGGTCTGACCTGGACCAAACCCTATAGGGTTCTATGGTGACAAATAAGAAGACGCGATTAAGACCCGGGTCGGGAACTGAAGGCCCAATTAATACATGGACCCAAGTCTGGTTCATGTAATTCTTATCGAGTCCAGGTATGGTTTTTCATATAGTGAACCTGATTAGACCCGGGTCCAGACCCGATACCATACCCAAAAATCGGGACCAAGTCTGGTTTCGCTTGGGTTCGAACCAAACCCGACCCATTGACACCCCTAGTAAAAATGATAAAATATATTACGTTATCGGGTATGGTCTGAGTCTGATTCATGTAGTTATTATCAAGCCTGGGTATAGTTTCTCTTATAGTAGACCCGATTAGGTCCGGGCCTGATACCATATCCGAAAATCTGGTCCAAGCTTGGTTCCACCCAGGTCCTAACCAAACCCGACCGGTTGATACCCCTAATTTGAATACCTTAGACACAACATTCAACTTTGGATCTGGCATGGGCCATATGCTAGGTCCGAGATTTAGGATTTTGGATCACCAATCTAAGATCCGCCATTTCTCTTAAGATTCATTGTTTTCTGGCTCGAGGGGGGGGGGGGGGTCAGTAAGGATGTAAATGGTTCGGATTCATATCCGATGTGACCAATACCATATTTCACTAATCATATGTTGACTAAGAAGATTCAAATTCGGATGGTGAAAGCCTCATACCAGATATCTTTTTTTAACATGTAAATGAAATCAAATATCCAACAAGTTTAAATATTTGTCAAATCCGGTTACAAAAAGTCAACACCATATCTACATCCAATTATAATCGGATATGGTGTTGGCTTACCAAATACAACTAAACGTAATAGAATTCGGTTATACCAGATAAAATCTGATTCATTGACATCCCTAGGGGTCAGACTAAAGGTTCATGATTTGAGAACAAAAAATAACTGTACTGTACTGGTAAATTGACCCAATTATGTAAAAATTGTATGTTTTTTTGAGATTTAAAATCACAAATATCTGATATTGTTAGGACCTTTTTACCTTTAATAACGGCAAATTTAGCCCTTTTTTCAATAAAATTGTACCACCGGTTGGCTATGTCCAACACCCACTTAAATCCAGAATCATAAGTTTTTTTATGCGAAACGCTCATGAACTCACATAAATTTATTTACGAAATTTTGGTAAACTGAAACCACCAAAATCACAAATATCTTACGCTTTCGCATATACGTCAATATTTCATATAAATATATTTGCAAATATCCTACTTTTTCTTATATACTTCCTAAAATTATATAAATTTATGTGCAAAATTCCAGATATCACAAATATCATACTTAAATATTTGCAAAATTATAACAAATATGCAATAATTTTTTTTTGTGAATTCCTCAAATCATATATAAACCCACTAATTTCGTAAATAGTTTACTTTTTCGTATAGATTGCATGCTCTTGCATGAAGTTATTTGTGAATCTCTAGATATTATAAATATTATAATTAAATATTTATAAAATTATGGCAAATATATGATATTTCTTATTTTTTACGAATTTCTTGAATCATATATAAACCTATTGTGGTCCCCAACCTGTTTATTTTCACATAATCTAAGGCTTTTTTTTACTTTTCTCCCTAATCAGTGGTCTCTAGCCTGCTTCCCTTTCGACACCTAATATCGACAAAGTTTTTCAACTCATTTCCGTATATCATACTTGTTCACATATACGTTTCAAAATCTTGTAAAGTATATTTGTGAAAATCCTATTGATTGACAAAAATTAGACAGTTTTGCAAAATTGTTTCTTCATGTATAGGCAAGTCAATATGATTAATATAGAATTAAATACAGTTGGTTTGCACAAAATCAGATAGCTTGAAGTTTAACAATTACAAAGTTACATTCAATACATGAGCTCCATTACAAAGCTATAGTCAAAGTTTACCTTGATCCATTCAATTACAAAGTTTAACTTGATCCACCAAATTATAAATATAAGTTTAACTTGATCTATTAAAAATGTGCATAATTGTACACGTCTCAGCGAGTTAGACAGACATTTCCGACACCTCTCTAATCAATGTCTCCACCTTTTCATTGTGTTTTGCACCTTTAGAAGATCTTTTCTTCATGTGCTTGTAGAACTTAATCATACACTTTCTTATATTTGTGACATTTTGCTGAAAATAATCCTTTATTAGCAAACAACTTAATACAATGAACATCTCAAACTAATTAATGAACAACCGATATATAAACACATATATGTGTTAAGTTTAATCTTCAGTTTTTGCCAAAGTACTACATATACTGCATGATAAATATATCACAGTCATATCTGTAAAACGAGGAAATACCAAGTGAAAAACATGTACATGTACAAAATGAGTTAATAAACAAATGCAAAGTAATTACTCATTCTCTTGTTGAGGAATATCCTCAATCCTCTACGTCGTCCAATCTTTGTAACAGTCAAACCCAAATTGCGTTAAAAAAATGAAACTGCAATACATATGCAAAAAAACGAGATAACAACCATACACAAAAAAAGAGATAACAAACATACACACAAAAAAAGTATATTATTGAGAAGGTTATGCTATTGTACTGTTTGTTTGAAGTTTTTATCTGCTAAATATGTGTTTGGCGTAAAATTGTACAGCCTGGAGTTCTTTTTCTTCATGTACATTTCTCAAAAAACCTAGTGCTTGTTGCCATAGTTGAAAGGAACTGAGAGCTGCAACATAAATATAGTGTAATCAAATTATGCACATGAAAATATATTTATAAGTATGAAAAGTTGTGTAAAAACATATATTTTTAGCATCAAGAAAATGATACAACATGTCGTTGCTTTCTAAGCGATAGCTACCTTTTAGTTGAGATCATCTGCTATGAATAGACAAGGTTTACTAGTTAGATTTTATTAATCGGTGGTAAAACAATATAAATATCGATTTTATAGTTCATAGAGAAATACGGGGTAAGGTAAAAGATCTTTGACAAGTTATCCATTTTCTTGTTCTCGTTGTGAGTCACTTGGAGTCTTTCTACGAATCTTGCTAGATGATATATAGTAAATCTAGCGTGGTAACAAAAGAACAAACAAAATTATGTATAAATATAATAAAAAAATAAATAAATTAACTTGCAAAATTAACACTTACATCACTTACCAAGAAAGTTTGGTTACCAAACTCATGCTCTTTTGACTCTGGGGTGTTATCTTCTATAGCTTTTTCTTTAACTTATCCTTAACAACAAAATAAATTATATATAATTAATACCAAATATATATGCAGGATTCAAAAAATTATAGATTGTGCAAATAAAATATTACTTAAGAGTGTATGCCAATGCCTAGTCCTTATTGGGAACAAGCATGGTAACACAAGATGTCTTTTACGCCCAAGTGAGAGATGTAAGGTTATATGACCATAAGACATTCTTTAAGACGACCACCTCAAAGGTTGCACCTACCAACAACTAGGCCATGTAGACATGTGACAGATAAACTTTAACAGACATAGAAAATATGGTTACAGTGTCAAGTTCAAGGGTTGTGACTCTTTGGGGTTGAAGGGACACTTCTCCTATGTCCCAATCTAACCCTCTTTTAGGAATGCAAGAAAAGCCCTAGGAGCTGGTTCTAAAGAAGATGAAAGTGCACATAAGTATTTCTTGGATTATCGATTTTTTTGGATATAAAAAAATCACTCTAAAAGACTAAGAGATTGTGATCAAAGAACAATCCGAGATTTCTTAAGAGAACACACATTCGACCTTGGGTTCACCCTTCCACGAGTGCATAAAAAGTGCTAGCGAAACCATGCTGGATATCTTCGTAGTGCTCATGGTGCATGATCGGCCCATTATTGTAATAGTCCTAGTGAAATCTAACAAATATCAACAAGATTTTGAAATATCAAAATATCATGAATTTATTGTAATATTTTCAAAACCTGTATAATTTTGAGAAAATCATCCCATTTTAAAATATATCACATATTTTGAAAATATCAGGATTTTATAATAATATTAACCTGATATAATCATTTTGATATATTTTATGTTTATAACACTACAAGAAAAACCGAGAGTAGCGACAGATATTTGTGATGGATTTTTTTCATTGCAAATTAGCGACAGACTTAGCGAGAGAACATTATCCGTCGCCAATCTTTAAAATATTTTTGAAATTAGCGACAATACAAATTCTCTCTCAAATCCGTCGCCAATTATCGACAGATCAACAATAAAAAAATTTTGTCGCAAAAACTGTAGGAAATTAGCGAGGGATTTTTTTCGTCGCTAATTCATCGCTAATTAGCGACAAAAAAATTCTCTCACTAATTCCGTTGCTAATTTTCGATTTAAACCGTCCCACCTAAGGCGCAAAATTTTTCCTCTCTCCCCGTTCGAAATTTAAACTGATGTTTGATTTGAACCATTCCCAAATGAGCGCTCTTGTGAGCAATTTCTCTGCCTCTGTCCTAATCTTCCCCTTCGGCCCCATCAGATCCTTGGCGTCGAGGAGGTCAAGCGACCACTGGCAAGGCTCGCTGGACGATCCCGCTGGCCGATAAAGCAGAGCCTCGTGCTCGCCGTTGTAAGGCTCATCGAACAATCCCATTGGCCGATGTCGACCGCTGCGATGGCCGTCGAGCCGTCGCCCAACTTCGACGCAGCAGAGGGTGGGGGAATATCGATGAAGGGCATGCGGATCGCGGGGCGGCCGCTGTACATGGACATGCAGGCGACGTCGCCGGTGGACCCGCGGGTGCTGGACACGATGCTTCCCTTCTTCCCTGGCCGCTTCGGCAACCCTCATTCTCGCACTCACCTCTACGGCTGGGAGTCTGGTCACTTCCACGCCACCTACCTCCCCGTCGGCTCCGACAGCCTCCTCGACCTCGACCGCCTCCGCGACGCCATTCGCCCCGACACCGACCTCGTCTCCGTCATGGCCGTCAACAACGAGATCGGTCCATTCTGACCTCTGCGAGACCCAATCGAAGATCTTGGGGCCGAGGGAGTACGACTTCCTAGGATCTGGTGGTGGGTCGTCTTCCTCCTCCGCTGTCGCCGACGAATGGGTCCAAGTTCGACCTATTGCTGCCGGAATACCGCCCGACAGGGAGCAATTATTTTTTTTTAAAATTTATCGACGGATTAATGACGGATATTATCCGTCGCTAATTTAAAATAGCGAAGGACTCGCGACGAATATTATCCATCGCTAATTTAAAATAGTGACAGACTCGCGATGAATCATTTCCGTCGCTAATTCATCACAAATTAGCAACAGATTAACGATGGATAAGTTTTGTCGCTACTTAGCGTCGAAAAATTCGCGATGAAAGCTATCAGTCTCTAATCCGATGCTAATCTGTCGCTAAAATGTTTAGCGACGAATTAACGATGAATTTAGGTCATCGCTAATCCACAGGTTTCTTGTAGTGTAAATTATATTCTATTTTATGCATTCCTTATATAATTGTAAATTTTAAATATATTGATATTTTGCTAAAATTTTCCCCAGAAAATAAAGCTTTTTCAAATATGGCTAGATTATCCCACACGCACCAAGAAAATCCTGAAACCGAGATTTGTAACTGGGGCGAGTTATATCTTGAAATTTTGAACAATTGTGAAATGGACTAGCAGCAATTTAGCATGAATGATATTTTTTTTTTTAAATTTATGTGTATGGTTTCAGGTCCAATGACACGAATACGTGGTCATTTGAACTCAGGCAGAAAGGATTAATGAAGAATAACTTTTTAATTTTCACACGAGTAACAACCACCTCATGTTTTTTTTCTTCCTAAATTTATTAGTGATAAATATATATCTAATGATAGAACAGCCGCATTGAATTAATAACACTATACTTGCATGCAATAAGTTTAGAATAACTCAATTTTTATTAATTAACAATTAATACAGAAAATTCTTAATAAAAACGGCATCAATAAAAGCCATGGAATCAAACTTGTGTTGGCCTCATAATTTGTTAGAATAACAATAATAAATTCAATGTCAATAAATCCTGTGTACATTCAGAGGGTCAATGAAGCAAAATATATTAATTGAGATTTATTAACAATTTAATATAATAGAAACCTAAGTGATAAGAATTGCATATGTTTTTTATTTTGTGTGTGTGGTGCGGACAATGGCTTTAACACGCGTCACGTTCTGATTGACACGTAATATTTTTAAATTATTTTTTGGCCGATTGAAAATGATTCACTTAGAACCTGAATTGTACCGATACAGGTCCGATTCCGATACTGACAACATTGTATTTGTTACAATCTTTTGTACGTACAATCTAGTTGGGATCTGCTGATGCAAGTTGTTTTAAGTTCATCATTTTCAGTTGAGAGAGAATTGACTCTTGTTCTAGTTTTTAATGATTTTTTTTTAAACATTTATGGCTGTTGATTTTTCAATCGTGGAAAAAAACTGCTCCTGCACTGGAATCCCAATCAAATGGAATATATATATATATATATATGAGTCCGTGCTAAAACCCATTTGGTGCTAAATGGGTTTTTCTGGCTTTTTTTTTGTTTTGTTTTTAAATTTTGACCGTACAGATGTGATCTATGTATTTGATTTTAGAGGGATCAGCTCTTGAAGCGATTGAGTTCAACGCATGGGTGGGTTTTTATGAAGTTCGAAAAATCAACGGTCCAAAATCTTTGTAAATTTTGGAGGCTCCAAACATCATTTTTTTCATCAAAAACACATGATCCAGGTGTGGATTCTTAGTAAATCGAGAACACATGATCCCCCAACACATTTATGGGGGCAGAACTCCATAAAAAGCATCAGAGAAGCCTGAAAAACCCATTTAGCAGGAGGTTCAGCACCAAATGGGTTTACCACGGACCCATTTTCCTATATATATATATCACATTCATGGGTCAGATTTACTAAAAAAAAAAAAGCTGTATGTACGTGTGTCCCATTAATTACACAAAACATAAGTTCTGGAATTTGGCAATTTCAGTGGGTTTGGTAACTTTCATTAAATTATCTTTACTTTTAGTTAACATCCGAGTAGCGGTAGCTCTCAATAAGATAAGTAATATATAAATATAAAAACGATTTTGTCAACGCCAAGCACCAGTGGTCTAGTGGTAGAATAGTACCCTGCCACGGTACAGACCCGGGTTCGATTCCCGGCTGGTGCAATTTTTGTGTGTCTTTTTTTCTTTTTCCTAGTTTCCCCTTGTTTTTTTTTTTAAATATTATAATTAATAAAAAAACTATTTTGATATTTTAATTTGAATTTTGTTATTAAAATATTAACATATGAGCCGTACGAATCATTGTTGGAATCCACGTATCCAAGCGTGTCACCAGGGACATGCCAAAATGGTGTGTCCCTGTGACACAGCTGGGAACCATGACACTATCATTGATCGAAGTTTTTTTTTGGAGAAATTTTCAAAGCCACACCTGAGTTATTAACTACGATAAAAATTATGCTCTGTTAATTAAACTCATACTTTCATCAATTTAACTTTTAGCCTAAGTTAAGGTTCGAGGATAAATTCACTAATTTACCTTCAAAACTTTTTTTCTTTTGTTAAGCTAAGTGTGGTAAGCTCTTCCTCTTGCCCACCATTTGTGGATTGCTATGGATTTACCCACAACACATCTCATCACATCACATGGGCTGCCACAATAAGAGTTTACTCCATCTTTCTTCCACTATTATTTTCACCTCTCTTGCTCTTGGGTTTGGTGGACCACCCCCCTCTTTCTCTCATCTGGTCAACCACCTCTCTCTCTCTCTCTCATTTTCTCACATTTTCTATTTTGTTTTTTATTTAGAATCATATCAAAACTTCTCGTAGGCAACATTTTCTTTTCCTGTGAAATTTTTTCTTGACGCCAAACATGAGTGTTTGAATATGAATAAATTTTGGAGAAATGAAATTCTAATTACCATATTCACTTGTTTGGATTCATTTGTGTGTGTGTGGCAATTAGAATTTCAAATCTCTTAAAATCTCTTATTAGAGTTCTCACTTGAAGAGGTGAGAACTTTAATTCTCATAGCACTAATCAAGGCACCTGCCGTGGTTCTTTGTCTTCCTTTCCTCCTCTCTCTCTTCTCTCTCCTCCTCCTTCTCTTCCTCTTATCCCCTTTCTCTAAACCGAAAGCAAGTAGAAGAAAAGAGAGACACAACAAATACGTTGTTCAACACTCTTGGTCTACATCCACGGTAAAGTAATCTCTATTTTTGCTCAACTTTTGTTTCCTTTAGTTTACATTTTATATCACCATCTCCACTGTTATAGATAGGATTAACTTTCCTTTGTTACTAACCATTTTCTTCTTTTGATAGGACTCTGCAGGATGAGATGTGATACACGAGAATTTTCTATAATATTTCTTAGAAATAAAGATGCCATTTATAGTTTTAGTTCTTATTTGGGTTTTAATTTGGATCTAGGATGGATGTCGGATAAAATATGACCCAACTGACATTCTTAAATTCATATACAATTTAATATTCTAATAATTGGATCTTTAATATTCTAATAAATAAATCTCAATTTGGACTGGAATTTGTTTTGAATCTCAATTTGAATTAAATATGGATTTGAATTGCAAATGGATTACACATGAATCTGAATTTGGTAGTAAATTGAATTTGGATTTTATTAAACATGAATTTGAATTTGAAATGCAATTGAATTTGGATTTAATTGAATATGAATATAAATTTAGAATTGAAATGAATTTGATTTGGAGTTTATTTAGAACTTGGACCCATAGGGTAGGACAACCCTACGTGGATCTCTCTTGGGTATTGGATCCAATTATGGGGTAGATCCAAATAAGTCAAAGTAATCCAAGGGAGTGAGACGTCCCCACTTACTTTCTAAATTAAACTAGTTATATGGTAAGGAGATCCTAATTAAATATACCATTAGGAATCTTAATTAGATAGAATTTAATGTAAGAAGGCATGTATATGAGAATTTAAAGTATACTTTAAGGAAGGTCACAAAGAAGGCAAGTTTGGAAAAAAATTACTCCCACACATTTTAGAGAGTCCACATTAGAGGAGGTTTTAAAAACAAATTAAGTTTCTATTTCCTTGATGTGAAAAGTCAACACCTCTATAAAATAGAGAGAGACCCTCACACACCCCCTATCTCCCTATTCTTTTATTTGTTTCTTTTTCTCTTCTTCTCTCTCTCTTCACACCCATTGGGAGGAGACACCATTAAAGAGAGGTTGCTACATATTAGAAGTATAGCTGCTATTGGAAGGAGGTTCCAACCTTGAGAAGAGTACACTTGATCCATTGGTCCATCTTCCATAATTTTTTAAGGTGTTCCTAGTTCCAATAGATCTTGATTAAGGTAGAAATATTCTAATTATGTGTGTGCATAGTGTCAAGATGCATATTATATGCATGTTGTGTAGGATCCACGTATGCATGTTAAAATATTCATATCAATCATGTATATTACATAGGACTGATATGACATGGATCATAATAGGTCAAAGTTCTAAAATAAATTTTGGTGAAAATCGATTTTGGAGCAATGAACGTATTTTTTTCTTCATAAAAATGATGTTGATAGTATAGATTTGTATGTAATATATTAAATCCTTGTTAAATCTAATATTGGATGTATAAATATGAATTAATATTTAAAAACTCTAATTATACAAAAATCAATTGAAGGTGTTTTGATGTCTTTTTGAGAAAATAGGGTTATACTATTTCAAATTTATAGTTTAGCTTATGATTCATGTATGAACAACATATAGAGATTTGAATTCATGTTGTATATGCTATCACTTGTATATAAATGCTTTAAAATATAAAATCCTTATTGAAAAGATCAATTTTGGTGTATAGATATCTTATTTTGAGAAAATCAAGTTTTCTTATGAAAATACATTGAATCTTGCATGTTATTCATATTATGAATTTGATCTCATTGATTACAACATGTTAGGATGTGTATATGCATGTGTATGACATGTTTATATTGAATCAAAGTCATAAATTATATGTTTAAGGTGTTTTATTTATGAAAAACATGTATTTAATTATATATTTGTTAAAAAAATATTTTGTCTTGTGATTTCTATTATGATCAGTTTTAAAGAAATTTATTATTTTCCAAAATGGTGAATCTAAAAATTCTTAAAATTTTAGAGAGATGTTTCAATCTTATAGAAGCAATCCTATAAAAAAAATTGGATTCATTTGAGGTCTGAATTAGAAGATATAACCTCTGCAAGTCAGAACAAAATTTCTATTCTGACAGAAGTTTTGTAATGGTTGCATATTTTTGTTAATTTTATTTCTCTCAATTTGTTCTATGTTTATGGCTAATATTTATATATATATATTAGTTTATATAATTAAGAACACATAATAAAAAACTTGTGCACAAATTCATTACATTTTGTGAATTAAAAATAGTGAAGGATTATTTCAGAAATTAAAATTTATGGAACATCGTCTATCCAAGAACATGAACGGACTGTAGTGTGTAGATTTTAATGATCAGTTGAGATAAAGTTTAGACCTGATTTCTTTTGAATTTTTTTTAGATACACCCAATTAACTATAGAAAAATTTACAAAATTTATTTCATTTTGTAAATTCGTTGATTGATGGTTCTTGTGTAAAGCAAAACTGAACAGATCTGTTATGTGAACAAAAAACCAGTTTCAGTAAAAGATTCTTTTTTTCCTAATCCAAAATAATATTGGACCCAGGTTTTCGGCTGTAGATAGCTAACACATCTATGCATCTAATATAAAAAATTTAGATTTTAATTCATTATATTCTAGGCATGACAGCATTTACACTGACTGATAAATTTTGTCCATGCAATTCCGAATTGAAACTCTTGTTTGCATACTTGTCATGGTTTAGAAAGTATACCGGTTAGATAGGTCTGAGTTTCAGAGCTGGACCAGATGAACATACACACTATTAGAGTGCAATGTGTAGACCAGTTAGACAGTTGTGCCTATACTTAGGATCATGTATTGATTAACATGCTGTAAATTTTCTGTATTATGTTAAAATGGATTGTATGCTTAATTAATATGCTTATATAATTACATGATATGCAACATGAACTTATGATATGCAAGATGATGTTATGATATGCATCATGATGATATATATTGTTGTTATATGCTATGAGACATGATATGCATATTTGCACAAGTGAATGCTTATAAATGAGCCTATGGTTTGAAGAGCCGATTTAGTGCTATGAGAGCACAAATTTGATATATTTATTATTCTTATGTTATGATGTATTGTAAGACATGAAGAGACATGCATGCAAATGTTAATAAATGAATTTTAGTTCAAAAGAATCAACATGGTACTATTAGTGCACAAATGTACCTTGGGTGGCATGCACAATGATGTGCATATTCTAAATGAAGAATGAAGAATGATGAATGATGATGTACATGTTCTAAATGGATAATGATGCACAATGATATGCATGTGTAAACTGAATAATGATACTTGGATGATGATGCACTTTTAACTACTTGGGGGATGATGTCCTTTGACTGATCTGGGTGATAATACCCTTGATTAACTTGTCTCGCTAAGGTGATGATGCTCGATGATGCCACACAATGGTTGCTTAAGGTGATGATGCTCTTGGTCGCTTGGATGATGATGCCCTTGATTGATTTGGATGATTAAGGTGATGATGCTCGATGTTGCCCCCAAAAATATGTGTATACCATGTTAATAAAATATAAATTGTGTAAGGGTGAAAATAAACATGGTATAGCCTTTAAGTTCGATATTTATTGGTAATAGTACCCACAAGGGGATTCATGAGGAAACTTAAATGGATTGCAAGTAATACGTTCATGTATTCAAAAGTAAGTGATAGTATGGAAGATAAAAGCTACATCATATACTATGCATTGGTTCATGTATCACATGTGATTGCAAGTACATCAGAATTGGTTTACGTACCATGACATTCTCTAAGGTTGAGGTTTGTTTGATTTATGTCTCAATATTTCATATGAATAATCAAGAACCTATTTTTGTTTTTTGGCATGTTGTATAAATGTATTGACTATGTATATTTTGTGGAATGCTTTGTGATGATTATATTGCAGTATACATGTTATAAATGATGTTTGATAACATGTTCTTAATGAGGTAATTATTATTTTTTGCATATATGTGAAATGAATGTATATGCCTATATATAATTGGTTCTATACTATTATTATGTTTTCTATTGAGTCTCGATGAGTCTGATCCTAATTATTAAATATATAGGCATGGATTGAAAAGCCGAAGGGATGACAGGATGTCGTGGGCAGTGTCAGGAGCCAAATATTTTCAATTCTTGAGATTATGTTTTGAAAAATATTTATGATTTATTTATACTTGATCTACTCTGTTGAATTTATTATTTGTGTAAGGACTGAATTGATTTAAACAATAAATTTTATGATCCTTTGATTCAATCTTGTGTTAAGTAAATGACCTATAACTTTTCTAAGATTTTAACCAAAAGTAAAATTATGTTTTTGATGTTTATTAAATAATTTTCTTTATGGAATATGGTCAAATCACTTTTTGTCTGTGGTTATTTCAAACTGGGCCTGGTACTTGGAAGCTAAGACACACACACGCTTGCACTCACGTGAGCCGTCTAGTAGTTGGTACAGTTAGAGCGTAGCCATTGGTAAGCCCATTGCATCATTATATATTGAAATCAATGTTTTAAAAAAGAATCTTGTATTTTCGGGTTAAAATTTTTGGGGCATTACATAAGATGAGTTGACTAAATGATCTTGCTCGCTATTCACGTTGACGTTGTTTTGAATTGTTCGAAATGAACTGGCTGAGCTGAACAAATGATCATGTGCATCATTTGTATTTGTAACAACATGTAGTTGGGATGAGCTGGACAAATGGTCCAGCGTATCATTTGTAATAGTCTATGGTAAATGGGTAAGGTTGGTTGGATCATATCTGATAATACCCCCCCTTCAAGCTGGGTGTGGGGGAAATCCACAACCTAAGCTTGGTTCTTAGAGAATAGAAAACCACCTTGGTAAGGGGTTTTGTAAAAATGTCTGTGACTTGAGCATGAGCGTGGACGAATCGAGTTTCTAATCGTTGTTGAGCCACTTTTTCACAAACAGAATGATAATTTATCTCAATATGTTTAGATCGATTATGAAAAGCATGATTAACAGACATGTGAAGAGTTGGCATGTTGTCACAGAAAATAGTAGGAGCCTGTGGGATGAAAAGTCCAAGGTCGCGTAGGATGAACGCGATCCAAGTTAGTTCGGCTATATAGATGTGAGGGCACGATATTCAGCTGCGAAGCTAGATCAGGCAACCGTATGTGGTTTCTTTGCACTCCATAAAATATACTTTCTTCCTAGATTAATGCAATAACCAATAGTTGATCATCGAGTAATAGGGTAGCCGACCCAATCTGCATCAAAAAATCCATATAAGACCAAAAGATTGCAGGCAAGAAATTGAATGACATAGTGAATATTTCCCTTAATGTAACGTAAGATCCATTTAATCAACTGAAAATGATACTTTGTAGGAGCATGCATAAACTGACAGACAAAGTTAACATTGTAGGAGATGTCTAGTCGTGTATTGAAGACTCCCAACAAGGCTTTGGTAAAACCGAATGTCTTCAAATGTTTCATCCTGTAGAGGTGAGTGAGGTCATCCAATCATAGGTATAGAGATAGGCCTGTAATCAAGCAATTGTGCTTTTTCTAAAATTTCATAGGCATATAGAGTTTGATTTAGAAATAAGCCTTCATGGAAGTGTCGAACTTGAATGCCAAGGAAATGGTGAATGATCCCCAAATCTTTCGTAGCAAACTCATGGTTGAGTTTATCAATAACTGTATCAAGAAATCGTGGGCTGCTACTATAATATCATCTACATATAGTATAAGGTAGATAGACCCTTGATTGTTGTTGCAGATGAAAAGAGATGAGTCAACAACACTATAGTAAAATCTCATAGCCAATAAGAATATACTAAATTGGTCAAACTAGGTTTTGGAAGATTGTCGAAGACCATAGAGAGCACATCTCAGTTTGCACACATAATCTCGATGATTAGGGTTTCAAAATTTGGGTGGCTGTTCTATGAATATAGAGTCATCTAAAAATCCATGCAGGAAATTATTTTTAATGTCAAGTTGTCAGATTTTTCATCCTTTAGCTAGAGCTATAGAGATGATAATTCTAATGGTGGTTGGTTTAATGACGGGTGAGAAGGTTTCAAGAAAATCGATGCCAGATAACTGAGTGAAGCCCTTAGCAACAAGGCGATCTTTTAAACGTTCAAGAGAGCCATTTGCTCACAATTTGGTCTTAAAGACCCACTTGCATCCAACGAAGTTCATGTTAGAATCTTTTGGAACAAACACCCAAGTGTGCATTTGTTGCAGAGCATGTGTTTTATCTTACATTGCTTGATGCCAACCAGGATGTTGTAATGCAATTTTGACACTATTAGGTTTAGTGGGAATGTCAATCCTGGCTAGAAAATATTTAGGGTCGGGCTTCACGATTCCAAGCTTCTCACAAGTCATCATGTTATGGGTATTAGAGGATGGGATATTGTTATCATTTGAAGCAGAATTGGATTCAATAATGTTCAGACCAATGTGAGTAATATCATCTTGCCCTGCGTAATTGGTATGTTGTTCAAAACCAGCGACAACATGATTTTGATATCCTTGAACTCCTTGAACATGTTCCCCTTGTTGCCTATCATCCTCGGTGGCATCTGTAAATGATGTGAGATCATATTCAATATAGGTTTGATTTTTATAATCAACATTGACGATAAGTGATTGAGTCTGTTGTTTGTTTTGATGATCAACATTCTCAAGACCTAAAACCCATTAAAAAAATATAGCTGCTTCACTGTAATTACCTAAGCCCTGAGTATCCTTTCGAAATGGCAGATTGAGTTCATCAAATATGATGTGTCTGCTTATGTACATGTGTCAGTTTCAAGATGTAGGCATTGATAACCCTTATATGTTTCACTATATTGCATGAAGATACAAGGTAATGACCTTGGTTCAAATTTATGTTTCGCATAATCTCGAAGATGCGGATAACTTCGAGATCGTAAAATTTGCATGTAAGAGTAGTCTGGCTTCTGGTTGAATTTTTTTCAAAGGAGAGATCATGCATAGAGCTTATGTAGGGATTCTATTTAAAAGCCAAGCGGTGGTGAAAAAGGCTTTAACCCAAAATTTAAGAGGGATCCCAACATAAAACATCATGGAGAGGCTTAGTTCAACAATGCTTTGATGCTTTCTTTTGACACGTCTATTTTGTTCACGTGTTTTAGGACATGACATTTTATGGTGAATGTCATGATCTCTTAAATATTTCTAAAAATGAGCACCAATAAATTCACCTCCATCGTCTTATTGAAAGATTTTGATATTTTTCTGAAAATGGTTATTAATCATCTTATGGGATTCACAAAACCAAGCAAAGAATTCATATTTTGATTTCAAAGGATAGACCCATGTGAATCGTGAATAATCATCAACCAAAACAACATAGTACTTAAAACCTTGAACAAAAATAATTGGGGTTAGACCCCATAAATCATAATGCACCTTTTTAAATGGTTCGCTATAAACAGACATAGATGTAGGGTAAGGGAGACGACAAGACTTAACAACGGCACAACTAGAGCATATGACATTACTTTTAATAACTGAACTTGAAATAAAAAAATTTCTTCACAAAAACTCAATTATTTCCATATTGAGATGTCCAAAATGTTGATGCCACGTATCAAGATCCACACATTAATGATTGGAAAAGAACACCTCCTTATTTCTTTGAACTATGACATATAGATCACCTCTTCTATGACCTCAGTTCAAGTTCTCATGTCCTTTATCATGAAATGATCAACACATAATTCAAAAGTTAGATCCTAGTCGGTGGTCAAAAAACTCACTGATATAAGGCTCTTTTTTATTTTCGAAATGACTATGACATTGTCAAGATCTATGTTTTCCTTTACCAGTATCTACAAACAAACATTGACCCAACATGGATTATTTTGAGTCCATTGTTGTTCCCAACCACAAATTTTTCATACCCATGATCAGAGATAATTTGATCGAGATTACCTGGATCAATTGTTACATGAGAACTTGCACCGTTGTTAGGAAACTATGAGTTGTCTTAATTGTCAAAGATAGACATAGTGACAAGAGCTTGTGGGATGTCTTCAGATTGATACATCTGATTGAACCTGTGGTAACACTTAATAGTAGTATGATTGGGTTTGAAACATATTTAACATGCAACTCCTTTGCCTTTCTGATTGTTATTTTGCCCAAAATGTTGTCGTCCTCCTTGATTGTTTTATTTTTTAACTCCTATGCATCTGTCAAGAATATTGCTGCCCAACTTGAGTAAACTCAGGTCGTCACCTCCTTTGTTATAGCTTCTTCCTTTGTTTTCGATAAAAAGGTCATATTCTGGTTTGCGTGGCTAGTATTGTCTTCTGGTTGTAAAGATTTTCTTGTTTCGTGACTTTGAAGGAGAGAAACAAGTTGGTTATAAGAAGGAATATGAGATTTTATCATGGCGGTAACAAATGATTCATAGTTGTAACCACCACTGCCTAATGGCCGAACGTCTCTCAAGTGGAGCGCAAAAAACTGCCTAATTTCGACGATCCTCCTAGCACACCTCTCCGCCAAACACCTATCACACTACACATGCCGTTCTATGGTGGAATAGTGGCTGGTCCCATCTCTGGCTACACCAAAACACTCGCCCCTCTATCGAATAAGAAAAGAGAGAGAGAGAGAGAGAGAGAGAGAGAGAGAGAGAGAGAGAGAGAGAGAGAGAGAGAGAGAGAGAGAGAGAGAGAGAGAGAGAGAGAGAGGAGTCATCAACCCTAACAGTGGATGCCCTTTTCGGGAAATCAAAAGTCATTGAATTAGACTTCTTACTCAGTTACTACTCACTAACATTCCCTTTTTAGATGTTTTCTGGACGAGAGACATAAATGTGGGCACAAATACATTAAAACCTTTTTTACAATAAAATTTGTTCTAAAACCTTTTTGTCTAACCACGTATCAAACTTTTTCTCTGTGTCATAACATAAATCATCAGTCAATAGGGTATTGTTTCTGAAAAAAACAATATTTAAGAGAGATTAACTTCAACATATTACACAAGGTTTAGATAGAGAGAGTAATTTCAATAAACTTTTTATATTACGTACATATCCTACCTCTTTCTTTGATAGATAAATAGGTATTGGTACATACATGACACTTTATTTACTCATCATCTTTATAATACAAGATAACAATTTTTTATAACCAAATTCAAGGATCAAAGTAAACAAGCAGGCAAAAGAGAGACACATAAAATTGAATTACAAAAAAGAAACAAAATATATATTCAAAATATCAAAATAACTTAAAAATAATGTCATTGTTCACTCGTTATCTTTATAATACAAGATAAACAAAAGTTAAACTATTAAATTCAAGGCTAATAATATACCAAATTAAGGAAAAAAGTGAGCAAATGAGACTTATGAAATTAAATTAAATAAAAGTTCAAAATAGGCTATTGAATATGAAAAAATAACTTTAGAAATATGTCATTGTTTTACCAAATAACTGATTAATGCCAAAATAGCTTATTCATGCCACTATTTCAAAAAATAATTAATTCAACTGTTACAAAGAGTGAAACTTGTGCTTACTAAAAAATCTTGTTGCCAATGATTTGTTTGATGCTCAAAAACTCGCTAATGATATATCGTAATATGATAAAGATAAGGCAAAAACAATGACACCTCACCAAAAAAACTTGTCGGGAGAATAGGTTGGGGACCACAAAACCCTCACTAAGAAATTCTAATGTTATGTAAAAATGATTCTCAAATGTGAAATAGAGTTTCATACATACAAAGTGACGCATTTAATGCACATACGAAGGTTCACAAACATTACGTGCGATGGTCAAGAGATTCTTAAAAAAGTCATGAAAATATTTTTGAATCACATGTTATATGTGGATGTTTGGAATGTTCACAACTGTGGTCAAAAGTTCCGTATGCACAAAAGACGTTTGCGAGTCATTTATGCAAACGATAGAAGGATATCCGCAAATGTATAATATGTATAAGTAAGGACATTCCCATGTTAAATATATTTGTTTTGCATTAACAAGAGTTCTACATATAATACTTGCAAATTTGAAACTTTTGTGAATGTCTGACTTTTGTGGATGTAAGTTCAAACTTTATGAGATTTGGGTTAAAGGAGGTTCACATTTTATGTGCATGAGGGTCAGGAAGTCCATAAATGCATGACACGAATCAATCAAGCTTGAATAAAAAAACATGTGAATGTTAGAATATTCACAACACATGTTTGCGAAAGTTAGAACACACTTGCAGACGTACGTCAAGACTTTATGCAAGTTTTAGTTAAAGGAGGTTTGCAAGGTATACATGTGAATGTTGTGACGTCCATAAATGTGTGACATAGACCTACTGAGCTTGAATCATAAAACATGTGAAGTTAAAAACATTCGGAACACTAACTTATGAGAGTCAGATATATATTTGTAGAAGTATGTCTTGACTTTAAGTGAGTTTTTAGTTAAAAGATGTTCGCATAACATTTGCTTGAATAATAAGACTACCACAAATGTATGAAGCGAACATGTCAAGCTAAAACTTTTAAATTCTATAAGGTTCGCATCAGGCTTGCGAACCTCAAGAGATGTGAATCTTTTATATTGGGATTCAAGTTAGCCATGTTCATAAATTTTTTTATATAAATTTTATCAGGTCCGCGAAATGTTCATATAGATCTTCTTTTTATTGAGATGTTGCAACCTTCATACAATGTATGTATCTATCATATGAACATCAACAGGTTTGCATGTGCCAAAGGTAAAAATGTCTTAAAAAAGTTGAGGATCAAACATTGTTGACATGTGGAGGATTTCTGCAAATTGTGATGTATTTTTTAAATTACACTATTTTATAAGGACAATACAATTATTTTACTGTAATATTATTCTTGCTCATGAGTTAGTAGACTCCCTTTTTTGTAACTCCAAACCAAATATGATGTTTAAATCATATATGACCAAAGCATATGACCCGATCGATTGGGCATTTTTAGAGAAGTCTATTATTATTTGGTTTTAGCAGCTGGTGGGTGAAGAGAACTGTGCTTTGTTTTAGCAGTGCTTCCTTTTCTATGACCATTAATTGGAAGGTAAGGAGGAATTTTTTTAGTACAGGACAACAACATTCTGGACCTGCTTTATCAGTTCTAGAGATTTAAAATTTTGGCGATGAACAAATCGTGCAATGTCTTTGCTGGAACTCTTACTAGTTTAGCTATAATTAATAGATTAATTATAATATATGGAAAGATAAACCCTCTGTCTGGTTTCCAGTTGAACTTAGGCTCTATTTGAAAACTACTAGCTGGGATAGGAAGTGCCATTTAAGAAAGTAGGAACTGCCAAATCCTGGATTTGGCAGCTACGACCAAGAGGTGGTAGCTATGGATTCCATTCTTTAGTATAAATACAAAGGAGAGAGGACCTCACTTCCCATCTCAAATGCATAAACACCCATCCCAGCTATCAGTCTCCAAACGACCACTGCAAGGTGGTTTGACCAAGTTTTTGCCACATGCATTAACTCCTATCCCAGCTCCTAGTTTCCAAACAAGCCTTAATGTTTCAAATGTAAGACATTGAGTGGTTTCTTGATTTAATGAACAGGCAGGGAGGGGTATGCCTAACTCCAGCTTTATCATCAAAAAGAAAAAACTATGCTCTAGATACAGATTAGATCAATGTCTGACCATGTGTGTGCTGGATCTTGAAATATACAACAAACTTTGAACTAGATCTTGAAATAAGTCGGACAAGGACAGACCAGCTTTGACCAACAATCAATAGAACGAGCTCACCCAATTAATAGGGATCAAACAAGAATTCAATACTGCCAAGTTTGAAATGCTCCTTTATGAATAAGCTTTACTACTATTATGATATACATCCCATGCTATAGGGTTTTCTAATTCTTAATTTGAACATTAAGCACGTTAAGACTCTGTTTGGGAGACGGTAATTAAATGGATTTGATGAAAATGAGTTGGAATAAAATGGAGAGAAATGGATCTTGAAAGAATTTGAGGAATTGGACTTGTTCGGCAGCACCCTCAATTCTTTTAAAAACTTGGGCTGACCAACTCTATTTTCTTCATCTTATTTAGAGACAACCGTCGTGTAAGAGAAATAAAGACTTACACATAAAAAAAGGTAAGTAGGGTTAGTCAATGGGTCGGGCAGCCGGCTGTCCAAGCCGACCCAGTCAACTATGGGCTGGATTTGGGTCAAAGTATGAGTCAGGATTTTAGACCCTAACTCATAGCTACCTGCTAAAAAATGGCCCATTATACAATGGGTCGGGCAACAGGCTACTAGATCAACCTGATGGACCTAAGCTACCTAATTAATTGCTTTAGTAATATGAAAACAAATGCTAATAGCTGCATCAATTGTATTGAAGCTAATATGAAATTGGAAATTTTATGAGTTTCATTAATTCATTGCTTTTGAAATTAATTTGTTAACTTAATTTTCAAAATAACTTACAAACAGGTAAGCTGGTTGGATGGGCCGGATAAATATTGGTCCAGGCCAGTGGGTCGAGTCGTGGGTTGCCTTTCAAATATAAGTCCATTAAGAACTGGGCCAAAATCCAGCCCATTAATAAATGGGCTGGTCTGCTTTCGGGTCAGTCGTGGTCAAAGCCCAATGGTCCGAGCTCCAAATAAGCTTGGACTGGGCCAGCCTGATGCCCACACCTAAAGGTAAGATGAGAGTTGACAAACATCAAGCTTTACTAGCCTTATTAGTGGCCACAAGTTTTTCATTTCAACTAGAGTCTTCAGAAATAAGGACTTGGCAAATATATCCTCTGAAAAATACTTGGAAGAAAATATAAGTAGGATAAAACTTTTATGAATAAAAAACTCAAATGTTCCTACATCTGGTTTTTTTTCCCTAAATAAATGATCTAAAATAGTCCAAAAGTTTAATTTTTCTTTTTTCATGTTTGCTAGAAACATTGAGAAACGCATGGGTCCCACAGTTTTGGAATATGGTTTTTCTTCTTCCAAAACTTTATTCTACAATCAAGCAAAGGAAACCAAAAACAAGGGAAAAATAAAGAATGACATAAATGGACTAACCTCCCCATTTTTATAAATCCATCAATTAGTCCTTCCCAAACAAGTGGTACTAGGGATGCAGACTCGGGCTCGAACTTGTCCATGAACATAAATGAGTCGAGCTTGAACACAAGTCTAGGCTCAGTGTGCATAAATAAGCCGAGCTTGATCAAGCTGTTGAATTTGGTTAGACTCGAAAAGCTCGTGTACACCTCTAAGTGGTAGTCTACATCAGTCATTCTCTCTGATCGACGACACTTTCAAACCGCTCCTAAAAATGTCTAAAGAAGCAACAAGGGGGGAAATTGGTGGAAAAGAAAATTGCTAATTATCGACTGAGCAACCCAACTATGCTTGGTTCAATTTGATATTGCAAAACCTTTTGGATTTTGGAGTTATGGATGGATTTTGCACATGGTTTTCAAATCTAAATGTGAAAATGTGTCAATTTGGTCACGTTAACCCTATGATACATTTCATCAAGTTGGAATCACTTTTGGGTATTACCAGAAAAATTGCAACAAAAACATGAGCATGGAAAGGGTGCAATCACATGGCACAAATTTTGTGCATTAAGCACCTGATAGCCCTCCATCAGGCCTTGGGCCTCACAACTGACAGGCATGTTCTCAAGATGGTGATTAATGCACAAATATTTGTGCAATCATATTTGACCCCATCTTTTCACCAAAAACATGACATTCAGCACAATAAAGTAGCGAAAATAAAGTCTTGTATTTGACTGTTTTGTGCCATAAAAGTTACTAAAATATTAATGTATTTGATGGTCTTCAAAACAAGTTGAATCAAATTGAGAGGCATCCATTTGGAAAAAAAGTTCCAACCTTTGGCTCCGGGGCATGTTTGAAGGTGGGAAAGATGTGATACAAAATTAAAAAATCCGTATGGATTTTCCGACCCTTTCAAACAAGAGACCTTTTTTTTTAGAGTTTTTCTAAAAAGTATAATTTTTGATAGAAAACATTCCTTCACGAGAAAATTTTGTAGACCCTTTCTCCATCTCGCCACCCATTACCATCCATCTTCACCACCACCCACCATCCATCTCACTACCATTACCCACATCCTGAAAAAACGCCCTCCCTATAGTTTTTCACCATCTATCTCACTACCACCGCTACCACCCACCATTACCCACCTCTCGACAAACTGCACAAGAGAAGCTCCACTAGTACCACCTCACAATGATTTTCACCACCATCCATCTCACCACCACCACCACCCACCCACGTGCCAAAAAATCGCCCTCCCCATCATCCATCATTACAATCTATCACCACCCACAATCAACCACCTCTCAAAAAATGATACCAAAAAAACTCCACCACCACCACCCACCTCCCAAAAAACCACACCGAAGAAGCTCCACCACCACTCCCTCCTCCTCTCTCTCATTTTTAATATTTTTTTATTTTATTTTTTTTATGCTACCCAAACAAGCAAAAAAAATTATTTTAAAAAAAATATATCATATCAAAACTTTTCATAAGCAAAAGTTTATTTTTCTATCACAGTTTTTCTTGCTTTCAAACGTGTCAAGCTAGTCGAGGATTCATAAAAAGATATCACATCATAGGGCACATCTCATGTGATTTGAAATCATACGAATCTAAATGACAAGGTAGACAATATGATTCAGATCAACTTTATAAGTCATGCCAAATATGCTTAGATTAATTTGGTTAAGTCTTGCCAAATCCATTTGGATTTTGGAGTTATGGATGCATTTTGCACATGGTTTTCAAATCCAAATGCGATAAATGTCCTAAACTGTGCCAACCCTATGATACATTGCACCAAATTGAAATTACTTTTAGTTATTACCAACAAACATGATATTCTAAATATATATGTAAATTTCTTCAAAAAAATCAACTCTTATTAGCTAAGAAAAGAGGTTTGTTCATTTGAGGAAATTGGGTTATATATATATATATATGTGAAAATTTGTAGCTGCTTAATTTCATCCGTACTTATTGAAAACGCACGTGCACTGAGCATTCATGATGGACGTTCGTTTTCTGCATAAAAATACCATTTAGCGGCGTTTTTGAAGCTCATTGGTAACTGATACTGGTTTTAAACTTGATGTATTTGATGATCAGAGTTATAGTCACAGTAGATGGCTATCGAAATTTCTCCGAAGATGCAGCTATATTTCATGTACCTATTGGGTTACTCAAAGCAAATCTAATTGGAGTTTGAGCCACCATTGCCTGAATGGAAAGACACTGCAATTGGTGTTGGTGATGATAATAAGATTTGCTCTGCTCTTTGACAATGTCTTGTGGCCAAATGTGGAATATGGGACTGATCCATATTGATACATGCTGGCCTGGGTCACCATCTTAAGGGGTGTAGCGACACAGGGGATGAGTGAAACCTATTTGACTGTAACCACCGTGCGGAGGAGGTGGGCAACACACCAAGTACTCTCCTTAAAGTCTCTTACTCTTAACTAAAAAACCCAGATCCTTAGTTATTTCTCTGAAAAAAAGTAAAAGAAAAGAAAATCAATAAAACTTTGCCATGACTCCTCCCTTCCCCTCTTTCTAGGGCTCTATTTGGGAATTGGATTTTAGAGGGAACAAGAATTCACTAAATCTCCTGCCTCTCCCGTTGCTCAAAGAGTAGAAATGGAATTGTGGGCTCCTTCCCATTTACAAACAACTTTTACCAAACAGGTGAGAGGTCTATTCAAACAAACAGTCAAAACCCCAATATATTGTTGGAGTGTGCAGCATGTTTTTTACCTGGATATAAATTCATAATTTTAGTGAATCTAACTTTGTGGTAAGTTGGGCGCGGGAGGTGAGTCCCCAGCTCGTAAGGTGGAGGTTGAAGGTGTTAGTACCTAAAATGAATTGTTTGGAAGGTGGTTTTGTAATTTTACCTTAGACTTTTTGTTATATTCAATTACACTAGTAGACTCCTTGTAAGATTTGTAGACTCCACTATTTAAAGAGATTTTGTATTGTGCATCCTAATCAATAAAAGAAGAAAGCTCAATGTTGTCCCCGAGGTAAGCAGTTTTTGCTGAACCACGTAAAATCTTTGTTCAAACTGCTCCTACCAGATGATGGGAGCCTCCTGTTGGTAGAGTAGAAATGGCCTTCCATCACGCCATTTTAACTACATTCCTACAAGGAGGATGTAGCTAACAAGATCAATTACTATGATCAAACTATTTTTGCAACCCCGATAGGATCAGGTTGGAGTGCGACTCTGATAGTATTCCGTCAAAGCGCCTTTGGATCCCATTGATTTCAAGATAAACAGCATCCAAAACCTGTAGGAATGAGATATCCATCACTTAGATATGTCCCACTCTTTTTTCTGATGTTCTTATTTCGTATGGACAGCATCGGAATGGCTTAAAATGAATCGCACACAATGAGCTTGTTCATCATTGTAATGGGTGTCACTCCTCTGACGGTGTTACCGTCTGACATGATCCTCTCTCTTTGCTAAGTACTTGGTTCGAGTACTGGATCTGTTCTCGAGGCATGTTCTTCTTCTTCTTCTTCCTCTTCTACTACGCCTTCATCCCAAAACAATTGGGGTCGGTGATATGAACCAAAACTCCAAGTGGTTCTTGAGGCATGTTGGGATCACCAAACACTTAAGTGCATCCCTTATGTGACACAGCCAATCACATGACTGCATTCAGACCCCACTCACAATGCAATTATATTATTGGCTTTGTCACATAAGGCATGCACTTAAGCGATCCTGCCTCAACAAAAAAAAAGAGCCATCTGCTACTACTAATAACCAATCTCAGTATCATCGACGACCCTTGTGGACATGGCTTGGGCCTTAGTTGAGTATGGTGGATAGTTCAATCGCAAGGTTTTACCTTTTCAGTTTTCATATCTTTTATCTCTTACCCTTGGGTAAACATTTGGTAAGATTTATGAAAATCTTCCAATAATATCGTGAGAAATTGCTTGAAAGTTTAGAACGGTACGTGAGATTTTCAAAACATTGCGAGATTTATGAAAAAACATAAATACCACAATTTAAATGCGATATTTATGTTATTAACGGCTATTTATCGTGAAAAAACCATGTGCATTTTATTTTAAATAATTTTTTATTAATATTTTCTTATAAAAAATATTTTTTTTATATTTCTAATTAATTTTTTTATTGCAAAGATTTTTCCAAAAAATGCAAGATTTTTGAAAAAATTTAAATTCTTGAGAGTTTTTGAAAAATGATATTTTGTCATTTTTAACTTTTGTCACTGTGGGTACCAATACCAACCAACAGGGGGCTCTGCTTGTCTGGCAGGAGCAGTCAGTGCACGCCACCTTATGTTGGGACGTTGCAAGTTCAAACCCCAAATGGTAATGGTTGTATAACTGGTAGGGGTCCTAACTAAGAATAAAAACATTTGGTATCAATAAAAGGCAAGGAACTATCGAGTATAAAGCACTTTATTTGTCATGTTATTTGAACTTTTTTAAGATCAGAGTAAACGGTTTGTTTAATAGGAAATGTGTTCTAAACCGCATATTGTGGCATGTAATTGTGTAAATAGGTTTTTCAAGTGATTCAAAAATCACTGGCTCCCCCAATGTACCAAAACTTAGTGACACAAAAAAAATTTGTTGTTTTTACGTACATCCAATGATCTGATATGTAACAAACAAACTATTATGAACACATCTATGTGGTCAGATTGAGTTTATAAAAGCACCATGATTTCTAGCCCAATAATTTCCTACTTTTTTTTTAAGTACCAAATGCCTACCTCTTATCTTTATGTGATTCTTTGAGGTTGTGCTAGTGCCATTTTGTATATTCCTTACTTGTAGGGTGATTTCTTTAGAGATGATCACCACCACCACCATCTCCCACTGCACCTTTGCTAGTGCCCTGCCCACTGGGGAGTAGCCACTGGTGGGTTTTGAACTTGTGATGTCCCTTCAACTTGGTGACATTCACAAGTTTCCCCTACCAGATGAGTGGAATCCTTATGGGCAAATAGGCTAGACTGCGCCACTAGGGAAATATGGTGCTTCTCACGATGGTTCCAACGCACAGCGGTCCCATGTGTAATACATTGATATAAAATTAATGAAACATCGTCAGTCGTCAAGCACCAGTGGTCTAGTGGTAGAATAGTACCCTGCCACGGTACAGACCCGGGTTCGATTCCCGGCTGGTGCACTTTTTTGTTTTTTCTGTTTTTTTTTCTTCTTTTGATGTAATGATACTGAGATCCACCTGCAGCCTGCTGTAGGAAGTTGAGCGTGGACTGGTGGAGCTCTTCGGACGAACGTGAAGGAAATTTTTTTTTCTCTACTCAAAAAAAACAAAAAAAAGAAATAACTTTTTCAAGCTCAGCCACTCTTCTCTTGTGGCTTCTCATGTCACTCATCCTTCATTTTTTGGTCCAATATATTGCTTGTTGAGGCCGGTTAACAAGGCAAAGGCATTGTCACAAAAATACAGGCTGTATTTTGAAAATATCGTGATATGATACAATTCCTGGAGAAACCATGTTGTTTCCAAAAATATTGTTTTTATTTTAAGATAAACGTTATTTTTGTCTTGATATTGACAATTTTTAACATTGTTATGTTTCGTTTTTTTATGTGCATGTCGATATTTTCCTTAAGGTTCCGATTATTTAAATTTTTATCCTGATATAATATTTGTAATGTTTGAACACTTTAAGCTCGGCTCGATCAGCTAGTTTAGCAGTGGAAATGTATCGGAGGGCGCGATCTGGACCGTATTCAACATATACATCCGGGATGCATGGCTCTTCGCGAAGTAGGTTATGATGTGGCTGCATGCATCCAAACACCAACAATGAATGTAATGAGTTGTGTGAACATGTAAAAATGTGTAAATGATGTTTTATTCTAAGTGTAATGTTCCTCTCATGGGTCAATTAATTAAGCAAAGGCTTCTACAGGAACTCTAGAACTGGTTTAGATCAACATCTTACCATGTGGACCCCAACTTATGCAAGGAAGTTACCATGTTTGTGTTGGATCTTGAACTAGATCTTCAAATATATAGCAAACTTGAACTAGAGGCATGTTTGCTTTGGGCACAGGGTGGGATTCAACCATCACAGCTCTGAATGCAGAAGCGGTGATTGTTGGTCACAAGGTCATTCTTATGGCCAACTTTTACAAGATTCAAGGCAAAAACAAATCACAACTAGCAATCACAATTACAACTTGTACTTTTCTCATGTTTCACTAACCTTGAGAAAGTTAGCGGTTGCAATTTACAATCACACAACCTTGAGAAAATCCAAGAGTCACAGGGCATTCAAACATGCCCTAAATCTTGAAATAAGTGGGTTAACAACAAAACAGTTTTGACCAACAACAAGGAGCTCACCCAATTAATGGGGATTGAATGAGAATTCAATCCAGCCAAGTTTGAATTGCTCCTTTATGAATAGGATCCTCTGTTTTTTTTAAGATCAGAGTAGAGGGTTTGATTTATAGGAAATGGGTTCTAAACTAAAAGATAAGATTCGGAACGAGGAAATACGTAAGAAGGTAGGCGTTGCACCCATTGAAAATAAGATGAGCGAGAATCATTTACGATGGTTTGGGCATATTCGACGAAGGCCTAATGATACTCCGATTAGAAGGATGGAGAAATGGGAAAATATATTAGCTAAAAGAGGTCGGGTAGGCCTAAGAAGACTTGGATGGAGATGATAAGAAAGGATATGAAGGCTTTGAACCTCACCGAGGACATGACATTGGATAGAAATGATTGGAGGAGAAGGATTCATGTGGAGGACCCAAAATGATTTTCTTTTTGGTTCATATCGCCGACCCCAATTGTTTGGGATGAAGGCGTTGTTGTTGTTGTTGTTGTTGTTGTTGTTGTTGTTGTTGTTGGGTTCTAAACTGAGCATTGTGACATGTAATTGTGTAAATAGATTTTTCATGTAAATAGGTTTTTGAAGTGATTCAAAAATCAATGGCTCTCTCAATGTACCAAAACTTCTTGACAAAAAAAAAATGATGTTTTTACCTACATTCAATGATCAGCTCTTTAACAAACAAACCATTATGAACACTTCTATGTGGTCAGATTGAGTTTATAAAAGCACCATGATTTCTGGCCCAATAATTTCCTACTTTTTTTAGTACCAAATGCCTACCTCTTATCTTTATGTGATTCTTGAGGTTGCGCTAGAATCATTTTGTATATTCCTTACTTGTAGGGCACCTTCTTTAGAGATGATGAATGTAAATAGGCTACTCATGTTTTTTTTTTTTGGATAATCCAAGGAAAAAACCCTCCATCACCCACCCCACCTTAATTTGCTGGCCTTCGGTTTGTAAAACCCTGCCCACCGGGGAGTACACCCAAACTTCGACCTTGTGGCAAGGGACGCCACCCGTGGGTTTCAAACTTGTGACATCCTGTCAACTTGGTGACATTCACAAGTCGCCCCTACCAGATGAGCGAAACCCTTGCGTCCAAATAGGCTACCCATATTGAAGATTACAGACACTAGGGAAATATGGTAGATATGGTCATAGTAAGGTGCTTCTGGTGCATGATGGTTCCAATTGATTACTCATCGATATAATTTCTAATAAAACCTTATAATAATCGGTTACAGTTGTCCCATGTGTAACGCATTGATATAAAATTTAATGAAACATCATCTATAGTCAAGCACCAGTGGTCTAGTGGTAGAATAGTACCCTGCCACGGTACAGACCCGGGTTCGATTCCCGGCTGGTGCAGCTTTTTGTCTTTTTTGCTGCTTTTGATGAAATGCTACTGAGATCCACCTGCTGTAGGAAATCTGCCATTCCCAAGTTGATTGATGACTCACAACAGGCATTCATCCCAGGTAGACGCATCCAAGAATGCTCAGTGCTGGCTAATTAGTTGATTCACGGTATCTCATGCATCATTTCATGCTCAAGGTGGATTTTTAGAAGGCTTTTGATTCCAATTTCATGATTTTTTAGTGTAAGAATTCATTTTTTAACAAAATATAAAAAATGATAACTACCAATTTAAAGAAAGCACATGAAAGTGAGTGAAAAGAGCGAGAAAACACATAAAAAACATGAAAAGTTGAGTAAGAGAACATATAAGAAGAATAGATGAAGCATGTGGAAAGCATGAGGAAATCAAGTTTTTCATCAAGTTTTGAAAGCGAGAATTATCATGCTTCCAAAGTGAGTTTTCAAGAAGCTTCCGGTAACTCTGATGCAAACCGCTCTCATCTTACTATGTTTCGTTAAACTGTTTGGTCTGCACATCAACAAGGCTAAGTGCTCAGTCACGGTTTCACGATGCATCTGTTATCCTTGGCTACTCTATTGAAGACCTACTCTCGTCAAACCTTGGCCTACCAATTCACTTGGTCAGGGTGTCTGCGAGTGTATGGCAACCAGTCATGGAAGGATTTCATGCTTCCCTACAAGCATGGAGAGGAAGGTATTTATCTATGGCTGGTCGATCGACGAAAATCAAGTCTAAACTCTCGTCGATCAGACTTTTTCTCATGCCTACTATCCATATGCCTGGGAGAGTGGTTAAGGAGATGAACAATCATTTTTTGTAGCAAGTTGTTATGCATCTCTCTTGGAGCCAGGAGCTCGGGGTCCTCCCCAAGATCAAAATCTATATGCATCCAATTTTTTTTCTGAATAACTAAGATTGTCTAAAAGGTTAAAAGAATCTCATGTTTGCCAAACATGTAAAAATGCATGGGTCTCACTATAGTTTTTTCTTCCAAAACTTTATCCTACGCATCAAACAAATAAAGGAAACCGAAAAAAAAAAAGACAGGCAACAACTGCCTACACATTTTTATCAATATGCTGATGCACTCTTTTTTTTTTAAAGGCAAGCTGGGGTTAGGCGGACCCTTACAATATATCTCTTAAGCCTCATGTGGTAGAGGGATTCGAACCTGGGCCTTCAACTAGGCACAAGACCCTGATTACCACATGGGATACCTCGATGGTATCTGTCAACGCACCCTTCCCAAACAAGTTAAATGTAGTAATCATTTACAATCACCACTTTCAAACTGACTCTAAATGTCTAAAGAAGCAATAAGGGAAAAAAAAAAAGATGGTGGAAAAACAAATTGAGCCCAAGCCGAGAGCAAATCGGGTGATAATAAAGTGATGTTGATCTGACATCTTCACCGTCCATTGCTTCATCCCTCATGGTCCTTGTGTACGTTATAGACCGTGAGGATGCCAAGCCCAAGCCTAAGTCAAAGCCTATATTAATTATATATTGATCAGCGCAAATATATTTGGTTCAATTTGGTAAGTCTTGTCAAATTCATTTAGATTTTGGAGCTATTTTGCACATGGTTTTCAAATCCTAAAGTGATAAAATGTCCTAAAATGTGTCAATCTGGATCGCGTCAACCCTACCATACATTGCACCAAATTTGAACTATTTTTTGGGAATTACCATAAAAATTATAACAAAAACATGATATTCAGCAAAAGAAATTCTTAAATTCAACTATTTTAGTGCTACAAAAGTTATTGAAATCGACTATTAGTGTATTCAATGGTCTTGAAAACAAATTGAATCAAATTATTTGGAAAAAAGTTTTAAGCTTTGGCTTTAGGTGTCAAACTAGTTGAGTTTTCATGATACTATCGCAACTTCATTATTTTGTTGGCATCCAGGCTTTGAAGACTAATGACGGTTTGCTTCTCTTTCAGCGCAAGTATATTCTTGATCTCCTCAACCGGACTTTTATGCTGGGTGCTAAGCCCATCAATACTCTCATGGTGTCCTCCAAGCCACTTCATTTGGAGAAGCTTTTCATGATGCTACTCTATATCGAGTATATATGTCACCTTAACCAAACTCCATCTCTCTTTTGTTGTTAATTGAATTTGCCAATATATGCACCAGACAACTACTGTGATGTTGATTGCCCTAATGATTGCAAGTCTACCCCGAGCTCTGTTGTTTAACTAATCTCATATCATGGAGTTATAAAAAGCAATATGTTGTTGCTCGTTGTAGCACTGAAGTTGAGTATCATGTTGTAGTCAATTTCATTGTTGAAGTTTTCTAGGTTCATAATCTATTCCAAGAACTTGGAATTTTCATGTCTTCTTCTCTTGTTTTGTGGTGTGATATATATATATATATATATATATATATATATATATATATATATATATATATATATATATATATATATATATATGTGAATACCATTTTACATAGTCGTAGCAAACACATTGAAAACTACGTTCACTTTGTTCATAATCGTGTTTCCTAGGGCCAGCTCCAAGTTTGGTATATTGCTTCCTGTCATCAGCTTGTTGACATCTTAACCAAGGGTCAGCCTGCTTCGAGATTCACAACTCTTGTAGCAAACTCTACGTCCAACCTCGGCTGTTCAATTTGAGGGAGAAGAAAGCATACTAGATCCACGATCCAACATAAAGATCTCTCTTTAAGATAAGCCTAAGAAGAGATCTAATAAAGAAAGTCTTCAAGAAAAAAGAAAAGATGAGGAAACTTACACGCCAAGTCAAAGGAAAAGACTTATTGGTTCTCTTTCTAAAACAAAATAGAGTTTCTATTTTATTAAACTTCTATCACTCTTGTGTAATTTGAAACTCTTGTAACATCTTTAAATAAGAGCAATGGAGGTCGTCCTCACCTAAGAGAAAGGTGAGGTTATTCGTGGAAGTAGAATCAAACTGATCCGTTAAATTGTGTTCTTCATGTATCTTGTGTGTGTTTTATTAGTATCATCAGTATGCCTTGTTCCAACTACATGGTGTCACTAATAAGATAGTTGGATTATTAGATCACATTATCATAGCCAAGGGGATCTTGGGTTCAAATCCCAATGGGGAGAAGAAAAGAAAGCACAATAAGTCAAGCTTCATCAATCTTGTTTCTTTGTTCTTTTCTTCTTAGAGCTACGACTTTGTCCACAACTCACCTTACAACCCTTCATATTACCTCTTACTATTTTCTTTCAATTCTCCAATGGTTTCACTCTTTCAAATATAGAATAATCGATCAAAGATATAGTTTGCAGCTAATTGACACAGATGGATCCAAGCTGGTTCAAGTAACTCCACACCTCACCATTCATATCCGATTGCTAACATCTAATATTCAAACAAATAATTGAATCTGGGTCTATTTTTTTTTCATCAATATATTATACACAACATTTTGAATTTTATTGACCCAAGAAGGGTTGGCGTAGTCGGGTGGAGCCTTAGCTGCTAGACTAGCAGTTAAGTTTTGATTCCCGTGGGTCTCCTCTCTACACAAGTCGATGCTCAACATAGGCCTTGGAGGGGAGAGTGAGTCCAGATTGGGTGCAATCACATGGCACAAAATTTGTGTTGGGTTTCCCTCCTTATGGAACCCATCTATCTTGGAAATGGATCATCTGATAACCATCATTTATGGTATCATCAGTAGTTCGATGCACATTCATTATCGCGACAGAATTTTCAAGCACGCCGCTTGATCTTCTCAAGAACGTTTTAGAGTATTCGCTGAATAGTGATTTGTAGAAGTCCTCACAGTTGAATGATGATTCAGTTGTTTAGAGTTTTGAGGATCAGCGATTTGTCGATGGCGAATTGTGGTTAGTGCTTTAAGTTGCATAGCGATTTGTTTCAGTATTCGCTGGATAGGGATTTATTTTAGTATTCACTGGATAGCGATTTATTTCAGTATTCGCTGAATAGCGATTTGTAGAACTCGTTAGATAGCGATTTGTGATAGGGCGGTTCAGGCGCATTGTAAGTTGTGCAAGATGTTTAGTCTTCCAAATTAAATGCAGGTCTCGTTCTCTATTTAAGGAATGGATGAAAGAGAGAAACAGAGAGCTGGAAAAGTAGGAAGAGAGTGTGAGATACACTTTTAGGGCACCGAAAGGGTGTGTTATGGACAAAGACGAGAAGTGTTGATACACTTCTTTCAAGACAACTTCTTGATGCTGGTTCTTCAGAGCATTTGTTCTTTGTTCTTCAGTGAGGTATATCCTCTTTGTTATTTTCGTTACACCTCTGTGTGTTTGTAAGGCTTATGCCTTTTGGCCACTTTGTAATATCTGTTTGAAGATAATGGAAGGTGTTGACCTATTGGTCATCGTGAACGTACCTCAGATTGAGAGGGAACCACGTAAATCTTTGTGTGCTGTTTTTGTTTCCGCTGTTGGTTTACCTTTCTTCTGCTGTCATTGTTGTATTGCCTCCATTGATTCACACTTGTGGAAAAGCCAATTTTTTTATTTTCTCAACATCTGGTATCAGAGCTTTGGTTCCTCTAGTCTCAGTTCGTTATAATTGTGTGTGAATTCATGAAGAACAACGTCAGTCGTATGATTAATTTGAATGACACAAACTGGATGACATGGAAAACAAAAATGGAAGACCTTTTGGTTTGTAAAGATTTGGATGGACCTATAGAGGGTGATAGCGACAAACCAGAAGAGATGAAAGATGACGAATGAAGAAAGCTAGACAGAAAAACTGTTAGTTTCATTCAGCAATGGATTGATGATAGTGTCTTTCATCATGTATCCACAAAAACTTCGGCGCATGATCTTTGAACCAAACTAGAAAGCCTTTATGACAGGAAGACGGCAGTGAATAAGGCCTTTTTATTTCGAAAGCTTGTGAACCTCAAATATAAAGAGGGCAGCTCTATTGCAGAGCATCTAAATGAGATAAAAAATATTGTGAATCAGTTGACCATAATGAAAATCACTTTTGATGATGAGTTGCAAGCCTTGTTGCTTCTTAGTTCCCTTCCTGAGAGTTGAAAAACCTTGGTGGTCACAGTTAATAACTTCGCACCTGATGGAACGATAACGATGAGCCAAGTTACCAACAGTCTGCTGAATGAAAAAACTAAGAGAAAATCATCAAATCCTTCTCTCCAAGGCACTTGTGATTGAAAATCGGGGAAGAAGAAGAAGTAAGAGCAAGACTCCGCACTATCGTGACAAATCCAGAGGTCACTCACACTCGAGTTCAAAGAAAGACGTCGAGTATTATTATTGCCACAAGAAAGGGCACATAAAGCGGGAGTGCAGAAAGCTCAAGTTCAAGGAGCAGAACAAAGAGAAAAACTTAGAAGAAAAGCAAAGTGTCACAACAGCAGTCACAGATGGAGAGCTCATGGTTATCTGTGATGGTACTAGCATCAATTTGATCGGTCAAGCGACTGATTGGGTAATTGATTTTGGAGCTTCATTTCATGTTACCTCGCGGGTTGATTTCTTCACATCCTATTCGCAAGGTAATTTCGGGAATGTCCGATTGGAAAATGAAGATGTGTCAAAGATTGTTGGCATAGGTGATATTTGCTTAGAAACAAGTGTTGACTGTAAATTATTGCTCAAAGATGTTAGGCATGTACCAGACATCTGACTGAATCTGATCTCTATCGAAAAGTTAGATGATGAAGGCTACAACAACACCTTCAGTGACGAAAGGTGAAAGCTAACCAAAGGCTCCTTGGTGGTAGCGAGATGAACAAAGACATGTTCCCTTTAAACTTTGCAAGCGAAGATCTGCAAGAGTGTTGTGAATGCTGTGGAGACTGACTCATCCATAGAATTATGGCATAAAAGGCTCGGGCATATGAGCGAGAAGAGGCTGCAAGTCTTGGTCAAGAAAGAGCTCCTAGCAGGGCTGAAGGTATATCCTTGAAACCATGTGTTCATTGCTTTCATGGTAAACAAAATAGGCTTTTTTTTTATAGAAGCATTGCATCTAGAAAATCTCATATTCTAGATCTTATACATTCTGATATGTGTGGACCTTTGAAGGTCAAGACACTTGGTGATGCATTGTATTTTGTGACTTTCATAGATGATCACTCTAGAAAAGTCTGGGCTTATACACTGAGAACTAAAGACCAAGTTCTAGATGTATTTAAGCATTTTTAGGCCATGGCTGAAAGAGAAACTGGTAGACAATTGAAATATGTTCGCTCGGATAATGGTGGCGAATACATTAGGCCATTTGATCAGTATTGCATCAATTATGGCATCAAACATTAAAGGATCGTAAGGATAATACCTCAACAGAATGGGGTTGCTGAGAGAATGAATCGCACCATTTTTGAGCGAGTCAGATGTTTGTTGTCACACTTTAAGTTGCTAAGATCATTTTGGGGGTGAGGCAATGAGGACAACTGTTGATCTTATCAACTTGTCTCCTTCTATTCCCTTAAATGGAGATGTTTTAGAAAAAGTTTGGATAGAGAAAGAAGCTTTTTATGGTCACTTAAGAGTGTTCGGTTGTAGAGCATTTGTTCATATTCCAAAGAAAAAGAGATCCAAGCTTGATCCAAAGGCCAAGCAATGTATATTTCTTGGCTATGACCATGAAGAATTTGGCTACAGACTGTATGACCTTGTTGATAAGAAGGTGGTCAGAAGTTGAGATGTTATCTTCTTAGAAGATCAGACCATTGAAGACATTGATAAGTTTGAGCCATCGAAGTTCAATAAAGGTGATCTTATTGATTTAGATCCCCTTGATGCACTGGTTGTTCATGATTTTGTGGAGGAGGTGTCACCTCCTTATAATGATGCAGAAAAAGGAAGTGTTGAGACAGAAATTGAGGGGGAGACAACACCCCCAAGAGCCACTTTCCCAGACTCTATTAAGAAAGTCTACTAGAGAGAAACAACCATCCAAAAAATATTTATCAAATGAGTATGTGTTGATTAAAGATCAATGCGAGCCGAAAACTTTTTAAGAAGTTTTGGAGAATGAAAACAAATATGTGTGGTTTAAGGCAATGAAAGAGGAAATGAATTCATTGCATGAGAATCACATCTTTGATCTGATAAAGCCACCTAAAGGGAAGAAGGTGTTAAAGAACAAGTGGGTCTTCAGGCAGAAGACTGATGAGAACGTCTCTCAACCTAAATTCAAGGTACAACTTATCGTGAAAGGTTTTGGTTAGAAAAAGGGAGTTGACTTTAATGAGATTTTCTCACCAGTTGTAAAAATGTCCATCCGAACTGTGCTCAGTATAGCAGCAAGCATGAACTTAGAAGTTGAGCAGCTTGATGTAATGACTGCATTTCTGCATGGTGACTTCGAAGAAGAAATTTATATGGAGCAACCTGAAGGCTTCATTGACAAGGGAAAAGAACACCTTGTCTGCAAGCTGAAGAAGAGCTTGTATAGATTGAAGCAAGTACCAAGGCAGTAGTATAAGAAGTTTGATTCTTTTGTGACTGAGCATGGATATTCAAGAACCTCCACATACCATTGTGTGTTTGTGAAGAAATTTTCAGATGAAAATTTTACCATTCTCTTGCTTTATGTGGATGATATGCTGATTGTAGGTTAAGACATCAACAGGATAAGCAAGCTGAAGTTGGAGCTGAGTGAGACATTTTTCATGAAGGATTTAGGTCTAGCAAAGCAGATTCTTGGGATGAGAATCGTTCATGACATATCACATGGGCTGATTTGGTTATCTCAAGAGAATTATATCAAAAAGGTTCTTGAGAGGTTCAACATGGATAAACCAAGGCTTGTTAATTGTCCTCTTGCAGGGCATTTTAAACTTAGCTCAAGTCAATGTCCTATAAATGATGATGAAGAAATCGAGATGCAAAAAATTCCCTATGCTTCGGCAGTAGGTTCTTTGATGTATGCTATGGTCTGTACTCGACCAGATATAACTCATGTTGTTGGAGTTGTTAGTTGATTTCTGTCAAATCCAGGGAAAGAACATTGGGCAACAGTGAAATGGATTCTAAGGTATCTTCAGGAGACTTCGAAGATGAATCTGTGTTTTGGAAATGGTGAACCTATTCTCGATGGGTTCACAAATTCTGATATGGCTGGTGATGTCGATAGTAGAAATTCTACTTCTGGGTATTTGACTACTTTTGCAGGGGGAGCAGTTGCATGGCAGTCGAAATTACAGAAATGTGTAGCTCTCTCCACCACAAAAGCTGAGTCCATCGCTATTAGAGAAGCAAGTAAGAAATTATTGTGGTTAAAGAAATTCTTGCAAGAGTTGGGCTTGAAGCAATAAAAGTATGTTCTTTACTGTGATAGTCAGAGTGCAATTTACTTGAGTAAGAATTCTTTATTTTATTCAAAATCAAAATATATTGATGTTCGATACCACTGAATTTGAGTTGTCTTGAATGACAAATTGCTGCAACTTGAGAAAGTTCACACTGATGATAATACATCAGATATGTTGACTAAGGCATTGCCCAAGGACAAGCTTGATAAGTGTCGGTCTCTAGCAGAGATGGTCAAAACCTCCTCATAAGTTGGGAAGGGGGAGAATTATTGGGTTTTCCTCCTTATGGGACCCATCTATCTTAGAAATGGATAATTGATCATTTATGGCATCATCAGTAGTTTGATGCACATTCATTATTGCGGTAGAATTCTCAAGCACGATGCTTGATCTTCTCAAGGACGTTTTTTAGTATTCGCTGAATAATGATTTGTAGAAGTCCTCATAGCTGAATGACGATTCAGCTGTTTAGAGTTTTGAGGATCAACGATTTATCGATGGCGATTTGTGGTTAGTGCTTTGAGCTGCATAGCGATTTGTTTCAGTACTCGCTGGATAACGATTTGTGATAAGGCAGTTCAGGCGCATTGTAAGTTGTGCAAGATGTTTAGTCTTCTGCATTAAATGTGGGTCTCGTTCTCTATTTAAGGGATGAATGAGAGAGAGAAATAGAGAGCTGAAAAAGCAGAAAGAGAGTGTGAGGTAAACTTTTAGGGCACCGAAAGGGTGTATTGTGAACAAAGACGAGAAGTGTTGCTACACTTCTTTCAGGACAGCTTCGTGCGGCTGGTTCTTCAGAGTATTTATTCTTTGTTCTACAGTGAGGTATATCTTTTTTGTTATTTTCGTTACACCTCTATGTGTTTGTAAGGCTTATGCCTTTTAGCCACTTTGTAATCTTTGTTTGAAAATAGTGGAAGGTATTGACCTATTGGTCATCGTGGATGTACCTCAGATTGAGAAGGAATCATGTAAATCTTTGTGTGATGTTTTTGTTTTCGCTGTTGTTTTACCTTCTTTCATTATCATCGTTGTATTGCCTCCATCAATTCACACTCGTGGGAAAGCCACTTTTTTTTTATTTTCCCAACAATTTGTGCGTTAAGCACCCGATTGCTCTTCATCAGGCCTTGGCCCCACAACTGACAGGCCTGTCCCTGAGATGGACGGTGATCAGGTGGGTAATGTACAAATATTTGTGCAATCATGTTGCTCCTGATTTTTTAAGAGGGTCTGTGACATGACAAAGATAGATATGACAAACTAAGCCAATGCCACCAGGTCTTGTGCTCAGTGTAGTTTCTTTGGGTTATAAATATAAAAAAAACTTTTTTGAATTTTATCATCGTCAATAACCAAGCTAAGCTTAGTTCAAATATGAAAGTAATTATGTTTTTTAAATCGGTAAGGTTTTAGCAAGCACAAAGTTTCAAATTGAATTCAGACCACTTACAACTCACGTTATTAGACAGAGGTCCGAATAGTTTGGAGCCTGGTCAGGCCCCGGTCTGATCTGATGTGTGTTCGGATTCGTGGAATTGGGTGACATTAGAATCTAATTCCATTAAAAAAAATCCTGCTTATAATGGAAGAATTTTGATGGAATTGGATTCCAATTCCGTGAATCCAAACACATGTTCAGACGAATTAATGAGCCGGAACTAGTTTACCTGTCCCTGTCTAAACTGTGGCGGCTGAGCGGACGGGAGCATATTTCTCATCCTGATTCCGTTCTCACCTGCAGCCAATCCCCCGGGTCTCCTTCTCCATCTTTACACCTTTTTCTCGATACCCCATCTCCGATTTTTCCGTTTTCCTTCCCAATTCTGTGTTTTTGAGTTCGATCTTTGGGCGGTCTTGTCGTCTCCCTATCTCTTTCCCTACTTCGAACAAAAGGGGAGATTACCCAAATCCTGCATCTCGCTCCCGAGTTTATGGAGGAATTCGATCCCCGCAACAATGACGAAGAAACGGAGTCGATGGAGTTGGTGCTCTTTTATGTCAATGAATGCTACGTATATCTGGTACGCTGTAAAAATGCGACCTCATCAGAAAATTTATTCTTTTTTGTTGATTTTTATGAGTTTGGTTTCATGAATGCGGTTTTGGAGTGATGCGTATCGTTTCTTCTTGAAATTCTCCTCGATTTGGAATTATGGTACTCATGATTTTGTTATCATGTTATGATGCAAGTGTTTGTGTGTCCGATTTTTGAAGGATCGGTTGCTGCGGTCTTGTAATCTTATTGAATGCGTCTCAATGTGGAGGTGGAAATATTTGCTAAAGCATGAGACGCTGATTAATTGAAGTTGTTGGTTTGTTTTGGCTTGATCTTTTGAAAGACAAATCAAGGGAACAACAAAAATTTAAGCCCCATCCATCTAATCGTGTGTTCTATGTGAATTTGTGATAGAAAACTAGCATCATTGTGAGTGTTTATGTAGCCATGAGCACTACATGTCTCGGTTTATTTGTCTTATGGATGGATTATAAGCTGCTTCTGGTGGGCTTGGTGTCCTGTGAATGAGCTTGACTGGTTGGTTTTGTAGTTCATGGACTTAAAGAGGGTGTTTGGTGCAACATCGTATCCAGGAACGTCGGATAAACCAGGATGTTGCAATTTGCGCCAGTGCAGCTCAATGCATTATCTCAACTTATTCGACCCTTCTTGATGAGTGGGTAGAGTGTAGTCCTTTAAGTGAATCTAGCAGTCATTTACACGCAGTGGCTCTTATTGTAGTCGCCAGTGCACATTACTGGTTGAGGTTTTGCTTTTATGTTAATGTTTTTAACGTTCATCATATAATATGGCCTTCACCATGAAACACTTGTTCTGGAGCCAAGACTACTGCAGCTTACAATTTGCCTTGTCCATGGATCCTTGATTAATAGCTTCATGGTTTTCTATTCAGCTACTTTAACTGACCAGCTTGAAGAAAGGAGATGGTGCAATCATGCATCACCTAATGCTGACTAGTCATGGTGTTATGTTCCAGTAGATGTGAACTCTCTAGTTTCAATTTATTTTTGACCATGTCATTGTAGGCTTCATGCCAAGGAGCCATGTCAAGAATAATGTTCATAACTTGAATCTTTGGGTAGGAAACTTTGATTGATCGCTTCACAGTTCATTATTCTCATTTTTAACTTAAAACACCCAGATTAGATGTGTTACATCCATTCAATGGTCAATCATAATCATTTCTTGAGATTGGGTGCATCTTTTGCATGTTCTGCTTGTTAGCATATCTGGAACTTTGTCTCTGGATTTTGGTTTTGAATATTTGGTATACTTCAGGTGTAAACTTGAGTAATTCTCAGGACAAAAAAAAACCGATGCATTTGATTGAATCTGCTGGTGTTCCCTTGATGTTTTGATTCAATTGGAAAAAGGAGCAACGGTAAATGACAGACCTCAGTGAATCCAAGCTTGAACAAGATGGCATTTTTTAATCAATTTTGGGGCTATGCAAAATGTTATATTTGGTATATTTCTCTGAGCAATTGGCAAAAGCTAAATTTGGAAAATAAGTACAGAATTCTCAATTTACCATGCAAGTCCTTGATCCCCAAAGTACTTTCTTTGGATGTGAGGTGTTATTGTTCTTCACCCAGAGGAAGATTGACATGCAGAAGTTCAGTTGCTAATCGCACATAGTAATAGTACTGGCTGATGCTGCCTTCCAGCTTAGTTGGAGTGGTAAATGTTGTTGAAGTCGGCTAAGGTTTCTAGCAAAACAGAGAAAAGAGAGAGAGAGAGAGAGAGAGAGAGAGAGAGAATCGTATATGCTCATTAGGTCTAATCTCACTTAAATAGAGAGATTAGACTAAAATACCTTATTTACAATAATGCCCCTAACCTCTTGAGTAGTTACCAAACTACCCATATGCATATGCATATGTACAATGACTGCTTCTCAACACTCCCCCTCAAGCTGGAGCATATATATCAATAATGCTCAGCTTGTCACAACATTTTGAAAAATTTGAACTCGCTAAGGGTTTTGTGAAGACATCAGCAATTTGGTTCTCTGAAGATATGTGCTTGGTGCAAATGTACCCAGTTTGGACCAGGTCACGTACATAGTGACAATCCACCTCAATATGCTTTGTTCGTTCATGAAATACTGGGTTATTGGCAATATAAGTAGCAGCTCTATTATCACATATCATCTCCATAGGTAATGAGACTTTCACTTGAAGATCAGTCAACACAGATTTAACCCACATCATCTCAGCAGCAATTTGAGCCATAGCCCGATACTCTGACTCAACGCTCGACCTGGAACAACAGTTTTTTCTTACTTCTTCAAGTAACCAGATTCCCTCCAACAAACACACAGAATCCAATTGTGGACTTTCTATCAACAACCGACCCAGCATAATCTGCTGAATAGGCAGTAACATCTAAAGAAGGGTTTTGTTTAAACCATAGTCCTTTACCAGGGGAGAACTTTAGATATTTGAGAATCATCATTGCAGCATCCCAGTGAGTCTTTGTAGGTTTGTCCATAAATTTACTTATCTTGCTCATGGCTAAAGATATGTCAGGTCTGGTTACAGTCACATATAATAGCTTGCCAACCAAGGAACGATAACGGCTGCAATCGACATACTCGGATTTTTCATCAGACAGATGAGACTTGAGATCCATAGGAATCCTTGCAGGTTTGGCACCTAACATCCCTGTCTCCTTCAACAAGTCCAAGACATATTTTCGCTCTGACAGAACCAATCCTTCTTTACTTCTTGCAACTTCTATGCCTAAGAAATATCTGAGTGGTCCCAGATCCTTAGTCACAAAGTGTTTATGAAGATGGGACTTTGTGTCAAAAATGTCTTTTTCACTGCTTCCTGTGACTATAATGTAATCAACATATACTATCATGACCACAATCCCCGTGGAAGTCTTTTTAATAAAAAGAGAGTGATCTGAGGCAGATCGTACAAACCCAAATGCTGACATGACCTCGGCCAGCTTGGAGAACCATGCACGAGGACTTTGTTTGAGACCATAGATTGCCTTGTTCAACTTGAATACCTTTTGACACTCCCCCAGAACTTCAAACCCCAGAGGTTGCTGCATGTAAATTGTCTCCTCCAAGTCTCCATACAGAAAGACATTTTTTACATCAAGCTGACATAGAGACCAACCACGGTGCACTGCGACTGACAAAACAAGACAAATAGTCTCAAGATGAGCAACAAGAGAGAATATTTCAAAAAAGTTCACCCCATAAGTTTGAGTATAGCATTTCGCAACCAGGCGAGCTTTAAACCTTTCAATCGATCCATCTGAGTTATACTTAATAGTATAGACCCATTTACAATCAACAATATCAGCCTCGGGTGGAGGATCAACTAAGTCCCATGTTTTGCGAGAAAGCAGTGCATCCATTTCATCCTGCATGGTCGTCGCCCATTGGGGGTCCAGAAGAGCTTGATGATGATTGAGAGGAACTGATGCAGCAGATAATGCTAATACGAAATTCTTCATATTTTCACCAAGTCTTGCCTCGGAAACAAACTGAGAAATAGGATGAAGTATACATTGCCTTTTTCCTTTCCGAAGAGCAATAGGTAAATCACCATCAACAAGAGGATCGTCAGTAGGGTCAGGAATACTCACCTCTGCAGAAGCTGATGGCACAGGCATAGAGTTGGGTGGAGCTCGATGTGTGTACACCACAGGAGGATTTTTGTAACGAGACGGAGGCGGACTGGGAACAAGAGGCTCATGACTGCCAGACTCTAATGGAAAAGGAGAAACAAAAAGAGGAAAGGAATCACCTTGACTAGCATGTATTCTTGGAGAAGTACTAGAAAAATATGGGATAGACTCAAAAAAGGAAACATCCGCACTAACATACTCTCTCTGGGATATGGGATCATAAGACCGATATGTTTTTTGGTGCTTGGGATACCCAACAAAAACACATTTTATAGATTGGGATGACAACTATGTCACATGGGTGCGGGTGCGGGCGCGGGTGCGGGGATTCGGCACTTCCAAAAAACCCGGGTGCGGGGGTGCGGCAGGGGCAAAAATGTAATATATATATATATATATATAAAGGGGGTCGGGGAATAAGGGTTTTTTTTTTTATTTTGCAGCTGTCAGCTTCTGTCAGCAGCTGACAGACTGTCAGCAGCTGATTCAGCATAATTTTTTGAAAAAAAAATTCGAGAAGCCCATTTGGGCAATTTTTTTTTTTTTAAAAATGGACCTTAATGATCCTGGGTGCGGTCAACGCACCCAGGATCGGGTTGACCGCACCCGGTGCGGCACCCGCACCCGCGTCGAGTTGCGTTGACGCGGGTGCGGCACCCTCCTAGCCGAATCCCTGTGACATAGGATGACAATTTATCTCGGTTGGGACCAAGTTTATGAACAAAGCACACACAACCTATGTCACAGGGATTCGGCTAGCAGGGTGCCGCACCCGCGTCGATGCGACTCGACGCGGGTTCGGGTGCGGCACCGGGTGCGATCAACCCGATCCTGGGTGCGTTGACCGCACCCAGGGTCATTTCGGTCCATTTTTTTGGATTTTTTTTTTTAAAAAAATTTGCCCTACGAAATGGGCTGCGGAATTTAAAAAAAAAAAACTGCTGACAGCTGCTTGATGATGCTCTTGTTTTATAAAGGGGCACTTGTGTCCACAACATCTCACGAGCTTTGTTGGCATCCCAGATTCCCATGCTATTCCTGCCTCCAAACAATTAATTCGCAGTGTTGGAAAACACATTGTTAACTTGGAAATGATGATCCATCTTCCTCAAAAATTAAAATCAAAATTCAAGAGCCTTTTGAAGTATTTATCCTTCAAGGCTTCAACGATCCAGATCCTTCTTCGTCAAGGATTTTCTCTCTCCATAATTAATGATAATGATGATGGTAGCCTTGGTGGCTATTAGTATTCACTTTTCTCCTGACGAGATGTCGTAGCCTTGTGTAGACCTCTCTTTTCCACATGTCAAATCCAATAAATTTCTTTTAGCTGTCATCTGTGTGCAACTATATATAAAATGAAATTTGAAGAACCCTAGGCAGTGGCGTGGCAGTGGAGCCGTAGGCCTCGTAAAGACTCTCTCCAACAAACCACATCAAACCTTTGCTAATATTTTTTTTTGTGAAGACCAGGAAATTTCAGACATGATTGAATCATGACAGTCAGCAAAACGCAGCAGGCTGGGTCGATAACTGGACCCCGACCCGCGCCGGGGGAACCTACGGTATATATATATATTACATTTTTGCCCCTACCGCACCCCCGCACCCGGGTTTTTTGGATGTGCCGAATCCCCGCACTCGCACCCGCACCCATGTGACATAGCACACAGCCAAACACCTTTGGAGAGATAGGGAAAAGAGGAGCTTCAGGTCTGAGAATTTGAATGGGAATACAATCCCCCACTGAGGTTGAAGGCATACGGTTTATTAGGTATCTCGCAGTTAGAACCGCATCTCCCCAATAAGACACAGACATATTAGACTAGATCATAAGGCAACGAGCAACATTTAGAATGTGTTTATGCCTGCGCTCCACTACTCCATTCTGTTGCGAGGTATGAGGACAAGAAGTCTGAGGTTGGATCCTAATATTTTTGTAAAAATGTAATAATTCAGAGGATTTGAATTCAAGAGCATTGTCAGTGCGAACCACTTTGACGCAAGAATTAAATTGAGTTTGTATTTCAATAATCAAGGATTTGAGAATAATGGGGGCTTCAGCCCTATCTTTTAACAGGAATACCCAAGATAATCTGAAAAAATCATCTATAATGACTAAATAATAACGACACTTAGAACGACTAGGAATTCTACTTAGACCCCAAACATCAACATGAAGAAGATTAAACAAATTTTGACTTGAAGGACTCTGACTAGACGAAAATGAACTCCTATGATGTTTCCCAAGTTGACATTTTTCACACAACAGAGTCGTGGACGACGAGATGTGAGGAATAACTCTATGCAATTTAAGCAACAGAAGATGACCAAGACGATGATGCCAAAGCAGTGGACTAGAAGAGGACTCAACTGCCGAGTGAACAAAGCCAATTGGTTGGTGTAGATAATAGATTCCACCTTCCTCATAGCCTTCACCAATCGTCTTCCCCGTCAGCAAGTCCTGAAAAGTGCAACAGGCAGGATCAAATATTACTCGACAATTCAATTCCTTTGCAACACGACTAACAGATAACAAATTTTGAGGGAATGAAGGGGCATGGAGAACATTTGATAACTGAAGAATAGGGGAGATGGAGATATTTCTCTGGCCAACAATGGGAGAGAAACTCCCATCGGCAAGAACAACCTTTTTATGATTAGCAACACTATTCAAATTTGAAAAATCATATTTATTTCTACACAAATGGCTAGATGCCTCTGAATCAATAATCCACCTAGTACCTTGGTAAGATAATTCATCACCTACAAAACCTGCAATATCAGCCACGGGGGAACTAGATGGAAGATATGCCAACAGATCATCATACTCAGCACGAGTGAGTGTAACCGGATCACTATGAGGAACAGTGGGGGACTCGGGTTTGGCCACTTGTGTTGTAGGAACCACTTTAGCTGAAGATGCGGGAGGTCGTCCATTCTTGTCAAAACATCTATCTTCTAAATGCCCAAATCTCCCGCAATAGGTACACTGGAGCTTCCCTCATCCTCCCGTGCCTCGACCACGTCCACGACCTCGAGAATTAGGGAGAAAACCTCGGCCTCGGTCATAGAAGACAAACAGAGCAAAGGTTTGTGATTCCGATTGAGATGAAGAAAGGGACATGGCAAGCCTGCTCAGTCGATTATATGCCTCAGCAAGAGTGGGAACATCTGAGCCTGTCAACATCTGAACTTTGGCAACTAAGAATTCAGCTGACAAGCCAGTCAGGAACCGTGTGACCATGGTATGCTCCTCGTGTAGTTTTTGTTTGTCACAACATAATGGTCTATGAGCATTTAGTCTCTTAAAAGCTGCCTTAACGGAGGCATAATACTGGGCTAGAGTTTGCTCTCCTTACTGCAATTTATAGATCTCCTGTTCTACTTAAAGAATACAACTAACATTAGTTTCTTGAGAATAGGTGTCTTGCAAATTATCCCACATTTCTTTTGCAGAGGTGTAATAAATAAGCTCGTCGGCTACGTGAGGTTGCACACTACTCATAATCTAAGACATGACAATATCATTGTCCTCTTCCCATGTAGTATACTTTTCAGTTTTGTCCTTAGGCTCATTTTCCAACAAAATATGTTTTCTACGATGCCCTGAAAAAGACATCATGAACGTACGCGACCATCTAGCATAGTTAGTCTCATCCAACTTTACAGATGATCCATATGAAAATGGGTTTGCAAAGGCTTTATAATCAGACACAGTTTCGGTCTTCATGTCTGACTTCTGCATTTCAGTCATGGAAATACAACCACACACAACTACCAACTGCTGAAAACTTGGATCTAACGTGGACACCAATTACCAACTGAGAAGCCATCTCTACCAGATTTTAATCATACTGATAAAATCTGATATGAAAAAAAACTGTAATACGCAATTCAGATTCAAAACTAACGTGTGTACCAACTACCAACTGGGAAGCCGACTCTACCAGATTTTAATCACCCTGATAAAATCTGAACTATTCACCTTTAAAAAAAACTACAACAAGATGCATACCACGACCACAAAAAAAAATTATGACAACCTGCATACCACGACTGCATCATGATGGAGACTGCAGACCTTTTCGACATCCACACAACCATCATCAGCCACCATCGACACGGTCGGGGTCTCCCTGCTGCTACGCGCACATACTGCTTCTACACGCACAACGCACGGTCGGGGGTCTCTCTGCTACTACACGCACGCTGGCACACAACGCCACCCGATCATGTTCCTGCTGGCTGGAGAGGTTCCAGATCGTTGTACACTCTGTACACAGCGATCGTTGTAGTCACTGCACGCAGCGCCACCCGATCTGCGTTCCTACTGGAGAGGCTTCAGATCGTTCTTCACGATGTACACAGCGCCATCCGATCAGCTTGTGGATCGATCAAGTCAGACGCTTAGAGCTACGTCCTGCTTTGATACAATGTTGAAGTCGGTTAGGGTTTCTAGCAAAACAGATAAAAGAGAGAGAGAGAGAGAGAATCGTATATGCTCATTAGGTCTAATCTCACTTAAATAGAGAGATTAGACTAAAACACCTTATTTACAATAATGCCCCTAACCTCTTGAGTAGTTACCAAACTACCCATATGCATATGCATATGTACGGTGACTGCTTCTCAACAAATGTTATGCCAGCAATTTGTTCTTGGCTATAGATCTTTAAGTCAGTACCTTTTCTTGAAAGTGTGATCGAGTATGTGCAAGATGAACTGCACAAAAAGAAACATTATCTAATTTTTCCTTTTGTGGATTGTGGAATAGGTTTTTATTAGTGATAGCTGTTGATCACTTGAGTTTGAGTCATTTTGACCCTTACATAAAGCTATTCACCTGTATAAGTTTCAACAGTGGTGATGGAGATTTTGTCTCACTGGATAATGATTATCCAACATCATTCATCAATTAAAGAAACTTTATCTTGGCTTCAAGTAGATGCACTAAAAGCCCATTCTTTCCTTTGTTTGATGTGGGTTATGCTTGTCAACGGGATTAAAGGCCTATGAGCAAACTTAAGTATAAAACAGTTACGTGCTAGAAGAAGAGAAAGGAATTTTGAATATTTAATGTAGAGCTACTGGTTCCTACACTGTGTACATGCGTGGAGTACCCGTTTGTATAATTTATGGTTATGCTCGTCTAAATCATGTTTTTTTTGGGCCACAAATTTGCATGTTATCTCTTAGCATATGGTGGTTTTATATTTTTTCTCATATAATTTTGGTGTCGGATCTTAATGAGATGCAGTGGAAATCAACAAAAATGTGAAAGCACAATAAAGAAATTAATATTTGCAACTCCAAGACTCTTTATTAAGGCATAATGGGATGAAATGGTGCTTCAAAAAGCATAAACTTGGGATCACCCCTCATTATGTAAGATGGGAAGTAGCCACTTCATAAAGTCAAGCCTTTGATTTATTTATTGTGTAGATATTTTTAAGCTGATGTGTCCAAAACCTTTCAGGCGATCAATCTTTTTGAAAGAATCTGTCTAAAACCGTAAAAGATCTCAATGTTTAAAGTATCATAAATGAATTAACTAAATCAGAAGCAAATGGGAAATGGCACTTAGTTATTGGGATTTTATGTGATATTTGGAAATAGGAATTGAAGATGTGGCTCATATATATCATGCTTATTTATGACAAAAACCAAAGTTCAATTAAGATGAGGGAATTTTATTTTTATGTTGGTAAAAAATGATGGCTTCTTGTTTTGATATGAGAATGTGCTTGCTATCTCTAAATCTGCCGTGCTTATAGAAGAAATGGGGAATGGGAGGATGGGATAGGGGACCAAAGATTTTGATCATTTGCACTTTTGGGTGGTTTATGGGATTTTTACGAGTCACATTAAATAAAAGTATTCTAAGAAAGGGTGGAAGAGGGGATGGGTTGGATTTAGTTTGTTGTGAGGACTTATGCACGATTTCAGATAAGACGACGTCCTTAACATTTTAAATTTCTCTTATACACAGGTTTTTGTTTTTGTTTTTTAAATAGTATGCATCCTAGAAAATCTAAAAGGTCAGAATCTCTCTTTCTACGGTTCACAGGTTGAATATGCATGAGCCTTTTCTGTGTATATATCTCCTGTATGTGGTTTTTTAATCCTTGCTTGTGCAATATTAGTGCTTGTATCAGCATCTAGGTTGCATATATCACCATTATTCCTCCTGCTTTTACTATTGCTATGAGGTACTATGATTCTTTTTTCCAGTTATCTGCATCAGGATTTAGACATTTTCACTGTTTTCTTTGTTTGCTTGATTTGGTTGTTGTTTGCCATGATAACTTGGTTGCTAAGCTTTGGTAGCATCAGCCTGCATGGGTTCCATTGCAAAAAGAAAAACTATCTAAAAGTTTAGTTAATTATATTAAGAACTTATGTGCTTTTCTTAGTATGTTATCTTTACTTGATTCTTGCTGCATGGGTTCCATTACAACATTATCTACTTGAAACTCCAGCTAATGATATTTAAATACTTCTTATGTGCTTCTTTCTTTTAGCGTGAGAGTTTTTTTCTAGATCTTATTGTCATGGTTCATGTTAACTGACAATATCCTGCTGAATTTATTTCTTTCATGTGTTTGATAGATACCTCCAAGGAAAAGTGCAGCCTCTTACAGGTAATATTACTTGCATGTCTTTTATAAGCAGTTATGTGTTGCTTGTTCAAGCAATTGCTGCAAACCTTTTATTTGATTGGATTTAGATGTTTTGTTGCTATTTTAAGAGCAATAAGTAGGTCCTGAACAGTTTTATCTCCTAAGCCATTCTAAACGGCTTCAAAGGGCAAACTTTGTGTTTGCTTAATCTTACAGATATATTCTTTATATCTTATTTAGCAGTAAACATGTACTAGATTAGGCAATGTTTCTTACTTAGATATATTTTTACTGCAATAAAAAGGTCAACAGATCATATTGCATTAAAACTTGATAAAATAAAAAACAAATTTTCTCATTAAATTGATTCTATCAGAACCAATTTTTAGTAAATAAGCAATGATAAATGTGTCTACGGGTTTAGATTAAGCAAAAACCCTGTAGCTATGTTTCTAAGAAGTGTTTAGGATGCTTAGGACGTAAAAGTGTTTAGAGCTACTAATTTTCTGTTATGTTGATGATTTCTTTGTTACATTTGACATGTTTTGTGCATGGATCTGTCTGTGACTCTGTGTATATGGACAAGCAAGTATGCTTTTGGCATAGTTGATGTAAGTTCCAATCATATAGAATAACTTATGAAGCACAAGTCATGGAGGGCTTATACTATGGTCGAGTTGTTTTTAGTAATTGTTACCCATGACTAAAAATAATGAGGGCATAACCACCTTAAACTCGTATGGAGCCAATAAGGTTGTCAATCCGCTGTATCTGTATGTTGGGGTGGTTAGAAACCTGGCTTGAAACAAGAAATGCCACTAGGTTAGCGAATTACCTTGATAAGTGGAGTTATCTTGTTATCCAACTTCTAACAAAGGTTGCAGAAGAGGGAAGTATAATGATGAGCAATGTGCGAAGCAGAACTGAGGAAAGCAACTAGGAGGTGAATTAAGAAGTTTTGCAAATTCATAAGAGTCAATGTTGTATTATATGACACTTCTAATGCATATAAGAGGTGTTAACTTTATTCTTTTTGGGTTTTTTAAAAACATAAAGTTTATGTTATTATGATACTTACGGTATCTAAAATCATTTCCTTATTTTTTGAATATTTGATCATAATTAGTCTATTTTATGTGTAAATATAAGGACAAAATCTGTTTGTTAATAGTACTATAATAACTAGTATGCAACAAGTAATAGATGAGCATTATCATCACACACTTATTAATTGCATACAATTAAAGAAAGTACACAATAGTCTAGATGTTCTTCTATGACAAAAAAAGTTTTAAACAACTTTATCTTGAACTATTTTTTCACTGAATAACCTAAAACGCCCTTGTGTTTAACAAAAATTAAGGTAGTTCTTGTGTTCTAAGGAATTATAGAAAATGATGGTTTATTCCTCAACCTAATTAATATAGGTCAACTATGGTTCTCTTCTTATAGGGTTCACAACCATTAAATTGTGTGAACCTATCACAATCATTTCGGAAACTCAAGTATGGAAGATCCTGGGGGCGGTTTCTCCGTGTAAATATCAGCAAAATAAAGGAAATTAGGAGAAATTAGAGGTTCTCATCAACTTTTCGTTTATTGCCTGTTCATGTTGTAGTTTTAGATATGTTGATTGTCTTACTGATATTGTTGGGTATTTGATGAACTTGTGTTTCTGGCTTATTGAGATTGTGTTAACATAATTAGCTGTTTTTAATTTGAAATTTATGTGAAATTTTCTAATAAACAAGTACTTTGAATGAGGCTACTTAAAACATTTCAATATATTTGTTAACTTGATCTAATTTTAAGTTAAGCAGGTCTATATCCCAATTAGTTGTATAAATGGTTACTTGCCCAATCAGTATCCTTTGAAATTTTGTTTCAAAGTATATTCATTTCCAGAATGCTACGGGACATTCAGAATTATCAACCAGATAAACAGTGAAAATAATTCAAATCTGTGGCAATTCTTCGATGCCATTAATCCAGTTTCTTTTCAATTTTAAGCCTTCCAACACCTAAACTCTCAGACTCCCTAGCCTAGCACACCTATCCATACCCTACTAGAGCCTAGACCCAAAACCTAGATCTAAATCCTTATCTCACTGGTCCTGGAGCCTCTGCCTAGCCGAAGCTTTGTCTGTCTGCCGTTATGTTCGTTGTTGTCATCATAGAAAGGACTACCTAAGCCCGAGATGAGACTTATATTCATTGATTTTCTCATTTTATTTGTTTATTTTACTTGATTAAGCGTGGATTTGTTTAACTGTTCATATATTATTCTTGTTTGATCTTTTTTAGCCTTACTGGTGTCTCTACATCATCACACTCATTTTTTTTATGTTTCACGTATGAGGTACGTGGTGCTGCATGCTAAAGTTTGAATCAAAGGGGAGTTGAAGTTCCTGGTAAGATTGATCCCTTCTCAGTGGAGAAGGAAAGACACTCAACTTGTAGGCGGGGATCCCCATCTCCTTCAACCAAAAACCCAGATCCATTTCAAAAACCCTACTTGTCAAAACCCCATCGGATCCATTGTTCACAGTCACAGTAGGCTCTGACTGGAAGAATCTCTCATTATGACAGACCTCAACCAAGGAATTTGTATGTCAAGAAACAATTTAGGTTTCTCAAAACAAAAGTGCTTTCTTCATCAGGAAACATTGCCATTAGATGGAGAGCAATCCTACCTTCTCAAATAAATAACTAGACTTCTGAAATGAATAGAGATAAAAAAAATAGACCTATATATATATATATATAAACAACTGAAGGATTCTAAAGCAGTTATCCAAAATATAAAAATGCTAAATACATAGATCATAGATACTAGATAGCCTGAAAATGGGGGACAATACCTCTATTTTTAAGTGTAAAGCTAGATCCTGAACCTAGATCTAGTGGATTCTGGGACAGATGCCATGAATTGGATCTTATCCAGATCCAATTAACTCAAGGGACAACTTGGATCTAGATCCAAGTTAAGAGTGACAAGTAGGGTCCATATCCATGTCTAAAAGCAACAAGTGAGGTTTGGACGGCAATCTGGATTGGATTTGGGTCCAAATTCAGATCCAAACAGGGCAAATGTCTTGTTTCAGCCATAACTTTTGATCTTGATGTCCATTTGAGGTAATTTTTGGTCCGTTGGAAAGCTTATGATGTCCTCTTCAATTCTTCTTTTTGGATAAAAAGCTTGAAAACATCATTTTCCAGGCCAAAAATTTAATTGAAGTAGATCCAGTTGTTTTGAAAAAGCATCCGTGTTTTGAGAAAATAGTCACTTGGACAAAAAATGGGGTGTCTACAGTGGCAAAAATGAGTCTTTCATTAATTCTACTGCAGTCTATAAATGTGGTTGGAGTTTTTTTTAGCTATCTGCTTTGCAACTTGAGAACACTGAGATAACATCACGTATGACATCTAAATTTAAAACTAACCTTGCTATTCAAATTACTGTACTGACTTTTACATGAGTGCGGATCTAAGTTCAATTTTTTTTAACATGAGATTATAACTTTTACCATGGTGCTTATTGGATGGAAGATTTTGATTGTTTTAGGGCTGATGAATGGAATATAAACAAATGGGAGTGGGAGGGGGTATTGAAAGTTATCAGCAAAGGAGAGGAATGCATAATAAGACTTGAAGATAAATCGACAGGTGTGGTGTGATGTAGTCATGCTCTGTTGAATAAAGAATTTACGAAAATGTGTTTTGTTCTTCCTAGTAATTTTTTTCCTCTTTGTCTGTCATGATTGATTATTTCTATTAAGATTTACAGTACTCTGACACAGGGGAGCTCTATGCTCAGGCTTTTTTAAGAAAGGGGGAGCCACATCCAGTGGAGTCTGTAATAGATAGTAGCAGGTTAAGTTCTCATAATTGTCCTAGTTTATTTTATATGTTTTCTTCAATTGTAACACCAATTCGATCTTCATTCAACAGTAGAACACCTCCTTATTAGATATCCCTATTAAACTGTATTTGATTGCATACCTATTTTATTGGAAAGTTGAAAGCCTATATTTGTGTTCTTATGCTATTTATGGCTTTGTTCCTATCATCTTTACAGCCTAGTGTTTTGAGAGTTAATTGTCAAAACTCAAAGGATGGTAACTTTAGGGTAGTTTAGTAATTGTGTATTCCCCTTTCTTTTGTTTTTAGTTTTTTTCCTTTTTAATGATAAAATAGATGTGGACTGGACTCAAACTTTGAGTACAACTCTAACCATTACCAAAAGACCATAAATTTCTGGAGACAATGATATCAACTTCCAATTTCTAAAATAATGAAAAGTGACTTGTTACAGCATCATTCTTTGATCAGAGAGGGATAAGTTTGTATCTTAATTGTCCATCTTTTGCAAAATTTTGATGCATATCTCTTTTATAGTGAACTAATGCTGATTCTTATATTATTTCATGTAATCATCTTCATCTGATCTTTTTATTTCTTCTGCAGATACTTTGTTTTACGGGTTGAAGAGAACTTTGGTATCATCTCAATCCTTGTTTAAAATTTATTCCAAAAATGTCGAGTTCTGCATGTGCTTGCTTTGCTTTCTTACATTTTAGAGTTTGGGTTTGACAAAGCCTTATCTTTCACTAGAGATGATATTCTATATCTCCGGAAGTTTTTGGGCATCTATAATATCATGTTGGATGTTGCTATTCTGTAATCTGACCTTTTATTATGCATCTGTTACTGGCAGCAATGCATTGTCTTATCCTCTTATTTCTCTTTAATTTTTTTGTACATTTCCAATGGCCTAGAAAATGACAACATTACCAATCTCTAGAAGCAACTTCCTTTCTTCAGTTCACATTTGCTATATGTATAGTTCATTGTTGTAAATATTGTACCGTAACTATGGGAAAACTGTATCGGGTGTATCGTACGATACACCTTCGATGCATTTTATAAAGGGCCGAACCATAAAAATTTTTTTTTTTTGGGTTTTAAAGACCTCTTGAGGGCCAAATTCCTCATTTTTGTAGAGGCCACTAGATTATCATTGACCCGTATTGGATAGGAGATGAGAACATGATCACATTCAGTTTTGGGTCATTCCTCTTTAGAGGTATGGAATTGATTTTGTATGCTGCATATGACAATGATAAGTTTTATTTTGCTGGGGGATTTAAGTGTAGGCATGATAGTCAAATGATAGAGGCGGCCTGCTGTGATCGGTTTTTTGATTTCCCAGAAGGAACCAAGGTGCAGATTCTGTCCAATAACTCTCGCTGGTGCAGGGTACTTACAGCAGTGATTGAAGGGCGTCCAGCCCCACCTATTGCTGTGTCGATTTCCACATATTTTCATATTGACTCATGCTTGTGTAAAGAGCTTTTATTGGCTATGGGGCATATTCTTTCATTTTTGCGTTCATGTGATTCATTGTATTGGAAGGATAAGCCCCTGGATTGGCTTCCTTTTTGGGGAGATGGTATGCGATTTTTCATTTCAATTTTAATATAAGTCGGGGTAACCCCCAAGCATTCCTATTAAAAAAATGCATATTTTAGTATATAATTTATAATTAATGTAATGACCCCAACTCGTACCCGTTAAAAAGTAGCGATTTTTTTTTTAACATTTGCGGAAACATTCCCATAGACCCCGAGCCTTTACAGTTATAACACATCCACAACCACAAGGAATCTTATACTACCATCATCCAAACCAAACCAACTTTATTAATTGAATTCATATAGTCTGAAAGCATGTGCAAAAGAATATAAATAAAGCAAAATGTGGAGTCACGTTGTCTCTAAAAGAATCCGCCAAGCAGTTGTGTAGCTCTCGTAGCTTCTCGCAATCATAGGTCCCTTTACTGGGCCTCAAAGACTATGAAAGACACAAAAATAAGGGTGTCAGAATCAAAGATCATATGTACAGGTCCCTTTAATGAATCAAATAAGTAAAAAAAACACAAATAAGATTCATGCAATATTTTAAAGGAATGCAACTATAACAAATTAATCATCCATGCCTTAGAGAACAATTGTTAAGTAAAAGAAAACAATGATTAAACAATAGAGAACATCAATTAAGCAATAGGAAACATTTATCATCAAGTAGGAAACAAATATCATGCAATCATTAATTTAGCACAAGTGAGGGAACAAGTAAATATACATGATCTAATGCATAACAAAAATATGTATGAATAAATTATTATCTTTTATTAGAGTTTTTTTTTATATGCATGTCTCCTATGTCACACAAACTCTTCTAACAGGACATCACACCCGCACCCAGGTGGGTGCGACACTTGAACGCAGATTCCTTTGTGTTAGGTGAAGTTAATCGTACTGAAGTCCATTTTTATCCAAAAGTAGATTCAGTTAACCCTAATCAAGTCTATTTTTATTTATATTATATGTATAAATACATAAATGCACACAAATACACATAGTGTTAACTTAAAACTGTTAGAAATTTTATATATATATATATATATATATACTCCTCGTACCTAAGTTTTTTTTAAAGTGCTGCACCCATACCTGCACCCCTATGTGACACACAGAAGACGACTCTCTCTCTCTCTCTCTCTCTTAGTCTTACATTATTTTTGCAAGTTCACATAAATAAAGCTCAAAAGAAGAGAAATGTGGTCCTCCATTTCCTGCTTTATGGTGAGCTCAATTTCCTTGACACAAACAAAACAAGTCATTCATCATCAATTTATACCAGTGATTTTGGATTTTCTTGAGCTCATGATTGCATAAATGATGCTTTAAGCCTGCTTGGGCTCATAGGTACTTGGTCAAAGTTAAGAAAACCTTAGGGTGCATTCTATTTTTGTTTGCTTCCTTTTATTTTCTTTCTTTTCTTTTTTCTTTATCAATTTGGCTTCACTCAAGTTTTTCAAAGGATTTGCTCCTAGGATGCAAGAATGTTGTTTGCAATAGTTGAGGCTTCATTCTACGCGATCGTAAACTTGGATGTCTTTAAAATAAGCTCACAACTGAAGTTTGGAGCAAGGTTGCCATACTAGGAAACGGGAAACGATACGAGAAGCAGAAGCGAGAAGCGATGCATTTTTAAATGTATAGGAAGTGGGAAGCAAGGAATAAAAAAAAGACAATATAAGAATTGAATGGGAATCAAAATGGAACGCAAATAAAAGTAACTATTCTTAAATTTCATAATTTTTTAGTGTAAGAATTAATTTTTTAACAAAATCTAAAAATGATGACTGCCAATTTAGAGAAAGCACATGAAAGTGAATGAGAAGGTAGAGAGGAACCACATAAAAAACATGAAAAGTAGAGTGGGATAACATATAATAAGAATAGATGAAGTGTGTGGAAAGCATATGAGAAGCGTGAAAAAATTGTGATTCTTATTAAGTTTCAGAAGCAAGGAGTATCATGCTTCCAAAGTGAGTTTCCGAGAAGCGAGTTTCCCACCTATCTAGGAAGCTTCTGGTAACTCTGGTTTGGAGCTACAAGTTTGAATAGAGAAGTTTTACATGCTACACAAGCCTGAAGTAAGTCATGTTTTTAAATAAGTTTGAGATCCTGCTGTTTGCAGGGTACTGTCAATTTCATTTGTTATTAAATGCCCATTAGTTACATCACGTTTTTGCTTCAGATTTGCAATCATATTTCATCAATTCTGTACATGTCTCATTTATTTCTGATTCATGCAGATGGTCGTGTACGGCATGCATTCATTGGAATTGGTTTCCGAGAAAGACCTCAAGCTTATGATTTTCAAGCTGCACTTCATGACCACATGAAGTATCCTCCAATTACTCATCTTCATATGCAGAGTTGCTATGTTCATTAATCCAAATGATAGCTGAAGATATGAGAGATCAAGCTTTATATTTCTAGCTGCCTCTGAATTTAACATGGATTAATAGGATAATATTAGATCACAGCTTCTGTTTGTGATTGTTTCTCCGTAATAACAAGAAAGATATTTAAACAAAAAGCAAGCTGCCGAGGAGATGGAACAGAATTATACTTCAAAGGCATCTGTGGATTACAGTCTGAAAGAAGGCGAGAAGCTCGTGCTCCACATAAGAAATGTTAGAATTCATGCCTTCATGTAGGTCATAGATATAATAAACAGTTGCAACTTTCCTGAAACTGACACCAAGTTGTCTTGCAGCAGAACAGAGCTTGCAGTGTGAAATCTGCCTTCTTTGAACAACATCACAGTGATCTCTCACCAGATGACAAGCAACAAATCAAGGAGCCAAGAGTTGGTCTTAAACCACCTCCACCTCCGCCACCAAAAGTGCAGATTCCCCCCTCCAATCCTGTTCAAATATTACCAAACTATCAGTCTGGTTTGAGGACCCAGGGGAGTCTTGACGATTCGTTCCCACATTTTACGGAAGAATCAGAGGCCAAAGAACTCTCTAGTGCATCAAAGGAGAGCCCACAACAAAATTTAGAGGATGATTTCGGTGATTTTCAGACAGCATAGTGATCCCAATGCTTACACAACTTCCATAGTTGAACACTTTTATATGTTATACCCTTTGCTTTTGTTCCAAGATTTTGCCTGGATTAATCACTACATATACTCAGGTAAGCAAGGGCAAAAGTCTTGTGTTAGGTTATTGTTTGGAGATGGACCTGTGCTTCCTGGCCTGGTTCACCAAAGATTGCCATTTCTATAAGACTAATCAAACTTTTGCTGAGCTTGGTCAGGTTACCCCGTGTATCAAATTGACTTGGTGTTTGAAGAGATCATAGCTTGCATGATTCTTTGAATTATGTCCTCTCATCCTCAGGCCTTTGCCTGTTGTGCCCGTTGTGATTGTGAATGTTTTTAACCTGCATCATTTACCTTCTCCTATTTCTTGGGGACTATGAAGCAGCCTGTTGTTCAGATGTGGCAATTCCAACCATTCGGCCTGCATGTCGAGCATTACGTTTTCATGTTTTAATTGAACACTTTCCATATTTTATTATGATCAAGGGAGTTATTCTTTTTACCAAACATATGGAGATCAGGTCACAATCTTATAATAATAATAAGAGATCTTTCTCAATCAATCCCCTTGTCCTTCATTCTTCGAGAATCAGAAAAAACCTTTTCAAACTTGAATTTGTCCATTTGGAATCTGATTTCTTTTCTTTCCAACCAAATTCTAAAGTTTAAGAATGGAGATCATGGCTTTTACTAAGCTTAGGAGTTGAGAAGACCTCTTGACTTGCACGTCTGACAAGTGATGATAAATGAAATACAAAGTTTTTTTTATCAAGGAACTTTTTTTTTTGTAACTAGAGAAAAAACTGCATCGTTCACTGAGTTCATTGGCATGAACGTCTGCTTTTGCCCACCACAGGGTACACCCAGTTTCCGCTTGCGGTAAAAGGCGTGCACCTGCAGGTTCTGAATTAGCGCCAATGGTTAAGTTTTGCAAACATATCAGATGCACTAGCTTCTCCTTCACTAATAGATAATAGGTCTGTTCAGATCCAAATTTGTTTGTTTTGGAGCACCTGCAGCTGCACTTGTACATACACGATCAGCACACGCTCAGATTGCTCACATTATTGAAAGGTAAAATATTTAGCCAAATTAGGTTTAATGCTGTATGAATGGAGCCATGTAGTTGCATCTATTATGAGTCATTGAAAAATCTGAACAGATTTTTGGACCCTTCCAAACTAGAGAGACTTTTTTGCTGAGATAGTTTTTTTTTTAAAGTACACTTTTTGATAGGAAACATTCCTCCATGGGGGTGGAGGAATGTTTCCTACCAAGAGAAAATTTATTTTTACACTCCTCACCACCACCCACCATCACCATCCATCTCACCACCACCCTCCTCCTCCTCTCTCTCATTTTTTCACATTTTCCCACTCTGTTTTTCTCATGCTACACATACAAGCGAAAAAAATCTCATATAAAACTCGTATAGGCAAAAGTTCTTTTTCGAGTTTTTCTTTCTTCCAAACGTGCTTTTAGGTTTGCAGGTTGCAAGTGCTAAAATCTACTAACCCATGCTATTTCATACTCCTATTTGGTTCTCCAGGAAAATTGTGAGCAGGAGGGAAGAAATAGGCTCACATGTTCATCTAACAAGTTTAAACCATGTAATTTAGTAAGAGATACAAACCAATTTTACTGAACAGAGGATGTTCAAGCTGATTCGTCTAAAAGACTGGGCGGAAAAAAAGTTTTTTGCGACCGCAGCTAAAAGTCCTTTTTCCGCAAATGCATGTGCACCGCTGATCGCGTATGCGTCCAACGTAACGTCGAACTCTTTGTGAGTTCTGCGTTACGCCCTACACATATGGAAGGATGCGACATCAAATGCCCTTCTGTCGAGAGTCTGACACGCCCAGTGCATCCAATTGTTGGATATAAAGGCATTTAGTGGCACCACTAAATGCCTGAGCAGAAAAAAGGCTTTTAACGGCAGTTGTGGCCCGCTAAGTCTTTTTTTTTCAGCAAATGTGCCCTCGCTGCTGATCGCAGACGTGATCAGCAATGTATTACGTCATATATATATATATATATATATATATATATATATATATATATATAGAGAGAGAGAGAGAGAGAGAGAGAGATAACTGTTTAATTATACACTGTCGGTCCCAAGCCCGGATAAAGGAGGAGGGTTGCGGTAGGCCAGTGACAGCCAGCATAAAAACTTAGTCACACCCTATGAATATGAACCAATATGAGAATTTTGTTGGGGCGTTCCCTACTGAGCGACGCGTTGTACTCTATAGGCCCGAAGGCAGTGATAAATGGGCAAGGGTTGCTAAGTCGTCGCTCAGAAGCGACGCGTCACATCGGTGCCCGGGTGTGGTGTCAAATAGGCAAGGGTTCTCTCACTTTGTTGGACGGGTGGGGGTAAAGAAGATAGTTCAAGAGCATAAAATTATGGTTAGCTACTTGAAACATAGGGTCTTTAAATGGTAAGTTGGTAGAGTTAGTAGATGTTATGTATAGGAGAAAGATAAATATTTTATGTCTACAAGAGGCCAAATGGGTAGGTGAGAAAGCAAAAGTGATAGAACCTTAGGGATATAAGAATTGGTATACAAGAATAAATAGGAATAGGAATGGAGTATGGATTGTTATTAGTCTTGAGTTTATAGATAATGTAGTTGAGGTCCGTAAGAAGAGTGATAGGATTTTATTTATTAAATTAGTATTAGGTACGGATATTATTAATATTATTAGTGTTTATGCACCTCAAGTAGATTTAGATGATTCCATTAAGCATCCAATTTGAAAAAATTTAGATAGAGTAGTACAAGTGATATCTTATGGAGAAAAGTTTTTCATCGTCGGTGACCTTAATGGACATGTAGGCATTAGTAGGGATGGATTTGAGAGTATCCATGGAGGCTATGATATAGGAGAAAGAAACGAAAGTGGAGAAAGGATTTTAGATTTTGGTTTGTCCTATGATATGATCTTAGCAATCACTTGGTTTAGGAAGAAGGAGTCTCACCTAGTAACATTTAAAAGTGGGGTTAATACGAGTCAGATATATTTTTTCCTACTTAAAAAGAGAGATAAGGGTTGTTGCATCGATTGTAAGGTTATACCAGAAGAAAGTGTAGCTACACAACATAGAGTCTTAATTTTAGATCTTAGAATTAGAAAATGCCGCAAAAGGGATAGACATAAGATAGATCCTAGAATTAAGTGGTGGGTACTAAAAGGAGCTAAACAAGGAATATGTATAGAGAAGGTAGTTAAGAAAGTTGATTGGTGTCTCGAGGAGAATTCAGAATCAATGTGGATAAGATAGCGGGTGGCATGAGAAAGGTGGCTAAGGAGGTATTGGGTGAGTCTAAAGGCGGTGCACTGCTAGGTAAGAATACATCATGGTGGAACGAGGATGTCAAATTAACTATTAAGGTTAAAAGAGAGTGTTATAGAAATCTAAGTAACAGTCATGATAATGAGAATTTGGAGTACATGATAGCAAAGAAGGAAGCTAAAAAAGTAGTTCGAAACGTGAGGGATAAGGTATATAGGAAGGTTTATGATAAGTTGGATACCAAAAAGGGCAAGAAGGATATTTATAGGCTTACAAAGATGAGAGATAGAAAATTGAGGGATCTGGGTATGGTTAGATGTATCAAAGATGAAACGCAAAGGGTTTTAGTCAAAGATGAGGAGATTAAGGAGAGATGGAAAGATTATTTTGATAAGTTATTTAATGGAAGTCATGCTCAGAATCTTTGAGACTTCTTCATTCATTTTCATGAGATGAATTGTGACTTCGTGCGCAAGATTCAAAAGAAAGAAATTGCAGAGGCTTTGAAGAAAATGAAATCAAGAAGGGTAGTTGGCCCAGATGGTATACCTATTGAGGCTTGGAAATGCTTGGGTGATAAAGGTTTAGAATTATTGACAAATCTTTTTAACAAGATTTGGCGGACAAATAAGATGCCTAATGAGTGGAAGAAGAGTATGTTGGTGCCTCTATATAAGAATAAGGGTGATATACAAAATTGCACAAATTATCGTAGTATAAAACTCATGAGTCATACTATGAAACTTTGAGAGAGGGTGATTGAGTATAGGTTGATGAAGGTTGTCATGATATCGGAGAATCAATTTGGTTTTATGCCTGGAAGATCAACTATGGAAGTTATACATCTTCTTAGACAACTTATTGAGAGATATAGAGAGAGGAACAAAGATTTGGTTTTTATTGATTTGAAGAAGGCATACGATAGAGTACCTAGGAATGTTCTCTGGTGGACAACGATGAAGAAAGATATTTCTCTCAAGTACATTAGTATAATTAAAGATATGTACGAAGGAGTAGTAACCAATGTCCGCACTTGTGGAGGGGTGACAACCAATTTTCTTATAACGGTTGGGTTACATCAAGGATCTGCACTAAGCCATTTCCTATTTGCTATAGTGATGGATGAGCTTACGAGATCAATTAAAGAAAATGTGTTGTGGTGTATGTTGTTTGCTGATGATATTGTTTTGATTGATGAGTCTACAGCTGGGGTTAATGCCAAGTTAAAATTATGGAGACAAACATTGGAAGCAAGAGGTTTTAAGTTGAGTAAGAGTAAGACAAAATATATGGAATGTCGGTTTAGTAAGCAACGAAGTAGTGATGGAAGTATAGTGAAGCTTGGTGAGCAAGAAATACTGGTGGATGACTATTTCGAATATTTGAGATCTATCATTCAAAAGTATGAAGAAATTGATGAAGATGTAAATCATAGGATAAAGGTTGGGTGGATGAAATGGAAAAGTGTAACTGGAGTGTTGTGCAGTAGAATGCCATTGCAATTGAAGGAAAAATTTTATAGGATGACAATTAGGCTTGCTTTACTATATGGTACGAAATGTTGGGCTGCCAAGAGACATCATATTAAAAAAATGAGTGTAGCTGAGATGCGTATGCTTAGATGGATGTGTGGAAATACAATAAAAGATAAGATTCGAAACGAGGAGATACGTAAGAAGGTAGGCATTGCATCCATTGAAAATAATATGAGAGAGAATCATTTACGGTGGTTTGGACATATTCGGCGAAGGCCTAATGATGCTCCAGTTAGAAGGATGAAGAAATGGGAAAGTATATTAGTTAAAAGAGGTTGGGGTAGGCCTAAGAAGAATTGGATGGAGATGATAGGAAATGATATGAATGCTTTGAACCTCACCGAGGACATGGCATTGGATAGAAATGATTGGAGGAGAAGGATTCATGTGGAAGACCCAGAATGATTTTCTTTTTTGGTTCATATCACCGACCCCAATTGTTTTGGGATGAAGGCGTAGTTGTTGTTGTTGTTGTTGTTGTATATATAGATAGATAGATAGATAAATAAATATATATAGAGAGAGAGAGTGTGTAGGGAACACGCAATGCACACTGTTGATCGTGTGCGCAATCAGTAGCATATGTTAAATTTTTGCATTTTTGAAGTTTAGCGGCAGTCCTAGACCACCAAATAGTTTTTCGCCCAACCTTTAGTGGCAATCCAGGACAGCTACTAAAGGTAAAAAAAAAAGGATGCAATCAGACGCGTTGGGTGCATCCGGTGATACACTCGGTATCAAGCGTGTGCGGGTGTGGGTGTGGGTCAGAAGTCTAAACTTATGGCTTGCAATCCAAACACTTCAACCATCTACACTACCAACCGAGAGAGCGAGAGAGGTGTATGATCGGTGACCATAAGTAGGGGGGTTGGTTTACCCAGACTTGACCTGAACCAAACCCTATAGGGTCCAGGTATGGTGATAAATAAGAAGACCCGATTAAGACCCAATTAAGACCCGAAGGTCTGATTAATACATAGACCCGGGTGTAGTTTGTGAAATTTTATACCAAACCAAGACCCAACCCAAGTTTCCATTAAGACCCATAATTTTTCAATGTAAAAATAATAAAAAAAAATATGGTTTTACCGGGTATGGTCTGGGTTTGGTTCATGTAGTTCTTATCGGGTCTGGGTATGGTTTTATTATAGTAGACTCGATTTAAACACGAATCCAGACCTGATACCATACCGGAAAATCTGGTTCCACCTGAATCTGAACCAAACCGGACCCGTTATCAGTCAAACGTAAAACACAGACAGATTTGGTGGCCGTATGGTCTTTCTATTCTTTATTGCTAAAAAGATTCGTCTTATGTTCTCTTATAAAAGAAGAATATTGAGATCTTTTTAATATTTTTATTTGGTTAAAATATGGTCAACTATGTCATTTTAGCATCAATCGTGTCTTTGGAACAAAGATGAAAAACAGAAGGGGTTCAGAGGAAAAGTTAGATGGGACAGTCCAAAATATGGGAGGCCGTTTGCAAATAAGTAACAAGTTCAGTATATTCTCTATAATTTATGGCCCTTTAGTTTATCGTACTAGACTTTGCTCACGGTTTCCCTCCCCCATCGGCTCATCCATACAAAAGCAAAAGTAAAGAAAATAGGAAAATATTCCCAAAAAACAAAAAAAAAACTTGGTTTGTGTTGCTCGTTTTGAACATAAACCAGGTCTTGTCCATGACCCTTTTTAAGCGATGATTGAATCTCTCTCTCTCTCTCTCTCTCTCTCTCTCTCTCAGAGGAATGAGTTTGGATGGTGAGGTTGGTCAGTAAAGTTTGGTGGCAGGAAGCCAACAATTTGTTGGGATGCCGTGCTTTCACTTGTAAGTTGTCTGTATTTGTCTCTTCCTGCTTCTATTCCATCAACTGGGCTTCTCGTGTTACGTTTCTTACTCTCATTGTTGTAGTGCTACTTGTTTGATGAAATGGGTATGTGGAATTTTTTTCTTCTTTTCGTTGGTGAACTTTCGAAGGACTTGTTTCATGCCTTGGTTACGGTAAATGTATGTGAAGTAATTGTTTTTGGGATTGTGGGTAATGCTTGGAGCTCATTTCTTATTGCGGGGGTGGGGGTTGGGGGGGGGGAGGGGGGGGTGGACCTGAAATACTTGCACAGTTGGTTTCTCTTATTCAGTTATCAAATGTGGTGTGATGATTTAATGTGTTATTGAGCTTGTCGTTAAAGTTCGAGAGCTGCTTGAGCTGCATAATGGAATCTCTTGTTTCTTGATGCCTGATAGTACCATATGCTTTTCAAAGCTCTAGATGAGTCATTTCCTTTTGAGGGGTTAGCGTTTGCTGCCTCCCTTTTTATACCTGATTGCGAATGTGATGGTGTTTAAACCAGTTATATAAGCTTTTATTAGGATTTTGGCTTTTCCTATATCTAGCTTCTTAATAGGAACACCAAGCAAAATTTGTGAAGGCAGTGCTGATTCTGATGCAATAAACTTTGAAGATTTGCCTGACAGAACCCAAACAGAAAGTGAATTGGAAACAACACACCTTACACACAATATCACATGGCCTGTAAAGCATGAAATGTGTTATTCTTTGTTCAAGTGCAATTATCCAAACGGTCGTTAGCTGAAAACTTTTATAGTTATTAATGAACTTTGTGGTACTCCCTTCAAATGTTAGTTTTTCTCACATTATGCACCCTTCTTTTCTTTTATGTGTTTTTGGTTCAACAGGATACCTGTTGCATGTCGGCCGCTTGATTTTGTTATCGATGCACATTTTGGACCAAGCTGGAGTTATAATAATAAGATGAATATCAGTCGCTTACAACCAACTAGGACACGGACAAACTGTATAGCATTTTATCCAAGGAATTTATGTCATGCATTTGGTTCTTGTTCACTAACTAAAGTGCAAGCCTCTGGGGCACTTCAGCTTAGCATTGGTAAGGATGAGCCACCAGATGGTGGGCATCATCTACATGGAGGGAACATAGAACCAACAGGAAGCACTTCTGTGACTTCTACAGTATTCAGGAATAATGTGGAAGATTTCGTTCACAATGTGCAACTTGTAATCGACCAAGATAAACAAAGATCTTCAAAAAGAAAGAAACTTAAGGAGTTTAATGAAATGGAAAGGAGGAGGAAAATATCAGAAGCCAACAAAGGGAAGGTACCGTGGAACAAAGGAAAGCGTCACAGCATTGGTAAACCGAATGATAGTTTCATTTTTCTGTGTCAGAGCAGACTTCATTCATTTTCATGTTAAATTAACATGGAGTACACATTTTTGCTTTATCTCTAGAAACACGTGAACTCATCAAGAAGAGAACTTTGGAGGCCTTGAGAGATCCCAAGGTGATTTTCATGTAAGAAATGGAAATTACATATTTTTTTCATGTGTAGTTATATGTATTTTGGCTTCATGTCAGCTAAAAGTTTCTTTTCTTTTTCAGGTGAAGAAAAAAATGGTGGAATGCCCTCGTGCTCATAGGTATGATTGGTTTATTACAACAAAAACCATGTTTTTATTCTTGTTCTGATGAATATGTTTGCATCTATCCTCTGAAATTGGATAGGATTTTCCCTGAAGATTCTGTAATTGATTCTTCTAATGATTTCAATTGGTCCTTATTTTGTTTTGCTATGTGATTCAAAATCATCAATAATTGCTTACTGTGATTAGACACACTGTTTTGGTTGGCTGAATGCAGTTTCAAAACAGCTTCTTATTGCCAGCAACTTTCATCATCGTCGTCATTGTAGACTCCACCACTATGTCGCATGGATGCAGGTGTGGGTGCAAAGAGTGCGACACAGCAATTTCAAAAAACTTGGGTATGGGGGTGAGGATATGTGTGTGTTTGTAATATAGAAGAAACCGGACTTGGTTAGCGTTAACCAAGTCCAATTTCAGACTGAAATGGCTTCTGGTGCCATTGACCACACCTGACCTGACATTGCTGAACATGGGTGCAACACGGGTATTTTTCCCTTTTAGAAGTGTCCATGTTACATAGCTCTACAATATCTCAATGTTGTAGCAATTTACTGCTTGAAACTTACATTCCTCACTCCCAAGTTCCAGAGAGAACTATAAAAATGATATGTCTTTTTCATCAAGAGATAACCGATACCTATGACATATCATGGTAAAGGAGATAAATCAAAAGTAGAATATTTTTGTATGCTTCATGTGTATGGACATTCATTGTGATATTCAACCACATTTTCATTTTATTATTGACATTCATTTCGTTCTTCCATGAACTCTCAACTATCAATGAGATTGCGGTTCAGTTCTGATACAACTTGAATCCATGTCTATTGAATAAGATTTCAAAATCAGAACCTGATTAGCTGGTTGGACTGTTGTTAGCTTGCTTTGTGAACTTGAACATTCATATCAGGCTAATATGCATTAAATGTACTTCTCAACATTGTCTCGAGTGAATGCTTGTCATAACTGGACTTTGTTCTTCCCTGTTGTGTATCAATAAGGTGCATAACTTATCAGTGTTACCTTCTGTTTTTTGTCAAAGGTAGTTCATCCATGCATGAATGCACACATACCCACACACACACATATGTAAAACACACATTCACATGCAGAGTAAGAGTAGAGTAGATCTGATTGACACAGTAACAATCCGACCTGAATCCGAATCTGATTCGAAGAGGATTCTGGCCAGGTCATGCATCCAACCAACCAAATTTAATGCATTGATAGGCCTACTCACAGCTATGCTTCAAAAGGGATAAGGTTTATCCCTCCTAATATCTGCCATCTTGAAACTCGACAAAAACAATTCATTTTGTTTGCAATAACCTTGAAAAGCTGGTGAAGGAACATGATTTTTGTTAAACCATTTACTTTTTCTATTTCTTTCTTTTCTTTCAACACATGGTTATCGATGTCAAAGCTAGTGTGAGTGGCGGTTTTAGTTTTCTGGCTCTCACCTGTCATCCTCCATATTAAAATAGCCTTCCTATTAGTTGACACCTTATCTATCTCCTGCTTAAGGATCTGTTTAGGTAAGGTGGATAAAGTATAACGTTAGAGATGGTTTAAAATAGACAAGATGGTCATGTCACTACCGAAGACATGTGGCAACTGCTACGTAATGATTTACTGATTATATCTTTCCTAAAAATTGGTAATACGTTATTTAATTAGATAAACTTGTCATTTTAGCTCTTTCACATGTATGTCAAAGGGGAAAATCATCCTTTAGGTTGAAAATCTCTAGTTTTGTTCTCTGGTAGAAAAAATGGGCTGTTTCCCTAGATACTAAAGAGCCAAGCAGTATAAACATTTGGGGCAGGATGCTGGAAAATTATGCTGTTTTGGGTATAATTTGCTACCAACTGCCAAGTTGCCAACTATGATCTGTCATTCAATTGCTTGTGAGTTTTGCTATGGAGTCTTATACGTCACCTCTTATTAATGTATCTTCATCCTCTGTGCAACTGAGATCATGTTGTTTGAAACTACCTTCAGGCCAAAACAAAGTTTTTTTGGAGTTATTGATTGAAAAGGAGCTCTGTTTGCATTAACTGGTGACAATTGCACTTTTGCAGTGAGCAAAGTAAGGCACGAATAGGTTTTGCACTGAAAAGAGCTTGGCAAAAACGGTTAAAGAAAATATTTATGCAACAGCAATGTTGTTTGGCATGGCAAGAAAGCGTTGCTGAAGCGGCCAAGCATGGCGGCATCGAGCAGCAAGAGTTAGATTGGGATAGTTATGACAAACTAAAATTGGAGATTATCCAAAGTGAACTTCAACAGAAAGCAGAAAAAGAGAAGGCAAAAGAAATTGCAAGACAACAAAAAGAAAAGGACAAGGCTCAGAAGATGGTATTGTTAGCCCAAGAACGAAAAATGAAAAAAGCAGAAAAAGCTGACCAGAAGAGGGCACAAAAGGAAACAGAGGGAAAGGGATCTCTTCTTTCCAGAGAGCTGGTAGTGATGGCAAAGTTACCAAAGGTAACACGCTTTCATGCAAAATTGCTTAAGATCAGTAAGATTAAGACTGTTTATCCATATCTTCTGCCTGTTTCCATGGGTACTCTTTTTCTTGTCTCAGGTCAAGAAATCTTTAGTAGCTACCACGGACAATGGAAATGCTACTCAGGGTACACAGCCGGCTGCTGAGAAATGGGATCTAGAATTTGTAAAGAAGGAAAACATGAGAAGAGGTGTTTCACTTGCTGATCAGATACGAGCTGTGAAAATTCAAAAGGCACAATCTGCTGCAAGTGAAATTCCCAAAGAATCTTCTGATGAAAAAGCTGAGATATGAACTAGGCTTGTAAACTCTGCTCCAACCACAATGCTTTCTTTTGAGATGACCAGGTGCCTAACTCCTCTTGGCTCTCTCTCTCTCTCATGCATTTTTTAGATTGTTTCCTGATCCACAAACCAGTTTACTAGCTAGAGATATCATAGATGATGAACTGGATTATTCAGATTCATCAAAACCAGATGAAGAGGATTATAATATTTTGTAGGATACCTTCGTACATTCTGACTTCCGTTTCTGTTCGACTCTTTTGCCTTCTATTGTTTGGTATCTGGTTTCAGACAATTTGCTGAGCACCGTATCAACAGAATGTGCTAACAGCAAAAGTTGATTCATGATGTAATCACAGTACCAACTAGTGTATATCTGTGTTTATTAAGTGATCCTTATGAATAACTTGATGCTGCTAAGTACTAAATGATCCCATTGTGATACATCTCTCAGTGACTCCTTTTTGCTCAGCTGGTGATTACGTTGGCAGGTAATTATCTTTTTCCAAAGTATATGCCTTCCAAAGTATATGCCACTTAAGCATGCATTTCTGTTTGAAAACCCCTTAATTTATGGTTCCATACATCATGTCTATTAGGAGAGCTTTGTCATTTTCCTTCTCCAAAGAGGTAAGTCTAATTGGTTCAGAGATTCAGTGATATATGTAAGTTCCATAAATATGTTGCAATTTACTTATTGAAAGCAAAATTTAATGTACCTTCCATTGCTTTAAAAACTTTGAAGATTGATGCTTGCATCCACAATTTTCTGGGGCACTCTTTTGTGAAAAAAATTGTTGCTTTTCCCTTTCTCTTTCCAGTTGCCACTGATTTTTTCTTTTTAATATAGGCAAGCTGGGGGATAACCCCCAGCCACTGATATCTGACTATGGTGATGAAAATTTCAGGCATATTCCAGGATACACCAAGACATACTAACTGCTGATACGGGCAGATGAAAGCTACCTCCATCTTAGCCGGTCGTCGGTGTGGATGTGGCAGATGGCCTTACCTTGCCAGTGCTCATGTGTTTTCTGTTACATTATGGCCATGTATATTACTCATCCATGATGATGTCTTTTCACTCTACTTTCCCTGTCATGGTGCTAATGATCTTTGATTTTTCAGTTAGTTTTTGTTATGTTATAGTGGCAGTAGAATATGGCAGTGCTAAGCATTAGGTGCATGCTGCTAAGAGATTAAGGCAAACAAAGCTTGCATATGCTGAACCTGAATACCCCTGAATACGTTTCTGTTTGGCAATGCTGAATCAAAAGCCGTTGACCCACAACCTAACTGCTGTTAAATGGGCCATATGGGACCCATCACTGAATTTCTCGAGTCATAGGCAACATGGGACCCACGGGCACAATCTGTGTATGGACTATGGAGCAATGTTGTCAAAATCGGCCTGAATTGGCCAAAAGGCGATTTCAAAAGGGGCCTATTCAAGGTCCATTCAATTCATTTTTTTTAATATTTTAAAGAGGTTTAATTTTTTTCCAATTTTTAATAACACATGTTATTTGATGGTAAAAAAAACAAGGGCCGATTCAATTTTTTCCTTTTTTTTGTTAAAAAACTGATTCACCTAGTGAACTGATTTTAACATTTGTTTGGAGCCATCTGCCTGTTTGAACTTTTAAGCTTCCATAGTTTTTCCGAGATAGAGAGGACCACTGGACCGTTGTGGGCAAATAAAATAACAGAAAGGTGTACGTGTGAATATCATCAAGACTGTTTGGGAGCCTCGAGTCAGAAGTGTCTTGCAGTTTCCACCAGTGCTCTGAAGTTCTCTACTGTTTGAGAGCAGTGGCATTGCCAAAACACTGCATTGTGAATGGAATTAGAAGCCCCAACACCATTCACAGGATGGTATTTTTTGGCAACTCCATCCTCAACACCACATTTTGCAACACATTGATATGGTGTTTCCATCTCAATGCAAACCTCCCAAGCATAGCCCAATATAACACAGTAATACCTTCATTCATCCACTGGTACCGTGCCTTTGAATGTATCTAGATTCAATTAACATCTAAAAACATGGATCTCAAATTGGGCTGGTAGTTAAATGCACAATATGGAGAATTTTATGTATGAAAATATTGAATAATCGGATGCTATTGCAAATACTCTGCCGCACAGTGCAAACCCCAACCACAGATCCCTCTTCCCCAAGCTGAATCAAATGCCAGGTGTACATTGTCACAGTACTCCATCCGAGGGATGGACCATGCTCAACACGATTGCTTTGATGAAGCCTACGGTGTGCATGCCACCGCACATACAACTGTCTGGCAGAATCATTTACCAAGATGAATTTCCTTATCCTTTTAATTCATTCACACAGACAGGCAAAAGGACAAAGTCCAGAAAGGATGTGATAGAGAGAAAAAACTATTAACATTTTCTGCCAATGCATTCAAATATTTGTATGGCATGGATGTTTATGTCCACCATGGAAAGAAGGAAGCCAAGTGATAAAGCACATCAGTTCCCCGTGTCACTGTCATATTCATCCTCCCAATCTAGTTTAAAAGAGCTTGCTGACTTTATCAATTCTGTTAACCCTGTGATATCCTCCAGATACGTAGGATGGTTTATAGCTTGAAGAACAAAATCCATTCCCCTAATCCTAAATTCTGATATCACCTGCACAAGCGTGAACGCGTTTAAATCAGGCAAGCAGCATTCGAAGAAATACAAGTTCAACTTTCTAGACAAAAATATGTGAAACATCCATGATTTAAAAATACTAAGACTATCATGGTGAAAAATCCAGCTTATGTCACATGATGTAAAAATGATAAAGTTGTAGTAGCATATATTACAGCAACTCTTTCCCAGGAAGTTCTCCACATTCCCAACAATGTAACTGCATAAAAATTATGGCAAATCCTTCACAAATGGTTCGAGTAGATATCTACGCCTAAAATGTATCACCTCAAATCAGAGTTTGAGTCACTGCAGAAGTGATACTAGTGTGCTAGAGTTCTTGAACAAAGTCAGGTATGTCTCGAATCAACTAATGGTCATTGGCAGCCCCATAGCTAACGAAGACACTTGTACTCAAACTCTGAAGGGCCTGGGTCCAAAGTAAAATATGTTCATAGCCATGTACATGAGCCAAAATCCTAGGCCTAAGTTTGACACGCTCAAGTCTATGTTGTTGGGGTTCAAGGATGTTCAATATGTCTAGAAGAAATGACAACCAACAGGTGCATCATGAAGTTAGTGCAGGTCATGGTTCCAATAATCCATCATGGCCGACGTAGCCTGGCCAAAGCAGAGGCTTTCTTCCCACACCCTCCAGTAGTGGTTAGCATTCAAATACATGTCCAATGTGGGAAGAAAGGCTACACGTGCTCAGATTGCTATTGGCCTTACGTCTCTACATGAAAGCCCCCTTCGATTCCTTATCCAGTGTGTTTCAAACCCTATTTGCTTATCCAATGCTGAGACCCAATGCCAATCAACCTTATCAGAGTGGTTATCCAGCCCCTTTTGCAAGCATATCTCCTCTTTCATAGGCTTTTGTCCTTTTGCGCCTGTGTCAAGATTGTCACAAGATGTAGATGCATTGAGCATGGCATTCAGCCAAACCTGATTACATCATGGAGCCACTCCTAACTTAAAGGCATCATGCAGCTTTTGGACCAAATGCATGGAATGTCGGGAAAATGTTCAGACTTGGGCAGCATCGTCGAGCGTGAAGAGAACTCAAAATACATGGACAGTTGATTCTGGAGCCACTCATCATGTTACAGGTGACTCAGGTAAGCTCTCAAATATTATATCTTATTGTGGCAATGGTAATATAGTTACAGGTGATGGGAAATATCATCTCATCACACATATAGGAATTGTCATTATTCCTACTAGTCATGGATGTTGATACCTTTCTGATACTTTCCTTGCTCCCAATATTCGTCGTAATTTGATTTTTGTGTCTCAATTAGTAGATCAATTCAAGCCTGATATTATCTTTTTTTTCTGTGAAGGAACCTCTCATGAAGATCCTAATTGAAGGAGAAAGAGATGGAAGTCTTTATATGATAAACGAAGCTTAGAGAAGTCCAGTTTATTGTTTGGGTTGTAGTTCTTCATTGTTTATGTCTGAAGTTGATGAAGTTTTTGGCATTGAAGACTTGGTCATGCTAATTCAAATTTTGTTCAGACTCTATGTAATAAAGGTCTTGTTCCCTTGCAGAGTAAGATCCCTAAAGTGTCATTCTTGTGTTCCAGTTGTTATCTATGTAAGAGTCATACACTTCCTTTTTATTCCTCTAATAAAAGAGTTTTTTCGGTTTGAGTTAATTCATTCCGATGTGTGGGGTCCATCCCCAATTTTATCTATGTCTAAATATCGTTATGTTATTTTTGTTGATGATTTTACCAAATACACTTAGAGCTATTTCTTGAAGAATAAGGATCAAGTGTTCTAAGTTTTCCAAAGGTTAAAGGCCCATGTTCAAACGCAATTCAGGCATAAGATTCTTCATTTTTTCATAGTGATAGTGGCGATCAATATATGTTTGTAGCTTTTACTAATTTATTGTGTGAGAATGATATACTATGCGAGTTGTCTTACCCAAAAACATTCCAACAAAATGGAGTGGCGGAGAGGAAGCATCGCCACGTAGTTGAGATTGTCCTGACCATATTGATTGAGTATAAGATCAGGAAGGATTTATGGGGGCAAAACTTTCATACTGTTGTTTATTGCATTGACTGTATGCCATTGTCCAATTTGGAAGGTAAATCGCTCTCCTTTTTTGCCTGTGAAAGAGTTCAATTAAAAAAAAAAGACGCGAGAGAAATTCAACATATTTCTTATTGTTCAATAAGCACCCGAACTATACTGTCATTTGTGCCTTTGGAAGCAAATGCTTTGTGCATATTCATAACTCACTATGGAACAAGTTGTCACCTAAGACGTAGGAATGTTTGTTTGTGGGTTACGATGACAATACTTGGGATATAGATGTTTTAATCCCATCACCCAAAAGATAGTCATCTCTAGGCACTTTATTTTCCATGAGCATGATTTTGTGTCAAGTGACTATGAATGCCAAGGAAGAGTTGAGTTCCTTTTTGCCCACTACCATACAAATGACAGCTAATGGGATTCAAGATGACAGTGATATTGCTGCACCAGCTGATTCGCAGTCTTCAAGTGTTGATAGCAGTGATGCGCCAACTAAACCGATTCAATCACACAAAACAGACAGTGGTTTTTCAGTTTTTCCCTCGTGTTTATGCTCAAAAGAAGCATATTAGAGGGCAGTTAGATGCAGCCAGTCAACAGCAATATCTAAATCAAACTGAATCTTGTAATCAGCAATCATTAGCAAGTGAGCTGGAGCAGTGGTGTCATCAGAAACTATTGACAAATGAGCAGCAGCAGCCGACTGTTCCTATAGCGGCAGACTCGGCATTAAACAGAGGGCAAGTGAGTGGTATGGAAAGTAGTACAACAGAGTCACCCATTCTTCTTAGAAGATTGTCGCATGTGAAGCATCCACCTGAGAGATGGGTGACCTATGACACCTTTTCAGATGTTTGCAGCCAATGTTTTGAATGAAAGTGAGCCCAGATTTTATCATGAAGATGTCAAGATAAGCGTTGGATTGAAGCCATGAATGAAGAAATTTCAGCACTTCATGGATGCAATACTTGGAAAATTATTCCACGGCCACCCGACAAGAACATAGTGGGATATTGTTGGATGTACAAAATTAAATATAAAGTTGATCGTAGCATAGAACGCTACAAATCACGGCTGGTAGTGAAAACGTATACTTAGGAGCATGGTCACGATTTCGATCAAACTTTTAGTCAAATCGACATGGGGTGTTTCATAAGGAGGTCTACATAGAGCATCCACTTGGATATTCAGAAGGAGATCCTCAGATTGTTACGGACCGTCCCAGATCCGACCTCGAGAAGTCATTCTGGATTCAAATCTGCCAAAGAGACCCAATCTGATAGGGACTGGAGGACGCCCTTTCCTATTTGGATTCGTATTTTTTGCCTTTTATTTCTTTTAGGACTTTTTGAAAGATTTTATAAATAAGTGTTATTATTCTTTATTAATTATGAATGAAATTAGTAAATTAATTATTTTTTTATTCTTCATGTTCTTGAGCCCTAGTCCTAGAGGGAACGCCTTTTCTTCCTCTCTTTCACGTTTTCCTCAACAGCAGCCCACCCAGAGGGATCAATATTCTCTCTCTGCCTTGTTGGCCCTATCTGACGTAGAGCCTAGCCAGATCGAGAACTGATTTCTCTCTTTCTCGTCCTTTCCCTGCGCCAAATTCTTCTTGAGGCCGGATTTATAGAAATTGTCCCTCCCTAGGGTTGAATTCTAAAAGTGGTATCAGAGCATCAAACTCAAAATCTTTGCAGTCTTTTCAGCTTCCATGCAGCAATCTCGAGAACCTACACCGACCAAGTTTACTGCATTGGACGATGCAGCAAGGGCCCATGCCCCTCTTAGTTTCCGTACAGGTACGATTTGATGCCTGAATTTAATTTTTGAACCATATTTTATTCAATTGCGTCAGATTTTTATCGTGACTGGAGTTAGATCATACCCAATATTGATCTACCCCAAATCCAAAGGATTCAGGTTGATTCATGTTCCCCATAAAATTTTTGTCTGTCACCGAGAGCTGAATGACAGTCCCGATGACTTGATAGTCGTGTGGGTGAATTTTTTCTCAGATCTGCATCCAAGTACAATTTTTAAAAATTCATCCCAGTAGTTTGATAAACCCTAAAAATCCCCAAAAAATCACCCTAGTTAGTCCTACCTATCCTAAACCAAACCCAATTTACGGATCGAAAAAATAATATCCCAAACTGTAGATATTAGTGTTTTACCGAAACCAGTCAGATCCAGCGTTTGGATCCTGACGACCTAACGTCTTTAAACTTTAAAAAATTTCTTAGACCTAATCCTAGATCCATAAGTCCTGAAATTTTTACCCTAGGAGCGTACATCTGTTAACTTTCAAACCAAATTTATAGATCTCAAAAATTCGTCTAAATCGCTAAGATCTGGTTCGATCTTTGAAACCTGTCAGAACTCAAAAAACTGACTGAATCTATAACGGCCTAACCCATCCTAGAAATAAATTAATTTTGACCTTGTAAAAACCCTGAAAAAAATCTAAAAATGTATATAGTTTTACATACCTGATACTCCAAACCAGACGACCAAACCCAAACCCCCCTTAAACCCTAGCTTACCCCTCTACACCACTCAAACTTCGAACCAACCGCATTTTGTCGTGCAGGCAACACTTGACTTGGAGGGTGCAGTCAAGAAGGATTCATTATTGTGCAAGACAGAGGATGTTGTGCGAGATTTGGCGAAGAGGCTACGTGAATCCGTTGAGCAAAGGAAAAGAATAAATCTGGACTGGATCATTTATTTTGCAAATCTTTCATCATTTTTTACGGGACCATGTGAAGATTGTAAGAAAATGGATCTAGTTCTCCATAATGTAAATCTTGCATCATTCTTCGAAGAAGACATGGCTGAAGCACAACTCCCTAATAGTCGTTGTGGGTGCACCGAAACACAGCTAGAGCTTGATCCAGTTGTAGGCAAAATGAGTGTTGATATGACCTTATTGATTGTTACCTCTGTCGAGCAACAAGACCTTTCTCAAGACCCAAATCCAATCCAAGAAGAGTTGGATCTAAACTCATGTCTTGAATCCAAGTCTCCTAAATTGGGCCCTCCTAAACCCACCCTCATATCCTCATCCCTGAAAATCTAAAAATGGACCTAAAGTCGCACCAAATCCGTTTGACCCAATCCACTTTGGAGGCCTCTCATATGACTTTGGTTAGATCGTAAAGAATGTTCCTGGCTTCAGTACACATGTTGGGGTAGATCCTGATTGGTTTATTCAATTTATAGAGTAGCCCTGAGATCCAATTTCATATTATGGACCCATAACTCACAAGGTGGAACGAGATTGAAAAAAGATGAGGATTAGTTATCAGCTCAATACTCAGAGTACTCGCCTTGAGGGTAAAGCGAGTTTGAGAGGGGCGTTTTGTTACAAACCGCATCGGATCCATCCAAAGAAGTCGCCCCAACATCCGATCCAGAGGAGATGCCCAGCCTAGAGTCCTATGTTACGACAATGAAGCCGTATATGACATTTCCAAAACTAGATTTTGATGATGAACAAGTGAATCAACTGCATTTCAGCTAAGGCAATGAAGAAAGATGACAAGAATTGAAGAACTCAATGAAGAATCTTTGAAGACATATATGCAAATGTAAATTTAGTTAAATGTCTTAGATTCTTGTAAGAGTCTTACTTAGAGTGTATATTTCAATTGCATTTCATCTAAAAAGTCTTTAGAAAAACTTTTCTAAAAGAACCCTTCATGAAAATCGTTTAAGAAAACTCTTTACTTAATTTTTCATGTTTATTAGTCGACCAACAGACTCACCAGTCGACCAACTTTTTCGTGCCAATTTTTAAAAGCAAAAATGTCAACTTTCTGAATTAGTCGACTAATCGACTCTTAGTCGACCGGACAAAATGTTGATTTCTGAAAAATTTAGCAGGAGTCGACTGAAGGTTTTCTTAGTCGACCGGACAAAATGTTTGTTTTCAGAAAAATTTAACAATAGTCGATTGAAAGGTTTTTCAGTCTACTGATGATTTTCATCAGTCGACTAGCTTTTCTTTAGTCGACGATAACTGTCAGTCTACTAATATTTGATTTCAGTCGACTAACTATTGTTCCAGTCGACTAATATTTGTCGTTTTTCTTTAACCTTTAAAAGGTGTGACTTCATTTTTCAAACGAATTGACCGTTCAAAAGTGACTGTTTTGACACCCCTTCGTACCCTCAATGTATGGAATGTTTCAACTATAAATATGAGTGCATTCCACACTCAAAAACATTGAATCATATCGAATTACATTGAATTACAAAGATCAAATTCTTTGCTTTTTACTCCTATTCATTCAAGTATTCGTTTTCTCATTCACTTGATATTTTCACTCCAGTTTTTCACTCAAATTCTTTTAAGAGATAGTGAATTCGTGAGTTGAGTATTTCAACAACCTTAGAAGCCAATTGCATTTCATCTGCATTTATAAGAAAGGCTGGTAGGTTGATTGTAAGTTTGCTTACTTGTATTTTTCTGTAAAAGAAAATGACTCATTAGTTTAAAGGAGTTGTTTGCTTTCAGTAGGGTTGTTACTGAAAGTGAGACCGGATTTGGTCTGTATGTGTAATACTCGTGAATTCTAGCAGGTAAATAAACTTAAAGCTATTTTTTTATTGTTATCCGTAGGTGGATCTCAGAAATCCTATTTGGATCTTCAATGATGGGTCCCTAATATCCTGTTTCAGAACCTCGATATTTTTATCCGGATCTTGGATATTGGATCACGAACATTAGATTGGATAATTGGTAAAAGATTTCAGTCTAATGGATCGAATTTTTTATATTGGATCCTCAATATCCGGGTTAGTATTGATATTGGATCCGTAATGATTTATTTGGATCCAGATTTGCTCACATAAAGTCAAAAACAAATAAATTTAAAGTAAACTATGCGAGGATCCATAAGTTGGATCCATTTGGATCCGACCTGCGGATCCACCTTGCGAAGACCAATGGATCCATTTCACAAGAACATCGTGGATCCGAAGTCTAAACCGCGTCCGAATCCCGGATCCACGTTCATCGTGGATCCAACACTAAAGAGCCACCCCAGATCCACGTTGAAGGTAGATCCAGCGTCGCAGGGTTCAGACCCGGACCCGGTTGCACTATAAAGAATAGGGTTAAAGAATCGTGCTTAGGGCACGCTTCTTTCAAGTTTGTTGCAGAGGAGAGCGTAACCTCCGGAGGTCGCCTCTTGTTAAAAGGAAGAGAGGACCTCGCCCTTCTTGATCTTGCCCTCTCTGTTTCACTCCCTCTACCGCTCGCCTCCCTCTCTGTCATTCTTGCACACGTCGGCAGGAGCTCCGTCATCGGCAAGCCTCCCGGCCACCTGCTGCCGCCATCGTCTGCCACTGGAATCGTAGGCGACCTTCTTCTTGCAGCAACGTCAGCCACCTCCTCCTCCAATCACCGAAACGGGTAGGTTTTTTGTGCTTTTAGTTGATGGTATTGATTGTTATCGGTATATGTTGGGTCGGTCGAGCAAGAAAACCGATTTCTTTTGCAAAGCCAGTGGTTCCGGATGGGGGTTTCGTGGCTGCCGGAAAACCCTCGTCCGTGAAATTGGGATTTCCTGTAATCACAACAGCCGAGCATGAGATCCATGGATGGATTTCTTAACTGGTTGATAATGGGTCGAGCATATGGTGGATGGTCCGAAAAACCCCAAATCAATTGATTTGGGGATATCGGTTGCCAGAGTAGAAAGACTAAATCCAGCTAGGGAATATGGGGTTTCTTTTTCAATTCATATGAGAAGTATTATGTATAAACTAATTTAAGCATGAATATAGATGGAGAAGAAATAGAAATCCGATTTCAAAAGCTATATATATACCTACACTTATTATTCATGAGTAAATCTGAATAGATACTTAGATACATGCCAAGGTTGTCAGTTTACATAAAACTTGATTCTGCATGTTATATTTATGTGCATTGCACAGTATAAATTGTTAGGAGGATTACAGATAGATTATGATTCTGTGGGATTATAAATGGCATATGTTTTCCTTAGTGTAAAGTTGTTTGCGTGATTATTGTTTGACAGTTATTTTGTGGATTGTCATCCAATCCGATTACCTATTACTTTGTTCTTTGAACTGTAAACAAATTTGATTTCTATGTGATGTGTTTTGTCATCAAACCAGGGTTTACATTATTATAATGACTATATGTCAGTGTGCTGACTATATCAAATTTGTTCCTATGCTGGTTTATTAAATGATATCAAGTTTGATTACATGTGATCATGTATTGTCTTACACAGTTGTATATCATTAAAGCATGAATACTTTAAGAATAATTTCCTGGTAATCACATGAATGATCAAGGTCTGTAACCTTAGGGTGTTCGGTAGACATTGGATTTGGGTTTCCCATGAGTAGTTCGTTTTGGAATTGTAATGGAATCATCGATGACTGATGCATGTTTAATTTTTCTGTGTATGCATTCTCGATTATTATATTAATCAGTCGGATGAATTGGTGCACTTAGTAACATATGGATATGTGTCTTTCTGCGAGGCATTCACTTGGGAAAACCTTGCCTAATGGGCAATATGAGTTGGGTACTTGATGCGGGTACTTGGACTGTTAACTTGGGTGCAATGGAAATAAAGTTGTTGAGAAACTTTGGGTTTTTGGCACAGGTCACGTATATAAGTTAATTCAATGTTAACAATTTTATGTTGATGACTCTATCTGTTATTATATATGTAGACAGGGGCAGCCACCTGTGTAGAGAGAGAGAGGGAGAGAGAGAGAGAGAGACGGCTGCACAGAAAACTCAATGACATAAACTTGATTAGGGCTTCTCTCTCTATTAAATAGAGAGAGACAAAAAAGAGAAATTACATCTAAATCCTTATAAGAGTAAAATTTCAAAAAGACTCTAATATAAGAGTACTTAACATAAAACCACCTATTACTTAACATAAAACCACCTATTCTCAACACTCCCCCTCAAGCTGGAGCATAGATATCAATCATGCTCAGCTTGTCACAACATTTGGAGAAATTTGGCCTAGCAAGAGGCTTTGTAAACATATCTGCAACTTGGTCTTCCGACTTTAGGTATTTTGTAGTGATATGCCCAGCTTGAATCATATCTCTTACATAGTGACAATCAACCTCAATGTGCTTTGTTCTCTCATGAAAGACAGGATTGTTTGCTATATATGTTGCCGCTTTGTTATCACACATCATGGTCATTGGAGAGGAAACCTTCACCTGAAGATCATGAAGAACAGTGCGAACCCATATCAATTCAGCAGCTGTTTGGGCCATAGCCCGATATTCTGATTCTGCACTTGACCTGGAAACCACATTTTGTTTCTTACTTCTCCATGAAATCAAGTTGTCTTCCAAAAACACAGAATCCTGTGGTAGACTTTCTATCTACTACAGATCCAGCATAGTCAGCATCAGAATAGGCTACTATCTCCAGAGTTCCACCTTTCCTGAACAATAACCCCTTTCCAGGAGAAGATTTTAGATATCTGAGAATCATTATAGCTGCATTTCAGTGTACCTCAGTTGGTTTTTCCATAAACTGGCTAACTTTGCTTACTGCTAAAGCAATATCTGGTCTGGTAACAGTTACATATAATAACTTTCCTACTAGGGAGCGATAGCTTTTGCTATCAACTGGTTTTGACCCTTCTTCAAACAATTGAACTTTATGGTCCATGGGAATATTTGCTGGTTTAGCTCCCAACATGCCCGTTTCCTTTAATAAGTCAAGAACATACTTCCGTTGAGACAAAACCATCCCTTCACGGCTTCTAGCGACTTCTATACCCAGAAAATACCTGAGTGACCAAAGGTCTTTTGTAACAAAGTGTTTTTTAAGATGAGCCTTTGTGGCTTCAATAGCTTTCACATCATCTCCTGTAAGAATGATGTCATCCACATATACCACCATAACAACTATGCCAGAACTAGTTTTCTTTATAAAAAGTGTATGATCTGCTGCTGATCTATTAAAGCCAAATTTGGACATCACGTCAAACAACTTTTGAAACCATGCACGAGGACTTTGTTTCAAGCCATAAATCGCCTTTCTCAATCTGCACACCTTCTGACACTCCCCCTCAACCTCGAAACCTGGAGGTTGTTGCATGTAAACGGTCTCAGATAGATCCCCATATAGAAATGCATTTTTCACATCTAATTGACACAAGTTTCAACCATGCTGAACAGCTACTGAGAGAACAAGACGGATGGTACCCATCCGTGCAACAGGAGAAAAAGTTTCAAAGAAGTCAATTCCATATGTCTGAGTATACCCTTTCGCGACTAATCTGGCCTTGTACCTTTCAATAGAACCATCAGATTTGTACTTTATTGTATATACCCATTTACATCCAACAATGTCAGCATATGCTGGAGAATCAACTAGATCCCAGGTATGCTGAGATACTAAAGCTGTCATTTCTTCTTGCATAGCCAACTTCCAACGAGTATCAAGTTTTGCCTGTTGATAGTTCAGAGGAATAGTTTCAGCAGATAAGGCTGAGATAAACGACTTCATCTGATATCCAATTCTGGCATGGGAGACAAAGTGAGATATGGGATATAAGGTACATTGTCTTGTCCCCTTTCGTAGAGCAATAGGCCTGTTATCATCATCCTGAAGATCACAATTGTCAGTAGAACTTACCTTAGGAGAAGAAGAAGATGAAGGCTCTTGCGGAAGTGGAGCTCTACGCACATATACCAATGGTGGATTATTAAATCTGGAAGAGGATGAAGTTTGGTTTGGTAATGAGGGCACAGATTCCAAAGGAAAAGGAGGTATAGGTAATGGAAAAGACTCAGTTGGACCAACCTGCAGCGGGGAACCGAAAATGGAGTAATATGGAGAGGATTCCAGGAAAGATACATCCGCACTGACATACTCTCAGCGAGAAGTAGGATCATAACATCAATAGCCCTTTTGATTTTTGAGATAACCGATAAATATGCATTTTGTAGCTTGAGCAGCTAATTTATCACGGTCAGGGCCAAGTTTGTGCACAAAACAAACACATCCAAATATTTTTGGTGATAATGGAAAAAGTTGAGCATTAGGTTTGAGGATATGTAATGGAATTTGATCACCCACAGAAGACGAAGGCATGCGGTTGATCAGATAGCAAGCAGTGGTAATCGCATCACCCCAGTATAACGCAGGAACATTAGATTGAATCATAATGGTCCTGGCAACATCAAGGAGGTGCCGATGTTTTCGCTCAGCCACCCCATTTTGTTGAGATGAATAGGCACAGGAAGTTTGTGGTTGGATGCCATGATCTTGGTAAAATTGTAACAGACCTTTTGATTTAAACTCAAGAGCATTATCAGTGCGAACAATCTTGACAATAGATTCAAACTGAGTTTTTATTTCAAGAATTAGGGATTTGATAAGACTTGGAACTTCAGATCGTTCTTTTATTAAAAAAACCCATGATAACTTAGAGAAATCATCAACAATAACAAGATAATAACGACACTGAGTCCTAGTAGGAATCTTACTAGGACCCCATACATCTGCATGAAGAAGTTCAAACAATTTATTACTAGACTGACTCTGACTAGAAGGGAACGAACTTCGATGATGCTTGCCCAACTGACATGCTTCACACTGAAATGATGTGGTGGAAGGAATCTGAGGAAAGACCGACCGAAGTTTTGACAATGAAGGATGACCAAGACGACGATGCCACTGAACAGGACTGAGTGAATGTTCCACTGCAGCATTAACAGAACCCATTGGATGATGTAGGTAGTAAATTCCATTTTCTTCATAGCCTCCACCAATCTTCTTCCCCGTCAGCAAATCCTGAAAATGACAACCCATTTGATCAAAAATCACTCTACAGTTTTTTTCTTTTATAAGGCAACTAACAGAGAGTAAACTTTGAGGAAAGTTTGGGGCATGAAGAACATTATTCAATTGTAATGAGGAGGATATAGAAATATTTCCCTGACCAGCAACCGAGGAGGAGCTCCCATCGGCTAAGGAGACTCCAAGCTGAGCCTTAACATCCTTAAGATCTGAAAAAACATGTGAATTTCCACACAAATGTCTAGAAGCACCAGAGTCAATAACCCACTTACTATCAGTCGGATGAAGATGATTTCCGGTTGAATATGCAACACCAGCTACAGGAGGTCGAAGAGCTATCAGCTCATCATATTCTGCACGACTAAGGGTGATACTACTTTCATTTTCAGCGATATTCTCTTGTACATTTGTTGCCTCGAGAGTAGTCACATTTTCTTTAGGAGTATATGACTTTGATGAAGAAGATGTTGGCCGACCATGCTTATCCCAGCAACGATCTTCTAAATGTCCAGATTTTCCACAGAATGTACATTGAAGCTTTCCTCTGCCTCCCATACCACGTCCACGTCCTCGTCCTCTGATATTCTGAATATTTCCACGCCCATAACTAGATGGGACAACAAGAGCAGATGACTGAGTTATAGGCTGAGACTGTGGCAGAGAGATCGCAAGTCTACTCAGACGATTATAAGCATCAGCAAGAGTGGGAACATCTGATCCAGTCAACATTTGAACTTTTGCAACAGAAAAATCTGAAGAAAGCCCTGTAAGAAAACGAGCAACCATGGTTTGTTCTTGATGATCCTTTTGCTTCGAGCAACAAAGAGGCCTGTGAGCATTAAGTCTTTCAAACGCAGCTTTGACAGAAGCATAATACTGGGCCAAGGTTTGATTTCCCTGTTGTAAATTATATATTTCTTGTTCGACTTGCAGGATACGACTCACATTCGTTTCTTGTGAGTATGTATCACGAAGATTGTCCCACATCAGTTTTGCTGAATTATAGTAGATCAATCCATCTGCAATATGGGGTTCAACACTATTCATGATCCATGACATAACTATGTCATTATCTTCATCCCAAGTAACATATTTTCCCAACTTTTCAGTGGGTTCGCCTTCCAACAAAATGTGTTTTCGACGATGTCCAGATACCGACATCATAAAAGTTCTGGACCACCTGGCATAGTTGGTTTCATTCACAACCTAACAGAAGAGCCATACGCGAAGGGGTTGGCAAACGCCTTATACTCCCCAATCTGTTCCATTTTCGAATCATATTTCGAACTTTCAGCCATACTGTTCTCTAGAACAACAAGTATTTAAGTAGAGTTTTCCACCACTATAAGAAAGCAACCCTGCTGTTTCCACAAAACAGTCCACAACCAGCAGGTAATCACTCCTGCTGCTTCCACGACAAATGTATAGCTGAAACTAATACAGCACGAAACACAACTCACCCCAGCAGGGAGTTAAGACCATTGCTGCACCCAAACACACCACGACCAACAATACTATTCAGTTGCAAAGCATATGAATACGACAACTGTTGTTTCCAAAACATATAGAGCATAACTGACAATCAGTCTTCAAACAATTAAATAGATCAATCATATCTCGATGACACGCAGCAAAAAAAAATCAGAATCACGGTAGTCACGCAATCAGCACAGAAAAATATGACACTCTCGGCTGGCACGCAATATCACAAACACTTGCTGCGTGGCAGGAACAGCCCGGAACAGCCAACAACTCTCGGCTGCGATACAGCAGCACAGAAGCCTGCTGCGTTACCCAAATAGCAGCACGTCAATCACAGCATGCACGCATCAGCAGGAACTCATCATGCTCCAGAAAATCACGACAGGCGATAAAAAATCCAAAAAAAAAACAGATAAATTTTTTTTATAGCTCCAAGAGATCTGACGACAGATCTGGGTGACATCCCAGATCTGTTATCAGATCTTCCCACTAATGCAACAGCAAACCTGATATAATTTTTTTTTTCGCAGTCTGAAATTTTTTTTTCGTTGGTGACGATCAGTCCTCTTCGAAATCACGCTCCCGAGATCGCAAGCTTTGATACCATGTAGACAGGGGCAACCACCTGTGTAGAGAGAGAGAGGGAGAGAGAGAGAGAGAGAGACGGCTGCACAGAAAACTCAATGACATAAACTTGATTAGGGCTTCTCTCTATATTAAATAGAGAGAGACAAAAAAGAGAAATTACATCTAAATCCTTATAAGAGTAAAATTTCAAAAAGACTCTAATATAAGAGTACTTAACATAAAACCACCTATTACTTAACATAAAACCACCTATTCTCAACAATATACATAAAGTTGAGTTTTTGAATATTTAATAGCACATGTTAGTATGCTTTATAGTTTGTAACATGGGAGATATTTGATGTTTGTTAATATGTTATTGCAAAGTTTGTTTTGGTACGGGTGCATACAAGATATGAATGTGTGCAGCCCTAAAAATTCAATTCCTAGGTCTGGGTTATGTTCATGTGTGCGGATGTTAACACATGTTATGAATGAAGAGTTTCATATACCTACATTTATGAGACATGTTTAATTATCGTGCATTTATGAATTGGTTTCAAGTGCATGTGCATACATGAAATCAATGTGTTGACATGTACAATCATGTATACACGTTCTCATGTACTTATGAATTATGGATGAATGCATGTGTCTTAAGTGATTACATGAAAGCACTTGCACATGGATGGTGAACACATGCATATGACTGTGGAAGCTCATGCACATTGTTAAATTGGTATGGATGAATGTGCATTTGGAATCATGTTGGTATTATTGCATACATTGCAAATTATGATTTTTGCATATGATGCATCGATGGTCTAAATGAATCATCACAGGCCTGGAGAGCTTTGAGCTTTGGTTCGCTCTTTCTTTAATTGCTTAAATGCATCGCAAAAATCATATTTTATATTATTGTTCTATATTGCACTGTTCAATGTGTTTCCACGGGCTGGAATCTCGTGATGGTTCTCGTAGGGGTAGATGTGAGCTTTTGCCTTGTTTTTACGTACTGAATTGCAAAACTCAATAATTTGCTTTTAATAAAAAGATAATGAATAAGAACAGTCTAATATACGTTCTGGGATATCTCATCTGGAGTATGAGAATCTTAGAGAATCGGTCTTGAGGAGACTGTGAGGATACAAAAACTCTGTGTGCTGTAATTTTGTCCCCTGGACCCAATATTGAGGTTCTTTCTTCTGACCACGGTTTTAGGGAAAGTCTGTTACCTTACCTCGGGGTGGTGTGTTGGTCACAGTTGTGAGTTTGTTTTTGGTACCAAGAAAATGACACTTGTGGGCGTAGGGTGTCCCTTATGTCTCTGACATTAGATGTGGAGGTCTAATGTTCCGAAGGTGATTCGGTTGAGGGCTAAGTTGAAACCCAGTAATAAAATATAAATTGTGTGTTAAGCTACCCTGGAAACTTACTTAACCTCGGGGATTGTACTCGTTTGGTGTATCCGCGGGCAACGGTAATTAAAAAGAGGAACTTAAATTGTATGCATTTAATAGGGCATGCATATGGAAATGAAATAAACTTAAATGAAAGATAACAAAAGATTCATGCATTGCACATAAATAGTGCATATTCATGCTATGCATTAGAACATACATATTTTATATGTTCCCTTAATTGTTATATGATTGATGGATGCGTGATGTTTAACTTCTAATGCATGTTAAATACTTTGTTCTACTTGAATTGTAATTCATGGTAATGATTAATGTTAATTTACGCCTAATAGATGCATCATGTGGTATGAATGCTTACCTGAATTATGAATTGCCATAATTATCTTCCTCTGAATAATTGTGTGGATTCGTAATTATGGTTGTGGGATATATAAATGTTGTTATTGATGTTACATGCCAGTTAGCTTCTGATAAATTGTTGACTGTCGTAGTATAGACCTTTGTTTATTTTTGGTATATACTGAACATCATACTTGACACCCATATCACATACTGAATTCATGATGTATCACATTAAAAGTTACATATTTCCTACTTAGACAGTTGTAGTCTAATTCCTATAAAGTTTCAGGTGAATAATTGGAGTTAAGAGCAGCTGCGAGATGAGGCTTCGATCGAGATTTTGGATTTACTATTCCAAGGATAGTGTGAGAACTCTGATATTAATTCTCATTGATATTGAAATGAAAAGAATGTTTTGGTCTTGCTCCACCTGTAGTGTTCTGGAATGCTCAGCCCTAATGGTATGACTAGTTTCCGCTGTATTAAAAAAAATCCTCAAAAATTTGAGTTAAGATTTTGGGGCGTTACAGTATGTTCTTGTGGTTACACAAGGTTGATAGTGAAAATCTCAAGCGGGTTTTGTTTGGGGACTGGATGTAGGTCTGAAAGACCGAACCAGGATAAATTCTTGTGTTCTTTGTGTGATTGTTTTGCAAATCTCAAACAACAACTACGCCTTCATCCCAAAACAATTGGGGTCGGCGATATGAACCAACAAAGAAAATCATTATGGGTCTTCCACATGAATCCTTCTCCTCCATTCATTTCTATCCAATGCCATGTCCTCGGTGAGGTTCAAAGCATTCATATCCTTTCTTATCACCTCCATCCATGTCTTCCTAGGCCTACCCCAACCTCTTTTAACTAATATATTTTCTCATTTCTCCATCCTTCTAACTGGAGCATCATTAGGCCTTCGTCGAATATGTCCAAACCACCATAAACGATTCTCTCTCATCTTATTTTCAATGGGTGCAACGCCTACCTTCTTACGTATCTCCTCGTTCCGAATCTTATCTTTTATTGTATTTCCACACATCCATCTCAGCATACGCATCTCAGCTACACTCATTTTTTGAATATGATGTCTCTTGGCAGCCCAACATTCCGTACTATATAGTAAAGTGGGCCTAATAGTCATCCTATAAAACTTTCCCTTCAACCGCAATGGCATTCTACGATCGCACAACACTCTAGTTGCACTCTTCCATTTCATCCACCCAACCTTTATCCTATGATTTACATCTCCATCAATTTCTCCATACTTTTGAATGATAGATCCCAAATATTTGAAAGAATCATCCACCGGTATTTCGTGCTCACCAAGCTTCACTACACTCCCATCACTACTTCGTTGCTTACTAAATCGACATTCCATGTATTTTGTCTTACTCTTACTCAACTTAAAACCTCTTGCTTCTAATGTCTGTCTCCATAATTCTAACTTAGCATTAACCCCAGCTCTAGACTCATTAATCAAAACAATATCATCAGCAAACAACATACACCACGACACATTTTCTTGAATTGATCTCGTAAGCTCATCCATCACTATAGCAAATAGGAAAGGGCTTAAAGCAGATCCTTGATGTAACCCAACCGTTATAGGAAAATTGGTCGTCACCCCTCCACAAGTGCGGACATTGGTTACTACTCCTTCATACATATCTTTAATTATACTAATGTACTTGAGAGAAACACCTTTCTTCATCATTGTCCACCAGAGAACGTCCCTAGGTACTCTATCGTAAGCCTTCTCCAAATCAATAAAAACCATATGCAAATCTTTGTTCCTCTCTCTATTTCTCTCAATAAGTTGTCTAAGAAGATGTATAGCTTCCATAGTTGATCTTCCAGGCATAAAACCAAATTGATTCTCCGATATCATGACAATCTTCCTCAACCTAGACTCAATCACCCTCTCCCAAAGTTTCATAGTATGACTCATGAGTTTTATACCACGATAGTTTGTGCAATCTTGTATATCACCCTTATTCTTATATAGAGGCACCAAAGTACTCTTCCTCCACGCATCTTATTTGTCCGCCAAATCTTGTTAAAAAGATTTGTCAACCATTCTAAACCTTTCTCTCCCAAGTATTTCCAAGCCTCGATAGGTATACCATCTGGGCCAACTGCCATTCTTGATTTCATTTTCTTCAAAGCCTCTGCAATTTCTTTCTTTTGAATCTTGCGCATGAAGTCACTATTGGTAACATTGACAATCCAAAATTTCTCTTGATAGAAAATGTTCTTTTAGTAGATGGTTTAATGCATAATTTATTATCCATTAGTCAATTATGTGATAAAGGTTTTCAAGTTTCTTTTAAACATGATTTATGCTTAATTTCTTATTTTCATTCTAAAAAGATCATTTTTAAAGGTAAAAGAAGGAATAATGTATATGAACTTTATCTAGATGAGTTACCCACTTTTAATGAAAAATGTCTTATTGTTTCAAATGAAACTCAATGGTTTTGGCACAAGAGACTTGGACATGTTAACTTCAAATTAATTTTTAAGTTATCCAAGAATAATCTTATTAGAGGCCTACCTAGAATACCATATAAGAAGGATCACTTATGTGATGCTTGTCAAATGGATAAACAAATCAAGAGTTCTTTCAAAGCAAAAGATATAATTTCAACAAAGCGTCCTCTTGAACTTTTACATTTAGATCTATTTGGACCATCTAGAATTCAAAGTTTGAATGGTAGCAAGTGTGCTTTTGTTATAGTAGATGATTATTCTCGATTTACTTGGGTGATTTTTCTAAAAAAAAAATAATGTTTTTTCTGAATTTTATAAACTTTGTAGAAGAATTACAAATGAAAAATCTACATCTATTATTACAATTCGTAGTGATCATGGTGGTGAATTTGAAAATAAATCTTTTCTAAAGTTTTGTTATTTACATGGTATATCTCACAACTTTGTTTTTCCTAGAGCGGCTCTACAAAATGGAGTTGTTAAAAGAAAGAATAAAACTTTGCAAGAATGTGCTAGAACCATGCTTCAAGATAAAAATTTACTAAAATACTTTTAAGCTGAAGCAATAAATACAGCATGTTATGTTTTAACCCGTGTTCTTATTCGACCATTTTTACATAAAACATGTTTTGAATTGTATTATGATCATATACCAAAGATCTCATATTTCAAAAAAAAAATTAGTAAATGCTTCTTGTTAAATACCAAAGATAATCTTGATAAGTTTGATTCAAAATCAGACGAAGCAATATTTCTTAGATATTGTTCTAGAAGCAAAGCTTATCGTGTTTTTAATAAAAGAACATCTTGCATTGAAGAATCTTTACATGTTGCATTTGATGAGAATTGTGAGCAGGTTATACCTCTAAGCGAAGAAGAAGAAATCATACTTCAAGGAGAACTTTTGATAGAGAGCACTTCTCAAGAAAATATTCCTCTTCCACCGGTTTGGAAAGAAGTTTTCAATCATCCACATGAGCAGATTATTGGAGAAATAAAGAGTGGTGTCCAAACTAGAAGGCAATTGCAATATATTGCAAATATTGCTTTCATATCTAAAATAGAACCCAAAAATATCAATGAGGCTTGTGATGATGAATTTTGGCTTTTAGCCATGTCTGGGGAACCCAACCAATTTACTAGGAATGATGTATGGGATCTAGTTGATAGACCAAAGGATCATCCGGTAATTGGAACAAGATGGGTCTTCCAAAATAAGCTAGACGAAAATGGCAAAGTCATTTGAAACAAAGCAAGGCTAGTAGCACAAGGCTATAATCAAGAAGAAGGCATAGATTTTGATGAAACCTATGCACCAGTGGCTCGATTAGAGTCAATTCGTATGATGCTTGCTTTTGCTAATTACATGAATTTTAAGTTATATCAAATTGATGTTAAGAATGCATTCTTAAATGGATACATCAATGAAGAAGTTTATGTAGAGCAACCTCCAGGCTTTGAAAATGAGAAATATCCAGAAAAAGTCTACAAATTAAAAAGAGCTTTGTACGGACTCAAACAAACATCAAGAGCGTAGTATGAAAGACTACAAAATTTTCTAGAACAATCTAGTTTTTCTATTGGTTAGGTAGACTCCACTTTATTTATTAAAAATCTAGATTCAGATATTCTCATTGTGCAAATTTATGTTGATGACATAATATTTGGTTCTACTAATTATTCTTTTTGTAAAGAATTTGCTAAAGCTATGCAGGAAGAGTTTGAAATGAGCTTGATGGGCGAATTGAACTACTTTTTTAGACTTCAAATAAAGCAAACTGAAATCTTCATCAATCAAGCCAAGTATACAAAAGAACTTCTTAAAAGATTTGGCATGGACTCATCGAAATCAAGAAGAAATCCTATGAGCACAACTACCTCTCTTGACAAAGATGAAAATGGTAAAACTGTAGATACTAAGCTCTACAGAGGTATGATTGGATCTCTATTATACTTAACTGCTAGTCGACCTGATATAATGTTTAGTGTTTGTATGTGTGCTAGATTTCAAGCTAATCCGAAGGAATCACACTTAATTGCTATAAAAAAAATTCTTCGATACTTGAAAGATACTTCAGACTTTGGTTTGTTTTACCCGAAATCATCTTCCTTCGATTGAGTTTCATATGGTGATACAGATTTTGCTGGAAGCAAATCTGATCGCCAGAGTACTAGTGGAACTTGTCACTTCTTAGAACATTCCTTAATTTCTTGGTTTAGTAAAAAGCAAAATTCAGTGTCACTGTCGACAACTGAAGTGAAATATATAGCGGCTAGTTTAGCATGTTCACAAGTTTTATGGATGAAACAAACCTTAAAAGATTTTGGTTTGAATTACTCCACAACAACTATTTATTGTGATAACACTAGTGCTATAAATTTCTCGAAAAATCCTATTCAGCATTCAAGAACTAAGCATATTGAAGTAAGACATCATTTCTTACGGGATCATGTGTTAAAAGGAGATATTTCTTTAAATTTTATACCCACAAATACACAACATGCTGATATCTTCACTAAACCACTTAAAAATGAAGATTTTATGAGAATTATGAGAGAATTAGGCATTTGCTCATTTTTAGATTCATAAAACGTTTTTTTTTAAATCTCAAAATTGAACTTTTTAGTCGATCGATGAAAATCGATTAGTCGACTGATGGTTATTTTAAAAAAAAAATTAAATTGAAGGGACTCGATACCCCTTGGTTTTATTTTTAACAGGGAAGTCGTTTTCTTTTTAAAACACTCATGTGTGCTTTCCCCTCTTCATAACCTCTCCTCTGTCATTTTTGTCCATCTTCTACAAACCCTTAGAGTTCAAATATCTTGCCGGACGAACTCCTCCTCCTCGTCGGAACCTTCTTGCCACGATAGAGTGCTTCTAAAGCAACTCACGTCTGCGACGTCTGACGATTCACGTGCTGGACGACATCTTTTGCAATATTGAAGAGTCGTCTTCCACATCGTCTCCTCCCTGTTCCTCGCTGCTTGTTTTGGCCACTAACAGAGACCGTGATCGTGGATGGCCTACTGACCATCGTATCATCCCCGACGATCAACGGAGCACCGTCTGCATCGCACGAAGGCCACTCTAGTCTTCTTCGGCAGAAAGATATTGTCTTCCACTCACCAGAATTTTCTTGCCTCGTTGGACATCCTCACTACCTTGTCGAAAGTCATCCTCAACAGCGTCCCAACCTCGTCGATCAGCCACTCCCTGTGACATCGCTTCTCTTCGACAAGTCCATATTCTCTTCCAAAACAGCCTCCGCACAAGGTTCTCCTTCATCTACACCACAAGCACGTCATGGATTTTCTCTTAGACTACTCAGAAATCTCCTTATATGCGATACTTTTGGATCGATTTCTGCACTCCCTATATTACCTGGTCGAAATATTTTGTTTCACCTATTTTCTCGATACAATATCAAAGAACTATTCACAAGCATTTCACATCTTTTTTACGCCGGTTCCGACAGATTTCATTATCCTTTATTGATCCATTTGTTTTACACTAATTTACAAATTGATCATGAAACTGGATTTCTTTCCCCTCTTGTTCGCGATGTTGAAATTGAGTTTGATTCTAAACTTCTTGGACAAATCCTAGATATTCCACCTTCACTTAATGATGAAAGAATTTTTAAACAAATTCTTCTTCCCGGTACACCTCATTGTCCTCCCTTCAAGAATATCAATCTTCAAACTCGCGCTCGCATTGCTGAAAAAATTCTTGCCCATAATGTCCTACCTAAAACTGGATCTTTTGATTACTATTCCACATATCTCTCTACGGCTCTTTACGTCTTATTTGAAAATATTTTTGTAAATTGGGTCAACGTGTATTTTACTACGTTGTGGAAACAAAAACCCTTTCTTCTGTATGGATGTCTTCTTACCCGTATTTTCAAATATTTCAAAGTACCCCTAACCAATGAAAAATCTATTGAACAAAAGGAATACTTTGATCAAACTGTTTTTAAACGAATGAAACTCACTTATCTACCTCCTGCACCTTTTGGATCTCCTACATCCTCTCAACTATCACCATCTCCTATAACACCCTCATCTCAAGTAAAACGAAAGCAAGTCACTATTGATCAAGATCATGATAAAGTTTTGCAACAAATAGGAGCTTTGGAGCTACATCAACACACTTTTCATGAGGATGTGACTTAACAACTTTCGTCAATTCAAAATGATATTGCTGAACTCAAAGAAATGATCAAGCAACACTTCTCTTGAACTTTGTTTACTGTTATTGTTTTGATAAAACAATATTTCTTTTCCTGAACTTTTATAATTTCTGGGTTGTAATATTTTGAACTTGAATTTGCATTTTGCTTATGCTATGACTGCACTTACTCCTTTTGATTATGACAAAGGGGGAGAAAAAGACAAACATGGAAATTGCAATGGAAATTGCATGAGAAAGCATTGAAAATTGCATAAGAACTTGATACCAATTTCATGAAAAAGAAATAAAAATGCATGAAGTAATGATGGAAATGCAAAACAATCAATATTGATATATATATATATATGCTTTGATTGTGCTAACTTCTTATGTTTTGCAGCATATTGATAGGGGGAGTAAAATCTTCATCTATGCATCCAAATGCTTCATCTTTGACTAGTTTGTCATCATCAAAAAGGGGAAGATTGTTACGACAACGAAGCCGTATATGACATTTCCAGAACTAGATTTTGATGATGAACAAGTGAATCAACTGCATTTCAGCTAAGGCAATGAAGAAAGATGACAAGAATTGAAGAACTCAATGAAAAATCTTTGAATACATATGTGCAAATGTAAATTTAGTTAAATGTCTTAGATTCTTGTAAGATCCTTACTTAGAGTGCATATTTCAACTGTATTTCACCTAAAAAGTCTTTAGAAAAACTTTTCTAAAAGAACCCTTCATGAAAATCGTTTTAGAAAACTCTTTACTTAATTTTTCATGTTTATTAGTCGACCAACAGACTCACCAGTCGACCAACTTTTTTGTGCCAATTTTTCAAAGCAAAAACGTCAACTTTCTGAATTAGTCGACTAATCGACTCATAGTCGACCGGACAGAATGTTTGATTTCTGGAAAATTTAGCAGGAGTCGACTGAAGGTTTTCTTAGTCGACCGGACAGAATGTTTGTTTTCAGAAAAATTTAACAATAGTCGATTGAAAGGTTTTTCAGTCTACTGATGATTTTCATCAGTCGACTAATTTTTCTTTAGTCGACTAAGTTTCAAACTCTAGATTTTAAAACGGCTCTGTTAAACACAATAGTCGACTGACGATAACTGTCAATCTGCTAATATTTGATTTCAGTCAACTAACTACTGTTTCAGTCGACTAATATTTGTCGTTTTTCTATAACCTTTAAAAGGTGTGTCTTTTCATTTTTCAAATGAATTGACCGTTCAAAAGTGACTGTTTTGACACCCCTTTGTACCCTCAACGTATGAAATGTTTCAACTATAAATATGAGTGCATTTCACACTCAAAAACATCGAATCATATTGAATTACATTGAATTACAAAGATCAAATTCTTTGCATTTTACTCTTATTCATTCAAGTATTTGTTTTCTCACTCACTTGATATTTTCACTTCAGTTTTTCACTCAAATTCTTTTGAGAGATAGTGAATTCGTGAGTTCAGTATTTCAACAACCTTAGAAGCCAATTGCATTTCATCTGCATTTATAAGAAAGGCTCGTAGGTTGATTGTAAGTTTGCTTACTTATATTTTTCTGTAAAAGGAAATGACTTCTTAGTTTAAAGGAGTTGTTTGCTTTCAGTATGGTTGTTACTGAAAGTGAGACTGGATTTGGTCTGTATGTTCTTGTGGTTACACAAGGTTGATAGTGGAAATCTCGAGCGGGTTTTGCTTGGGGACTGGATGTAGGTCTAGAAGACCAAACCAGGATAAATTCTTGTGTTCTTTGTGTGATTGTTTTGCGAATCTCAAAATCCTTCAAAATTCCAAAGACGTTATTTAAAAGCACTATTCAACCCCCCCCCCTCTAGTGCTCGTTGCCTCGATCCTACAGTACTTTCATCCTAATTCATGTTGGGATTGTGGGAGAGTCCAACTAGGTTGGGACTCTAGAGGACGTTCAGCCTAGAGTCTCATCTAGGTTGGGATGCCCCTTGTGTTTTTACCCTTTTGCCCTCTTATAAATCTAGAAATAGATGTACCATGCTTAGTTTATTTTTAATGAAGTTTATTAAGAGATTTCTCTAAGCTTCGTTCTTGGTTTGTGTTCTTGTTCTATGAGGGAATGTATTTCTTCCTTGCCTCTCTTCTACGCCTGACATCGACCCGAAGAGAACGCCTTTTCTCCCTCCCTTGCCGTCAACCTTGAATCTACCTCACGCTTCCCTATGTAGCCGATCAGGAGAGACGACTTTCTCCCCCCAATGTTGCACGCCCCTCCTGCTTGTAGGGCATTATAGTACCCTAAAAATTTTGTGGTTCGGCTGAATGAAACGGCATTGAGATCAAGAGAAGGTTCGATCGAGAATTCAGGGCTTGCAGCAGACAGGTACTCTAATCGAAGTCTGGTGAACTCTAACGGATCGAACCTGCGGTATTTTTGCCTTGGGACCTATGGGTTGGGTGTCCTAGGATTTGTACCCTAGTGGACACGGTGAGGGAGAGGTCGGAGATTCCTCGTAGCGAATAAGGCGGTACAGGTGAAAATGGGGCTAAACGATTAATGTAGGTGATGCAGTTTGGGCTCGTTTGGGAAATCGGAAGGAGTTCGAGGTTCAGAACTTGTAGGACCTGGTCTAAGGGCTCTAGGGGGTCTAGAGATACGAAGGAAGGTCCGGGGCACATATTGAATGTTAACAACCTCAAGAGAAGCTAGGGTTCGTAACCATGAAAGCACAATATTTTATTTCATGGATGAACAACATAACACGATACAAGGGAGACCCTTTTATCTCTAGAAGGGCTCTTATTAAGGAATGACATCAATGCCCTTAGTAAGTAAACATACTATATTATTACATAAGGGCAATAAAGTAAATTGTACATAAGCTTTTAACTCAGAAACAAAAGAAAAGCAAACACTTCTATTTTAACACTCCTCAAACTCTAAGTACTAGTAATTAGAGTTTGAAAGTAATAAGTGCATGTGGTTGTTTGCCAATAGAAGTGACTCCAAGCTTAGAAAGAAGGGAAAGAAAGCGCAAGGATGTGAGAGGCTTAGTGAAGAAGTCTGTCAACTGATCTTCAGATTGAAGATAATGTACGACGTACCACGATCACACTCAATGGTAGTCGAAACGAATGTTGCTTGGACAAGTCACTGAAGTCTGTGCTCTCAGCAATTTGAATGGCACTCATATTATCGCAATAAACAGAAGTAGGAACAAACTCGGCTATACCCATATCAGCTAACAACCATCTCATCCAGGCAATATTAGAGGTAAGATGAGAGAGAGCTCTATACCCTGCGCTTCTCTAGTGGAGTTGGCAACACATTCCTGCTTCTTACTTTTCCAAGCAACAAGCGAGTCCCCTATAAAAATACACAACCCATTGGTTGAGTGAGAGTCTCCAAGGTCCCCTGCCCCAGTCAGCATCACAGAAGCCATGAAGCTCAAGAGACGAGGTGGCGGAGAAGAGGATGGAGAGATGCAAGCTATCACGAATGTACCGCAGAATCCTAGTTACAACAGCCATATGAGATGTACAGGGAGCACTATGAATTGGCATACCTTGTGCACAGCATGCATGATGTCAGGACGAGTGATAATCAGATAGAGAAGACCTCCCCACAATGCGCCTGTAAACAGTAGAATCATCCAATGGTTGTCCATCTGAAGCCTGGAGCTTAGCATTCAATTCCATGGGAGTAGTAACCTTTCAAGAGGAATCAGCTAATCTTGCTCGAGAAATAAGTCTTTCATCTCAAAATGAAGACCTAATCTTGCCTTATTAGATCTAATCATCTCATCATCATCATCTCCCGTGACAATCATGTCATCAACATACAACAACAGGGTAATGTGAGCTCCTGCAGAAACCAAAGGATACAAGTATGGAGCTGAATTTGTCAAACCACAACCGAGGTGCTTGCTTTAGCCAATACAAGGCTCTGCGCAACAAACACTCGCCCATCAGAATCCAAGAGACCTGGGGGAAGCTGCATGTAGACTTCCTCCTCCAAATCTCCATTGAGGAGAGCACTTTTAACGTCAAGTTGTGAGAGGGTCCACCCTTTCACTGCAGAGATAGCAAGCAAGGTCCTAAGAGTAGTCATATAAGCAACAGGAGCATAGGTTTCAGCATAGTCAATCCCAAACTGTTGGGCATAGCTCCTTGCAACCAATCTGGCCTTGTATCTTTCAACTAGGCCATCCGCTTTAGTCTTAATCTTGTACACCCATCTGCACCCAATGGCTCTTTTTCCTTTTGGTAAGTGCAGCAAATCCCATGCATGCATCATGTCCATAACACCCAACTCCTAAGCCATAGCCTTTTGTCAGTCAGGAGATTCAGCAGCCTCCTCATAGGAAGAAGACTCTATATGTGAGAAAACAACAGCAAAGAATCCCTAATGACCAACAAAGAAAGCATCATATGAAACAAAGCGAGTAGGAGGGCAAGGAGTATGGGAACTACGACAAACCTAAGGTGGTGCAGTCTCAGCAGTAGGTTCGGGATCTGGCACATCACTAGGTATATCAGTACCTCTTGATTCCACTTGATCAGAGAAAGGAACATGAACTTCTCCTCTGGTGCGATGAACATAAGTCTAAATAGGATTTTGAGAAGAGTCTCACTAACTGTTTCTTTCCTAATAAGAGTGTCCTCACAAAAACCATCCAAGAAGGACAAAGAGATAGGTTCTCTATCAGAAGTACTCTCAGCAGAGAAGTAGAGAATATGCTCAGAGAAGACAACATGCCTAGAGACATACATCCTATTTCCCTTCACATCAAAACATCGATATCCCTTTTAGCCTGTAGGATATCCAATGAAGCAATTTGACAGCACGGGGAGACAACTTATCACGCCCCTGCTTGGGCAATAAAACATAACATGTGCATCCAAACACAAGAAGCACTTCATAGTTTGGTTTCTCACCAAACACTCTATAAAAAGGGGATTGTCCCATCAAAAGTTGAGTGGGAGTCCTATTAATGATGTGAGTAGCGATCTTAACTGCTTCTCCCCACCATTACCTAAGAACGTGAGCATGAAACATAATGGCTCTTGCAGTTTCAAAGAGGTGTTTGTTTTTCCTCTCAGCAACTCCATTTTGCTGAGGAGAAGAGTATGATGACAGGATTTCTGATGAAGAATCCTCTTTTTAGTCAATATTGACTAAAACTGAGCACCCATGTATTAACCTCCTGAATAAGAACGTAAGACCATTACCCTAGCAGATAACTGAATTCCAATACAAGTAATGAAATCAGAAAAGATATTGACAAGCTCACTTCTTTTGTTCCAAAAATATATCCATGTGTATCTGGAGAAATCATAAATAAAGGTTACAAAATAGGAAGCCCCCCTTTACTACACAGGTGAGGGTCCCCAAACATCAGAGTGGACAATCTCAAACATACTAGAAGACTGACTACTACAACTAAAAGGAAGAGCATGACTACCAGCTTACAACTCTCACAATCTTCTACCTGACTAACACTACTATATGGAGATCTCTTTAATTCTCCAGACAAAAACATGTTTTGCAATCTCTGGCAGGAAAGATGTCCGAGATGCTGGGGAGATAAAGCAAATGGATCCAAGATGGCAGCACTGCACTGAGTAGAAATCTGAACACTTTGACTCATGTCCAGCCAATCAAGGTAGTACATATGATTGTGCCTAGCGTCATGTCTCATGGTTGGGAGCAGATCTCTACAGAGCAAGGCACTCCTAACACTGTCAAACTCAGATCTGAGTGCCATCAGAAACTCAATCACCCTACTTTCTTCCATCTTCTTCAGCTGTTCAAGATAAGCAGTGATGGCCTTATCTGTGGTGACTGGAGGAGAAGGCTTCATCATATCCAATGAGTCCCAAAGATGATCCATAGTAGAGTGAAACTCCTGTACAGACTTTTCCTCCTGTCTTGACTGGCGAATCTCCTGTGTCAGTTGGTAAAGCCTAATCCCATCCACCTGCTGATATGTCTCCACAAGGACCTTCCATACCTCGACAGCAGTCTCATACTTATGTTAAGAGCAATGTTCTTTATCACAGGGTTTAGTATCCATCACATAACCCTAGCATTATGCTTGAACCACTCATCTAGCTTGTCTTCATACCCTTCAATACCAGGTGAAGGTTGGGTTTTAGTCCCCTTGATATATCCTCCATATCCCTTCCCATGTATATGAGTCTTCAAGAGTCTAGACCAATATATGTAATTTGTCCCATCAAATTTTACTGCAATATTAGCCACCAAATCATCCTTTTCCATGACTGCAAATCACACACAATCCACACGATTGAGTGGGACAATGTGAGCAGTCCACAACAACTTCTACGGCAAACCCTCAACTTACAGAGAAAACTCCTCAAATCAGCTAGGCATCCTCCTTTGTAAGCCAAAACAACCTTCACAACACAGCACAACACTGATCCACAGTCTTGAATCAGCCCTCATACAAGCTCGTCGCCCTTTTTTGAATAGCATAAAAACTCAACCCACAGGCCACAACCATATACCTCTTCCAAATGCAAAACCCCTTTGCACACACTCTCAAACAGTAAAAACAACCCAAACAGGTATAGAAATCCCATCTAGTAAACAGTATTTGACTAAGTGTGCTCAGTTTTTCAAATCTGCAGAGGGGCGGCAGCTGAAAACAAGAAAAAAAATCATAATTTCTTCATCCCAGCTCCAAAACACCTTAAATTTATTTCATAAATCCCTAAAAAACACCTTCAAATGAACACACATCACCCACAATGCAGCTGCCTTCACGATCTTGCAACTCGTGATATGGGCACCTCTTCAAAACGTCAAGACGAAGGAGAGAAGGAAGCACACAACAACAACAGCAGCAGCTCCCTTGACCTCAGCTCGCACACAAGCTCTGATACCATGTTAACAACCTCAAGAGAAGCTAGGGTTCGTCACCATGAAAGCACAACATTTTATTTCATGGATGAATAACAAAACATGATACAAGAGAGAGAGACCCTTTTATCTCTAAAAGGGCTCTTATTAAGGAATGACAACAATGCCCTTAGTAAGTAAACACACTACAATATTACATAAGAGCAATACAGTAAATTGTACATAAGCTTTTAACTAAGAAACAAAAGAAAAGCAAACACTTCTATTTTAACACTGGACAGAGGGGAAAGCTGCAGGAGGTCAGGGAAACTCGGTTTAAGCAAATTGAACAAATCGGGTACCTGGTAAGGTGCGGTTTTGGTTTTCGGGTTCCTGAAACTAGAAGAAAGTGATTCTAATGCTATGGATAGATCCCAGAGTACCAGGGAAGTATGTAGCAAGCTGAGATGGTGTCTCCCAGCAACTCCAGTACACGATCTGCAATGCCAACGGGTTCAGTGGGAAACAACCCCACTTAAAAGATCTAGTCGAGTATCTATTTCACCAAATAGGTTTGTGACATGATTCTTTGTCTCCAAACTATAGAGCTTGCTTAATAGCATTACATTTCTACCATGAGTCATCTCATTATGATAAATCCAAAAAAAATCTTCATTGGATTGAAGCTATGAATATAAAACTCGATGCCCTTAGGAAAGCCAAAACTTGAGAAGTAATTACATTATCATTAGAAAAGAAAACCATTTGGTGTAGATGGGTTTTCAAAGTCAAAAGCAAAAGTGATGGAACCTTAGAAAGATATAAAGTTAGGTTAGTAGTCAGGATATTCTCAGAATTACGGAATTGATTATGAGGAAACCTTTGCACTCGTAGCTAGGATGACTAGTGTTAGAACTTAGAACCCTAATAGCGGTTGTCTCTACCAAAAAATGGCTCATATATCAACTAAATGTAAAAAATGCATTTCTCAATGGAGAATTAAATAAAGTTTATATGGATCCTACATTGGGATTTGATATCGAAAAGGAAAAACTCTTAGACTTAGAAAGGTCTTGTATGGTCTTAAACATGCTTCCAAGGACTGGTATGATAGATTTATTAATGACATGACTCATTTGGGTTTTTGTTATTGCTATATTGATGTTGTTCTTTTTGTCAAAAGTAAAGGTACCAATATTGTTATCCTTCTACTATAACTAGATGACATGATTATAACCGAGAATGACAAACAGAGAGTTAATGATGTTAAAAATGTTTTAAAAGAAAATTTTGATGTCTGATTTGGGTTTTAGGTATTAAAGTTGATTACTCTCCTAAAGGGTACATTCTTTCTCAATTGAAGCTTGTTGCAGATATTTGTGTTAAATATGGTATTTCATTTGATAAGAAAGTGGCTATGTCACCTCGATACAGGTACGGGTATGAGTACGGAGGGTACGCCACAGCAATTTCAAAAAATGAGGGTATGGGGACACGGTATATATATATTGTGGGTACAATGCAAGATCCATAATGGTTTGTTGGTTTGTAGGTCCAATGCAGTTTTTAGTAAAAAAGGGAGTTGTGGGATGATATTTTGAATAAAAGAGAGGGGTGTAGGTAAAAAATGAATAAAGGAGCGTTCTGAAATGATATTTTGAATAAAGGGGGGTATAAGTAAAAAATGAATAAAGGGGGGGTATTCGGAAATTTTAAAAACGTATAAATGAATAAAGGGGGTCTCCTCCCACCACCTCTCTCTCTCTCTCTCTCTCTCTCTCTCTCTCTCTCTCTCTCTCTCTCTCTCTCTCTCTCTCTCTCTCGAGGGTGGGAAGGGGGAGGCTCGTGAACGCAAACGAGATCCAGAAAGGGAGACAGAGGGGGAGGAGGGGAATCGAGAGACCGAGGGAGAGAGAAGGGGGTGTTTTCGAGGAGAGCATAGAGTGTTGAGAGTGAGGGTTTCGTGAGAGAGGGAGGAGGGGTGTTAAAGTATCAGGGTGGGGCAGGACCAAAACGGTCCCGCTCCCTTTGACCTGGGTCAAAATGGTTGTTTTGGGTTTACGCTAGACTCAAAACTGTGGCATAGTGCGGGACCCGACCTGCAGCGTACCTGCACTATGCCCGGTACCTGCGCCTATGTCGACACGCTAAGACAACCCATATGGCGTGTTGCGGTTACATAGGAAAATGGAGACTCCTGGAGTGGTGAATGCTAAGTTAAGACTTGAAGATGGGACACTTCTTGAAGACCCCACACCTTATAGACAGTTAATTGGGTCACTGACCTGTCTATCACAAGACCAGATATAGCTCATGAAGTCTATTCTGCTAGTCAATTTCAGCATGCTCCAACAATCGTACACATGAGTGTTGTATTATAAATTGTCAGATATATTAAGAGCATCATAACTAAAGGGTTTTTCTTATCATCATTTTCATCTTTAGATTTACTTGCTTATATTGATGCGGATTAGAGAGAAAATCCGAATGATAAAATCTCAACAAATGTTTTTGTGTATTTCTAAGAGATTCGTTAATTGCTTGAAGATGCAAGAAGCAGCAGAAGGTCTCGCTATCATCTATTGAAGTTGAGTATAGGGCTATGAAAACGATAACTATGGAGCTTGTATGGTTAAGAAAATTTCTCAGACATATGGGGGTTGACATCTCCAAACATTCGAAGATGTGTTGCGATAATAAAAGTGCAATTTGCATTATCAGCAACCACACCTTCCATGAGCATGCCAAATATATTGAGATGGATTTTCATTATCTTGAAAGGAACTATTGAATTATCGTATGTCACATCAGAATTTCAGCTTGCAAACTTTTTTATGAGAGCTCTTGCTGCTCCTCGATTTTTGTTTCTTCTCAACAAATTTTTAGTGTTTACACTGTAAGTTTGAGAGAGAGTGTTAAAATAGCATGTAATCTAGTCATATATAAGTTTGTAATCTGTTTTGAGAGTTAGGGGCATTTTGATCTTTTTCCTTGTAATAGGCATTGTTCATTAAGAACAGTTTTTACATTTCTTATTTCTTATTTTTCTCTTTTTATTATTTCTTTGTCCTTTTTTTGTTTTAGCATAGGCTCTATGGTCTTTTAACCATAGAGTCATTGGGGGCTTCTCAATAGTCATAAATATGACCATTGGGAGATTTCAACAACTGTATTGGAAGCTCCCCAATGGGCTCTATTATCAGCAACCACACCTTCCATGAGCATACCAAATATATTGAGATGGATTGTCATTATCTTGAGAGGAACTATTGAATTATCGTATGTCACGTCAGAATTTCAGCTTGCAAACTTTTTTTATGAGAGCTCTTGCTGCTCCTCGATTTTTGTTTCTTCTCAACAAATTTTTAGTGTTTACACTGTAAGTTTGAGAGAGAGTATTAAAATAGCATGTAATCTAGTCATATATAAGTTTGTAATCTGTTTTGAGAGTTAGGGGCACTTTGATCTTTTTTCCTTGTAATAGGCATTGTTCATTAGGAACAGTTTTTACATTTCTTATTTTTCTCTTTTTATTACTTCTTTGTCCTTTTTTGTTTTAGCATAGGCTCTATGGTCTTTTAACCATAGAGTCATTGGGGGCTTCTCAATAGTCATAAATATGACCGCTGAGAGATTTCAACAACTGTATTGGAAGCTCCCCAATGGGCTCTCTTGTATTATAAATAGGGGTGCTTGTCCCATGCTTGTGCTTAAGCATTTTTGCAATAAAGATATTCTTTTTTATTTTTGCTCTTTTTGTGTGGTCATTGTTGGCTGACCCCAATTGTTTTGGGATGAAGGCGTAGTTGTTGTTGTTGTTGTTTGTTGTTGTTGTTGTGTGGTCATTGTTGGCCTTTGTATTATCCCTTAGTGGACTTGTGCATGTGCACTTTGTGTTTATGATCTTGTAAGCCCTTAGAGGGTCTTGTTTTATATTTTTGCATATTTCATTACATGATCTATATGTTTTTGTAGCCAAAAATATGTTTTTAGATCATTCAATCACATTGTATAAGCATATTTTTTGAAAGCTTCAAAATTCAATGGTTCACAATGTGTATAAATTTCATTATTGAGAAAATCATATTTTTACATCAAAACTACTCAAACCAAAAGTGCATTTTCTAATAAAAGGACCCCATTGAACACATCTATGGGGTCAAATTCATGAACTAAAACCGACACCTGAGTTTTAGCTAGAATACGGTACTCCAGAGTGTAGCCAATATTTTCTTATATTTTATTTTTATATATGTATATATATAAGAAAGAGAGAAAGAGAAACTACAAGCAACATAAATCAACCAGCCACCTAAAGTAAAAGGCTTAACAGTTGCATGGAGACAATCATTAAAGCTGCAAATTTTTTCCCTTCTTTAGACATGAGAAAACTTAACAGGCTGCAAATTATTACTCACAGTGTCAGAGCAGGCGGTACAACTGTTAGAAGCATGTCCAATGAGGGTAAACTGAGAAAACTGAGAAAGGGAACCTCGAATTTGATGGGGTAAAACCCCAAGGGGCTGCTCGTTGTTCCCCATTGTCAAGTTAGTGGCCTCAGCTGGAGCATTTATGCTGTTAAAGTACCAATATAAACATATCAACCTTAATTAAAAGAAAGAATGTGCACAAAGGCAAAGAACATAGACATCTGCTTTGACAGTAGAAGTGGTGCTACATCACATTGCTGGGATCCAAATAACACTGCCCTGGATGCCAGCTCGGTGTTAAGCACATCCAGTTATGCATCTTGTCATTTTAAAGCCCACGATCTGCTACAGATGCTGGCACCATGCAGATGGCCAGTGACCCCAGCAATCATGACAGAGATCACACGACTCACATTGAACAAATAGCCAGGTACATACATTATTTCCCATTTATGATGAATTTGATCATTTCTCTAAGTGCAGATGAATGTGGAATATGGAGGGTATGTATGGTTCAAATTAATAGTATCAAGAACACTAAAAAAATATACCCATCTGGGTGCTGCAGAATTTCCACCAGTAGTTCCACAGCAAGAGCAGAAGCAATTGGAGCAAGTCCAGGACGTGTGACAGTGCACTGCTGGTCCAGTGTGCGGTTTGTAGTTGACTGCAGACAGCACAGGGAAGGCTAATTAAATGCTTAATCATATTAATTCCTGAAATGCATCCGCAGCACATAAAAAAACAGCATACATGGAATTAACAATCATTAATGTTTCGAGTAATTACATCGATAGGAGCAACAACATCGTTGCAAAAGTAACAGCCAAGACGGAGTCGTTGATTAGAGCCTACACCAGAGTGCTCAACTCCCTCATCATTAACTTTAGCTCCAGATAGGACAGGAGTCGGAGAAGGTGGTGCAGCACCATGGCGCATGACAAGGAAACTGTCAAATCCCAAGGCAGCAGTTATTGCAATCTGCAAATAAAGTGCATGGATCAGCCAACAGAAATGACCCGAGTCTTTCTTATGCAAGAAATACATTAACCAGATTAACAGATTATTAACCAGTTTTATGCATTTATGAAAACCAGAAAATAAGTTTGTAATGCTGATATTCTACACCACCGAGAAGGCTTCAACACAAAAACAGACTTTAAGCTAGCCAAATAAAGATAAGAGTTCCTACTTGTATCATGTACATTCAACTTCAGCTTGAGATTCATCCAGTGTGTGTGTTATGTGCATAAGCAGATTTAGGCTTAAAACAGCCACCAAAAGAGTTTTGTCAAATTCTATCAAAATAAAGCAAACGAAGGGAAAGAAAGTTCATCTTCCATGTAGCAGTGGTGCGCAACTTTGTCTTGATTTAGACTTTTCACTGGAAGCAATAACTTATCAAATCTAAGAATTGGAGTATTCTGATAGAATGACAATATGAAAAGAATATTTAAATAAATGCCTCAATGTGTTTCTTTTCTTTTTTTCACACAGATTAGGATGGCATATCAATGAAGATAACAATGATATTACATTTCTTTTCCTGATACCTTCTACTATGTACTTCCATGTTAGCTACGGGAAAGTCACCTAAATATAGCATTTAGCATAATATATCATGAATCATGATTGATTATCTAAATTAGATGAACTTGGACTCACTACCTTTTTCCATCCGCCCATTATAATTCTTGAGATACATACATATGCTTCTTCGCATAACACTGAGAAATGGCAGGACTTGGTGAGAGAACAAGAAAATGAGTGTGCTATGAATCCACAGACTGTAAGAGTACTTCAACATGATGAAGTTCATACATGGATCTAAAGCTTCCAGTAAGTCCTCAACAAGGATTAGATGATTACACAACCCTTCGAGAAATTTAAAATTCAGAATCATATATTGCACCAGAATTTCACAAATTATATTGAAACAGTACAATCCAAAACAACTTTCCACGTAATCATCTGGTTATGTAAATAACATTTGCAATAGTGCTACTCATAGTACCCAATATATGTTCCTAAGAGTGATTTCCATAGGTCTTGGCACCTTGATGACTTACAAAAAAGTTATTAGCAAGTCACTGTTCCACAGTCCAGAGTGAGTGCTGTTTTCAGAAAATAAAAGATATAAAAAAGATATATTGCTTACATCTTAATATTTCATTGCAAATTTAATAGATAAAGTGATTAATTTTGATCAAAGTTGACATTTGAATAATTTCACTATGTCACAATAGTTTATAAATACTTGTTTAGTCATCCATCCAATGAATTATAACTGAAACAGAAAGAGATGTCACAATCAATAGGAGTTAAACAGCATACAATAAAGTACAAAAAATCATGCATGCCCATCTTTTGTATGTAATGTTCTTAGCATTTAGTTTTGTTCTCAAAATCCAAGATACCAATTCCACAAAGAATAAAAGAAACATGAGTATGCAGCTATGGTAAACCTTGCTAAATGCAGGCATCCATTTTCACATTGTTCCTGTTTTTCACTATCCCCCTCCTTATCTCAAGCTCCAACTCCCAAGTCAGGTCCTACCCTTACTAATCTTGTTCAGTAAAGATCTATAACTTGTATACACATGCATATATAAGTACATACATACATGCATACATACCGTAGTACGTACATATGTATGTGTATGTTAGTGTGTATGATATATATTTAGTACAATCAATTGTGCCTACAATCTAGTTGGGTTCTCATGATGCAAGTTGTTTTGACCCAATCTAACCTCGTAGATGTGTTCAGCGTGGTCAACTTAGCAGGAATCGATCCTTGGATCATGTTTTTCGAATGAAAAACACGTTTTCTTGAGTCATGAAAAATTGGTGCATTTACAAGCATCGATTTTTTATTGCCCGAAAAACCTATACACAAGCCGGATTCCAGAAATCCAAAACTTCCTACTCAAAGGAGTATGTACTATGTAGATCACATCTATAAAGTTTGATTTAACAAAAAAGACAAAAAAATTTAAAAATGGTGTTTGCTAAGTCGATTGTAAGTACATTCGATCATAGCAAACATTAACCTATATATATATATATATATATATATATATATATATATATATATGAGTATTTGCTACTGTCTACAGTATGTACAATCTAATTGGAAAATCAAAGGTGCAAGTGGTATCCACCCAATCTGACCTCATAGATGTGTTCAACGTGTTTTGTTTGCTAGGAAATGCACCTTGGATCATATTTTTTGACGTAAAAATACGCTTTTTTTATTCAACAAATTTTGGCACATTTATGGGTGGTCAATTCTTGAAGCCCTTAAAAAACCTGCCTACATGTTGCAAATACATGATCCAAAACCTATTTTCTACTAAACAAGCTATGTAGATCACATCTGTAAGGTTAGATCCACAGAAAAATAGCAAAAAAGTTGAGGAAAAGTAGTGTTTTCTACTATATTGTATGTAAAAAACACTATCAAATATTCATCCTACACACATGCATGCACGCATGCACGCAAACATGTGCACATAAACACACAGAGATGCACGCACACGTGTGTGTGTGTATGAAACAAAAAGATGGTGCAACTACCAATCTATTCAGTTTGCAAACCAAATAAATAAGATTCGAACAAGCCAAAGACGTACAGGCTTCTATTGGTTATGAACAGAATGAACCTTAAAAGCTGGGTATGTTGATGTGAAGAATAACTATCATATGCATATATTACATATACAAAAATATGGATATAATGCAGATATATTTGAAACTGTGTCACATGGATATGGCTGCAGACACGGGGATACGGACATTTTTATGAAGTTTCCAGTATGACTTGTATATAAAGGGATATGGAACGGCAGTCAAAATGGAGCATCCATGTGACAGATTTGAAACTAATTTGTTAAGATTTTAGATAATTTCAAGGTTGAATAAGGAGACCAATGGACGCTATTTGCATCTAACAAAAATTTCTTCAACTTTAATAAGAATCAGATCATTTTACTCTCGCAACCATGCTAATGACATACACGAGAATGGTATAGATAGATTCACCTTATTAGAAGCTGCACAAAGAAGTGTCGGAAGCCAACGACTCTCTCTTGTATCCGTCAGCAAGAACACTATATCATGTGAATCAATCAAACTTTGAAGGTGCAAACAATCTTGAAGAACACTAGGTGACTCTTTGGCTAGCACAGGATGCCCTGGCATTGGAATTGCCATTGCAACTCCTTTAGCTTCCTGAGCAAATATCATGGGGATTGATAGATGATACACATTAGATCAATCAATAACTTAGAGATCAAGGTTATTACCACACCAGGAAATATGCGCTCTAAACTCTCCACAGCCGCAATGACTTTTAACTCACCACCGTTCTTGCAGTCATCAAACGCATATAACGATTGACGCAATGGGTTGGACATAGCCACTCGACCACTATCTAGCAGTGTGATCTTCCGGACACCCCAAGCCTTCAAGCAGACAAAATCTTTGTATCATGTAGTGGACGAAAAGATGTTCATGTTTATGACAACTATACACACTTACCATAAGCATACGAGCAACCTGGCAACCAAGGGTACCAGCTCCCAAGAGAAGACACTTAGTGTTGAAAAGGACATGCAAGTCAAGTGATGGCCAAGCACGCCACCTCATAAGTTTCAAATTTAGATCTGCTGAAGATACAGCCAACCTGAAAAAATCTCGTGACAATTTAGAAATGAAAACAAAAGAAACTTTTAAGAGGTTTGGCTGCAAAGTACATAAATACCTGATTGGATCTAGGGAGGAAGCAAGATCTATATATCTAGATGTAGACTTGCCTTTATATGATTCCCATCCCACTGCTTTAGGAACAAATTGAGAAGTCTTCCATTCTGAAACAGACATGGGAGTTAATTATTCACACTTTCACAGTAACTCTTATCTGTAAAAATTTCAGCAAATAAAATAAGAAAGGAGATTTACCCATTCTCTGTCTCGCTACCTTGCGGAATTGAAACCAGGGCTTCACCAACAACAGAATGATTCAAATCAGCTAAACCATGTTTTTCTCGATAGCATAGAAAGCGAACCTTCTCCAGTTTCCACCTTGAGCAAATAAATGCAAGAAAGTTCCGCAGGGGCCAACCAGGGTTGCTTGGAAGATGACAGGGGTCATAAAAGCCAAATAGCAACTGCAGGTAATCAAGCCAAAAACACAGAAACAATTAGCATTTGTCACATCCATCTCACGGATTTTCGCATATCCATGCATCTAATGTTTTCCAAGACATCTAGTTATTGATAAATTTAAGTTGCAACAGAAAATAAGAAAATGATTAGGAGCAGATAAAACATTAATGGAAAGAACTTACAGTCATATGAACTAACCTTCTGAGAATCATGCCGGCAGATTGCCCAATCTCTCAGAGGCCTAAGTGTTACATGTGAATCTGAAGATATACTTATCAGAAAGAATGGTGTGGCTGCATTGAAATTCCATTGCCTTTCATAATCAAACATTCAACCAAGGAAAGTTAGCTCAAACACCAAAGGAAGAAATAGGTGATTATTAAAACCTGCAGTCAAGCTTGAACTGCGCCATTCATTACAAGCTGCTGATAGAGATTCTCTCTGTGGGACAAAAAATTAGCATATGGTATCAATTTATAAGAAGTGAATCAGGCACAGATAAGGCAAACTTCCTTGTTTTGGAAACATGAACAGCTTAAATCTAGCTACACAGTGAATAAATGGTGCATTTCAATACCTCCACACAACTAAACCAATCTGCAGCTGGTCGCCATTCAGTGAGAGTTGCTGGAGGATCAAGTACTAGACCTGGAAATGCAAACCAGTAGCAGAAGGTCCACCTTTTCAGATCAGCATATGAGATCAAAAGGAAACGGGAGAGAACAGAACAATCCTCCTCCACTCGTCCAGAATTAATATCCTCCCATATCTGATGGAATCGGATCACTAAAACACTCTCGGAATCAACTTTTTTAACAAGTACAAAATATTCTTCAGCAATTATTATGAAATGGATAAGCAACTTTAATTGAAGAAAAACACACTGCAGGAAAATGCATGATAATAAAATTAAATTAAGATTTAAGATAAAGTGTGAAAGTTCCCAAAGCACACCTTTTTCGCTTCAAGTTTCAGAAGGCTCTGTCTGTCAAGTGCATGAAAGCTTTCCATGGTATTTGTATTGTAGAGAACACCTGGGACAGGGCATCGGTTCCTATTACCTAGTGAAACTTCGCTCAATGATGGCTGCCCATTCGTGTCAGATGGCAATGACTCAGCAAGAAGCTTCAGATGGTTTGAAACTTGATCATGAGAGCATGGTGCATAAAAACCTGTCAAGTTGTCATTATACATTTTTCGAAATTATTAAAAATAAAGAAGGGCAAGAACTATGCATGTTCTTTACATAAAGATTAATTTCATAGTCCAATAGTTAGTTTAAGACTCATAATTGCATGCATAAAGAAAAAAAACAACTTTTACATACAACACTAACTATTAATCTTTTTTTTTATATTACTAACTATTAATCTTGAAATTCTAAATCCAACATCCATCGACAAGTAACAGCAAAGTAGTCAAGAGGAAAGATTTTGGATATGCAAAATTCGTCAAGATAACTAGATGAAACCTCGAATGTGAAGTAGCCATAAAAATCATCAGTCAGTAGAATCATCAGAATGCCCTGTCCCATTTATCTAGGACTGACTTTGGAAATTCTGAATATCCAACTGTTAAAATGTATGTGTGTATATATATATATATACATTCATGTATGTGTATATATGGTATTATATATATAGGTGTAAATTAATATAACCCTCGGGGGTATTTTTGTCATATGTAATTAGCACAGTCCACTAGGGACTTTTTCCTATTTTTTATTTGTTCTTTGTCTTTATTTATTTTTTGTCTTTATTCATCATAGGACTTTTTGGTCCTCCCATATAGCTGTTGGGGAGCTCCCCTTTGGTACCCACTTTGTGTATAAATAGGGGACTTCCCCATCTCTATTCTCTGTGCCTTTAGAGCATTTTCTCAATAAGAAATATTGTTTATTTTTAATGTTCTTTGTGCTCTTGTGCTTAAGCACTTTGTGATTCTATGTATCTTGCCCATTAGTGGTCTTATTGTTCTGTGTTTAGAGATATATCTTGTGATATCACATTTCATTACATGGTATCAAAGCCCATTGGGTTCTTTTGATCTTGAAAGCCTTGTGTGTGGTGATTGAAGATAGTGTATTCATGATTAAGGTGTGTTGCTTTCTCTTCCTCTTTACCTACCTTTTATTCATCATGGAGCATGAATCAAGAGTAGAGCCTTCCTTCAAATTCAATGGATCCAACTACTTGATGTGGGCTTCGGCGGTGATGGAAAATCATCTTAGAAGAAAGAAACTTTGGGGATTTGTAATAGGCACTACTCTTGAACCATCCTTAAAGCTCACTAAGATCGCAGAAGGTGTAGAGAAAGCTCTTGTTGGAGATGATCGTGTTAAAACCATTAATGAACATCAAATAAAAGTAGAGGATTGGGAAAGCAACCATGCTAAAATTTTGGCATGATTTATGAACAATATTGACAAAAAATATGTACCAACATTGCTAAATTTAGAAGATCCAATGAAGTTTGGTTCTTTCTTAAGAGTATGTATACCCAAAAGGATTTTGCTAGACAATAATTTTGTCAAGACAAGATTAGATCCACCAAACAAAGGGACATGTGTGTCAGGGATTATTTTAGCATCTTGTTACTCCTTTGGGATGAATTGGCACTACATGAGCCAAAATAGGTTATCTCGAAGACGATGAGATTAGAAGAGAACAAATTGATAAGGAACACTTTTTTCAATTCCTTCATGGTCTTAGACCGGAATTTGAATAAGTGAGGTTCTCTCTCCTTCATAAAACCAAGGCTATTCCTATTGAAGATGCTCTTGCCAAGATATGTCAAAAGGAAATTCGTCATGACCAATAAGAATGATGATGTTTTGGCCGTTACTAGGTCGTGTTTTAATGTAAAGGCCTATAAGCCTCCCACCTCCACTTTGTAAAACAAAATAACTATAATAGTAGATCCAACTATAATAGTGAATATAGGAAGGGTGTTATTTGTCACTATTGTAATAAACCAGGACATATTAGACCAGCATGTCCAAAGCTTAAAGGCAAAATCGTTTTCATTGGAAAAATCACACCCAAAAAAGAAGAATCAAGCGAAAGTGAAGGAGACATTAAAGACACTCTTAGTCAACTATCGAAGGCACTTCAACAACTTTTCAAATCATCTTCTACTTCGGGTGTCGCCAATGCATCTTCTTCATCTCCTCCAAGTATGTGGATTCTTGACTTGGGTGCTTCCTTTCATATGACCCCTCATAAGAATGTTCTCTCCAAAGTTTGCACTAATTTTACTTCTTACATTTCAACGGCCGATAGAACCTCTTTGAAAATAAATAGTATTGGAACTCTTGACTCAAAAAATCCTCAAAAATTCTTGTTCCAAAAATAAGGGTTGTTCCAAAATTAAATTTGAATCTTTTTTTCGTCTTTCAAATCTCCGATCATGGTTGCAAAATTTCTCTCTCATCTAAAAATTTCATCGTGCAGGATCTCCAGTCATGGAAGCTGATAAGGCAAGGTCATAGGAGAGGTGATCTTTACTTTATGATTTTTTTATCTCTCTTGCCCAAGTCATTTTGTAATTATGTACAAGACAAAAGTATTGATACTTGGCATAAGAGACTTGGGCATCCTAGTTTTTCGAAGATGTATCTCTTTCCTTTTTTGGAAAATATTTATAATGAAAAAGATGTCTTGCAAAAATTGCATTTTCGGAAAAAAAAAAAAGTTATTCCCTTTTCTCAAAGAACTTTTATTTCTACTCGACCTTTTGAATTAGTGCATTCGGATGTATGGGGTCCTTCACCGGTCATATCAAAAGGAATGTAATCCTATTATGTTATTTTCGTTGAACTTCACTAGATACACATGGATTTATTTTCTAAATCTTAAATCTGATGTATTATCAATAATGGTTAAAAATCAATTTCTTAGCAACATATGCATACTTAGATCAGATTCAAAAGAGGAGTACACGTCAAATGATTTTCAAAGTTACTTGAAAAAAAATGAAATTTGCCATCAAAGATATTGTCCTAGAACTCCGCAACAAAATGAATTAGTGGAAAGAAAGCATAGACATATCATATAAACCACTAGAACTCTTCTAATTTCAAAGGACATTCCAAAAAAAAATTGGGTCAAAACCGTTTTAACCTCAACTTATTTAATAAATAAAACTCCTTCGTTTTCATTTCAAAATATCATCGCATTTGAAAACCTTTTTAAAATAACTCTCGATTTTAAAAGACTAAGAATCTTTGGTTGTAAGTGTTATGTGCTTACTCATAAAAATGATAAACTATCTCCAAAAGTCATTGAATATGCTTTCTTGGGCTATGGTGAAAATAAAAAAGGGTATCGATGTTTTGACACAATAAACAACAAGCTTTATGTTTCTAGAGATGTCACCTTTCTTGAAAATGAAAATGGGTTTGATAGCAAAGAACCTAAAGGATATTACCAATATATGATGAGTCTAACTCTATAGAGGTATTTGATTCTTAATTGGACAATAACTCTAGTATTGATCATCCAGTTTTTTATAAAGTTAGTCATCAACACGAAAATTCAAATGAAAATACATCCAATGATATGCATTTGTATACTTGATGGGGGGAAGACAATCACCCATGTGCCTTTGACAAGTTCTCTCAAAACATATCCTTAGAGGAATCCCAACTTAGGAGATCAAATTGAATCTCTAGTGCTCCAAATAGATTTGTATCATATGACTCATTTTCTCTAAAATTTAGAGAATGTTTAATAACTCTTCACTCTTATTATGAGTCATCTCATTATAATGATGTCAAACAATATTCTCATTGGAATGAAGCAATGGAAATAGAACTTAATGCTCTTAGAAAAGTCAATGAGAAATAGTTGATCCTCCTTTAGGTAAGCAACTTATAGGATGTAGATAGGTGTTTAAAGTCAAAACCAAAAGTGACGAATCATTAGAAAGGTATAAAGCAAGATTGGTTGCAAAAGGATATGCCCAAGAATATGGAATAGATTATGAGGAAATCTTTGACCCCATTGCAAGAATGACTAGTGTTCAAACTCTGATTGTCATTACCTCTATTAAAAAATGGCACATTTTTCAATTAGATGTTAAAAATGCTTTTTAAAATAAAAAACTTGGTGAGGAAGTTTACATGAATCCCTCTAGGGGTTAATTTGAATGAAAATTTTTAAAACTTAAAAAGGCCTTCTATGGCCTTAAACAAGACCCTAAGGCTTGATACGATAAATTTAGTAATGTTTTGATTAATTTGGGATTTATCTCTTGCTATACTGATAGTGCTCTCTTTATCAAGAAAACAGGTGCTACAATTGTGATTCTTCTTCTATATGTTGATGATATGATCATCAAAGGAAATAACAAAGAAGGAATTATTGAAATTAAATATGTTTTAAAGAAAAAATTTTATAAGTCTGAAATGGGGTTTTTGAGATATTTTTTAAAAATTAAGGTTGCTTACTCTCTGAGAGGATATATTCTCTCCTAGATGAAATTGGTTGCTAACATATGTGCTAGTAAGAAGTTTCAAATGAAAAGAAGGTGGAGTTCCCAGAAGTCATAAATGCAAAGTTAAGACTTGAAGATGGTGTATTGTTTGAAGATCTTACTCCATATCGCCAGTTGATTGGATCTTTCACCTACCTCTCTATCACTCGACCTGATATCGTTCATGTTATTCATGCAGCAAGTCAATTTCAGCATGCTCCTACCACAGTGCACATGGTTGCAGTTATGAATATTGTATGATACATTAAAAACACAATCTCAAAAGAACTTTTCTTATCTTCTTCTGCATCTTTAGATTTGACTACTTATACTGACACTGCCTGGGGTGGTGACCCAAATAATATAATCTCAACTACTGGCTTTTTTATTTTTTTAGGAGATTCTTTGATTTCTTTGAGGTGTAAGAAAGAACATGTCTTGTTATCTTCAACTGAGGCAGAATATCGAGCAATGGCAACCACAACAATAGAGCTTGTTTGGCTCAGGACTCTTCTCGAAGACATGGGAGTTTTATCTCCAAATCCTCAAAGATATGTTGTGACAACAAAAATGCAATCTACATAACAAGCAATCACACCTTTCAAAGGACCAAACACATTGAAATGGATTGTCACTATGTTCGTGATGAATATTTAAAAGGAACTATTGAGTTGTCGTATGTCACATCGGAGTACAAATGTATTGATTTCTTCACCAAAGCCCTTCCTACCCCTCATTTTATTTTTCTACTTAACAAACTTTCGGTGATCTCACCATAAGTTTGATTGGGGGTTTTAAAATGTATGTGACTATATATATATATATATATATATATATATATATATATATATATATATATATATATATATATATATATATATATATATATATAGGTGTAAATTAATATAAACCTCGAGGGTATTTTTGTCATATGTAATTAGCACAGTCTACTAGGGACTTTTTTCTACTTTTTATTTTCCTTCTTTTTATTTGTTTTTTGTCTCTATTCATCATAGGACTTTTTGGTCCTCCCATATAGCTGTTGGGATTCTCCCCAACGGTCAGTTGGGGAGCTCCCAACAGCTCTATGGTAGCTCCCCTTTGGTACCCACTTTATGTATAAATAGGGGACTTCCCCCTCTCTATTCTCTATGCCTTAGAGCATTTTCTCAATAAGAAATATTGTTTATTTTTAATGTTCTTTGTGCTCTTGTGCTTGAACACTTTGTGATTCGATGTATCTTGCCCATTAGTGGCCTTATTGTTGTGTGTTTAGAGATATCTCTTGTGATCTCACATTTCATTACACCAACATCCAGTGACAGCAAAGCAGTCAAAAGAAAAGATTTTGTAAACTTCAGAGAAATATTGGATATGCAAAAAAAATCAAGGTAACTAGAAAAAAACTCCAATGTGCAAAAGCCATAAAAATCATCAGAATGCCTGTCCCATTTAGCTAGGACTGGCTTTGCAAAACTTTATTTATCCAGTTTATATATAAACACAATAAGCCCCCAATACTCTCTTTTTTTCGCTCATGTCCATTCTCACCATCTTCTTACAGGTATCCATCCTCTCTTAGGCTCTTACCTCCTTCAAGATCTACTTCATCAATCTTTAATACTAATGAGCGTTCAAGTTTTGACTAGCAAAATTCCCCACCTACTGTGGGGGCCCAAACCAAAATAGGTAGGTGATTATGCTTTTAAATTGGTTTCATCTTGGAAATATCATAGAAATCAAGAAAGTGATTTGTGAGCTAATATAAATTATAAAATAAGGAAACATTAAAATTTACAATTCGATAGAGTCTAGAAAGTTCACGTTGGACAGAAATCAAAGTTGATCTTCTAAGATAATGTTTTTGCTTTACTAAAAGATGTTTTCAACCTATAAATAAAAAGGAGAACACATAAGAGAGAGAGAATCCCACTGGTCTTAACTATTAGGAAAAATCTAACTTGGATGATCTTTTTCTCTCTCATGTATGTTACACCAATGCACGGTGAATACGATCATTATGAGCACTTGTCTCACGCAACTGCCTAAGCCAAAGGGAAGAGAAATAAATTACACAAACAAAAAATATTCTACCCTTACGCATCCTCTATGTACCCATTCCAAGATCAATACGTTCACCCATATATGCACATTCCAACCACAAGCATATTTCTTCTAGTCGTTACTTTGTTGCTCAACACACTAGTACTACACCATATAATATCACAAAGATCATAGTTGTCTCACGCAACTGCCTCATTCAATTAAAACATTACCTTTCAAGATGCATCTCATTTCTCTTTCATACTAATATGGTTTCACATCTCTTTATACAGCATCCAAACTATCACAAAATACATTGCCTTATGTTTCTCTTTTATCAATGGTACCCCTAAGCAATCTCTGATATACCTTTTCCATGTGCTATCGCTTCTTGTTATTCTCTGTGTCCACCTTTTTTCTTATTTGAGAGGAAATTCTATATGTCCACCTGAACATATGCATCGCAATTATATGTTGTTCATAGTTCAACACTCTGTACCATGCAATATTCTAATTCTCCTTTGTTATGCAATTCACTGCACCATGCAATGCTCCTAGCCTCATGATGTTGCACAAAAGTACTCTTCCCGATTAGACCAATACTCACAAGTTTGTCTCTTTATTGATCCTTCATAAATCATACTAATGACGACTAAAAGTTCGAAAATAAAGTGCGAAGGTGAACAAGTAAATTAGTAACTAATGTACACAAGAACATAAAAAAAGAGTCAAAAAAGGACAAGACTGCACAGAAGGATGTAAACAATAGGCCAACCTATGAGGAGAATTTTACCTTAGTAAAACGAATTCAAATAATGACAATGTAATGTTTATGTTGAACTCATAACTTAAAATGGCCGCTTGATCTCACAAGAAGTCACCAAAAATTCTTCAGAAAGAAAATAAAAAGGGACATGAAGACATCAGCGAAGAACAAATCTAAAAAGACAGGCAAGCAAAGATCACCAAAAAGTAATTTCTACTTGCTCCAATAGTGATAATTCATATTAATATATTAATCCACTCATCAAACGTAGAAGCTACATACATGGTACTCATTCTCAATAAAATTAAAACAGAACAAATAGGTAAAAGAAAAAAAAGGATAGTTGGATGAACATGTCTGCAAAGAAGGAATTTTAGCTAGTTGATCTAAGTAGCTGCAGCTATAACTCAGCACTCTTTTCGCAGCTACTCCTTTCGAAATCACCTTGATATAAAGAAATCAGCTAAAAGTGGTAATTAGACAAATCAGTAGCCAAATCAGAATCAGCAAGTGAATAACAAGGTTGATAGGCATAAGCCATCTGACTAAGTGCGTTCAGCATACCAAGTTATATAACTCTGTTTTAAAAGGTGAGACCTGAGGCCTCAAAAGCATACACCTTTGTGTTTTGTTTGTTCATAAGGGCACACTAGACTGGAGGTGTGTAAGCCTGAACTTTGAGGCTTCGGCCTCTTACCTATTGAGAATGCCATTTAGGGAAAAATAATTTGTTAGATGTTTTCAAGATGAATTTAATTAAAATAAGTTAATCACAAAAGAAATTTAAATTGTTGTGGCTCTCTCTCAAATAGCAGTGCATATGAAGCCCAGGCAGAGCAGAAAGCTACCAAGTAAGCTTGATGGATGGGTCAGGTTTGGTTTAGCTTTTTGGCCTGATTTGATAGAACAACAAGCTATGTGCAACCAATGATTACCAGGTTGAATTCAACTAGTTCAAGAATTCCATTAAAATTATTAAATCTGAAAAATTATTTGAACAACATATACGAAGTTGAATTACCAGTGCATATGAAGTCCAGGCAGAGCAGAAAGCTACCAAAGTAAACTTGATGGATGGGTCAGGTTTGGTTTAGCTTTTTGGCCTGATTAGATAGAACAAGCTACGTGCAACCAATGATTACCAGATTGAATTCAACTAGTTCAAGAATTCCATTAAAAATTTTAAATCTGAAAAACTATTTGAATACATAAGGAGTTGAATTCCATCCAAGTTTTGGCTTAACTAGGCTCAATCACGTTGGATAGGGGATAAAAGTAGGAAGCAAAAATAAAAATACGCATCATTTATTTGAGATTAAACAAAAGTAATCCTCTAATAAAAGGCCAAAGTGTTTCTTCAATAGACACTTTCATGGCTAATAATTAATGTAAAAAAATAAAGTAAAGACTGATATTTTTTTACTAAAAAGATATATGCAATTGTCCAGAACACTTTGAAGAAAACCCACAAATAGTGTTAAATAGGAAAAAAAAGGAAGAAATAAATGGAACATAATAAAACTATGTTGCTTTGTTTTTCATTTTATATTTGTGGCCAATATGTCACAAAAAGTGGTGATGCTCACACCTCATTTTGCCCCAACTTTTACTTCTTGCTACTACTTTTTCAAAACATATAATCAGCCTCTTTTTTTGTTGATATTTACATGGAGAAACCACCCCCAAGATCAGAGACCTAGCTTTGCCTCCCGTACACGGTCGTTTTCCTGGCAGTGTAAAACTACGTGGGCTTACCACTTGCACCAAGGGAGTCACCACCTATGTCACAGGGACTCGACAAACTGGGTGTTGCACCCACGTCGACGCGACGCGATGCCGGTGCACGTGCGGGTGCGGCACCCGGTGCAGTCAACCCAACCCTGGGTACGGTCAACGCACCCAAGGTCATTTGTGTCTAATTTTTAGATTTAAAAAAAAACACCCGATGAAATATGTTGCGGAGGGGAGGATTAGGGCAAAAAAAATTGCCCTAATCCTCCCTTCCTCTCCTCCTAAAGCCAACATTGATCGACCTCTGTCAGACCCCGGCGTTGTCGTCGACCGCTCTGCCAGACCTCTCTTCCTCAGGTACGCTCTCTCCTCTCCGACTCTCTCTGCTCTCCTTTTTGACCCCTCCCCCGCACAAAGAGGGCACAGGGAGGGGAGCTTGGCCCCTCCCCTGCCAACAGAGAGTGCAGGGAGGGGGCTCGGGCCCTCCCCTGCATAAAGAGGGAGGACAGGGAGGGGGCTCGGCCCCTCCCCTGCACATAGAGAGCGCAGGGAGGGGCTCAGCCCCTCCCCTGCCAATAGGGAGTGCAGGAAGGGGGCCCGACCCCTCCACTGCACAAAGAGGGTGCAGGGAGGGGGCTCGACCCCTCCCCTACACAAAGAGGGCGTAGGGAGGGGGCTCGGCCCCTCCCCTGCCAACAAAGAGTGCAGGGAGGGAGATCGACCCCTCCCCTGCACAAAGAGGGAGGACAGGGAGGGGGATCGGCCCCTCCCCTGCACACAAAGAGCGGGCATGATGATGAACTTGTTTGATTGTTTTTATAATTGTGGTGTTGGTTTTTATGATGTAGAATAGAATTGTAGATTGTAAATTTGATTTATTGCATGCATGATGATGAATTGATTTGATGATATTGTGATAATTGCTTTTTATTTTATTAGTGTTAATGTTGTTAACTGCTAAAACTTAAAAATTATATATATATATATAATATATATAAAAAAAATTTTGCCGCACCCCCGCACCCAAGTTTTTTGAAAGTGCCGCACCCCCGCACCCGCACTCATGTGACATAGGTCGCCACGCATATAATCAATGTCTTACCTTCAAGAAAATTGGTTATAGGCACATTGGCATGAATCATGCTGACACTGACTTGCTACATGAACTAAATGAAACATATAAAGTATGCCAATGGTGAGATGAAAATGGCTCCTACAAGCTGACTGCAAGTAGGATCATTAAGAAAAACCACATTTTAGGCTCTCACGGTCTCACCTGAGCATTCAGCTTAAAATCGCTCCATCACATATGCCAAATCTAACAACTAAGTATGAGGCTAACTTCAACTAGGAAAGCCCCTTTGGAAAAAACAACTTCAATCCCCAAAAAAAATAGCACACAGACCCAAGTTATGTCATCTAAAACAGAGTACAAAGCTATATGATTACCATCTAGTACAAACTGTTCTCTCCCAATGTCATTAAAGGTATTTACTCGGCAATGTTCTCGGGAATTTTCTCAAAAAGTAGTTTTCTTGGGAAAGCTCAAAAAATCTTGAATGCTTTAAAAAAATCAAAAATGTAAAGGAAAAACAAAAGGGGAAAGAAAAATATGTTTCAGCAATAGTTTTTTTATAAAAACATAAAAAAAAACTAGAAAAAAAAATTAAAACAATAAATAAAAGTTCATGAAAATATATATTTTTTAAGTATATAAGGTAAGGTTTTTTTTAATAATTGTTGGCCTATAACTACCATAAAGATCGCAATATTTTCAAAATATGGTGATATTTGTGACTATGGTTAGCATACACAAGCAAAAACTAGCCAAGAGGGATAACAAACATGAAGATATTTTTACAATATAAGGCAGGTGTCCTACCATGGCAATAACTTATCAATAATAACAAGATTTAAGTGTCTACAGAAGACCATTAAATGCATTTTTCAGTCAGGACAAAACCAGCAGGGAACTGACATCGCAAAGATTAGAAATGATGATTGCAGGGCTATGTCACATGGACAAGAACAAGGGCATGGATGCAATACAGGCGGAGGATACAAAACAATTTTGTGAAAAGCATGATGAAGCAAAACGAGCATATTTTTAGTCAAGTAAATGTTTAAATGTATCTACAAAAATATTTATGATCATCATCATCATCATCAAGCCTTATCCCAACTACATGGTGTTGACTTTGCAAATCCTATTTCACTATTCTTGTCTATCTAGAGCTACAACTTTGGTTACTTTATGATCTTTCATGTCACCTCTAATTGCCTCCTTCTAAGTCTTAAGTGGTCTTCCTCTTTTCCTAGTTCCTTTTACTTGTACCATGTCAACCTTCCTCACAAGAGTCATGAGAGGTCTTCGTGCAACATGTCCAAACCATCTTAAATGGCATTCACTGTGTCTTTTATTGGTCTAACTCCTAGGTGTGTTATAATATATTCATTTCCAATTTTATCTTTTCTTGTAACCCCAAACATCCTTCTTAGCATCTACAACTCTGCAACATGCACTATGTCTTCTTATTGCTTCTTAATCTCCCAGCATTCGGCTCCATATAATATTACTGATCTTATAACACTCTTGTAAAAATGTCCTTTCAATTGTAGAGATACTCTTTTATCACATAACATGTCACTAGTTTGTCTCCACTTACCCAACCACCAGTAATCTTATTAGTGATATTTTCCTCAAATCCATCATTTATATATAGACCCTAAATATCAAAACTTATGGCATTGTTGAACAAGCATATCTTGTATCCTTATGACATTACTCTCATGAAAAAGTATGCAAATGTAAAGTGACATTACTCTCACTAGAGGTGCTTGTGTGTCTATCCCAAAGGTCATGGGTCATGACTCATGACCTAAGGTAGAGAATCCAATATCATGGTGGGCACAAATTCTTCAGGTGGAGGTTCATGCAGAAACAAGTGCATTTCTCATAAATTGAAGTCCACCTTTAGGATTGTAGACAATTGTGTTTCCCACAATAATATGGCAACAAAAGCTATCGTCAATAACACCTTCGAATGAAACATGCTAGCTAAAAATATGAATAGACAATCTCCATAGAAGTTATTACCCAGCAACATAATCTAACCAAACAGCAAAACTAATTCCTACTTGCTTTCCTCCGACTACTTGATAGCGAGTAGACCAACCCTGTGGGTTACAGTATGAAGATTGACTATATCAGAGAAGGAACAGAGGAAAGCATTCAAACAAGCATTAGTCCCGACGGTGTTCCTGGTAGGCTTTAGATCAAACCCAAGTTTGAACTGGCGCTCCTGAAGAGCAATGGAGACCTTTTAGCAACTTAAAGATATCATTTACAGACAATACAAAAGAAGGATAAAAGAGAAAATGCAACAAGGAAAATAGGCGTCCTAATCTGTGTGAATTGAAGAAGGAAAAGAAACACATATAGCATAGAAAAAAAAATCAAGAAATTCTTCCAGATATATAGGAAGATTTCTCCTCCCAACATTTAGATAGAGAGATAAATGAACTAAAAGTTGCATCTGAAGAGGAAATCGTGCAGAATTTCACAAACCAAAATGGTGAACTTCAATACAAGAATCGCAATCGAGCATAGCAATAAATTGATCGCCGAATCGAAGAATTCGAAAAGGAAAGAAAAGAATTGGGGTTTCTCGCTTGTTTCTTGAGGATAAAGAGGGTGAGGGGAGTTGCCTGTGATGTTGATGGGGGTCTGGACGAGGCCCAAGGTGTCGAGCTTGAGGGAGGAGAGGCGTCGCCAGAACCCTTCGTCCACCGAGCTCTGGAACGGCGCGAACTGCAGGTTCGGATTCGATCTGCTCGCCGGAGAAGAGGATGAGGGATCCGCCATGCTGAACGATCGATCGGATGAGTAATGATGACGAAGGATATTCATCAATGACGCAGCATACCGACTCGGCAACGAGAAACCGAATCGAATCGAATCGTCTGCGAGACCCAAGAGTCACTTTCTACTATTTTAAACATGCTGAATTCATCGATGAAGTCGGATTAGATCAAACCGACCTGCGTCATAGGCATCTAGAGGTGTATTTATGCTTTATAGGTAAAAAAAAGTTGCAATGTTTTAGATAATTTTCAGTACTTTTAAATTTTTTGCCTCAAAATTGCGTATGCGTTGCTTATATATATTTTTTTTAAAGAGCCTTAAACCTCTTGCCTTTAAAAACTTTAGTTTGGCACGATAAAAAAAATATTTTTTATGAAAAATGACGTTTCTCAAAAAAAACTCACTATTTGCCCTATAACCAAAATAGCAAATATTGAGCCTCAAAATGAGTATTTTAACCTTAGCATGTGTGAACCCCACTAGGATATGCGAATTTTCCCTGTGACAAACTTTACTATTGTTTTTTTACCAAAAATTTGAAGGATTTCAAGAAACACATAAAAGAACAAAAAAACTAAACAGAAATATTTTTCTAACGATATTTGAATCGCTGAAAAACGACGAACGAGTGTTGAGACCTATACTTGACAATGTTTAAAAAAAAAATAAAGTTGAACAGACACGATTGAACAAAATCCACTTGTTATATTTATTTTTCGGCCACCTGCGCCAAAAATCTAGAAAAACAATAAAAAAAGCAGACATATCGATACTTTAGCTGTCCAACACCACCAAGATTGCCTTGATCTAATAAGCAGTTTAGGAGATTCTCTGAAAGATAGACTTTTTGACTTTATCACTGTAACGACCCTGATTCATAACTTAAATTTTTTTTTAAGAAAAATTATAAAACTCGGTGAAAACATGCAATTCGAGATTATCACAGTTGTACCAAACCCTTCACTAACTAAATTACAATAAGAAAATTACATCATTAATTTAATTTAATTTAATCAAAATTAAGTCATTCACAATGGTTCAGATCTAGAACCCTCACTAAACATCATGTTCAAGCCAAATCCAAGAATTCCTTATATGAGGAAACAAAACCACCACCTCGACAAGTACTAAGCAAAGTCCAACGAAACAGATATGCAGATAAAAAATTACTCAACTTTTTCAAAACCTATAAATTATTAAATTAACGGGGTCAGACAACCCGAGTCAAAGTAGGAAATAATCATGCTTACATTTATGAATGATATTAGCCTACATTAAGACAACCTCAATCAAAAATCATATAACATATCTCAGTAATCATCCAAAATTTTTAGTAGTCGATAAGCATGCAACAAGCTATAAAGTAAAAGTAACAGAACAACAAGACAACTTCATGCACCCTCATTTTATGCTATGATTTGCAATAGTGCATCAAAATCATATATATGCATGAACATTTACAGGATGCATGAACTTATCATTTTAGTGGTGCGGGTCCTTCATGCATAAGTAATTTCTTATCCTCACTCATCATTTTCTTGCTTAAATAATGCATGTAATAATCTAACTACATGTATTTCACATCTTTGTTTCGCTTAGGTTTATAAATTCATACTTGTTTCGCTTAGGGTACAACACAGAGTTACCCAATTTGAAAGTACAACTCAGGTTTATGCATTTATACAATTGTGATTTATTAACCTGCATTATACTTCAATACTGGTCAAACTTTTGGAGAAGGGACATTAAATTTGAGAGAGTTCCCAAACTTTGCAACCTCATATAACTGTATTTTCTCATGAGTCTTACCTACAACACTGCGGACAAGTCATGGTAATTTATTTTAACTTCGTGGGTGAGGAACAAAGCAACCTTTTGTGCTTGAGTAACATCCCCACAAAGTCACCCGTTGTATCATGCTTACTCTCTCTTATTAAGTTACTAGCGAATTAATTATCATTTTAATTTCTTGATTAATTCTCTTGTAAAGTGTGCCAATGCAAACCACATACTTTGTTCATATGCAACAATATATATGGGAGTAGCATGCATAAGTTTGATTAGTCCTTACCATTGAATTTTATGAATAGCTGCAATCAATATGCATTATCACATATAGAGTAGGCTAATCATTCATACTTATACATGCACATTTCAAGTATAGCATTGCTTGGTATGTCACTTCATATATGCTTATATACAACTTTTTATTTAGGTTTTTTATTTTTTAAATGTTTTTACATATTTGATCTGATCTTCTTCGATACAATATGATCTATATGCATAGATACAAGATCCCAAAGTGATTCCTTTGCCTACAAAGAATTTTTTTCTTTGGTTACAATTACAATCTTATACTGAATCACAAATTTGAAATCATTGTGGCAGTGAACTTAATTTTTACACTTCATTTGCCCAACACTATAGTTGATGAAGAGTTTCCCATAAAGAGATTGCATTTCTCTCTACTACCTCATACGACTTAAACAAGTTCATGTTGTCTGCCACATGCATAGTGCTTCCAGTGTCTAGGTACCAATCTCTATCAACAGTCACTATGAAGGTTTCAAAAATCACAACCACAAACTTCTTGCTCATTTGGCTTGGGACCAGTCATCTTCTGAACTCGACATTATCTTGTATAGTGGACAAACTTGCCACATGCATAGCAAGTGATTTTCTTTTTATCAGTTTGCTTTTTTGTCATGAAATTATTTTTGTTTCTTCGGGATTTAATTATTTTGCCACTTTTGTTACTAATCATATTCATTTTATGCAATACCTCTTTAGGTATCCAAATTTTTTTGCCATGAAGATGATTTTCCTCCTCAATTCAGATGTCCTTAAGAAGGCCATCTAAAGTTATTTTTTTATTCTTATTTTTAAGGTGATTCTCATGTTTTTTCAGGAATAGGTAGTTTCCCAATGACAGTTGTAACTTAAAAATTTTCATCATGATACATACCTTCTCCCTTGATCTTATAAGTCAATATTTGCATCTTATGAATTTGACCAAGTACAAGTTTATAATCAGCATTAAGGAAATTTACATATTGATATACGAGAAATCTCTTATTACCATCAGTTTTTGTATTGTACTTGATCTTCAAAGAATTCTGCAAGTCATTAGCCGACTTCAAAGGAAAATACAGGTCATACAGTGAATCAACTAAAGTGTTCAAAATGTGCCCTTTTCATTGGTAGTTGTTTGTATGTCACTTCTCTCCCTCTCTTTTATTCTTCTGTCTTGACTTCTCTAGCAACAATAGTGGGACATGGCTTGTTGAGGACATAGTCAATATGCAACTCAGACAACAAAAAGGAGATCTTCAATTGCCATCGTTTGAAGTTCGACCTATTATAGCGACCAAGCTTATCAAGGTCATGGATCAACAAATTGATGGATTTGGAGTTGGAGGTTGAACCGGAGGCCATATTGAAGTTCTTAAATTGTTGATGCATTATAAAAAAAATAGGATTTTGAAAAACTAAGAAGTTAAGACTATAGTCACGTTCTTTATATCACCATCTTTAGAATATCAATCGCCCCACTTCAGGATTTTTAAAGTTGCAAACTGGGTTTGTGCACGACTGAGTCCCTAGGATACAACTAAACTTAGATCTTAAGAATGTCACTGCTTCACAAGATCAAGTGACCTATCTCAAACGCGAACTTGCAAGCCAAACTTTTTTAAAAAAGACACCATTTTGGCTCAAATGAACTTCGACAAAAAAGTGTGAAAAACTTTTATGCAAGAAACTATACTTCAAAATTTCTTATTAAAAAAAACTACTAATCCACCAAAATTGGGCCCTTCTATCTCTTGGTTACTTCATCTCTCTCGCCTCTCTCCAACATTCTATCATTGGAGAAGGTGAATCAGGTGCAGTTACATTGCACACCAAAAGGGTGCCACTAAGATAAATAGTGATCAATTGTATAATCTTTTATATCATGCTATCACACAAGCATATCATGTACAATTAGGCACATACATTCATTCATATAATACATGCATCAATTGAATATTTTACTTAAGCATGCAATTATACATTGCATATATGCATCCAACTATTACCAAAATCATGCTTCATTATGTATGGTGCATATTCAGTTAGTCTGCATCAAATATCATAATTTAAGTTTCATGCAACACTCAACATGAATTACCAACTAAAAGAGGCTTAGGCATTTGGATGAACAAGTAAGGACAATTTGGACTTATGTTTACTTGATTTTGTAAAATCCATAAAAAACCGCATAAACTAGATTTAACCTTCATTTTTTACTAAGTATGCCTCAACATGTCAGGAAGACAACCCAAGAAAGAGATCTAAAAAATCATTTATACAGAAATTATAAAAATTCTGCAACTGCACACTATTATTGAAAAGTATAGACCAATTGCTCTAATATGCAAAAATTTTCCCAACTTGGGGAATTTTCTAGGACTTAATGTTAACTCTTTTTTATAAAATCCTTTTTACAACACCTTCTACTATATTTTGACTCATCAAATTTTTCATAAATTTAATTGAGTTGTTTTAAATAGGTTTCCATGACTTTCAAAATAATAGGTCAGAACAGCTCTGTAACGAGAGCCTAAAAGCTGAGCTCTGTTACAGTGGGTGTTTATCCCTCAACAAATACTCAATTAAAACAAAATAAGATGTTAAAGTCAAGTTTTAGATGCGTAGAACATCTCAGTATTTTTATTTATCTATTTTCTAATCCGTATTCTAGGAGATACAAAAATTTTTTGAAGACTGGTGGGGTCACAAACAAGAAAAACATCACAGAGATGTCAAAATCACAATGCATCCATAAATCCAAAGCTAAATATGACATTAAAGCATGATTTATCATAGGTATTGATATTATAACCATAAGTACAATATTTTACAGTAAGTATTTAGCCCTTTTCATGCTGACCCACCATAGAATATTCACATATTTCATTTGTAGAGCATAAATACATCATAGATCTAACTACTAACTTATCTCTAACATCAATCACATAGAAAATCAATTAAACCATGAAAACTTAGATTTGCATATATGAGATCATTTTTATTCTCTTTAGTAACATGAAATAAAACCACTAACATGCTCATATTAATCAAATTCCAATATGAAATATCAACTCCAAAATCGATTTTGCCTAGTCTCTTCTACAAAATGATTTTTACATATTTTTAGCATAGATCTAGGTAAAAACAAGGTTACGAATTAAAATTCATGCTCACACTAAACCAGTTCATCTTACATACATTACATATGTTGAACAAATCAAGATCTAACATAAAAATACAAATCTTAAACATACAAATTGATTTTTGCAATAAGGTTCAAAGCTAGCTTTTTTCCAAAATCGTTTTTCTCAAAACCGGTCTACCAAAACACCATTTTGGGTTTTCGAAAAAATATTTTCATGTAAGACTATAGCCATAGATGTTTATAACCTATATCACATATTGATTCATAGCATGGATCAGTAGAGGGTATGCTAATACATCCTGAAATCGAACATAATATAAGTAAAAAATCTCCTACCTCGAAACGTTTTCTGCTTAGCAAGATCTTCACTACCTATATCACATATTGATTCATAGCATGGATCAATAGAGGGTATGCTAATACATCCTGAAATCGAACATAATATAAGTAAAAAATCTCCTACCTCGAAACGTTTCCTCCTTAGCAAGATCTTCACCTTTTTTTCTCCACAAGCACCTCATTTCAAGTTAGTTAGGACCTTCTCTAAGGTGGTTTTAGGTCTCTAATGGAGGTCTGCACCACTTTCAAGGTAGAGAAGGAAAAAGGAAGAGAAGTGAGGAGGGAAGAGAAGAAGATAGATTTGGAAGAAATCTCAAAGAGGTCAAATAAGGGGGTACGTGTGAGCCTCCCTCTTTAAGGGTTTGCAAGTGTTTTCTTCGTTTCTTTTCCTCTCCCACACTCCAACTTTTAGTTTTCATAAACGAAATTCCAAAATCCCAAATTTTTCTCTAATTTTCAAACTATTAAGTTTACACTATTTCCAATGTAGTAAAGTTTATTAAGTATAAAATTCATCGTAATATCTCATATAACAATGTATATATATTTTATATATGGCTTTCACCCTTAGATGAGATCCAACCAACACATAAGAGGGCTCACCAAGGGGGGCGTCCCCTTGTGTTTGAAACTTACAAAAAATCTTACAAAATTCTAATCTTTTAAATCTTCCTTTTTGCTTTATCTATTCAGAAAGTTTGACTTTTGGTTTCTTTGCTCATTTGTTTCTTTATTTTTACTTTTTTAACTAATGTCCAGCCATAGAAGAGGGCCCACTAGGATGAAGCGTCCCCTCCTAAGGTGTCTCTTACTTAACTAAAATATAGATTTTCTCTTTTTACAAAAGTTTTATTTGCTCCCTTCTTAATTAAACCTTTCATTTTAATTTAGAAAAAGTCCATATTTCTTTTGACTTGGATTTAGTAGACTAAATTATATATATTTTTCTTTTCTTTTTCATGTATAATATCCATAAGCTGGGCCCACATAGGAGGCGCCAGCCCATGCGACTCCAAACACACATTATAATTAATTTATTATAAAGTTTTTATTCCATAAATTTGTCTATTTGAACTTTTTATGGATTTATTTCTTGGATTTTAAATCCAATTCAGGTCTGATCTAACTTAGGCAAACCATACCACATCCATATCCAGACTCAACTAATAAAACCCATATCCAAATAAAAATCCAAATTCACCTTAATTTTTTTTAAATTAAATTAAATTCTATATATGATTTAAATCCAATTTAACGCCATATTTAAATTCAATGTTAAACCCTATTTAGATTATGACTCAACTCAATACGTGGTTTTGAATTCAAGTTGGCATTATATAAATTTTCAATTCCACCAAATTAAAGTATAAAATCTATATTTTAATAATTTATTAATTATCAAAAATCATAATTATTATAACCACACTTTTTGACTAAAAGGTATTTACATAATTTTTTGTATGAACCTCATTAAGTTCAAATAAAATATAAGCAAAAAATAACCAATATTTGTGTGGATCAGGAAGTTCACATATATTTATGTGAGGATGAGGAAGTTTGCATATATTTTATATGAGCATGAGAAAGTTTGCATATATTTTATACGAGGATGAGAAAGTGTGCATATATCTTATGCATGGATGAGGAGGTCTGCATATATTTTATGCATGGATGAGGAAGTCCATATAATTTATGCATAGATGGGGAGGTTCACATATATTTTTGTGTGGATGAGTAAGTTTGCATATTTTTTATGTGAGGATGAGGAAGTCTGCATATATTTTATGCATGGATGAGGAGGTCCGCATATATTTTATATGTGGATGATAAAGTTCACATATATTTTATGCGAGAATGAGGAAGTTCGTATATAGTTTATGCGAATGTAAGAAAATCTGCATATATTTTAAGCAAGGATGAGGAAGTATGCATATATTTTATGAGAAAGACCATACGAAGTCCATATAAAATAAATAAGGATTTTCTCGTATTCGCATAAAATATATGTGAACTTCCTCATCCTCACATAAAATATATGTGGATGCTCTCATGTTCGCATAAAATATATGTGAACTTCCTCATCCTCACATAAAATATATGCAAACTTCATCATCCATTCCTATGTTTATGTGGATTTCCTCATCCTCCCAAATATTGATTATTTTTTTCTTATATTTTATGCAGACTTTGTGAGGTCTACAAAAAAAAATCATGTAAATCAACCTTCTGATCAAAGGGTGCAATATAGTCGAAAAGTCTCTCTTCTAGAGGTCACTTTCCTAAAACCGCTAATCATGTCAAGGTAATCTTGGTGGTGTTGGAATGCTAAAGCGTCGATTTGTCTGCCCTTTTTATTGTGTTTTTGGATTTTTGATGCAGGTGGCCAAAAATAACATGAAATAACTGGGCTAGGCAAAATCACGATTATTCATCTTTTTTTTAGAACATTGTTGAGAATGTATCTCAACACTCGTTTATCATTTTTTAGCGATTTATATGTAGTTAGAAAGGTATTTATGTCTAGTTTCTTTGTTCTTTTCTTTATTTTTTTAAAATTCTTTATTTTTTTGGTCAAAATATCCTCTGAAAGATAGATTGTTTGGTTGTTCCAGTTTATAAAGCACGCTTTTATTTTATTTTTAAAACTCATAAACAGAAACCCTAAAAAGGTTTTTGGATTTTACTCAAGACAGGAAAGTTATAAACATGTGTCTCAGCTTTCCAATGACTACAAAAATACATGTTTTTGATATCAGATTGAAGAGGTACAAATTTGAGAATAGAGATTGTTTTGTAGAAAATAGACACATATTTGACAAGAAATTTGCATATATTTAAGAAGTCTACATGTGAAAAGGGTAAAAAGGACTTTTAAAAATCGAATATTTGTTGTTTTTGGACACTAAGAGAATAATGAAAATTATGGAGCAACTTGAAAAATGTATTATTTTTTTCGTATAGTATGATCATTCTTTTTTTTTTGTCTTGGCCAAGAGACACCTCTCTCACCCCTCTCCCTAAAAATCACCTGACTGCACATTGGTAAGTCTCTATTTGATAAAACCCTTAAGTTTCCCAAACTCATGACATTCCATCAACTTGGTGACACTCACAAGTTGCTCTTATCAGATGATAGAAGTCTTTGTGGATGCTAGCAACGCACCCTAAATGTAATGACCCCAACTCGTACACCTTGAAAATGCACATTTTTTTTAATCATTGTGGAAACATTCCCAAAGACCCAGATCCTTTACAGTTCCACTCACCATTGGATAACCCAACCAACCACAAGAGATCTTACATTTATCATCCTTACCAAACAAAACCAAACTTTTATTGAATAATTAATGATAGGTCTCGAGACAATTGCATAAGAAAATTCAGAATGTATAAACAATTGAATGTAAAAGAAAAGTAAAGAAAATGGGAGTCATGTTGTCCATCTGTAAAGCGTTCTAGCAAACATGTATCACTCGTAGCTTTCTCAGAAGCGTGTCACTTCACTGATCCTCTGCGGTTGCAAAAAATCACAAAAAAATAGGGTGTCAGAAATCTGATGAATTCTGCATACGAATCCCCTAATGAATCAAATGGGCGTAAAGAATACATATAAGAATTTATGCAATAATTTTGAGGTATGCAATTTTGACAAATTCGTAATTTAATTAAGTATTTATGCATTATAGACAATTATTAAGCATGAGAGAAACATTTAATAAATAACAGAGATCACAATTTAATCAATACAATCATTTAACATGCATTAAAGAACAACATTAAACATTCACCAATATTTAGCACTTAAGTAAACAAGTAAAATGCATGATCTAATGCATAGTAGGAGTATGCATGGCTTCAGTGCAATACATGAGTAAATTATTACCTTTTATTAGAACTTTATTTTCATATGCATGTCCCTATTAAATGCACACAATTTAAGTTTTTTATTTTTTATTTTTCGTTGTCCATGGATACACCAAACGGGTAAAATCTCTAAGGTCAAGTTAGGTTCTCAGGGTAGCTTAGCACACAATTTGTATTTTATTACTGGGTTCCAAACTTAGCCCTCAACCAAAATAATATTTGAAACATTAGATCACTTATCTAATATCGGGGACACTAGGGACCTTCTATCCACAAATATCACTTCTTATAGTATATCAAAACAACAATTGTATCTACACACCACCCAAGGCAAAGTGACAGACTATCCTTAAAATCGTGGCCAAGAGAAAGAACCTCAATATCGGGTTCAAGGGTAACAATAGCGCACACAAAGTTTTTGTATCCTCGTGGTTCTCCAAAACCGCAACTCCAAGAGTCTCGTACTCTTGTCGAGACATCTTAAAAAGTATATTATACTATTATTTTTTTATTAGATTATTATTATCTCATTTCTTTAATTTGCAATTTAGCATGCAAACAAAGGCAACAACTCGCATATTCTTATGCGAGAGCCATCACAGAACTCCCGCCCATGAAAACACATAGAACAGTGCAATATAATGCAATATATTAATATGATTTTTGTGATGCATTTAAAATAAATAAAGAGTAAGCAAACCAAGGCTCGAGGCTCTTCAGACCTGTGATGATTCATTTCGATCATCACTGCATCCATATGCCAACAACCATGGATAACATACCCCAATGCATTACTTTTGAATGTTTTACCATGTACTTACATGTATAAAAAAATAAAGATATGCATGAATTAGTAAAGTTCGCATCCATGTGCATGAGCTTACAGTTTCATATTCATTGCATGCCTTCATTCAATATAAATGTCCATGTCTAATGCATGATTCCATTTAATACTTGTATTCATGTAAATGCAAGCTCTCACTCACAAATCATTCTAAACACACTTGTGAACACCTCATGTAATCACTTAAATGTACACCCATATTGATTCCATGTATACTCATGCTAAAAAAACAACCATGTGATTACCACTTTTAGCCCATCATAGGATGTTCAACTTGAGCATTGGAAACTGCTTGTATGAATGCAATCGAAAATAATTACATGTTTAGCTAAAGCATGGCAACACCCATTACCATTTCAGTCACATTGCAATCATAGATGCATGCCTAACATCTTCTTATATCATATTATTGTTGATCACATTGTAGATAGGCATGATAGGAGGCATAAACATTAAAAAAATCATCATATCTGAATCCATTATATACATACACATAAATATTTATATATAAATGAAATCAGCACAACCTGTGCAAATTCTGAATCAACATATATATGCATAGGGTGTCTTTTTTTGTGAGAACACAAGTGACTCAACTGACTCGTCGACCGAGCTGGATAGGCCCATCGCCTACCCAGCTGAACCCGGTTCAGCTGGGTCGGTAGCACCCAGCCTGCGCTGCCAGCAGACAAAACAAATATTATTATTTTTTTCCTGCTGCCTAACCAAGCCAGCCCAGTTGAGCCCATCAGTTGGGCCTGACAGCCAATACACATGCCCAGCTGGGCCTGTGTGCATGTTGTCCTAGCCGGACTGACCTCCCAAAACATATCAAAACCCCCTTTTTTTTACAGACTGCTTCCCAGGTGGGGCCACACCGAGACCAAACCAAAAGTCCAGCCAACCCGCAGTTGGATGGGGCTGAAGCAAGGAAATGCCCAGTTGACTGCCCATCGGTTGGGACCCTTAGCTAAAAGGATGCCCAACCGACTAACAGTCGGTTGGGTTGTATCTTCCTGTGTTTTTTTTTTATCACGCATGAACCTGCCATATTTAATTACCAAGAGGAAAAAATGTATATACAGAATTCCCAGCCATACATACGTATGTAGGCATCTATGCATACACATGAGCACAAACTTCCAATACCAGTAATATGCATATTTAATCAACAAATAAAAACCGTGAACCATAATCAAACAAACTTTTTTTTTTGTGCATGCCTACATATGCTGAATCATCCACACTTTAGGCTATTCATGGAAACTGACTTCTACTATGGACAAGCACTTAACAATCTAATATTACCATGAATAAAATTATGTTTTACCATGAAAAATACATATACATCTTTTTTTTTCTTGAGAGTGTGAAAAGAATAAAAAACACACATAGGAAAGAGGATGTCATGGGTACTCATCAAAGTATCCAAGAGTGGACATGTAGATTCACCCTTTTACCATGGATTTACACCAAATATTGCATGGAAATTGAATCGACATTCGATTTCTCACTTTAATCCAAAAGAGGAGACCCGTATCTTTGCAACAATCTAGAAAAAAGGCAAGGTAAACGGTGGAATCGACAAACGGTTGAAGAAGAAGACTCTTTTCTTATTTTTCTTTCTCTTTTTTCCTCTCCTTTTTCCCTCTTCCTCTCTTTCTTCTTCTCCTTCTCTCTTTCTCTTTCCCTTCTCTCTCTCTCTTTTTTTTTTATAAAGTGAGGGAGAGAGGGGTGAAGTTCTCCTCTTCTCCAGCCCTTACAAAAAGGGCTCGAGAGTTCCCAATATGAGAACTCTCTCCTAAGTTGCCAAACTTGTTTTAAAAAAAAAATTCTTTGTTGACTTTTTTTTCTAAAACTTTCCAATTCTTTTAAAACACTTTCTCAAATCTTCTTAAACCTTCTTAGGTAAGTAGGAAGACTCTTTTAAGAAGTTCTACTCAGTCCAAACTTGAATTTTCGAAATTAATATAATATAATTAATTAATATTAATTAATCAAAATTATCTAAAAGCTTCCAAAAATAGCCAAATTAACCCAAAAGGCTCCCTAACCTTATGAAATCCCAAATTAAAGGTTTATATTGTATTCAAAATTAGAAAAACGTTGGGCTTTGATTTAGATTTGGATTCAGATCCAAGATCCAAATCGAACTCCAAAAACCCAAATAGATTTTAGACTGGAACAAATACAGATTAATATGGGGCTTGGTTAGAGTCCAGATCCATATTAAATTGGATCAAATCTATTGGATCCAATCCGATCCAAATTTGGATCCAATTCGATAAACTGCTCAATTTTTAAAAAAATACAAATTTCGAGCCAATCGTAGCCCGAATAAAGAAAAATAAAATATCATTGCGCTCAGAATTTTGAAACGCATCCAACGACATATTATACTAATATCAAATTCTGAATTTTGCTCTAAAATAACTTGAATTTCACTCAAATTTTGCTTGAATTTAAAGGTAAAAAATAAAACTCTTTATCTTGCTTCGATTGGCTCGTTATGACCTTGTCGATGGAACCACAGTCAAGCTCAAACTCAAAGATATCAATCTAAAAAATGAGCCTCAAATGATTTTTCTCTAGACTTAGCCAAATTTTTGAAAATCTCATAAAATGGCTAAGTATGAAAATATGCAATATTACACTAAATGGAGAAAATATTCATTAACACATAATAGAAAAAAAAAACAATAAATTGGAGCAATTTTTCTAGTTCTTTTGCTCACGAGCAATAAAGATTAAACTCAATAAGAAGCTAGCTTCCCATTGCGTAAGTGAGATAGTATGAGTTAGGCAGACCCCTACCATAATTCACTAGAGTAAAAAAATTACAGAGTGTGGGTATTATCTCTTGAAGAAATCCAGTCTGGGGTGATCTTTCCATGATTTACATAGCCCCATTTTGCTAAAAGAGTTAGGTATTTGGAGAGGAAATTTGAACTACAACTTGGTTTTTGAACTGTACACCTCTCATAGCTATACAAAAGGTAAAGTAAATCTTAGGAAATGTCATAAGATGAGCCCCTTTCCTCGAGGGCGTTATTGACCTTAGATAGAAGGTCAAGCCGACGACTTTCAATGACAAAGTTATGGCCAATTTTGATTGTAGACAAAATTTGAGTCTAGCCTGCCCATTCCTTATCTTGCAAGGTGTAGACAATCACATATTTTATATCAAAGTCATGGGAAACCTTGTGAACTTTATTTCTTTAACCCTCACTTAAATGTATGTTCGCACATATTTTTTTGCGGTCTCTATGAAGCGCACAAAAACAAGTTTTACGAACCTTATTATGACAGTAAAATCGCAAATAACTTAACAAAATTACATATACCTATAGAATCTAATTTTTATATTTATAGTTTTTCGTGGTATGAAAAGTGACTATCTTCACTGAGGGTTGTTTTCACATTTTCTAGGGTTTTTTTGTAGTATAAATAGTGATTATTGGTGGCAATTCATCATTGTATTCTGATGAGGTTGTGGCCCCGATTAGGTTGAAAGGTGAGTTTCATGCAAACAATATATATACATATTATTTTATTTTTATTTTGAACTTTTTTTGTGTGTGAAAATGAGCATCATCTAAGCCCATGCATATTTGTGTGTGGTTGTTTGCTCGTCCTATGTTTTATTTAATATTTTCAACATGATTTATGGTTTAGAGTTTAATATGTTTGTATTGTAGATTATTTTTGTGTTTGTTTGTCCTTTGCTTAATTTTCAGTGTTTCTGTGTTGGTGTAATGGAACTAGGGTAGTTCAGTGTTTTTTTATTTAATGACGTCTTATGTCTTCTATGTATTTTGTTAGAAAGATGCACAACAAAATAAGAGAGAAGAAAACAAGCACACACAATGACACGCGATTTACGTGGTTCGGCCAATGGCCTACGTCCACAAGTGGCGGAGGAGCAAAGATATTCACTATGTAAAAATAAGAACTGTAAAAGTAGGTGACGACTCTCTGTCACAAAAAACCTAAAACTGCATAGAACACTCAAACTCACAAAAGTTACCTAAGTAAGAAAACCTTAAAAAATCACTTATAGGACCTTGTTACAAATGGATCAAGTCTATACCATGGTGGTGAATCCCCCGCATCCCCCACAAAGTTATTGGTGTGCTACGGTCCTAGGCCTAATGGCATGGTCCCTCTGCTACCACCACATACTTTCAAAAAAAATCTCAATATGGTTTTCTTTAAGTGACATGTGTTGGGGTTGTAACATAGAATTCAAGGCACATCTCAACATATATCTTAGGTAGTTCGCAATAGATACTTATAAACTATACAAAAATGCCGCAACAAAAAGTTATTCAAACAAATATGTCGAAAGAGTAAGAATTTTATTAAGATGCTTGGATGGCAAGTGACATAAGTGTTAGGTTTGCACATTCGTTTGTTTGTTCTTTTGTTATGTTTATATGTATATTCTAATGAATCCAATATGAATTTACTACATATGTAGCATTTAGCAAGATTCCTAGAAAGACTAAAAAAAATCATAACCGAGACATGAAAAAAGAAGATGATATGCCAAAAATCGTTTACCTTACCTTATTTTTTGTGAGCCTGAAAATTGATGTTTCCGTTGTTTTACAACCGACTAACAAAAATTAAATTGTAAACATTATCTAGTTACAACAAGTGCTTACAACTAAAGAGCAAGAAGATGGGGTTGTTGCATGCTTGAATGATGCTGACAACATGCCCTATGTTTGGTTTGAAGCTAACAAGGTATCTGTTAAACAATGTTACCTAAGTAACAAACATAAATTTAGGTGCCTAAAGTGACCTTAAACTTAATTTATGTTGCAAGTCTTATGTCCTATCAACTGGAACAACAACTATTGGGTTCTTTGAGAAATAAACATGAAAGCGAACGGGTTCAAGTTGTATAGTTTAATTTGTAGTACAACTTGCGCGCATGAGAACATCTGCAGCATAGTAAGTTAGGCTTACTTGTTAAAACATGATTTTATTGCTTTCTTGTACTCGATAGGTTTCATGTTTTGCTACAGGCTAACTTTTTTTACATCGTAGACGAGCTACAACAGTTACAACAAGTAAATGGTCTCACTTATGGATGGTATTCCTCAGCAAAAAAATATGTAATTACTTTTCTTGTATATTTGTTAATTTAATTAATGTTTTATACATTTTATTGACTTGGAATGTTTATGTTACAACTATAATTGTGATATATTTGTCCTTTTGTACATGCGATACTTGGGCATAAATGAAGAATTAACTTTCACCCAAGTAATAATGTCCTTGTTTGTGATGTTTATGGGAGGTAAGCAATATTAGTTGTTTTCTAATCTTTTTTTTAGAATTATGTCACAAACTGTATGAATGATATAATCTCATTCTAGAAAAAATTGAGGAAGAATCATAAGGCAAAGAACAAAAAAAGCTGTAAAAGAAAACAACAGAGGTTGCAGAGATGGAGGCTGCGGAGATGGGACTGTAGACATTATTGTAATGTATAAATTATCAATATTATAATTTATGAATTGTTAAACTTTAAAGATGTAAATTATGAGTTTAAATTTTCTTTTTAAATATATCATGTTTAACTGGAGCAAATTTTGTTCTTTGAATATTTTGCATATATTCATCATTATTCACAATAATTTGTTGTAAATTTTTCGAAAATCACAACTCCTTGTTCTCAAAACTTTTTTGAAAGTCGCAATATGGAAAAAAGTTTATGTTTTGTTGTAAATGTCCCAAATTTCTTTTATGTCATGTATTTCTCATTTTTCATAATAATTTATTATGGATTTTCCAAAATTTGCAATTCCATAAGTTCACAAAACTATTTTTGAAAGTTACAAATGTGGAAAAATGCTTATTTTTTGTTATGAATATCTCAATTTTCTTTTAGATCACATATATTCATCATTGTTCTCAATAATTTATTATGGATTTCCAAAAATTGCAATTCTATAAGTTTGCAAAACTATTTTTGAAAGTCATGAATAAAGAAAAATGTATATTTTTTGTTGCAAATGTCCCAAATTTCTTTTGTACTGCATATATGTCATTGTTTGCAATAATTTATTATGAATTTCCCAAAACTCATACTTTTATAAGTTCACAAAACCTTTTTTAAAGTCATGAATGATAAAAAATCACTTATTTTTTGTTGTGAATATCTCAAATTTCTTTTACATTGCATATATTTATCATTGTTCGCAATAATTTATTGTGGATTTTTCAAAAATCCCAATTCCATAAGTTTATAAGATTGTTTTTTAAAGTTGTGAATGAGGACAACACTTATTTTTTCTTGTGAATGTCCTTAATTTCTTTTATATTGCATATATTCAACATTGTTCATAATAATTTATTATGGATTTCTCAGAAATCGTATTTTTAAAAGTTCGCAAAACTATTTTTAAAATTTGTGAATAATAAAAAATACATATTTTTTGTTGTGAATATCACAAATTTCTTTTACATCGCATATATTTATCATTATTAGCAATAATTTATTGCAGATTTTCCAAAATTTTGCAATTATATAAGTTCACAAAACTATTTTTAAAAGTTGTAAATATGGAAAAATATTTATTTTTTGTTGCAAATGTCCCAAATTCTTTTAAATCACATATATTCATCATTGTTGGCAGTAATTTATTATGGATTTCTTAAAATTTGCACTTTGAGTTAGCAGGACCTTTTTCGAAAGTCTCAAATGAGAAAAAACACTTATTTTTTTGTCAAGAATGTCCTGAATTTCTTTTATATTGCATATATTCAACATTGTTCTCAATAATTTATTATAGTTTTTTCAAAAATCATAATTTTGTTCATTTATTTCATTCATTTATTCTGCACTTACATACATTTATTCATTCTACTATTACATCCATTCATTCATTCATTCATTCATTAAAAAATGAACATTCTCATTCATTTCATTCATTCATTTATTTAAAAATGAATCAATTCATACATTCATTCATTCGAATTGAAGTTGCTCATTCATTTCATCGTTCATTCGAAATGAACATGCTTCCCTACTTTGATGTCTTTCTCTCAGCGTGTACTTTCTTCTTTGCATCCTCCCCTTTTTTGCAGAGTTTCTTCTCCCCTTGTTGTTGTGCCTTCTCCTCTTATTGAGGTTTCTCCTCCCATTATCCTTGATGAGGTGACTCTTCCGCCCCTCTGTCATTCACATTCTTTATGGTGGCCTCTCCAATTTCATCTATCTGATCATTGAGGTTAGCAACAACCTCAGAGGAAACACATTGGTCAAACTTCTTGTTCGTTGAGTCCCTCTCTACCTCTTTAGATGCTTTCGAGATGAGAGAACTGATTGTGTTTGCAAACTCTTCATCCTTTTTTGCACATTCAGCTTCAGTTTTGTGACACAAGAAGTTGTTAACTGCAATTTGACTAATACTTCAGGTGTTTTGTGCTCCTCCTTTGGGGTGACTCATAACTGAGTATGCATTTTTTGTAGCAAATGTCATACAACCAATATTTTGGCCATGGGGTAGGCTCCCTCTGTATCCATGTTTCAAGCTTATTACGTACATCATAATAAATATGATGACCCAATACATAGTTTTCTTATTGTGCTCCAACACTAGCAGACGATGTGCATGTGGGCCCCTCAGACACAAACTTTCCAGTCGTCATATTGTGTCAAACTTTGAAAACTCAACATTAAAGTATACACAACATTAAGAAGCATAAGAGAGAAGGGGGAAAAAATTGCAATGCTTATGTTACTGCTATAGTTTACCTGAGAACTCATAAAGAAAGGTACAAGAGAGAAGATACAACAACTTATGTAAAAGGGTTACCAGAAAACTCATCAAAAATATTTTGCTTAATGAAAAAACTCATCGTTAAGAATGTGCTTATCAAAAAACTCACCATCGATGAATATGAAAACTCAACAATAAAGTATCATTGATGAATCGCAGAAAAAATAGTTCACGGATTTTTTTACAAAATACCAAGAAGGGGACCACAAGTTGGGGATGACAAAGAAACCCTAGAATATGAAAAAACAGCCTTGGGGTGCATAGAATCGCTTGATATACCCTCGAAGAGTCACAATTATTCTATGTCAGTTCACACGATTTCCAACAACTTAGGTACCAGATATATGCAATTTTTTTAAGGTATTTGTGAAGTTACTATCATAAGGAGGTTCACAAAAAAAAAATTCTTCACTTCGTGAAGACTGTAAAAAATATGTGTGAACATACATTGAAGTGAAGGTTAAAGAAAAAAGAAAGGAGGTTTGCATGGTTTCCGGCAACTTTAGTATGAAATATGTGATTTTACTAAGATATTTGTGATTTTATGTTTAACAGAGAAGATCACATAAATAACATAATATTTTTTGGGCTTCATTAGGTCCACAAAAAAATATGTGAAACTCTTTTTAAGTGAGAGTTTGTGATACTCGACAAGTGGAGCGATATATCATGCGAACTTCGCGAGTTTCACACATATTTACAAAATTCGCATATATAGAACAAAGTTCTTACAAATGTATTGGCGAACTTCCTATAACTAAAATATGTCGAAACTTCATAAATAATGCATGAAAGATTTGCAAATTTATTGAAGACTTTGGTACCATATATATGCAATTTTTCTAAGGTATTTGCAATGTTACTATCATAAGAAAGTTTGGAAAGCCTGTTTTTGTACGCTTCATGAAGACCCAAAAAAAATATGTGCAAACATGCATTTAGGTGAGGGCTAAAGAAAGGAGAAAAAAGGTTCTCACTGTTTTTTTCACGACTTTGATATAAAATATGTGATTTTATTAAGGTATTTGTGATTTTACAATTACCAGAAAAGGCCGAATAAATAACATAATTTTTTGCGCACTTCATGAGGTCCGCAAAAAGAAAACGTGTGGAACTCCTTTTAAGTAGGAGTTGGGATACCCAATGATCTGAGTGATATATCGCATGAACTTCATGAGCTCGCACATATGATAGTTTGGAACAAACCTATTGTTGTTATAAAAAATCTGTTGGTTTTTGAGATTCCAAGTTGCCAATATGATAGTTTGGAAAGTTGTTTATCATCCCCATTGAACTTGTTTGTCAGGAAAATGGATGTTGAACCAGCTGCAAATATCATTGAAGAGGAGGCCAGAGGACTTCCAGTGATGCCCAAACAGTGTAGAAGTAAAATGCCACAGGAAGGCATACAGGACATTTGAGGAACAGGTGCAGCAGATTCTCTGAATCAATCTGGCACATCTCACATCAGTTTGGGAGGTGAAAACCCAGTTTCTGGAGTCTATCTTGGGTAGAATGCATCCTAGAACTCAACGGAGAGTAATAGCAGCTCTAGGAAATGACTTCTTGAACCAAACCAAGTTAAATATCCGACTTTTGGAGCCATGTCTCTTAATGGATTCCCAGACTGATTTGGAGAAAAACGAATTGGAGGGAATCCATTTGAGGATGTCCTCCTTGCCCGGGTCCCAACAGCAGAAATTGGTGGAGTGGATGACAAGATCAGGGACGGTGAGACGACATTCGGGACCAAGGGAGACGTCAATGACATTTGTAATGGTACATGACATTTTGGGTGTTACAGGGGACAAGGAGTAGCATGGAACCTCTGAAGCTCCAAGGATCAAATCAGAAGGTTAGACTGTCAAATGGATTCAGAGTCAAGGTACTTGGCCTTGATGAGAGGCCAAGGGGATGGGGGTTGACTGCGAAAGCTTGGAGAGAGAGGGAGGATTTTGAAGGGGCTAGCTTAGGAGCGTGAGCGAATAGAGCTTGCTCCAACATCCAATCCAAACCCTACACTTTAGCTCTGTATACGGTTAATTAAATAAGATCCTAATATACATTTAGATTTCATTCAAAAAACCATATATATCTAGATTGGATTTAGATTTTGCTTTGAGTATTATTTTATTTGAATTGGGCTCAGATTGACAGAGAATGTCAGGGCAATAAATAATTCAGATCGGATCAAATTTGTTACATGTGAATAGCTTGTCTTAGGTACTACTTTGTGGATCAAGTATTAACATATATATTTCAGATAAATGCAAGCTTTTTTTTGCTTCATAGTATCCTGTCCAAATCCTGATTCACATCTTGATCTATTGCACATAATTCAGATTCAGATTCCAATCATATGAACTGGCCGTAGACAAGATTCACTTGAAGCCAGGTTGGATACAAGATACAAGCCAGATCATGGTGTATCCAAATCCACTCCAAATATTAGATAGCAAGTCCAGCTCCCAAGTCAATTCAAATTAGATCTGATGCATTAAAAGTTAAAACCGAAACCAAATACTCATATGATAGTTAAGAAAATAAAATCTTAAACATAAGTGTTTTACAAACCTAACATATTGTCCCAAATTTGAGAAAACTAGATTATGTAAGTCTGAACCATTCCCAGATTGACATTTGGAACTTATTTTAAGATCCATATTAAAAAAAAACTGATAACTTTGGATCGGATATCTGACTAAATCCAATTCATTTGCATCCCTACCAGGTACAGACATACTCCGAATGTTGGAATTCCATCTTTTGCTTCTTCTTTCCATGGGAATGGTTCTCTCAACCAATAACTTTTTCCAAGATGCTCCTGAATTTTTCCAGCAAACTTCTCTTATTTACTGATGTGCACAGCGCGTTACTTACAAGTGCAGAAGCTACTGATAAAACCCAAATGCCAAACTTTTGAAAGGAAAAATGAGCTAAAATGGAATACTTAGAGCATCCTCCGTAACCAGTAGATAGGTGATAATATGCACTCATAGTCTCTTTATGTTGTCTCCAAGAACAGTGACAACACCTTCTGTCATGAGAGTTGAAAGGGCGCCTCGGAGCTGAGATCAAGCAAACAATCAGAAGCTAGTTAGTTGGAACATCAAATTATTGATATTGAGATTGAAATATATTCTTAGTCAATACATAGTGCTTACATCATTGAGGTGGATCTCAGCTGAGCTCTGTTTCCTCATCTCCTCCAACAACTAGAGTTTTCACAGGGTTCAATTTTAGCACAATAACCAACTGATCTTCAAACTTGCAATAAAGTGCACCAAGAATATTCTTAGTCAATACATAGTGCTCTGTATACACCGGTTATCTACAAAGAGAAAAATAGAAGTTTATAAAAAGCAATTGGCATCAAATATGGCCATCCATTTTTTTTTGTTTTTTAGAGTTCCCAAAATGGAAACGGATATATTCAGTTAATAAACAATTCATAAGTTTGACATTTTGGAAGGTATAAACCATATTTGCTTCTCACTTCAACTCTATCACCCGGTTTTGCTGCATCTACGAGTTTGTCATGCATCAACAAGCTGACAGTCTGGGGTGTTTCTCCTTGTGGAATAGCATCTGGTGTTTCCTGTAGTCTCACAATCTGCTTGTCTGCAAACCTATGAGCAAAACAATAGCAAAAGCAACATCGTTATAATGGTATCCGAATCATAAATCAGCAGCATTATGATATCTACAACCAATGCATTCTGATCATGGTAAACTCATGATAAATCCAATGAGCAAGAGAGGGAGCCTCTGGCTCAGTGCGCATAAACTTCTACAGGCATTGACTCACATTAAATAACTAGTTTAATGAGAATCCAATGACTAATTAATCTAAACTATGAAAAAACAGATTTTTTAGTTTATTTGTCCCAAGAGAAGAACCAAGATAAAAAATTAATTAAATCAAATAGAAAAAAGATAAAAACAAATCAGAGAAAGTTCTGGAAATAGTTCTATCTTATAGAGGAATGATGCTGGTTGACAGCGGTGAAATTTGACAAAAAATATCTGATGAAAAGTACCGTTAAACCAAGAAACATTCTTTTTAAGGAAAAAGAATTTCCAGACCACCAGTTGTCGGTGGTGTTCTGTCAGTTTCTTATGATAACCAGCCAATAGCCATACGAATTGTCTGCTAGAGAAATCAAATGCACATAAACTAGGAAAGTTACAAATTAGACAGCATGGAATACTACTAGCCAATTTGGTTTGTAAAATTGGAAGCTCATTCCATGAAACCAGAATTATTTCAAAAGATTACAAGAAATAAACAAATAAATAAATAAAGCAATGTTCCATAAAAATAAGAGGAGGGCACTCCAGTTGTTATTCAGGAACAGTCATTCATTTTCACTGGAACATAACAGACTCCACGTGTCAAAAGCCGGTAAGCAAAATTGTATTCCATTCAGCTTCAATTTCACAAACCAATCTGTAATAACCCGGAAAAACTTTTGTTTGGATCCGGGCCGGATCCGACCCGGGTAATAAGTCGGTTGTGTGCTTTTAAAAGCACGCAGCGACAAAGGGGGGAGGTTCTCGAAACCTCCTTCCCCCTCTCGTCTCTCGGTCTCTCTCCCCCGACCGACTCTCCCCTCTGTCACCCTCTCGCTCTCCTCTCGTCCTCCGCAGCCGTCGACGGCCACAGTCACAGACGACCGAAGCCGCCGGCCACCACCTTCCCCTCTCCTGCTCTCTCGTTCTCTCTCCCCGACTCTCTCTCTCGCCGGCGACGCCTTCGTACCCGACCCCCATACCCTCGTGCCTCTTCGGTTTCGCAGAGGAGCCCCCGACGTCGGAGCTCCCTCGGCTCGTCGGAGACCCCCTTCGTTGCTGCCATCGTCGACTGCCTTCGTTCCCTCCGTCGACGCTGTCGCCGACAACCCCCAAGTACGCTTCTTTTTCTTCTTCTCTTTTTTTTTTCTTTTTGTCTCCTTCTCTCCTCTTTGTCTCCCTCGACCCACCTCTTCAAGGGTCAGTGGACCAGAGCCACCAACCGTGGTGGCTCTGGGTCTGCCAGGGAGGGAGGTGTTGAGCACCTTCCCTCATTCCCCCCCCCCTCTTCTTTTCAGCAGGCGGCAGGGCTGCCGCCTGCATCGCCTCTTCTCTTGGGCGTAGGGCTTCAGGGGAGGGGCTGTTCGTGCCTTGGACGGCAGGGTGGCAAGCCCCGTCCCCCTACCTGCCTCTTGTTCAGGTAAGTCGGCAGGGGCCGAGCCCCTGCCACTTAGCCGACAGGTCGGCAGGGGTACAACCCCTGCCGCCTACAAAAAGGGCAGAGGGGGGTTGAACCCTCCCCTGCATAGCACGTTGGCAGGGGGTTTTGGGCCCCTGCCTGCCCTTTTGTTTTCACAAGGAGGGTCGAGACCCTTCCCTGTCCCTTTTGTTTTCACAGGGAGGGTCGAGACCCCTCCCTATCCCTTCTTTTTCACAGGGAGGGTCGAGCCCTCCCTGTCCCCTTTTTGTCGCACAGGGGGGGAGTTCAACCCTCCCTGCCTCTGTTGTTGCGGGGAAGGGCTCGAGCCCTCCCTGCCTACGTGCTATGCAGGGGAGGGTTCAACCCCCCTTTGCTTTCGTAATATGCACCTCTGCTTTCGTAATATGCAGGAGGAGGGGTCGAGCCCCCTCCTCGGTCCCTTGATGTTAGGGGAGGGGTCGAGCCCCTCCCTGCTTGTTTATTGCGCATGGAAGGGGTCAACCCCCTCCCTGTTTCTGTGTTTCGCTGGGAAGGGGACGAGACCCCCCTTCCTCCCTCTATTGTTCAGGGGAGGGTCGAGCCCTCCCTGTGTTCTGTTTCTGCTTGGCAAACAAGGGCTCATCCCTTGTCCTTGTTTCTTTTTGCAGGACGGAACAGGGTCGTCGTCGCTACCCTTTTTGCAGAGATGGCAGAGGACCGAGTCCCCTAGCCCTCTTTGCATATTCGGCAGGCAAGGCCCCCTGCCTCCCCCTTAGTGGCTTGCAAGGAAGGGCCTAGCCTCCTTGCTCTCTTGGCAGGCAGGGCGAAGCCTCCCTCGTTGTCTTCTTCAGGCAGGGGTGCAGCCCCCTGCCTCCCTGTTTCTCGCTGACAGCAGGAGCTCGCAGTCCCTGCCCCTGCTTCTTGCGCTTATGGCAGGTGTGCAAGGGCACGATTCTCCTGCCTCTTCTTCCCTTACATCAGAACGGCGACAGTGCCCCTGACCTCCTATTTTTGGTGTTAGCTTGCTAAGATCGTCACTTTTGCAGCTCGTAGGACGGATCCCGCTCGCGCTCCGCGACCTGAGTCGTCCATTGCTTACACTCGAAGACGCCAACAAGCTTGCAACTCTCAAAGGTAGGGGAAGATTACACAGAAGACTTGGACAATTGAATTGAGTTCAATTAACTAAAAAATGACCATTATATATATATATATATATATATATATTTATTTATTTATTTATTTATTTATACGAGTATGCATTTAACTTAAGGACGCGGTTCCGCGATCTGTCCTTTACTTTCTAACAGTCTTTACCTTGCCTTCGTGCATTGCGCAAGAGTTTTGCGTTGCACCCCTGTTTAGTCTTTACCTTGCCTTCGCGCATTGCGCAAGAGTTTTGTGTTACACTCCTGCTTAGTCTTTACCTTGCCTTCGCGCATTGCGCAAGGGTTTTGCGTTACACTCCTGCTTACAGCCTTTACTTTGCCTTCGTGCATTGCGCAAGAGTTTTGCGTTGCACTCCTGCTTAGCCTTTATTTTGTCGTCGCGCATCGCGCAAAGGTTCTGTGTTGCACTCCTGCTTACAACCTTCACTTTGCCGCCGCGCATCGCGTAAATGTTCTGTGTTGCACTCCTTCCTACAGTCTTTACTTTGTCGTCGCGCTTTACGCTCAGGCTCTGGCTTTTGCATGTGTGTTGTTACTGCTTTGCTATTACAGATGACGCTCAGGTTTTTACTCATTGCATACACGTTTGAGGCATCCTCGTGGAGGATGCAAGAGACATCTACCACTCTCCCTTTTGCGACAAGAGTTGAGTCAGGAGCTTAGCGATTCACTGTTGTCGAAAGAGAGAGATCCCTAACAGGGATCCAGGTTCTTCGAGTACGCAGTCCTGCAGACAAATTGGGATTCAAGCAAACTTCATAGCAAAGGTTCTGTTGAGAAACCTGTATCCCATCTATCGAGGCCGGTATCGAGTCATGCGAGACATGTAGATACCCCGATAGCGGATGAGATTCGAGATAATCATATGTCAATGGTTGGCACAAGTTGCTGGTTGTTTCAAAAGATAAAGTATAGTTTGAGAAGCATTACATCTTTGTAAAACACTCTTGTTGAGGCTTCTATTGAGGAGCTATACCCCCTTCATCATAAAGTACTTGTAGTCGTGCATGACACGTCTAGTACTGCGATAATCGGATGAGACGGTCGTGCGACCTCGAATAGTGCTAAATGCACAATGTTGTAATCACATAAAAATGGCCTCATATTTGCCTTCACAGGCAAGATGCACGAGTGGGTTAAAGACCACAGCATAGAATGGGTCGTTAGTTAAGCAACCCCTAACGCACCCATTCGCTTCTTGTTGTCTGACAAGGGAGAAGATAGAGCGATACAAAACTCCAATTGACAGGTTGTTAATAACCACCCTAGCAGAAGTTGGATGCATTCGTGGCACTGATTATCAGCCTCTGGGGAATCATCTCTAAGCTAAAGTCGTCCCCTTTGGAGCGGACTCAACTAGCTATTTGGGTTATTGAAAATACATAGAATAACAGACGCCCGAACTAGTCTCAGTTGTTTCTACGTTTTGCCTGCGCGTACCCGCAGGCCAGTAATATCGAAACATAAAGTCTGATCACATTGGTCGATTGCTTGCTTGCTCGGTAGTTCAGTATGCTACTCGTTGAGTTGTACCCTCCTGTCGAGACGTTACTCTAGTTTGTTAAACTGCTTACGCAGTTCTTTGCTAAGTAACATCTAGCTTCTCATATTAGTTAAACGCTTATAATAATAGCATTATGTCAGTTGCAGCATATTAGCATGTGACTTGCTTTACCCCTTGGTCGAATTGTTTGGTGCTTATTGTAGCGTAGCACTTGTTGGCTTGCATCTCTTATGATTGATGTGATTGCATACAGCTCGTAATCTACGAACTGGTGGCAACTAGGATTGATGTGGCTGTTTGTCTTATAAGTTGCTTACATATTGTGATATAACTGTTGTCGTATGATTGCTTATGAATGGCTTGTGATGCAATGGTTTATGTCTTACGATTAATTTAATTACTTGCTGATGGACTGAGCCATTTGATGGTAATTGTATGTATTACGAGCATTGTTATGAGTGTTTGTCTTATTCAGTTGTTTTGTTTGGCTGTCAGATAGAGTTAGTTACTCTTCGCCTATAGAATCAGTTGGATCGCCATATCTGCATGTTCTCGTGTGTTTTGTTTTACCATGTGCAGTGATACGCTACATATTGCCGATATTTATGTTTGTGCTCATATTGGTAGCTACTGACCCAAGAGCGGTCAATTGTTTGGAGCAATCGACTGTATTGATGCATGTATCACCAAGTAGGGTGTCTGTTGAGGACCGGATCTTCAAAGGATTATTTGCGAGGGCGTGTATGATCAAGATCAAGTAATCAGCTAGAGTGGTAGATTCTCTGTGAGGATGTACACTGCCCACGAACGGGTAGCCGCAAAGACGGTGAACTTCTGTGAGGAAGTGTATGGTCCAAGACCAGGTATACCCTCTAAGGCGGAATTCCTTGTGAGGTTATACATTTCCCATACCAGGTGATTTGACATTGATCTTGTTGATTGTAATAGTGGCTATCGACCATGAGAGCGGTCATTTTTGTTGATGCGTGTATCGCAATGATTTTCATTGGATATGGCATTTGTTGGGGATCGGCTTCCCAAAGGTTTCGCTGTGATGGTATGTATGATCAAGACCAGGTGACTTGGCTAGAGTGGTAGATTCTCTGTGAGGATGTACATTGTCCACGAATGGGTAACCGCAAAGACGGTGAACTCCTGTGAGGAAGTGTATGGTCCAAGACCAAGTATACCATCTAGGACAGTAATTCCTTGTGAGGTTGTACATTTCCCAGATCGGGTAATCCGGCTAGAGCGGTAGAATCTCTGTGAGGATGTACACTGTCCACGAACGGGTAGCCGCAAAGACGGTGAACTTTTGTGAGGAAGTGTATGGTCCAAGACGAGGTATACCCTCTAGGGCGGTAATTCCCTGTCAGGTCATATATCTCCCGGACTGAGCGATCAGACGTGGATCTTGTGTTTTTGCTTACCATAAAAACTTATGGTGAGCTGTGATGATCTTCTGAGATTGTTTAGGATAGCCACTTAGGAATCTATAGTTTTGGCTTTCTGTTTTATCATAATTACATGCTAATCCCTGATGTGAGAATCAGATCTTTAGCGATTTTAGATCATGATCATGTTTTGGACCTTCTACGGAAGGGTGGGCTTTTCTGAGAAGTATGACGCCTTAGGTGAGTCATAACAGGTGACGGTTGGCCGTGTAAAGCCTGGAGAGATAGGAATAGATAAAGGTTGTTCAAGACAAGCGTTTGTTAGAAGTAGTAAGAGCGACAAACGATGACTTGATGATGATTAGATGCGGAGACCTCGTTCTAGGAACGAGAACAAGCTTGTTGCGTGGTGGTTCACAGCCTACGATCAATTGAATCGTATGTTGTGTTTTGACAGTTGCGTTGCTTACTTACTTTGAACCACTTACTCGCTTGCACTACTTACTCGTTTGCACTACTTACGCGTTTGCACTGCTTTCTTGCTTGCACTACTTACACGTTTGCACTGCTTTCTCGCTTGCATTGCTTACCTTGTTGTACTGCTTACCTTGTTGTACTGCATATCTGTTTTAAACTGCTCAGCATACTGAATTAAATATACTTAATTCAGTTTCTTGTAGTCTCTCTTGTGCACCTACTAGTTTTTCGCGAAACTAACCCATTTTATGGGTACAGGTGATGATTAGGTATATTATGGGCAATGGCGCGATTGCAAGATAGCTTCAAGACTTCTTCCTGCTCTTAGCTCGCGTCCTGAACGCTTTGAGTTTGTAATGGATTTTTCTTAGGATACCCGAATTTTGTGAGTTTTGGTTCTTTTAGTTAACGTGCCCAAAGTTGTCAGCTTGCCTTCTGAATTAAGGAAGAATAGTCTTCCGCTGATTTCATAAATAAACTCTGAAGGAAAAAGATTTTTCCTAGTCTCTTGTCTGTTTTCTGAAAGGTTCGAAGTTTGAAATTTTGGGGCGTTACACAATCAGTCTACATAACAATGTAGATTACCTCCATCGGTTATGAACAAGTGTCATTGCATTCATTGCAAGACATTCTTGTCGAGTACATAGAGTGGGCTCGTTGATCCAACCTATCATCCACAACAAATAGTCTTAAGTAACCACAACTTGCTCATCATTCTATTTTTAGGATCAGCAATCAACTTTTAAATCACCTCTAGCCACAAGGATAGGTTCCGAAAAAGTGGCCGCAAACAAGGCATCTAAAATGGGCCTCTTTGATCTCAGGAATTATGGAGCTACAACGTATGATCATGCCTCTCACCATCACCAATTTTTTAATATCTATTCACAAGGTTGTTAGAATAGATTAAAACTCGAGAAAAGAAACAGATAACATCCTAAGATCAAGGGCATGTTAGCAGTTGCATTAACCATTTAAAAAATATATTTATAAACAAAAACGTGAATTTAAAAATTCATACCAGATGGATTGAGGTCTCTCATGTTCGTAGCCGATCGCAGGTTATATATTCTTGCTTGGATGTGCTTCTCAAACATGGGATCGAGTTTAATCACAATATCCATCACTACAATGTCGAAAATAGCCAGAACTTCGAGTGAGTACTTCACCATTTTGTTGTACAGATCTGGGTCATAGGTGTAGATGTCTTGAGCATCGACATTCAAGGAATGCCCTTCTAGTTCCATCACCTACTCATCAAATCACAATACTAGTTCAGACATGAGAAAAAATGCAACCAAAGGATCGTATGAGAAGGAAAAATTTACAATGGAGTGGGATCGAGGACCTGTTGGATGTATTTCTCATACTTCCCACCATCATGGGACCTCAGAAATCTGCGAATGGCGGCGTTAACCTCTTCGACGCTGATGTTGGTACCCCAGACGAGCGTTGGCTGGTTGCCCTCCGCAGCTTCTCCACCCTCTGATGAAAAGGGGACGTTATCGTCCGCCGAGAAAGTGGTGGGAGTGCTGCTTCTCGCTCTCCTGCTTCTACTGGGTGGCGTTCGAAACCCGCCATCGCGAAAATTCGAACCTCTGAAACAAATCGCAACGAATCCGATTCATTTACAGGGTATAAATAAAGGGGGAAACAGCAAGAGGCAGGGAGGTACGTCGGCGGCAAGGAGGAAGGAGTCAATGGCGTCGCGGGAATGGAAGAAGGGGTGTTGTAGCCGGCGGAGGAGTTGCTGGCGGACGAGTTCCTCCGGCCGCGTCGGTTCCGCTGTCGAGGGGTGGAGGAGGGCGGGGCACCGGTGGTGGGTGAAGAGGCAGAGGGGGTCCTTCTTGATGAATCCGGTGGAGAGGATGACCCTGCAAAAGATCAGAAAAGGGGATTAGGGGAATAAATGGGGTTTTCTTCATCCTCTTCATTCTACACACACCAAAAAAAAAAAGAGATTGCTTACCATTTCGGTTTCGATTGGGGAGAGGGGATGAGTTGGAGGACATTGTCGAGATTCTGCGCAGAGAGAGAGAGAGAGAGAGATGGCGGGAAATGTCTGTGTTTTCCCGCCAAAATGTGCGTGAGGAGAGAGGGAGGGAGAAGGTTGGAAGCTCAGTTTGTTGGGACAGGAAAGAGCCTCTACCGAAATGGAGGGTCTATATGAACCGTCCATCTCGAGATAGACGGACAAAGCGGGTCAGCTGTTCTTTTCTTACACTCTCCGATCTTGTCCGTCCGTTTAAAGATGGACGGTTCTCTACATAATAGAGGTCGCCATCGGGCCGGGCACCCGATGGGCAACCAGTACCGGGCCCGATATGAGTTCTGTCCAGGCTGCACTTCGCGCTCGACAGTAATTGGACCCGGACCGGCCTAGCCCGATTACTAATGGGTCCTTTAACCGGGTTCAGTCCATTCAAAAAATAAATGAGTCCGGCCCTGCATGAGCTCGGTAGCCTGATTCCAGCACGAACCCAAGAGCACACGATTCGATCTCATGTCACATCTGGGTTCGAGTAGGGCCTATCAGACCCTATTCGGGTTGGCCCGATGACACTTATGCTTGCAAAATAATGTAAAATTGTTGGGGGTAAAACAAGTCGTTTTCACTCCGCCACGTTAAAGCTAAAAATCCTTTTGTTACAAAACTACCCTGCAACTTTTCCACAATGCCAACTTTAGGAAAAAATGAAAGCTTTTGACTATTGGACACGTGTTTTTTTTTCAGATTTGTCTACTTTTTCTTTTATTTTTTAAAATACAATTTTCAAAACACACATCTAAAGTTCTGCAATAATAAAACCACACTCAAGTTTATTATTTTGTTAAAAAAAAACGCACCTAAATTTATGCTCTATCCATTAAAAGCACACGTTTATAAATTTAACTTGGTCCATCGTTACCTCAGCGGTAGTTGCCCACATGGACCGCGAGGTTTGCAACTTTGCATGAGGTGTTGAGGGGCGGATCTGGTTTAGACCCAGGTGGGTTCAAACCTAGATCCGACCTAAAGGTGCAGATATCGGATCTGAAACCAGGCTCTATCGGGTTTACCATATAAAAAATCATATCCAGATCCTATAAGAATTACATTAACCAGACTTGGTTCATACCCTGTAAAATAAACTTTTTATCTTTTTGTATTGAAAGAATCACGGATCTTAATTGAAACTCAGGTCGATCTCAGGTCTGGTATGAAATTTCACCAACCATACTCAGTTCCATATAACAGCAAGAGTTTAGTAAATTGGAGCAGTGGTGACGATGAGACGAATATGTGCCCTATTTATAAAAAACACTAGAAAAAAACTTGATCCATGTGCCTTATTTATAAACAGTGACACACATGAGGTTTTGACGATTCGAACATGTGCCCTATTTGTAATGAAAAAAAAAACTAAGAAAAAGTTTGATCCATGTGCACTAGGGGGGGGTGGCACACATGAGGTTGTGGTGATGAATGGTCATCGACTGATTTACTAAAACATTTTAAATTTTATCTGGATAATCATTCATGCACGGGTGCAAAGGACGATATTAATCAAAACCTTTGGGTCCAACTTGGATTTTAATCCAAATTCTGCCTTCAAATGCCTAGAAAACTAGGCTCATAACTCATTTAACTCTTTATCTGCAAGGGTAAATAATATCTCACTTATAAAATTAATATCATGAGCTGACATCAATATACTCATGTGTTTTTTTTTAGAAATATGTTGTTTACCATAAGAACTAGAAGGCATCATTTTAAAAGCTCATTAATGCAATGACGAAATGATAAGAACATGTACTTAAATAAATATTTTTTATCGATCTTAATAACACATATTGATCCTCAATTAACTGTCATCAAATGATCACAATAGACGAAAAACATCCTCGAGGACTCTTCAAATGAAACATATATTGCCTCTTTAGTCAATTCTTGTATACGTCGTGCTTGTTTGTGAGTAAACTCTATACTTTTCTTATGACTTATATCATTCATAACTTATTTTGAAGTCATCTTTGGGTTATCATGCAAGTGTTTATAAATAACACATAAAACTCACTTTGAATGCACTTTTTCACTACTAGGTTGTTAATTGTTCCACCACATATATGTTCATTTTTATACTTCTTGACTATAAAGAATGGTGTTCTACGCATCTTTGTGCAGTTGATCTTCTATGGACAATCAACCATAGTCTATGGGTTCCTTCTCGTACATACGACGGTGACTCTGTTACTATAGCTTTTTATGAAATTTATCTAATAGTTATTCTTATTACACGATCATTCAAATACTCATGACAATGCACAACATCATTAAACCTTTTACCACAAGCAAATTTGTTATCGTTTGAGTATGTTATTAGCCACTATAACTGTTTACAATCGTTTTTTTTTTTTTTCAAATCCTTATACAACTTAAATGTTTCTACTTCAATGATTTCCAATTGTTCTTCATTGAATAAGAAACCATTTAACGAGAACCAAGAGTTTAACTTCTCAAATGTTATTTGTGTATCATTCTCACCCACCATTATTTATCCATATCATCGTTGTCTTGGTCTTTTCCTATAATTTTTTATGTATGTTAAATTGACATGGTGTAGTCATTATCATCGCTATCATTTGATTATTAATTATGGCCATCATCACTACTACACAAAAAGGATTGATTGATTGTACAAATTAAATCAAAATTTATCATATATATTGCTCATTTTGCTTTTTATACATGTAACGTTCAATGCATTTCCAACTTTCAAGATTAACATTAAAAACAATAACTCAAACTCAAACATATACTAGAAAGTCTAACAACATTTACTTAGATTGTTTGTCACCGACATTAGAATGACGTGTGTCATCCAACTTGCTGCGATGAATATCATCAACGCTGGTTTGTCCATGTGGTTTCACATCCTTTAGAGTGATTCTCTCATAATTAATTGTTTGAGACTGAGAGATGTTCTCCAAAAGATGGAGATCAAAACATAAATATGTTTGAGATAGATGCACATTATCTACAAGATTCTCATCAATTGCTTATTATATATCACTTTTGGCTGCTTCTACATCATTTATGACTACTTATTGTTTAATTTTGCAAAAAATAACTTCTTATTAAACTCCACAAGCAATGACTTCTTGATTACCCTTGATAGCACCTATAATTTGTTAGCAACTAAGTAAACATCACCATTATATAACATTAATTTTACATCATCATCACCCAAGACATGCATCAACATATGTTGGCCATCTAATTTTATAAAACACTTATACCAGGCCAATATGATTTTTTGACGAAATTCACAAGAAAAGAATTTTCGCAAGAAGTGTCACGCAATTCATAGTCCCGCATAGGGGTTGCGAAAGAAGCGAGGATAAATTTCGTATGAGGGTTGCGAGGCAGAGAAGATGCACACATTCACTATGCAAATCTACTTTGTTGGGGTATAACATAGTCATTTCTGCATCATATATTATGCAAAATTTATAGTTTTGGTGAAAATATCATGCAGTTTTCGTTGTTAGTAAAATTTAGCAAGATCAATAAAGTGTTGCAACTTAATGCACAAAAATTAAGAGATCCGCTCATGCCAAGGGTAAAGAGGTCCTAAAAAGGTCAAGAACCTACAAATTTGGCCATCAGGTAGATTTGTAATTTTGAAGGTCATTTGGGAAAACATGCCAATTTGACCTACAATACGATAAATTTTCATAAAATATATAGACTTCCTCATCCTTTAATTTATGAGTAAAAAAATGATAGTAAAGTTTGTCACAAAGGATCTCTACACTTGTGAATATTAAAATGATAATTTTAATGCCCAACATTTGTGATTTTGATCATTAGTGAATTTTGACAAATTATAGTTTTTTTGAAAAATACAACATTTTTTTTCATACAGCCATTTTTTTGAAAGTATATTACCAAAGGGTTGAATCCATGTCAGTCTCATGGGGTTTGGTATAATAGAAAGGGGGCTTGGCTGCTAGACGGGTGGTCAAGGTTTCATTTTCATAAGTGCCAAAACCCTTGCATTAACAAGGACAATAGATAAAAATCAGGGGTAAGCCCTTGCTTATCCCTTGCTCAACTAAAGTTGGGCGACTCCTTCGTGGCCCATCTAACAATCTCACTTAACAAACCTAAAAGACTAAAGATCTCACCTAATAAGCCTAAAAGACAAAATCCGGAAAAGACCAACAAAACAAAAAGAAAACCGTTTTTTTTTTTTTTTTGAACTCGACCTACATGATCCCACTCCAAAACTAGAAGACTAAAGATCAATATCTCAACCACGATTCCTCCCCAAAAGATCAAGTTCAATATCAACCTAGAAGACAAATATCTAAGAGATTCATACGAAAAAAACACCACCTTAAACAAAACCCAAGAAAATTTATGAATTGTCCCACAAATCAAATGCTAAAAACTCCCTCAAGAGTTTTACATTATATATCAAGTCAGTGAATAATGGATATGCAAAACCCAAGATGAGAAACCTTCAAAAATTGGCCCAAAAAATGAACGAATAAAAAAAACAAAGGAGGTTGAGCCATGATTGAAATCAACTAGAGTCGCAAAACAAATGAGAAAGGACCAGGAAACCAAAACAAGAAAAAAACAAAAGAAAAATAAATTGTTTGCAATAACGGATCAGGAAGGAAACCCTAACCCTAATTTGAGAGAGAGAGAGAGATGACAAAAAGGAGAAAGCCTAATTTGTGAAGACAGGAGATATAAGGAGAGGGCTTACGGAGAAGGCAACGAGCCAAGTGGTGATGGGTTGTGAGAAAGAGGAGCCTTAATGGCAACATAGAGTTAGGGGCAACACAGGAGCGCCCTTTGCAGAGGCAACACAACTGTGGGGGAGGATTGTGCGATGCCCTCCTCTGGTGGTGGTGGTTCTCGCTCAGACGGCAGGAGGTGAGACAGAAAGTCGAGGAAGGCAGGGGTGGATGAAGCATTGACGGCAACCTCGCTTCAGAGTTGAGGCACGTCTGTCGAGAATATTTCGTTCCCCTCGTCCCTATTAATTTTGTAATAGGAGGGAAGGTAAAACAAAAAGTTCATATGTTTAAGGACGCGGCAGATGCGCGGAACACCGTTCGCCGCGTTCAACGTTTGTTGAAAATCGTTGTTCCCAACAAGATTTTTGTCCGAATCACATTGGGAATGGCACATCATACATACCCTCAGGAAAGCAACCACAAGTACGACAAATTTAGCCAATTCCTGAGAGTGGTTTGCCCGTCATTCATGAAAAAAAGAGAGTTTGGTCCATGCCACCCAGCCCGATAGGTGCAAACCAGTTATTGATCTGGGTGCCAATTCTCAATGAGATTTTGACCCGAGTCTGATATGGGTTGGGTAATAAACAAGGAGGTCAAATTAAGAAATTGAGTTAAATGTTTAGGTCAAATTAGTATATGAAGTTGAGTATGGTTTATGAATTTTGATACTAGACTCAAGTTTCGGTTTGAGTTCTGCTGAAGACTCATAATTTCCAATGTTGAAAAACTTAAAAAAGGAATATTTTATTCGGTATGAATTAGCTTTGGTTTAAGCTATTCTTGTAGGACCCGGGTATTGTCTTTTATATAGTAGGTCTGGTCGTCTCGGGTGTGGACTGGGTACCAGCACCTCAAAGATAGATTTGGCCCCAACCGACTGGTTCTGATGAAGATCCAACCCATCGACACCCTTATAGGTCTCGCGAAATAATCGTTCACACGCTCGCCCCTGGCGATCTTGCGCAGCAGCAGCGTTGTCAGTGCCCTTCACTGTCGTTGATAATCCGTGCAAAAAGAGAACAGCACGGAGCGGCGGTTTTTGTTGGAGCGGGAGAGATGGCGGGTTGGTTGGGGCCATTCATATGTAAGTCTGCCGTCGTCCCTACCCCCAAACCCATCATCCCCATCCCAATGGCCTCCCTCGCCAGACCCTCACCTCCGGACCCCAACCAGCCGGCCCTCCTCGTCTTCTCAGGTCAGTTGCTGTTTCTCTAATCCCAGTTTACGGTTCTTTAGTGGTTCTCGAGTGCTTGCATTGTTGGGGAATCGAATAACGTATACCCAATGATTGCATTGTCGTCAACAGGAATTGGTGCAGATTTAGTATATCTTTGTTGAGGTTTTGATTGGATTTGGGGGTGGTTTTCGAATTGCTCGATTCTTTTCGAGCGAATCTTGGTTGCCTAAATCCACCCACCACCCATCGTGTGGCCAGCGGGGTGGATGTGAAGGCGCTGGATCAAAGCTCGCCGGTGCACGGGTTGGTGTGTCCGTAGCTTTCGAATGTGGGCCACGTAAAGCAGGTTGGTCGTCGCCCCCACCTGGGGTTTGCCTTGCTTGGGGCGGGCGGGGGGGGGGGGGGGGGCTCCATTAAGTGGCCCGGTTCTCGTCATAAAACAGAAGAATAACACGTACTCAATATATTTGATTGTTGTTCCTCAGGAATTAGGTTTGGAATTGGTGTAAACTTAGTATCTGTTTCGTTGCAGTTTTGATTGGATTTGGAGGGCATATTTCTTTTCGGGTCTCTAGTGGCTCTTGGTTGCTTAAACTTTTGGGGAATTAAATAACACATACACAATGTATTCCATTGTCATCGGCATGATTTAGGTTAGGAATTGGTGGAAATTTAGTATCTCTTAATTGCAGTTGTGATCGGATTTGGACATGGTTTTCGTATTGTTCGGTCGTAGTATTTCAAGGAGTTCTTTGATTGCTTGATCATGTTATTCCCATCTGCCCAAATCGCCATGGACCTCTTGGGTTTGCTATATTTTTCATTAGCTGGAGAATTGACTTCTTGCTATTTGGAAGTTTAGGAGCTCGATTTTTTCTTGTTGGTATGTCAGTCTATGCTCTTGTTGAGCCTGGGTTGTTTGAGCATGTTTCTGTGAGATTGGGTTGTTGATATGTCCGTTGAATACTGGGAACAAGAAAATATTTGACAGGTGAATTGTATAGAAGTGGTATACACAATTGTATAGAAGTGGTAACAATTGTATAGAAGGGAACAAGAAATATATTTTAAGGTACCTGATATTAAAGGGAATATCTTGCGATATTTTCAAAGTATCACGATATTATCATGATATTTGTTGGGAAAAAATCTTTATTTATTTAAAGGTTGCATTTCCTATTTTTTTTTTTTATATTTTAAAACCTTTAAAACATGTTTTTTTATATTTTTGAAAGAAAATAATGCAAAACTTATTATTTTCTTTGGTTTTTTGTTGTTATTTATATATTGTTTTTCAAAATTTTAAACTCTTGAGATTTTCCCAAGAATTTTCAACTTTTGAAAATTTCTTTGAGAAATACCCTAGCTGAGATAACACCTTGAATGATATAGGTGACTATGGCTCGACTAGGCCGATTAGTCCTGCCTAGGCCTTTTAGACGTATGCCGCCTAGGCGCCGTCTAGCGCTTTTGACTACATAGAATGTAAAGCATGCTTTCTACACTACTGGACCTGATGCTGGAAAGCATGCTGGTGTGGTGACAAGAAGCCTCAATGTAGAAACACATACTACCAATAACAATTGGAACTAATTTATTATATCTTTTTATAAATCTAAAATGTAACACTTGAAGGCCTAGGAGGTGATGGTGGGAAAAGTATGCCAGCTTAACACCTAAAATAAATTTGCTGACCCCTCCCTCGATTAGTATTAATTATTTAGCATTATTGCATCCGAAAACCTATGCTTGAAGAACTTTTTGATATTAACCCTTCATGATAAGGCTAATTATCTTATTTTTTTGGAGTAAGAAGATATTTAAAACATGGATTTATGTTCAAGCAACATTAATCTAGGTACGGCAAACATGGGATGAGGGACATGACCAATGTACTTGGTCACAAAGGTATTTATTTAGTTTTCATACACAAACAATCTGCTACATATTTCATCATCACTAATGGGATTTCCAATGGCTGCAAGTTGGGTTGTTGCTATTTTAACTCAAGAAAGCCTACTATCTTAGAAGTTTCATAGTTAAGTTTACTAAGTGCATGGTATTTACTCAAAGCCACAATGTGAAATAGCCCATAAATTTTATCACTTCATGTAAAAGAGTTGCTTTCATACACAAACAACTAATTGATCCTTTTCCTGCCATGCAATAAAACTAGGAATTTTAACAGCAGATCATCTCCTTTTGGTTATTCTCTGGGAATAAATTTCTCAGTAGAGACAAAGATTTGCTGAGGTGCCCCATCAGATCACGATTGTAAATGAAAGGTAAAATTATTTTTTAAATGATAAAATTAGTCTAATTTAGTTCTCAGTTACTATTTGATTAGGAAATGGAGAGTTTATAAAAGAGGAAGAGGTCGTCATTGTTCTAAGAACCATGAAAATGAGGAGCAATGTAAAAACAACTAATAATCATACTTGAGAAGGGTTAATCAGGAGAGGATTAATACAAAACAGTTCTCTCTCTCTCTCTCTCTATATATATATTATATTTACTACAGTCAATTGTAAATACAATCGACTTAGCAAAGTGGCAGAATTCTTTTTTGTTTTTTTCCTCACATCTAACACCATAGATGTGATCTATGTGTTTTATTTAGTGGGAACTGGCTTTTGGATCGTCGGAATCCAACTTGTATGCATGTTTTTCCAGCGATCCAAAAATCAATGGCTATAAATGCATTGATTTTTCTCAAATTATAAACCATGTTTTTTCATCGAAAAAGATGAAAAACATGATCCAAGAGTCGATTCGTACTAAATCTAGCATGCTGAACACATCTATGAGGTTAGATTGTGTCATAATAACTCGCATAATGAGATTCCGACTCAATTGTAGGTACAATCGAGTGTAGCTAATACAAATCCATATATATATATATATATATATATATATATATATATATAGAGAGAGAGAGAGAGAGAGAGAGAGAGAGAGAGAGAGAGAGAGAGAGAGAGAGAGAGAGAGAGAGAGAGAGAGAGAGAGAGAGAGAGAGAGAGGGGGGTTCCTCCTAAGTCCTAACTGTCCATATGGTGTGGACAGTTGATTTTTTATTTTTCCAAGCCTTATTTAACACATTTGACCCCACAGATGTGTTTAGCATGATCCATTTGCTAGGAATTGACTGTTGGTTCATGTTTTTTTGATGAAAAAATATATGATTTTATGAGTCTTTAAATTTATAAAGATTTTGAGTTGTTGATTTTTAAGGCCTTATTAAGAATCTGCTCACATGTCATAATCCAATGATCCAAAAGCCTATTCCTATTAAACAGTCCATGTCAATCACATCTGTACAGTCAAATTCCAAAAAAAGAAAAAGAAAAATTAAGCCTGTCTGCACCCTCCTACTGTTAGGAGTTGCCAATCACTATATATGTATGTATGTCTGAATGAGCTAAAACTCAGGTTCAAGTCATGTTGATCTAAAATTAGAACTCATAGATGTATTCCGCATGGTCCAAATGCTAGAGATCAGCTGTTGGATCGTGTTCTTTTTATGAAAAAACTCAATTTTTTTAGCTGAGAAAATTACATTGTAAGCTGTTGATTTTTCAAGGCTCATAAAATAATGACTACACATCATAATCGGACAATCTGAGACCCGATTCCTACTAACCTAAACATGCAGATCATGTATGTAAGTTTAGTTTCGTCAAAAAACAACAAAAAAAGTGAAGAAGAAAACTCATTTGGACGTATGGCAACCTGACAAAAAAAAAGCATGATCTATTTATGTTTATCATGTGTTGAAGTTGTCTCAAAAAAAGATTTTGGGCCAATTTCAAGACATCATCATCTTGATGAATTGTGAGTTGTCGTTCTTCTCGCTACCTTGAAAATTGAATCCATTGGCACATTATTGTGGACAATTAAGATCAATGTTGTCACTATGTGTGCGTATCGGCATGTATTGGCCGATACATATCGTATTGGCAGAAAATGGATACACATCACCCCTTAATCGGCTATTTTTTAATAAATGTAAAAAATACTAAAAATTATTATTTTTTTAACATTTTCAATATTAGTTTAATGGTTTAATGTTTTTTTATTTATTTTTTTGGCTGATACAGAACGATTCACTTGAGTATCGGTATTGGCCAATACTGCTGAATCGTTGGCCAAATGATTCAGTATGGATACCGATACTGACAACATTGATTAAGGCTACTGACATGGTAAATAAGTAATGCTAAAGAAATCTATATGGTCAAGTTTAACATTGAGTTGGTAGATCCAAGCGAACATGTGTGTGTACCATAGTACAACCATACAATATCATGGTTCAGAAGAACGAACATGTGTGTACCATGGTACAACCATACAATATCATGTTTCAGAAGAATCAGAACCACTAATATATTTCCTCATATATATGTATATTTTTTGATTATGTACATATATAAATATAAGGCAAAAGCTATGATGTTAGAAGAGATAAAATGAACATTATATGTGGTTAGAATCAGGCATCAAATTCTAGGCTTATGCCAACAAATTTTCCCCTTATTTTTTAGTTTATGTGTGTCAAGCAGGAAAAAGGTATGTGTACATATGTATGCACACATACATAGATACATTTATTACAAATCTGCATGCATATACACATACATATCTATATTATGTGCATGCACTTGAGTGTACACATACATACACACATACACACACACATGCATGCATACATGCACACATACATGCATACATACATACATACATACATACATACATACATACATACATACATACATACACATTAATGTACCTAGGATGCTACCATTAGTACCACATATTTATGCTATATACATGTTATGTAAGTATGATGTTTGCATTAAACCATTGGCTTAAATCCTCTCAGTGTCCAGAATCTAGTAGAAGCTACTGGTCCATGCTCCTAACTGCATACAATCATGCTACAAGCACACATATACACATGCACAGGCACATGCACATGCACATGCACACACAACTATCCACACCCGCACATATTCTTGTGTAAGGATCTTCTTTGTAAAAGTTTTGAATGGTAAGAATGATGCATGCTAGAAATGATAGCATTAATGTAAGCCATGCATGCTTATGTGCAAGGTAAAAACTAGAAGTTTTTTTGCTCATAGACATAGAAAAAGTACAAAAAATCATGTATAAGCACCAAAAGTGTCTTAGTGGTGTAGGGTGGGAATAAAGATCATTCTTCAGCAATTTTCTGGAAATAATTTTTACCATTCTAGGGAATTGTATTAAAAAGAGGTCATTATGCCTATTATTGAAATGCTATTTCACTTTATATGATCAACCAAATATGCTCATTGGATTTAATCTAGATATTTATGTATAGGGAAGTCGTCAAAAGCACGCCTAACTTTTTGGCAATAATAAAAAGTTTCACCTAAATTTTGACAAATTTTAAAATGCACCTACATTTTCTCATGGGTAATAAAAATTCAGGAGTTATCTTAGGTTGAATTTGCCATTCAATATGTACTATAAATACTGTTTTACCCCCTCGATCTCTCACTCATCCAAAATTTCTCCCTTTCCTCATCACCACGACCCCTACTTGTAACTCTTTTCCTTTCTCCTATTGCTGCCACCACCACCACCACCACCTCTCCTTTTATTGATAACTGCCACCAACACCACCATCACCACTACCAACCAACTATTATTCTGTCTCTTGCTGCCACCACGACCACCAGTATCATATTCCTCCACTAGACCATCACTGCCTTCTTTAATCGTCACTGTAGCTATTGGCTGTGTTTTTTCCCCTATCCTAATATCAAACACCTTTTTATGATGGATTTACAGGCTGCTCATACATTTTGATGTCTTGTGGCTATGATGGGGAGGGAATCCTTGATGAAGAAGTCCGCATCTGGTTATAGGAACTTGGTCGGTTGTTGGAAAAGAATAGTGAGTTTATTGTGGGAAAGATTAGAGGCCGAGATAGAGAAAAAAACAATTTATGGTAAATTAGTAAATTTGAGTTATTAACTCAACTTGAATTACAGATAAACCCAAGTTAGTTTGATGGAAATTTGCGTTAATTAACATAGAACAAACTTAGGTATATTTTTGACATTTCCAAAGATTTAGGTGCATTTTCAATTATTGCCAAAACTTAGGTGCATTTTGAAAATTTCCTTTATATTTATTTATCTAACACGTTGTCTGAAATTTATGTGGATTTTAAAAGCCATCTGCATTCAATTTCCTTAGGCTGCTATTTGGATTTTACTTCCTTTGCTTTGTAGAGTAACTCCTAATCGTGCCTTATCAATGAAGGTTCTTTTTCTCTAAAAACGTTTGTGGATTTTAGAATATTTATTAAAGAACAACCTTATCATACATAAGGATAACTTTGAAATGTTGCAATAAATTTTGGTACCGAGCTGCACTCTTCATTAATCTACAATTAACCACACTTCAGGCGGCACTGCATTTAATGGCGTTGTAGAAGAGCTAAAAAAGGTCACAGTCAGGGTTGCACATGTTCTTCCTGTTTCAGATGATGGTGGAAGTACTGCTGAGATTGTTCGTGTGCTTGGTTAGTGGAAACTCCTCAATATACTATGCCTGTCCATTTCACCCCCTCCAACCTCCCATATTTCTTCATTCCTTTTCTTCCCCTCTCCTTTAGATTAATTATTGTCTTATTCTGGTACATTTCTGAGATCACTTGATGAAAATAGGATAGGTGGTCCAGCTGTTGGAGACATACGTTCTAGGTGCTTGAGATTGTCAGATGAAAGCACATCCGAAGCTGTTGCTGTGAAAAGATTGCTTGGATACCGGTTACCTCTTGATGCTCTCCAAGCCAAATTGGAATGGTAATTCCTAATTAAAGAGAGAACCTCATTATTTGTTTTGGACTTCCATCACAGAATATGTTGCTTAGTTCATGGTAGCAAAGATACTTTGTTCATTACAAATTCTGTTTGCTCCCCCTAATAGCATTCTTCCTGTGCTACGAGTGTGTGTGCTCATTATATTCGGTTCAATATTCAATGATTATGTAGCCTTTTATGCCCTCTTGTATTTGCACTAATGAAATTGGATCATTTCATGCATGTGACTATCTAATGGTTAAGTGGAACTATATTTTTCTAAAAACATGCATATATCTTTTAATATGTGGTTATGTGTGGTGATCAATTAGTGTGTTCAGCATATGTCACAGGTATGACCTTTTCAGCCTTCTAATAAGAGTTGAATAGGTCTGGCTCTAGTTGAGTAGGCATATCTCACACATTTATAAAAATGAGTGCTCTGGGTATTATTCGTTACTTTAGGATACCATGGGGAGACTTGGCTTTGCTGTTGGATAAATTTAAAGTGAAAGCTAAATATGGAATTCTTTCTCTTTTATTGAAATAGATTTTCTTTTCTGTTATTTGGCATGCTGGTCAAAAGGTTAAGAAATGCATAGTTGAAATATTTTACTGGAACATGCAGGTTAATGCTAAGTTAGAATTATGGAGACAGACATTGGAAGCTAAAGGTTTTAAGTTGAGTAAGAGTAAGACTGAATATATGGAATGTCGGTTTAGTAAGCAACGAAGTAGTGATGGGAGTGTAGTGAAGCTTGGTGAGCAAGAAATACCGGTGAATGATTATTTCAAATATTTGGGATCCATCATTCAAAAGTATGGAGAAATTGATGGAGATGTAAATCATAGGATAAAGGTTGGGTGGATGAAATGAAAAAGTGCAACTGGAGTGCTGTGCGATCGTAGAATGCCATTGCGGTTGAAGGGAAAGTTTTATAGGACGACTATTAGGCCCGCTTTACTATATGGTACGGAATGTTGGGCTGCCAAGAGACATCATATTCAAAAAATGAGTGTAGCTGAGATGCGGATGCTTAGATGGATGTGTGGAAATACAATAAAAGATAAGATTCGGAACGAGGAGATATGTAAGAAGGTAGGCGTTGCACCCATTGAAAATAAGATGAGAGAGAATCGTTTACGGTGGTTTGGACATATTCGACGAAGGCCTAATGATGCTCCAGTTAGAAGGATGGAGAAATGGGAAAATATATTAGTTAAAAGAGGTCGGGGTAGGCCTAAGAAGACTTGGATGGAGATGATAGGAAAGGATATGAATGCTTTGAACCTCACATAGGACATGGCATTGGATAGAAATGATTGGAGGAAAAGGATTCATGTGGAAGACCCAAAATGAATTTCTTTTTTTGGTTCATATCGCTGACCCCAATTGTTTTGGGATGAAGGCGTAGTTGTTGTTGTAACATGCAGGTTAGTATCTCATACCTTTTGATATGGGTCCGAACCGGATAACCAAGATGAATACATCAGGATACCAATATAAAATAAATTTATACCAATTGAAAAATATTTGATTGAAAAAGGCACAAGTTGACTGTCTCAAGCCACTCGACATTCACATGGTTAAGAGTATCAAATCTTGTGGTGTTGATTAGTTACCAACACTCCACAGCCAGCTGGCCTCTTCCTTTATAGCTGCCTTTACCTCTTCCACTATGAAAGACATTAACATTTTTATTTCAAACTCCATGGCTATTATTAGCTTTCTTCATATTTGGTACTAACATTGAATAGTATGAAAGAAGGGGATGAAGTTCATCCAAAGTGGGGACATGTCTCAAAGATAGACTAGTGTTAAAATGTCCATGCTTCTCCTGGAGAACTGGCAAGGCATGATATAGTTTATCATGATCATTCGCAAGGTGACCAATCATAGCAAGTTGATCCTGAATACACTTTCATATGAGTGACATAATCAGAAGTTTTAGATGATCTTGCAACTTGATGATTTTTGTCAAAGTTGCATAAGACTTTTCTAGGAAAGGTGAGCACATGGGATTCCTTGTCAGCTTTCTTGAATTCCATAGCAATAGGTAAATCCACAATATATACCAAGATCATCAAGATAGGTTGGACCTAAGCAATGCTTTTAAATTTTTAATCCTTATGGAAGATTATCAATACATATTAAAGTTAATGGTGGGACTGACTTTTGTTTTTGTTTTTTTAATAACATTTTCCTAGGACTCTTAATCTTGGATGCATAGGGGTAACACGTTAAAAGGCTAGCACATCATTTGTAATACATTTCATTTATTTTATTTTGTTCTTCCTGATACATAATGTAACATAATTTAATATGTAATCTCATAGTTTTAGTTAGGATTAGGTTAGTTTATTTAACTAGGTTAGGTTTCTTTTTCTTTTTTAGTTTATTTTTGGACTTATTTGGCTTTATGCTTTTTTGACCAAAGTCAAAAAGCATAAAGTGGAGAGAGCTGTTGGACTCCCAGTTGGGAGCCCAACACTCCCTCGTTCCCTCTCTCCCTTGTATTATAAATATGGGGTGTTACTCCCTTGTAACTTACACTTTTGTAAAGCCGCCTTTTGGGACCCAAGATATTGAAATTGATATTTTTTTACGTTTGTGCATTTGTATCCGTGCCTTTGTGCACTTGTGAGAGTTCTCCTTTTATGCCTTTGTGCACACTTTGTGTTTCTAGTATTGTGTTTATACACAAAATCTCTTTTTATAGAGATTTTCACATGGTATCATAGCAAGGTTGCTTGGGAAGAAAAATCTTGTGATTCTTCACAATATCGAGTGCCTCGAAAAGCATGCCTTCAATTTTTTCGAGATTGGCGTGAAGACTTCTCTTCATTAAATATTTTAGAAGATTACTACAACAAGAGTTAAAATCTCTTTGTGGTACATATTTTCTCCTTATCTTATCTCTCTAATGGGTGAAAAAGACTCTCATTTCTCTTTTGGCTTTAAGCTTAATGGTTCTAATTATCATGTATGAGCCGAAAATATGGAAGCTCATATTAAAGGAAAAATGCTTTGGGGATATGTTCAAGGTTCCATAACGGAACCCGAACCAAAAATTACGATGGTTGAAAGAGGAGAAATCAAAATTCTTGAAGGAGAAGAAAGACAAAAGGCTCTTGAAGAATATTCAAAGAAACATGAGGAATGAGAAATGAGAAACTTCAAGATCCTATTTTGGATCTTCTCATCCGTTGAAACCAAGATCAATGCCAACATCATCAAATTCAAGAAAGCCTCCGAAGCTTGGCATTATCTTGAGAAGATCTATACTTCATGAGACTTATCTCACAAGTACTATCTTCAAAAGAGGGCCTTGACCTTACAATAAAATGAGATGTCTATTCGTGAGTACTTTGCCGAATTATCCTTTATTTGGGATGAGCTTGGCTATTGAACTTAGATACAAGCAATTAGAGGAAGATCACTTCTTTAACTTCCTAAATGGTCTTCGACCCGAATTTGAACAAATTCTGTCCTCTCTTCTATCTTCTTTCACATCTCCTTCCATTGAAGATGTTATTACCAAGTTAAGTGGAGAGAAAACTCGTATGAGCATTAGCAAGCAAAATCCAAGTGTTTTTGCAATGCCCACAAATCAAGATGAATGTGATAGATCTAATAACGTGTCTAGCCCCGACAATAACTTGAGGACATATAAACCTCCTCACTTTAAAAACCAAAAATCAAGGATACAATGGTGGTCAATGCGGAAGAAGGGACAATAGCAAAATTGTGTATCACTTTTGCAAGGAACCCGATCACATCAAACCGGTTTGTCCTAAATGGAAGAAACTACTTGCAATGGCAACCACATCTCAACCACAAAAAGATGAATCTACAAGTGAAGCTCTCTCTCTAAATCAAATTATAGAAGCTCTTCAACCTCTTCTTAAGGGAGCTATTTCTGGTGCCGCCGTATCCACTCCTTCTCCTCCAGGTAAAACTTCTTGGCTTTTAGATTTAGGTGCATCTTTTCATATGTCTCCAAACATCTCTTCTCTTTCCGAATATTCTAAAAGTTTGTCACAATCTTTTGTTTTAACCGCAGATGACACTTCTCTTGAAATTAAGGGGATTGAAAACTTTGAAACTCAAAATTTCTTTATTCCCCAAATTAGATTTATACCTAAATTCAATTTGAACTTACTTTCCGTCTCTCAACTCTCGGACCTTGGATGCGACATTCAATTTTCATCTAATAAGTGTTTAATACAGGATCACCGGTCCGGGAAGTTGATTGGGAAAGGCTCTAGGAAGAGCGACTTGTACTATGTGGATTCTCTCCAAATCCCTAAAACCCCTTTTTGTAATGTGGCCCAACATAAAGGCATAAATGTTTGGCACAAAAGACTTGGTCATCCCAACATCACCAAGTTATCCTATTTGCATTTTATTAAAAATCTTTGTAAAAGTACTTTCTCTTGTAATGATTGTATTTTTGGAAAAATGAGAAGTATGCCTTTTGAACAAAGATCTATGTTTACAACAAAACCTTTTGAAATTGTTCATTCGGATGTTTGGGGACCGACACCCGTCGTATCCAAGAGTGACTTTGCCTATTATGTAATTTTTGTGGACGATTTTTCTCGATATTGGTGGATATATTTTCTTAAACATAAGCACAAAGTGTTTTCATGTTTTAAATCATATCATATGATAATTAAGAATCAATTTAATAGTAATTTAAAGATTTTTAGGGTCGATTCCGAAGGCGAATATCTTTTCAATGAATTTAAGACATATCTTGAAGACTATGGTATTGTCCATCAAAGATCGTGTCCTAAGACCCCACAACAAAATGAGTTAGCCAAAAAGAAGCATAGGCATATCATTGAAACCACTAAAACCCTTCTTATTTTTCAAAGTATTTCAATTTTTTTTTGGGCCGAAGCGGCTCTTGCTTCAGTTTATCTTATTAATCGTCTTCCATCCAAAAATTTAGATAAAATCTCTCATTTCGAAACTCTATATGAAAAAGAACCCGATTATAATAGATTGAGAGTTTTTGGTTGTAAGTGCTTTGTCCTTGCAGATAAGAATGATAAACTCTCGCCTAAAGCCATTCCTTGTGCTTTTCTTGGCTACTTCGAAACCTAAAAAGGGTTTTGATGTTATGATACTAAAAATGATAAGTTATATGTCTCCAGGAATGTAACATTTTTGGAAAATGATAGTGCTTTTGAAAAGAATGAATCTCATTTAGAAAATGCCGGCTATTCCTTTCTCTTTGATCTTTTATCTAAATATGATGATATCTCTATTGATGACGAATCAACATATAACAGTGACAATGAAGTGGTTGAAATAAACAATAACTCTAACCCTACTACCTCTCAAGAAGAAAATATAACTAGAGACCCTATCACCTATACTCATAGAGATAGACGCACTTTTAGAAGTGCTATTGAGCAATATAGTGAACCTAGCGAATCTATCCTCCCACATGATTCAAACCCTAGAAGAACTGACATAACTAGAAGAACTCCCTCTAGATTCATATCTTTTGATTCTTTCTCTCTTAAATATCGGGCTTCCTTAAGTGCCATTCACTAATATTTTGAACCAAATTTTTTTGAAGATGCCAAACGATGTATTAAATGGAGAAAAGCCATGGAGAATGAACTCAAAGCGCCTAGGAAAGCCAACACTTGGGAATTTCAAACGCTTCCTAGTGGAAAGAAAACTATAGGATGCCGATGGGTGTTCAAAGTCAAAACCAAGAGTAATGAATCTCTTGAGAGTTATAAAACTCGTCTTGTAGCTAAATGATATAGTCAAGAATACAAGATTGACTATGAAGAGACATTTGCTCCAGTAGCTCGTATGGTTACTGTCAGATGTCTGATCACCATTGCTTCCATTAGAAAATGAAATATTTACCAAATGAATGTCAAAAATGCCTTTCTAAATGGTGATCTTAATGAAGAAGTCTACATGGATGCTCTACTTGGTATAAAAATTCCTAAAAATAAAGTTCTTCATCTTCGTAAAGTTCTTTATGGCTTGAAACAAGCTCCCAAGGCTTGGCACGATAGGTTTAACAATGTAATGACTGAAAATAGTTTTACTTCATGCTATACTGACACTACATTGTTTGTTAAGAAATCTGATGCAGAAATTGTTATATTACTGTTATATGTTGATGATATGTGATGATGTCAAAGGAATCAAGAGCATTAAATCTATCCTGACTTCAAGATTTGAAATGCCAGACTTAGGATTTCTGACATATTTTTTGGGAATTGAGGTTGCCTATTCTCACAAAGGCTATTTTTTGTCTCAAACTAAACTTGCTTGTGAGATTCTTGACAGATCAGGAATCACAGATGACAAGGTTTGTGAAACTCCTGAAATAGTAGGTTCAAAGATGAAGATTGATGATGGGATTCTCCTAAAAGATCCCACACCTTACCGACAACTGGTTGGATCTTTAACGTATCTCAACATTATGAGGTCTGATATTTCTCATGCAGTAGATGTTGCTAGTCAGTTTCAACATGCAACTACTACAGTTCATATGAGCACCATTCTCCGCATCATCAGATACACAAAGGGTACAATAAACAATGAGTTATTTCTATCTTCTTTTTCTGAATTTAATTTAATTGCTTATACTGACTCTGATTGGGGAGGTGATCCAAATAACCGTCACTCCACCACCGGTTTTTGTATTTTTTAGGAGAATCTTTAATTTCTTGGAGATGCAAGAAACAACATAAGGTCTCACTTTCATCCACAGAAGCCGAATATAGAGCCATAACATCTACTACCATGGAGATTGTTTGGATTCGCAACTTGCTGGAAGATATGAATATTCAAGTTCAAGGGCCCACAAAACTATGTTGTGATAATAAAAGTGCAATTTACATTGCAAAAAATTACACATTTCATGAGCGCACAAATCACATTGAGATGGACTGCCACTATGTTCGTGAAGAATACTTAAGAAGAACCATAGACCTTCCATATGTTACATCAGAATACCAACTAGCAGACTTCTTCACCAAAACACTGTGCTCTCCAAGATTTAACTTCCTTCTTGGCAAACTTTCGGTTATGACACCCTAATTTTGGGAGGGGGGGAGGTGTTAAATAATGTAACATAATTTAATATGTAATCTCATAGTTTTAGTTTACTTTTAAGTTTAGTTAGGATTAGGTTAGTTTATTTAACTAGGTTAGGTTTCTTTTTCTTTTTTAGTTTATTTTTGGACTTATTTGGCTTTATGCTTTTTTGACCAAAGTCAAAAAGCATAAACTAGAGAGAGCTGTTGGACTCCCAACAACTCTATTTAGAGCCGTTGGGAGCACAACACTCCCTCATTCCCTCTCCCCCTTGTATTATAAATATGGGGTGTTACCCCCTTGTAACTTACACTTTTGTAAAGCCCCCTTTTGGAACCCAAGATATTGAAGTTGATATTTTTTTACGTTTGTGCATTTGTATCCGTGCCTTTGTGCACTTGTGAGAGTTCTCCTTTTATGCCTTTGTGCACACTTTGTGTTTCTAGTATTGTATTTATACACAAAATCTCTTTTTATAGAGATTTTCACACTTCCTTCCTCTGTATCAAAAAATCTACATAATGCCACATTTTATTTATCTTATAAGCTTCATCAGATGTATTAATTAGCGCCTGCCTATTTTAAGAGGTGGAGTTGGGATCAAAAGATAAGCCCTCTTCTTATAATAAAGGTGATAATGAATCTTATAGTTCCATTTAACATAGTTTCAAGTTGGACTGCGTAGGAAAAAGTGAATGGTGTGGTCAACAAACTGCAGCTTTTTTCTTTGTGGAAGTTTTGCACATACCATGTGATTGGTTCTTCGGAAGAAAATAGTGTTCTATGCAGAAGGTGGACTGGATCCGGTTTCTTGATGGAGATATGTACCAGCTCATCCCCATTTAGTAGCTTTGACAAGACACAAGAGCATGATCTGTCTTTAGTGAAAATATAAGGTTTCTGAGCTTTAGGTCCATGAAATTAAAGTAAAGGAAAACCAAATTCAGGTGAATGTTTGGGTTGCAAACTGTTTATGCAATATTGTTCTTATTCATATTTTGCTTCGTTTCCTTTTACTGCTTACACCAGCTTTCCTTGTTTTGCATCAGTATGTCTTCCTTCTTTCCCTTCTAATGTTTGTAATCAGATCTTTGGAAAATATTTTATCTGAGGCCCTTTTTACCTCTCTTGACTGTTTTATGCCTATCATCCATTTAGCCAGTTACTATGGTTGGATTTGCTGCTGGAACATTACTTTTTTTGTAAGTATTCAGCTTTCATTTATTAGATTTTTGGTGTTTTTATGGGATGTCTTAAGTGTGACATCCAGTTCACTCTGTTGGGTTATAATGTCTTATGTTCAAATTCCAGTTTAGTCTGTTAGGAACTTGTCTTTAACTGCCTTCTAAAGGATCCCTGATTTCCTGTTGCTTATGCACTCGCTGTCATCAGCTATATGCCATTGCAGCTACCTGGCCATTTCTCCTCTCCTATTCCCTTCGTCTGTGGCAGTTTTGCAGCCTTATTCCTACTCTCTCTTTTGTTGATCTGTGACCCTCATTTCTCTTATGATGGCCGTGCCCGTTTTAGTTAATCATCAGCTGTGGGGATGATGGTTGTTACTGCTTCTTAAACTTCCGGGGATCTATCATCTGAAGAGTTAAGGCACATCTTAACATTCCTCTGCAAGTTATAAAAGGACCGATGATTGCTTGAGTTGACCGCATATGTGCAAGAACAATAAGGTGGTGTGCCTTAATAAGTGGTTCTGTTTAGATTTTACAAGAACAGTTCTTTTGCTCAGATTCGTGACATTTCGATGTTTTTTTAAATTCTTAAGAGGGCTGTGTTAGATGAACACATTCTTTGTTCATTGCAACAAACTTTTTCCTTTTTTCAGAAAGAAGCTACCAATGCTTGTATCTCTTACAATAAGGAACACTTTGGAGTTAATTTTTGCTAAGAAATGGGTCTTAGTTTTTGCTAAGAAGACACACCTTTATGCTTGTCCTTTTCTCCCCTTGACAATAAGGAACACCTTGGAGTTACTCTTGATCATGCTAAAAGGTGGACCATGTGTTACACTTTATATATCTTTGTGATAACAAATCACATTTTATGGGTTTATGTTGAATTTCCACTTATTCTAATTATTATGCCAGGTATGAAGTTGTTGAAGGTGACCATTTATTATGGACAGGTGTATCAAAACCTTACAGAGAAACAATACGTGCATTTCTTGTTTATTTTCAAAACCAGGTCAGATAACCTTCTTCTATACTTTCTCAGAACAAACTTGGCGAATTTTATATTCTAATGCTGCTCAGTATTAATTATGAGGTTAAGTATAAAATGCAAATAGATGCAAAAGCTTGATAAACAGAAGTAATTCTTTGTACTTCAATGCACTCGATGTTGGATGATTGCATGAATTTGGAGAAACAACTTTATTTTGTATTAAGGAAAAAGGGCATATATATTACTATAAATGTAAATATATTTTACATACATGTATTCATGTATGTCGGTTGGCAATTTCTTAAGAGAACAAAAATGAATCATTTTTATATTATTTTGTAGGAAAATTTCAGAAGTCTTGGCATAATATAGTTGAAAACTAGAAAAGATAAATAAAATTTCATTATCAATTCTTAACAAAAAAATTGCTAGAGCATACAAATAATGATTATAATAATTTTTAAACAATTTATAAATAAAAATACTGTATTTTGTGTAATAAATGATACTTTTTTAAAATACTATTTCTTATGAAAATTTTGATAATATTGTGGTTATGTTACGCTTGTTTGTGACTTTTTCTTATATATATATATATATATATATATATATATATATATATATATATATATATATATATAGAGAGAGAGAGAGAGAGAGAGAGAGAGAGAGAGATTATATAAATATGTGTGTGCATGCATGCATGTGTTTTTCCATATGTATGTGTGTGCACGTCTGTGCATGTGGCGTGTGTGTGCATGTATTTGTGGGTGCATACATACGTGCATGAGGACGTCTGTGCACACATACATACACGTGTATGTGTGTGTCTGTGTCACAGTGTAAGGGTGGACCGACCCGATTAGGACTCGACAAGCTGGACGAGACTCGTTGCCGCTGAGAGCCCGACCTGATTTTTGTTAGTCTCGGGTTATGAGATCTTACTGATAACAGCCTGACCCGCCCGATACAGGCCCATTGGGCTGGTCAGGTGGGCCAGCTCGAATTGGTGGATTAGAGATAGATAGATAGAAAGAGACGGGGAGGGAGGGGGTTTGGCTGACATGGGTCAGGCTGAGAGAGAGAGAGAGAGAGAGAGAGAGAGAGAGAGAGAGAGAGAGAGAGAGAGAGAGAGAGAGAGAGAGAGAGAGAGAGAGATAGAGACTCACCTCTTTCATGCCAGGCTGTCACATCATGACAATGCTGGACAGCCAGCTGGATTTACAGCCCATCATTCACTTCTGCAAACTAGTTGCCCAGTTCGGCTGCATGGGCTGGTAAATATAATAATTTTTAAACTTTTATTAAATGGGGTAGGAGGGCCCTACTGGGGCCGACACTTCTGCACGAGCCTGATCCCATAACATATCAGGTCGGGCTTGGCCCGATTTTTATCGGGCTGGGCTTTGAAGTACTTGCCCGAGCCCAACCCGTGGTGGGCGGGACACCCGAGAACCCAACGGGTACCTGACCTGATGTCCACCCCTATGTGTGTGCGTAAGCCTGCATCCTTTTGTGTGTGTCCTGGACTTCTGATCTATGTCTTTCTTTGTGTGTGTGTACTTGTTGTCGCACTTTACATAAATATATATGTACACGAAGAAATTACTGTATAAAAATGGAGAACTGTGATTAAGACATCATGTTAATTGAAAAGAAACTTGGTGTTGAATCTATTGGAGCCTTTTGATTTTTGGAGATATTGACATAATATATAAGTAAAATCCCATTCATAATAAACTCTTAAGGAAGCAGGCTATTTGGGTATTATCCTATCTTTTACATGCAAATGCACATGCAAAATTTTTACTTGCAAATTTGCAATTCTGTTTAATGTCAAGGTAAAACTTCATTCAAATCCACAAACTTTGGGAATATTGGAAGAATATGAAGCTTATAATATGGTTCTGTTTTATCGTGCAGATTCTCCAAAGGTCAAGTGAGGCATTTTGTTTCAGAAATGGAAGGTGCTTTATCATACAAGAAAATAGATGCTTGCTTAAAAATTTGTAACATATGCTACACACTTTTTTTTTATCATCCATAAGTGTTCTTTGAATCTTAATATCATGAGTCATGAGCGGTCTTGGGTGCCATGGTTTTAGGATGGACTAGCTCTAATTTTTCATAATTTTAATGTTTATTCTGTGCATTGGAAATTGGTGGTATTGTTATAATTTTTGGTATTACTTAATTGGTGCAATCACTGGAATATTATTGTTAACATGAAGTTACAAGTAAAGGCAAAACCCCATGTTGGATATTCTGCAGTCTTCCAGCACCAAACAGGGGTTCTTTCCTATTCTTTCTCAAGAAACACCATATTCCTTTTAATAGTGAATATGCAAATGTTTACCAGGTATGCAAGAGATTGTTGTTTCCTGTTTTTGTTTCTCTCTAATGTCATCTTCTCCAATCTTTGATATTCTTCATTTCGTCCTTGATTTTTTCTAATCATTCTTTCTCCATTCCATGTTCTTCGCTCATTCTTATATTACCTCTTAATCTTCCCCTTGTTTAACTAAGAGTTATCATTTAACTACCCAGCTACTGTGTCACATGGATACAGATGCGGGAACAGGACACGATGCAGATTCACTTGGGTACGATTTGACAAGTTTCAATAATTAGGATATGGGGACTGTCAGAACTTGCCTCAGGATTGGTGCCCTGTTGTTCACACGTGAGGAGAGAATAGAAGCAAGAGAATAGAATGGGGAAGAAACGTTGGGTCACAAATGCCTCTTAGATCACACCCAATATAATTATAAAGAATACTTTCTGATGTACAAAAATGCCCTTGAAACAATACAGCAATACTTTACATACCCATATAGGATAAATGACACAAATACACTTCAGCCTCTCTATATCGACTCTTCAAACATGCCCCCTCAAACAGTGCATGGGTTGGTCACAACCATGGACAATTTGCCTTTAAGATCTCCATGTCTTATATGAGAAAGAGGTTTGGTAAAAAGATGACAACTTGCTTATCTCCTTTGATGGAGAGAGGCTGAAATTGAATCTCTTGGCTCTCCACCTTCTCTCTCACAAAGTGCTGATCTAGTTTCACATGCTTCATTTTGTCACAATTGCAATGTCACTTTTGTTGTCATAAAATGGTAACGACCTACATGGAAAAATGAAGACAACATAGTAAGCAGATGACAAATCCATAGTACCTCTGCTGTCACTGCTGCCATAGCACGGTACTTGGCTTCTCCATATCCTGCATCTGAACGTTGAGTTAGAGAATCTCCTGCCCAATCTGCATCTGAATATGCTCATAAGGTCAATGAAACAGCTGAAGGTTTATGAGTATCTATTTTATAAACCAACCCATCCGTGATAGTTCCCTTGATGTATCTGAGAACTCTTTTGGCCGCCTTTTTATTGGAGCATGCATGTGCTGGGAAATCTGATTTATAGCAAAAACTAAATCTGGGCTGGTAAATGTCAAATACTGTAAGGCACCAACTAATCTTCGGAACAGCTGTGGCTCTTTAAGAACTTCATCTTGAGGATCACCATATAAAACCTTCATGTTCACTGCAACAAGTGTTGCAACTTGTTTGCAATCCACCATACTAAATCTATTGAATAATTCAAGAGCATACTTACTCTGTGTGAGGGTCATATGTTTTGATGTACAATCCACTTCTATCCCAAGAAAGTACCTCAAATTGACTAAATCTTTCATGTGAAATTTGGTGCTGAGCACTCTCTTCAACCTCACGATACAAGCCAAATTGCTGCCCATGGTGATAATATCATCAATATAAACTAGAACCAAAGTAATATGATCCTGATCATGATGGAGAAATAAGGAATAATCACATTGACTCCGAATAAATCCAAGGCTGCAAAGTGTATTGCTAAATGTCTAGAACCAGGCTCAATACACCTATTTTAACCCATACAGAGCCTTCTTCAGGCGAAGGACAATAGCTTAATGATTCCCTTTTGAATATCCCGGTGGATGCTCCATGTAGACTTCTTCGTAAAACACCCCATGAAGAAACACATTCTTCACATCCATCTGACTTAGCTCCCAATTCAATGTTGCTGCAAGAGAAAAAACTACACGAATAGTTTCCATTCAAACTACAATGTTGAAAGTCTCATCAAAATCAAGGCTATGCTCTTCAGTATAGCCTTTTGCTGCCAGACTTGCTTTATAGTGCTCTATGATTCCGTTTACCTTATACTTAATTTTATGTACCCAGTGGGGCGGGCAACCCACTACATTTTTTGCCAGACGTTCTTGGAACAACCTTCTAAGTATTGCACTCATGCAATGCTGAAATCTCCTCATTCATGGCTTCTACCCAACGCCGATTCTGATAGGCTTCGTGGTAAAATTTAGGCTAAGTAAAGTGTCAGTGTGACAGCCCAGCTATTGTTATTTCACAAATCTGACTGCATATTATACCTGATGCCTTTTTATATTTTTCCTTCTTTTCATTCAAGGAGGAACACATTATTTCTTTTCATCTGATGCCAATACATTATACATACACACACATGCATGCGCACATGCACCCCATTCTTAGAGCGACATATTCAAATATAGCAGATCTGATGTAAAATCAACAGTGGCCTCAGTTTGTAAAAAGAAACAAAAGGAGGCAAGTTCCTTCTACAATTTCTTTGATATTTGTTGTTTGCTGTCTCTCAATTGCTAGTAGATTTGTTGTTTCTTTATTCTTAATGCATACCTCTCAATTGCCAGTTGATTCATCATTTCTTCGCCAGCTTGTTTCATAAAAGCTGAATGATTCTGATTTTCTTGTCATATCACTCTTATTATGTGTCACGATGTCACAAGGCACGTGGATGGTTTATTCCAGTGCCTGTAGAATATATCTTACATGAAGAGAACAATTAAAAAGTGGTTGCGATTTCATTCATATTGGTTAAAATTCCAGTTTATGTGCCGTGAAGGTATAAAAAACTAGTTGCATACATCACCTCTAGATTAACTTAGGTGGTGTTAATTGCTACGTCAGATGATTCAATAGTGAAGCAATTGCAGGCTGATATGTAGGCATGTAAATGGTATTACTTGAAAACAATTTGTTGTATTGTCCTCAATTGACAATATGATTGCTATTGTTCCCTTACGACTTACATTGTAAAGTTGTGCTTAGAGTCTGTTTTGCTTTTGTTGAGTCTGATGTAAGCTGCCCGGTTCAGGTGAATCAATACCCCGAAGGGGCAACCCGTATGCTTGAACTGTAATCGCCCTCGGGCAAAATTGTGAATGAATTAAATGCGTTGAACTTTCTTTTGTTCACCCTTGTTGTGATTGCTTCTTGTGATTACAATTCTTCTCCCTTTATTCTCTCTTGCTCTCTTGCACTCTGATTACAAGCTTTTGCGACTGACAAGCGAGCTAACAAAGTAGGCTTGCGGCGGTAAGGAAGGACCGTCGCGCCATGCTGACCCATTGAAGGAAATAGGCCCTTGACAAGTGGTACCAGAGCGCGTTCTCGTGCTGGGGAAGGGACTCCGGAGTCAGTGTCGACAAACATGCCGACAAACTGCGATTTGTGAGCAAGACATCGTGGCGCCTTATCAAAATCTATGCAACACCAAAGGCAAGACAGTTGCCGAAGCTAAGGAGATGGGTTCACCTCGGGGCCAAGAAGAGATGGCTGCAAGTGTCAACAAGCTGGTGGAAGATGTGACTTCGCACGAGGAAGCGATTTCATGCGCAGCTGATTCATTCGGTGGACTGAATGATATGGTGGTGAGCCTGCAAGAGCAGGTGAACTTACAGATGGGGCAGATCACTTCGTTGACGACAACAACGATCGACTTGCAGACTGAAGTAGGGGAACTTCAGTTGAAAAACCACACATTGCAGCGGTCAGTGACCCTAAATGACAGAAATGGTGAGAGGCCATCAAAGATTGATGTGCCAAGACCTGCAAAGTTCAATGGTTCTCGAGACAGCAAGGCCATTGAGAACTTTTTGTTCAAAGTAGAAGACTACTTGAATATTCAAAATGTGACACTTGAAGATCTTAGGATCAATACTGCAACAACGTTACTGGATGAGGATGCTATCACTTGGTTGAGGCGGAAGCGCAATGACATGGAGAGGGGTCAATGCGTGATAGACACCTTTGATGACTTTAAAATGGAGCTGCGCAACTACTTCATGCTAAGGAATGCGCAGAGGCAGGCATATCAGAGAGTTCGTGAGCTTAAACATACTGGTTCATTGCAAGACTATGTTAGAACGTTTCAGATGCTCATGCTGAAGGTGTCTAACATGCCAAAAGATGACAAACTCAACTGGTTCATTGTGGGACTTCAACCATGGGCAACCTCCGTATTTTGGAAGATGCATATGTGCCAGCCGAGCGCTTAGTTGACACTCAGCGCAAGCCTTTCACCCCATCAACCAAAGTCGAGAAGAAGCCTGACCACGAAGGCAAGAAGGATGAGCGACACAATGATAAAGGTGAGGCGTTGACACGTCATCAATCCGACAAGAAACAAAACTACCCAAAGTATAACAACAACAACAAGGGTGCAGTTGTGACATGTTGGTTCTGTGGCGATAGGCACATCGCCAGACAATGCCCCAAGCACCTCTTGAAGGACGACGGGCAAACCAACGCAACACAGGAAGAATGCAGTGATACTGAATGCAGTGACACTGAGGCTATGCAACCGCGGATGGGAGCCATGCGGTCGATCAACGTAACTAGAAGTTGCGCAATTGAGAACATACATGTTAGCAAAGAACTGATGTATCTCGAAATCATTACGAATAGAAAATCTACTTCAACTATGGTAGACTTTGGGGCCACACACAACTTTGTCTCGCGGAAAGAGGCAGAGCGGTTTGGCTTGAAGCCCGGGCCAAAGTAGAGGACCATCAAAACGGTAAACTCTGAGGCCAAGGCCATCCTTGGTGAAGCAAGAGATGTGACTATCCAAGTGGGGAGTTGGGCCGACAAAACCAACTTTTTTGTGGTGCTTCTTGACGATTTCAAGATGATTCTGGGTATGGAGTTTCTGCGGAGCCAAAATATTATGATGCTGCCAAAGTTTAACACGTTGACGATTATGAGGCCAAACCTGTCCCACACGGTACAATGCCTTACGTAGAAAGGCAAGTCTTCAGTGTTATCGGCGATGCAACTGAAGAACGGTGTCAAGCATCGGGAACAAACATTCTTAGTTGCTATATGCAGAAGAAAAGGAGGTAAAAGCAGCAGTGCTGCCAACCCTAGCCCCACTGTTGGAGGAGTTTCAGGGGGTAATGCGTCCGGAATTGCCAAAACGTCTTCCACCAAGACGTGAGTCGACCACAAGATTGAGTTGACCCCGGGAGCGAAGTCTCCTGCAATGATTCCATACCGCATGACAACTCAATCTTCTGGTCGACTCACTCCTTGAGCGCAGCTACTATTGGCCGCAGATGAGGGACGATGTTGAGGGGTATGTGCAGACATGATCTGCCAGCAAGATAAAGGGGGCAAACTAGAAGGCTGCCGGTCTCTTTGAGCCTCTACCAATTCCAGAACGCCCTTGGGATAACATCTTCATGGACTTCATTGTTAGTCTGCCAAAGGTAGATGACCTCAGTTCTATTTTGGTTGTGGTGGATCGTTTATCATGGTATGCCACCTTCATCCCAACTTCTAAGGAGTGCCTTGGAGAGAAGACTGCAAAATTGTTCATAAAGCATGTAGTGAAACACTGGGGCATACCAAAGAACATTGTGAGTGACCGCGATGCTCGCTTCACGGGCAAGTTTTGGCGTGAAGTATTTCGGCTACTTGGCTCTGATTTGCTGTTTTCAACAAGCTTCCATCCGCAGACAAATGGGCAGACAACGCATCTACGAGATACTTGAACAATACCTTAGACATTTTGTTAGTGCCAATCAGAAAATTTGGGTGAAGCTCCTTGACGTGACACAGTTTTGTTACAACCTGCAGAAGAGCGAGTCTTCAGGCTACAACCCGTTTGAGATAGCCACGGGACAACAACCACTGACCCCACATACTCTTGCCGCATAAGAAAAAGGAAGGCCATGCTTCGCTTATCAGTTTGTTCGCGACTGACATGAGCATAATGAGTTGGCGAATGCATTCTTACACAAGGCGGCAAAGAGAATGAAGAAGTTGGCGGACAAGCATCGTCGGCCCGCTGGGTTCTAAGTTGGGGACTAAGTGTTGGTGAAGTTATATCCAGGGCGCACATGCATCTTCGGCGGACGGCATCGCAGATTGCTCAGAAAGTATGAAAGACCCTTCACCATCACAAAGAAGGGGGGCAAGCTGGCGTATAAGGTGGAGTTTTCCCTAGACTTCAAGGTGCACCCAATGTTCAACGTGTGCAACCTCAAGCAGTTCCATCCAGACGATGGAGATCCAGAATGCGGCGTGCCACAACGCGATCTGATCATGCAGAGGGCCCCGACAACACAACGGGCCGAGATGCGCCTCAGTAAGATCCTTCGTCACAAGGTCAACTACCTGGGTGAAGCGAAGAAATATCTAGTGTAGTGGGAGGAAACAACAGAACCAACGTGGGAGCCTGCATTCTGAATGAACAGTCGCTACCTGGTTGAAATCAGGGCTTACCATGAAACAGATGGCGCCGAGGACGATGCATGATTTGAAGGGGGAGCATGTTCCCTTACGACTTACATTGTAAAGTTGTGCTTAGAGTCTGACTTGCTTTTGTTGAGTCTGATGTAAGCTGCCCGGTTTAGGTGAATCAATACCCCGAAGGGGCAACCCGTATGCTTGAACTGTAATTGCCTTCGAGCAAAATTGTGAATGAATTAAATGCGTTGAACTTTCTTTTGTTCACCCTCATTGTGATTGCTTCTTGTGATTGCAATTCTTCTCCCTCTATTCTCTCTTGCTCTCTTGCACTCTGATTACTAGCTTTTGCGACTGACAAGCGAGCTAACAAAGTAGGCTTGCAGCAATAAGGAAGGACCGTCGCGTCACGCTGGCCCATTGAAGGAAATAGGCCCGTGACAGCTATAATGACATTCTTAAATGTTAATTGAGTGGGAGACATAGATTAAAGATGATCAATTTCTAAGCGTTTTGTGTAATTTGGAAGAAATCTGGTATTTTGCAGTAAGAAACAAAGGGCAGTCACTTGTTTGAGTACTAAGGTAGTGTCACGGGCTAAAATTTTTTGCGAGCTCGTGCCGCAGCAGTCTGGCCAGCCTAACGGCCAAAGGCCTCACACAAACTCTTTTTCGTGTGCCAAATTGTTCATTGGCACTATGCATCACCCCATGCATAACTGCTTAAGTGAAAGTATGGACTCATGCATTTCCCCATGCAAACTTCCTGGACCAAGCCACTCGCTCCGCACATCTTCTTTAAGCGCAACACCACCATGGATCAATGAATGCACGAAGGGGTCATTGTCCAAGTTCTAGGAGGGGGAGATGCTTGTGCCCTTCTGGACAACAACCAAAATCCAACATCGACGTTGCACCTCTAAGGTTGCGACGCATCCTCCTGAAAGCGTCACCCAAAAATGCCTTGCAGATATGTCAAGGGACGGGGGAAGGTTATTCCCATGACCGCTCAGTCTTGCGACCAATTGATAACTTATACGTCATAGCAAACAACACTACCCAGATTGCTCACTGATGCATAGGTATTCACTCGCCTAGCCTCGAGTCACCATACTCAGTTTAGAACACCTAATGTGATCCCTAAGAGAATTAGCCCTTACATACACACACTCCTTAGCGACCAAATGCTACACGTGGGACATCTAATCCAAGTAGATAGGTCCTTAACCAAATTTTCAAGGGCAATATCCTTTAACTCACTGCTGCTTAATCGAACAATGCTCCACGTTTGTGCTGCCACACACCATCACATCAACGACGATACCGTTGTCTATCACATGCCATGCTACAACCGCACGTCACCGATAGCCCAATGCATACCGCAGGTTACCACATTTGATGCATTTTTTACTCGGTAGAGCTCAACACCGCGCTTGTCGCATTCCAACAAGCTTGGTCTGAGACATTCTCCCCCACTCAAGCCATTATCGTCCTCGTCAATGTTGGTGTAGGTAAGAACAATCTTTCTTTTAAATTGCCAGTTTCCCTTCACACTTTATCTTTGGTTTTTCTTTACTTTATCCTTCTCAACTCGTATCTCAATCCGGAAAATCGAACCTTATGCCTAAGCACTCTTCATCAAGAGCGACAACCACGCTTCACCTTGCGCTGTCCTCAACTCAACGTGCGACAACCGAGCCTCACTCGCACTGCCTTCCACATCCACGAGCGATAATCAAGCTTCACCTCGCGCTGCCCTCAACACTACAAGCGACAATCGAGCTTCACCTCGCGCTGCCCTCAACATTTTAGTAATGCCGAACCTAAGGCGTGCTTCGCGCCCCCACAAAGATCAATCCAGTGCCTTTCCCAGGTACCTCGACTTCCAACTCATGGCACATCCTTTCCTAGTCTCAACTCGCCATCGTCACAACTGTGAACCTATACCTCGATACCACCTCAAGTCACTTTGACAATGGTACTTCGCTTCCTCAAGCAACCGAGCATTCTTCGCTCGTGGAACCTCAGTGTAGTCCCAAACTCATGCAGGTCATCTTGACCTGCACGACACATTCACCGTCTTCATGCTTATCATAGGCACTTCCAGTCCAACCAAAGGCACTCACAACCTATCAAAGGGGTACTTCAAACCTCGGGGCACCTTCCTGGCCCCAACCAAGGGCACTTTTGGCCCTGCGTAGACACTTCCATTCGTATCACATTGTTACTTTTATAAGTATTGTACGTATCGTTACTTTTGGGTTTTGCAATATGATACACACTTGTATCGTGATACGAGTTTGTATCGAACCCATATCGGGTGTATCATAAAATACACCCCTGTATCGTGCCGTATCGTACGATAAAGAGTGTATCGTACGATACACCTTCAGTGCACTTTAAAAAGGTAGAAAGTTTCTTTTTTTTCATTTTGGAGTTTAAATACCTTTTGAGGGTCGACTTCTCCATGCATTTTCACCCAAGGAAGTGGGTTAAGGTAAAAAAATGCATTTTCATAAAATTTTCACTCAATAAAATGGGTTAAGGTAAAAAATCTTTATTATGAGTAAAATTACAAAGCTACTCTCCAATTTTTTTTTGCCTCGGGGAGTTGGCCAGCTTACCGAGAAGTTGGATCTGTGAAAATTAAAGATTTATATCAAGGTAGAAATCAGGCTCTACACTCTTCCAATAAAGATGGCATAAGATGATCTGACATAGCAATGACACACTCAAGTAATGAGTAGAAACCGATTGAAAATCAAGTGCAACTATTGCCATAATATTTTTGTTTATGTAATATGAAAGTACGAGTCTTGTGGCATGTTCTTAATTGCAAGATATTTAATATTTTACATTGTTCTTGTGAGATATGCATGCAATATTATCTATGATTCTATATTAGTTGATGTTTGATGATGTCTTATGCATCTCATAGAGACAAATGCTTCATGTGTGATTTTATGGTTGTATTTTGTGCAATTCATCATTGTTTCATGTGATGATTTTTTTTTTAGGATTTTTGCAATTTTTTTTGATGTTTTAGATATTTTGAAAATTTTTATTAAAAATTTACGATACAATACGGTGTTACTTTGGGTCCGACTGATACAGGTAACGATTCAATACTTACAAAACTTTGAACCATTGTTGCCAGAATGGGAATCGAAAATACGAAGCGGGACAAGAATCAGGGGATCAGTCAATCCAATTTTTTGGAGGATTGGGGAGGCGGGAAGCAAATAGGAAGCAGTAGTTGGGAGAATAGTTCAGGAAGTGGTATAAGAAATTATGAGAAATAATGATAAACTAATGGATGTAAGAAGACAACTTTTAAAAAATGAAGTTCTTTGAAGAAAAAAGAAGTATGTCAAAATGCATAAGAAATAATATCCACAATTGACAATTATATCATCTTACTAGAAAACTACCTAAGATCATTTAATAGAATAATTAAATGGCACGTACAATCAATAAAAATGCAAAACCTTTAAAACTACAAGTTCACAAGTTTATTTGGGTGTTTGGATACAAAGCTTTGAAATACTAAAAAATTTGTGCAGCAATTGATGTGCAACTCGTCACCCATATTACAATTCTAAAAAGCTTCAACTAAGCCTAATAATATAATAAACTATCATATGATACCTTTAAACAATAAGAAATTTACACGAGTGCTCAATGTATTATATATATATATATATTAACAAAACATCTAACATATAGCTAATTCTATATTTCTAACGATTTCATATTAATGTAGGTATGAATATAGTAATTGTAATATAATAAAGTTGTGTATAAGATACATAAAAGCTACTCAGGTCCTGTGCAAAAAGTAATACAAATTAGGCTGATAAGCTATTTCTCATCTGTTCAAGAATTCAGCATTTTGAAGTCTTAAACAGATTTAGATATATTAAGAAACAGAGAACAAACAATTGCAATTAAGAGATTACAACAGTCCAACATGCATATAGAAAAACATATCAAATTAGATATGGTAATTCAAAAAAATTAAAAAGGAACTGTTTTTGCAATCGAAACAATAAGACTAAAGTCAACAGTCATGTGCATTTTTTATTCTATGTCCTATGTAAATCTGTGCATCTTTTGAGATGAACAAGATAAAAGAGAGGCCTGTGGCTGCATTGTATAAATTCATGAAAAAAGGTGAAGAACTAGAATTCCTATATATGAGGAATTGAATTCCTCAACTTGGGAATTGGAATTCCAATGAAAATGAAAACTCAACCATGGGAATTGGCGATTCCCATCTTATTGTAGTGCTTCAAGTAACTATGGTTTGAACCGGACTCCTTCAACGGATAATATCATGGAATGTGGAGGCTGCTTAATTTTTCCTTGGAGGAGACTTCACATTCTATTGGATTTTTGCATTACCGTTATGTTCTGTACTTATTTTGGATTTAGTGGCACAAGATATGCTAGTTAAATTTGTTTACCTTGGATTTTGATTAAAGTACATATGAAAATGCTGTATTTTGTTCGTTCTTAATTGTTGTGGTTGTTGTTATATGCTTTTAGAGAGCCTTCGTTAGCTTTATTTATAATAGCATATGTTTTTTCTTCTATATCTGCTGCTTGCTAACCTAACAATTTTCTTTGTAGCATTGGGAATTTTTTCTTTGCTGGAGCACGGATATTCTTTCAATCCTTAGATGCTGCAATATTTTTATTTTCACGCGTCTCACATATTCCCACGGAAAGCCTTGTTCTTCCTGTGATAACTACCAATGATCGACTTACCTTGGGCTGTGAATTATGGGTATGCCTAATTTTTATTTTACATTTTAGTTTATATTCTATGGAAAGAGGGATGCTGTGTCCTATCTTCAGCATTCCCCTTCTTGCTAGATGATCGAGTCAAGTTCATACGACTGAACTATTATAGGATCTCTGTCGAATAGGTTACTTGATTTGTCAATACTCTTGTACTATCAGTGGCCTATATGAACGTATACATAACCTGAGTTTGCATGGGTCAGTATTGCACAATGTACATCTGTATTTGCATTTCAACTAATATCAAACAAGGGAAACATTTAAGATGAGTAAAAGAACGATATCTTCTGCTTTCATGCCGAAATTTTATCTATGGCCTGAAAAAGAACTGCAAAGAATATGTTTAGTCATGAAAATAGCATGTGGCATGATCAAGCATCTTGCGTTAAGGAGTTTCCAAGAACAAAGTATTAGTCTTCAACATTACTTAGGCTTGACCGGAGTTGTTAGTAGGGGAAGCGGGAGTGGGAAGCGATTCGAGAAGCAGAAGTGGGAAGCGAGGCACTTTAAAATTTCAAGGAGAAGGAATCGAGAAGCAGAAAGTGGAAAACGACTTAGAAGAGAACCTGAACTCATCTCGAAAGCGACTTAGGAAGCGAACTGGAAGGGAACAAGGATTCAATGGTACGAAGAGGGAAGCAATAGGAATCGAAAGAGAAGCGAATAGGAATCTAAAGATAAGCAAAACTGTATATTTTTCTAATTTATCAAAATATAAGATTTATATTATCATTGACAAAATAAAACATAACTAGATAACATTAAAGTTGATCTATTAATCTCAAAACTGAATCCATGTGCTCTAAACAAATATACCAGTAATAAAAAACATGAAGAAATACAAACAAGGTAATCTAGAGTGTCAAAAATCACTGAAAAATTTGTGTCCTATGAGTCTTTTTCACCTAAGTATCAAGCCTACATTGCATTAATACATTCCTACATAGAACCTTCCAACTATGCTGAAGCAAAGGAACATCCTGAGTGGGTAGAAGCTATGGGAGTGAAATTAGATGCCTTAAAAAAGGCGAATACTTGGACTATTCAAGATATTTCCTCAAGAAAGAAGCTTATAGGCTCTCGATGGGTGTATAAAGTTAAAACTAAGAGTGACGAAACTCTTGAAAGGTACAAAACGAGATTAGTTGCTAAGAGATATTTTCTAGAATATGAAATAGACTATAAAGAAACCTTTGCTCCAGTTGCTAGAATGACCACAATTAGGACTTTAGTAGCTCTTGCATCCATAAAGAAATTGCCTATATATCAAATGAATGTTAAAAATGCATTTATCAATGAAAGTTTGGCTGAAAAAGTTTATATGGAACCACCACTTGGCATAATTATCCCTAAAGGAAAAGATCTTCGTTTAGATAAGATCCTGTATGATCTTAAACAAGCACCAAAGACTTGGTATGACAAGTTTAGTCAAGTTATGCTTGAATTTAGATTTCAATCTTGTCTGACCAACACAACTTTGTTTATTAAGATTTCTGATGCAGATATTATTATTCTTCTCCTCTACGTGGACGATATGATTATCACTCGAAGTGATAAACAGAGAATTGAAAACATTAAAAGGCTTCTCAAAACACATTTTGAAATGATTTATTTGGGTTTTTAAATTTTTTTTCTAGGTATAAAAGTTGCTTATTCTTCTAGAAGTTATCTGCTGACTCAATTTAAGTTTGACAAGTCTGATATATCAGATGATAAGAATGTCAAAATAAAGATTGATGATGGAGAACCACTTGAAAATCCATCACCTTACAGACAACTTGTCGGGGCACTGTCACATCTCTCAATTACGAGACTTGACATTGCGCATGCAGTTCACACAACAAGCCAATTTCAGCATGCTCCTACCGCTGTTCATATGAGAGCTGTTTTGCACATTATTAGATATATTAAAACTTTTATTTTTTGAGGACTTTTCTTGTCTGCTTCTTCATACTTAGATTTAATTGCTTATACTGATGCTGACTGGGGAGGCGACCCAAATAACTAACACACAACTACTGGTTTTTTTATATTTTGAGGTGAATTTTTGATTTCTTAAAGGTGCAAGAAGCAACAAAAAGTCTCTCTCATCAACTGAAGCAGAATACAGAGCAATGACTACAACCACTATGGAAGTGGTCTGGTTAAGGAGATTGCTGGGTAACATGGGTGTTCAGAGTAAAAGAGCATCACGGCTATGCTGTGACAACAAATGTTCCATTTATATTGCCAGCAACCGGACCTTCTACTAACAAACCAAACTGTGATGCCTCAAAATTTAAAACTCGAAATTTTATAAAAAGTTTTGAAATTTTTTATTTTTAAATATTGGTAGCAGAAAATGATTTAATATTGAGTCCGGTTTTGAAAATTTCAAGCGAGCCACAGGGGTGAAATAAAACAAAGCTATTATTAGAGTGAAAACCAAAATATTATTTACATCATTTTTTGACAAAACGTACATATAGTTCAAAACTTAAGAATACAAAATATTATGAACAAAAGTCCCAAGCTGGTCTCTGAATCATCTAGAGAGTACTGGTTTCTTGATGCTGCTCCTGCCCTGCTGCATTCACTGACATGTACTTGAACAAAAACTCATTAAAGGGTCACACTTCTGACAGTCTGGTAAGTCTATACTAATTTCGGTAATTCAGAATATTAAACATATTCAGTCAATTCAGATAAATCATTTTTACTAAAAAGTAAGACAAAATATAGAACAAAACTGTTTACGTGATTATGGCATAGTTTCATTTCAAACCCTGATTAAAAAGGGTCTTTGTTTCGATAATTAACCATCTATCCTGGTACATGGGGGAATACCATTGCGAACAGTCGAGGCATTTCAGGGTGTATTATTCTCAGATGTTTTAATCTCGAGTACTTGACTGTAGTATACCCAAAGCGGGCGGTCCATGAACGGGAGAATTACTGGTAAGGCATAATAGAAAGTAGGATGCATCCTGTACTACTGCAGTAGTTGGGGATTTATCATTTGGGACACATGGATAGCTCTGACCTCCGTAGACCTACGAGTGAGTAGAGACCACTGGGACGCCTCACTTTCTAAAATTAGAACAGAATAACTCGAGGTTGTGCCATCTACCTTCTCAAAGGTAGAGATTAGAACAGAATGGGTCAGAAGGGTTATCTTTATTATAGAGATTAATTTAAGTGCCTTATACTGTGTAGGCGAGAATGGGGGGTTCAGTAATCCACATACTCATTTTTTGAGTAATAACTAGAGTCTTGTATGTGTACCCGACCCAATCAGTACTTGCTCTGTATATACAAGCATTTTGCCAACATGGCAGATCAATATCTTAAGTTTTGTGTGTAGGCATGTTTTATTTATCAGATTGTGCTTTGTTTCGCACTTTGTGAGTTAATTTATTTCAAGCTCGTACACGAGCCAATCTCAAAACGAAAGTATGCCCTACACACTACTGTGTACCGAAAAGGTCTCTAGAACCTTGTCTTTTGGGCTGCAACCATTTACTTTTTCTTTTTTATTGGTAGTGGATTATTCTATTGTCAGTAGGGTCCTCTCAACCCAGAGCTCTATTCTTGAACTAAGCAGGGATGCATGTCGTTCTATGCATGCTTTCAATATTTTATCTTCGCATAGCGGAATATAAGCGAAAAGTATTATTTTATTCAAAATATATGCATGCATCTTTATAATATTTTATTCAGAGTATGATGCGTACTAAAAACTACTATTTTATTATTTTATTTGAGATATACTCATTTTCCTTTAAGTATGGTACGTAAAAAAACTATTGTTTTATTTGAAGTATGATTATTTTATTTCAAGTAGGATACACACCAAAACTTATTATTTTATTTGAAATATATTTGTTTTATTCAAAATATGACATATCAAAACTACTTTATTCGAAATCCAATGCACATATATATATATATATATTATATTCATAAGAATACGTCATGCGTAACAATTTGAATATAAGCGAACATGTATGCTTTCAAAATATATTTAAATATTTAGAATCCACACGCATTTGGATAGAGCTTACCTCGTAAATAAAATTGGTAAGAGACGGAAAAATTGCCAAAAGTCCCGGGGGAATTTTTCCTCCAAGTTGAACTTTCGATGTGTGAGAAAGGGGTGAACCACTTTGGCGGAACTTAGTTAAGTTGAGGCGGCAATGATAGCAACCAAATCGGGTTGATTTTCTCGAAGGAACCAGTAAGAGAACCAGAAAATGCAAAAGACCAGGTTAAGGATTGAACTGGGTATAGGAAGAGAAAAGCGGGTTGGTGCAAGGGCTGAAAGTTGCAGGGCTAAGGGGTGCAACCACCAAAATGAAGAAAAAAATAGAGGGTGGTGAGGATGGTGGAGGAGGAGAGGGAGTGAGGTAGGGAGGAATAGAAGATGTGTTCAAGGGGAGGGGGGGCACTAGAGCCCTATTTATAAGGGAGAAGGGATGCCTTGGCAACACCAAGTCATCCACGTGGATGGCCCTTCTTTAACAAGTGTTGAATCTATTTAACACTTGTTAAAGTTGGCCAAAACCATGGGAGAAAAAAGTGGGTGCCCCATGTTCTAGCTTAAATGAGCCTTGGGTTGGATCAATTGTGATCGAACCCTGGTTCCAAGGCCCTGCCAGTCCAGCCAACTGAACTTGACTGGTTGTCTATTAGTTACATTAACTAAGTTTATTGAGTTAATATAACTAGACCTAATTATATTATATACATATATGTGTATATACATATATATATTGCTTATATACACATTAAATAAGGGTTGACTAGACTTAGTCAACGGCTGGGTGGATGGGTATAACCTTCCAGCGACATTTATAAAATGACTATTTTTCCCTTGAAACTTGCCGAGCATGTTTCAAATGCGTTTTAACTTCGATTTTGATGAAATCAAAACCGTTCTTGAATTTTTGATACGAATGCAACCCAGTGTTCAAAACTCATAAAATCGACCTTCAAAATTATGATTTTGCCCTTAAGGTTGTCGGGCATGTTTTGCGAGCTTATGAGCGCCATTTTCGACAAAATCACTTGCGTTCTTTTCAGAATCTCAGTGCGGTCACAACCGTGTATTCAATAATCATAAAATAGGTTGCAAAAAATATTCATTACCTTAGATATTTTATATTCAAACAAAAATCTCTGAAAAATTGTCAGGTATTACACAAATACATTGAGATGAATTGTCACTATGCACGAGAGGAATTCCTACACGGCACTATTCATTTTCCCTATGTTACGTCAGAATATCAATTGGCAGATTTCTTCACCAAACCACTCGCGGCTCCTAGATTTCACTTTCTCTTAGACAAACTTTTGGTTATTCAACCGTAAGTTTGAGGGGGAGTACTAAAAATATAAATATATAACATATGTATATTTATGAATAACTAACTTAGTAACTAGGTTTACCTTTTTTTATTTTTTAGTTTGTATTGAACTAATCAAAATATTGACCAGTCAATACAAAGAGTCGTTGGGAGCCCAACAACTCTCTATATGTTCCCTTCTTTTGTGTATAAATATGGGCATAACCCCCACTCAATGTATCACTTTTAGTGTGGATTACAATCAATAAATTTATTATTTTTCTTTTGTTCTTGAACCCATTTAGTGGGTATTTGTGTGTGAACCCTTTTTGTGGTTCTTTTTAGTGTTCATTTAGATATTTTTAGTGAAACTCTTTGAGTGCCCATTGTTGGTGATTTAGTGAACATCTTTGAATGGACTCACTTTCTTACACTAGCTTCCGTTAGAAGTTGACTTGTATATCAAATGAATGTTAAAAATGCGTTTTTGAATGAAAAATTAAAAGAAGTCTATATGGATCCATCCCTTGGCCTTGAGGTTTCACGTGGACACGTTCTCTACTTAAAGAAAGCTTTGTATAGCTTAAAACAGACTCCCAAAGCTTGGTATGATAAGTTCAGTAATGTCTTGATTAAGACTGAATATAAATCGTGTTATACTGATATTGCTTTATTTGTTAAGACATCTGATGCAGGTATAGTCATTTTACTGTTGTATGTAGATGACATGATCATTATTGACGGAGATAAACAAGGAGTTAACCGTATTAAAAAAGTTCTTGAAACTAATTTTGAAATGATTGATCTTGGATTTCTTATATATTTTTTTGATATTGAGGTAGCATATTCGCATTGTGGGTATCTACTAAATATAAACTTGCCACTAAGTTTATTGACAAGTCTGGTATTACTGATGAGAAAAGAGTGAACACTTCAGAAATAATCAATGCAAAAATGAAGATCGATGATGAAACACCTCTAGATGATTCTACTCTATATTATATGATTGAGGCTGTTACATACCTATCCAGCACTAGACCTGATATTGCTCATGTAGTTCATATTGCGAGCCAATTTCAACATTCACCAACTACTGTGTATATGAGTGTTGTTGTGAGAATAGTTAGATAAATTCAAAAAATTGTTTCAAAAAACCTTTTTTTGTCTTCCTTACTTGATTTAGTAGCTTACCCTGACTTTGATTGGAGAGGAGATCCTAATGATCGTTGCTCAATTACTGGTTTTTGTGTATTTTTAGGTAACTCCCTCGTATCTTGGAAATGCAAAAAGCAACAAAAGATTTATCTTTCATCAACCGAAGCATAGTACCGAGTCATGACCACTACTACATATGGAGTTGTTTGGTTGAGGCGGCCCCTTGAAGATATAGGGGTGCATCTTATAACACTCTCAAAACATTGATGCGACAACAAGAACACAATTTACATTGCTGACAACCACACGTTCTATGAAAGAACTAAGCACATTGAGATGGATTGCCACTATATTTGTTAAGAATATTTGAAGAGGTCTATATCATTGCCTTATGTTACATCTGAGTAAAAACTGACAAAATTCTTCATCAAGACACTTCCCTCCTCTAGGTTCCACTTTTTTTTTGACAAACTTTCAGTGATCTGATCGTAAGTTTGAGGGGGAGTGTTAAAGTATGTTGTGTCTCTCTCTCTCTCTATATATATGTACACACACGTTATATATATATTGTTGAGATTAAGAGGTTTTAAGTTTAAGTTTTCTTAGATTAGAGGTTATTTGATATTTTAATTTAATGAGGGACTTATATGTAATTTCTCCTTTTGGCCTCTCTCTATTTAACATAGAGATTAGCCCTAATAACAGTTAACATGTTCTCTTATTTTTGCAGCCGTCTCTCTCTCTTTCTCTCTCTACCTAGGTGTCTGCGCATCTCATCTACCTTCTACATGGTATCAGAGCCATTGATCTCGGGAGCGTGATCAATAGTGATTGATCTACACCAACAAAAAAAAATATTGAAATCAGGTTTGCTGTTTTTTTTTCTGTGTAAGATCTGATAACAGATCTGGGATTTGACCAAGGTCATGACCCAGATCTGTCATCAGATCTAAGGGAGCAGATGTGGATGCGTGTCTTTGGTCTGGTAGCCGTAACCCTTGAGCTCCTCAGTTTTGGATTTTTTTTTTCTGTCGTGATTTCCTGTTGTTTGGGAGCAACGACCATCTCATTTCCTGTGCTGTTGCTTGTGATCGAGATATGACTGATTTGTTTAACCGTGCCCTGAAGAACTGATATTCTTGTTGGCTATCGAGCTTTATATGTCTGGGAGTAGCAACTGTCGTGATTCCTTTTCTGCGTCTGCATATTATCGTTGGTCGTGATTCCCTGGATTTTAGTTGGTTTTTTTATTTCAGAATATGGATTTCATCAGTCGTGATTCCTTGCTGTGTCGTGGTTTTTTTACATGCGTGCTGTGAAAGAAGCATGTTAGTATCAGTTGTCTTTCTGTCGTGGAAACAACAGACGTGATTCCCTGCTGTGTTGGAAAATATCCCTGTTTGTGGGCTGCTGTTCTTTACTGTCGCGGGATTCCGTGTTGGGTACAGTTGCTGGTTGTCATATTGGCTGATGCGTGATGGTAATACACGCTATTCCCTATGTCGCTTGAAGTCTGTCCAGATTCTATCTCTGGTGTGGAAAACTGTGTAGTCATGGACTTTCCTGATGCGTGATTATAAAACTTGTTGTTGAGTGAATCTGATTTTTTTGTTGCAGCTGAAATAGAATTAAATCTTCAGTATGGCTGAAACTTCGAAATGTGATTCCAAAATTGAACATATTGGGTAGTATAAGGCTTTTGCCAATCCCTTCTCGTACGACTCTTCTGTAAGGTTGAATGAAACTAACTATGCCAGGTGGTCCAGAACTTTTATGATGTCGATATCTGGACATCGTAGAAAACATATTTTGTTGGAAGACGAACTCACGGAAAAAGTGGGAAAATATATTACTTAGGATGAAGATAATGACATAGTTATGTCATGGATCATGAACAATGTCGAACCCCATATTGCAGATGGTTTAATTTACTATAATACAGCCAAACAGATGTGGGACAATCTTCGAGATACGTACTCACAAGAGACTAATGTGAGTCGTATCCTGCAAGTTGAACAGGAGATATATAATTTACAGCAGGGAGATCAGACCTTGGCCCAGTATTATGCCTCCGTCAAGGCTGCGTTTGAAAGACTCAATGCTCACATGCCTCTTTGTTGCTCGAAGCAAAAGGATCATCAAGAACAAACTATGGTTGCTTGGTTTCTTACAGGTCTATCATCAAAATTCTCTGTTTCAAAAGTCCAAATGTTGACTGGATCAGATGTACCTACTCTTGCTGATGGATACAATCGTCTAAGTAGACTTGCGATCTCTCTTCCACAATCTCAGCCTGTGACTCAGTCATCTGCTCTAGTTGTCTCATCTGGTTATGGGCGTGGGAATATTCAGAATATCAGAGGACGAGGTCGTGGACGAGGTGTGAGAGGCAGATGAAAGCTTCAATGTACATTCTGTGGAAAATCTGGACATTTAGAAGATCGTTGCTGGGATAAGCATGGTCGGCCAACCGCTTCTTCATCAAAGCCATATGCTCCTAAAGCAAATGTTACTACACTAGAGACAACAAATGTACATGATAATAGCTCTGCAAGTGATAGTATCACCCTCAGTCGAGCTGAATATGATGAGCTGATAGCTCTTCGCTCCTTGAGTTCCGCCCCTCCTGCAGCCGGTGTTGCCTACTCAATAGGGAATCATCTTCCTCCAAATGACAGTAAGTGGATTATTGACTCTGGTGCATCCAGACACTTGTGTGGAAATTCGCTTGTTTTTTCAGATCTAAAGGATATTACTGTTCATCGAGGAGTCTCATTAGCCGATGGGAGTTCTTCACCGGTTGTTGGTCAGGGAAACATTTCTATATCCTCCTCCTTACAGTTGAAAAATGTTCTTCATGCTCCCAACTTTCCTCAAAGTTTACTCTCTGTTAGTTGTCTTACAAAAGAATTAAACTGTAGAGTGATATTTGATCTGATGGGTTGTCATTTTCAGGATTTGCTGACGGGGAAGATGATTGGTGGAGGCTATGAAGAAAATGACTACTACCTACATCATCAAATGGGGACTGTTCATGCGGCAATGGAACACTCATCCAGTCATGTTCAGTGGCATCGCCGTCTTGGTCATCCTTCATTGTCAAAGCTTCGTTCTGTCTTTCCTCAAATTCCTTTCACTATATCATTTCAGTGTGAAGCATGTCAGTTGGGCAAGCATCATCGAAGTTCGTTCCCTTCAAGTCAGAGTCAGTCTAGTCATAAAGTCTTTAAACTTCTTCATGCAGATGTATGGGGTCCTAGTAAGATTCCTATTAGGACTCAATGTCGATATTATCTTGTTATTGCTCTAAGTTGTCATGAGTGTTTTAAATAAAAGAACGATCTGAAGTTCCAAGTATTATCAAATCCTTAATTTTTGAAATAAAAACTCAGTTTGAATCTATTGTCAAGATTGTTCGCACTGATAATGCTCTTGGGTTTAAATCAAAACTTCTGTTACAATTTTACCAAGATCATGACATTCAACCCCAAACTTCCTGTGCCTATTCATCTCAACAAAATGGGGTGGCTGAGCGAAAACATCGGCACCTGCTTGATGTTGCCAGGACCATTATGATTCAATCCAATGTTCGTGCGTTATATTGGGGTGATGCGATTACCACTGCTTGTTATATGATCAACCGCATGCCTTCATCTTCTGTGGGTGATCAAATTTCATTACATATCCTAAAACCTAATGCCCCACTCTTCTCTTTCTCACCAAAAATATTTGGATGTGTTTGTTTTGTACACAAACTTGGTCCTGACCGTGATAAATTATCTGCTCAAGCTACAAAGTGCATATTTATAGGTTATCCAAAAAATCAAAAGGGATATCGGTGTTATGATCCTATTTCTCGCCGAGAGTATGTCAGTGCGGATGTATCTTTCTTGGAATCCACTCCATATTTCTCTAGTACCGGTTCCCCGCTGCAGGTTGGTCCAGCTGACCCTTTTCCCTTACCTATACCTCCTTTTCCTTTGGAATCTGTGCCCTTGGTACCGAACCAAACTTCATCCTCTTCACGATTTAATAATCCTCCATTGGTATATGTACGTAGAGCTCCACCTCTGCCCGTGCCTCCATCCTCTTCTTCTCCTGAGGTAAGTACTACTGATAATAGTGATCTTCATGATGATGATAACAAGCCTATTGCTCTACGTAAGGGGACACGACAATGTACCTTATATCCCATATATCATTTTGTCTCCGATGTCAGAATTGGAAATCAGATGAAATTTTTTATTTCAGGTTTATCTGCTGAAACGATTCCTCTAAACTATCACCAGGCAGAGCTAGATAACCGCTGGAAGCTGGCTATGGAAGAAGAAATGGATGCTTTAGTGTCTCAGCATACATGGGATTTAGTTGATTCCCAGTAAATGCTGACATTGTTGGATGCAAATGGGTATATACAATAAAGTACAAATCAGATATATCTATTGAAAGGTACATGGCAAGATTAGTAGCAAAAGGATATACTCAGACATATGGTATTGATTTCTTTGAAACCTTTTCTCCTGTTGCACGGATGTGCACCATTCGTCTTGTTCTCTCAGTAGTTGTTCATCATGGTTGGAGCTTATGTCAATTAGATGTGAAGAATGCATTTCTATATGGGATCTATCTGAGACAACTTACATGCAACAACCTCCAGGTTTTGAGGTTGAGGGGCAGTGTCCGAAGGTTTGTAGATTGAAAAAGGCGATTTATGGCTTGAAACAAAGTCCTCGTGCATGGTTTCAAAAGCTGTTTGAAGTGATGTCACGCTTTGGCTTCAACAGGTCAGCTGCAGATCATACACTATTTATCCAGAAAACTAACTCAGGCATAGTTGTTATGGTGGTATATGTGGATGACATCATTCTTACAGGAGACAATGTGAAAAATATTGAAGCCACAAAGGCTCATCTTCAAAAACACTTTGTTACAAAAGACCTTAGTTCACTTAGATATTTTCTGGGTATAGAAGTTGCCAGGAACCGTGAAGGGATGATTCTGTCTCAACGGAAGTATGTTCTTGACTTATTAAAGGAAACGGGAATGTTGGGAGCTAAACCAACAAATATTCCCATGGACCATAAAGTTCAGTTGTTTGAAGAAGGGTCAAAACCGGTTGATAGCAAAAGCTATCGCTCACTAGTAGGGAAGCTACTGTATGTAACTGTTACCAGGCCGGATATTGCTTTAGCAGTAAGCAAAGTTAGCCAGTTTATGGACAAACCAACTAAGGTACACTGAAATGCAGCTATAATGATTCTCAGGTATTTAAAATCTTCTCCTGGAAAAAGGGTTATTGTTTAAGAAAGGTGGAAATCTGGAGATAGTGGCCTATTCTGATGCTGACTATGCAGGATCTATAGTGGATAGATAATCTACCACAGGATTCTGTGTGTTTCTGGGAGACAACCTGATTTCATGGAGAAGTAAGAAGCAAAATGTGATTTCTAGATCGAGTGCAGAATCAGAATATAGGGCTATGGCCCAAACAACTGCTGAATTGATGTGGGTTCGTACTGTTCTTCATGACCTTCAGGTGAAGGTTTCCTCTCCTATGACCATGATGTGTGATAACAAGGCGGCCACATATATAGCGAACAATCCTGTCTTTCATGAGAGAACAAAGCACATTGAGGTTGATTGTCACTATGTAAGAGATATGGTTCAAGCTGGTTATATCTCTACCAAATATCTAAAGTCGGAGGACCAAGTTGCAGATATGTTTACAAAGCCTCTTCCTAGACCAAATTTCTCAAAATGTTGTGACAAGCTGAGCATGATTGATATCTATGCTCCAGCTTGAGGAGGAGTGTTGAGATTAAGAGGTTTTAAGTTTAAGTTTTCTTAGATTAAAGGTTATTTGATATTTTAATTTAATGAGGGACTTATATGTAATTTTTCCTTTTGGCCTCTCTCTATTTAACATAGAGATTAGCCCTAATAACAGTTAACATGTTCTCTTATTTTTGCAGCCGTCTCTCTCTCTTTCTCTCTCTACCTAGGTGTCTGCGCATCTCATCTACCTTCTACATATATTATAGGAAAACTATTTGCTACTAATGAAGGTAAGAAACTAATGAGCTAAAAATCATAGGTGCAAGTTTTATAGACTCAATCTAACCACGTAGATGTGTTCAACGTTGTTTGTTCGCTAAGGATCAAGCCTTGGATCGTTCTTTTCTGATATAAAATTGTGATCTTTTGAGTTATGAAATTTTGGGACATTGTAGGCCGTTGATTTTTGGTCCCTTTTAAAAATCTAATTACTTGTCATAGTCACATGATTCAAACAAGTTTCCTACTAAACAAACCATGTAGATCACATCCATAACATTTGATCTACAAAAAATTGAAATTTTTTGAAGAAAAAAGTGATTTCTACTCATTAGTTCCTTACTTTCATTAGTAGCCAATATTTACCCATATGTATATATGTTTTTCTTCTTTGTAATAGGTAATACTCTCTAGGGGTATTTTGATAATTGTCTACATCTTTAAAATATCCCAAGGTTTAACAATTCATCTTGTTCTATTTGAGTATACCTTTCTAAAGCACTAGGTTTGGCATCATTGGGTGTATCCCATATGGAATCATGTCTAGCTATCTCATCCCATAGTCTTTTCAACTTGCCATTAGTATTCTCTCACGGATTGGTCACCTTGCTTGCTCGAGGATTTTATCCCTATGTTCCCACAAGTAGGTGGCATCCTTTTAAGAATGCATTTCTTTTAGAAATGTCCATGCCTCATCGGCCCTTTTGTAGTTCAAGATGTTGTCACATAGATCTTGGTCCATGTTATTCATGAACCATGAAAGGACTTTAGCATGACTCATTTCCCAATCTCTCAAGGCTTTTCGATAATCAGACATAGCCTTTTATTTTTCACTATCTTTTAATACTTCCTCCACTCCATTTACAATTTTAGGAAGTACAAGTTGGGGTTCCGGGGTTGAACCATCCACAAACTCCCATAGATCTTTTCCAACAAGGAACCTCTTCATCGCCGTGGCCTATATATTGTAGTTGTTCCCATCAAATTTGATGGGGAAGATGATAACAACCTCTTTGTTGGCCATAGAGATGAGAAGAAAAGAGACGAGGGAGAAGAAGAAAGAAGATGAATGCATGAGCAACGGTGGTACCATGAACACACGAGCACCATGAACATTTGATCATGAGCACCACGAACACTTGAAAGAGAGAGTGATACCCGAGCAAGAGTGACATCTATGATCACACGAGCACCACAAATCTAATAGCAAAGTCCCAAGAGCCAATGACTCTTATACCATGTAATGAATCCTCAAGGATTCAAATATAGAATACCTACTTTGGGCAAGAGCACAAGAACAACCCGCAAAGGGGCACTCACAAAGCCAACACAAGAACACAGTCTTCAAAATTATAATCTTTATTTATCAAATATGCTTTAGGAAAATGCATGACATATAATGGGACAAAAGATCTCTATTTATATACAAACAAGAGGGCCTATATAGCTGTTGTGAAAGGCCCCAACGGCTAGAAATACAGTTGTTGGAGATTCCCAACAGTTATATTGACTAAAAGAAAAAACTGAATATAGCTGTTGGAGATTCCCAACTATATTGACTAAAAGACAAAACTGCCCTTTATAAAAGTGTAAAAAATTGAATAAAATAAAATAAAAAAGATCAGTTCTGCCCCTAAAAGGCAGAGCCTATTACATGTACAGAATTACCATTCTGCCCTTAATGGGAAGAGCCTATTGCATGTACATAATTATCAAAATACCCCTAGAGGGTATTACCTATTACAAAGAAGAAAAACACACACACACACACATATATATATATATATACACACACACACACACACATATATATATATATATATATATATATATATATACACACACACACACACACACACACACACACAACATATTTTAACAAACCTATGTCCCATAGAAACTGTTTGCTTGAGACTGTCCCTTGGCCTGTAGGTCCTGGCACAAGATGAGAATTCTAGCTCTTCTAGAGTGGTATCTCACTGATGGCTTGGGCTCCTTTGGAAGGAGGCCTTCTTTGACTTCCACTGACACTGTGCAGGAAAGGCCCAAAGCCAATCCCAGGTTTTTGTAAAGCTGCCATTGGTCTTTTTGTTCAGATGCAGGTAGTCCGCATTTCTTTTCCTTTTGAAATAGTGCATTCCTATGTTTAGGACCATCCCAAAAAGTTTCTTTCTTATCTAGTCATTGTTAGGTTTATTGACTCTTTCTCTTCCCTTTGTGTGTATGTGTGTGTCCAATATTCAACCTTATCTTATTATTACGTGAGTTATGTGTCCATGGTTGAACCTTATCTTGCTATTACTTTATTACATGATTTACATGCTACACACTTTTTCCATGATGGAATTTATCTCATGCTTTAAATTAAATAATAAGCAATAACTAGCTGATTTAATGTTGGTTTCTTTCTTAGGATGGAACTATGATAAGAGGCCAGAACAAGATCTCTCACCCGACAAATGGGCAAACAGATACTGTAATTAAGGTCTCTTTTAATGATTTTTCCATGATCCTTGAAGATGTAAATTTTTTTACTGGAATGTTTATCAAAGACTCAATTCATTTAGTGCATCCTGTGACATTTTTGTGTGCATTATATATCATTTCTGTAAGATTTGTTATTTTTTGCCAAATGGAGTAGCACTAGCATTTTGCATACCCTTGATAATTTTAAAAACTGTTATGTCTCATTTTACCATTAATAACTTTTATTTTTTCCACCAAATAAGAATGACCTAGTCTACCCCTAATTCAATACTATGTAACATTGACACTCCTAAAAGGGCACATGGGTCCATTTTTGTCCAAAATTGGACGCGATCAATCTTAGCTGAGTCTAGTTTTGTCTACATTATATATATACAAGCAATATATATACATGTAATCTATATATATGATGCATTTACAATTATACATGCATAATATATCTATATATATTTATTTATGGCTTAGCAATACCCTCCCACACATGTTTTTGGAATTGCTATATGCACCCATCAGATCTGCACCTGCACCCATGTGGTAGATGTAATACAAGTCATTTAAAAAATTGCCACCAACTTTAACTTTCTTAACGTTAAACTAAAAGAGTTTATGGAATGTATGCATGAAGGAGTGTTGGTTAAGCTTGAAGAATGAGATAAGAAGAAAATATAAATGTATGCATATGCAATAAAAAAGATGCAAGGTATCCAGTGGTACCCTTTTATAAACTCTGATGGTAGTACTACATGCATAGAAACAGGTATGAAGATGCTTCTAGTACCACACTCAATCTTCTTCATAGCTTTTGTGACTATTGTATTAGACCTAGCACATTCCAAGGGAGTTATTCCCATTGATTATCTTCTCGAGAGAAGAACTCCTAGTGAAGTGATATAAAATAAATGAAATTTAAATGCAGGGTGTGTGAAAGTATCTTCAACAAGATACTATGATTAAGACCTCAATATTCTTGATAAAGAATGACACACATGCATAATAAGAACACTTAGAACACTTGTGCATAAAAGCAAAAATCCACAAACTCTCACAAATGCACAAAAAGCATAAAAATAAATAATCAAACTTTATTAGGAACTTGAGATTTGAACCAAAGCCATAAAAAAACAAAGAGGGGAATACCCCTTTTTATAGAGGAGTGGATGCCTTGGAGGGGCTCCACTTCTAGTCGTTGGAGCCCCTCCAATGGTCACAAATGTGATCGTTGGAAGGGGCCCAACCACTACATGGTGGGCCCCTCCAAGGTGTACACCACCTTTTACAAAAAAGAAAAAAGAGAAAAATAAAAGAAAAAGAAAAGAAATAAAAGAAAAGTAATTACAAACATATTCGAAAAATGAATGTGTAAAAAGACTAAACTACCCCTATAGATAACAATAGAAAAATATTTATTTTATATATATAATAAGTAGATACATATACATATATATAATATATGTATATGTATTACTTTATATATATAAAATATATATTGGGTTACATGAGATTGATTACATAATTTAACAAGGTGTTCCTCAATATTCCTCCAATTAGGATGTGTTTAACGTCTTAAATGATAGAGAACTACTTTATCTCTGTATATTTACTGCTTTTTATCAATTTGGTATAAAAGGGAAACAACAAATTTGAAAAATTTCAGCCTTATTTTTCAAAAATTTGATTAACACTTTAAATCACCCATGCTTGCTTCACAAAACTTTGTAATACTTTCCTAACTTAAGCACAAGCCAGCTACATGCAGTTTGAAATGCCTATACTTTTAGAAAGAGATGCAAAAGCTTGAGATCATCCAATTTGGTCAAGGGCAAAACTATAATGAAATGGTGATCTTCCACGAATGCACTTGGATCACTCAAAAGGAAGTATCTAAAAGACACTTTAAGCAAAACCCACAAAAGGGTAAAAATGAAAACACACATAAATAACACACTTTTATTTATGTAAGAAAATGCTTAAAAAGCATTACAAGAAGTGGTTTTACAAGAGGGGGCTGAGCCCCTATTTATACAAGAGCAATGGGGAGAGCTCATAAGGAGCTCTCCCTTCTAGTCGTTGGACTGGTCCAACGGCTAGAAATCTAGCTGTTGGACTAGTTCCAACGACTAGATTGCTTGGTCAAGTTCCAATTGGAACTTGACCAAAGCCCATTATCTAGTTCTAAGTGAACTAGATAATGTAAATAACACAAAAAAATAAAAGGAAATAAAAATAAAAATAGAAAAATATATATACAATATAATAATAATATATCATATTATTATTATATTATGTATATGTTATATTTTAACACCCCCTCAAACTTACGGTACAATGAGCGAAAGTTTATCTAAAAGGAAGTGGAATCTGGGAGCTGCAAGAGGTTTGATGAAGAAATCTGCTAATTGGTATTCTGACGTCACATATGGCAGATCAATGGTGCCATGCAGGTACTCCTCTCTGACATAGTGACAATTCATCTCTATGTGTTTGGTGCGTTCATGAAAAGTTCGGTTGCTTGCGATGTAGATTGCACTTTTGTTGTCACAACACATGCGTGAGACTTGTGTTGCTTCAGTTCCCATATCAGCTAGCAGTCGTCTGAGCCAAACAACTTCCATTGTGGTGGTTGCCATGGCTCTATATTCAATTTCAGTGGAGGAAAGAGAAACCTTCTGCTGTTTCTTGCACCTCCACGATATGAGAGATTCATCTAAAAACACACAGAAACCAGTGGTTGAGTGCCTATTATTAGGATCACCTCCCCAGTCAGCATCAATATAAGCAATTAAATCTAAAGATGACGATGCAGACAAGAAGAGTCATCGTGAGAGGAAATTCTTTAAATATCTTATAATACGTAAAACTGCTCCCATGTGAATAGAGGTGAGAGTATGCTGAAATTGGCTAGCTGTGTGTACAACATGTGCGATGTCCGGTCGAGTGATGAAAATGTAGGAAAGTGCTTCAACAAGTTGTCTAAACGGATTAAGATTCTCAAGTCGTTCTCCATCATCAATTTTCATTTTAACATTAACTACTTCTCGTGTATCTACTTTCTTATCATCTGTAATGCTAGACCTGCAAACAATATTAAAGGCAAATTTAGATTGAGATATCAAATACCCTCTAGGGGAATAAGCAACTTCTATTCCCAGGAAATATTGTAATAGTCTTAGGTCAGACATCTCAAAATGAGTTTTAAGAAGAGTTTTGATATTGGCAACTCCCTATTTGTCATCTTCAGTGATGATCATATCATCTACATAAAGAAGAAGAATGATGATACCTGCATTAGATTGCTTAATAAACAAGTCAGTGTCAGTCAAACAAGAACGAAAACCAATATCAGTCATAATATGACTAAATCTGTCATACCAGGCTTTTGGTGCCTGTTTGACACCATAAAGAGCTTTCTTAAGACGAAGAATTTCACCCTTAGGAAAACTGATACCCGGCGGAGCTTCCATGTACACTTCTTCAGCAAGACTCCCATTTAAAAAGGCATTTTTGACGTCCATTTGAAATATATGCCATTTTTTGATAGAGGCTAAAACAATTAAAGTTCGAACTATGGTCATTCGGGCCACAGGAGCAAAGGTTTCTTCGTAGTCAATGCCATACTCTTGAGCATAGCCTTTGGCCACGAGTCATGCCTTATACCTTTCGAGGGTCCCATCACTTTTGGTTTTGACTTTATAGACCCATCTATAACCTATAGGTTTCTTTCTAAGAGGCAAGTCTTGGATAAACTAGGTCTTGGCCTTCTCTAATGCATCTAACTCTATTTTTATAGCTTCAATCCATTATTCATGATTTTTGGCTTCAAAGTATGAGGAAGGTTCAACATAGGATTGAATTAATGCAAGGGATGCCCTATACGAGGGTGAAAAAGATTCATAAGAGACAATTTTTTCAGGAGGTCTAGAGATTCTAGAAGTCCTGCGAGAAGGAGCTTCAAAAAATCTTTCTAACGCACATGGAGGTCGTTGCTCTCCGATTCTTCGTCCTGAATACTGTAAGCTAACATCCCTACTGGTTTGGTTTTCACTATTATTTTCATAGATAGTAGGACTTTGATTATTGCCAGAGTTACATTCAACATCCTCTTCACTAGATTTTGAAGTTAGATTAATTAAAAAGAATATTCAGTAATATCCTTGGATTTTTCACTTTCAAATTTTTTTCTTTTTCAAGAAAAGTCACATTTCTTGACACATAATTTACCATTTTGAAGATCATAGCATCTGTACCCTTTTTGATTTTTAGCATATCTTAAAAAAACACATGGGATTGCACGAGGAGAGAATTTATCGTTCTTGTCTGTAAATACAAAACATTTGCAACCAAACACTCTTATTCTGGAGTAATCTGGAGCTATAACATAAAGTTTTTCAATCGGGGATATGTTTTCTAAAGAAGAAGATGGCATTCTGTTTATGAGATAAGTGACAGTTAGAGCTGCTTCAACCCAAAACCCTTTAGGCACTTGACTTGCGATTAGCAAAGTCCAAGTGGTCTCCATAATGTGACGATGTTTGCGTTCTGCCAGACCATTATGTTGAGGGGTATTTGGGCAAGATCGTTGATGAATAATGCCGTATGAATTAAGATAAATTCTCCAGACATAAATTCTCCCCCTGAATCTGTGCGCAAAATGGAGATATTGTTTTGAAATTTGTTTGTGACCATTTTATGAAATATTTGAAAGTGGGAAAAAATTTCAATTTATGTTTAAGAAAATAAATCTAAGTATGTCTAGAAAAATGATCAACAAAGCTGACATAATATGCAAAACCGCCTTTACAAATAACTGGTGCAGGTCCCCAAACATCCGAATGTATTAACTCAAGGGGTTTTATAGAGACAAATGTTCTACTAGAAAACAATAATCTTTTCATTTTACCAAGAATGCAGTCTTTACAAGCAAAATGTTTAGATTTACAAAATTTTCCAAACTTGGAAAGAATTGGATTTTAGACATATGAGGATGACCAAGTCTTTTGTGTCATAAGTCTGTTTCCAATTTTTGAACATTTAAATAAAAAACATTCTTTGCTAGTTCCAAAAAGTCCATGTAATATAGCCCTCATTCTCTATGACCTTCCCCAATCAGCTTCCCTGACTGGCGATCCTGTATCCAACAACCATCAGAAGAGAAGGATATATTACATCCATAATCAGAAATTTGAGAAACAGATAATAAATTTAAATTTAGTTTTGGGATATATCTAACTTCTAGAATATAAAAGGTTTTGTTTATTTCAAAACATCCAATTCCTTTGATTTCGAGAGATGTTCCATCTGTTGTAAAGACTATTGAAATATTTGAGTTATTTTGAAGACATTCAGATAAACATTTATAATTTGGGGTCATATGAAATGAGGCACCAGAATCTAAAAGCCAAGGAAAGTTACCTGGACCGAAAACATATGCGTCCGCTGCTCCAGTTGAGACTTCAACGGAAGAGAATACCCCTTGGAGAAGAGGCTGAAGAATCTTCATAAGTTGAGCCATAGAAACGAGCGCATCTTGATCTTTTGGCTTGGCTTCAACTGATGCAACCTTCTTTTCATCTCTTTTCTTTAACTTTGGACATTGAGGCCTATAGTGCCCCGGTTCATGACAGTGGTGACAAATAACTTTTCTTTTGTCAAACTCGCCATTCTGCCTCCCAAAATGAGGTGGCCTGTAAGTGTGAATATGATTCCCAGGCCTAGATACAACTAGGACAGTATTATCATCAGCTTTAGAGGAACTTTTTCGGAGACGATTTTTCTCCATTGTTAATTCTTCAATAGTTTATACAATAGAAGGAACTTTCCCCCGATGAAAGAGGGCCGATTTGGTGGACTCAAATTCCGGCCTTAACCCAGTTATAAATTGATAAAAATGTTTAGTGTCGAGTTGCTTTTTGGCGAAGCTCGATGTCTTCGGCATAGTGCCATTTTGGTTCCAAAAGAGATAATTCTTCCCAGAGTTCGGACAACCCATTGTAATATTTGTGAATTGATTTATCTCTTTGGGTGGATGAAGGCGTTGTTGTTGTTGTTGTTGTTGTTGTTGTTTGTGATTTATCTCTTTGGGTCTTCATTGGAACCTTCTCTTGAAGATTGCACACATGTGCAATATCTTTAAGGGAATACATATTTTTCAAATATTCCCATGCCTTATCGGCATGTTCAAACTTGGCAAGACTGAAACATTTTTTAATGTCAACACTATTGATAAGTCATGACATTATTTTCGCATGTTCCATTCTCTACTCTTTTCACTTTTTTTCATAGGAGGCTAGAGCCTTGATTTTCTCCTCTTCTAATAATGGGACCTCTTTATCTCCCTCTTTCTTAGTAAGGGATAGTTTAGGTTTCGAATCGGAACCATCCACAATCCCCTATAAGCCTTTACCCCCATATATGATGCTTCATGATTGAAGCCCATGTTACATAATTTGTGTCAATTAATTTCATAGGGATGATGGTGACTTTATCATTGTCATTTAGGAAAAGATAGAAGAAAAGAAATGAAAAAAAATGTGAGAAGGGAAAGAGATACAATACAAAAGATGTTGAAGCCCTTCAAATGATGCGTTTTGCAGCCAATAATGAAGTGATAAAACACTTCTCTCCAAGTGACGAAACACTTTGCAAGAATAAGGTGATAACACACCTTTTGCACAAGGGGCACAAAAACCGAGTCGGCCTTTCTCCAAGTTCTAATAATTCCGTGGCTCTGATACCATGTAATGAAATGGTGATCTTCCACGAATGCACTTGGATCACTCAAAAGGAAGTATCTAAAAGACACTTTAAGCAAAACCCACAAAAGGGTAAAAATGAAAACACACATAAATAACACACTTTTATTTATGTAAGAAAATGCTTAAAAAGCATTACAAGAAGTGGTTTTACAAGAGGGGGCTGAGCCCCTATTTATACAAGAGCAATGGGGAGAGCTCATAAGGAGCTCTCCCTTCTAGTCGTTGGACTGGTCCAACGGCTAGAAATCTAGCTGTTGGACTAGTTCCAACGACTAGATTGCTTGGTCAAGTTCCAATTGGAACTTGACCAAAGCCCATTATCTAGTTCTAAGTGAACTAGATAATGTAAATAACACAAAAAAATAAAAGGAAATAAAAATAAAAATAGAAAAATATATATACAATATAATAATAATAATATATCATATTATTATTATATTATGTATATGTTACATTTTAGCAAAAACTTGGTAGACTTTTCTTTTGATGCAGGAGCGGAGCAGAAGAACTGGGTTAGTAGGGTCCATTCAGATCCATTTTAGATTTTGATTCTTTGTTATTTGGGTCTTTTGTATTTGGACATTTGGATGTTTTTTTCAGATATTGGATCATTATGCGTGATCCGTATCTTTAGGATAGGTCTGATCTTTTTAGAAAGTTATCAGGATTAGAAGTTTGTTTCTTTAGGATTAAAAAACTTATGTCTATAAGTAGATGGGGGATTTAGGAGTTTAGGCAAAGTCGAGGTGGAATTTAATTTTCAGTTATTTCAGTCATTTTCTGCTTTTTTAATTAATTTCCAGTAATTTCCTGTTTTCCCTAGATAAATTCATGGCTGGTTAGATTTTTCTGTAAATTCAGTTTTGGATTTACATCTATTGGTATCAGAGCAAGATCTATCCCTTGATTCATTCGATTGGACGATATGAGGAACAATCCTGTTGCATTGAGATCATAAACTTCATAACCCAAGGAGCGTTGTCCAGTGATCACACGTTGTGCATCTACCTGGATATATCATCAGATCGGCAACCTCATTGGCTGTCAAGTAGCAATCCAACGTGGTCACATGAACCTACAGCATCCCAGACTGTGACGACCACCACATATTTGCAGCTGCTCTACCGACTGGCTGATCCGATCCATGGTGCCACCAGCAATATTCCCTTCAGGGCAGCTCACAGGAACCCTCTTGAAAAGCTGTGTGAACCGTCACCATCTTTGGAAGTCAACCAAGGAAGCCCAAGCCTTAGGATTCAACAAGGATTTGTACAACCACATAATAGAGGATCTGCCACTTATTGATCCAGATTTAGATATCGAGTTAGGGAAAAGTATTAGAGAACATAAGGAGGCCTCATAGAGATTATGGAAAGTTACATGCATCCATCTAGCTGGTTTTAGAGAGATCATCCAAGAGGATTGAAGAAAAATTGACAACTTGAATGTGAGCTGTAACGGATGGCTGGGAGGTCTTCATCAATATCTGTTTATGTAGGCACATGTAGATGAGGGTTATACATGTAAACAGTGTAGCTTATGCTAAGGATCTGTGTAAAGTGGGATTACCATCCCTGAGCAGTAAACTGTAGGAGTCTAATTCAATTATGGATTGTGTGAAATATGTCCAAGCCCATAAAACATTAAATTAATTGTGGCAGAGTTTGACTCTTCTATTTCAATTGTAGATGTTTGAAGCATCGTCTAAGTCATTTCATGGTAAATCCAATAAAGAATGAGTATGCATTAATAGATTGGTCAACTGACATTCTATACATGAAAAGACATTCTTGAGATAGATCAACCACTAAGTATGTTTTTGATTATCAGCATTTCCATCAAACACATATTGAATAGCTTTGGTTGGATATTTGCTGCTGTTTGATTTGGGAATCATCACTTAATGAGTACAACTGAAGACCCCGAGTGTGAAGTAATAGCTGTTTTTTTTCCCGCTACTCCAGTCCGTTAAATAAATTGGGATGCTATCTTCAATGCACAGTTTACTAGTAATGACATAAGTTTGAATGTCAGCCAACATGTGTTCTCCCTTTGAATTAGAACAAACAGAGATATTGTTTTCGAACTGGCTTTTAACTTAAGCTTGAAAATTGTTAAAAATTAGAGGACAAATCAGATTTATGCTTCAAGAAAGTATAACCAAGTATATCTGAAACGGATGGACAACATAAGCTCGACATAAGCCTACAATTCCCTCTAAATTACAGATATCGAGGTCCACACAACATGGCAGTGTAGTTCGTGATTACCCAATCTTTACTTTCCTCTCATCATTTTTTGTATATGAATTTGGTCATAGCACCAGACTGGAGTTTGATTTACAGAAATCGCCATAGCTGCAGCTTCTAAAACAACTTGATATAAGTATTAAAAGGGTACTTTGAGGGGAGTAGATCAATACACAGCATACCATGTATAGTTGGTGAACTTCAATGTAGCATTAGAGAGATTGGTCAGACTTCAGTCTATCCTGGAAACACAAGAACTATTTTCAGCACTAAGGATGTGTTTGATTGCTTGTCCAAGTTTGGACAGAACACATGTCCAGCATAGACAAAACACATCCTATCTAGGACAGAATATACTGTACTTGTGTAACGCCCCAAAATCCTGAACTTGTAAACTTTTTAGGAAAAATTTGTAGCTTTGCAATTAATCCTTTTTCAGAGTTTAAAATGATAGTTCAACGGAAAATAGTGTTTGAAAGAACAAGTCAATGGACCTTGGTCGCATTACAGGTGGACTTTCCTTTATACGATAGATTTGTATCTCTATACAATCATTGAAATCACATAGATTCAAAACAAGTTTTTTGATAATTAAAGTTTACACAAAAAAAAGAAATTCAAAAGAAATATTATACAAAATTACAAGATGTGCTCAGGAGCGAAACAACATAGAAAGAGTAGGATCTTGATATCACACGTCATCGCGCCATCACTTGCTGCATCAACTTAATCATTACCTATACCCCATAAAATGGGCCAGACTTATGAAAGCCTGATAAGTGCATAAACATAAAAAATCAGAATAAGACTAACATATGCGTTGTTAATTTCGCGATGTGCAGTTTCAAAATAAGTAAAATGATCATGGTAATCTCTTTTCGATAATTAACTGGCCTAAGGGTACACACATGATAAATGTAGAAACAACTGAGACTGTCCGAGGGTTTGTTATTCTATGTATTTTGATACCCCAGACAACTGGCTGAGTCTGCTCTTAAGGGCACGACCTATGATCGAGAGAGAATTTTTCAAAGGCTACTTGTTACAGGAAGATGCATCCGAACTTCTGCAGAAGTCATTGGGATCTACCACCTAGGATAATATTTGGTAGCCCAGTCCCCTAACTCCGATGATCGGGGATACTGAGTCATTGCTACTCGAAGAGCGTAGTTGTTAATAACTTGTCCATCGAAGTTTTTGTATCATCTTATCCTCTCTCTTGACGGAACCAAAAAGACGAATGAGTATGTCAAGTTTTATTTTAATTGACGACCCATTTTACATGCTCTGGTCTTTTAAACCAAATCGAGCATCTTGCCTGTGAAAGCGATCATCTCTATTTATGTGATTTTTTTTAATCATGGTGCATTGTCGCAGTACGATGTTACCATACACCTCCAGTCCAATCATCGTAATACTAACATGCCGTGCATGTCTGATAGTACCTCTACAATGAGAAGATATTGGTTTCTAAAAAAAAAAACCAGACATCATTTGAAAATTTTAATATCTCGTGCTTTAGGCCAGAAAATATCCGAGTCATTTTGGATACAGAAAAGGACCTGACATACGTACCACCAAAGGCTACGTAGTTGAGGCCTTTTTATTATGTTGGTTCGAGGAGAAAGCTCAGTTGCGAATATGCAAACACAAAACACTTGTTTTGCTTTTTGAGACAACGGACAATGCGAGCTTGAAATCTCGCATGTGAAATGTTTTAAAAATCGAGATTCGGCGAGGCTGCACAAATCTGCTTCTTTAAATACATACAAGCATAATCTAAAGTAGGCAGAAGTATGCAAAACTATGTACTTTATAAAATTATATATGTATATAGAATACATATATAGTAAAGTATAAGCGTGTGCACATTACAACGCGATGACAAAGTAAATGACATAAAGCAAGGCCCGATATGTGAAATCACACATCGAGATAAATAAATTGTGTAAGCGATGTCCGGTGTACGAAATCGTATATCAGGCTAAATAAATTGCGTAAGAGCCTGTGCACATTATAGCACAACGACAAAGTAAATGACATAAAGCAAGGCTCAATGTGTGAAACCACACATCGAGCTAGATAAATTACAGCAAGCTGAAGCCTATGCACATTAAAGCGTGATGACAAAGTAAATGATGTAATTTATAATAGACAAGAATATGCAAAACTGCATTCTTGAGTTATATATATATATATATATATATATATATATATATATATATATATATATATATATATATATATATATATATATAACGTAAATATAATACGTTTAAATTAGAAGTATTCCAACGTTGTTTTCGTATGCAACTTTTCCCTACTCTGACGATTCCGAGCGCAGGTTCTTAAAGGCTCATGCCTCGGTAAGCGTGTCTCGTCCATTGCGCCGACGTGGTGCGTTAAAAGATATTTTTATCATGAAATGATGTAAAAATGTTAATATCTTATATTAATAGAATATGCGATGATTGTGTCGCAGGGGTTGAACCCGAACCCAGTTCGAGTCCAAGACGGGTTTGGACTTGGTTGATTACTGAGGGCTTGATTCCTAACCGATTAGGGACCGAGCTAAACTCAGTTGGGCCTAAGGCAACAATCGTTGCTACTGCGCGTGAGGGCGACAACCTGAAGAGAAAAGAAAATAGGCGGGGGGAGCTGGGGGGCTAGGTTGCTCGTCTAAGCCGGAGCGAACCCAACCCGAGCCCCAGGGTGCACCTAACTTGGGGCACCCAAGCGTGGTTGGGATGGTGGGCTCGACTCAGTCGAGCCCAACCCAACCCACTCGATACCTTGGGCCAGTGGAGTGGGTGGGCTCGATAGGGTCGAGCCCTCCCCGTCCCTAACAGGGTTCGAGGAGCCAAGCGAAAACCGAGCACAACAACATCCCTATTGTCGCTGTTGCTGCTTGGGAAGGTGAAACAGAATCACTCCGCCCAGGTGGCACTGGACTCCTGACCGCACAAGTGATGTCAGAGGGGAGGGAGTGGGTTCCCTTCAGTCGCCAGAAAAAGAAAGGCATCAGTAGCCTCTGGCTGCTGCCGACCCTTTTTCCTCCAGAAATAAAACAAAGAGGGTGGCAAGCCAGAGCCACCACCACTAGTGTCTCTGGTTGGTTGGCAAAAACAGGGGAAAAAGAGGGGCGACATCCTAGTGGTGCCATTGCTCAGGAAGGATGGCGACATCGGGTTGGTGTCGCCATCACCAAAGAGAGAGAGAAAGGAAAGAGTGCGCGACACCCTCTCTCCTAGCGAGTCAACAAGGAAGAAAAGAGAGGAAGATGAGTGGCGGCTTCAACCGCCCCACTTGGTCGGCCACTCAATGGCCACAACAACATCCAACATCTGCTGCTGTCCTCTAAGAAAATAAAGGAAGAAGGAGAAGAGGGACTTACTTGCGAGCGTCCGGCGAGGTGTAGGGAGATGGGAGGAAGAGAGTCGGGGGTCCGACGAGGTGCAGGGAGACGGGAGAGAGTGACAGGAGGGGGGGGGGTCTGGTGAGAGAGAGAGAGACGGGAGGGCTCAGGTGTGTTTTCCGACAAGGGAGAGAGACGGGTCGGGAGTCAAGTTTTGTTAAAGAAAGACCCCCCCTCCCATTGGGGGTTTAAATGGACCACGGGGTGTGTGGGGGGGGGGGATGTCCACCTGGATCCAAAAACCGTTTTTTTTTTTGGAATCATATAGGATTTCACAACTTGTCCAACATTTTCTTCGACTAGACAAGGACATGTGTTCCTTGTGTCCCGTGTTTGATTTAAACAATGCGAACAATTTGGATACATATGTAAAATGGGTTGGATAGCTTCGTTTCAGATCGTACGACCCAAACTGCCCCATATATTTGAATAAGTTTGTACTTTTGATTGAATTTTATCCCTAGATATGGATCTCAAATTGGATCCAACTACCAAAAGATGTTTAAATTTTGGATAATTTGAGAAAAAATAGGAATTCATATTTTTGGATATACAACTATTTTAATGGGTATCATATTGGTTCCAACTATGAAACTAGGTAAAAAAAATATGGATTTTAGACCCGAATATAAATCTCGAAATGGATCCAAATACTAAAAAATGTTTAAAATTTGAGTAATTTGATAAAAAAAGGAAATTCATATTTTTTTGCATATACAACTGATTTAATGGGTATCATTAGGTGTGTCAATGGGTCGGGTTTGGTTCGGACCCAGGAAGGACCAAACCCAGATTTGATTTGAAATGATGGTACCGGGTCCAAACCCAGGTCTAATCATGTCTACCATATGAGAAACCATACCTAGATCCTACAAGCATTACATGAACCAAACCCGGACCATACTCGGTACAATAATATTTTTTACTTTTTTAAATTGAAAAATTACAGATCTTAGTCAGAACTCAGGTCGGACCCGGGTCTGGTATGAAATTTCACAAACCATACCCGACTCCATATATTAATCGGACCCTTTGAGCTTAACCCAAATTCTAATCGAACCTCTTTGTTAATCACCAAACCCTGACCCTATTAGGTTTTGGTAGGAGTTCGGTTCGGGTAAAGCCTGACCCATTGACACCCCTAGGTGTCATATTGGATCCAATTATGAAAAAATGTCAAAAAATTATGGATTTTAGTCTCAGATTTGGGTATTGGATCCAAATACCAAACAATTTTCAAAATTTGTGTGTTTTGGCAAAAAAAAAAGAAATTCATACTTTATGAATATACAAATGCAAAAACCACATAAAAAAATAGGAAATTCATTCATAAATTTATCTATTCATACATTGAGAATTTTTTTTATAATAAACTAAATTTATCTATTCATTCATAAATGAAATATGTTAAATTTAAAAATTATAATATAAATAAAAAAAAAATCAAAATAATTAAGAAAAAAGTTAAAAACAAAAAAAATTTCCAATCAAATGAGAAATTGGTCTTCATCATCTATTGTAGGATGAAATATGCATTTGAATACAACAACAACAACAACTACGCCTTCATCCCAAAACAATTGGGGTCGGCGATATGAACCAACAAAGAAAATCATTATGGGTCTTCCACATGAATCCTTCTCCTCCATTCATTTCTATCCAATGCCATGTCCTCGGTGAGGTTCAAAGCATTCATATCCTTTCTTATCACCTCCATCCATGTCTTCCTAGGCCTACCCCGACCTCTTTTAACTAATATATTTTCTCATTTCTCCATCCTTCTAACTGGAGCATCATTAGGCCTTCGTCGAATATGTCCAAACCACCGTAAACGATTCTCTCTCATCTTATTTTCAATGGGTGCAACGCCTACCTTCTTACATATCTCCTCGTTCCGAATCTTATCTTTTATTGTATTTCCACACATCCATCTCAGCATACGCATCTCAGCTACACTCATTTTTTGAATATGATGTCTCTTGGCAGCCCAACATTTCGTACTATATAGTAAAGCGGGCCTAATAGTCGTCCTATAAAACTTTCCCTTCAACCGCAATGGCATTCTACGATCGCACAACACTCCAGTTGCACTCTTCCATTTCATCCACCCAACCTTTATCCTATGATTTACATCTCCATCAATTTCTCCATACTTTTGAATGATAGATCCCAAATATTTGAAAGAATCATCCACCGGTATTTCATGCTCACCAAGTTTCACTACACTCCCATCACTACTTCGTTGCTTACTAAATCGACATTCCATGTATTCTGTCTTACTCTTACTCAACTTAAAACCTCTTGCTTCCAATATTTGTCTCCATAATTCTAACTTAGCATTAATCCCAGCTCTAGACTCATCAATCAAAACAATATCATCAGCAAACAACATACACCACGGCACATTTTCTTGAATTGATCTCGTAAGCTCATCCATCACTATAGCAAATAGGAAAGGGCTTAAAGCAGATCCTTGATGTAACCCGACCGTTATAGGAAAATTGGTTGTCACCCCTCCACAAGTGCGGACATTGGTTACTACTCCTTCATACATATCTTTAATTATACTAATGTACTTGAGAGAAACACCTTTCTTCATCCTTGTCCACCAGAGAACGTCCCTAGGTACTCTATCGTAAGCCTTCTCCAAATCAATAAAAACCATATGCAAATCTTTGTTCCTCTCTCTATTTCTCTCAATAAGTTGTCTAAGAAGATGTATAGCTTCCATAGTTGATCTTCCAGGCATAAAACCAAATTGATTCTCCGATATCATGACAACCTTCCTCAACCTAGACTCAATCACCCTCTCCCAAAGTTTCATAGTATGACTCATGAGTTTTATACCACGATAGTTTGTGCAATCTTGTATATCACCCTTATTCTTATATAGAGGCACCAAGGTACTCTTCCTCCACTCATTAGGCATTTTATTTGTCCGCCAAATCTTGTTAAAAAGATTTGTCAACCATTCTAAACCTTTCTCTCCCAAGCATTTCCAAGCCTCGATAGGTATACCATCTGGGCCAACTGCCCTTCTTGATTTCATTTTCTTCAAAGCCTCTGCAATTTCTTTCTTTTGAATCTTGCGCATGAAGTCACGATTCATGAAAAGAAATATGCATTTGAATAGAAATCAGAAATCGAAAATTAGAAATCAATCGTGTTAGGTCTTTTGGAGCCCTCGTCTTTTGCTAGATTAAGGTTTTTAAACCTTAATTTGGTCCTTTGATTGAGGGCTTCCAAAGCTCTAATCACATCTAATTGAGGGCTTCTACTCTTGGGTGAGAGTTTTCGGAAGAGAGAGAGGCATAGGGGTGTCTCTGAGGCAATCGTTGCAGTTGCTGCTGCTTCTTCTCATCACTGCCGTTTGGTGGTCACGAGCGTGGCAACGGTGAGAGTGTTGTGGTGGTGGTGCTGGAGAGGAGAGGGAGGCAGATGTTGGGGGGGCGGGGTATTTTTTTTAAAAGGTGTGTCCCCTGTCCTTGCCCACATCGTTCTGGGGGGGGCTGCATTTTTATTTTTGTCTTTTGGGACACGTGGATGCACAAAACTGTTGTCTGCGGCGTCCCATGCATCACACGGGACGTGCAGTCAAACATGCCCTAAAGAATTACAGGAGTGACATGAAGTATGTCGTACTCAATAAATCACGTGTACTTTTGAGAACCAAGCAAATACTTAAAAGTGAAAAGGAAGCCAACTATGTTTTAGTGCCATTATTATACCATCATCATGCCTTTAACCATTGATATGGATTGGTTGTGAGTTATCTGTATCTGTACACTAAACCTGTCGCATCCTCCACATCATGGTTGCGGGAATTTGCTTCGTTACAACTGTATCAATGCAGTTAATATGTCATAGAGAACAACATAAATAGCACTTACAACTAGTAGTTTTATTTTCTAACTAGTTCAATGATTTCACTCTTTCTACTAAAAACCACAAACTTTAGAAGCAAGGAGAAGTGGAGAACCATGCTTGGACACAGCTACATGGTGAAATGGCGAATTGTAAATGTAAAGTTTATTAAGGATTAGCGGAACTCCATTGTGAGAGATTAATGTTTAGAAGATAGTTCTACTGGCATTTTTGTTGATTAATGAAGATGCAAACACATAAACAGAAGATTGTATGCTTGAATGATTAATTTGTGTTGATAATGTTTCTGAGCCTAATTGATGATATTCTACCAGAAAGTATAATGAGTTGCTTATGCTTCTTAAAGAAATTGTTAATAAGATTTTATGAACATTCCTGAAAGCAAAGAAAACATCTTATGAGTAGGACATAGATGTGTTAAGGGTTCTAAGCATGATATTCCTCTTTGCCTTTGCCTTTACAGAATAAATATTTGATAGATCTGAGGTGCATTATCTAGTTATATGGGTTTTCCATGTTTATACATAGATGATTGTTATTTCACGTGAAAAATTTATTAAATTTCTATAATCACCAAGGATGAAATTTTACTTTTTCTTATGCGTTATACATTATTATTTTGGGCGACTGCTGGTAAATGTGTTCTGAGTTCCTTTCTTAGGTTCTTTCAAGAATTATCTTCTAAAGTTGAAACTGACAAGATTATTAAGATGGATTTGTTCAGTGTAGCTCATCAATCCCATCACTTCCATCAAGAATAAAACGTGTGTTCTACTTATCAAGTGAGGGCAATAATCTATTGCATGAGGTAAAATGAAGCATTTTTAAACCTTATTGTTATGACTGGTTAGATCTTTAGTTTTTTTGACATGGTCTTTTTTCATGGAATTGAAACAAAGAAAACTATACCTGAAAAATGTAATGCAAAATCTTGGTTTGCTGTCTTAAGGTTATTCACATAATGTCATTGTAAATTATGTTTATATATGTTCATCCTGGATACATATGTCATCATATTCACATGCTATTTTTGACCAAGGCTTCTACTTTAAGATCCACTCTTATATGACACTCTGTATCATAAAAGCTTTAAAGGTGTTATTTCCCAGGTTACTGAGTCATGTCTGACAAAGTAATGAAATAAAGTGTTGGCTATCCGTATGTGGTTATGTTTAGAGAACAGTTGTCTGGAACTGGAAAAGTTAGGTTTTCATCATTCACCTCATTGAACATGAAAAAGTGAATCCTTCTATATGATAGACATAGTTGCTTGACTTTGGTCCTTTTTTCTGAAGTTTCGGTGCAAGACAATATGGTGGCAATTCCTATGTTTGCTGTTGTCACATTATCTTGATTTTTGAGACATTAGTGTTTCTTCATGTGCTGTACCTTCTTGAACTGGAGGGCTTCAATTTTTTTTTGCCTTATCAATATGAGAACCTAGATTGTCAGTAATGACCTGGATTTAGTTGATTCTGTTTCCTCCCTGATCTTTTTGCATCTTGTAAAACCAGTAATGGATTCTAAGACTAATTAGGTATTTTATTCAGACTTATGTCAGAGATTTTCAAGATACATGAACAGGATCTAATGTGAGAAATAACTAGGTTTTCTGCAACTTGTCATTGGACCCAGAACAAGAAGTTCCCTTATTTATTGTTTTGGAGTCTCCAATATCATCCTCTACAAATCATCCGCATTCCATTCTAGATAAATGCAACTTCCACTCTTACAGTATTCAGCAAATCATCTTGATAAATAAGTTCATTCAACATTTCTGCTGTGTTTAGTATAGTTCTTGTAATAACCTGGATTTTTTTTGGATCCGGACCTGGACCCGACCCGGACCCAACCTGAGGCACCGCCTCTCGTGCCTTTATGAGAGAGCGAGGCAAAGGGGGGAGGTTTCTCGAAACCTCCTTCCCCTCTGCCCTTTCACCGTCTCTCTCACCCTCTCTTACTTTCTCGACTCTCTCTCCCTCACCGACTCTCTCTCGTCCCTCTCTGCACTCTCTCCCCACCCACTTCCTCTGCATTGCCGAGCACTGCCATCGATGTAACGCCCCAAAAATCCAAGACTTGTAACTTTTAGAATAGTTTAGAAAGCTTTGAAATCATACAATTATCAATCTAAATAGTACTTCAGCGGAAAATGATATTTTTTAAATAAGTCGATGGACCTTGAGCGCATTATAGCATAAACTTTCCTTTACCGAATTCCGCACAACTATTGAAATCGAATGGTTTTAAAATGCAATTTCAATGATGGAGAATTTGTTTGTTGAAACCAAGAAGAAGTTTACTAAAACAGTTTTAGTAACTCAAGGTTTAATAAGAAGAGAAATTTTGAAATACACTTTATACCAAATTTACCAACATGTCCTCAGGAGCGAGACGTCAGGGAAAGAGCATCTTGATCTCATCACGCCATCGTGTCATCGCAAGCTGTATCACCTGTACACCACCTGCCCATCAATGGGTCAGTTTCACGAAAAACTGGTAGGTGCACAAGAGAATCAATATAGAACTGAAATAAGCAATTAAAACAAATTATGAGTTATATTTGGCAGGTGCAATAGACTATGCAAATGAGTAAGCATTTCTAACATGAATATTTGAATATGCAAACAAATAAAGGTTTACAAAATTTTACGGCAAGTAACTACCTCACTCATAAGGTGCAAGAAATTACACGACAAACAGTCTATAAGTTGCACTCGGTAAGCAGTCATACAACAATAGTTATACTAACCAGAAGCTGTAAGCAACTAATAAGACAGGCAACTCCATTAGTCTTAGTTATAAACAATTCGTAGGTCATGAGTTGCAAGCAGCCGCATTATTCTTAAGATTTCAACCAGTTTGTAGATTTCGAGTTGTAAGCAATCACATTGACAAGCCAGAATAGTTTGACCAAGTAGTAAAGCATGTCACAAGTGTCATATTGCAACTAGCATAATGCTATTATCATAAGTATTTAACTAGCACGAGCAATCGGTTATTACAAACAAGGAACTAATGTAACGCTACAACCAGCGTGCATATTTCAGTAATGTGAATAGTTTATCTTATGTTTCGATATTAGCTGGCCAGGCGGGTACGCGCAAGGCACGAAACATAGAAACAGTCGAGACTAGTCCAGGGGTTTATTATGCTATGTGTTTTAGATAACCCGGATGACTGACTGAGTCCGCTCCTAAGGGGATGGCCAGTGACCAAGAGAGTAAATCCCCAAAGGCATAGGTGGTTTGTGGATGCATCCAACAGTAAGCTACCATTTGTAGCCCATTTCCCCTAACTCCGATGACTGGGGAATCCGAGTCTTTTGCCCGTAACTGCCATTAAAGGACCTGTTCATCAAAGTTTTGTACCATCCGTCCTCTCTCTTGACGAACCATGTCGAACGAGCACGACGGGGGTTTCTTAACCGCCGCCCCGTTCTACATGCTTTGGTCTTTCGACCCACTCGAGCATCTTGCCTGTGAAGGCGAAACCATCACCATTATGTGTGTTATACGCGCCATTGCACGTTCGAGGTAAACATAGACCCCTCATCTTACTCATCGTAATACACAACGTACATGTTCAAAAGTACAATCACGATGAGAGGGGGATGGATTTCTCATATGAAATCCCCAACACATCTGCTTTGTAAAAGTACACAGTATAATCATTAAATTTCATATTTGTCATGCTCTAGTCCTTTAGACCATTGTTTTAAAACTCGCCGAGTCAACTCGTTGACTCGGCTCGGCTCGGCCCTCCAGCGAGTCAACCCGGCAAGGCAAACTCGGTTTGCCAAAACTCGGGCTTGACTCGGCCTGACTCGGCTTGACTCGGCTTGACTCTGCCTGACTCGGGCGAGTTTTGGGATGTTTGAAATTTGTTTTTTGAGTTTCAAATTACAGTTTCGAAATATATAAGTACATATATTTTAACAAGGGTTACCCCCAGATTTTGTATAAAAAAGAAAATAAAAATCATTTAAAGATAAAAAAACATTTAAATCCATAGAATAAAATCGCCATGTTGTTCAAACTACTGTTCACCCTCTGTTATCAACTTATTCTAGCAAAATATTTTAAAGAAATGATTCTCACTATATATGGAGGGTCAACTGTGCCTATGGGAAGTCACATTTAGGTTTCATCATCCATTTGTTATGTGAACAAGCATTGTACATATTCAAATATTAGTAGTCTTTTTATAGTTGTGCCATTAATATATTTCCTGCATAGTTTTATACATGAGAAAATTGCTTATTTATGTTGATATTGGGCATTCTGTAAACTTTCAATATGCACATATATCCCTATTTTACATTTATGGATTTGTTAGAGGGGGAATTAAAACTTTTAAAACAAGCTAGCATATATGATTGGCCATTTTAGGAACCTTAGGTAGTAGCAGACTAAACTCATGGTGACCAAATCCTCTAATTCAAGTCATGAATTAGTAAAAGTGCTTGTATAGATATCAAATTCAATTATTCAAGCAAACCTCTATAGCTCTTTACAGTTGTTTTTATATTCTTACAAACATTTGGTGACTATGTTTACTCAAAAACATGGTTTCAGACAAATTATATATTGTTTTTCTTTTAAAATCAAAAGTTAACAAAACCCGGTCCGAGTCACCGAGTTGACCCGCCGAGTCACGAGTCAATAAAGAACGAGTCGAGTTCCGAGTCACGGGTTTTAAAACCTTGCTTTAGACCCTCACGAGCCTCTTGCCTGTTAGGCGATCATCAACATTACATGATTGCAATAAGGTGCCAAAACACGTTTCAAGGTTACCATATACCTCTCAACCGATCATCGTAACATCAACGTGACGTACCTGTCCAAAGGTACGGCCATACCTATTAAAAGGTACAACTACGATAAACGGGGGAAATCGTTTCTCAAAAGAAACCCCAACATTTATCCTTTATAAGAGAAGTGATACAATAATTACTCTGTTTCATAAGATCAAGTCTTTTAATTTATATTAACACAATGACATGTTGTACGATATGAGATTTGCCTCGAATCACTCTTTTGAAGTGACGATACACATTGCATGCAGGAGATTGTTGCGGGTCTAGCTTCCGTTCTCCAAAGACACGGCAATTTGAGGGACTTGCTTGATATATATTGAAACTCCCAAAACCTTCGAGCTTGCTTTGCAAGGTTGCACCCTTGATAAGTTGTGACCCTTTTTAGAGTTTCTGAATCATATTAAAATATCACATTATAGTTGTAAAACATTTTATTCGAAAGTATTGTCTTGAACAAAACTTAGTTGCACTTTCGCAACCTGCAACACTTCCAATTTTCGCTTTTGCAAAACGGTGCATCTAAAAACTGGATTCGCATAAGGAATCCTTTTAAAAGGAACTGTTGTGCACAAGCGCAACTCGCATCCTTCAAAAATTAGCAAGAACATGATATATAGAAGGCTGCATCGACTTGTATACCATAACTGCGAGCATGAGAACATTATAGCGTGATAGCAAAGTACTAAGCAATACTCGACATGCAAAATCGCACATTGAGCGAAAGAAGTATAAGCAAAACGCACGAGGTACAAATTTGTACATCGATTGAATATCTAAACAAGCAAGTAATTATGCAAACAAGGCATGAGGTACGAAACCATACATCAGTCACATATCTAAGCAAGCAAGTAAATGTGCAAATAAGGAACACAGTACGAATCCATATCTCAACCAATAAGCGTGCAAACAAGTAAATACGCAAGACAAATAAGTACATGAAGGAAATAAAGTATGACTAGGCATATATAGCATGACTGTTTTAATTATTTCAACTTAATTCAGTTCATATACTGCCCTTTTGCGCAACTTTCCCCTACCTTGAGGTTTTCAGGGTTGCACGCATCATTGAACATAGTAATGTACATCTCGGGCTGCGGGATGCGAGGGTGCTCCATTGTGCAAATCTGTGAAGAACAAATAAATAGCAACTCGAATAAGAAAAAGAAGGGGCTTGGTGGACTCAGTTGTGATCCTGATCCAACCCGACATTAAACAAGGGATGTCGGTCCGCTAGGGCACTTGGCGGTGACAGAAGGTGGTAGGGGCCCTACCCTCCACCCATCTTCTGACATCGCAGACAGGGGCCAAGGGCTAGGTTGTTGCCTGCCAGAAGGCAGAAAACTGCAGAGCTTAGATCCTGCGAATAGTTGGAAGTCATAGGAGGTAGTAAGGGTTCAACCCCTATCGACCCACCGAAAGGACTCAGTCGGCAGGGACTCAGCCCCTGTCGATCCGCCAGAGAGCGCGTGCCAGGGGCAAAGCCCAGTGCCGAAAGGGGGTGCATGGCAGGAGTCGAGGCCCCTGCTCGCTAGAAACATCAAACGACAGGGGCCGAGGCCCCTGCCTGCCGAAATAAGACGCACGGCATGGGCCGAGGCCCATGCCTGATAAAAAACCCTCAAATGGCAGGGATCGAGGCTCCTGCCTATCGGAATAATCGCACGACAGGGGCCTTGGCCCCTGCTTGACGGGACACATCATCCCTATGAAATTAAGCGACAGAAATTATGTAACATGAGCTTCAATCATGAAGCACCATACATGGGGGTAAAGGCTTATAGGGGATTGTGGATGGTTCCGATTCGAAACCTAAACTATCCCTTACTAAGAAAGAGGGAGATAAAGAGGTCCCATTATTAGAAGAGGAGAAAATCAAGGCTCTAGCCTCCTATGAAAAAAAATCAAGGATCACGCCACTCCAAGCTTGACCTAGGAGCAAAGGTCAATTTTCACGTACATTTTAAAGCTCGGTTCGAAAAACGAGAGAAGCCATCCATAGCCGCCCATTTCTGAAGTTTCAAAACAGCAAAAGAGCACAAGGTGAGCTCCCATTTGAGTTGATTCTATTGTAATAATGCTCTTGTTTCAATTTACATACTGAATCCCATGGATTTTTCCTTTTAAAGAAGGGGTTCGTCCGGATGATGGATCAAACCATTCCCGTAAAATGACATATATTAAGTAGCTTCCTTGATGATTTTTCAGCATTCATGCATTAATTAGATTTAATTCATATTTTATTTCGTTAATTTAGCATATTTTAGAAATTAATTAGGTTGCATTTAGTGTTTATTTCAATTTTGTTTCATTTCAGTTGTTCTTTGTTTTTAGCAGTGAGTCCACACGTTATTTTATATATATATTTTTTAAAAATGACAAAAAAATTATATTATGTGTGAATAGCTGTCCCTGATAATCTGCAAAAAAATTGGAATCGTTTGAGTTCATTTGCTTTGTTCAAAATTCAAAATGCCAAGTCGAGTTTTAAAACCTGGAAAACATTGATGATGTTGGATCTCAACTTGTAAAATCGAGATCTCCCTCATGGGAGATCTGATTCCTGATCCAAAAATTGCCCTGAACTCAAAATTGAGTTTAGTATTTAATCTGATTTTATCCGATTTTTCTAAATTTTTTGCTACCTGACAAAAATCCGAGAGCTCGGGACATATGTCAGAGCCCAATTTGAGCCTCTAAGACTCAGGATCGATTTGAGTCAACTGGTTCTCTCTGAATATAGCTCCAAATCCAAATCTGTAAAAAGAGAACTTCATGTTATAAATGTCCTCTGTTTGATTATGAAATTTTGTAATTTTTAGAACAATGCCCTTGCCTATGCTTCCTTCACGTCAGGACGACGGAAGCGCCTCTGACCTTTTATTTTTGGTGTTAGCTTGCTAAGATCGTCACTTTTGCAGCTCGTACGACGGATCCCGCTCGCGCTCCGCGGCCCGAGCCGTCAATCGTTTACACTCGCAGACGCCAACAAACTTGCAACTCCCCACGGTAGGGGAAGATTGCACGAAGGATTTGGACAATTGAATTAAGTTCAATTAACTAAAAAAGACAATTAAATATATATATATACAAATATATATTTATACGAGTGCACATTTAACTCATGGACGCGGTTTTGCGATCCTTGTCCTTTACTTTCTGTCAAGTCTTTACCTTGCCGTCGCGCTTTGCGCCCATGCTCTTGCTTTTGTAAATGTTTTGTTACTGCCTTGCTATTGCAGGTGACGCTCAGGTTTTCGCTCATTGCACGTGCTATAAAGGCATCCTCGTGGAGGATGCAAAAGCATTTACCACTCTCTCTCTCTTACGAGAAGAGTTGAGTTGAGAGCTTGGCGATACATCCTCGTCTAAGGAGAGGGATACCTCGCAAGGATCCTGGCTCTTTGAGTACGCAGTCCTATAAAGTAGACTTGAGATTTTAGGGAGTTGCGCAAAAGCATCAAAGACTGCTCAAATCGAAGTATTTGGAAGAACGTGTTTGGCTGGTTCTGTTCGTCTATTCGGCATATCTCAGGTAACCCTGAATTGGGGCTTGAGCGAACTTCTTAGCGGGGCTTCTGTTGAGAAACCCGTATCCCGTCTATCGAGGCCGGTATCGAGTCATGCGAGACATGTAGATACCCCGATAGCAGATGAGATTCGAGAAAATCACATGCCAGATGTTGGCACAAGCAGTTGGTTGTTTCAAAAGATAAAGAATGTCAAAAGTAAGTTTGAGAAACATTACATCTTTGTGAAACATTTATGTTGAGGTTTCTATTGAAGAACTACACCCCCTTTCATCCTAGAGTACTTGTAGTCGTGCACTACACGCTAGTACGATGATCGGATCAGACGATTGTGCGACCTCGAATAGTGCTAAATGCACAATGCTGTAATCACATCAATGGTGTCTGATCGCCTTCACAGGCTAGATGCTCGAGTGGTTGAAAGACCACAATATAGAATGGGTCGTTAGTTAAGCAACACCTAACGCACCCATTCGCTTCTTGTTGTCTGTCAGGGGAGAGGACATAGCGGTACAAAACTCCAATGGACAGGTTGTTTAACAACTACCCCACGGGCAAAGATCTGGCCTCCCCAGTCATTGGAGCTAGGGGAAAGGGGCTACAAAAGTTAGCTCAACACTTCTGCAGAAGTTGGATGCATCCATGACACTGCTTACCTGCCTTTGGGGAATCCTCTCTCGGCTAAAGCCGTCCTCTTAGGAGCAGACTCAACTAGCTATTCGGGTTATTGAAAATACATAGAATAACTGACGCCCGAACTAGTCTCAGTTGTTTCTACGTTTTGCCTGTGCGTACCCGTACACCAGTTATATCGAAACATAAGTCTGTTTACACTGGTTGATGAGTCATAAGACTTTCGTGTGTTTTGGATACGTATTTTTGTCAAATAAAAGCTTATCGATGAAATTACGTATGACTTTGTGTGTCCCCGAGATTCTTATGATTATTATGCTTATGTTAGCATATAGGTGGATGACATGTTACACCGACAAATGATTAGTTTAGACTATTTAGGTGAATAACACATCACACCTACATAGTTATATTGCAGAGAATTGCGTTATGATTGCCTAAGTGAATATAGCATACCTGTATAGCATGATTGATAAGTATCGTGAATATTTGATTAAAATGTCTTGAAGAGATGGGCGTGAGTTACATGTTAGAAAGGTCGAATGCGATGTGCTTTGAGATAAGAATTGTGAATGCATATGATGATGCAATGATCTGAATTGTCTTACATGCATATATAACTTGAATCCTGTGAATTTAGTGAACTACGTAGGAGTTACATATGTTGATGTTTAGTCGATTCATATTATGTAATCTGCGTGTTCTTATGTGTATAAAACTCATGCTTTGTTTATGCATGCTTTGAGATCCTATTTGAGGAATGCAATGTTCCTGGTGGCAATGATACGATGCGTAGTATTATATGCTTCTGTGTGATGTGATTGATATGCCACGTGATAAGAAATGTTGAAAGTATGCGATAAATGTTCATGGTTCATAGAACCTTATTGGAGGAATGTATGATCTTGTGATTTTGTTTTACCATGTGAAGTGATTCGATGCATATTGCTGGTATACATGCTTGTGCCCAGATTGATGGCTACTGACCCCAAGAGTGGTCAATTGTATTGATGCATGTATCACTGAGTATGATATCTGTTGAGGACCTGATCTCTAAAGGATTATCTGCGAGGGCGTGTATGATCAAGACCAGGTAACCGACTAGAGTGGTAGATTCTCTGTGAGGATGTAAACTGTCCATGAATGGGTAGTCGCAAAGACGGTGAACTCCTTTGAGGAAGTGTATGGTCCAAGACAAGGTATACCATCTAGGGCGGTAATTCCTTGTGAGATTGTACATTTCCCAGACCAGGTGATCCGACGTGGATCTTGTTAATTATAATAGTGGCTATCGACCCCGAGAGCGGTCATTTGTGTTGATCCGTGTATCACAATAATTTTCATTGCATATGACATTTATTGAGGACTGAGTTCTCAAAGGATTCTTTGTGAGGGTATGTATGTCCAAGATCTGGCAATCCGGCTAGAGTGGTAGAATCTCTGTGAGGAGGTACACTGTCCAAAAGCGGGTAGCCGCAAAGACGGTGAACTCCTGTGAGAAAGTATATTGTCCAAGACCAGGTATACCATCTAGGGAGGTAATTCCTTATGAGGTCGTACATTTTCCCAGACCTAGCGATCCGACGTGGAACTTGTAATTTTAATTACCATAAAAAGTTATGGTGAGCTTCTGTTTTAGCATGATTACATGCTGAACCCTGATGTGAGAATCAAATCTTTATTGATTTTAGATAATGTTTTGTGCCTTTTATAGAAGGGTGGGTTTTTCTGAGAACGTATGACGCCTTAAGTGAGTCATAACAGGTGACAGTTGGCCGCATAAGGCCTTGAGAGATGAGAATAAGTTAAAGTTGTTCAGGACAAAGAGTTTGTTAGAAATTGTGAGAGCGACAACCGACGCCCTGATAATGGTGTAGAGACCCGTTCAAGGAACGAGAACAAGCTTGTTGCGTGGTAGTTCACAACTTACGATCAAATGAATCGTCATGCTGCGTTTAACAGTTACACTACTTATTTTGAACTGCTTACCTGCTTTGTACTGCTTACTGGTTTAACTGCTGATCTACTATAAACGGCTTAGCATGCTGAATTAAATGTACTTAATTCAGTTTTCTGTAGTCTCTCTTATACACTTACTAGTTTTTCGCGAAACGAACCCATTCTATGGGTACAATTCTATGGGTACAGGTGATGATTAGGTACACCACGGGCGATGACGCGATGGCAAGATGGCTTCAAGATTTCCTCTTTCTGCTCTTAGCTCGCGTCCTGGACTTTTTTGGGGGTTTGTAATAGATTTTCCTTTGGATATCCGAATTTATACTTTTTGGTTCTTTTAGCTAACTTGCCCAAAGTTGTCAGCTTGCCTTTCTAAATTCAACAAAAGAATAGTCTTCCGCTGATTTTATAAGTAAACTCTAAAAAGAAAGAGATTTTCTTCTAGTCTCTTGCCTGTTTTCGAAAAGGTTCGCAAGTTGAAATTTTGGGGCATGACAATTCTCGAACTAAAGAACAATCTTCTCCTCCATACACTGTGGCCTGTAGCCTATAACCTGTGCTGACAGGCAGAAAGAAGACTTATAATCTCTTCTCTACTTTATCCAGACTTCCCCAATTCGACTTTAGACAAAAATGTTATATTCTAGACTTATGATTTTGTTTGAGATGTGTTTCACCACTTTATCATGCACAAACCAATAGATACGATATCCAGTTCAAATGTTGCAGAATAATGTTATAAGATGTTTTCCAACATATTCTCACGTAATGTTTAGTAGAATAACTACCACATCTGATTTTGAAACTAATGCCGATATTGTATCTGCTTGTAAGAGGAACAGAAATGGTGGCTTTGATAAAAGGACCAAACAATTAATTATACTCGATCAGGCCATCAACTATCCAGGAAACTGTCTTTTTTCCTGACACGTTCATAAGTGGAAGTATATTCACCCTTTTAACAATGTTTTGAAGTTTAGGCTAAGCAGGTAAAGTACTCTTTGATGATAAGTTTCGAGTTACTGGTTCATAGCCACTCATATAGCCTTCCACATCTTGTGTTCAAAGAAATTTAGGCTTTGTTTTTGGCATGCAGAAATTAAAAGATCAGGATGGTTTTGTAAAAGTAACAGCAATGGCTGCCTTTATTATGGGACAACAAAAGATTATCTGTGCATAACATCAAAGAATTTTTTTTTTCATTTTCTTTATTATTTTTTCTTTTTTGGTCGTCAATTGACTTAAAATTTTAGATCAGAGTTGCTAGTCAAATCATGAAAACTATTCCCTTATTTTTGGTTCACTAAACAATGGCCCATCAAAATTGTGCCTTTGCATTTCTTGAACTTAAATTCCATATGATCTAGAAGTGCTTGCTGGGAATCATCCTTGGATTAGTCATTGAAACTACAGGGAATTGCATGAACCATGGACTGTGGTTTGTTCTAATTGTTGGGACAAAAAAAGCCAAGGAAAACCTTTTTCTTTTGAAGAAACTAAACATCAACTTGCACATATAGTATGTGGCTAAAATACCACGAACTTGGTGCCAGCAAAATTTTGGAAGAAAATAATGATTTCTTGATGCAGCTTATGTTTGAAAATGCAGTTCTTGGCAGGGGCTGTTGCTGCATCTAAATTTATGGAGGTTCTCTCCCCCAAATTTCCTCCTTTATAGGACCGTGCTTGGTCCAATGATTTGAGCTGGCTTGGCCCGCCGGGCTGGTCAAAGCTTGACTGGTCTGTGGTCCATCTATAGCCTGGTCATGCCCACCCAAAGACCCAGGCAACCATTCAATTGTCTCTGATAGCTTGCATGCCACGGACAGCCTGGCTTGTCTGGTCTGTTTATTGGCCACTGATCCATCCTGACTTTTTGATCAGTCCAGGCCTCAGACTATCCAACTGCCCAGCCTGTTGCTTACCCTTGTTTATGTTAATACCAAAAGTAACCCTGACTTACCCTGAGATTTTGTACAATTGACAATGCCTGATGTTGGAGACTTGATTTTTTATTCTATCATGATCTCTGCAAAATACTCGATTTGGAAGTAGTGACTTGCTTTTCAAATTACTACACAATGCCATTTACATTGCAGTCACATATGACAAATGAACTGTCATTTTCTGTACCATCATATGGATGATGATAATCTTACTTTTTATACAATTCAATTATGATTATAAATATCTGTAGTTTTTAAGAAAATATGTTTGCTTCACCAAATTTATTCTTTCCAAGATGTATCCTTGAGATCTGCTCATGCAGTTTGGCTGTTCTAATTTCTTTCTCTTATCAGTTCATATCTTATAACCACAAGTTGCAGTGTGGACTTAATCTTAAGCATGTTTTCATTGTTGTAAAGGTCTTTCCTCATGCCAATCCTACAGTTCTGGAGCAGTTAAGGAAAGCGAACTGTATAATCTATGCTATGGGCTCTCTTTTTACTTCAATCTGCCCATCATTGGTAATTCTTGAAGCTCTATTATATTACAGATTTTTATTACATGGATGAACAAATTCTAGTTTCTGCAACTCTTTCTCAGATTCTTTAAGTTTCATAATTGTTTTGGTTATCAATTCTAAAATTGATTATGGTTGTCAATCACTTTGTGCGTCAAACTCTATCAGTCTATCATGATTTAGATCACTTGTTGATTCAGTGCAGGTCAGCAAAAAATGTAGCAGTTACATACATCCAAGCCCGATAATTTAGACCAATAAAAATAACTCTTGCGTATCATAATTGTGTACCGACTAATCTGAGGATCACATGGAAGGTTGCTAATGTCTCTATTTATTGATCTACATGGCGAATACATAAAATCCCATAATCATTGTATCCAATCACTGTGATTAGTTGACATTCTTAATGTTTATTAGCTTGGTTAGTGCTTCTAGAGGGACGCAATTTCATAGTCATTTGGTCTGAGTGGGACAGAAGGGGTTTGAGGGGCTAAGGATGAGAAGAGAAGAGGGGACATAAAGCAAAGAAGAAGAAGCTTTAGGAAAGACGTTTGGGCCTTGAGATTAGAAATAAGAAGTCATCATAGTTATCCCCTTTTTTAACTTCTTTTAAATTAAATGACACTATCGATGTGCTTGGTGTGCTTGTGAAACATTGGATTCAAAGCAATGTGTATGACTGCCTTTTGCCACAATAAACAATAATTGGCAGTGATACTGCAACATCCAAATAATTCATTATTGACTTATGAACATTCCTACATGTCTCTGGTGACATTGCTTTATACTCTTCTTCAATGCTAGACCTAGAGATCATGTCATGCTTTTTACTTTTCAAGATACTAATTTCTACCAACCAGTGCCCAATAACTCAATCTGTGCCCATAAACACTCTTATATTACAAGGTTTGTAATTCAAGAAAAGGACTCTTTTTCAGATTTGCCTTTAGGTATTTAAAACTGTAAACACAACTCATGTGTAGAGATTGTTTGGAGCGTGCATATTGGCTCAATACACTTAAGTCATAGGTCATTTTCGGTCTCATGATGATGAGATCAATGAGATTCACAGCTAGTCTTTGCTACCTTCCCTTATCTTTGAGAGGTTCACCTCTTTGACAGTTGTAATTTTGCTTGGTAGGTGTATCATTGGTGTTTATCCTAACATTTGTATTCTCTGTTATAAGAGGTGTATTACATATTTTTCCTGTGATATCATAATAGAGATCTGGACATCTCAATCCCAAGAAGCACTTTTAGCAACACTGCATCTTTTATGTCAAGTAGCCTTGCAATTCCTTCCATGTTATCCCCCATCATTACTGTCATCAATGTAGACAACAAGAATGGAAATGCCTTTTCCTTTTTGCAGAAGAAGTGCACATGAAATGTAGTCCTTTGTAAGCTAAATTCTATGATGGTTCTACTGAATCTCTCAAAGTGGCTGTTTTAACCCATAAATGGCCTTTTTAGTTTGCATATCACATTATTTAGACTTTTTAGTTCGCATATTACTTTCTTTTTCTTGTTTGCTCAAGTCCAAGATAGAGTTCCGTATCTATTTTCCCTTGAACATCTCCATGAAGGAAGGTTCTGCATATCAAATTGGTATAGTGGCCAACCTTTGGTTGCAGCAATTGCAAAAAAACCCAAGTAGATATCAAATTGACAATTAGTGCAAGTGTTTCTTGATAACCTGTTCCATAAGTTTGTTTGTATCCTTTTGCAACCGATTTGATTTTATATCTTTTAATCAATCTGTTAGTCATAAACCCGCTTACATTCCACCACCTTTTTGCGCAACAGCAAGATTAATCCCATATTTTTATAATGGCAGGCTTAGAAGTAGGAAAAAAATGAGAATTTTTTTAATGTTATGTGAAAAGAAGATATGTTATCATGCTATTCCAAATGATTTCACAACTTTATATGATTTTCCCAGCCATATATAGGAAATATTTCTTCATGAAAGGATGTGGAGATATTTTCCTATGATATTAGTTTACACTTGTGTGGTCTTTCCAACTATATATCCCATGCTTTTCATATGGAAAATATTAGTGGGAAAGCTAAGTTTGCTATGAAATTTTTTGGCCACATTCAAATGTGGTCTTAATGCTTGTATTTTATTGAGAGTAGCATCTCTCCTTCATGAACTTTCGTGGCCTCTTCCATATTCTCGGAAACAGCGATAGTCACAGTTGGTTACTAAAAACATTGAATAATAATTCAAACGTAGAAAAAGCTACACAAAGCATGAGCAATGCAAAATCTTTTACCATTTTGATTGTCCATTGAGAAGTTAAGATCATTGGATTTATTTGATATGCTCAGAGGTTTGTCCTTTGGTATATGATTTAGTCCCCTTGAATTCAATAGTTCTTTAGGTGAGAATGGGTAGAATGAAAATATTTCGTTCCCCTTGGAATGTCTTAGTAACTACCAGCCTAGCCTGCTTGGGATCATTGCCTTGTGTAATGGGTCTTCCACAAATATCCAAGGGAAACTTTGGGAGACCAGGGGTAGGAATGATCTCCACAAATTTTATCCCTCAATCTTACTAATGGTAACAAATAGCCTCCTCAAAAAGTAGCTATATCAATAGAAACTATACCTCCTTTTCTACACAAGATCATAATCTATATCTGTTTTAAAGATCTCTTACTTCAGGATCTATCTTGTCTTGTACATACTTGTTATGTGACGATACACCAAAAAACACTAGGAGTAATATGAAAGACGGGGTTGCCTTTGGCTTCAATATATGAAGAGGAGGTTTTCCTCCAAGAACATTCTGAGCAAATATCACTTCAGGCTCCTTTTCTAGTTACCCTGAAAAGGTGTTAATTCTTCCTTTCCACAACCCATTTTGCTGAAATATATTGACACAAGGTTTAAGATTCACTACATGTTCTTGAAGAGACTCCTGCTACACATTCTCCCCCATTATCAACTCTGAAAACTTTCAAGGAGGCATGATATTTGATTTTTAATAATCTTGTGATAAATAAGAAACAAAAGACCCACTTCATCTGTAGTTTTAATAAGCAAACAATTGTCATTCTTAGGAAGTCATTGATAAATGATCCAAAGTGTTTAAAACAAACAATGGATACAATCCATTCTAGATCCCATGCTTAAAAAAATAAGTTTTAAGAGGTATATATAGAACTTTTAGAATTGCTCACTAGAAAAGAGATTGTACATTGTTTATCTTTTTCACGTGTCACATTGTATCGTTTGGTATTCTTGGTTTGGATGCAAAATACTCACTTTTTGGTGGAAGTAGATACCTATTTTCAAAATTTAAGCTCAATAAAAATCATGCGCTCTTGAACATGAATACTTGAGGTTTGCAAGCTCTTTCCTTATTTCCACACTATGCACTCAAAATTTTTTCCTGTCTTGAAGTCTTGAATCACAGAATGAGATGGGCAGAAGGTACCAAAGCAATTGAAGTATTATGAGAGAACTCCCATATAGAAAATTATACAAGAAAGTTAGGTGCATAAAGATCTGAAAGCGATGGAAAGGGTGATGTGTTGATGGAGTTCGTTCTAAGAATAAAAGATGGTTGATATCAGCCAATTTATATTACTATTTACTGGTGATGTTGAAAACTGTAATTACTTAGTAAGGACTTCATACCCTATGGTCATTAGCAACTCTGGAGCCTATGACCCAAGAAATGCTCACCATGGTGAGTTCATAGGGGCTTAGGTTTTCTTATACCTTCCTAAGCTCCTTATAGTGCTCAAATACAATCCTCCTCCCTGATAGCTGATCCTGCACACCACAATCAATAGGAGAAAATGTAACACTAATACATTATAATTGAGCTTAGTTATTTGATCAACAGAAATAAAGTTCATGGTTAAAGAAGGAACATGATAAACTTGTGAGATATTAAGCTTATTCATAGGAAAAGAGGTAGAAGACATCATACTAACTTTAGAAATTGACATAAAGGATCAATTTGCTTTGCAAAAAATGCCACTACAGGGATGACAATAGGTTTTAATAGACTCATGAGCTGTCATATGACAGGATGCCCTTAAATCTATTAACCACCCATGGGGACTGTTAAAATGTAAACAACACATATATAATAATAATAATATTATAATATTATTATTATATATTTTTGTATTTATACTTTTAATTTTTTTTGTAATTTTTCTTTTTGTTTTTGGTATCTAGTTCTATTAGTACTAGATACATCTAGTTTGGTCAAGTTTCAGTTGGAACTTGACCAACTTTCTAGCTGTTGGAACTAGTCCAACGGCTAGAATTCTAGCTGTTGGAAGTTCCAACAGCTAGAAAGGGAGAGCTCCTTATGAGCTCTCCTTAATACTCTTGTATAAATAGGGGTGCATCCCCTTGTGTAAATTATTCCTCTAAATGCTTTTTAAGCATTTTGCGCTCATAAATAAAGTGTTATTTATTTTTATGCTTTTCCATTTATACCCTTTTATGGGTCTTGTCTAAAGTATCTTTTAGATACTTCCTTTTGAGTAGCTTCAAGTGCATTCGTGGAGCCTACCATTTCATTACAGGGACTATCAAGGATACCTGCATAGGCAGTACCAGAAGAAGGAGAAGGACCAGAGGTAGAGAAGGCAATGGCAAAGTGTGCGCAAAGCTGAATCTGTCGTTGCATTTGTTTCACCTACTCCAACAATTGTTGTTGAGTGTTGCTCACACTATCAACTGGGCTAGATAAAGGAGGCACACTGGTATGAGAGCCAACACTACTAGTCTCAGATAGGTCGGCCTTGACCTTAGAAGCATCGTCTTCAGATGAGACAACTACCACTCCACCTTTTTTTTCTTAAGCACTGAGCATGAGATCCATATGCCCATAGCTCTTGCAATAATGACACTGGATAAAACTCATATTTCTACAACCTCCACCTCTATCTCCAAAATGACGAGTCACAACAAGCACACTTTTCGATGATGCCTGAATACTAAGAGACTTGAGTTTAGTCTCTTTTGCAAGTAACTCACCCAATGTCTGCACCATTGTGGGGAAAAAGGACCGATGAAGTATGTTGTTGCGAACACCATGAAATTCAGGATGAAGCACAATAAGGAAATCAATCACTTGCTTTTGGTCTCTGGCCTTAATATCTCGATTCTTGCATTCAACACACCCACTGCATTTGTCACACTTTAAAATTTCCAACATAGCCGTCAAGGTATCATATGTTTGTTGAAAGCGAGCATAGAATTCCTGAATAGACTTGCTCCCTTGCCTTAGAGACTTCAACTCTTGTTCTAATTGGCACCTCTTTGCCCAATTAAATTGCTCATACACTTGCATCAAATAAGCCCAAGCATCTTTGCATTTTATTATTTCATGATATTCACTGAGATATTATGCTCCACTGACCCCAACAACCATGATTTCACCTTGGCATTGTCCTTTCCCCAATCGGCAAGACTTGCCTCATAGTTGACATATTTTGCATTAGGCTTCAACTTGGTTCCATCCAAGAAACCAATGTATGCAGACTGTTCGCATAAATTCGGCCCAATATGTAAAGTTAGTCTCATCGAACTTCAGGAGAATGGTCTGTATGTTTTCCTTATCCATTTGAACACACTCAGCCCCCAACTACAAATAACTTGCTGCACACACCCACAAATACACCAAACAACACCCAAGATACAGAAGGAAAGAGGGTACACAGTCCAAGAATCACGTCAACTCAAGTCAATCAATCACACAACAGCAACAATCCCCAAATCATCTACTACGTGGGCTAAAAAAACCAAAACACACCCAAAATAGCTGAAATATGCATGCAAGAGAGATGATATTTATCGACACTTAGAGGTAACAGCCAAAATCAAAACACAATACTCAAGGTTGATGAGGCTAATAGCACAAGAACTAGTTACTGCCCATGAGTACTCTCCATGAACAACCTCAAATATCATTCAAAACTGAAAATATCATCATCAGACCACTCCCAATAGATTCTCACACTAAAAATGACCCAAACACAACCAAAAGCATGGATTAAATCCCTTACAGATAGACGATATGCGTAGAAAAGCGATTCAGCCACCAGAAAATCGCGAAACAGAAAAAATGCTAAAAAAAGTGTCAAAAATCCAAATAAAACCCGATTGTGACGATTATAGTCGTCTAAAATCAAGATCTTTCAACCCAAAGCATCAGATGACCCAAAGCTGAAATTCCGAGCTGTGATGCTGACGTCAACACCTCCTTGCACAGTTTCAACGTGGACCAGAATGAAGCCTCTCTTGCTCTCACACGCCTCCTCCAATCTTCTTCTCAATCCAAGATGGCTCTGATACCATCTTCAAATTTGAGCCATATCAGGGTTTCACAAGAAAACACAAAGGAGGAGAAGTTGGGAAGCAAAGAATTTTATTGCCAAGAAAAGAAAAAGTATACACTCTTATAAGGGTCGACCCCTTATGGTTGCACAAAAGGACAAAAACTGTTGACTCTAGCCAACAGATAAAGATACAACAATGCCCTCATAAATAATCTTATGTACAATTAGAAAGAGGGAAGCACACTACTAAACATACATATGGTACACTTCCATATTACGAAGCCCACACTGTTCAACAAAGTAAACCATGTTATATAGCCGTTATGTCTTTGATACTATGTTTGTTACCTTGATTACTGTTGTTAGAGAGGATAGAAGGGATTTGAGGGGGTAAGATTAGAGAGAAGGCAGAAAGAACAATAGACTTAGGATAGAGGTTTGACAATTTAAAATGAAGCTATTCATAACCTCTCTAATATCATTATTGTTGAAGAATATATGAGATGCACTGAACCCTATAGAGAGAGAGAGAGAGAGAGAGAGAGAGAGAGAGAGAGAGAGAGAGAGAGAGAGAGAGAGAGAGAGAGAAACGACTGTTTAGAAAAGGAGAACTCGTTAATCTAATATTTGGGCTAATCTCTATGTTAAATAGAGAGATGCAAAAAATGAGAAATTACATATAAGTCCCTCATTAACTTAAAATTTTAAATAACCTCTAATCTAAGAAAACTTAAACTTAAACCTCTTACTCTCAACACTCCCCCTCAAGCTGGAGCATAGATATCAATCATGCTCAGCTTGTCACAACATTTTGAGAAATTTGGTCTAGCAAGAGGCTTTGTAAACATATCTGCAACTTGGTCCTCCGACTTTAGATGTTTGGTAGAGATATAACCAGCTTGAACCATATCTCTTACATAGTGACAATCAACCTCAATGTGCTTTGTTCTCTCATGAAAGCCAGGATTGTTCGCTATATATGTGGCAGCCTTGTTATCACACATCATGGTCATAGGAGAGGAAACCTTCACCTGAAGGTCATGAAGAACAGTACAAACCCACATCAATTCAGCAGCTGTTTGGGCCATAGCCCTATATTCTGATTCTGCACTCGATCTAGAAACCACATTTTTGCTTCTTACTTATCCATGAAATCAGGTTGTCTCCCAGAAACACACAGAATCCTGTGGTAGATTTTCTATCCACTATAGATCCTGCATAGTCAGCATCAAAATAGACCACTATCTCCAGATTTTCACCTTTCTTGAACAATAACCCTTTTCCAGGAGAAGATTTTAAATACCTGAGAATCATTATAGCTGCATTTCAGTGTACCTTAGTTGGTTTGTCCATAAACTGGCTAACTTTACTTACTGCTAAAGCAATATCCGGCCTGGTAACAGTTACATACAGTAGCTTCCCTACTAGTGAGCGATAGCTTTTGCTATCAACCGGTTTTGACCCTTCTTCAAACAACTGAACTTTATGGTCCATGGGAATATTTGTTGGTTTAGCTCCCAACATTCCCGTTTCCTTTAATAAGTCAAGAACATACTTCCGTTGAGACAGAATCATCCCTTCACGGTTCCTGACAACTTCTATACCCAGAAAATATCTAAGTGAACTAAGGTCTTTTGTAACAAAGTGTTTTTGAAGATGAGCCTTTGTGGCTTCAATATTTTTCACATCGTCTCCTGTAAGAATGATGTCATCCACATATACCACCATAACAACTATGCCTGAGTTAGTTTTCTTGATAAATAGTGTATGATCTGCCGCTGACCTGTTGAAGCCAAAGCGTGACATCACTTCAAACAACTTTTGAAACCATGCATGAGGGCTTTGTTTCAAGCCATAAATTGCCTTTTTCAATCTACACACCTTCTGACACTCCCCCTCAACCTCGAAACCTGGAGGTTGTTGCATGAAAACAGTCTCAGATAGATCCTCATATAGAAACACATTCTTCACATCTAATTGACATAAGCTCCAACCATGATGAACAACTACTGAGAGAACAAGACGAATGGTGCCCATTCGTGCAACAGGAGAAAAAGTTTCAAAGAAATCAATACCATATGTCTGAGTATATCCTTTTGCTACTAATCTGGCCTTGTACCTTTCAATATATCCATCTGATTTGTACTTTATTGTATATACCCATTTGCATCCAACAATGTCAGCATCTACTGGGGGATCAACTAAATCCCATGTATGTTGAGACACTAAAGCATCCATTTCTTCTTGCATAGCCAGCTTCCAACGGTTATCTAGCTCTGCCTGGTGATAGTTTAGAGGAATCGTTTCAGCAGATAGGGCTGAAATAAACTTTTTCATCTGATTTCTAATTCTGACATCGGAGACAAAATGAGATATGGGATATAAGGTACATTGTCGTGTCCCCTTGCGTAGAACAATAGGTCTGTTATCATCATCAAAACAAACACATCCAAATATTTTTGGTGAGAAAGAGAAGAGTGGGGCATTAGGTTTTAGGATATGTAATTGAATTTGATCACCCACAGAAGATGAAGGCATGCGGTTGATCATATAACAAGCAGTGGTAATCGCATCACCCCAATATAACGCAGGAACATTGGATTAAATCATAATGGTCCTGGCAACATCAAGCAGGTGCCGATGTTTTCGCTCAGCCACCCCATTTTGTTGCGATGAATAGGCACAGGAAGTTTGGGGTTGAATGCCATGATCTTGGTAAAATTGTAACATAAGTTTTGATTTAAACTCAAGAGCATTATTAGTGCGAACAATCTTGACAATAGATTCAAATTGAGTTTTTATTTCAAGAATTAAGGATTTGATAATACTTGGAACTTCAGATCGTTTTTTTATTAAAAACACCCATGACAACTTAGAGAAGTCATCAACAATAAGAAGATAATATCGACACTGAGTCCTAGTAGGAATCTTACTAGGACCCCATACATCTGCATGAAAAAGTTCAAAGACTTTATGACTAGACTGACTCTGACTTGAAGGGAACGAACTTCGATGATGCTTGCCCAACTGACATGCTTCACACTGAAATGATAGAGTGGAAGGAATTTGAGGAAAGACAGAACGAAGCTTTGACAATGAAGGATGACCAAGACGCCGATGCCACTGAACATGACTGGATGAGTGTTCCACTGCCGCATGAACAGTCCCCACTGGATGATGTAGGTAGTAGACTCCATTTTCTTCATAGCCTCCACCAATCTTCTTCCCCGTCAGCAAATCCTGAAAATGACAACCCATCGGATCAAATATCACTCTACAGTTTAATTCTTTTGTAAGACAACTAACAGAGAGTAAACTTTGAGGAAAGTTGGGAGCATGAAGAACATTTTTCAACTGTAAGGAGGAGGATATAGAAATGTTTCCCTGACCAACAACCGGTGAAGAACTCCCATCGGCTAATGAGACTCCTCAATGAACAGTAATATCCTTTAGATCTGAAAAAACAAGCGAATTTCCACACAAGTGTCTGGATGCACCAGAGTCAATAATCCACTTACTGTCATTTGGAGGAAGATGATTCCCTATTGAGTAGGCAACACCGACTGCAGGATGGGCGAAGCTCAAGGGGCGAAGAGCTATTAGCTCATCATATTCAACTCGACTGAGGGTGATACTGTCTCTTGCAGAGATATTATCATGTACATTTGTTGCCTCTAGTGTAGTAACATTTGCTTTAGGAGCATATGGTTTTGATGAAGAAGTGGTTGGCCGACCATGCTTATCCCAACAATAATCTTCTAGATGTCCAAATTTTCCACAGAATGTATATTGAAGCTTTCCTCTGCCTCCCATACCTCGTCCACGACCTCGTCCTCTGATATTTTGAAGATTTTCACGCCCATAACCAGAGGAGACAACTAGAGCAGATGACTGAGTCACAGGCTGAGATTGTGGAAGAGAGATCGCAAGTCTACTCAGACAATTGTATCCATCAGCAAAAGTAGGTACATCTGATCCAGCCAACATTTGGACTTTTGAAACAGAGAATTCTGATGATAGACCTGTAAGAAACCAAGCAGCCATAGTCTGTTCTTGATGATCCTTTTGCTTCGAGCAACAAAGAGGCCTGTGAGCATTGAGTCTTTCAAACGCAGCCTTGACGGAGGCATAATACTGGGCCAAGGTCTGATCTCCCTGCTGTAAATTATATATCTCCTGTTCAACTTGCAGGATACGACTCACATTAGTCTCTTGTGAGTACGTATCTCGAAGATTGTCCCACATTTGTTTGGCTGTATTATAGTAAATTAAACCATCTGCAATATGGGGTTCGACACTGTTCATGATCCATGACATAACTATGTCATTATCTTCATCCTAAGTAACATATTTTCCCACTTTTTTCGTGGTTCGTCTTCCAACAAAATTTGTTTTCTACGATGTCCAGATATCGACATCATAAAAGTTCTGGACCACCTGGCATGGTTAGTCTCATTCAACCTTACAGAAGAGCCGTACGAGAAGGGATTGACAAAAACCTTATACTCCCCAATATGTTCAATTTTGGAATCACATTTCGAAGTTTCAGCCATACTGAAGATTTAATACTATTTCAGCTGCAAAAAAAAATTCACTCGAACAACAAATTTTAGAATCACGCGTTAGCCAATATGACAACCAGCAACTGTACTCAACACAGAATGCCACGACAGTAATAAACAACAACCCATAAACAGGGATATTTTCCAACACAACAGGGAATCACGCCTGCTGCCCAACACAGAATCCCACGACAACAGAAAAACTTTCACATAAACAGGGATATTTTCTAACACAACAGGGAATCACACCTGCTGCCCAACACATAATCCCACGACAGCTGAATAACTTTCACATAAACAGGATATTTTTCAACACAGCAGAGACTCACGCCTGCTGCTTCCACGACATGAACACAACTGATACTAACATGCTTCTTTCACAACATAAAAAAAATCATGACACAACAAGGAATCACGACTGCTGAAATCATATTGACAGGTGTTGTAAATCACGACAGCTGCTGCTCCCAGACAAATAAAGCACGACAACCAAAAAGAGGAATCTCATTTCTTCAGGGGACACGATAAAAAACTCACGGCAGCAGCACATCTCAATCTCGATCACAAATAGCAACATATGAAAAGAGATTTTCGCTGCTCCTAAACCCAAAAATCATGGCAGCTGTTTCAAGGAAGAATGGTGGAACTCAAGGGTTACGGCTGCCAGACCTGAAGACACACACCCACGATGTCGACCATAGTCAGACACCAGATCTGTTATCAGATCTTACGAAAAAAAAATATAATACACACCTGGTTCCAATATTTTTCTCGTTGGTGTAGATCGATTGCAGATTGATCACGATCGATCACGCTCCCGAGATCAGTGCTCTGATTCCATGTTGAAGAATATATAAGATGCACCAAACCCTAGAGAGAGAGAGAGAGAGAGAGAGAGAGAGAGAGAGAGAGAGAGAGAGAGAGAGAGAGAGAGAGAGAGAGAGAGACGACTGTTTAGAAAAGGAGAACTCGTTAATCTAATATTAGGGCTAATCTCTATGTTAAATAGAGAGATGCCAAAAAGGAGAAATTACATATAAGTCCCTCATTAACTTAAAATTTCAAATAACCTCTAATCTAAGAAAACTTAAACTTGAAACCTCTTACTCTCAACAATTATTAGTGAGGCATAGTATAAAACTTGTATAATGATACTAAAACCCTTTACAAGACCATGGTGCATCCAATGAATCCTTCATAGTTGGTTATACAATATAAGACAAAATGACCCTCTATCTTAAACACTATGATACTCATCGTTATCGACCATATGTTCCCTCTATCTAGAGCTATGTCACATGGGTGCGGGTACGGGTATAGGTGCAGAGCAATTAAAAAAAATTGGACACGGGGACACAACTATATATATATATTTAAAATATATATATATATATATATATAACAATAATAAGATTGTAAATTTTAAAGCAGAAATAAAAAAGTAATTCTATTGAAGTAACAATACAAACTTACCAAAATATAACACATAAAGAAGCTTGTGAGTGTGATAACAACAAACGTTATCATAAATCTGCCTCATCGTTTGAATTAGAGGGAAGAACATGATCGAGGTAGTCCATCTTGAGAGTATGCAAATCATGTTCTCCCTCCAAGTCAAAATCTTTTGGATTTACATCCCAATACTTGGATGGTCCACAACTGCATCAAAATATGACTAACTTAGTATCTAACTTCAAACTTTGAATACAAATATTTAAATAGGAACTTTGAATATAAAGAAAAAAAGTACCTATTACTCATCTTTGGTGCAGCGAGAAATTAATCGTAGATTAGAGTGAACATAAACCAAATCTTCTGCTCTTTTACTAGTAATTTTGTTTGTTTTAATGTTGTGAATTTGAGCATATGTACTCCAATTTCTTTCAGAACACGATGATGTAGGAGGTTGGGATAATAACTTCATTGCAAGACGTTGCAATAACTCATTTTGTTCGGCAGAGGTAAGGAGTGGGGGAAGGAGGGGGCTCAGCTGACAAACCGAGCCTTGCCACGCCGGACAGAAGGGAAACGAGGGGCCGAGCCCCTCTTCTGTGAATCGAAGGCAAAGGGAGGGGCTCAGCCCCTCTTCTGCGAGCAGAGGGTGCAAGGTAGGTTGCGAGCAGAGGGAGGGTTGATCGACATACCTGTTGACGGAGGGGGAGACGGTGGTTGTCTGTGCGTACCGTCGCCGGAGTCTGGATCGTCGGCGTGGGTGTAGGAGAAAGCTGCAGGGGCTGAAGGGGAGAAGCAAAATCAAGAGGGTAAGCCCCTCCCCCTGTCGATAAACCCCTTTTAGGATTCGGCCTGGACTCGTTGACACCAAATCTGCAACGTCTTGCAATGGAGTTGTTATCCCAACCTGCTACATCATCTTGTTGTGAAAGAAATTAGAGTACATATGCTCAAATTCACAACATTAAAACAAACAAACTCACTAGTAAAAGAGCAGAGGATTTGTTTTTTGTTCACTCAAATCTACGATTAATTTCTCGCCGCACCAAAGAAGAGTATATGTACTTTTTTTTTGTATTCAAAGTTTATATTTAAATATTTGCATTCAAAGTTTTAAGTTAGATACTAATATAGTCATTTTTTGATGCAGTTGTGGACCATCCAAGAATTGGGATGTAAATCCAGAAGATTTTGACTTGGAGGGAGAACATAATTTACATACTCTCAACATGGACTACCTCGATCCTGTTCTTCCCTCTAATTCAAACGATGAGGCAAATTTATGATAAGTTTTGTTGTTTATCACACTCACAAGCTTCTTTATGTGTTATATTTTGGTAAGTTTGTGTTGTTAAGAATTGCTTTTTTATTTTTGCTTTAAAATTTACAATCTTTATGTGTTAATTTATTGTTATATATATATATATATATATATATATAGCCGAGTCCCCGTGTCCAAATTTTTTGGAATTACGCCACACCCGTGTCGCACCCGCACCCGCACCCATGTGACATAGTGTAAAAGCAAGTAGTGGTCTTTTTAAATAATAAAAATGTAAAGAATAAAAAGTCATATTTGAAGTAAAAACAAAAAAATATAGAAAGTTGTGAAAATACAGAGATAATATCATAATATTGTCGTGATAATGTTGTTATTATTAAATTGCCAAAATTTTGAAAATATGATGATATTTTCCCTTTCTAATTATTTTTGTTATATGGTGATCATGTCTCTATATTTTGGCAATGGTGGAGACTATAATTGTGGTGAGTGAATGGAATGGTGCTTAGCGTCTGTATTTTTGATCCACATGATGATTAAAACCCCATCCATTTTCCAGTTTAACCATTTCTCATTCTATCCTCTTAGGAGCTTCAATTATGTTTCTTAGTTCTATAATTCCAATATCAATTTTTTTACATTCTAATTTGTATTTTTTATTAGCAAGCTGGTTATTAAGAGATAACGTCAGTTGGATCCATACCCAGATCCAGTATTCAGATCTGACGTTGAATCGAAGGCAATCAGATGTTATGTGTCACTTTCCTGTTTTATATTCTTTCCTATATTCTTTTCTTATTACAAAAAATCTCTGGATGACCAAAAGTGTCGCAAGGAGAAATGGGAAGAGAAAAGAATAAGCGGGGTTGCTGCTGAACTGATTCCCAATAGGGAGATTGTGTGAGGTGTTGATCTATTTATAAAACATAGTATACAGTTCTTTCTGTACACAACTGTCTCTTTCCATATACAATAAGGAAATTAAATAAAAAGGAATCAATAAGAAAAGAATATAGGAAAGTAACATAGACAGGAAAGTAACACATAACATCTCATTGTCTTCTCTTCATGTCAGATCTGGATCCAATATCCAGATCCAACTGATATTATCTCTTAATACTGGTTATCTCCTGATGTGATTCAAACCTCAGTGAAGGGTACATGCTTCTGTACAATTGGCCATAGAAGCAGAATATCAAATTGCGGTTCAAAATACTACTGAAATTATTGTTTCATTAGGTGCTACCATGCAATATGCGTGTTGTGATTTGCAACTGTTACAATCTTCTCAAGGATCCAGATTTAATGTGGATAAGCATACTAAGGTGATAATTTATTATTCTGGACAAATATACCTCAAGCATACCATATTGCTTCCACGTATTTCTTCCTCTTTGCAGTTTGATTGCTTCAATATTTTTTTAAGGGCCTGCTTGGGAAGTGGATGTGATGAAAAAATCAGAGGGAGGTTGAGTGGTTTTTGGAAATCAAGAAATTTTTAAGGCATTATTTATTGTTTGGCATAAGGCAATTGGAGGAAATGGAAAATAGACATGAGATCTGCTACATCCAAGTCCTTTATTTCATTTGTTTTAGATTCCTTCACGAAGGGGAGATATTTGCTATTTCCATCTCCTACCAAAGATTTTAATTCTCTTGAAAGCCTCAAGCCAGTTATTTTTAGATTTTTTTCTCTGCAATTCCATTTCTCATTTTTCTGATTAATCTCTCAAAAAAGATGGAAAATCCTGAATAATTGGTGACCAGAATCCCTGGTGGAAATACCAGGTGCACCCAAAAAAGAAAAGATTTCCAAGTCCCAGTGATTCCCTCTTAACCATCTTCTCCCAACCACGGCATAGTATGTTGCCATGATTAATTTATGATTCTCTTCTTAAGCTGTGTGAGGTTTGTGCAAGGCTGTGTGTGCAATTTATGTACGTGGAGGATATTTGTCTTTTACATAGATTTATTACTTTGTGTACTTGTGTGGCACTCTTCTAATTATGTGATTATATTTTACATGGTTTACGAGAACAAATTCATCTCTACTAGCCTTCTTTTGTTGAATACACTTTGACTTATGGACGTGTCACTTCATTCTTGTGTTGAATCTCTTGAGGAAGCCATGCTCAATTATAATCAGATATGCACTCATGCAGCGTTTTGTTGATGGGTTTTAGATAATCTTTTTGTAGGTGTTGCATGGCATTGGCGAGATAATTTCTTCGAGATCCTGTCTGAAGGTGTTTCCCAATCAATTCAGGAAATATAAATCTGCTTCCTAAAACTGATACTTTCTCATAAAGAGCTGAACTAGCTAAGTGGTTTTTGTTTTTTCTTTTCTATTTGTTAAGGGCTGAATTTTAAGATTCATGTGTTTCCTAATCTATTGCCACTCATTTCATCTTGGTTTTCTTGATTTTTTTGGCCACCATTAAAATATTCTTCAGGATAGTCTTTCATATTCTTTTTAAGACAAAGGGTTGCAATGTGCTTAAAATGTTTATTTCATCACCCCAATCACGTGCAGGTTCTTATGCTGAATGGCTCTCATGATAGAGAAACCATTGGGTTGTCTGCTTCTGGATTTGTGACAGCCATCACTGATGCTTTAAATCACAAACACGGGAATCCTCTTAACCGGCTAAGTAATCTTGTATGCGAGATTATGCTTAATATCTACGTATGATATATATATATATATATGTGTGTGTGTGTGTGTGTGTGTGTGTTAAATGATACACTAGCATATTATCTGTAATGGTCAGGTGCACTGTGTTTATTTTGTTTGGTTATGTTTCCATTTGTAATATTTGGTGGTTCATTTTGTTTTCAAGTGGATAAAAACTTTTAAGGTTCTGTTGTTTCTTTGCCATATTTGATATAAGAATAAATCTGGGAAGAATTTTCATCAGCATTCTACACTTGCAAGAAATTTCCTGATTGTGAGATTTTTCTGCATCGCAGCCTGACACATATATCAATGCTCTTTTGGTGCCAAAGGATGGTCAGATTCCTGTTGATGTTGACTGCCTGGACAGTCAAGGAATATTCCATGTGGTAAATAATTCCATCTTCACTACCCTAACTAGTTAATTGGTTTTGTAAATTCATTGGCAAACCTGTTGGACTATACCTTGACACTACTGATGCACTACGTGACTATTTCTCCATCTTAATATGGCAACAGAAAATTTAAAATTGTAGAGGCACTCCTTTTAGCATGCATTTGATCAGGGGATAAAAACTCTTCGGTTTAAAACCATTTAAATTCATCAAATAAAAAAAGAAAATTGTAGTTCATATATGACCATAAACAGTTTTTCTGAAGGAAATGCATTTTTCTTAATGATATTTGGCCTTTGTGTGTTTACCTAGTGAGTTCTGTTACATTTGGATAGAAATGACAGTTTATGCTGTAATGGAATGAAAGAAATGCTCTTGTTTTTATTCATGTTCTCCGCATTGTAATAGTTTAATTCAAATTGGATGTCATTCCCTGAACTACCTTCCTGAACTTGGATAATAAAAAATCATCAATTTGTGCTAGGAACTTCAATTGAGTTTCCAAAATAATTCAGCCCTCATAGCCACACCAAATGACAAATAATTTTTTAATTAGCTCAGAGGTCAGGACATGCATTTTCTTTTATCATGTCAGCTATTCAATTCATTTTTTCAGTTTCGAAATACTCTAATTTATTTAATTTTCTGATAGGCAAACTAGGCTGTAGTGGTCTCCAGACCTGGGTCTCTTTGGCTAGTATAGTTCACTCTTGGCCCTGTTATTTATAAATAACAATATAAATAGTGTTTTACATACTTATAAACAAAAAATGAAGTTATTGTTTGGTTGTCAAGTTATTTAATATAGTTTTTAATAAGTGGAAGAACAAAAGGAGAGAAGAACAAGACATTGTAAGACTCTAGTATGGTGGTGGTTCTTAAGTAGGAGGAGATCCCATTGAGAAAACCAGTGGATTTGCTGTTGGTTTCCTGTTGTGGAGGCAGAGGAAGAGGAGGGTTGCTGAAATTGGGGCGGTAATGGAGGAAGAGGATAAAAAAACATTGACTTTTGGGTCCACCAGAATATTTTATGCCAGGGGTGGTGAGTAGTTTTTGAAATGTTTTTTTCCCTTGCTTCGGCAAGGGTTCCTTGTCATAAAAAAAATAAAAATTTGAAATGTTTTTTGGTGGGTGAGGTGGCTGTATAGTGACTAGTGATTCTAAGAGGGAATGGGCGTTGTGATTTGGGATGGGAGGGTGAGGGAAAAGGAAGGGGAGGACCAGGAGACAAAGGGGAAAGGTGAGTTCTATTAAAATTTTTTAATATAAATAGGAAACAAAAACAACTCCCAGCATATTTTTGAAAAAGTAACTGTTTCCATTTCTATTTCAGTTTTTTTTTTTAAATTAAGTAGAACAAAATATCCAAACAAAAAGTTAACTATTAAAATAAATGCAAATGTAAATGTTATCTATAGATACATCCAAATGGTACCTTCATGATTTAATTATCCACGTATCATATATTTTCTTTTCCCTTGTCCTTTAAAGTGTTTCCAGAGTAATTTCTTCAATTTGCATTAATATGATTTAGCTATATGCAATAGAATCGTATTAAATTTTCCAGGAAAAAGGATGTAAGTTATGCCAGTGTATACTACGTCCTATGTCACACAAATGCACACTTTTTTGAGTGTTGCCAATTTCTGTCTTATTTCAACATATATTTTTCGCTATGTTAGTTGGAGCTTTAAATAGGGTATTGTTGACTTTTTTTTCATACTCAAACTCTCAAAAAAAGATATGCCCATTTTTTCCAAGGGTTTTGATGTCTCGAAATTGGGTCTTGCACTTTTTGTCCTGATCTCATTATAAAAGCTTTCGAATAGAGTGGGGAGCCAGATTTATACAACATAGTCCCTTTTCTTTTTGATATTCATGCTCACATAAAATAGACATGGATTTTGGGGAAGCAAGGGTATGTGTTCTTGTTTTAAGTTCCATTACCAGAATTACTGATGACAAGAAGAGGAAGGGATGATCCAAATAGTTGATTTCAGCAACATAGTAGATTTCAGCAACATAGTAGATTTTTTTTTTCATCCATATTTAATGTTGGAATGCAAAATTTAGAACCACATCTTTCATGCTCAAAGGGGGCTGCTGGTACTAAAAGTTGTTGAGAAGGATAAAGACTAACTACAAAAGTCGAGAGAGATCAACCACGACCTCCGAGGAAGTCATCCTCCATCACCACCGGAAGTTGGAGAAGGTTCTTGAACATTATGTATGTACGAGAAATTTCCTGATCTGATGGTGAAGAGATAAAGAAACTCAAGAATGATATGCTAGAGATATTAATGGGAAGAATTGGAAGTGCAATAATTTTAGGATATATGAATTCTGAAAACTATTGTTGTCTTTTTAGTTTTTGTATGACATGATGTTTATTATTATATATATATATATATATATATGTTTTAAAGTTATGACATCTAGTAGAAGTCTTCTACATGTATGTCATGGAGTGAATGTAACACCCTACTGTTTTGTCATGCAAGTCTTATTTGTGATTGACATCATGTGCTATGGTAATTTGTTTTTAATTTTGCATGCTTCTCCTTTTCTTCTGTGTGATCAATTTAATGTTGAACTGTTATTAATTTTTATTCTTTTTTTTTAAATAGTTCTGTAAAAAATCTACTATCATCTTATTGCTGAATCATTTGTGATCAAAGTTTTGAGATCAAGAGCTTATGTAATTTTGACTTGTGGCTTAATGTTACCTATGCAGGGGCATATTTTCTTTACATCTTCAACCAAAAAGGCAACAAAAAATAGGTCCTATAGTTTCCTTCAAAATTTTTATCACGTCTGCCAAACATCAATAATGTCAGTTTTTGCTTTAGAACTTCAGGATCTTTTGAATAAATGGAGCATTATATATCCTATTTTTCTTTTTTATGTTCAAGAAATAGCAACCCATATATCAATTTATAGCTTGTCAAAAATCTGACCGCCTTATTTTTATAGTTGTAGGTGCTTTAAAACCAAAGAAGTGCTTGTGTTATTTTTTTGGCTTGAGCTGCATTGCTGCAAAAAAATTTGAAGCTTGTTTTCTAGTTGTGGTCTTCTCATTGAAACTGTTTCAGTGTTGTAATTACATGAATATAAAATTATAATCTGGTGCTAATATATTGTATATCGCATTTAGTAATTATGATTGTTTATGACACATTTGTATTCAACAAATAAGTCAAGTTTGAAAGTGCTGCATTCTAATTTTTTGCAGGTAACAGTCGATTCTATGTTCGATGCTAAAGTAGGAATCGTTTTTGATCCAGCATCTCTAATCCACACACTTTCTAATCTGATATGTGAATACACAAGGCACCGTGATAAGGATACATAGCTCAAGCCGTGGTGATTAAAAGCAAGAGAATAGATGGAAACTGCAATCTGACTGATCTCTCTTGAAATATAGCATTGATAAGGTTCTTGTGCCTAATTCTTATTGTCACTAAACATGTTATTCATTCTGTGTTTTCGTTTGATTCATATTGCTGTGACTAAGCTGGCTTTTCACTCCTTGCTGTGTAAATTTGAAAAACTCATGGTCTATTGAAGCTACAACATTTATTTATCATCTTTTTCACCAACTAGTTTACAAGGATGTGGGTATAGGTACATGGTTACTGCTGGTACAAGTGTTATTCCAAAAGGGTGTAGTATACACATAAGCACACATAATGCGAACATCAAAGGGTTGGTTGTGTGTGTACACATGGTTTAACTTTAGACCAATTGCTGGAAAAGTTGGAGAGAAGAGAAATCTTCATATATTCTTTATATTGATCTACAAATTGTTAAATCATAGTGTAGTGTTAATGTACTATGTATATATATATATATATATATATATATATATATATATATATATACATACATACATTGTTCTTATTTTTATGTAAACTGAAAAACCCATCAAGGGTATTTCAATCTTTTTAAACATGTAATGGGTGTCGGCCCACAAGCTGAACACGTATGATCCTTCATTTCACACATTTGACATACCAAATTCGCATGATTAGTAGAAGAAGAGGGTATTGGCAGTATACCTGTCCCACGACCACTAGAATTGCGTCTACGACCGCGTCCCCTTCATCGAGGGTTGTTGAAAGTATGTGTTGCAACCATTACATCATGGCTCACTTAATCCTTCTGGGACCCATATGATATGTTAAACTTCGTTTCATGTTCCAACAACATAGTGTGCAGTCGATCAAAAAAGTAGGCGAGGAACTGTACTAACATAAACCGTGATAAACATATTATATTCCTGCCCAAGGCAGTTTTTGAGCATATATCCTCATCTGACAACAGAAAGCCTATAACTGAAAGCTGATCTACCAAAACCTTGCTCTTGTTGAGATATTCAACAATATGTGAATCTCTCTTTTTTAGATCTCTGAATTCTGCCTTCAACTGATAAATCCTGGTAGTAGAAATTTCTTTATACCATTTATGCAAAGTATTCCATAACTCTTTTGCTGAAACTTCAGATGGACTGTGAAGAACTTCACATGAAAGAGTGGTCGTGATGAAAGCTACCGCTAACTGATCATTCCTATGTTACGAAATAAAATTTGGATTTCTGACCGTCTTTCGAGGCTTTTCTTGTGCTTTTATATTGCTCTAAGATTGTTTTGGGAATGAACTCCAAGGGTACTGAAATCGACCCATCAAGGTACCCCGTCAGATCATGGTTGTTGAGGAAAGTGATGATTTGTTTCTTTCAGGTAATGAAATTGGAAAAATTGAGTTTCTCAGTGACTAGGTGACTGAGAAAGGAAGCATTGATTGCGGTCTTTAGAAGAATAAAGGAAAGAAAAGAAAGGAGTGACAAAAAGAATAAATAATTGACTGACAGAACAGATAGTTTGAGCTTTGTGTGAAGGATTTTTTTGGTCTTTTATTTTTTGGAGACGGTAAATCAGAATGGAATCAAAGAATAATCTCTGGTAATATTGATGCGCAAAAGAGGTTAAGAATCGATGACATATACATATAAAATATGAAGTCTATACGTATATATTTAATGTTATTGGTCTTTTTTTTCTTAAAGGTATATGTCATATCTGATCTAACGTGATGGTGAAAACCAAAATCATGTCAGATCTGGTCTGACGTGAGATATGAAGAAAAAAGAAAAAGAAAAAGAAAAAGGTTTGAGAAACAAGAAAGTTGAGAGGAGAAAAACAAATTTAAAAAGTTTTCAAGAGGATAAAATCAGATCTAACATGATCTGGCAGAAAATACCTTTTTCCCTTTTTTTTTGTAGAGATTTGACAGAGGAAGAATATGAAGGAAGATATCACTTCTCCCATTTGTTTTTTTGGAGATCAATTTGATTGATGTCAGATCTAGCAAAAATTTTGATTTGAAATATCGATAGATCTGATTGACAGCAAATCTGATAAAAGGAAAAGAGAGGAAGAAATCAGACCTATTGATGAGATATGAAGGAGGGATGTTCCTGAATGAAGGAAGATCTGCAACCTGGATCAATGAGGGTTGTCTCTTATGGCTGCTCTGATACCATGTGAGATTTCTTACTATCCCTGCACAACACAAACAAAAAGAAGAGAAAAACGCAAAGAGAAAGCAATGAAGAATAATAGGGCGTCCCACCCTAACTGGGTGACGTCTTTTGATATATATATATATATATGACTATTACAATTACAATAATGTCCATTTCTCACACGTTTTTGCATAATGCATACCAGGTCTAGATATGGATCCAAAGCCCGTGTATCTTCTAATAGTTCATGCAAAAAAACTTGGCACGACAATATTTTCTTAAGATCCATACCACCAAACAAAATTACAAGAGTGAGATTATTATGACACTCTTTCACCTCTTTGGGATGAATTGGATCTACTTGAGCCTAGGTGGGAAGCCTTCACCATCGAGTTGAGGCAAAACAACTCGGGTAGGAACACTTGTTTGCATTCCTATTTGGGTTAAGGTATGAGTTTGAACAAGTGAGGTCCACAATTTCGCATAATACTGTCACCATCTTTCTAAGTGATGCTCTTGCCAAAGTATATCAAGCCGAGACTTGGCTTGGCATGTCTAAAGGAAGTAAGGAGGTGCGTGCCTTGTCAAGGCCCGGCAACAATGTGAAAACATATAAGCCTCCACATTCCGGAAGGAACAACAATGAAGGAGAAAGGAGAATTATTTGTCACTTTTGCCAAGAGCCGAGACACATCAAACCAGAGTGTCCTAAGTTCAAAAAGAAGGTAGCAATCGTTGAACTCATCCAAAAAGGGTGTCGAATCTATTAAGAAAGGAGGGGATCTTAAGGATTCTATTCATCAACTAACAGAAACATTACAACTATTCCTCAAGACATCCTCTACATCCACTTTCGGTGTTGTTGTATCCACCTCCTCTCCTCCAGGTATGCTTTCTTGGATACTTGATTCTGATGCCTCCTTTCACATGACTCCTTTAGAATCCCTCTTATTCGAATGCACAAAACCTATTTGTAGTTCTTGTGTTTCTATGGTTGATGAAACCAATTTAGAAATTAAAAGCTTTGGAACATTCACAAACATTTCAAAAAAAAATTAAGATCCTAAATTTCGAGTTCCAAAATTTAATCTAAACTTGTTTTTAGTTTCACAAATTTTGGATTGTGGACATGAGGTCTCCTTCTCATCAAAATAATGTTGGGTTCAGGATCGTCAATCGGAAAAGCTAATTGGGAAAGACTATAGGAGAGATCTCTACTACATGGATTTTCTTCATATTCATAAATAATCATTTGTAATTTTGTTAAGAAAAAATATGGCATCAAAGATTAGGCCATCCTAATGTATCTAAATTGTCTTTTTTTCTTTTTTTTGAATGACTTATATTGAAAAAGAGTTCATATATAATGACTGCATTCTTGAAAAAAAAAAAATTTCTTTTGACTCTAGAACTTTTATCTCTTTCAAACCATTTGAACTTGTGCATTCGGATGTATGGACACCAGATCTGGTCATATCGAAAGGAGGGTTCTCTTATTATGTTGTATTCATTGATGACTATACTAGGTATACTTGGATTTATTTCTTTAGGCAAAAAAAAAACGTGTTCTCATGTTTCAAGGAATTTCACCAAATTATGCAAAACCAATTTCAAACCAATATTTTTATTTTTCGATCTGACTTAGAGGGAGAATATTTGTCTAACGATTTCAAAAATTATTTAAAAGAAGGTGAGATTTCACATAAAAGATATTGTCCAAATATTCCTCAACAAAACAGATTAGCCAAAAGAAAGCATTGTTATATCATTGAAACCACAAGAAGGTTTCTTATTTAAAAAAAAAATTCAAAAAGATTTTGGGCTGAAGTTGCTTTAACTGCGGTATATCTCATCAATCAAATGCCCTCATCCGCTTTACAAAACATTTCTCTAATTGAAAAACTTTACCAAACTTTTCCTGATTTAAGTAGATTAAGAGTTTTTGGATGGAGATGATAGGAAAGGATATGAATGCTTTGAACCTCACCGAGGACATGGCATTGGATAGAAATGATTGGAGGAGAAGGATTCATGTGGAAGACCCAGAATGATTTTCTTTTTTGGTTCATATCGCCGACCCCCTTTGTTTTGGGATGAAGGCATAGTTGTTGTTGTAAGAGTTTTTGGATGCAAGTGTTTTGTACTTTTTGAAAAAGGAGGTAAATTGTCCTCTAAGGCTATCGAATGTGTGTTTCTTGGTTATGCAGAGAACCAAAAAGGGTATAGATGCTATGATATAAAAAATAACATTGTATATTTCAAGAAATGTGAATTTTCTTGAAAATAAAAATGGTTTTGATTTGGATAGGCCTAAGGATGATCTTGAGTATTTCTTTTTATTTGATTTATTGCTTAAAAAAACTTATGATGAAATTATACATGTTGATAATGATCATGATGATGATATGCATGTTCATGACTTTGGTGATCTCTTGGAGGATACCCAAAATCATGATATTAAAATTTATTCTAGAATTGTTGAAATTCCTCCACGTGCACTTATAGATATTCCCAAAACCAAAAACTTGGAGAAATTAGTGTTAGGAAATCTAGTAAAACGTCTACGCCTCCTGAAAGATTTGTCCTATAAGACATTTTCACTTAAATATAAAGTTTGCCTTATGTCTATCCACTCATATCATGAGCCTTCAACCTACAATGAAACTAAAGAAATTTTCAAATGGGTTGATGCCATGAATTTAGAACTAGGAGCCTTAGAGAAGGCCAAGACTTGAAAAATCCAATCATTACCCATATGAAAAAAGATCATAGGATATAGATGGGTTTATAAAGTCAAAGCAAAAGGGATGGATCCTTAGAAAAATAAAGGCTAGACTAGTGACCAAAGGTTATTTCAATGAATATGAAATTGACTATAAAGAGACTTTTGTTCTTGTAACTCGTATGACTAGTGTAAGAACACTTATTGCCCTAACATTCATTAGAAGTGACCTATTTGCCAACTTGATGTCAAGAATGCCTTTTTGAATGGTGACCTAAGTAAGGAAGTGTATATGGATTCACCTCTTGGCCTTGAGATCGAGAAAAAAAAGTTATTCGATTAACAAAAGCTTTGTATGAGCTTAAACAAGCCCCTAAAGCTTGGTATGATAGGTTTAGCAAAGTAATGCTAAACTTGAGTTATAGATCATATTATTACTAATACTACTCTCTTTGTCAAAGATACATGTACTAACATTGTTGTTCTTCAATTATATGTTGATGATATGATCTTTACTATGAGTGACAAAAAGGGAGTTAATGAAATTAAAAATATTATTAAAAATCATTTTGATATGTCTGACCTTAGTTTTCTAAGATATTTTCTAAGTATCAAAGTGACTTACTCGCTTAGAGGATATATCTTGTCTCAAATGAAGTTGACTATATATATTAGTGTCAAATATGAAATTTCTGATAATAAGATGATTGGCATACCAAAGGTTGTTAATACAAAATTAAGATTGGAAGATGTGACTCTTCTTGAAGATCCAATTCCATACAACCGATCAGATCCTTGACTTATCCATTACAAGACCAAACATTGCTCATGTGTATTTAGCTAGTTAGTTTCAACATGCACCAACTACGATGCACATGAGTGTTGTTTTAAGAATAGTTAGATATATTAAGAATTCTACAACCAAAGGGTTATTTTTATCACAATTTTCTTCTTTAGATTTAATTCTTTATACTGATGCAAATTGGAGAGCTAATCTTAATGATAGTCTCAACTATTGGTTTGTATGTGTTTTTAAGAGATTCTCTTATAACTTGGAGGTGTAAGAAACAACAAAAGGTCTCTTTATCATCCACCGAAGCTGAATATCGAGCCATGACAACAATTATGAAGATTATTTGGTTGAGTCTTCTCAAAGATACGAGCTTAGTCATCTTTAGCCATTCGAAGATGTGTTGCATCAATAAAAATGTTCTCTACTTTGTAAGCAATCACACCTTCCACAAACAAACCAAGCATATAGAGATATTATGTTCGAGAGGAATACCTGAGAGGAACTATTGAGTTGATTTATATGACTTCAGAATGTCAGTTGATAGACGTTTTCACTAAGGCCTTGCCTTCACCTCGTTTTGTGTCTCTTCTTGGCAAACTTGAAGTGATCACACCGTTTAAGGGGGAGTGTTAAATCATAGTGTAGTGTTAATGTACTATGTGCATATATATATATATATATATATATATATATATATATATATATATATATATATATATATATATATTGTTATTTTTATGTAAACTGAAATACCCATAAAAGGTTTTTTCACATATGTAATAGGTGTCGGCCTGACTGGTAAATTGTTTTTCGTTATTTGTTATTTTTTTATTTGATGTACTTTATAGCTGTTGGGCCAGTCCAACTAGACATTGGACTGGTTGGACCAGCCCATGTGTGTTCTTGTGTGCCTATTTAAAGGCACACTCTCCCTTGTGTATGGTATGCTTTTGCTGAGCATTTCTTAAGTGAATAATATTTATTTTTTATGTGTTGTGCTTTTTGTTGTTGTTTTTCACACCTGGTTGTTGTAATGTCTTTTGGTGGACTTGTGCTTATGCACACTTTATTGTGCTTGTTATCTCTTAGTGGGTTTCCTATTGTATTTCCACTTGCTTCATTACATAAATAACATGATAAAATTTCAAGACAACTAATTTGGCTAGTTAGTAATAAAGAAGAAACTGTTCCTATGTAGATATATTTAAACCGTTCGTATTTCATAGAGTTGTAACGACTGTTGGGACTAAATAGGAATGGGAAACCATGTTTTCGTTCAGGTTGGTTTACATCCAAAGGTCCATGTTAGACGAAGCAGTTTCTCATATTTGAAGATCAGGCCTTTTGTTGCACATGATATAGTACTTGTAAGCCAAGATAAGATATATTAAGAAAAAAAACTGAAACTTTCAAGGATTGCATAATGTTGATTTTTTTTCAAAAAAACTCCCTCAAAAAATAACAGTTTTTTTTTTTAAGAATTAATAGAACAAATCAAAATGAATTGAGGTTCAGCAAGAAAGTGAAAATAATCTAGATACATGATCTTACAATTCAACATTGCCAAAAGCTTCAAATATTTAATGGATTTCAGAAAGATGTCACTAGTGATGGCTGGATAATGTGGTGCAAGTTAGTGGAAAGCTATGCAATAGATGACTGCTCATGCAATAGGAGATTTCTACAAGACAAGCTGTAAGGATACTTTATTGTATAACGTTGGACAACTGAAAAGCAACAAGAAGAAAGACTGCATGTAGCATATATATGTAAATTTTTTTTTTCGATATGAAATGCTGGGGGATACCCCCCCTCCATTATAATTGAAAGAATGAACTACAATTCTGAGAGTACATCCCAATCGGGGAGGCTTATCAAACCACAAAAAGGCTTCTTCATCGTAATGAACACTATCCAACAAAGAACAAATAGAAGAAGACGGATTCTGCACATAAATGAAACTGGTAAAAAAGGATGTCCTCTGGCCAAAAGGACAGTGAAAGCTGCCGAGTCTTGTTCTGAACAGCTCTGAAACCAGTGTATCCAAAAGGAATTGTTGGAGGAAATAGAGAGAGGCTTAGGATAAAGTCTCACCATGTGAAAGACTGGCAGCAGAACTTTCAGGTCGGGGATCAAAAGTTCGGACGAGTCTTGTTGAGCACCAGTGTGCAAGTAATGGCCGAAAGTAGATCCAAGTGCAAAGGCAATTCGAGTCCTGGATTGCACCTTGACTGAAGCCACCTGAAGATTAGGCTCACACTTTTTAGGAGGTCCAGGGGGTTGGTGCCAAACCGTACTTAATCCAGTTCTTAACAAAAGGCAAGGATTGCTGGTCCCATGAAAGCTCAAGTATATTAGCCGAACAATCCCTCCAGACCTCTGTTTGCAATTGATGGGATGGTGTAACATGCTTGTTCATGAGAAATATTGCGAACAAACCAGATCTTCCAGATAAGAATATGAAAAATTTGGTGCCAACAGCGTCGATGCTAAGAGAAAGAAAATTTAACAGAAAACCAACTTTGAAGTTCATGAAGAAATGGGACTGAAGGATAGCCGCTCCTCCCGAATGATCTTCCAAACGACCACAACCGTAAGACAGTTAATGAATAGGTGCTGCACTGATTCCGCTTGACTTTTACACAAATAACAACAATTTGGTAAATGAAATGCCAGACTCTTCAAGTAGTCTTGAGTGAGAAGGCGATTGAAGCAAGCAAGGTAAAGAGTCCAAGCAACAAACGAATGTGATTATGAATGATTAGGCTGATGCAAACAAACTTCATCTCAAATAAGCCTCTATGTGAGATGAATATGCAATTGTTGCCTCTACAGACAAGTGCATCCTTACTATCAGAAAAGACTAGTTGGTCGAAAGAAGCAGATGTAGGAATCACTGAGCGAATCTGGTCCAAATGATTATAGAAGTAGATAGCATCCTTCATCGAAAAGTGATAATGTGTAGAAATTTGACCATAAGCAAAAACATCAACCTGTGGCAGAAAAATATTTGATGGCCATGGATCTAGCCAAAATTTAATTAACTCATCATCACTCAACGACCAGGATACAATAGAAACTATAGTGCGCGAACCCCAAAGAATGCTCTTCCAAGCCCATGAGCCACAAACATAAGAACCATATGACCGCATACTTTTGGAAGTGAGATACTTGTTGAAATATGAGAACGGTGGTGTGCCCAGTGCGGGTGAGGGACCATTTCTATAGAAGAGAAGATAATGTGATTAGAAAACCAACATCTATTTCTTGCAGAAGCAAGGGTTAGGTTAAGTAGCCTCCCCTAAGTAGCTGATGAAATTCCACTAGAGGGGGGGGTGAATAGTGAAATTTGATAATGATCGATAAAATAAAATAATTAAGCAATAAGGCACAACACATAAAACACATAATTTATACTGGTTCGGTCAGTATCCAGACCTACATCCAGTCCCTAAGCAAACCACTTGAGCTTTCCACTATAACATCCGAGTCACCGGATAAATAGTACAACACCCTCTTCCCCAGAGGTCTTCTTCTCTCAATAGAGAAGGACAACACCCTCTTTCAGAGAGGTCTTCTTCTCTCAACAGAGAAGGGCAACACCCTCTTTCACAGAGGTCTACTTCTTTCAACAAAGAAGGAATACAGTGAATAACAGAGTTACAATACTTCCTATAGAACCTTCAGAATGATATGAATGCACGAATGAAGGATTCTCAGAATGTTCTGTTTGTCACTCAGAAGATACTCTTTGTCAAAGAGCTGGACTTGACTTTTTCTCTTTTCTTTCTTTCATTTTTCTCTTTCTTTTTCAAGGCTCTCTTTTCAAATATCGAATAGAAATTTTTCTCGTTGTAAGCTCACACGTCTATTCCATTCCATTGTTTGAATAGTTTATTTGAGTGTGTTTATATAGCTTTTAAAAAGTAGTCGTTACATTTTGGAATTATAACTTTTTGAAATGTGAAATGTTAAGTCATTTCAAAAACATCTTTTAGAGAAGTTCGAGAATGCCTTTTTCCATAAAAGTGAAATAGAGGGTACACTTGTCGTTGTAATATTTTAGGTAATACATATTTTATGTAAAACGTCTATTTCTTACAATAGTACATTGAACGTTGGGTTGTAGTTTTGTCTTTATTCTAATTAATGATTTGAGGTACATTAGTACTTCTTTGCTTTAAATGAGTGTAAGTACTATGAGTGCTTTGAGATATTTATTTGTACATAGTCATGTCAAGTGTTTTCTTTATGTTGTGTTTTTCAAAGTCTCCAGAGAGAATGAGGACCAAAAGAAGGTCGACATTCTTTGAGAAAGATTTTAACAAGGATTTGTTACAGGAGGTATTTAATGCTTTGTAAAGAGAATGATGATTTCAAGTAAGTCGACATTCTATGGTTTTGTAAAAAAGGTAACTAGAGTCCTTTCAACAACATATTATATTTGTTATCTCCATGTAGCCGATTTTATGTTTTTGTCTTTTTCCTACATTCCTTTTTTCATGTTGTCTTGTATATAGTATAAGGTACAATGACAAAATGTCTTTTTCATAAAAGGTTGTAAGAATGTACAATTATTACATGACAAAATATCTTTTTCATAAAAGGTTGTAAGAAGGTACAATTATTACATGACAAAATATCTTTTTCATAAAAGGTTGTAAGAATGTACAATTATTAGTTTTCAAAAAGGAGCTTTTTGAAACTATCGTATACTTTGATGATATAGTGTTTATGAATGAGTATGTAATATGCAATATGCAAGTTCCTGAAGGTTCTGTTACATATGACTCTAAAGAAGAAAGAAGTCTTCAATCTTGAGGTAGTCGATCTCTTCATTTGAACTTTAGGAATGCATGACTCATCAAGCTTTTTCTTCAAGGAGTATGATTGCACCATATTTGTACTTGAACATGAAGTCTCCATCCTTATTGGGTGAGATATCCTTGCATCAAATACTCGTTAGATTCATGGCAAAACATATTCAGTCATAATATAACATTTTTCAAGAGGACATATTATCATATCATATAAAATCAAATGAGACAGTGTATCATATAGTGTGACATCAAAACAGAGTTTCTCAACAGCTGATTCCAGCCTTAACAGTTTCTTAGATTCCCAAACATGCTGAGAATCCAATGAGTTGTGGGCCCACCACTAACTCAGTGGCTCATAACTCAAGGGCCCACAATGTAAGTGGGTCCTAGGATTTTTGGTACACTCTGGATCCAATAATTGGATCCCTACTTTAGATCAAATACTTGAATCCAACTTACATATGAATCATGGGTTTCATGTGTGAGACCCAATGGCTATACTGGATCCGTACTACGATCCAACATCTATATGGGGAAAACACTCATATTATATTATATTATAACTGATGTATCATGTATCACATAACCATGCACAATTCTTTGAGTTATATCAATGATGTTTTTATCACATGTTATGAGTTATTTTTATATAATTATGTGAATTTTTTCTTTATTAAATTTCAAGTATAAGGTTTTCACACATGCTATATGTTATTTCTCACATAGTCATGTGAATCTTTTCATCATTCATATTCAAGTATGAGTACGAGGTTTTCACATATGTTATGGATTATTTGTTAAAGTCATGATATTTTTTTCATTTTCAAGTATGATGTTTTTCACACATGTATGAGTTATCTTCTATATAGTCATGTGGTTTTCCATCATTACATTAACCATGATTCTTTTTCACATATAGTATGAGTTTAACCATGACATCATGAGGTTTTGCATGTACTAACTAAACTTTTTTTTATGATATATCTCTATTACGAGGATAACTATAGACTAGGTTAATTTTTTATTATGATCTTTTTATGAACTCATTTTATATAATTATATGAGTTTTTCATCATACCATAATTTAATCTAAATGTGCAATATCATATTTAAACCAATACATCATATTGGGGTCTCACTTTTTTAGTTAGTCATAGGTTTTTATGGCTTTTTCATGACCATACCGTAAGACATCATCATGTCCATATACACTAGTGTAGTACTATGAATTTTTATCTATGAATCTATGATAAAATATGATTTGTCAAACATAACAAATACTTTCACTTTTCAAAACTTTCACCATAATTACAACTCCAACTATTCATGTTTATCATCATCACATGCAATATGTTTAAATTCTCAACAAATTAATCACCACCTGATCATTTTGGATCAATATATATACCGATCTATATCCTATGAGAGTTATCCCATTGCCATTTGGATATGCCAATCATGATAAGCCCATTCTAAAGTTTTAATCATACCATAAGCCTGTGAACATAAAAGTTCAGATCCATTATCAGATCCAATAAAAAATCTAGATCTAAATCCATTGAATTTGTATAAGTTCATATCCAAATCTGACTTGCTATATTTTCATCATGTCCAACACGATCTATCTTAAAATTCAAGTGGATTTACGCCACACCTCCAGCATTATACTTATATGAATCTATCTGGGTCAAATTAGGACCCATACAAAATATGTTATTATTAGGTTCAAATATTTGGCTTAATACTATCTAGATACACCATAAACTCTAGATTAAATCTGGATCCATATCCTATATCCAGACATTATACTTTTTTTAATCCATCACAAAACCTGAATCAAATTTAGATCCACAGCAGTATATTTTTTGGATCCATCTTTGGATCAAATATGAATTCATAAACCATATCAGGTCATTATACTATCCAAATCCAACACTAGATCCATTCAATAAGAGGACCCAATCAAGGAACTATCCAAAATTATACATGCATCAAACCATAACTGGGTTCATATCATACTATGAGCTTTGAGTAAAAAATAATTTTAAACTGAATCTTAATAATGAATCCATGTTAAGTTATTTGCTGAACATTCAAATAACCTCAAAACTCATAAAATGATCCATTCGAGTATATATAATATTAGTTCAAGTATGATTAATGATGTTTTCTGGATCTAAAACTTATTAACTAGATATGTTTAGATCCATTCAAGTTCAACAAGATCCAATAACATTGTCTGGATCAAACACTAATTTAACTGAATCTAAACTCATTCAACTAGATCTATCTAAATCTATATAAGTTTAACTAGATCCAAAATATTTTATCGGATCAAACAAATGTTTGTGTCACCTTACTAAATCCAAACATTTGATCCAATACTGATCAGATCTAATATTGATCCAAACATGAGATCTAATAAATCCTAGTCCATTAAACTTGATCCATATAAAAACTAGATTAATACAAACCATACTAGATCCAGATCTATATATATTAGGAGCTGAACATAAACAAATTATAAAGCATATCAAAAAATACTCTGCAATCACGCAAAGCATTTTAGGATCCAATAAATATATACATGCTAAAATTCTTCTTCCATATCAAGGTAAAGATCCAATTTAAATTATAACTGGGTCCAATATTTATCATAGATCCAAATCAACTAAGAAGAAGGGGATGGAACATACTGACCTGAACTTGTGAAAGCTAAAATCTAACAGACTTGTTTGCTGGTCCTACATTTTGCTCCAGATCTGGTCCATGATTTGATCCATTCTGATTCAACTGATCCATTTTGTCCAAGTGGGTCCACTGATGATTGTTACAGATTAAATCCAATAAACCGTATCCAAAACGACCCAAATGGATACATATCACGTTTAATTTGGTATGATGCAGCTTAACGGATTCAACCAAATCCAAATGAATCTTGACCCGTTTTGATTGGGTCCAACCCAATCACCGTACCCAGGCAGACTTTTTTTTTAATTTTAATAGTTTTTTTTTGGTTCATATCGCCGACCCCAATTGTTTTGGGATGAAGGCGCAGTTGTTGTTGTAATAGTTTTTTTTTCTTTTTTCTTTCCACCTTGTTTTCTTTTCTCTTTTTTCTTTTTATTCATTTTTATTTTTTCTTCACCCTCTCCCATAAAAAGGGGAGGCCTTTAGGGTTTCCCCTTCCTCCACGGCCGCCGTCGTGGATTCCGGCAACCGCCCGGTGGAGGGAACCACCGCCTTCTGCCGCAGTTGGAATGCCCTGCCATCGGCCGCCTCCGCCAGCCGCTCCTCCAGCTTTTGAGCTTCTCTGGCGAATACCAGCGGCAAAAAAAAAAAAAAACCCTCGACCAGCCTTGTTTGGGAAGCGCTCGTCTCACTTCGGTATCACCGCCTGATACGGTGGACTTTGAGCTCCCATGGCTCCCTGAATATGAGACAAATTTTTGGCTTAGAACTGCATGAACTGCACGTTAGCCCCCCCGGCCAGGCTCTCGCAAACCTTGTCGGCCTGCAAGCAACTCATGATCCTCTTCCAGTTCTACGCGTTGCTCACCTTCTTCTACAACCAGTTGGAGTAATCGCCCAACCGGTACTCCTTGTATCCTCTCCACGATACCACCTTCCCTGTGCCTTGGTTCGTCACCACGAAGACGAAGACAGTGAAACAGAGCAATTCGTGGATGGTAGCGGCCACCCGCTTCTTATGCACGTCTTGGATCAATCCGTCGTTTAGAAGGCTGGACCATGGGATTGGGAGAGATCAAACAGGCGGGGCAGCAACGAGCCGAAAACTATGGACCTTCGATCTCGAGTCCAGAGGATTAACTTTCCCTTCTTCATCTTCCTCTCTAGTTTCTCTTCCATGTGTTGCTTAATAGGTGGGATATCGTTCATTTCCCACAGGGTAGCGGCGAGCTTCCTGGCAGAGAAGGAGGTCTGTTTCGCCTTTTGAACGACATTCTGAGAAGGGAAAGACTCGATGAACGCCATGGAAGGCGAAGAGCCGGAGCTCATCTTCCAAGTGGGAACAGGAGTGCTCGATCCTCCCCTTCTCCCCACCAGAATCGTTTATTTGAGTATGTGATTCTTCAGAATCGACGAAGAAGAAGAAGAACACCCATGTTTCCGAATCTTGCATGCAACGGAAGCGGTGGAGGTCGTACTCGTCGGGCCGGTAGCGCAGGTGCTCGACCATGCCCTAGAAGCGCTCATCCCCTGTGGATAACCGCAGGAGCCAGAGCTCTTAGTTAGACTTTCCGTCAGTGCAGGGGCTCGCGTAGCGGCACGTAGTGGACGCCGACTAGCTATCGGCCCGCTCCGCTCGCCTTAGCTTGGGGAACCATGCGGTGGGGAGGATGCTGAAGAGCGGGAACAACGAGCTGTTCCTTCTTCTCCATCCCGTTGCCGTCAAACAGGTAAGCCTTCTCCTTTTTTTTTCAACCGCCACCTCTCAGGTGGCTCTAGCGGACCCAGCCGATAGGCAAGGCTCGACCTGCACCCTATTTTTTTTCTTTCTGCTCTTTTTTTTTCTTTTTCACTGCCTTGCACAGATAGCGACAACCGTCAAGCACGGCTATCTGACGGACATGCCCTTCCAATGCTGGGCTCACCTCCACGGTCGTCTCTCTTCAGCTGTTAAACTGCAGCCGATTCCCACAGGCGGTTCCTGGGTTTTTTCTGCGAGGGGACTTTCCGCACTGATATTCGAGGGTCTATCCATTGAGCACCACAGGATCCGAGCTCTGATACCACTGCTGGGATATATAGAACCAGTGGTGTGATCGATAGAGAAGAAGAAAATAGGATTTGATTTAACTGGCCCTTTTTTAGAGGGATATTTTTGGATCCACGTCCATATTACCAGCCTTAACGGTTTCTTTGAATTCTCAAGCATGCTGAAAATTCAATGAGTTGTGGGCTCACCACTAACCCAATGTCTCCTAACTCAAGGACTTGGGTCCTAAGATTCCTGGCCATACTCTGAGTAATTGGATTCTCATATTAAATTCTCTTATAAGAATCCAATAATACACTTTGAATCAAATACTTTTCAAAAGCATGGGTTTCATGTGGGATATGAATCATGGGTTCCATGTGGGAGTCCCAATAGCTACATTGAATCCATACCAGGATCCAACATTACTTGATCTCATAAAAGTAGCTGACTAAAATTTGGCAAGCTAAATAGGCCAGAAATGTGATGTTAATATCCGTTAAATTGTTAATACCAACCAAGGTTGTTAAATCGAAGCTAGGCGTTGAAGCCTAAGCTTCATGATCAAAATAATAAAATATATAATATTAATAAAATAATAAAAATTTAAAATAAATTTTGACCCGCTAGACCTGGTTCTCTTTGCTCCGCTCCTGCGCCTGCTTCCTCCTTCACCAACAAACCCAAAACCCTAGAACTCCAATTTACTTAAAGAACGAGTAAAAACCAACGAACTTCACCACAAAAACCAAAAACCAACACCCAGAGAAGCTAAATAATCCTCAATCAAAATCCCGGCCTTTCATCGGCATGCTAAAGTTGCCGTTTTTCCACCGCAGAGGCAGAATGAACCAAACGTTTCCTCCAACTACGCACAAATACACAGAATTCCACCACTAGAAAAAAAACCAAACCAAAGCGCAAAAACCAAATAAACATAAACAAGATCACCACAGCAAAGAAGCAAAAAACCTCGGGCACCCGAAAACAACTCACAAAAAAGGAAAAAAAAAAAACCCAAATTCACATTACATCCAACACACCACTCCAATATAAAAAAAAAAGAACAAGCAAAATCTACATACAATACCGCAAATGATGATGTTAACGGGGGGAATCCAAAAAACCAGCAAGCAAACCCAATTCTCCATAAAAAAACTCAAAGTCTTTTCTCAACACACCAAAAAGCAGAACCACGATGGAGAAGAACCAAGAAACGAATCTCCTGCTAACCTGTTCTTCCAAAACCCGACCCTGAATTAGGGTTAGGGCAAGAAGAGAGAGAGAGAGAGAGAGAGAGCTGTGGATTTTGCAGAGAGGGGATGGAGGGAAGGAAGGGGATGCCAAAATCTTAAAATCTGCTGGGTAATTTCTCGATAATTTGGGGGTCTCTTAGGATGGTTCAAAGGCGAGGGGCATGGGACTCCTTGAGAACGCTGGAGGAGGTAAAATCTGCAGCGTAATTTCTCGATTATGCATTGGAGGACGACGATCTGTACCATGAGGCCGTCGGAGGAAGTACCGTACATTCCAGTATGCTTCAGGTACTGAGCGTGCGCCTCAGTACCTTGAGCGTGCGCCTCGCCTCTGAGGCGTACGCTTCTGGTACTGAGGCGTACGCCTCTCACAACACTGATACCAACACTACCTTCAAGCTTCGGACAACAAAGGATATCCCACTTAAGTGTAAATGCTTAAGCTGATCTGAGATTGATCATAGAAAATTACAAAACATGCACTCCTGTTGTAAGAGAATGCCCTTAGGTATCTTGAATCCGAGTAGCCAGTGTAAGGGTAAACTTGAAAGGACATGCTTAATCAAACAAAGCTTGCCTGCATAAGGAGCTTAGACTTCCAGCCTTAAAGATGCTGATCCCACTCTGAGTAATATTTGCTAGCAGTAGAGAGATTTGAGTTTGCCCGTGAATAAAGGTAGCCCAAGGTACTTAATTGGTAATGTGCCCAAAGGCCAATTAAGAATGCCATGAAAATCGAAGCTCAGAGGCTGGGACATGTTAAGTGAGATAATAAGAGAATTGGAGGGGTTAATCTTCATCCCTGCACGTGATTCAAAGTCCTGAAATATATATTGAAGACTAATAAGAGAACATGAGTCGACCTTATGCTTTAGCCGCAGCTTCAACTGGTTTAGGGTAAAATACCACTCGGGCAACTGATCGATCGGGGTCTATATCTCGTTCTGCTCATGAGCACTGCATGCCTTTTTTTAAGCAAGCTTTGCCCCTAAGGTGGACGTTTATTATGCTAAGCCAATTTCAAGCTTTGTCAGGTTCAGGGGAGAGGTGACCAGATCCTTGAACTGTTGAAGGTTGGGAGTTGAAATTTGTCCTTCTGATATTGCATTACATTCCATGACAATAAGAAATAAGTAGGGAGAGATAGGGTCACTCGCATAGGAGATCCATTGTTTATTATCGAGAAGGTGGGTGATGTAACACAGCACAATTCTGTCAATCCGTTGGTGAAAGCCTAAAAGTGAGTGCATTTCTCAGAAAATCCCAGTTGACTCGATCATAAGCCTTTGACAAGTCAAGCTCGAGGCAAAGTTCAGGGGCACAGTGGGTGACAATCAAGTGAATGATATCATGGGCAAAGAGAATGCTTTCTTAAATATTACGACCCCTAAAAAATGCACCTTGATTTGATGAGATAATACGAGAAATGAGATAGCATACTTCACATACGATTAACCATAACTTTAGTAATAATCTTTTTAAGAATATTACATAGAGAAATGAGAGGGTAATCCTGAAAAGTGAGAGGAGACTGAACTTTGGGAATATGCACAAAATTTGTGGAATTCAGTCTATAACCAGTTTGCCTTTTAAAAAAAGTACTGAATTGCGCGTGTAATGTCAGGCCCAAGAATATCCCAGATTGGTAAAAGCTAGCAGGAAAACCATAAAGTGTTGGGGCTTTATCTAAATTAGCTTTAAACACTGCCAAGCTAACTTCTTCATCTGAGATGGGTTGGAGTAGGAAGGCATTCTCGCACTGGGTTACAGTAGGGCTAGGATGCAAGTATTGAAACATATCTCCTGTATTTGGGGTCTTGGATAAAAGCCTCTGGAAGAAGATATTACTTGTCTGCTGGATGTCAGTAAATGCTTGCAAGGTGTTGCCTTCAAACTCAATTGAGAGGATTGTATTTTTAGAGCGATGAGCACGTACATAAGCATGAGAAAAAGCAGTATTAGAGTCACCTCCCGTATTCAAGTTATTCTGGATTTCTGCCTCCAAAAAGATTTTTGAATATGAAGGTCTTTAATGAGATTTTTCCTTTACTTAAGATCAGACGAAAGAAGGGATTGATCTCCCATATCCAGTCTAGCTTGGATGTCTCGAAGCATATAACAGATGGTGGCAATTTTATGGTCGATATTGCCAAACAAATGTTTGTTCCATAGGGAAAGACTGTATTTGACTTGTCGAAGCTTAGTTTACACACGTATCATCGAGAAACCATGGCATTTAACCCTCAAATTAGACTCAACTAGTGCTCAACATTGCTGATCTAGTACCCACATCTTAAAGAACCTAAAAAGCATGGGTCTCGTAGGAAAGGCTGACCTAAAATGAAATAAAATTGGATTATGATCAGAGGTAGTGTGAGGCAATGTGCAGAGAAGACTGATATCTCCAAATGAGCCAGCCCAAATTTGGTTGGCAAAGCACCAATCAAGCTTTCACATTATGCTGGGCAGAAAACAGCTCTTGTTAGACCATGTGTATCTGGACAAATTATTTGAAATTCCTAAAAGAGCAGAAGCATTGATAAAATTGTTAAAATCTGCACGACTGAGCAAGTGGGGGTCCCCCAGTTTTATTTAGTGGGTGTCTCATGGCATTGAAATCACCCATAAGAATACATGGGATATTACAGTCAGTAAGACTAATATATATATATATATATATATATATATATATATATATATATATATATATATATATATATATATATATATATATATATATATATATATATATATATATATATATGTGTGTGTGTGTGTGTGTGTATTTTAAGAGGTTAATTGAAGGCACCAAATTATATGGAACTATTGAGGTTAAAATCATAGGCTCAAGCTTTATCAACTCAATCTGACTACATAGATCTGTTAAGGAAGGTTTGTTTGCTAAGTATCAAACCTTGAAATTTGATTTTTTGAGCGATGAAATTTTAGTGCATTTAGACAGTTTATTTTTTAAGCCCTTCAAAAACCTGCGTATGTGTCACAATCATGTGATTGAAAACTCATTTCCCATTAAACACACATTGTTGTAGATCACATCCATAAGATTTAATTTACAAAAAAAAAACTATAAAGTATGATTTTCAGCTCAATAGTTTCATATAATTTGGTGCCTTCAAAGGCACCAAATTATAAATGAATATATTAAAAGACGTTCAGGGGTGTTGCTAATAAAGGAAAAAATCCATTCGTTATACATTTTTTGCAGCCTTATTTTCCATTAAACAAAAGACTTGCTGTTTGTCTGACAGAACGACTGCTCTCTGCCTGATCTAGCTGGCCAATAAATGAATTCTAGAATGCACCAACTATCTGCAGCCTCAATCATGAACCTAAAAGGTCAAGCTTTGACCCATAAAAGGTCTGATCACGTTCTGCACAAGGACCTTCAAAATGAATGTTCTGTAGCCCGGAGTCCAAATGAAGAAAAGGGTGCGCACATGTGATAGTTTCCTTTTTCTTTCGCAAAGCAAAAGAGTGCTATACTAAGAACTTTGTCATGCCTACCAGACAATAATGGATCAGTTTTAAAGTCTAGCCAATCATTTAGGGCCCATTTGTGTCACTGAAAGTTTTGGTTTTCCGCAGAAACTCAAGTAACCCCATGCATTTCTGCAGGCGGAAAGAGGAGCTCGTTTTCAACGTCCAACCCCCCTTTCCATGGTAATAGAGTATCGTGGCAAGTGTGTTGCAGAGCTCTCTTTGGTGACACACAAACGAACCCTTAGGTGTCAGGCTTATTTGGAGGCCATTCCCCATGGATTCTCTAGTGCCATGATCTCACGTTCGGATCCTGCAATCTCATTTGATCTTCCACCATTTTGACATTAATAATTTTACAATGAGGTTCTTTTATAGTGATCGACTTGTGGAGGATAAAAAAGGCAAGGGCATTCACATCTTTTTCTTTTCATGATCTCTCTCTCTCTCTCTCTCTCTCTCTCTTGATAGACCAAGTTTGGGGACAAATCCTGTGGGATTCGAACTTGAGATGAGAAATAATGAACAATTTCAGCCTCTTTTAGAAAACTGAAAATAATATAGAAATGTTAAGTTGGGATTGTTGTAACCATGGACATTGTGTAACCTTGCCATAGGATTTTCAACTTTCCATGTCCATAAATGAAGCCCCGCATGGCCATTGTGTATTGCTCCACGCTTTCATGGGGGCTTAAAACACCATCCTTTTGGTTAATATAGAAATTGAATCTGCAATGTTCATGCTGGTAATGAAGAAAATTTTACTCTCTCTGATAGGAGTCTACAATTTTAAACGAAAACTTAGAGAAGCAAACATACAACAGAGTAGACAAGGTGTAGCCCCCAGATAAAATAAAAAGAAAACAAAAATCCGAGTTATAAAACCAATTCTCGAGTAACCCTGTTACCTTGATTTTGAGCTTTTTACTGCCCTGAAACCCCCCTAGAACCCAACAGAGTGTGACCTAAACACCTGCCTAAACCCTCAGAGTTAGAACCTTACCCAATATCAATATCATTATCATTATGGTCAGGCTTAGACCAGATCTTTAACCCAAAAAACCCGATCCAGTACCAAACCCAACCAATTCCTAGTTTGACACAGTCCATTTGGCCTACATCCAATTTCTATCCAATCGAATCCAATCCACATTCCTTATAAAAAGCCATTTCAACCAATTAATGTCTAAGTTAAACCTTAATCCAAATCTAACATAACCATCAATCAAGTAAACCAAAACCAAACACATCAAAACCGGTCACTATATCCCCACTAGACAACCATATGGTTGGGCCCCATAAGATAAATGATTAAAAAAATAAAATGACATCAAATATATTTATCAAGATTGAAAGTAAAAACAATGGGAACACTATATCCAAAATTGGAGTCCATATGAATATAAAAAGGAGTAGAAGGAATTACCTCACTTTTTTAAAAATTTCTCTTTCCATGTTGACCACCACTAAAATCCAACTGCCATTTTCAAATAAGACGCCATTTACCATCCAATTCCCATGCCTGGAAGTCCAAAAACAACCGCTAGGATGAAAAAATGATGCATCCCCTATGTCACATAGGTGCGGGTACAGGTGCGGATGCAGCACTTTAAAAAAATTTGGGTGCGGGAGTGCAAGGAGGATATATATATATATAATTTTGAACAGTTTTAAGTTAACACTATGTGTATTTGTGTGCATTTATGTATTCATATATATAATATAGATAAAAATGAACTTGAGTAGGGTTAACATAATCTACTTTTGGATAGAAATGGACCTCAGTGTGGTTGACTTCACCTAACACAAAAGAAGCTGTGTCCAAGTATCGCACCCGCCTGGGTGCAGGTGCGGTGCCCTATTAGAACAGTCCGCGTGACAGTGCATCCCACATCAAACCACAACAATGCCATGAAAGGAAAATTAACTTCCAAATAAAAGGGCAGCAAACAAACATATGATGGAAGAATCCTCTCACACAAGTATAGCGGGCATAACTTTCAATCTGGTGACTTCGTGTTTTTCCAAAGGATACAAGCCACGTGAAAGTTCCCAAAGGATGCAAGCCACATTAAAGTTGCAGCAAGCTAGTTTGGGCAAGAACCCTAAATAGCATCTCTCGGGAAGGGAGAAGATGACTCAAGCAAGGAACTATAACACAATCAGATGAAAAATATTTCCTGATTTATGATAAGACCATAACAGATTATTCTCTTGCAGATAATAATCTGCTAAATGCAATATCAGTCTTTCCTGCTCATAGTCTCACTTTGAGTAGGCAAATGGACTGCAGTTAGATTCCATACCTGATTTACTAGGCAATCATCTGCAACACAAACATCTTTGTATCTAGCAATGCAATGAAAGCTCAGGAATATGGTAACTAAAGAACATTTATCACATCATATTTTGGGTCGTAGTAGCCAAACTTGCCTGAGGAATTCGTTGGGAAGTTTCTGAAAAGAAGTGTATTCCCCTGTTACGGGTCACGGGTCTGGAGATCCAGACCCGTGATCATTAACGTGTCATTAATGGCACTGTGTAATTTACCTTCTTGTAATAAGGGTACTTTAGTACCCTAGTCTTTGTATTTGTATGTTATTATAAAAGAGGTTATACAGCAGCCGACCCTAAGCATTGGGGTTATCGGTTTTTCTTTTCTGCTCTCTCTCTCTCTCTCTCAGCTCTCACGAGTGGAAGGTTTTGAATATTAAAAATCTAACATGGTATCAGAGCTACGTTACAACTGAAGCTGGAATCGATCTCAAAGGTACGTCTGAAAGATTTGTCTCTTCTCGATTTTTTTTTCTCTCCTAAGTTAAGAAAAATACTTTTGTTTCCCCAATCTCGTCTGCACCCCTTTTCTTGTTTACCCAAGTTCGATCAGATCTGACATTATTTAGATCTGACGATATTCAGACCGGTCTAGCATTTGTTTTCTGTCTCCTGATCTCGATCAGATCTGACGTCAATCAGATCTGATCATTTCTTCTCTTTCTTGTCTGAGTCACCCAGTTGAATATACATTTTTCACTCTTCATTCTGTCATCCATATATTTTGCTAGTTGTCTTTGATCACAGCGTGATCTAATCACGCAATCGGGGTCTTATTTTGATCCAGCTACACTCTTGAACAGATCTGACCAACCCGATCTGATATCATCTTCATTTCTACCATTTTATCTCTTTTAGCTTGAAAGCATTGCATCAATACCGAGTGTGAATTCATATTCACGTTTTTTTCTTTTGTGGTTTTCATATCCAATATTCAATCACTTATGAAAATCAGGAATGATAGATATTTAATTTCTGCTTCAAATTCAGCCACTGTCGTCGGCCATTGATCTGAATTAGTTTCTGCAAAAAAAAAAAAAGAGTTACAGAAACTGTAGACAGATTGTGCTAAACACACTCTTAATACTGTAAAACATGGATTCACTTCCTAGTCAGTCAGTTCTTTCTTCAAGTTTCCTCAGTCAACTCGTGTCTGAAAAATTAAACAATGGTAACTTCTTGACTTGGAAGAGACAAATCATACCTTTCATTAGGAGTCAGGATCTTTCTGGACATCTGGATGGATCTATTCCAGTTCCTCCTGAATTCATATCACAAGAAGAAAGGGACAATAAATGGGAATATACTACAATATATGTTAGAAATCTTGAATTTGTGGCTTGGATGAAAAGAGACCAAGCGCTTGTTGCTTATATCACATCTACACTGTCACAAGAGGTACTTGTAGCAATTCCAGATGACTGTACTGCCATGCAACTTTGGAACAGACTTGTTCAGACATACTCACAGGTTTCTCAGGCCAGGATTATGTTTCTTAAAAGAGAATTTCAAATGTTAAGAAAGGATTCCATGACCATCATGGAATACTTGAACAAAATGAAGGTTATCACAGATCAACTTGCAGTTGTTGGAAGTACAGTAACTAATAAAGATTTGGTACAGCAAACTCTCAGTGGATTGGGACACGACTATCATATGATTGTTACTTCCTTGTTATGTTTACCTGAGCTGCCCAACTTTGAAGATCTGCGTGCAAAATTGTTACAATATGAGATGAACCTAAATGGATTTTCTGAAGAATCATCTATGCATACTGAGGCACAAGAAGTTCTTGCTACAGGGGTTACTTATGCACGAGGACGAGGAAGCTATGATATCAAGGGAAAAGGAGGACAAGGGAGAAGTGGTCAAGGAGGTCGTGGATTATTACCTACACCCAACACATATACCAATCCACAAAGACAGAGGCCAATCCCTACATGCTTTCTATGTAATAAAAGGGGGCATATCAAAGCTAACTGTTGGTTTAATCCTTTAAATAAAGGAAAATCAACCCAAACTGAAGCAAAAAGAGGCACAGACAGTACAAGGACCAACGGAGAAGTAAATGAGTTATTGCTGTCAGCTTTAGCAGAATTGAATCTGAAACAAAATGAGCAAGGTACTTGGTACGTGGACTCTGGCGCAGCGACTCACGTTACTGGTGATGCCGGTAAGCTCCTAAAACTTGTTCCTTACATTGGTAAAAGTAGTATAGTTATTGGAGATGGATCACACCATTCTGTCTCTCATATTGGAAACTCCATTATACCCCTGTCCGAATCTTCTATCAATCTTTCAAAAGTTCTTTATGCTCCTGAAATCAAGAAAAACATCGTTTCAGTTTCTAAACTTGTTGATGATATCAAAGCCTCAGTTGAATTTACTCCCTCTTCTGTTCTTGTCAAGGATCTCTGCACGAAGGAGACGTTCGCTAGAGGAAAACAGAAAGACAATATGTATGTCTTTCAAGAAGATTCTTCAACACATATTCGCTCTGCAGATCCAAACTTGAAGCTCCAATCATCGTTGCCTTCTGAAAATTCTACCTGTGTCTTCAGTGTATCTGAAATCAATAAGCCAAATCTTTGGCATGGTCGTCTAGGTCATTGCAGTAGTAGTTTCATTGAAAAGCTTGTTTCAAATAACCTCATTCCCAAGTCAAGTTTAGGAATAAATGTCGATGACAACAAATGTTCTAGTTGTCTCTTATGTAAGAGTCATGTCTTACCGTTTCATTCTATCAATAAAAGAGCTTCAAGACCTTTTGAGACTATTTATTCTGATGTTTGGGGGCCAGCCCTAGTTGCTTCTATATCTGGAACTAGATATTATCTTTTATTTGTTGACAATTATTCTCGTTATTCTTGGATATTTTTCATGAAACACAAATCTGAGATCTTCAAGTTGTTCCGAAACTTTCATTCATTTGTCAAAAACCAATTTTCTGAAAACATCCTTAGTTTCCAATGTGACGGAGGAGGTGAATTTCCTTCCATTGACTTTACTAACTTTCTCTTAAGTAACGGGATAAGGAAAAAGGTGTCTTGCCCACACACACTTCAGCAGAATGGGATTGCTGAAAGAAAGCATCGCCATATTGTTGAGAGTGCGATGAGCATGATGCATGACAGTAGTCTTCCGATCACTTTATGGACAGAGGCTTTTCATTCTGTAGTTCATGTGATAAATCGTTTGCCCATGACTATTTTGGAAAACAAGACTCCTTACTTGTGTCTTTTTGGTGTACATCCCAACTATCATGATTTGCATGTATTTGGTTGTTTATGTTATGTTCATGTTGATAGTTCAATGAGACATAAGTTTCAGGACAAGACCCTAAAGTGCAGGTTTGTGGGTTATGCTGATGACTATAAAGGGTACAAGTGCTATGATCCGGTGAGCAAGCACATCAAAATATCAAGAAATGTCATCTTCGATGAATTGAATTTTGATTGTCGATGTACTAGTTCTTCAGAATCAAAACCTGAAGTTGAGGCTTATCATCCTTGGTTGAATTATGAACTTCTCTATGGAGCTAGTGAGATTTGCTCGAATTGTACTCAAAAGAATAAGAAATTTGTGTCTGCTGATGAAGTAATTGCTCATGAAAATACAGACCCAACTTTGAATCCACAAAGGTATAAAGGTCTTGCCTACGCTCGACGAGAAAGAGAGCCGCCCACCATAGTTAATTCAGACATGGACACATCCTCTACATCCAACATCGCTGATACTAGAAGATCCACACGTTCTCGTCATCCCATTGAATGATGGGTCAGTTATGAAAATTTCTCATTAGATTTTCAACTCTTTCTAACAGCCTTGAATAAAGAAGATGAACCCACAACGTTCTCTCAAGCATCAAATTCCAGAAGATGGATTGAAGCAATGAATGAGGAGATGGAAGCTCTACATGAATGTGGTACGTGGGATGTCGTATCAAGACCACCTGACAGAAATGTTGTTGGTTCGAAATGGGTGTACAAAATAAAGTATAAACCAGATGAGACTATAGAGCGATACAAGGCAAGACTTGTAGCCAAAGGTTTTACACAGGAGCAAGGACAGGACTATGATGAAACTTTTAGTTCAGTGGTGAAGATGGGAACAATCAGGGTTATACTTTCTTTAGCTATTGAACATCAATGGACTATTAGCCAACTTGATGTGAAGAATGCTTTTCTTCATGGAAATTTGAGAGAAGAAGTATACATGGAACAACCCACTGGTTACGCAGAAGGCGATCCTACAAAATATGTATGCAGACTAAAAAGGGCGATATATGGATTGAAGCAGGCATCTCGATCTTGGTTCGACAGTTTTTCTGTTGAAATACAAAAATATGGTTTTAAGAAATCTCTTCTTGACCACTCCTTATTTATCTTTAAGAACCAAGACACAATTACTCTATTGTTGATATATGTAGATGATATCATCATCACTGGTAATTCCAATGAGCACATTAAAGAAGTGAAACATCTCTTGAATCAATGGTTCAAAATGAAGGACCTTGGCAAGCTACGATACTTTCTTGGAGTTGAAGTCGACAGTACTTCTGAAGAGATGACTCTCACCCAACATAAGTATACCATTAATGTTCTAAATAAAGCGGGTATGAAAGACTGCAAGCCCTTGGGCACTCCTAGCGTTCTTCATCAAAGGCTTAGGTCTCAAGATGGGGATCCATTTGATAATCCCACACAGTATCGTAGTATAGTGGGTATGTTACAATATCTCACTTTTACTCATCCAGATATAGTCTACTCGGTGAATCAAGTTTCTCAGTTTATGCATGCACCATGTGAAGGGCATATGAAAGCAGTTAAACGGATACTTCGATACCTAAAGGGAACGGTTGGGGATGACCTCATATATCAGAGAAAGACAAATGGGCAAAATGCACATGAGATCACTGTTTATTCTGATGCGGACTGGGCAGGAGATCCAGATGAATGCAGATCGGTATCCGGCTATTGTGTGTTTGTTGGGATGAATTTAGTTTCTTGGAGTAGTAAGAAACAAAAGGCTATTGCCAGATCCAGTACAGAGACTGAATATAGGTCAATGACAGCCGCCACTGCTGAAGCTACTTGGATTAGACATTTACTGACAGAAGTAGGAGAATCGATCTCTCGATCACTTCTTTTGTGTGACAACCAAAGTGCCATTAGTATGTCTTTTAATCCAATCCATCACAGTCGTGCCAAACATATTGAAATAGATCAGCATTTTGTGAGACAAAAGGTAGAAGAGAAAGAGATTGAGCCTGAATTTGTACGAACCACAAATCAGGTGGCAGATATATTTACAAAATGATTGACAAAAGACAGATTTTGGATGTTAAAAGGAAAGTTGTTCATGGTTCAAGATCATGCACAACTTGAGGGAGGGTGAAAAGAAGTGTATTCCCCTGTTACGGGTCACGGGTCTGGAGATCCAGACCCGTGATCATTAACGTGTCATTAATGACACTGTGTAATTTACCTTCTTGTAATAAGGGTACTTTAGTACCCTAGTCTTTGTATTTATATGTTATTATAAAAGAGGTTGTTATATAGCAGCCGACCCTAAGCATTGGGGTTATCGGTTTTTCTTTTCTGCTCTCTCTCTCTCTCTCTCTCTCTCTCACACACACAGCTCTCACGAGTGAAAGGTTTTGAATATTAAAAATCTAACAGATTCTACATTAGCAAATCATGATTAATTGGCAAAAAGATTGGTCAACCTCGGCTTTCAGATTCCTCAGCAAATTGTGATTAATCTGCATAATAAAACATTGTGATTAATCAGCACAAAAATCATCTTCACATTTTACCAATAAAAACACTATAAGATGATAAATTCCAAGGGCAACCAATTCAAAGATCTTACAATCTATCAATTTTCACCTAATCATTAAATAGTAAAGAAAAAAAAACAAGGATTCAAAGATCCTAACAGATCTTGTGTATCCAGCTGCAAAAATCCACCAACGTCAAATATTTCTTGTGGTTCAGATGGGAATGAATCAAAGAATCCTAAACGAACCCATTGCTTTGTTTGCTAAAGGTGATGACACAGCGATGTAAAAGATGAAAACCTGTTTTGAAGTTTAATGAAAAATTTATTTCATTTTGAGAAGTAATAAGACATGCAGTGACCAAAGAGAGAATGACGACAAATTTCCAGTGTCACCTAATATCTTGTTGTGGACAAAGAGGAATAGTTCCAACCTATGTCACAGGGATTCGGCCAGACAGGTGCCGCACCCTGAGTGCGGTCAACGCACTCAGGGTCATTTTGGTCCATTTTTTGTATTTTTAAAAAAAAAAAAATTTTGCCCTATGAAATGAACCGCGGACCCCTTCTATATATATATATATATATATATATATATATATATATATATATATTATTTTTTTTTTTGCCGCACCCAAGGGTTTTGAAAGTGCCGCACCCCCCACCCGCACCCGCACCCGCACCCATGTGACATAGGTTCCAACAGAAAAAGCAAATGGAAAACCAAACATGAATCCACATCAAATCAGATACATGTAAGCCAAAACAAAAAATCAGTTTGCTCATACAGATGAAGCACCAGGCACTACAAAAAAATCAAGTTAATACTGATTAGCTGCAGTAGGGGGTTGTTAGAAAACTGCAAACTTGTGATGGAATGGGCGATTTCTCTGTTCAGAAGCAGAAGGCACAAAGCTTGACTAAAATGGCTAGTCTAGAACCTAACCATTCAAACGAAACACCAAGCATACCAAAGACAAATAAAACAAACATGATATATTTTGCTCGATTGACAAATGATGTAGCAGATAAAAAATAATCTTTAAATCTCAACAAACAAAGCAAAGAGTTCTGAAAGTAACTATGCTGAATCAAAATGTGGGGTGCTGGCTACATGTAACTAATTTTGAAACAAAGAGTTGTGGCATCTTGACCAAAGGATATTGGGTTAGTTCCACGCTTGCTAGTTTGACATTAAAAAAAATGAGACAAATAGCACGTTAAATTCATAGGCTAAAATTACTTGAGTCTACTTTCTGCAGCTTCTGAAGTAACTTTCTTAAAAGGCTTCCATTCAGATGTCCACGTATTCTCCATTCTTTGGTAACACTGAAGATGAAGTGGACCGATTGACAATGTAAATAGAGAGTAGTTCGCCAAGGTCACTCTCATTAGCAAATTTACAAACAGCTGGTAGGCTATTAGCGTTCAGATCCATGTTAGACACCATGCTGGGATGTGTTGTTTATTATTATTTTTCTTCTTAACCTAAATGCCCCTTTTTAGTATTCTTTATATCATATGTAAATGGGGGTATTTTCGGTATGTAACTTATCACAGGTTAATATAAAAGAAAAGCAAGAGGCACGATTTTCCATATTGAAAATCGTGTTTTTTCAGCCCCCATATGCTGTTGTTTTCTTTTCTCTTTGCAGGGAACTCAGAAACCCTAATTCTAACATGGTATTAGAGCTATGATTCAGAGCAGGACTGGTAAATCTTTGTGACACTCAAGATCTAATTTTCCTTTCTCCAGGTGATAATCTATTCTCTTCAACTTCTTCTCCTTCAAAGTTTCTTTAAATTGGACCTTTCTTCTCAAACCCGTGTTTATTTTCTCTCGTTATTCTTGATTCCTATAAATATTACTTGTTTTTTTCTCTCTTGAATTTTTGGGTCACGTTCCTCTAAAAAAAAACGTGTTTGGATCTTTATCTTCCTAACATGTTCCTCTCTCTCAAAATGTGCTTGGGTCATGTTTTTCTCTAAATAAAAAAATTTGTGTTTAAAAGAAGTTATTTTGAGAATTTGTTGAAGTGCCATGAATATTTGTCCAAGTGTGTCTTTAAGATCTTCTCCACTTTTGCCTTCTTCTTCCTTCTTGGGAATAGATTCTTCAACGGAAGTAACCTTATACTAGAATGTTCCATTCAACTTGGGGCAAGCGGGTCTAATGTCACCCAACTCATTACAATGATAACAAATAATCATTTTTCTTCCTCCACTATAGTTATTATTATTACTATAGTTATTTTGCCTCCCAAAGTGTGGAAACTTACAGGTCTTGACATGGTTGCCGGGTTTAGATACGGTCAAGACTTCATCACTACTTTTACTCATACCAAAACGAGTTTCTTCTTTGATGATTTAGGTAATAGCATCTTCTAAAGGAACATGAGTAAATCTATGTAAGAGAGAAGATCTAACTTGCTCAAATTAGGGACGAAGCCCAAATAGGAATTGAAAAAATCTCTTGTTCCATTTGTTTTTGTCTAAGTTCTATATCTTCAATAGCAATCCACTTAGGTTCTAAGAGTGTTAGTTCATCCTATAGGGGATTCAAAGCATTATAATAGTCTTGGATACTCATTTGACCTTATTCGATGGTCCTAACATTTTCTTGCAAGAAATATAATCTTTCACGATACTTTTGGGTATACATACCTTTCATAAAAAACTAAACTTTATTAGCTTTGCGAAAATTTGCAATGTTAGCACATACCTTAAGTTCGACGTTGTTCATGAACTATGCAAGAATTTTTGCACGGTTGCTCTCCCAATCTTCCACTAGTTTACGATGATTTTCAATAACCATGTACGAGCATCTCCCTCTAAGGCTTTCTCTTGACCTTCTAGTTTTGTGAGCTTGAGTTGAGGTTTGGAGATAATGCCCATCACATAACCCCAAAGTTTTTTCCCTTTGAAATTGTTTTTCATGGCGAAAGCCCATATCATGTAATTTTTTCTATTGAGCTTGAAGGAGAGATAAATCTTAGTTTCCATGGCGTGAGCAAGAGAGGAAGAAAATGAAAAAGAGAAGATAATGTCACAAACACAATCACTTGACGGCAACCTTTCACATTCAAAAACACTATGACTTTGATACCAAGTAATGAAGTATGTGGAAACACGAAAGCACTAGTCACTTAAAGCTTACAAGATCACAATCATACAAGTGCACATGCATAAGTTCTCTATGGGACAATACAAAGATCAATAAGGCAAAGGAAAGATATACAAAAAAATAAAAAATTATAAGCCTTTATTGATCAAGTGCTTAGTATAAGCATAGTAAAATAGAGGGAAACATACCCCCATATATATACAACAAAAAGAGAGGAGAGGGGGTCATTGGGAGCTCCCAATAGAGTCGTTGGGAGCTCCCAACGGTGATATTTTTAACTGTTGGGAGCCCCAACGACCCCCAATGGCTCTCTAATATTACATATTAAGGAAAAAAACTGTTTAATAAACAGTTTTATTACATGTATAAAATGACAAAAATGCCCCTATAGAGCATTTACCTATATATATATATATATATATATATATATATATATATCTTAACATAGAATTTCATAACATAGTATTCATAAGTCTTGCAGTACTCACCCCAAGCAATTGGAAGTCAATGATCCTCTTTTGCTATATATCTATCTCTATAAAACAATTGGAAACTAATGGTCCTCTTTCTGTCACAATAAATGATATCTACAGAATATCCATAAGAAATTGGAACACATTGACAACATTACAAGTGAAGCGCTTAAGCACTTGTTGGACCAGCTTTGCCTCTTTACAATCAGTCAAAGACAAAAGCTCCCCTCATGGATAGAAAAGAAAGAATTGCGCTTTATTGTTTGCCCTTCAATAGTTCACCTTCTCTGCCCGGCTTTGTCCTGACCTGAAACCTAAGCCCAAAAATTGAGCTTGAATTGACAAATCTCTCTATCTCTCTGAAATGCAATCCAATGAATGTTTCCTACATTAAAGAAAAACACATGGTCTGCTCAAGTAGATAAAACCTGCAACTATGACATTCTGCTAGATAGTATGGTATTATCATTAGTACCACATATAAATATAAAAAATAAATTAAGTAAATAAATAATATACACACATACTTACATACATACCTATACACATATTGAGATATATACACACGTTAAAGGGTTTTAGCGCATCATCCTTTTAAGAAACAGCAGCAATCTGCTAGGTTTTATTCATCGCAAGAGATGAAAAAAAGGTGCTTACTTAAGAATTCAAAAGTACTTGGGTAATTTCATTAACTAAATATCGAAGGCATAAGGCATCTCACAACTTCAAGGTCTTCTGTCATGTAGAGTTCAACCACATTGATTTCTGAAATTCTAATGAGTTTCAATCCCCCACATTATTGACCTTGAAACTTTTTTTAACCGTTAATAAACACGTGTGAATAACAAAAACAGAAACCACAAATTCAAGGCACAAATTAGGCATGACCAAAGATGCGCAGCAGGCAGATGACCCCTAAAGTTTATGCCACCACCAAAATTTCAGTGCAAGATAAAGGAAAATGCATCGATTCAGATCTTACAAGGCACCATTTGAAAAGCAGGAGCAAGCATGCAAGCTGGTCGAGTTACAAATGGAACTACAGAGTAAGGTGTTCGTTCTGGAGTAAGAAGACTGAAATAGAGATACTGCTGTAGCTTTTATCAAAACCACTTATGCACGATGGAGTTAATTTCAGTTTATGGTGTTTCCCACACAGAAGCTACCACAAGGTTATTGCTAGGATGCAATGACATAAGAAAATCAATGCATGGCGGTTGCATCTTTTCTATTTGGTAGTTCAAATGACTTGGTCTTGAACCAATTGGAACATCTGTTAGACATAGCAACACTTCAAATATGAATTGAAGAAATGCCTATGTTGATTTGAGCAACCCAGTGCAGTAAATAGAAAAGAAAGTATGCAGAAAAAAAATGACAAATAAATAAGTACCTTATATGAACTAATGTTAGCAAAACGAGGCACATAAACCCCACTAGCATTGCCTGTAGATGAACATGAAATAAAAGAAAACAAACAAATTGCCAAGATTACAGAGATGATGCTTCAGACTGTGCAATGCTCGATCAAGACCACTTTCCGCTATTAGGAAAGGACTTTGTGCAAAGGACTTTCCTGCCCTTAGCACGTCTTCGTTTCAATACAGCCCTTCCACTAGTTGTTCGCATTCGAAGACGGAAGCCATGAGTACGAGCTAGTGATTTTCGTGATCTGGACCTCTTGGTTTGGCACAATGCAGCTTTTCCAGCTCGAACCTGAAGAGTTCGACTCCTCTCCACTATTTTGTTGAAATTAAAATTAATTGTCAATGACAAGCCTGCATACAGAAATGTGAAGTTTAAGATAATGTGCTTTATTAATCAGCAAACTCACAATACTGACACTTGAACGGGATTCAGTACATATGCTCGGCACATTAATACACAAGCTGATAGAAAATAGAACTGTCAGTAATTGCAAATCTATTCCTAAGAAAGAACTGATGTACTAAACATTGATAACAGTTGCAACATATAAACTTATTAAAAATGATAAACGGTACTTCACCAAAATATGATATTTCAAGAAGGCAATTCTGTCAACACTACAAAAATAGCCTTCTTCACATCAAAAAATTAATTATAGCACCAAATTATAAGTCCACAATAGCATTTGAAAAGACCTTATGCTTGACACAAGGAGATATCCAACACAAATGATGGCTGCTCAGATGAAACAGTTTCATGACATGTATTAGAATATGTTGGAATGGTGGGTAATGAATTAGCACTAAATGTATCTTCTGAAGCAGTCAAAGGTCATTATTCTAAAAAATGCAAAGTCAGCACACTGGCAAAGAATCACATTAACAAAGTTTCCTACAGAGGACATGCGACATTCAGTCGGACTAGGACTCTATCTCTCATTTCTATTTTCATATATTTTTAAGAAAATCTTTCAAAATCTTTCATTTTGGCCCAAAATTTTAGAGTTTTAGTCGGACTAGGACTATGTCCCAGAGTTTTAATCGGATTAGGACTCTATCCCGATTTCATCCTTTATTCTTGTTTTTCACTTGTTTTCAAAAGCCTTTTTATCTGACTTTCAAAAGACAAAAAATTTAGAGTTTCAATCGGACTAGAACTCTATCACAGAGTTTCAGTTGGATTAGGACTCTATCTTTCAGCTCTATTTTCACCTGTTTTCAAGGAAACCTTTCAAAATCTTTCGAAAGAAGTCAAAATTTTAGAGTTTTAGTCGAATTAGGATTCTATTCTAGAGTTTCAGTTGGATTAAGACTCTAACCCTAACTTCAACAAGAAACTCTTAAACATCAGCTACAGACAAACCTCACAAGTAATGTCTGCCAAGGAGTTGAAATAGCTGGGAATCTTTTCTCAAAATCCATGATTCAATAACTAGTTTAAGAAGAATTCAATCCTTTCTATTGGTTATCCTGCACTTCATCCCTCCATTGTGTAAGAAATGAAAAGAAAAAGAGCACACTCTGGTGTCTAATGGTGTCTCACGAACTAAGGCAAAAAATTGTTACACATTAAATGTTCTAGTTTAAGTCTAACATGCCATTCAAGGCCCTTTTTTCAGCAGCCAAGGGAGAGGTACAGGTGAGATGATAGCAAACAATTAAACAATGAAAGTAGGCAAATTAAGCTTTAACAAGCCAATCAAAACCTGATGATTATCTAATTAGATTCAGCGAGTCACATTCAGATAGAAAAACCATAGAGATGTCGATCAATCATCCAGAGTTGTCTATTCACAATGATGAAATAGTTAGAAAAAGAAATATACAAGGACAGGACCAGCTCAAATCGATTAATTAAGAAACAAGTGAGGGTTGGAACATTTCAAAGCAGCATGGTTGGGTCCTGCAGGTTCTGAAAAACGCTGAACCCCAAATCCGTGCTATTCTTGTAAGCCAATCAAGAAGTATTCCTTTTAGGTACATTGAACCAAATTAGCTACTGCACCAACTCGATTGATGCAAGTTCTCTGGCAATCTAGGGGTATCGGTCAAATCTTAAGATGGTTAACACATAGAAACCATGTTGAGCAAAACTTCAAATTTCTCTTTCATTTTACAAGATACAAAACACAATATATATGGAGTTACATGTGAAGTATCTAATCCCTTAATTATAGGGATTCAAATTCTAACTATCCTAAAAGGTTACAGCTACAACAAAGTAACAAATCTCAACCCTTATTTTTAGGAACTAATCTGCTGAGGTTGTTTCCATTTGAATTCATACGGATGACATCCTTATCTTCAGCGTAATCTGTTGTGAGCTGGCCATTTGGATCACCTTTGTTGGTGGATTCATTTGGATCTTGACACTCCCCCTCAAGATGGGTCTATGTGGATTGATTATATACCCATCTTGCCAATTAACCAAATGAATTGATCATGTCCCACTGCCTTTGTGAAAATGTCAGCTGTTTGATTTTTACTAGAGATAAAGCTGGTTCTTATGGTTCTCTGTTGTAACTTTTCTCTCACAAAATGACAATCCAATTCTATATGTTTCATCCATTCATGAAAAACAAGATTGGTTGCAATATGCAGCCGATTGATTATCACAAAATACTTGAGCTGGTCCATTTTGTGAAAATCCAAGATCTTATAATAGATATCTCAGCCAAGTGACTTCACAAGTCCCAGATGCTAGGACACGGTATTCTGCTTCAGCGGAAGAGCATGATACTGTACTTTGTTTCTTGGATTTCCAAGAAATAGGAGATTCACCAAGGAAGGTACAACATCCCGTGGTTGATCTTCTGGTGACCGGATAACTTGCCCAATCAGAGTCCACATAATAAGAGAAGTTCAATTTGTTCCCAAACTCAAGTAAAATCCCTTGACCCGGAGTATTCTTTAAATATCTCATGAGCTTCATGGCAGCCTCATAGTGTGATTGTCTTGGTTCTTGCATGAATTGGCTGAGAGTATGAACAACATATGTAATGTTTGGACGGGTTATGGTGAGATGTATGAGACGTCCCATGAGTCTTCTGTAAATCGTCGGGTCTTTGACGAGCTCAATGCTATGATCAAGCTTATGATTTGGCTTCGTAGGCGTTTCACTAGGCTTGGATCCTAGAAGTCCAGCATCTTGTAATAATTCAAGAGTATACCTTCGCTGATTCAAGAAGATTCCTTTCTTGGACTGGGACCTCTCTATTCCAAGAAAATATTTTAAATTTTCAAGGTCTTTAATATGGAAATACCGATTCATAAATAGTTTCACATTTTGTATCATGGTATCATCATTGCTCGTGATGATGACATCATCAACATAAACAAACGTCCGTTTGTCACTTGATATGAGAGAGAATAGTGAATATCGGCTAATGAGTGCTTGAAATTAGCTTTCTTCGGGGTATTTGAAAATTTGGCAAACCATTGCTTTGATGCTTGTTTCAATTCGTATATGGATTTATGCTATGTCACATGGGTGCGGGTACGGGTGCGATATTGGTGCAGAGCAATTTCAAAAATTTTGGATACGGGGACACAGCTATATATATATATATATTAAAATATATATAAAAAGATCAATTTTTTTAGTTTTTATACGTCTTTTGCCCTAAAAAATGGACAGAAATAGACTCGGTCAAAGTTGACCATCTAAAATGTGGACAGACTCGGCCCCGGTGCGTTGACCGTGTCCGCACCCATGTCAGGGCGTGTCGATGCGGGTGCATCGACCTTAGCCGAGTCCGTGCGACTTAGGATTTATGTAAACGACAGACATGAGTCTCCCCCTCGCGCGAGAAACTGGGCGGTAACTTCATGTAAATTTCTTAATCAAGGTCATCGTGAAGAAAGGCGTTGTTGACATCAAGTTGATGAAGTAACCAGTTTGATTTGGCTGCCACAGATAACAAGCATCACATAGTGACAAGTTTAGCAATCAGGGCAAAAGTATCATGATAGTCAAGGCCCTCTTGTTGAGTATATCCTTTTGCAACGATATGGGCCTTGTATCATTCAATAGTCCCATCTGAGTTGGATTTGATCTTGAATACCCATTTGGATTCGATGGGTTTTTTCTCGGGAGGGAGGTCCTCAAGAGTTCTATTTTGCTCGAGAGCTTGGATTTCAGCTTGCATGGCAGCTCGATACTTCTTATCTTTCAAGGCTGTCATATAGTCTCTTGGATCTTGATGGGAGGAAATGAAAACGAGAAATGCTTTGTATTACGAAGAAAATTATGAGAATGAAAGAAAATGGCATAATGGAAATGACATCACTGATGGAATCGTTGAGTAGGCATGTAGTGCTACCAGGTCACATTGATAATCGTTCAAGTGTATCGGACAATATCTAGGCCAGATGGATCGTCTAGATTGAGCTTGAATTTGGACGTTTTCAGGCGATGGTTCATGATTATTGGGTTATGGACAGACCACATCATTCTCATGAACCAAATTTGGATCATGAGAATCAATGGTGGTCTGTGGAACTTCAACACCATGGTTATGATCACAAGATCGAGTTTGATCTAAAAGATTCGTGGCCCATTGGCATGTGAGAAACGTTCTTTCAAATCATTCCACACATCTAGTGTCGTCTCACCGAATATAACACGCTCGGACAACTCTTTTGTTAAGGATTTTAATAACCAGGAAAGCACCATATTATTGCACCTGGTCCATGCAATGAATTTGGGAGATAATGAGTCTGGTTTGATCACAGACCCATCGACAAAGCCAATCTTATTCTTGGCTGACAAGGCAACGATCACTGCTCGACTCCATGATGGGTAGTTATCACCAGTCAAAGGGCTTGAGACTAGGATTTGGCTTGGATTGTCTTAGTGATGAAGGAAATAAGGGTCGTTCTTTTGCACACCATTTCCTGCTCCATTTGGTGATGTATTAGTAGAATCGTTGGAGATGAAGTCCACCTGAATTCAGCTTGTTCAATGATAAAAAGGGAAAAATGGACCAGGGGGAAACTACACAGCACTCGCTGAAAGCAAAGATCGTTGAAAATGAAGCACGACTAACTGATACCATGTTGAGCAGAACTTCATGTAATATCAATAAGATTTTTCTTTCATTTTACAAGATATAAAACACAATATATATGAAGTTACATGTGAAGTATCTAATCCCTCAATTATAGGGATTCAAATTCTAACTATCCAAAAAGGTTAACAAGGTAACAAATCTCAACACTCATTTTTTAGGAAGTAATATGTTGAGGTTGTTTCCATTTGATTTCATACAGATGGCATCCTTATCTTCAACCTAATCTGTTGTGAGCTAGGAATTTGGATCACTTTTATCAATGGTTTCATTTGAATCTGGTTCAACAGCTGGGTTGCCAGGACCAGGATTAAAATTTGCATTGAGGAAACTAATGCTTCAAACCAATGTTGTGAAAAGCGTTGAGGCCTAGCGAGGCGCTCCACAAAAACTGAGGTGAGGCATGAAGCGTAAGCCTCAATTTTTTTTTTTGAAAACTTAAAAAAACTATAAAAAAAATCTAAAAATACAAATAAATAAATAAATGCTTTATTGATGAAGAAACAAGCAATAAGAAATAGAAAATCCAAAATAAATACTAAAAAATATGAGATTAACATGTAAAAGTAACTGAGAAACTCATCGTAAAGCGTAAGCCTCAAATTTTTTTTTTAAACTTAAAAAGAACTATAAAAAATTATCTAAAAATATAAATAAATAAATAAAAAATGCTGATGAAGCAACAAGCAATAAGAAATAGAAAATCTAAAATAAATACTAAAAAATATGAGAGATTAACATGAAACTGATTATATAACTTAGAAAAAAAACTAAGGATTAAACTATAAAAAAAGATCTAAAAATATAAATAAATAAAAAATGCTTTATTGATGAAGCAACAAGCAATAAGAAATAGAAAATCTAAAATAAATACTAAAAAATGCTTGATTGATGAAGCACGCCTGGTGCCTTGAGACACAGAGGGCCTCGCCTCTAGGAGGCGAGGCGCGCTTTTAACAACACTGCTTCAAACAGTTCGTTCAAAGACTTATAAGATAACCAGTCCACTCATGGCGTTGGTAAAGTAAACCAACAAACTTTGTATTATAACAATCCACTACTTGAAAACGATATCCTATGACGAACAACATCACAAAAAATCAACTGGGTACCCGCAAAGGTACAAGTTACAAGCCCATGGAAAGAAAAGGGAATACCAAACGGACAAAAACCATCATTTCCAGAAATTTCAAAAGAGAACCAAATTCAACAAACGAGAAGAAAGGGAGTACAATATGCTACACCTTGTTGGCATTGTTTGGAAGAAACACCAAAAGATTCACAACCGAAAAAACAAGAATTAAGGCACAAGAGAGCTCAATGCATCAAAAACTCAAGTGGGTTTTGTTAATAAGAGCGAAAAAAAGGAAAAAGTAAGAGAAAATAAGAAATGAAAGAGATGGGTGTTGGTTGGTACCTGAGAATGAGGATGACGATGGCCGGAAGGAGAGAGAGGTGGAAGGAACGAAAGAAGAGCTGAGCCCGCAGGAAGCGCCGCTTGAATGGGGCTGAGCCACGGTCCTTGGAAGAGAGGTGGTCGTCTTCGTGAGGAGAGAAAGAGAGGCCATTGATGGTGGGCGTGCGAGCGCCAAGGAGATCGCCATTGTTCTTCTCTTGCTGTTCACTTGAGAGGTGGGTTTGATTTGAAACCTTATCCTCTCTCTCTCTCTCTCTCTCTCTCTCTCTCCCCTTGAAATGGTTTGGGTAGAACCGAATCTTAGGACCCACTGTGATGAGTAGGGATGCGCACGAGCCCAGTTCGAGCGGAGCGTGGGCTGTTCAAACTCGGCTCGGTTCAAAATGACTTTGTTCAAGCTCAGAGCCAAGCTTGTAAGGCGTTGTCCGAACTCGACTCGGGCTAAACAAGATTTATTAAAAATATTTTTTGTTGAAGAGGGACTTAATCCCCAACCTCCTTAACGATATTGAAGGGACCTACCATTAAGCCAAAACATGTAAAAAAAAAACACAACAAGCAAGAATCGAACCCAGCACGCTCTTAACAAAGACTAACACCCTATCGATTACAGTAACAATAAAATTATAAATTTATCTGCAAAGATATTATATAAATCAGATTTGCAATGAACCGAGCATTATTGAGCCTATCGAAGTTCGACAGATCGTTCAAGCTTGGTTCAATAGCTCGTCTGGGCTTCATACACCGATTCAAGCTCGATTCATTTACTAAGCGGACGAGCCCAAGCCGAGCTCAAGCCAGATTGATTTGATGTGCATCCCTAGCGATCCAGTGAGTAGAAGAAGTAGGTTAAGATGGAGTAAGGACCTGGGTTATGGAAAACCAAATATTCAATCTGGTTGAACGGAATCTACCTGTTTGTTTCATGCTGCAGAAAGAGAAATCAGCGGAAACTGAAACCCCATCAAAGCCTCCTCTTGAAAGGAAAATGCTTCCCCAAGAGGGAAGGTGTGACATGGGTTGAAACTTTTTATTTGGGTAGAAAATGTGAGTCCACTTGCTCTTTCCAGCTTAGGTATGTTTTAATTCAGGTGAGATTTTCATGTAAAGAAGAATGGGTAAAAGCTTTCTAGGTATGAATGAATTTACATGATAAAAAAACTGACGTTCAATTTTATCAGCATGATCATGTTGATTTTTCATTCATGGTGATAAATTATATAAGCTTGCCAGCTCAACACTTTTCCATGCATTGCATGAAACAAATGTGAAAAAAAGAGATAAGAAAAAAAAACTTTATTAAAGAGTGTGATTTTGTTATACGGGCTAATAATCCAAATGGATCAGATCCAGCATGTCATTTTTATGATTTTTGGCTGTTTCGGCCTGATCCAGATATGACTTTTGGCAGATCTGGATCCGATTGGTTTTCATCCCTAATAGAGACACAGAGAGGGGGACCTAATACAAGTTGAAGACACGAGCATCTTTCTTTCTTTTATTTGAAAACTGGGGTACGGGGATGCAAAAATTGTTATTTTTAATTGATAAAATAATATATTTTAGCTTTTAATATATAAGAATATTTTTTATTAAAATTAAAACAATATTAAGATATATGTACCATGAAGTGTTACGTAGTGTGTTCAAGCGTCATTGCCATGTCTCCTAAAAAAATACCTTAAATGGCGAGTCCCAGCTGCATAAGTTTGGTTGGAATTATGTAGAATTTGGATGCTAATGGGAAATCAATTTAGTTAGCAGTCATAGGAAATAAAAATCATTGAAATCTAGGGATGGCAGTGGGGCGGGGCGGGGGACAAGGTCTCCACCCCCGCCCCGCCTCAAGATTTTATCCTCCACCCCCGCCCCGCCTCCCTGGCGGGGATGGATTTTATCCTCCACCCCCGCCTTCATCCCCGTTTCATGTCCTCCATCCCCGGTTCAAACGGGGATGAGGCGGGGCGGGGCAGGGATATTGCGGGGATGAGGCGGGGAAAAGTGCACGTCCATCCCCGCCTCCACCCCCGGACGGGGATGGATTTTAACCTTCGTCCCCACCTCCATCCTCGTTTCATACCCTTCATCCCCGGTCCAAATGGGGCGAGGCGGGGCGGGGCCCCGCTTTCCCCCCGGTCCACTGCCATCCCTATTGAAATCTAGGAAATAATGACCTCCCTAATTTTTGAGAATTCAAACTACCACCTACTCAGATCGCAAAGGGAGCTTAATAAGGATAATCTCTCTCTCTCTCAAAAAAAAAGAAAAGATCGTGCTTTTTTTTTTATGGAAACGATGACCTTTTTACAATTATCTTTTTTCTTTTTTACATTGGTAAAAATGATACGACTTGGCATATTTAAATGCACTCCAACACCATGTTTGTGTGTCAAGGAAAATCTTGGCTTTCTGAGAAACACACAAAAAGTGAAGCATTTTTGCAAGGCTCACCGTGACAACCCAAACATGGTACCAGTTTTCCCCGTGGAAAGCAGGTGCCATTTTCCTGGGGAGAGGGGTGAAGGCTTTGGGGTGGTTGGTGAGGTCAACCATAGAAGTAAGATCTGCGCTGAATTCCTTCTGTATTATGCAAACGCACCATAAAAATAAAAAGCCATGAGAAAGTGTAAAGTTAGAACAAATAAAATAAAATAAAATCATACAAAATTAAAAAAGATGAAACACAAAGAAGGAAAGGAATCATAGGGTTTTAAATGTTTTTTTTTTTATTTATAACCCAAAGAAACTGCACCCGGCACAAAGATCTTGTGGCGCTGGCTCAGCCTGCCATACCAACGTTGTGCCGGCTGCATAAAACTCCGAGGCTAAACTCCTGCCCCCGGGACCTATGCTGCTTATTAGGGTTTTGATGTTTGAAGATAAATATTGGAGTTAGAATGGGTTTTCCATGTTAAGATGACAATTATAAGTTCTTCATTAATGTTGTTGACTGGTCACACATCACAAAAGTTTCTGCAAAATAATTGGAAAATTTAAAGAGTTTTTAGGGAATGTTGTCTGATCTTGTTCAAGCTGGTTCTAGTCTCTTTAATTTCTTATGGGAAATTTTAAGAGGATAAAACTGCACAAAAAGTGCTTCCAAAAACTGATTTTCTTCGAGTAATTAGTCTCGAGGAAAATTTTGAAAAATGTCTAGAAAAAAAATAGTGGGTTCACATTATATGTAGGGTCGCCGCATGGTGGGAATGCAGGAACCTGCATGACAGCCGACTCTCTTGGCATTTCTCGAGATGGGTTTGATATCCATCTTGAGAAATGTTGAGATGAATGGTCTACAGTAGTAGAGATCCATGTTAAGCATGCAAAGCAGCTGCATAAAAAATGACCCCTTTAAATATAGTATGTTGTATGATGCCATATGATGGTATACCCTTTTCCTTTAAACTATTCTAGCAATCAAAAGACAGGTACAATCTTTTGGATGCACTTGTGGTAGCTTCTTGGACGGTATTTATTAAATGTCATTAAGAGATTTTTATTTTTATTTTAAGCTAAAACAGCTAGTGGCTGGCAAAACTGTCAGTCAATATACATTATACAACATGCGATTAACTATGTATATGTTAATGGCTTTGGTTATATATAAGTTTTGATACTAAAATTATGAATATTAAAGCTCACTGCCCCTTTTAATGCTGAAACTGCTAGGCAATTATTAGTCGTAAATGTATACGTTCTTCTAGTGGATACATTCAATGACATAATATGCAATGTCATCGCCACCCTCGTGTCAATTTTGCAATTCATTAAAGAACATGGTGGGGTAATCATTCAAACGAACCTTCAAATAACATGATACACTTATGCTTACACGAGGAAGGTGATTGAGTTGTAGTCAACTATAGTCAAATTGTCGGTCCACTCAGCTAGCCATTTAGTGTTCAACTTCATTCATGTCATACAACCAAATATATTTTTTGTGAGTTCCATGATATGAACAACCACATATACAACACCATTTTCATATTCTATTTAAGGGCACCATGATACTTACATAATAAAGTTTCATTTATTAATAAGGAGATATATTGCATTATTTCTAGAATCATATATACTTACATGTAGTTCGATTAATGTGTAATCATGCACTCTAAAGAACCCTTTTTACAAGATGGCACATCTCTTTTTCATCATTCACGTCTTCTTTCTTTTTGTTCTCTTCCTTACGTGACCAGCTTCACATAGCTATATGTGAAAACTCATACATTGGGTTATGTCTAAGGGACCTTCCATTAGATATGTGATGCTGTATCCAAATTTGCAAATATCAATACACAAATTAGTATATCAAGGATTACAAATTCATGTTTTCATATAAATGAAATCAAACCAATGAATCAATTTATGTACGTCCAACAAAACCAACATGCTAGCAAAGTTTTTTTCTTCCTGCGTCACTTGACTCAGACTTGAATATAAGGGGTGAAGTTGTCCCTAATGCAAATTTATCAACATGATTCAAGTTTTGTACAAGTTGCACATAGGATGCATGAATTTTTTTTCCACGACTGTTGATAAATGCATAAGTGTCAAAGAAAATAGAACAAAAATGCCCTCAATACCCTCTTTAGCTTAAGACTAACCTTCCCTCACACATAGAGAATCCACATTCAGTCTCCTCACTTTGTTGTTGCCATATGTCCTCAATTGTGACTAATTCAACATATCACCTTCAAAGGCATCCTTAGTTGCTCCCAATAACACATCACGTTCATACTTGAAAAATTCAAACTGAGGTAAATTTACTAGCTTCTCATGGTACTTTAATCTTATAAAGTGTACCATGTCTTCTAAGGTGATGGTCAACTCAAAACTAGAGAATTGAAACATGTTCGTTGTGGGATTCAAAAACCGCACCATAAAACCTACAAGACTATGACCAAGAGTCCATGGTGCAACCTTAAAGAATCGTAAGAAGTGCATTTGATCCAGCCGGTTCTTGGCATCCTCTAATAGATTTAAGAACAACTCGTGTGCTTATAACCAATAGAACTGATGTGACATTGTAGATCATTTGCTATCTGTGGTTGTGGATCCTGCAATGACAATAGAATCAGTCATATATCACACATTAATCAATGAATATAACACTATAATTGATTTATTTTAATAAACTATTTGCAACCGCACACAATAACAGGAATTTACATGAAATCACTCACATCTCACAATTTAATCATTCAATATATAACATAAAAAAATATTTATTTTAGTTTACTAGTGACAACTGCACACATCAATAAAATATTGATTTGTTACTGCATACACATTAATCATTAAATACATGATCGTAAATTATAATATTCAAACAGATTATCTTATAAACATACTTCACACACACATATCACAATTTAATCATTGAATATATAATGCATAAATTAATTCATTTTAGTTTACTAGTTACAGCTGCACACATCAACATACTGATCCACTATTGCATACACATCAATAATTGAATACATGATCATGAGTTACAATATTCAAACTGGTTATCATATAAGCATGATTCACACACACACTCACATATCATAATTTAATTATTAAATAACCAAATTGTCTCACAGTAGCCCATGTACAAGACGGCCACTGTGAAACACAAGTGAGAGGAAGAGCTTGCTTCTCACACACACTCAAAAGGAGATATTTAAAAAACACAGCCACCTCATCTCTCTTTTATTTGGGGTTTTAAAAAAGAAAGAGGAGAAGAGGAGAGAAGCCCTAACATCCCCCTCCCCCCCCCCCACTGTTTGGGGGACTAGAGATGCAGCCCCCTATGAATCCAAGGTCCAACAACTCTATTTTGGACCAATTGGCGGATTTTGGGCTGCCCAACACATTCAATCAAAGCCCTACTTAGTTTGATTTAAAAAAAAAGTGAAAACAAAAATCTACTAAAAAAACCTAATACACCTTCCATTAACCCTAAATAGATCCTAACAAGCAATTTGATCTAAATTCGAATTCAAGGTGAATTCGAAAAACCCTGAAATATAAAATTTTAAGATATAAAAAATTACAAAAATCAAGAATAATATCTAAATATTCAAAAACTTATTTTTGGACAAAGATAATATCGAATATGCTCAAAATAAATTTTGAAATATCAAAACTAAGCCAAAAATAACATTTTAGCCCTGTAGGCTTTGTTCACGCTGGGCACACACGTGCCTTTGTCATGTTAACCTTGAGCTCACCTAGAGGCATCATAAATACTCACTAAGAAACCCTAATTATTTACGAAAATTGATCTCAAATGCAAAGTAAACTTTTTGTAAATACGAAGAGTTGCATTTAATGCTCATACAGAGGTTTGCAAATGTTACCCACGAGGTAAAATGATTCATAGAAATCTCATGAGAGTATTTGTGAATCTCATGTTGAATATGTGAATGTTCGGCATATCCACACTAAGTTTAAAAGTTTCGTACATACGAAAGATGTTCACGAGTTGTTAGTGTGAATGCTAGGAGGACATTTGCAAATGTATAATACAAATATAAGGTCATTTGCGAAAGCAGAAAGCATGCAAAGATAAAGACATTTGTGAATCTGAGACTTTATGCAAGTTTTTAGTTAAAGCACCCAGAAAGTATGTGAAGGTCATGATAACCCATCAACTCAACTCGGGTGGGCTGTTTGCAGTCCCATGCATACTTGAAGGACAAACCCCTTGATTGAATGCCAGACATCCATGACTTACAATTTACAAAAAATGTTTTGTTCCCTTATCAGTATCAGATTGGATGTACATGTTTTGTAAATACGTTCTTTTAAACCTTTGTTACTAAACCAACAAGGGCTCCTCTTGTATGATAGGAACAGTGAGTTTATGTTACCTTTTGCTGGGACATTGCAGGTTCAAATCCCAATGATATTTCCCAAAGGGGTCAGACAAGCAGTCAGAGTTTGATTCCTTTCTGCCCTCTTGCATAAGAAAAGCTCTGCATAAGCCCTAGGGGCGAGGGAGTTTTAACCCTTGGAAGGTTGATCTAAGATCTACCTGTTACTGGGGCCGTGCAATAAATAAAAAAATCCCAATAATATGGTTGTATATCTGGTGGGACTGTAACTAGCCCAAGATGGCCTGTAAAAAAAAAACGGTCTCTGTTACTGATGACCTAGTTGGTAGAGGTCTGATTAACTCCGGTTTGCATATTTAAAAAAAAAAAGTTACATCTATGCCCACAAGGTCTCCAGTCATTTGGTAGGGGTAAAAAAAAAAACTTGTATCCCCCAAGTTGATGGGTCATCATGAGGAGAGTAGATAAGGTGATTTAAAATTGATTTGACATCTTCATTATCCATTGATTCATCTCACAAGGACCTTATGGTCTTTGTGTATATTAAAAAAAAAAGATTATAAAGGTAAACAACAACTCTCTCTCACAGAAAATCTTAAAGTTGCAAAACACAAACTCACAAAAATATATTACTTTAATAAGAAAACCCTAAAAGAGTATTTATAGGACCTTGTTACAATATGAAATCAGTGATGGGCCACGAACCCAAGGCTAATGCCCTAGTTCCTCCACTATCATCACAAACTTCCAAAAATTTTCTCAATATAGTTTTTTTCCAAGTGACATTTGTTGGGGTTGTAATATGAAATTCAAGGCACATCTCAGCAAAAAGAAATTGAGTTCGTTAGAACAAGACATTTGTGGTGATATAATGTGCCAACCCTTAAGGCTTTTAAGACCAATAAGGTTTTTTCAATTATGCTTCAATTTAACAAGATGAACATACCTTTCTTACCATTAACTTCATATTTTATTATTGTGCTTTTGCTTCATCTTTTATTAAAATTTAATATATCGTACCCTTTTTCTTGTTCTATCTTTTTGTTTATAACACGAGGAAAAGGAAGGATCAACTACAATGGAGAGGGTGGTGTGTTCTCCTCGAAACACAAATTGCGTGTTCCTGTGTGTATAGAGGAATATCTTGGGACCCGTGATAATTCATATGCCAATGTTGCCCATGATGACTTTATAATAAAATAACATATAAAAAAAAGTAGATATGTTTTTAACGAAAATGTCCTCCGATAAGATAGATATGTGTTCGATGAAAATGTCCTCCCGCTCCCCGTAAATAGATTTGCAAGTTTCACTTTTGTTTTTAACTTGTGTTACAACACATGGCCGCCTTCTCGTTCCTGCCTGATGAGTTGTGGAGCCTGATTCAAAGTTTTTGCCCTTGCAAAAATGGAGGTCCGGGGGCTCCCTCGGCGCAGGTCCCGCTGCGTGGTCAGCGGGCAGGAGTCTAGGGGGGGGGCCTGGCGGGGGGTCATGGAGGGCAGCGCCCCCCGATTTTTTTTTTGGGCTTATGTTTGAGACTCGGTTTCTTATGGATCAAACCCAACTTGTTTAGGTTTAGGGTTGTCTCCCATGCCTTGTATAAATTCTTTCTTTTCTTTCTCTCTTGTAACTGTTGAAAAGAGCAATAAGATTTCTCTCTAAGAAGCTGTATTTTTTTTATTTTATCTCTGTTAAAAAAATTGATTTACAATAGAAATCAAATAAAAAAGTAGCGATTTACAGTAGAAATCAAATTAGAGAGTAGCGATTTACAGTAAAAATCAAATATAAAAGTAGCGATTTACAATAAAAATCAGATAAGAGAGTAACGATTTACAATAGAAATCAGATAAAAGAGTAGTGATTTACAATAGAAATTAAATAAAAAAGTAGTAATTTATAGTAGAAATCAGATAAGAGAGTAGCGATTTACAGTAAAAATCAAATCAGAGAATAACGATTTACAGTAAAAATCTGATTTGTACTATAAATCGCTATTCTCTGATTTGATTTCTAATGTAAATCGCTACTATTTGATCTGATTTCTACTGTAATTCACTACTCTTTTATTTGATTTCTACTGTAAATCGCTACTTTCTGATCTGATTTCTACTGTAAATCGCTACTCTCTTATCTGATTTTTATTGTAAATCGCTACTCTCTGATTTGATTTTTACTGTAAATCGCTACTCTCTTATCTGATTTCTATTGTAAATCATTGCTCTCTGATTTGATTTCTACTGTAAATCGCTACTCTCTTATTTGATTTCTATTGTAAATCGCTACTCTTTGGTTTGATTTCTACTGTAAATCGCTACTCTTTGATCTGATTTTTACTGTAAATCGTTACTCTCTGATTTGATTTCTACTGTAAATCACTACTCACTTATCTGATTTTACTGTAAATTGTTACTTTCTTATCTGATTTCTATTGTAAATCGCTACTCTCTGATTTGATTTCTACTTTAAATTGCTACTCTTTTATTTGATTTCTACTGTAAATCGCTATTCTCTGATTTGATTTCTACTGTAAATCGTTACTCTCTTATCTGATTTTTATTATAAATCGTTAGTCTACTCAGTTTGACGTTATCATCATTATCTCTATTGTAAATTGCTATTCTTTGTCTACTCAGTTCGACGTTTGCATCCTCGTATCATGATGAACAATAGGCAGAATGTTGATTTTTTGGTAGTTCAACTATTTCTCACAAACAGACGACGACAAAGGGTGCTCCGATGATAATAGACAACGACGATGGTAAAACATGCTCTGACGATAGCAAACGACGACAAAGGGTGCTCCGACGACAGCAGACAACAACAAAAGGTGCTCCGGCGATAGCGGACAACAACAAAGAATGTGTTTTCAATCGGAGCTCCTGTTACAGCAGATGGTGTATCGTCAAAGGGTGATCCAGAACGTTTAGGATGACATTGCGAGGAGATTCTATTAAAGTAGAGGAGTTTACTCCTTAGGGTAAAAACGATGATGATTTTAACCCATTTTGTTGGGAGGATATTTTTGTCCTTTACTCGAAACATCATTTTATGGTGCTAATGATGGGAAATGGTACTTAAATCTTAGCAAACGCACCAGACTCTGATGTTAAGTGATGCTGACACACATGGAAAAATGAGCCCCACGTGCTTACATATGTGGCGCTCATTCAGACCCGAGAACACGCACCTGCGTGTTTCGAGAGAGAACATATAACCTGCTTCGACTGCAATGTGATTGCACATTTTTAGTGTACTGTTACACCTGATCCCCCACCATCTTTGGGACACGGCCCGGGTCCAACAACCGATGGTGAGCATACTAGTTTCATGTTTTTGTGAAACACATTATCCAGGTGTGAATTGTTAGTAAATTGACTTGTAACACATTTATGGGGTCAAAACTAAAAAAAAAAAACAATAAACCGAAAAACCCATTTAGCACAAATGAATTATCCTAAATAGAACAACTAGAATGTGTAAACCACTAAAATCTCCATACTAGTTTGGATCAACAGGAACCGTTCAATCTTTAGATCAGACATTTTCTATATTTTATTCTTTTTCTTTATATCTCCTTTTCTCTCCCATCACCTCTACCACCACTTCCCCCACCTCCTCTCACCACTTCTACCATCTCCAACCACCCTCCATCTTCTGTTGGGCCCCACAGATGACAGGCCATATCAAAGAGATGAAGGGTTATACTGAGAATGTGCAATCTGATTGCACCTGATCCTTAGTACACGTCTGCTTCAATCTCGTCACGGTGCACATATGCAAGGAAATATTTACCTAAGGACTTTAACATGACGTCAGCATGGTATTTTAAAGGGTTTTTTATAAACTAGACAAAATTGACAACTAAGATGGAGGATGGGAACCAGGCCATTCACACTCACATACATATCAGCGTAATGTAGAAGATTTTAAAGTAAGGACGATATTTTTTTTGATAGGCAAGCTGGGTTAGGCAGACCCATACCTGATATCTCTTAAGCCCCCATGTGGCCGGAGGATTCGAACCTGGGCCTTCAGCTTGGCACACGACCCCACTTACCATATGGGATACCACCTGGGTGGTAAATAAGGATGATCTTAGATGGAAGAAAACATGATACTTTAAAAAATATTGCTTATTTTAAAAATATCATGTTTTCAGCCCAACATTAGGGATGGCAGTGGACAGGGGCCGGGGACAAGGTCTCCACCTCCCATCTCAAAATCCTGCCTTCCATCCTCGCACAGGTTTTGATTTTAACCTCCATCCTCAGTCTAAACGAGACGAGGTAGAGAAGGGCCTCGTTTTCCCTCCATCCATTGCCATCTCAAAAGAAGGATTAACGGGGACAGGTTGGGGGGGCAAGGCAGGAATAAGAACGGGGATGAGACGGGGCTGGGCGGGGCAAAGCGTAAGTCCATCCCTGCACGGGTTTTGATTTTAACCTCCATCCCCGCCTCCATCCCCGGTCCAAATGGGGCAAGGCGGGGTAGAGCCCCGTTTTCCCTCAATCAATTGTCATCTCTAAAGAAGGATTGGAGACAGAGCTGGGTAAGGGATAGGGACGAGGATGGGGCCGGGCGGGGGAAAGAGTAAGTTCATCCCCGTACGGGTTTTGATTCTAACCTACATGCCTGCCTTCATCCCCATTTCATGTTCTTCATCTTTGGTTCAAAGGGGGTGAGGCCCCGTTTTCCCCTGGTCCACTTCCATCCCTACCCAACATTAACATGATACAAAACAAAAGTTTTTTAGATATTTATATTTATATGTATTTTATATGTTTATGCATACCAGTATTTTTGTAAGTAATTAAAAAAAAACTTTTTTTTTAAATAACATGAGATTTTTGACGTTTCCTCGAAAACAAGATTGGTGGCTATGAATTGCAATAGCAGACGTGTCCACAAAAAGGTGATGGAAATGGGATAAATCAAGAATGATATATTATTATTTCGTTTTTGATGAAGAAAGCTAGAGTTAGGCAGACCAGCTTGATCGTAAAAAAAAAAATCCTGCGGATTGACAGATGTAATATGGTCATTTCTCATTCATCTCCTCCAATCCCTAGCCTGAATTACAACTCTCTCAGTCAGGACCTTCACTACTAGTTCCGTGTTTCAAAGTGAGATAGTCACTTTTAGAAAAGTGATTTGGCATCCTCATCGTCGACAATGTACATAAGGACCATGGGATGAAGCAATGGACGGTGAAGATGTCAAATCACTTTGCGGGTCCGTCGTTAAAGTGATTTGACAGATCACCTGATATGCTCTCAACCGTGGTCTTATTTCATTGTTCATAGTGTAAAACTCTATTATTATAACTCTTAGCCCAACAAAAAATAGTTTTCCATTGACTTTGACCTTGTGACAGAGTATGTGTGGGCATAGAACTAACACCACCATCCTTCAACTTATGCCTTAAGCCAACTCACCTAGCTAGGTGTACAGAGCCTTTCCAGCTCATGTCCTGGTATGAGAGGGGACCAATGTTATCAGTATCAGTGCCTATCAGCCGCCTGGATCGGTTATTTTTTATTAAATGTAAAAAATATTAAAAATATTTTTTAAATATTATTTTAATGCTTTTAACATGTGTTACATTGTGATTGACACGAAATAATTTCTTGTTGTTTTGGGGTAGGGATGGCAGTGGACCGGGGGAAAGCGGGGCCCCGCCCCGCCTCGCCCCGTTTGGACCGGGGATGGAGGGTATGAAACGGGGATGGAGGCGGGGACGAAGGTTAAAATCCATCCCCGTCCGGGGGTGGAGGCGGGGATGGACGTGCACGTTCCCCCGCCCCGCCCCGCCCCATCCCCGCCCCATCCCCGCCCCGGCCCATCCCCGCCCCGGCCCCGGCCCATCCCCGTCCCGGCCCCGCCCCGCCCCATCCCCGTCCCGGCCCCGCCCCATCCCCGCCCCCAACCCTTATACTCTTAGTTGTTTTATTTACTAACCCTAACTTCCTAATCCTAACCCTGGAGCCGCCGAGCAGGGCCATCGTCTCTTCCCCTTCCCCAATCCCCATCCGCACTGTCATTGGAGCCGGGCTGTCGCCGACCACCATTGGCCGTCGCCGACCATCTCCTCCCTCTTTTCTTTTTCCTTTCCCCGTCTGTAGCCTTGCATCGTCGGAGCAGCGTAAGTTCTCTTTTAGCTTGAATAGTTTAGAGCATAGCGCCCGCTTGATCATGAGTAGGTCAGGTGATAAGAGTAACTACTTGCTTGGCCTGGGTGGGATAGGTGATCAAGCGTTAGCCTTTGTTACTTTGCAAATTGAAAGGGGTTAAAATATGGTAGAGAGCAAGCAAGGTAGCTTGTCGAGAAAAAGAAAAACAGGAATTTTCCAAAGCTGATATTTGAGAAATGTGGAATTTTGAATCTTCTATTAGTAGAAATGTTAAGAATCTTGGAAATTTTGCACACTTGGTTTCATGTAACCACTCCCTAGATTTGATGAAAATCTGGAACTTTTTGTTGGTATTTGGTAGTACATAAATAGTTGGAATGACAAAAACCGTGACAATGTGACTTTTTTACTTTTTTTTTATCATCCAAATGTACCCTAAGTTTAAAATCCTAGGTTTCGTGAAGGATGCTTCCTTTTCTTAATGCTTTTACTTCATGGCTTGGATATCATTCTTCTTGTTAGTCTATAAGTCACCATGTGAGGCGATTTTCTGATTTATGCAAGTGACCACAAAAATCTAACTCGATTAAATGAAGATGTATGAAAGCAATTGAATCCAAGCTAATTTTTCAAGAAATTCATTCTGTCAATGTTTCCTGATTAAATTACGATAAATTATATAAAGTAATCAGCTAGAAATATTTTCTGGGCAGCTTACAATTATGCTTACTAGTGCAACTATAATTTGGTTTGCGAAACACCTGGTTCAATGCTATTTCTGAGCCCTAAGATTCCCTTGTTCTTAAAACTTGGTTGTTTTATTTTTTGTTGCCACATGCAAAATCGTCCACCTTGACATGGTCATAACCCTTAGGCCAGTCCAGATGCATCTTTGATATCAAATGTGCTCAAGTTGACCTGTACCTTGAATGTACTATGATAATCATGCAAGCCTGACTGGAATGCTTTTGCATTTTTCAACTGCATTTCTTGGGGATTAATTTAAAGTTGTAAGGATTAATCCATGGTTGGTAATAGCTTGTCCTTAAAGGTCATGTTTTTTATTTTCTAGTCTGGTTGTCTGGATCTGTACATTGCTATAAATCGTGGTAAGTTTATAATGATATTTTCCTTTTATTTGGAGTACAGTGAAAATATTTGGATATACTAAATATTCAGCTTGGACTGTATGATAATTATGTGTCACTCTACTACTTGATAGCGTGCCTTTCTCTTTATTAAATATTTTTCATCGAAGTTTCAAGCTTATTGCACCTGCTAACATCCAAGCCATTTTCAATTTTGGTTGGTTCAAGTTGTTTCTGTATAAAATTTAATTATGGAGAAATCAATTAAAGTTCATATCTGATAAGCAGTCTGAATATTTGTTGATAGTCTCTTTTTTGTGAATGTTTTGTAGATCTATAAGTTGGTGGCCAGTAATTTGATATGGAAGAGGAAGAACCATTAACCAATAAATTAAGTTCTCAACCTTCCAGTTCACATAGTATGTCTCAAGCTCTGGTTACACCAGTTGATAGCAACCATGTTTCAATGGAAGATAATGAAGATCAATCAACTGATTCAGGTAGATTTGCACTTGAACAGACAAGTAGGCATAAATCAGTTGTATGGAAACATTTCACTAGGAAAAAGATTGGTGGAAAGGATAAGTCAGAGTGCAATCATTGTCATAAATGTCTTGCTGGTGGTGCCAAGGCTGGAACTACTCATTTGCATGATCATATTAAGATTTGTCCTAGGCTTAAGCATAATAATATGAAGCAATATATTTTGGCTACAAACAATGCTACAGTGAATGCCGAAAAAACAATAGAGAATTGGCAATTTGTTCAAGATGCTGGAAGAAGGGATCTTGCTATGATGATTATTCTACATGAATATCCTCTTAGTATGGTTGATCATTATGGGTTTAGAAAATATTCTAATACTCTTCAACCCTTGTTCAAAATGATTACTCGAAACACTGTAAAGAAAGATATTCACAAAATTTATAATGTGGAACGAGACAAGACAATAAAATTGTTGGAAAAAACTAAGAGTAGAATTGCCATCACTACAGACATGTGGACATCTTCCAATCAAAAGAAGGGATACATGGCTATCACTGCACACTTCATTGATAATTCTTGGAGATTGCAAAGTCGAATCATAAGGTACTTGTCAAATGTCAATCATTTTTTTTTAATTCTTACTAACATGTTTTTGCAATATCAATATTTAATCGCCTTATTAAATTATGTTCAGGTTTTTATATGTACCTTATCGACATACCAAAGAAGTTCTTGCTGAGTGTTTGATGGATTGTTTGTTTGAGTGGAACCTTGATAGAAAGTTGATAAGTTTGACGATGGATAATTGCACCACTAATGATGCAGTTGTAGATATTTTATTGGATAAACTTCCATTTGGTTCATTAATATTACATGGACGGTTGTTTCATATGCGTTGTTGTGCCCATATTCTCAACTTGATTGTCCAAGATGGTTTGAATGTGATTGGAGAAAGAATTGAAAGAATTCGTGATAGTGTTGCTTATTGGACATCATCTCCCATGAGAATACAAAGATTTGAAGAGTCTGCTCATCAAATGCATATTTCAATTACCAAAAAACTTGCTCTTGATGTTAAAACTCGATGGAACTCAACTTTTATCATGCTTCAAACTGCTTTGCTTTATAAAGATGTTTTTACTCGTTTGACATATCGAGATCTCCACTACAAGCGTTGTCCGACGGAAGAGGATTGGGAGGTGGCACAAGACAATTGTGAGAAATTAGAGTTATTTCATCGTGCAACAGAATTATTTTCAGGTACAAAGTATCCTACAGCAAATGCCTACTTTCCAACTATTTGTGGGATTAGAGTTGAGATGACTAAGTGGCTAAATGATCCAAAAGATGTTGTGAAAAACATGGCGCTTAGAATGCTAGAAAAATTTAATAAGTATTGGAGTGTGATCCATGGTATTATGGGAGTGGCCACTGTTTTAGATCCAAGATACAAGTTGAGCATGTTGGAATATTATTACAAGAAGATTTATGGAGACAATGAGGCTTTAAATGAAATTATGAGGATTAAGAATCTTTGTGTGGAGTTGATTAGTGAATATGAAAAACAAGAAAACAACTCCAATGAACCTGAACTTTTTCCTCCTCCTCCTCAATCAAGTATTGGATCCAAATGTTCACTAATTGATGATCTTTCTGACTTTGATAAGTTTATACAATCTAAAGATATTGAAAAAGCATGTGGGAGATCAGAATTTGAACATTACTTAGAAGATGGGATGATGCCAAGAACTCCAGATTTTGATATACTATCATTTTGGAAGTCAAGTGGTCCCAAGTATCCTCTTCTACAAATGATTGCAAAGGATATATTTGCCATTCCTGTCTCCTCAGTTGCTTCAGAGTCTGCTTTTAGTACAGGCGGAAGGGTGATCAGTCCACATCGTAGTAAACTCCTTCCAACTACAGTAGAGGCTTTGATGTGCTCTCAAAATTGGTTGTGGGCTGAAGCACGAGGTAATGAAATTTCATTTTTTTATAATTAGTGAATGCTTATGTTATAATGTATAACTAATGCATTATTTTTAATTTATAGGTTCATCATCATCGAAGGATCCACAATGTTACACATTCTTAGAAGATATGGATGTGGTAAATTTTATTCTTTTACTCACTTCTTTTATCTGCTACTATTACTTGTTAACAAAATCTATTTTGTTTGGTTCATAGGAAAGTGAAGTAGAAGATACAAATGCTATCAATGCTGATGATATTTAGAGTTTAATGAGCTAATGGTAATTCTTTGATGTTCAACAAAATCACTTAATGTTGTATTGCAGCTAATGATATAGTGCATTTGACTATTCCACAGGTCTTGGTTGTAAGAAATGACTTGAAGATGGGGAAAGGGAAGATTGCTGCTCAATGAGTTACAAACTTACACGAGTTGCCTTTATTCATGAAAGTTCCTATAGATGACACAATTTTACTTCTGCCAGGGTGAGTGCTCAGACCTATGCGGTATCTCAGTGAAACATCTTAATAGGTCTAGCTGTGGATTTGCTGATGCTTAAGCTGTTCATGCATGTAATTTGTAAGGAGATGCCCTTAGTTTGATATATAGTCTCGTTAGTAGGCCAAGCTGGACGTTCAATGGTTATCTGCTGTATGCTTGATTAAAGAGAATTTTGGCTACTATAGCCCATGATAGTTGATAAAGTTCACAAAATCCAAGTAGGTCACTTGTTAGAACTTATCTTCAAGGATTATTCTGTCCAATCTAAAATAGCTTTGATATGTAAGTGTTTGGTTCACATATGCTGACTACTTATAACAGTTGCTAAAGAAAGACTGCTGATTATTTATGTACCATTGAGATAAGGGCATGTTGCTACATTAACCAAGTTAATGTAAATCCAATGCTATCTAGATATTGTGGCCAAGTTCCATTTCTTGGATCCTGAACCAAAATGTTATTTGGAGACGCCTAGAAGTCCGACACTTTTGTGTTCAGTCATGTTTGATACTGACACCGACACCAACACTTCTTGACATGGGTTGGCATGATTATTTTCTAACTTTAAAGTGCCCAATACTATTGGTATGCTAGATATGGCATGTCATATGGTGAATAGTGATGACCTCTAGCAGAAAATAGCCTTTTGAGCTTTATTTTTCACAAGATCTTAGAAGTTTTTCATCAAAATTTCAATGTTTTTACAAATTATATGTGTAGGTTTTAGCAGGTCTGACAAAGTCTCAGGCACGTCACTATGCTGTTTGTAGCTCTTCAATCCCAAAGTTTTTCCGCCTTTTTTGTCACAATAGCTTCAAAAATAATTTGAATCTACTTAGTGCAGTGTTACCTGTGACTGTGAGCATCTGCAAATTACAGAAGAAAAATGGATATGTTGATCAAAAGTTGGGTTTTCTCTGTTGCTATATGGAATAATTGAGCTAAAATAAGGTAGCTATGAACTAATAGTGGTATTACAGGTTATATTGGTTTTTAACATATGATCCATTATGTTTACAAACACCTTCCCTTGCTTGAATGAATATTTGTGAGACTTATGCTTTGGTCTGGGGGTGGGGGGAAAGGGTGCATTTATTGCCTTGTTTTTCATGACTGCGTGGAGTTTTGGCACATTGCAAAAATTAAAAGCTAAAAAATAGTAAATGAAGGTTGAAACTTTCTTAGATTTGTTGTGAACAAAATGGCCTGATTTCACTGAGATACCCAAAAAAACTCTAACAACATGTTTTTTTCTAGTCAAGTTGGGTTTGTCACCCTTGGCGGTATTGTTGAGTTTCTGCTATTGTAGAGCTAAGGCCTGATTTCTCTGTTGGTGTTGGTTTGATACCATGAATTTCGTGGAAAGAGCTGTAGCAAGTTTATAGGTTATGCGTTATCTTGACTGTTTTCCATGTGGATGAATTCATTTATCATCAACTGGAATATTAACGTGAATGATTTGTAAGTAGGGATGCAATTTGACGGGGACGGGGACGGGGACGGGGACGGGGCGGGGGTGGAGGACATGAAACGGGGATGAAGGCGGGGGTGGAGGATAAAATCCATCCCCGCCGCGGAGGCGGGGCGGGGGTGGAGGATAAAATTTTGAGGCGGGGCGGGGGTGGAAACCTTGTCCCCCGCCCCGCCCCGCCCCGCCCCACTGCCATCCCTATTTTGGGGCCGATACAAAATTATTCACTCTTGAGTATCGTACTGACAGGGGCTCCACTTGTCTGGTAGGATCAGCTAATGCACGTCACCTTGTGGTGGGACTTTGCAGGTTCAAAACCCATTGGTATAGTTGTATAACTGGTAGAGGTGGGATTAATCCCAGCTTACCTTTAAAAAAATAAATAAATATTGACACATATGATGCATTGTCAAGAGCTGTTGAAGATGGCACCTCCTTTTTAGCAAACCAAGCACGCCTAAGGTACATGATTTGAAACTTAGAGTATCAGCTCGTTAGAAAACAAAATAATATGACAAATAAGCCATGCAACTGAGAACCCTACTAACCCAACCTAGCTCACATGAAATAGATGGCCCTTGTGCAGTGGCGTACCTCGGATTCATGTGTGTGTGTGTGGGGGGGGGGGGGGGGGGGGGCAAACAGGGGTGTAGAAAAAAAAATTGGTGTGATAGTCGGGGGGGTCGGGGCAGCGCCCGCAATTTTTTTTTTGAGATAAAATAAAAAATGGCTACAATTATTAATAAAAATCTATTTCATATGGACAAATCAAACTATTTTATGCAGTCAGGGCTGGGCTAGGACTGGACTGGGCTAAAAAATGGATAAAAATCTATTTCATATGGAATCAAGGCTGGGCTAGGACTGGGCTTTAAAAAAAAATTAACTGTTTCGGGAGACCTAGCTCCGCCTCTGCCCTTGTGTTTGAGTAGAGAAACCTTTCCCAAAGATAGGGCAGGGGCCCAAGTATTGTATTAGTAATACTTGAAAAATATGTGTAGGTAGAGAAATGACACTAGCTTACAGGCTCCTGGGGCAAATCTCTTGGCTATATCTGAAGCCATACTGCATTTATCAGTGAGTGATCATTTAGGGCAGGTAAACGGACCTAGTAGCTCATGAATAGGCTCGGTTTGACTCGTTATGAACTCATTCATGATCGGTTCGTATACTTGGCAAGCCGAGCCATGAGTAGGTCATTTAGCTTAAATAAGTCTAGCCTGAATAGCCCGAACACAAGGTGTTCGGCTCGAGAGAGCTCGTATGAATAAAAATTATATATTGTTATGTATAATATATATAAAACTAATAATGCAAAAAAATATATAAAAATCGATGAATGAAAACTCTCTCTATATATATAAAATATAAACTATTGTGTAATATAATATATATTTTAAGTGTAATATATAAAAATATGTGTATTCCATGTATAAATAACATAAAATGTTTCTACATACGTCGGCTTGTGTTTGGATCATCTCATTTAGGGACAAGCGGAGCTCAAGCTCCACTCAGCTAAAAACGAACATGAGCTGAGCCACGAGCTCAATCTACTTGTAAACAAGTCGAGCCTGAACATGCCATGTTCTGTTTGTTTGACTCGTTTACCAGCCCTAATCCAGACTTATCTCCTTGCAACAAGGAGCTTATCCCCATAGTCTCTCTAGCCAAATTAAACTGTTATTATTTTGTTTTTAATCATAGATAGTATTAGTTTAGGATTTGCTTTGATTTGGTATCACTCCTTATACCCTTGGATGTCTAGTCAACCGCTGCACCTCGATGTATTGGATATGTATTTGGTGTGCGGTAAAAGAATTGACAAATAAAAAGTTGAGAGCAGCTACCATAAAAAGAAAAAATGAAAACCTACCCACTAAGAAACATTTATCAGTTTTTCAGTATTTTTTTTTTGAAATTTTGACCTTACATATGTGATTTATGCGCTTGTTTTTATAGGAATCAGTTCTTGATTCATATGCATGGATATGTTTTTATAAGGTTTAAAAAATCAACGGCCAACAATTTCATAAATTTTCAAAGCTCCAAATATCGTTTTTTCCTTCCAAAATGCATGATCCAAGTGTCTATTTTTAGTAAATCAATCATGCTGAACACATCTCTAAGGTCAGAATTTCAAAAAAAATACCAAAAAATCTTATAAATATTTCTTAGTGAGTAGGTTTGGGAGGTTGGTAGGTTTTCATTCCCCGTAAAAGTACACTATAAGCAACATGCATAATATTCCAGGACATTTCTTTTTAGTTCAACTTCGTAGTCAGGCAATCATTTTTCACTAATTAAGACACCCATTTTCCCGCCGGAAAATGATTGCCCACCATCAAGTTCAAGCTAAAACAATGCTACTAAAAACTATTCAGACATCTGTAATTTTGCAAGTTATTTAAAAATATGACTCAACACTATGTTAATTTCTTGGGAGTTGGCATATCCACTCTCTTTTGGACCAAGCATGACAAAAGTGTGCGGTGCTAAGAGTAAGGCTGGTAAATGAGCTGAACGAACTGAACAGGGCTTATCACCAATGGGGGCTCCACTTGTCTGGTAGGAGTAGCTAGTGCACGTCACCTTGTGTTAGGACGTTGCAAGTTCAAATCCCAATGACAGTTCTATAACTGGTAGGGGTCTGCCTAACCCCAGCTTGCCCCTGATTTTTTTTTTTTGAGATAAAATAAAAAATGGCTACAATTATTAATAAAACTCTATTTCATATATATGGACAAATCAAACTATTTGCTGCAGTCAGGGCTGGGCTAGGACTGGACTGGGCTAAAAAAATGGATAAAAATTTATTTCATATGGAATCAGGCTGGCTAAGATTGGGCTTTAACGCCTCTGATGGCAGTGGACCGGGGCGGAGGACAAGGTCTTCACTTCCACCCCGTCTTAAAATCCAGACCTCCATCCCCACATGGGTTTGGATTTTAACCTCCATCCCTGCCTTCATCTCGGTTTCATTTCCTCCATCCCCGGTCCAAATGGAGCAAGGTGGGCCCCATTTCTGCTTGGCCCATCACGGGAAAGGTCAAGGCAGAGATCGGGACGGAACAGTAGAAAGTGTAAGTCCATCCCCGCCTCCATCCCCACACGACTTTTGATTTTTACTTCCACCCCCACGAAAGCAGATCAGGTGATGCTGAACATGAGCGCTTTTTCTCATGCCGACATCGTAGCCGTCTGTTTGCATTTTGGATGAATGCCACGTAGTTTTGTTGACTTTAGAGCTTTTTAAAATGCAAATCGGATGGCCAGGATGACCCACTCTCACGGTTCCCATGTGAGATATGCGGTAGGGATTGAAGATCACTTTCACTATGACCTGAGATATGTCATCCCATTTCCCATATGAAGGAAAAGCATGAAGCAGGTAACTTCCCCCATCGCTTATCTTTCCTAATGAACTCCACTTCTACGTTCTAATGTCTTCTACAGAGAGAGAGAGAGAGAGTCAACAGGTCCAGTTTGGTTGGGACCAGGTGAAACCACACTCAAACCAAATTTGAGATAATGGTATTGGGTCTGCACCCGGGTCTAATTGGACCCACCCCTATAAGGACTACATGAATCAGACACGAACCATACCCGATAAAATAATATTTTTTTATCATTTTTACATTAAAAAATTATGGATCTTAATCGGAACTCGGGTCAGGCCTGGGTCTAGTATAAAATTACACAAACCATACCTAGTTCCATGTATTAATCGGTCCCTTCAGGTTCAACCTAGTTTCCAATCCAGTCCTCTTATTTATCACCTAACCCTGACCCTATAGGGTTTGGTACGGGTCAGGTTTTGGTCAATCCCGACCCATTGACACTTTAGGTATGATTAAGGATGTCAATGGGTTGGGTTTGGTTCGGACCCAGGTGGAATATAAGATTTTTGGGTATGATATCGAGCCTGAACCTGGATCTAATCGAGTCTACTATAAGAGAAATCATACCCAGATCCGATAAGAACCAGGCCCGGGCCATACTTGGTAAAATAATATTTTTTTGATCATTTTTAGATTAAAAAATTGCAGGTCTTGATCGGAACTCGGGTCGGTTGCGGGTCTAGTATAAAATAATATTTTTTTATCATTTTTACATTAAAAAATTACATGTCAGCCATATTCTCCAAAGCTGATATGCTCAAAGGCATAGGCCCTTCAATGGATGTGCCTATAATCATCCTGTATATGTTGGAAAAGGCAAATAAGTTGTGTTTATGAATTAAATAAGAAACCTCAGATGACAAGCCTAAGTTGGAAGCCTGCAATATTCCAATTGGATATTTCCAAATCGGTACGAGTCTCAGGCATAAAGGTCCTATTATTCAACTTGGACCTATTCAATGCAACTGAAGGCAAGTGTCAACTGAGTCGTATAAAGGAAAATATGTGCCACAGGGTCTCTTGACAAATCTGACATTGAAAGATAACTAAAGTACCACCGGCCGTAAAACCAAAATATATGCCACAGGGTCCAGACCCGAATCTTAATCAGGTGTTCGTATTTGTCACCACCCTATAGGGTTTCAACCGTGTTGGGTCCGGGTAAACCAGACCCGTTGATACCCCTAGGTATGAAACGTCCTGTTCTCTCCTCTTTTACGCATTGTCGTCGAGTGATTTGGTCTGGCTTTTTGGTTTTACGGCCGGTGGTACTTTGGTTATCTTTCAATGTCAGATTTGTCAAGATACCCTGTGGCACGCTGGATGGACACCTTTTTCTATTGGTGAACAGTATCATTGGTGGTTGGGACAGCACGATTGATGGGGGGACAAACTGAATTATGGATCCCAGTAGGGTCCACTGCCCCAATATAGGCCGTTGGTTTTAGCCCAAAGGGCCCATACAGTCCCACCCATACTCTATTCACCCTGCGGATCTTCACGGACATGGCAGATAGGTCCTTAAACTGGCTTTAGGTAGTGTCACTGAATCATGAAGCATATGCCTTAAAAAAGAAGGGCTTGATCCTCCTCCCTTCTTTTGAAGACGCTTGCTGTGACCAACTGAGCTATTGCAGCTCTTCTCCAAGTTATTTCAATTTATAGGATTTTCACAAAAAATAATTGATTTTTTAACAAACGTTGGATGCGACACCCTGGACTGAGAGGCCTCTGCAAGTACCTCTCCAGGGTAGTGTAGTACTCCAGGTGGGTGGCGGAAGGGTCCCTTCCGTACACCACTGCCCTCTCCCACGGCGAGCTCCGGTCGTCGTCCTCTCTGTCCGACCACTCCGCTTCGGGTTCGGATTCGAAGTCGAATTCCTCCGCCAATAAAGAAGAAGAAGAAGGTGATATGATGATGATCAAGGAGGGTTTTGCAGGGAGACTCTGAGTGGCATTAGCGGAAAAGATTGGGGTTTCGGAGGGAAACGGGAGAATGGGGAAGACGGAGGAAGGGGGTTGCTGCAAACGATGGAGGTGCAGAAGGGGTTTTTAGTAAATTTTGGAAAAAATTGTCTGCGGCTGCAATAAGGCAGACTTTGGGTTGGAAGTTTGAGAGGGAGAATGACTAGAGAGAAGGAGCCATTTCTTGTATTGTATTGATTTATAATTTTGTTGTTGATTACTTTCACTTTCAATACAGTCTGTGAAAGAACAAAAGATTTTGGATAATTTTTGTAGATTCAAAGTTGACAATGTATTCATGCAGCGCGTGTTGGTGTGTGAATAAGGAATTCTTGTGGCTGATCATAGTGGCAAAGAAGGAAGCTGTAAATTGTATATGAAATTACAAAGTAAATAAGAAACATGCTCCTTTATATATAAAGCATTAAAGCATTTAGTTTTTATAATTCAGTACGGATTAAAGCATTTATTTATAAAAAAAATATCAGTTTTTTTTTAAATTACTCAAATTTTAAATGTTTTTTAGTTTTTAGATCCAATTATCAGAAGTTAAATTCCATAGGTATGGTTGGGCGGATAGGGTTATACGATCCAAAACAAAGTAATCTGACCTATTATCTATGAATGTCCAAGTTGTCAGCGCATCATCATCAAATGAAATACAGCAGCCGGTCCAAATAAATGTCAGACTTGGTACAGTTGTTACAAAACGAACAGAATTAGTGTTCCTTTCCATCTTTTTTATGCTGGACAAACCATCAAACATGCCCTTAATGATCGGACTAAGTACCTTACAAGGACATGATTCTAATCTCTACAGAGTGCTAAAAGAGTGCCTACTTTCTCACTCAAAGAAAAATATAGCAAGAATGGATCATTTCTTTTGAAAGCATGTAGAGCCATTGAAATGGCTGCCAAACTCTTTTGATGTGTAGTATAAGGGAAGCAATTATTTGCTCAAAGTATATTGAAAAACTACCCCTAGCTAGTAACACTTTTCAAGGATGAAACTGGCGGTTGACAACTCAAGCAATGCCCGATTTATACCTCCCTCTGTTAAACCAAGCCAAACCCGAGGCACGCATCCTTGGAACTCTTCAAAGCCTTAGGTGTACTTTTGGAAAACACCAACCAAAAACTTAGGCTCCCCATTTCCCTAAACTTCACTAGGCTGTGCTGTTGTCAGTCATTTTAGGTACTGTAGAGAGAGAAAGGAGAATCCATAACCAGTGAACATTATATGTGTGGGGAGAAACACTGAAACACCTTCAGGGCAGTGCAGAGAGAAGCTCGCCAACAGTTGTTTCATCAAAGCACACAAGAATCTGCCCCAGTAAAAACCACTCCATCTCAATAGAAATCCTCACCATTCACCACTCAGCATAGGTCAAGCCAGCAGATGTCACCATCCACGTGACCTACACATATCTTCCTCTTTTTATAGACTCTCTGCTTCTTCTCTGAATCCCATTCATCACCAATTCTTCTCTTTCTTTCTCCAAAATAGATTGGTCATTGATCCTCTCTCCATTCTCTTTCCGTTCTCATCAAATACCAAAGATGGGTATTGCCTTCTTGTTCTCCTCTGCCTACTTTGGGGCCATTTTCACCTTCTCCATTCTTTTCATGAACAGTGAAGGCCTTGATATTTCTGCTCATAATTTCACACACTTTATGTACAATGGGCAAGGCACCAGCTGTAACATATTCAGTGGGACTTGGGTTTGGGACGATTCGTACCCTCTCTACGACTCATCACGCTGTTCATTTATAGACTCCGAGTTTGACTGCCAAAGGTATGGCAGACCTGATAAGCTGTACCTCAAATACAGATGGCAACCCCTCGGCTGTGATCTCCCCAAGTGAGTCTTCATTTTTTTGTTTCCTTTCTATTGGGCTCTTCCAAATCCCAGAATCATGGACATTGGTTTTCTACTTTTCTTCCATTTTTGTTAATTTCACTTCCTTTTACAATCTCATCTCTGTTGGTTTTTTATTAGTATTTGGTTATCTGTTGCAGATTCGATGCTGTTAACTTCCTCTCACAGTTGAGGGAAAAGAAGTTGATGTTTGTTGGTGACTCTCTGGGCCGCAATCAATGGATATCGCTCATGTGCATGCTCACATCTGCAGTGCCAAGTGCAAGGACCAATTATGTGAAAGGCGAACCACTTTCTTCTCTGACGTTCTTGGTGAGTCAGGAGTATATTCATCATCACCACCGATACCAAATTAGTGCAGTGCAGCTATAAATATATACCAACCAAAGAATCATTAAATTTTCTTGGGTGCTAATGAATGCCAGGTATTGGGTATTGCAGGACTATGGATTTTCTTTAATGTTTTACAGAGCACCATATCTGGTAGACATAGTACCTGAAAGTATAGGGAGGGTACTCAAATTGGACTCCATTCAAAATGGTAACTCATGGAAAGGAGTGGATGTTTTGGTGTTCAATTCAGGCCATTGGTGGGTGCACAAAGGAAAACTTCAAGGGTGGGAATCCCTTTTCCTGTCCTTTTACATCACCACTTTATTTATTTTATAACTTCCCTATATTGTAATCATTCTTCAAACTTTCCTATATTGTAAATCATTTTTTTTCACAATGCAGATGGGAGTACATGCAACTAGGGGGACATACCTATCAAGACATGGATCGGATAGTTGCTTTCTCTCAAGGAATGAGGACGTGGGCGAATTGGGTGGTCATAAACACTGATCCCACAAGAACTAGAGTGTTTTTTCAAGGGATGTCTCCTACACATTACAAGTAAGATATCACTACCCTATCATGTGATACTGTAAGAGAAATCACATGGAGGGTATTCTCATTAGGAGGAAAAGCCTGTACGTATTTTGGGTTTTAGTGGAGGATGTGTTGTCTAGCATTTTGTCCATTGTATGAAAGTCCAAAGGGGACTGACCCACATGGTACATTCTCACATGGGGGCACCGTTACAAACAAGAGTTCTTTTCTCTCTGTTACAAACAAGAGAAATAATTCTCTCTTGTTCTTACAGTCGTTTTCTCACTTTTTTAATCTCTATGGAGAAAGACCCGGGCTAGTTGATCCAGAAAACTGGACCTACCACTAGATCAGGGTTCCATATTCGAAACAAGGAAATCTCAGTTATTTGTAACAGCTGATAGCCTGTTGACTTTGGTTCAAGTTGGCTAGCTAACCAACAAAGTGGATCCTGCAAAGGCATGGACCTCTCAAGCAGGTTTTCCTATCTTCTTAAATGCTCTTAGTTGGGCATGCTTGGCTTGACCTATGGAGTACACTGAACCTTGCCCAGATTGGATCTTTCTTACTAGCCAAATTTTGATATTTGGTTCATAGCAGGTCAAGTCAATCTTAGGCCACCAAGATGAATCTTGGTTTTTTTTAAATGAACCACATTGACATGGAACATGCATGCCCTCCTTAGCTTAGGTTTCATTACATGATCTGACAAACCAGGCCATAAATACCGGGTCTTTTAAGACGTCCAGAGTCCAAGTCAGGGGAGAGGGTCTCCGGAGGTCAAACCACCAAGAGGGCTAGCCTGTAACTTTACCATGAGTGAGGTTGTAGCCAACAAGGGCTCCACTCATCTGGTAGGGGGAACTTGTGAATGTCACCAAGTTGACGGTACGTCACAAGTTCATAACCCACAGGGGGCAACCCTTGCTGCAAGGTTGAATCTATGTGTACTTTCCAGTGGACAGGGAGGACCTCAAGGGTTTTACTAACCGAAGGCCAGCCAATATGCTGTTTATCTAAAAAAAAAAAAGAAGTGCGATTGTGGGTAGGAGTGTCAACAGGTCAGGTTTGGTTCAAACCCATGTGAAACCAGACCTGACTTTGATTTTTGGGTATGGTATCAGGTCTGGACCCGGGTCTAATCAGACCCACTATAAGAAAAACCATACCCGAGCACGATAATAACTACATGAACCAGACCTGGTAAAACCATACTTTTTGTTCATTTTTACATTGAAAAACTGTGAGTCTTAATGAGAACTCAGATTGGGCTCCGGTTTGGTATAAAATTTTACAAACTATACCCATGCCCATGTATTAATGGGACCTTCAGGTCCGGACCCAAGTCTTAATCAGGTCTTTTTATTTATCACCATACCCACACCCTATAGGGTTTGGTTCAGGTCAGGTCTGGGTAAACTCGACCCCTTAACACCCTTAATTGTGGGGCCAATTTCATTTCCCGGTTTTACCACCCAAGGTGGCCTGATATCACAAAAGAAAATGGAATAATGTCTCCTTTTTTAAATCAGATGTTGACGTGGTTTGATGTGTTTGTAGTGCCAAGATCTGGAACGGTACGGGTTCGGGCAGCTGCTTGGGTGAGACAAGGCCTGTGGGTGGGCTGACCTACCCAGGAGGAAGCCCACCCTTTCAGACTCAGTTGGCGGACATCTTGATAAAAATGGCTAGGCCTGTGACCCTTCTGGACATAGCCACTCTATCACAGCTTCGAAAAGATGGCCACCCTTCCAATTACAACGTGGATCCATCATCTGGTGTGAAGGGGAGCCTTGACTGCAGCCACTGGTGCTTAGCAGGTGTGCCTGATACTTGGAACGTACTTCTCTATGCTAGCTTGTTCTATTAATTGAGTTCAATAGCAGAAGGAAAAGAACACGAGAGACACTGAGGATGAATCAAAGGATCTGTCACAATGCATTCTTTGTCTGGAAATTTGATGTTTGGGTTTTAATAAATTTAGTTTCTTATCATTTGTAAGAGTCATTAGCCCAATAGGCTCATTTTATCTTATATTCCATGTAGTATTCATACTGCATTTGTGTTTATTGGTTTTCTTGTGATCATCACAGCCAACATGTCAAATAAATTAAATATGTTCTTTCTGTAACACAATTATCAAAACCAGCCTCTTTGCTTTCACCAAGGTGTGGATATGGACATGTCATGTCAAATTAGGGTCTGTTTAGGATTTGAGATTCGGGTTGCATGGTTGTGGTGGGTGTCAACGGGTCGGGTTTGGTTGGGACTCAAGTGGAATCAGACTTGGCTTCAATTTTTGGGTATGGTATCGGGTTTGGACTTGGGTCTAATCGGATCTGTCATAAGAGAAGCCATACCCGAACCCGATAAAACTACGTGAACCAGTTCGGGGGTCTATACTCGGTAAAATAATATTTTTTATCATTTTTATATTGAAAAATTGCAGGTCTTAATAGGAACTCAGGTTGGGCACGGGTCTAATATAAAATTTTACAAACGATACCCGGCTCCATATATTAATCGGACCTTTTAGTGCATACCTGCCATACCCTGACCCTATAAGGTTTGGTACAGGTAGGGTCCGGGTAAACCCAACCCGTTGACACCACTAAGTGCATGGGAATGCCTCTGCCTTTCGAGTGCACATGAGGTCATTGTTGAATATTGCCAATCATCTGTTATATTCAACCTGATGAGATTAGGTCAGAGCTCCTTTGGATGCCGTTGATCTCAAGATGAACACATTCAAACCTTTACAAATGACATGCCTATCACTTGAATAGGCCCCATTTTTTTTTCCTGATGTCATGTTTCGGATGGACGGTGTATGAATGGTTTAAAATGAACGGCCCACAGTAAGCCTTATAAGGTTTGTTAGGTGTCATTCATTTTTTAAGATGAACGGCATCCAAGGTGCCTATAACGGATGTACCTCTGACCTGATCAATGTTGTCAGTATTGGTATCGGGCCCGAATAGTTGGGCCACCGGGAACCAATACTCCAGAAAATAATAAAAAAATGTTATGTGTCGATCATAAACTAAAATAGTAAAAAATAATATTTTTTAATATTTTTTTTGCATTTATTTAAAAATAGCCGAACCAGTATCTATTGTTTGCCGATACTATACGTATACACACAGATACAGATAACACTGGACCTGATCTACTCGCATATTCAATCCCCATCGTGCATTTTATTTGGAAACTATAAGAGTGGGACCATAGCCCCCTGTTCACTCTAAAGCCTCTCAACCTAAGGCCTAAGGTAGTTGTCCCATTTTTTGACAGAAAAAAATCTGACACATATTTCTGCCAAGTGAGATGCATGGTGAGGATTGAATATCCCGTTAGTGGGTCATATAAAATATAACCATGTCTGTTTTTTGGATTTTTTTTTTGTGTAACAAAATACCCTGAAAGAACTAGAGATATTATCTATGGAAAGCAAAGGCAAGGAGCTCAGATTTCTAAACAATTCTTTCAGCTCAGCCTTTACACATGAATGCTTTTATAGGAGAAGAAATATGAAAGGATTCAGGTATGAAAAGTGGTTGGTGGTGGAAAAAACTGATGCTCATTTATACCAGCATAGCACTTTCCTACCATTAAGATTTGATGTTTGTTTCATTCATGTGAAAGGAAAAAAGAAAAAAGATTGCCAACTCACACTTTTCCATAAAAGTTGTACCAAACAAACGAGCCATAGGCTGCATTTGATGGCCCTTTCAGGAGGTTTATGGCTTCTTGAAATGCATAAAATGGAAAGGAGAAATTTGCTCCTTCTCATTGAAGAAGCTTATTTTTTTGACATAGACACCCCTGCGTTTAACCCATATTATATATAAACTCTTTTCACGGGAGGGTTTTGTTCTCCGCAGCTGGTGCGATTCATCTCCCTCCGCACCTCTCTCTCAGGTAGTCTCTCTCTCTCTCTCTGGTTTTCCCCTAAACCTTATGCATTTGGTTTTGGTTGATGTTTTTTGGGGAACACCATATGAAACTCACTTTGGGGACCACCATATGACACACAAATGGTTGATTCTACACTTTGGAGAACACCATATGAAACTGCCCTTGCATTTATTAATACTTCTGTTGCATTCATCTCAATCTGTTCTGTAGGATGTGCAGGCTTGTGGAAGAGTTTGAATCTGCATTCCTATATGACCTATATGAACTTGAAGGAGGCCGATTATCTAGCAAGATTGATGAGATGGGTGGTTTGGAAGGTTTGTCGAGAACAGATTAATTTGTCCTTTTCTTGAGGCTGAATTTCTTGTCATTATGCATGCATCGTTAAGAGCTGGGAGAAAGTCCCAAAATCTGATATTGCAGAACCTTCTTTTTTATCTTCAGGGGAACTGTGGATGAACTTAGATGGTGATCATCTCCAATTTGTTTGAATATATTGTCACTACTTTCATCCTCACAACAGTAATAATTTTTGTCCGGCTCTCTTCTATTTAGCATGTTATTGATTATCTAAAAGTTCAAGTCCCTTGGCTATTGTCATCTAGATATCTTGGTTTTTCTGTGTTGCAGGAAATCGACAACTTTGCAGTTTCTTCCAGCCAACTTCCTATTATTATCAGTTGTTAGTGCATAAGACTTCTGCCCCTTTAGATACACATGAACCATATTGTGTGGAACCTTGTAAGAGCGTGGTCTATGGGTATCAAACATGATTCAGATTCTTGAGTTCTTTGCTACTTGTAGATTATCCGAGTGGGCCAATTTTTTAGAAATAGTAAATTTGAGTTCGCTGTAGGTTGACTTGACTCAGCCAGTTCTCAAGTTGTGAGGTGGAAAGTAACTTAGTGCTTGGCGAAGACTTGAGTATCAAGGACATGCTTGAGTTTGCTGAGTCTTGTCTGGATCATTTGCATTCATGTAATAACTTTGATTATTTACAGACTAAGAATTTGATTGGACCAAAACAAGGCCATGTACTAAAGGATGAGGTGGTGTGGAACGGTCTGAACACCACCGATGTTCTATTGGTGATATCAGAAGAATAAGTGAGAATTTACTGGGGAGAGAGTGAATGAATTGTTGCCTAAGATTATCTACAGAAGGCACGAGAGCTCGGCCGGCTTGAGGAGGATGAAGGATGCTTTCGATCTGACTGACTCAAAGTTGGTACTGTAGTATAAGTTATAACTGTATAGGCATATTGTCTTGATCTCCACCTTCATTATTTATAACTTCTTTTCTTTTTTGCCATCTAATTGTAGCCCTGTTTGATTTGTTATCGTGACAGAGCAGAAGCTGGTTCGTTTGACACATGATCATCCACTGTATCCAAAATGCTACTCTTTCCCATCTCATAATGAGGTTTTGTTGAATTGCCCAATTAGATGTTGATTTTGTTGTTATTCAATTTTTTTGTGTTTTGACTAACTTATATGCTGCAAACTTTTGCTTTCATTTTCCAACAATGGAACTATATAGTATTATTGTCAAATAGTTTGAGTCAGTCTTTTTATTCTCTTAAATCTATCTTAACATCCTCATTACTCAATCTAAAGCCTGTCCATAACCAAACATTCAATGAGGATTGTGATTATTAATATCAAACTGTATGGCAGTTGCTAGGCCAATGATTGCACACACTCACAGGCTAATTGGAATTCTGTATTTTTGTTAGAAATATTGCAACCAAACATGTTTCTTTTTGGAAAAGGTCATGGATCTTTTCTTCTGACCCTTCAATTTGTGTGGTAAAACTTGCAATTGCAGAAATTGGAAGCCTTTTGTATAGCGATAACACTTGAGGCGGTCATAATTGAGTGTCTCGTAGGAGAGAGTGACACGTGCCCCTTTGCCTCAATAACCTTGATATTCGTTTCCATGTAATTTTTGGTTGATTTTTACAAATAAATTGTTTTTCCTGCATTGTGTTACAACTCAAGCTTTTGAAATAAAGTGTGTGCAGTGGATGATATGGAGGTATAGTTTTTGCAGGCAGTATACTATGAGATATTTACATTCTTTACAGGAAAACATGTATCTATTAAACTGCTTCAGCAAATATGTTAAGCTTTACTAACAGCTTAATTCAAAGGAAATTGTTCCTCTAATGTTTATTCACTTGGGAGTTTATCTTTTGTATGAAAAGACAGTGTTGACATGGACCAACCACAAATTATTTTCAGTTTAAACTGGATGTCCTTGTGAATCCCAGGAAAGCTGTCTCTGACTATTGAACTGAGATCACTGGAATTAGAGCTGGTGATTTGGAAGGAGTGTCTTGTTGCCTGAGTGATGTGCAGGTTTCATGCTTATTTTGTGGAATTAACAATCATAGTCTAAATAACATGAACTTACAAGGCATTTTGGATACTCTTTCATCAAAATTATCTGCTCCATTAGCAGCATGATTTTAAGCAAATTGAAGAACATGTTGAAAAATGAGAAAAGTTAATTCTCTTCGTGTTTTTTGTTTCATGATTTTACTAGTCATCTTTCATGAAATTCTACTCGACTGTCAGATTTTCAGTACTGAAAAATATGAGTTTGCAACAGCTGTGGCGCTACATAGAAGTCCAGTCAGTCAACTGATGTGCAAGCATATTTAGTCTTCTTCTTTCTTTCTGCATCTTGTTTTGAGCAAAGCAATACCGACGTTTCTGCCACTTCTCTATAATAGAGGCTTAACTTGGTCAGAGGGGGCATAGGTCCTGCTACTTTGGCTACCATGCTTACGCCATTTACACGCTGCGGGCAGCAGAGGGAGCTACAAATGGCAATGCTGGGTGCTGTTCACTTGGAGGCAACTGTGGCTGCATCGTAATGAAGTCATATTTGAAGGAGCTGTAACATGTTTGCCGAGGGTTTTCTGCAGAATACATAAAGAACTCCACGAGGTTGTCAGGTTGAAACTCGGGGATCTCAGCATCTCTGACTGAGAGGAGCTGTTGCTACAAAATGAATGGCAGGTTGACAATTGTTGTCCCTGTTGCTTCATAGGAGAATACATACTAAACTGTAAGTTGAACCTGTAAAATTCTATACTGATTGAATACATAAATTGTCTTTTTCATCAAAAAAAAAAATCGCAGTTGAAATTGCAAAAAATATTAGCTACCCATTTGAGGAAGTGCTCTTTGTATGTGAAGGTTACTTTAAACAATTACTTTTAGACTTCTTTGATTTGTGTAAGTGAGGTGATAATGCTTGACCATGTTAATGCCATAGTCACAGGTCAGAAATGGAATAAATGGCAGAATTTAATTAAATCTCTCTCTCTCTCTCTCTCTCTCTCTCTCTCTCTCTCTCTCTCTCTCTCTCTCTCTCTCTCTCTCTCTCCCATCAAAGAGTAACGGTGAGATGCGGCACCTACAAAATTTTTAATCAAATCTCATCAAATTGCTTGAGCAAAATGGACCAATTTTCAACCAGTAAATCTCAATAACAATAACAAGCAATGATGATGAGAATACATCAAAAAGAGGCAAAGAGAACCAAAAGAAAGGATCTTGACTTCAGCTTTGGCATACATGGGCTTATTGAAGGAGTATCAAATGAATAGGGCAACTCCAATTCCAAAAACTGCATCAGCTCATCCTATGTACAATTTATGTTCAAACTATTCTTCCAGCCCTACTCACATAAGTTGCCTTTCTTTCAAAATAGGTATGATTGCAGCTTAGGGGTGCAAAATAAAGCACCGGCTGAAATTCTGCTACAAGCTGAAATGTTTCAAGAACAAAATTTCAGTAACATAAAGACAAACTTGTTTAAGCAGAACATGGGGACGAGAACTCACTCTTATGCACATCATGTGCAGGTTGCTCTTACAGAGACCAAAACTGGAAGTTTCCCATTCTGTGAAACATGATTAGAGTACAAAAAGTTCCATACTTGGTCCCATCAAGCACATTTTCAAAATGTCCCACTCTCAAAATTGCATTGCTGGTATCCCTGAAATAGCTCTATAAGAAGAAGAAAAATACAAGCATTAGGCCAACTAAACCTTGCCTTGATGATACCAAAATTGGTTATAAGAATAATAAACACATTGGTGAACTATAATGCATTATATTAAGTGCACAAAAGATATACCTCAAACAAAAAGGCACTGACTTCTAGATCCTTTACAACTAGTTTGATTATTCATCTGAAAATCTAGTCTCATCCTCAATAATCACTAGCATAAAAAAATGCAACAAGTGAAAGGTTATCTTAAGAGATAAGCAAGAACAACTAAATCATGTAATGTTAACTCTAAGGCTAAATAAAATTTATACAAAAATCATTTCAGTAAATAGATTACCCATGCGCTTTATTTTAGGGCAATTTCGTTTGTCATGACCAGCACCCTGCATTGTTTGCATGCTCTTGGTGGTTTGTCGAATGCATTCTTAGATGACAAATTCCTGATATATCAAAACAAAAGAATTAAAATTTATCTGTTAAAACTTGACAACCTCATGTAAGCTGAAAAATATAGTGGTGAGAACTTCATATCATACCCCAAACTAATATTCAATTGACAATTACGGGTATCATGACGAATCTTCTTGTTGTAAATGGCACATGTTCTCATTGGTTTGGATAACTCAATTCCAGATTTGAGTCTTTTGCCACGTCCTTTTGTAGCGATCCACAAGGCTAAACTCATTTGAAATCTCCACCACCTCATGTACTGGCTCAACTACTCTCTCATTTTGTTCATTCTCTTTAGCTTTCAATTCTTCAGTTTTGCTAAGTTCTTCAGATTCAAGAGAAGTTTTTTTTAAAGCTTCTAAGAGTACATGAGCATAACTTGATTCATATTGCGCTCCAACAAATATAAACTTATTTGCATACAAAGATGAGACTGTCGCAAAATCTTTGTATCTTATAGTTGTCTTTTATCTCCAACACAACTAGACATGATACCGTCTTTTGCATTTCGAGTCCACCTTTAAAAGATGTAATTGGTTAGAAGTTTCTCAAATCCCTTAATTCTAATTATGCAAAAAATATTTCGACAAATGAAGCCTTTGAACTCCCACATTCGTCATGCACATTTTGATATCTCCGGGATCTTTTCCACCTTTGGCACACACCTTAATGAGGCCTGCATTTCTTTTTGAAATTTTGCAAATGATCTCTGTGTAAAGATTTTCAGCAAGCCATCTTCTAAAGGGCAATGAGTTATAGAATTAGGCCACCCCTCATTCATTTGGTGATTATATTCATTTTCAGTATCACGTACTTTCAAGATATTCTTTTCTATAATCTCAACAAACTCATGCAAAGGAGTATGTCTGTAATGACCTGATCTGGGGCCTCTCGAGCCCGAGTTCGTGGATGTTAGTTCTCAGAGAAAAATTACTCAATAATCTCAAACAACCTCAAACCATGCCAGATTTTTTTTTCATTTAATAATTAAAGGTTCGTACATTCATTTTTTTTTCTAATAATCATCTAAATGCATAAACAGAATAAAAGAGTAGAGGCAAACCATACTTTGATGTGGCAGAGTCGTACTAAGTCCTATGAGTGATGGCAACAGACCTTGAACCTAGAGTTGCAACAAAAAAAAGGGGGTGAGTCTACAACCCAGTAAGATTCCATTTACAAATAGTCACGACCGTTGCAACTGTATGAGCTCTAAGCTCTTAGTCTTAGTTTAGTTTTCTACTTTACACACATGTTATTTTTGAGTTTTACCCCCTTTATCGCATCTCTATTATCATTTTTAAACATATATTCTACTCTAATTAGCTATTTCAGATATAGCTTCCTCGGGCGTAGCAACCCATATAGACAACTCAAAGTTTACAATGTTGGCCAGACATATGAACCACTCACAATAACGTAGTCTAAACTAGCCTAAACTACAGACACAGGTGCTGCAGCAGCTCGCCGGTTGCAAGCCGGGAGCAAAGGAGCTCAAACGGTAGCTAGCCAAAGAGCTAGGGTGGCTATACCTGCCCCCAAGGTGTCTCAATGAGCTATACTTGCCCCCAAGATTTTGTAGTTCATGCTACATCTTACATGTGTCTAGTGGGCAATGTTTTAACCCCTAAGGGTCACCTAGAAACATCTGAGATATTCTTAGGTTACTCACGAGGTACACACTTCAACATTGCCCCAGACCATGCCTCCTAGTTGAGTTCACATCATACACTGGGTGGTCATCCTACAGACAACTTCTAATCAACATTCACATCTTGAAGTCAGTGTGTTATACAATCCTCAATGTATATCCACTAACTACTTTTTAACACATGTTTACATGTCTGAACTGTTAAGGATGACAACCCACCACAGATTAATTTACGATACTTACAACGCCCCTCTCAAGGTATAAGCGTAATATTCTCAAGATAATACCTACTCTGAGACTCTGAAACTCTACCCGTAGTTTTCACATAACACATTAATCTCATACATGCAATTATGTCATGTCATATTTATTTCATAATTCAGAAAATATGCATGATCAGGTTTAAGCATCACACTTGAACTTTATATATTCTTAGGCATGCAAAATAGTGTATATTCACAAAACTAGTATACTTGAAGCATTGAAATCATATTGAAGAATGCCTAAACTAGCTGACATGTGTTTTAATTAACTAAAGAGGATTTTGCAAATGTTCACTTACTTGGAATGCTTAAATTCTAAATTCTTAGTTTTACGCAACCTTTGATCTGAAATCAATAAATACCTCGTATCACTATCAAAATTATTAAAATACCTTTAAACTTAACTGTCAAACTCTGACTCCATTCATTCAGATTTTGTCCTCACATCTCCTACTAATGGATTCTACTCAAGCAGTAAAATCCATGGATTCAAGAATCACATGAATTTGACTTCGGGCACTTAGTTATGCCAACATGTACTTAACTCAGGTTAACTCGTAGAAGCTCGTTAATTAGTTAGTAAGAAATATATTTTACATGTAAAAAATTTTTCGACAAAGAAAGTTGTGGTTAAACCATACCGTTGGGGTTCGAATTTGCAACGTCCCAACACAAGGTGACGTGCACTAACTGCTGCTGCCAGACAAGTGGACCCTTGTTGGTATTTTACATGTAATTTTTTGTAACCCTATTTCTTCCAGCCCTAAAAAATGCATTTTTTTCCTATTAACAAGCCAGCTCGAACTTGGTTCATTTAACTCGGGCTCAATACGAGCTAGAACTCAGGTCGCCACAATAATGACCCAAGCTTGAACTCTTCAAGCTCGGCTGGCTCAGCTCATTTAGCAGTCCTATAAAAAGATAACTATTTAGTCAACAATTAATCTTGGATTCATGGCCCCAAGACGCAGCTCGTTAGACCGATTTGGTATCTCATGTGGTAAACGGAGTCCTGTGCCAAAATGAAGGCCCTGGTTCGAATCCCTCTGCCTAACCCCAGCTTGCCTATAAAAAAGAAAAAAATGCACCTCGTTACCGCACATCATCTTTATCTTGCGGTGGGTTAGACGAACACAACAGTGACACATATCGCAGCCCTTGAAAACAAAACAAAGAAGGTCATGCCGGTTGAAAGGGGGGTGTCAACGGGTCATGTTTGGTTCGGACCCAGGTGAAACCAGATCTGGCATTGATTTTCAGGTATGGTATCAGGTCCAGACAAGGGTTTAATCAGACCCATCATAAGATTAACCATACCCGGACCCAATAAAAACTACATGAACCAGACCGGGGCCATACCCAAAAAATAAATTTTTTTACCATCTTTACATTTAAAAATTATGGGTATTAATTAATCGGAACTCCGGTCAGGCCCGATTCTGGTATAAAATTTCACAAACTATATCAAGATCCATGTATTAATCGGACCTTTGGGTTTGGACTCGGGTCTTCTTATTTATCACCATACCTTATGCTTATAAGGTTTGGTAGGGGTTGGGTCAGGGTAAACCCGACCCATTGACACTCCTAGATATAGGTTAGTTGCTAAAGGCACGTTGATCAGTCGTTACCTACGTCACAAGGACGTGCGAAAGTTTACATGACACGTGATACACCATTTCACTTAGGCGATATTTTATTATTTTTATTTAATAAATTTCAACTATATATATACATATATATGTTAAAATTTCATGAATTTTTAATCCGTTTAATAATGTCAAAAATCAATGTCCTCTTGGTCTAATTCTCAAAAAAAAAAATGCATTTCGACGTGTACCCCGTATCGGCTTATCCTCAGAAAATCGATACAATACTAATTAACCTGAATCAGTTATTTTTAATAAATAAAAAAATACTTAAATTTACATTTTTAATATTATTTTAGTAGTTTTAACACGAGTCACGTTCTGATTGACAACAAAAATTAATTTTTAGCCGATTAAGAACGATTCACTTGAGAATCGGTATGGGCCGATACCGATAATGACAACATTGGTAATTATAACTCAAATGCCCTCTGGAGTCTAATAAATGTCTCTATGGTTGCCTGTTGATGGTACTGAAAAATAAATCGGGTAAAAAAGTTGCCTGAAAAAGTCGGACACGTAGGGGCCCTGACTTTTTTTCTGCAGATCATTGGATATTTTGTCTTAATAGAGATAAAATGGGTGGGACTTTTTTTTTAGCACATTTGATAGCACCCACGGGACCCACATTAAAACAGACAAAATGTCCTCGAGGATATTTCATCCTAACTATTAAACAGGCTCAATAACTCCCTATTAACTCCACTTTTATGCAATGTGAATGTGTGGGCAATGAATTTCTTAGAATCTAAGCATGAGATGCTGCACAAAGGTAATCCATCACTAAGGGAAAGATGATCAAAGCAAGAATATTTTCCAAAAGTAACAAAAAAAAGGTTGCTTGTTAAGTTGAAAACCATACACAAAAAAAATAATAAAATTCGATGTTTCTTGCAAAGGATTATTGAAAAAAATAAATTGATATTTTTTTATTTTCATGCCTTTTTGTTGCATGAATCAAGGACTAAACAATGTGGGGGCATTTAAATGCATTAAAGATGTTTACTAAAAAAAATGCATTAAAGATGTGGGACAAGTTCAAAAGAGACGCAAAAAATGCATTAAAGATGTTTATGCATGGGCAACAGTCAAGCATGAAGAAAGTAATGATGGTGCAATTCTAAGCAAACAGGGCAAATCCAAGGGAGACAGACCATCCCTAAATGGGGGTGGGGGTGGCAAATAGTTAGTCATTATTAAGGACAATGTGGCATGAAAGTGACACTGTGATTCATATTAATGAAAAGCCAACAACTAACCAACGTTACAAGCTATGTCACATAGACACAGATATGAATGCGGATACCTCATGAATTCAGGATATAACTTCACAAAATTTTTAAAAGTAGGATATCAGGTTAACTCTCTCTCTCTCTCTCTCCTATATATATATATATATATAATGACTCTGTACCATAATATCATATGGTGGTACTACACACTCTTGTTTGCATAGATCTAGGCACAAAATCATAAATCTAATCATATAGATGTGTTTAGCATGATTTATTTAGTATATTAAAAGTTTTATCATGTTTAATTCACTATAAGATTTTATTTCGAAATAGTAAAAATTAATGGCTCACAATTCATGAAAATAAGGGTGATTTAAAAATGGTATAAAATAACATATTTAAGTCAACTTTAACATAAATAATAAATAGAATATGCTAAGCATGATCCAATGGTTAGATTTTGCTTTTGGAGCTTAGATTTATATAAATCTAAGTGTGTACTCAATGTAAGCTTTGGTGGTACAGTTCCACCGTAGAAATACCATGTAAGCTGAACATATTCGGCCCCCTTTTCTCGTTTTGCCCCTTTATAAGCCCCCCATAGTTTGAAGTATTCTATGATTGATCTGAGCCATTAGATGTGTTTAACATGCTCAATTTAGTGAGAATTGACTCTTGAATCATGTTTTTTTGACAAAAAAATGTATTTTTATGAGCTAGAAAAAAAATGATGCTTTTTATAGCCATTGATTTTGGATCACCAAAAAACCTTGTATACAAGTCAGATTCCGATGATCCAAAGGCCGGTTTTCACTAAACAAAACTTATACATCATATCTATGGTGTTAGATGTGAGAAAAAATGCAAAAGACTATGACTTTTGAAAAGGCCTAACGGGGCAAAACTAGAAAAGGGGATGGCACCAACACATTTCTCTCTCTCTCTCTCTCTCTCTCTCTCTCTCTCTCTCTCTCTCTCTATATATATATATATATATATATATATATATATATATATATATATATATATATATATATATATATATATATATATATATATATATATGAGTTAATATTTGGTGCTACTGAAGGCACAAAATTATATGAAACTATTAGTTGAAAATCATAGGTCCAAGCTTTATTGTCTCAATCTGGCCATAGATGTGTTTAGGATGGCTTGTTTGCTAAGGATCAAACCTTGGATAGTCTTATTTTCATAAAAAAATATGATTGAGTCATAAAATTTTAGTGCATTGTGGATCATTAATTTTTAAATCCCTTAACAAACCTACTTATATGTCACCCTCATATGATTCAAAAAGTCAATTACCACTAAATAAGGCACACTCATAGGATTTAATCTACAAAAGAAATATAAGACCTATAATTTTCAACTCAATAGTTTCATATAATTTGGTGTCATCAATAGCATCATATATTAATCTCCTATATATATATATATATATATATATATATATATGGGGGTTAATATTGGCTAATAATAAGAGTACAAAACTAATGAGCTAAAAATCATAGGTGCAAGTTTCATGGACTCAATCTAACAACACAGGTTTGTTTACTAATCTTGAATCATGCGCAGTTGATTTTTAGGCCCTTTTAAAAACCTATTTACTTGTCATAATCACATGATTGAAAACAAGTTTCTTACAAAACAAAATGTAGATCGGCGTCCATGAGGAGCCAGTCAAGCTCGACATCGAAAGACATTGTTGATGCAATAATGAAAATGGTTGAATTAATGTGGGGGTGGATATCTGACCTAATCTGAATATGATCGGTCGGATTCAGTAAACAAATTGGCAACCAACTAATATTTGGGTTTGAATTTGGTACGCAGTTTTACATGTGAGTGTCTCAGCTGAATCTGAATTAGTTTGGTTAAACCAATTAGTTCAGATTCACTATTGCTTGCATTCAGACCTATTTACATCCCTTGGATAGAGGATCATCCGGCCACGAAAAGGTTTTTATTTTTTTTTATTTTGTAACAAATGGATTATATTGACATATGGTACGATTGTGATCGGGTCCAATGCTAATCATGTGGTATGTGAATGCCTTGTTAGTTGTGTCTTTATAGGGCATTTGATTGCGCATACATCAAAGTCCATGGTGGCTATTGTCCACGCCCCACATGCACAACACAAACAGCAGATGTACAGGATGCCTGGGGCAGGGCATCTCACATATCCAGTGTAACACCCTTTAAGTGTCCTGCAGTGTTCCATCCCTCCTCCTAGAGCAGTGGTGTTCAAAATACCTGGGAAAAAAACTTTAAAAAAAAAAAAGAGTCTAACACTAGAGACCAACAGGGGCTCTGCCTGTCTGGTAGGAGCAGTGAGTAATGAATCCAGATCTGAATTTGGCTACCGAATTTGTCAGGTTCGGGTTTGGGTCGAATGTAGGATTACATCCGACCCGTTGACATCCCTTTGGTAATTGATAGAGATGTTAGAGGATAACTTTTGAAAAGTGGAGTGCGACCACACATAGTGTTACATGCAGCATTTGAAATTTTTTTTTTTCGACACAAGTCCGTCCTCGAGGGAATTATTTCCTTTTTGTTCGGTAGAGGACCCAAATCCAACTACTAGGCCATTGCTGCAGTCCGTACAAGGTGATAGGTTAACGAAAGAGAAAAGACGAACTTAAAAAAAATATTCGACCGAGAACTTTAAATAAAAGCGCCGCTATATCACCGTTGTTTCGTCCAACCGCTACTGCTGGGCTTTTACTTTTTTGTTTTATTATAACAGAGCACAGTTGTTCAGTTATCGTGTCCTTTTATTTTCTCTTTAAAATTTTTACAGACGACCGTTAGCCTTTCTATTATTATGTATAAATATTAAGGGTGTCAACGGATCTGGTGATAAATAATAAAACCTGATTAAGACCTGGGTCTGGACATGAAAGTTAGATTAATGCATGAATCCGGGTATAGTTTGTGAAATTTTATAATAGACCCGCACCCAACCCGAGTTCCGATTAAGACCTGCAAATTTTCATTGTAAAAGTGATACAAATATTATTTTATTGGGTATGATCCCGGTCTGGTTCATGTAGTTCTTATCGGGTCCAGGTATGGTTTCTCTTATAGTTAACTCGATTAGACCCAATTCTGGACCCAATATCATACCCAAAAATCGAGCTCAAAGTATGGTTCTACTTGATTCCGAACCAAACCCTACCGGTTGACACCCCTAATAAATCTTAAAAGTGAATTACTGATAACGTATCTCGTGTCTTTCTTCGTATCCTTGTGACTTAGATGTTGAGAGGCATACCCGTGAGGGGAGGGGAAGGAGCGTGGTCCTCCTCTCGTGGACGCTTAGGCATTGAATGCACTGCACCGATGAGCGGCACCCCTCACACTCACAGTCATGGGCCACTCCGATCTCTTAAATGCCCAGAGCAATGTTGTCAGTAGCACTGCATATCCGTCGTCGATATATATCGTATCGGCAGAATATTGATAGCTTCGCCCTTAAATTGGTTATTTTTTAATAAATATAAAAATTAAATATATATATATATATATTAATGTTATTTTAATGATTTTAATAAGTGTCATGATTGATACATAATATTTTTTAATTATGTTTTGGCCTATACAAAACGATTCACTTGAGTATCAATATCGGATCGATACAGCTGAATCGTTGGCCAACCGATTCAGGGCCGATACCGATACTGATAACATTGGCCCTGAGCGCTCTTGTAAACGAGCTGAACCAACCAAAGAGAGAGGGTGTTTAAGCTTGACTCATTTGAGCCGAGCTTGAACTCATGAAAGACTCGAGCTAAACGAGCCCAACACAAGCTCATTTACAAAAAAAATATATTTTTCAAATTTAAACCCTATACCTACTAAGCCAAGCTCAAACTAATGCATTTACAAAATAAATATTGTTTCAAACTTGTAAGAAAAAAAGTTTTGAACTCTAAACTTGCCGGCCAAACACTTTAACCATCTTTATTCTATAAAATAAAACATATGTAAAATGTATTTATTATTAGTAAAGGAGCCTACACGAGCCAATGAGCCCATCCGAGACTAAAAATGGTCATTCAGTTTCTTTTTTGAAAGGCAAGCTGGGGCTAGGCCGACCCCTACCAGTTATACAACTATACCATTTGGTTTTGAACCTCCAACATCCCAATACAAGGTGACGTGCACTAGCTGCTCCTATCAGACAGACAAACGGATTCTCCCATTTAAAACACTGATTATTCATGCTTGAACTTGTCAAGCCTATTTCACGAATTCGAACAAGCTCTTTACTAGGGGTGTCAATGGGTTTGGTTTACCCGGACCCGACCCGAACCAAACCTGGTATGGTGATAAATAAGAAGACCCAATTAAGACCTGGGTCCGTACTCAAAGGTCCGATTAATACATGAATTCGGGTATAGTTTGTGAAATTTTTTATCAGACCCAAGCCCGACCTGAGTTCCGATTAAGACCCTCAAATTTTCAATGTAAAAATGATAAAAAAATATTATTTTGCCGGGTATGATTCATGTAGTTCTTATCGGGTCTGGGTATAATTTCTTTTATAGTGAACCCAATTAAACTTGAGTCCAGACTCAATACCATACCTAAAAATCGGATTCAAGTCTGATTCCACCTGAGTCCAAAGCAAACCCGACCCGTTGACACCCTGCACTTTACAAGCAGAACCACTACCGACCCATCTCATTTCTCCCACCCCAATGTACAAGACAAAACCAACCCACTGCAGCCCATAAATGAGAGCAACTCCGAATCGTCGCCTCGATTCTTTCTCAAACCGATACTATCACGAACCGGTCTCCCTGGGGTCAAAACCACAGACCTAACGAGTGCATGATACCGTCGTCTAAACTGTCCACAACTGCTCCTCCGAGTCCACTTGAACTCGGATTTTCAAACAAGCGCTTTAACGTACCTCTCTCCCTCTCCCTTGCCCTTTATCTTTCCCATTACAGGTACGACCAAGACTACTTTGGACTTCCAAAATGGCAATTACGTCCCCGACCCGGCCCTGTCTTACTGAAATTACCAAAATAACCTTTATTCGATTGGTTTCACCTCAACCCGCAGCCTCCCGGCCGTACGCCCCCAATCCCTTCGAAATCACGCAAAAACGATCGGGAGAAGATGTAGTAATTGACTGATCGTGACTCCCACCGTCATAAGAGCAAAATCGTCTTTTCGTACAAACTGATCTCTTTCAACGTCTCGTGCATTTCAGGCAAGAGATTCGCTGCTTCCCTTTCAGTTGCTGCCTTCTTTTCCAAGTGAGCTATTACGGAAAAGTAGAGGGGTGAACGAGTAATTGTGGCTTTTTTTTTTTTTTTGAATTTACGCTTTTTCGATATAATAATTAATCCCAGAAGCCGACCGTTCCTCGGCATTAGCGTTCCTCAGCAAAATTTCATACATATATATATTTTTTATTTATTTATTCTCTCTCTCTCGCTCTATTTACCACTTTGACTCACGTTCAGTCTTTTTACTATCCAATCTCGAAATCCCCTCCTTTTACTCTTCAATCGTCACTCTCACCTTACTCTCTTTCTTTCCACTCTTCTCTGTGTCTGTATGTAAGAGAGAGCGAGAATGCAGGATTAGGTGCACGGTTTTTTGCCGCATTTTTCGGAGGACATGGTTACGGGAAAAGTAAAGGCAGCGATGGGGTTCCAGAAAAGTCCGGCGACGCCCAAGACGGACAGCCCGAAGTGCCACTCGACTCCGGCGACGCAGAAGTCGTCGACACCGTCGAAGCCGATATTTTCCCGATCTTTCGGTGTGTACTTCCCGAGAGCCGCTCAGGTGCAGCCGCGCCCACCCGACTGCGTCTGCGACAAGCGGTACGTCACGAACCTGGTTCGGATGGTGGAGGAGCTGCAGGAGAGGGCATCTCGGTTGCAGACGGAGGTGCTTGAGTACAAGCTCGTGAAAGAATCGGCGGGCATCGTACCGGTTCTGGAGAAGGAGATCGGCGAGAAGAAGGAGAGGATCGGAAGCCTGGAGTCGGAGAACGAGGGTTTGAAGGAGGAAATCGAGGTGCTGAGTCGTTCGATCGCTGAGTTGGAGGAGGAGAGGACGAAGATCGGGTTGGAGAAGGCGGAGGCGGAGAGGATGATGAGGCAAGCGGAGGAGCGGGAGAAGGTGATGGAGAAGGAGGTTTCCGAGCTTAGGAGGGAGAATGCGGAGCTCAGGAGATCGTCGGCCGCCGGCGAGGACGTCGAAGATTGCTCATCGTCGTCTTCTTCTTCACAGAAGCTACTGCAAGGGTTAACGGATGCCTTCTCGAGATCGAGTGTCGTTAAGAGCGTTAAGAAAACGGTGAGAGCGCCGCAGACGCAAAATGTTGCCGCTAACGGTGTCAAGAGCGAAGAGAGTTCGAAGATTCCTGCCGGTCAGAAGAAGGAAGAGAGCTCGGCCGAGTCATCGGTTACTCTCTCAAGGAAGCCGAGAATTCCGAAGCCTCCGCCGAGGCCTTCCTCATCGTCGACGGCCTCCTCCTCTCCGTCGATTTCCGAGAGCGGTGGATCGTCGGCATTGCCGCCACCTCCTCCACGGAGGGTGGAGACTAGCGGCGGAACTCCACCCGCTACAACAGCTCCGCCACCGCCTCCACCTCCACCTCCTCCGCCGCGGATGCCTTCTCTGAAGGCAAAGAAACCGGCAGCGGCGGTGAGGAGGGTGCCGGAAGTGGTGGAGTTCTACCATTCCTTCATGCGGAGGGACTCGAGGAGGGAGTCCGGCGCCGGTGTTCCGGCTGACGCTCCGGCGGCGACGTCGAACCCGCGAGACATGATCGGAGAGATCGAGAACCGGTCGGCGCATCTTCTCGCGGTGAGTTCTCGTCCCGGTGTTGCATTTCTTCCCATTACACCCTATGCAAGCTCAAATTTACGAATCTATCCCTGCACTAACAAAAAAGAACAATTTTCGTGTAATGACCAAATTACCTTGCTTAATCTACTGAGTCACTGACTGGCACTTTCTAACGGTCAAATAGCTCGTTCAGTCATTTGAGTTCGTACTTCCATACGGGCGAGTCTCGAGTTCGAATCCTGCTGGGGCTTTCCCAGCTTTTGTTCAAAAGAAAAGAAAAAGAAAAAGGTTTGTGTTTGTGTTTGTGAAGACGAACGTTAAAGGAAAAAAAGGAATGGTCGGGCACTGTGCTCATGTAGCTCGGTTGCGAATCTGTGAGCTGGGTCCCGTCCTTAATGTCTAGTGGGACCCGCACTCGCTTGAATAGTTTGGGACCATCCGATCTCGGGTACCGAGAGGTCCACGTCGCTCCTCATCCGAGGCACGCATGAGCGTCGTCGTCGCGTATGATCTTGCTTTTCGTTGCTTTGAAGAAATAATCCCGTGGACTCCCCACTATTCATTCAAGAAGTCCGTTTTGTATCCGTTGCCAGGCGAAGACCTTTCGACCCGTTGGGGCTGGTCTTTGTTTTGTCTTTTCCAGGAGGCGTGACTGTATGGGATGCTCGAGTAAAGAGCTTGCTGAAGACACCGGGCAACTCGGATGCCTCGTGCCAGAGAGACAGATGAAACCGAATCGTATCCAACTCGGACGGTTCGACTCGCATCATTCGTAGTAGTACGCCCGCCTTCGCTCGGGGTAGACAAGTAGTGGACCGATTCTTGACCGAGTTGGCCCTCGATAGACCCCACCGCCGTCTACGAATCAGAGTCTTCGACGAGTGTCCGAGCCGATAAGACGATGAACACCTAATTTGCCTTTTACCTACAGACCTCCAAATCTCTGTGCAATCTTTTGAAGATTTTAATGCAACCGCTGCCTTCTTGTTTTTGCTTTTTTGGGTTTGGGCGGGGTTTAGGAATTGCATACGCCCACTTATCCAGAAAAGTGGGATAAGTTGGGATATCGTGTTTAAGTGGGTGCATCCGTATACCGAGTTAAGTGGGTGTTTCTGGAATCCGTGAAACTGGAAGATTACAATTTTCCCAACTTGCCTAATGGTGCAGATAAATCTCTCTATTGTGATTTTATAGAAGCGTTTCGGGTGAAATATTTCTCCATAACCAACGAGTACGCAGAGGAACTCCTCTTTCGTTGCTCTTTTATACATTTATGTATTTTCTTTGAAGGAATGTCTTGTGTCTGTTTTTAAAAGTTCCGGTATATATTTGAAAGACCATCAATATTGTTGGAAAAGATCCTGATACATGGGTGTGAAATCTGAATGCCCACACATCTAGCATCTTCTACAAATTGCAACTTCGTATGCTGTTCCACATTTGGGAATAAGTGGGTCGCATCCAAATAATAGACATAAAGCTTTAACACGATTTCATGAGAAATCATAATGAGGTTCACGAGAAAGCCACGCATTCGTCCGGTTTCTGCATTTTGTCATGTTGCCAGTAGGGATGGAAAGACTAGTAGCTATCATCCTTCATAAAGCTAACGCATCCCTACCAGAAACATCTTGTTTCTGCCTAAAGACAAGAAATGTATCATGCCACCATTCTTGTCTCTTCTGAGATCCACGTATGCTCCCTTTTGCAGTTTCCTGATCAGAATGTTGCGTTCTCCTCACATGACTTTGTAGATTTCTCTTGAAATGCCATTTATCATGCAGGTCTATTTTTATGCATTAATTGTGCAAGTTGTGGTGCAAGTTGTTGGTTTCCACTTTTTATCTTTTTCACTATTGATTCAGCGACGTCAATATTTCACCGTTTTGTTGCTCTTGCTGACCGTCTCCTGTTGTGAATTCCTGTTTACAGATAAAATCGGACGTAGAAACTCAGGGTGATTTCATCCGGTTCCTTATAAAAGAAGTTGTCCACGCGGCATTTACTGATATTGAAGATGTTGTTGCCTTCGTCAAGTGGCTCGACGACGAGCTCGCTTTCTTGGTATTGTCTTCCGTAACCATACTTTTCTCAGTTCATCACAAATTGACCTGTTTTCTTCTTCAAATCACTCAAGAAAGAAAACAACCATTTTTCCGCTTCTCCTTTTGTTGCCACAATATGGGAAAGCTCTCCGTAATAATCTGTCATTTGGTGGCTGTGATTCTTCAATCAGGTGGACGAGAGAGCGGTGCTGAAACACTTCGATTGGCCCGAGCACAAGGCAGATGCAATGAGAGAGGCAGCATTCGGCTACTGTGACATGAAGAAGCTGGAGACCGAAGCTTCGTCCTTCCGCGACGATCTTCGACAGCCCTGCGGTACAGCGCTCAAGAAGATGCAATCTTTACTCGAGAAGTGGGTACTCTAGTTTCTACCACGTTGCTTCCGTTTTTAGTTGCTAGAAATTGATCCGAGCAGACCAGTGATCGGGCCCAAGTATTTTGTAAAGTACTCGGGTCACACAAAACACACAAAATCGCTAAGCGTGAACACAGAAAATGGCTAACTTGGGTTGCGATTTTGTGTTTGTGTTTTATACAGAAAATCACTACCCATTTTAGCTATTTTTTTGTGTTTTGTGTGCCCGGGTACTTTGCAAAGTGCTGGGGCCGATCACCTAACCATGCCTCGAAATTGATCAAGCCCTCGTACTCACCGTGGATACCTGAGGGCAGATCAGGTGCAATGTGATTCGATCAAGCCTTGTACTCACCCTGGATACCTGAGGGCAGATCAGGTGCAATGTGATTGCACACTTTTAGTGTGGTGGTGCACCTGATCACCCTCCATTTTTGAGATACAGCCTGTCAGCTGTGGGGCACATCATCAGATGAAGGGTAAATCAGGTGCAGCAGCACACCAACTGTGTGCAAAATTACATTGGTGCCTTAATTTGGTCCACCCAACAAGTACCAGTTCTGCCAAGGTGGGTTTATGACCAACTCTAGATCAAAACCGGAGGTTGTAGCATATGTGAGCATATCAGGTGATCTGGAAAATCACTTTAAGTGATTTGGCATCCTCAGCGTCCACAAATTGCATAAAGACCGTGGTCCTCGTGGGATGAAGTAATGGACGGTGAAGATGTCAAATCACCTGATCTGCCCCCGCAGTGTCTGGGACCATTCAGTAAGATTTAACTGCAATAAAAGTGTCCAAGATGACCATGTGAGCTATCCACCCTGGCATTCAGAAGTGCTCGGCCCCATGCCAATTGAAAAATTGGTGGGTCCGGGACGAGACCATCATCAATGACTGGTAAACCAGACAAGCCGCTAAGTGGTAAAGCTTGTATTCGGGTTATAGAGAGCTTATTTGAAGAGCCAGTTTTGTAGGCTCGGCAAGCCGAACATGAAGAGCCAGTTTTGTAGGCTCGTAAATGAACTTGGTTTGAGTTTGTCTCTCAGTAGGTTCAGAGTTCAAATTCTATTCTTTTCAATTTTGAAAAATGTAATCTTTTGACCAGCTTGAGTTCACTCGTTTGACTCAAGCTTGCCGTGAGCTCGAGTTTGGCTTGGCTTGCTACAAGAACGGGCCAACCTTGAACACCCTTAGTTCGGTTTGTTTCGGGTCGTTTACCAGATCTGCCAGATCCGATACAGTTCATGGCTAATGATGCCCATTTGACTCTTTATTCAAGCATCTGCAGCAGTCGACATTGAGGTCACTTCTTTTTGCAGGGGTGGCATGCAACTCCCCAGCTGGTGGCCATCCATGTCAACATTTCTCGAGATGGAAACTACACACATCTCCAGAAATGCCAAGATGTGAGTGGCTGTCAACTGCATGCTTACCATGGGATGGAGTTATTTATTTGAAGAAGTGGCAGCTGCCAAATCCTTGAATTTTTAGCAGCTATTCTTTAGTGGAAATAGAAAGTAGAGGACCTCACTTCCCATCCCAAATGCATACTATACACCTATCCCAAGTCCACCACCAAAGTAGTTTGACCAAGTTTTTACCAATAGTATTAACTTCCATCCCAGCTTGTCAGCTACTAGTTTCCAAACAGAGCTTTACAGTAACAGTCTAGAGTGGGGTTTATTTGATAATTAGCTCTACTCACTGATAAAGTATGACCTAACCCACCTGAGGGCTCTGTGTGGTAACCTCAAATTTGAACAATAAAAGAGTCCGTATCTGACTGGTTAACTTGAATAATCACCAGAGAGCCATCCTGCTTCGAAGTTCGTGGATTAAATTTACTCCCATCGTGCGCATTTTAAATAAAATTTGGAATTGTCGCCATCTCTGCAGCACGGAAATGAGCCTACAATGCCTCGTTGGAATAGTTTTGAGATGATGAATCTTCACAACTTTCCTTGACCTTTGCATTCAATTTCTTATATTATCACTACTGTCCTTGTTTGAAGCGATTCATTGGTTGTGGTATAAAATATGGTGCAGGTTGGAGCAGTGTGTGTACGGGGTATCCCGGATGAGAGAAGCTGCCACCAAGAAATACAAAGCGTTTCGGATACCCTCTGATTGGATGTTGGATACCGGATTTGTCAATCAGGTAATCATGAAATAACAACATTGCCCCTTCTTCCTCCATATCAGAGTAACAAGAACAAATAGTGCTTACACTGTTTGTGGTTAAATGGTTATGGTGTGAGCATGTGCAGATCAAGCTTGCCTCTGTGAAGCTGGCCAAACAGTACATGAAGAGGGTGGCTGCAGAGCTACAATCTGCAGGTGGCCCCGAGGAAGAGGAGTTGATGCTTCAAGCGGTGAGATTCGCGTTTCGGGTACATCAGGTAACAAGTGAATTCCCTTTTTGTGAGCTCATTTGACCGAAACGTTTCTCTATTCCCATGCTTTGTGTTACTTTAATCTCATGACTAGATCCCTAACTCATCCTCTGTGATTTACAGTAAAGTTTTTTCACAAAAATGGTACATTTTGTAGTGCTTTTTGGCCATTTGCAAAAATATCCATGCTTGTCCCTTCTTGATGCATTATTTTGTCAATTTCATTTTTACTGCTACTGCTAGTATCCATAGTACTAGTGGGCTCCACCATTGGATACTCTGATTTGCTTTGCTTTTTCTTTTGTTCTTGTTGTCGCTGTTTATGTGTCTGATGGTGCTATTAATGCTTTTGCTTTTGTCTTCTTATGCGTCGAAACTTTGATGCTCTTGGGCTGCAGTTTGCTGGTGGATTCGATGTTGAGTCCATGAGGGCGTTTCAGGAATTAAAGGACAGAGCACAATCTTTCCACATAGTAGACTGCCACACCCAACAACAACAGCAGCACACTCACAAGTTCCTCGCCAAGTCTACGTCTTGTTGACTTTCAACATACTACTCCTGTATATCAATCACCTTCGTTAATCTCTTCACAGCGAACCAAATGATTTCCTCATCCCTGTGCAAGCAAATACCCATCTGAGTCTGAGTCAGTTGGGAAGGAAAGAGAAAAAATGATTGTGTTATATCACGAACATTATTGGGCAATAAAATTTTGTTTATTGATTCTTGCAGTGTTTAGGGGTGGTTGTTATCTGTGTAAATTATTTGTCCCTCTAAACAGGAGTGGTAACAGGTCACAGGCAGCTCCCATCAGAATTGGTGCTCTAGATCATACAAAATGGACGGTTGAAATGAATCCTAAAACCATGTTTCCGAGAGGCTGAAACATTCTGAACAGGGGTTGATTGGATGGCTAGGATTGAATGTAAGATGGAATCCGTCTTCAGAAACATTCTTGCTTAAGGGGCTCAAGGGCTTGCCTATGTGAGTGCTGTCATGTAATTATTCTGCGGCTCCCACTCTAAAATGCTGTCATGTGATCCTATGTCACAATATTGGCTGAAACTTAAGCAATCATTTTATCTCTGCTCCCACGTGAACTGGGTTTCATTGTTAGTCTCCTCATGTAGGGGTTCAACGGGTCGGATTTGGTTTGGATCGAGGTGAAACCAAACCCAGACATGATTTGAAATTATGGTACTGGGTCCGAACCTGACCCAATTGTACTCACTATAAGAGAAACCACAATCGGATCCTATAAGGATTCCATGAACCAGACCCGGACCATACTCGGTAAAATAATAATTATTTTTTTACATTGAAAATTTGTGGATCTTAGTCAGACCTCGGGTCAGGCCTGGGTCTGGTATGAAATTTTACAAACCATACCCGTCTTCATATATTAATCGGCCCCTTTGGGTCTGACCCGGATTCTAATCTGACCTTGTTTATCACCAAACCCTAACCTTATAGTGTATGGTGCAGGTGAGGTTCGGGTCAAACCCGACCCATTGACACCCTACTCCCAATCCCCACCACTTGAAGCTGGGTTTTTCCCTTAAAAAAAAGGAATAACAATGGTTTGTTAACCAATTTATAAGTAGTTAACAAGGACTCTGTGCACCTGGCCAGGTGGGCTAGCTTAAGGCATTCAGGTTGAAAGATGTTATGAGTTCGATAGCTGAGGCGGTGTCTTTTGCGGCAAGGCTAGAGTGAGCAGACTTTTCCAATTGGCAGGGGAAGTACTTGGAGGTTCTACACCTACAAGGTGGGTTGGAAGATAGGAGGGATGGGCCCATTCCCAATTGTCCCTTGTGAGTGGTTTCCTTCATCACAAAAAAGAAAACCCGGTTCAATGAATAACATTGGGTTTGTTTTTTTGTTATAGTCTAAAAGGTTGCTCTCAGCATGATCTGTAACGTGTGGACAGGAGAAATCTTCTCTAATATTCTGAAATAGGTGATCCCAAGAAGAAGAGAACTCATTGACTGTCACGTGCATAAATTTTTTTGCGAGCCCGTGCGGCGCTAGACTGCCCAAACTCATTTTCGTGTATCGAATCATTTTATTGGCACCCTTCACCACGCCGTGCACAATTGCCTAAGCAAAAGTTGATCTTACACATCACTCAATGCATAACGGCCTGGCCCAAGCCACTCGCTTCAACATCTTTCCTTAAGCGCATAGCTACCGTGCGTCAATGAATGCACAAAAGGGTCATCGTCCAAGTTTTATGAGGGGGCGACACTCATGCTCCTCCAAATGCAATCAAAATCTAACAACAACGTTGCACCTTTCAGGCTGAGACGCGACCTCTTAAAAGGGTCACCAAGAAGGCTTTGCATATGTGTCAACAGATGAGGGAAAATTATTCCCTTGTTCGCCCAGCCTTGCGATCAGTTGATAGCCATATATCTTAGCAAGCAACGCTACCCAAATTGCTCATCAATGCCTAGGCATTCACTCGCCTAGCTTCGAGTCACCATACTCTGTTGAAAACATCTAAAGTGATCTCTAGGAGAATTAACCCTAACTCACACGCACTTTCTATGCACACAAATGCTAAGCGTGATATACTCATCCAAGTCGATAGATACTTAACCAAATTCCAAAGGCAACATCATCTAATTCGTTGGCCTACTGCTTAACCGAACAATGGTCCACGTCTGTGTTGCCACATGTCATCACTTCAATGACGATACCATTGCCCATCGTATGCCATATTGCCATTGCACGTCACTGATAGCTCAACACATACCGTGCATTATTGCATTTGATGTATTTTTCACTCAATAGAGCTCAACAACACACTTGCCACATTCCAACAAGCTTGGTGCAGGACATTCTTCGCCACTAAAACCATTGTAGTCCTCGACATTATTGGTACATGTAAGAACATTCTTTACTTCAATTTGAAAGTTTCCCTTCACACTTTATCTTTTGTTTTCTCTTCATTTATTATACTCAACTTGTCTTGATTTCAACTTGCCATCACTACATCTTTCAACACGTCGAGTCCCATTATTCAACACACCTCAAGTCACTCAGATAACAGTCTTCTGCTTCCTTAACAATCGAGCATTCTTTGCTTATGCAACCCTAGTATAATCACATACTAAAGTGGGTCATCATCACCTGCACGACAATCTTGTTGTCTTCATGCTCATTGAAGCACGTTCGGTCTCAACAAGGGCAATTTCAAACCCTTTGTAGTATTCACAGAGAAGAGAAATCACCAATGCATGTTGCAGTGATGTTTGTTTCTTTAAGGCACCAAACTTACAATTTTTAATTTTCCAAACTGGTCATCAAGTGGGGGATGCACACACGCATTTCACCCAAAAGTGGTCCTCCAAAGCGGTCTTTCTGGTCACTCATCCAAACAAGGGCAACTCTTGGCCCAACGTTGCAACTCACTTTAAGAGTTAGCAAATACGTTTTCCTAAGAACCAAACCGACAATCCAAGAACAATGACTTCTACCATACACAAAATTCAAAGAGGAACTACTAAATACAAGGGACCAACACAAGAGCATCTTTGCTTGAAAGGTGTGTACTCCGCAAATATACAACTTCATCGTCCTTCTTGGACGCATGAGAGAGAACATGCAAGTCTGATTGAGTTTCTCACATTCGAAGGTGTAAATCCATCCAACCAAATCCAATGTGCACTTTCTACATCATGCACAAGGCAAATGCCATGCTCCATCTACGAGCTGGTAGGAATCCTGGCTTACCCATGTTCCCTTAGCCAACTGAGCAACCACCTTGCACTTCTGCTTATCATCGACAAGATCACCCATACTACCCTGCCAATAACTTGCTTATACGCTCGGTTCACCCATGCTTCAGCTACACACATGCATATACATAACAAACCAATTTCTTGGACTCTTCCAACAAACATTGCCCTCTTACAATGTCGCACTAACCCCAAATCATGGTCACCGTGAATCTTTCTGCTCTAATAGCATTGTCACATGCATAAGATTTTTTACAAGCATGTGCGATGATAGACTACCCAGTATGGCCACCTAACGGCTTAAGGCATCAGGCAAACTCATTTTTGTGTGTCAAATCATTTCATTGGCAATGTGCACCACCCAATGCATAATTGCTTAAATGGAAGTTGATCTCACACATCACTCCATGCTTAACTTCCTGACCTAAGCCTCTCAATCTGTGCATCTTATTCTTAAGTGTATAGCCACCGTGCGTCAATGAATACACAAAAGGGTCATCGTCCAAGTTCCAAGAGGGGGAAACACGCCCCACCGAACTCAACCGAAATCCAATAACAACTTCGTACCTCTCAAGCTGCGACACGAACTCCTGAAAATGTCACCAAGAGGGCCTTGCAGGTATATCAATGGGCGGAAAAAGATTTTACTTTTTCATTGTATGCTAATTTAGGGGGGACTTTTAATATTCATAGCTTTTTTTGCATCGCAATAAATAAAAAACATGATTTGGCTTAGTGGTGGATTATTTGTGCAATGATTAAAGAGGTTGGCGTTTGAATCCCACCTGAAAATTTTCAAACTTTTAGGAATGCCATTCAAGCTTGGCTCGGCTCGAGCTCAATCCGAGTCTAAACAATCCTGTTCAAGCTTGGCTCCAATCTCAAACCAAGCTTGAATAAGGGAATTTTTAAGCGAGCTGAGTTCGAACAACCAAGTTGTGGATTATCATCAGCCTTGTCAATACGTATGGGAGAAACGTCAGATGACCTCCCAGGAGGCAATGGTTTTATCGATAGGGGCGGTCTGCTGCATGTTCACATAGCTAACCGCTTCCATTTATAACTTGGGGATTATGCACAGAGCTATAAAAAAAATTTGCGAAGCGTTGGGACTTCAAAATCACTCATACTAGGGGGCCCAACAGCAACATATCATTACAAACCTACAAAGTCAAAAAAGAAAAAGAAAAAAAGACAGAATGATGCATACTTGTTCATGGTCCAAAGGATAGGGACAGTTTACTTCATGACAAAATAAATGGAACAGAATCTCCAAGTCCTAAATCAGACTGTTGCTTTCACTCTGTCTCGGCAGTAAATGGAACAGGTTTATTATCTATGTCCCGAACCATGGGACATGAGCATCCGGGCTTCCAGGCCATGCAAGCAACTAGATCCCATACCGGATTCTAGATCCAGTCGGTTCTGAATCTGGGTCAAGCGCTCGTGGGGCCCACATTCATAATCGGGCAGGTGCATGTGGGGTATCACATTGTTTGTGCAATATGCCATTGCACCTTATATCCGGCTGACATGGGACAAGGTAAAGACTTGCTTGCTAAGAGGCTTACATAGACTTGCTGCATTTTTCTGTATTGAAGCATGCAAGATAAACCTTTCAATTAACATAAAGACCAAGTTAACCAAAAACAAAAAGTTAATTAACAAGGGATATATTTCCCTCCACTGCTAGACTGCCTTATTCATCTCTAATGCAGAGATAAAAAAGAAACCACAAAAGAAAAAGAAACTTGAAGATCCACATATATAATTAAATTGATACCCACATACAGAAGCACATTAACATAAAACACATTAGATCCCAAAGGATATCTTTGGGCATTACAAGAAACTGAATCAAGTTCATGAAATCCATACGCTTCTGTAAATCAAGAACTTGATCTTGTTTCAGAAGGATCAAACACCATGCTAAGAGTCCCAAATCGGACCAAACGCTGGAACCCCAGCCTCTTTGCATGTGTTCACCACACCCCTACTCCCTTCTGGGTTGCTGGTCACCACCACCACCTCCGGGCTCCATTTCTCAGCCGCCTTTAGTACCAACTCGGCGACGTTCGGCCGCCCGAGAACAGCCGTATCATGTATGATCGTCTTCTCCCTTGGGTGTCCATTAACCATTGACATGATCACCTTCCCAAAGTTCAGCTCCATCCCTTTGGCAATCCACACCAAGTAAACATCAGCCTGGCTTGGTTGAAGCAGAAACGAGAGAAACACACAGAGACCCAACCCAGTTGCCACAAGCAGCACTTTATTGTACATGTTCACTAGGTAAGGCAAGCCGGCAAAGTGCACCCCGCGCACCCACAGTTGGCTCGGTGGGTCAGAAACAAGACCCCTAGTGAAGTCGCCAACTGCACCAGCCAGCATCATGTGCTCCTTTTTCCCGTCTGATATGATCCCGAACGCGTGCCAATCCGACAGCGGCGACCGAGCGATTCAACCAAGAATTCCGGCCTTAATTCCGCCCGAGAACTTGATGATGCTCGCGTGATTCGTCGGCGCCTGGACCTTCACTTCCACTTTTCTCACGGTGAGCCATGGCAAGATTATGAGCACGGTTAAGGCCAATGTAAACCAGAATTCTTGAGTTCTGATGAGCTTGGAAGATCTAAGAGAGTATGAATTGGAAGATGGCTCGTAGGAAACAGCAAGAAAAACGAATGCCCAGAGAAGAGCTAGCGCGGCCCAGCCGGCGAACCGGTGGGTTCGCTCGAAGACATTGTGGTGGAGGTGGCGAACGAGGGGGAAGGCAGCCAAAGCGGAGAGGAACAAGAGGGAGAGAATAGCAAAAGCTACACCAAGTATATCTGAGGAGGTATTGTTTCGATCTTTAAGATAAAGAACGAGGGAGTAGACGAGCCAGATTATGGAAGAGACACCGCAGCCGCTGTGTATCCCGCCAAGCGACTGAAGAAGAGAAGTAGCGGCGGTTTTTAGGGTGAGAGGAATCCATGACCTTCCTAACAACTTCACGACCAACCAGAAGACGATTCTCAGGAAGGCCTCGCTTCGACACAGCGTTAGCGCGAAGATATTAGCGACGGAAAACAGAGAAGAGTGGTTCTTCGCGTAAGGGAAGTTTCCGGTGGCCGCGAGGATTAAGAACAGGAGATTGAGCGCCAAGCAGACGATAAAGAGGCGCTTGTAGACTGTAAACAAGCCTTGGTCGAGGAGTATAACCGAAAGCCTTGAGGAAGATGAGGCTTTCTTTGTAGTTGCACCCTTTGGATGCTCTTTAGCAACTTCAACTAATACAGGTTCGGCGTCGGGAGTCGCCGGGTTCTCTAAATCGTCGCCGGTTTCTTCGTCGGTGGTGTCGGGGTTGTGGACGTCCAAGTCGCAGAAGTGGCTGCTGGGTCTGCTCATGGACCGGGTAATGGCGTCCCGGAAGGCCTCCCGCAACGGCAGCCAGACCCACCGGCCGTCGGTGTCGGCCACCGGAGATTTGACGGAGAAGGGGCTGGCCCTCGGGGGAGTGATTTCGAAGGACACACCCCGGCAGCTTGAGAACCTCGCAATGCTCTCTTGATGGTGCTCCATAATTGTTGGCTTCTCTTATCGGCTGGAATTGGTGGGGGTTTTATAGGAAGTGGTGAGAAGCTGCGAGTCTTTGATTCTTATTGTGTATACTATAGAAATATAGTGGTGGAAGACGACCCCAGGATTTGGCGGAATTGTTAACAAAGTCGAGGAATATAGATGAAAAGTCTCCAAAGAATGATTGAAACAAGTGGAGGCGCCGAAGCAAAATGGAGTTCCAAAGAAGTTTCAACGGCGCGTTTTCTCTCTCTCTACACACACACGCACACACACACACACACATATATATATATATATATATATATATATATATATATATATATATATATATATATATATATATATATATATATATATATATATATATATATATATATATATATATATAAGAGAGAGAGAAAGAAAGAGACCGTTCAACCAAACCAATGTCTAAAATCTTAAACCAATAACAATCAACCGGGTTCCTTCTTTAACAATCGATCAGTTGACTTTACATATTGGATTTTTCTCATTCATTTAGAGAGTTACATATTTTGAATTATGAATTTTTTATGTTTAGATGTGTTTTTGAAAGCGTTGACAATCAACAGCTTTGTATTGTAAAGTTTTACATGCATTGTCAGCCATCAGTTTTTCATGTTTTACAAAATATGCCGACATGTCATAAAGTTTTAGTGTAAAACATATTTCTTACTAAATAAATTATAAAGAACAAACATATGAGTTCGGATCAATGAGATGCTCAAGTATTGGAGAAAGAGAGTAATTTGATCACTGTTGGCTGTATATATATAATCATCATACACCCAAATCATAGAATGCAAGTTGGACGCATGCGGCACCTTCGGTTTGCACAAAAAAACACTTTTAATGATGGTCACTATTGTCACTAAAGCATCTTTTTTTAACGCACTTAGCATGCACCGTTGATCGCGTATGCAATCAATGCATAGCCTGTCCGATTAACATTGGATGCTATATATATATATATATATATATATATATATATATATATATATATATATATATATATATATATATATATATATATATATAGAGAGAGAGAGAGAGAGAGAGAGAGAGAGAGAACTAAAAATATTAGGTCGCATTTCTCGTTCTGCCCCCATAGTTTTGAAGTGTTTTATGATAGATCTGAACAGTTAAATGTATTTAGTATGCTCAATTTTAGTGGAAATCAACTCTTGGATCATGTTTTTCATATGAAAAAATGATTTTATGAGCCAAAAAATTTGGTAGCTTCATAGCCATTGATTTTAGATCACCAAAAAAACTTGTATACAGGTGAGATTTCGGTGATTCAAAAGCCAATTCCCACTAAACAAAACCTATAGATCACATCTATGGTGTTAGATGTGAGAGGAACTATCCAATTAAAGGAATATACAAACCATCCAAACCATGTTTGAAAATTGATTTTAAAAACACATTTTGTCAAATATGGTTGTAGGAAGGCGATCTTCATAATTAAAAACCTAAGAACTGGCTCTTGCAATAAATTTTTTTGATGTGTATGTATGATTTAATAATGTGCTAAAAATCAATGATTCAAAAATTTTGAAGTTTTTTTTATCATAAAAAATAAATATGTGCATAAAATAGTTCACACTTCTTTGGTTTTTGTTCATGAAGATCACATACATGTTAGATTTGCCAAAAAATGCTTTTAAATATAATTTTTAAAAAAGGTTTGGATAGTTTGTACCTTCTTTTGATTGGATGGACCCTCTTCTTATATATATATATATAGGCTACTAATGGAGGTAGACAACTAATGAGCTAGAAATCATAGGTGCAAGTTGTATCTACTCAATCTAACTACATAGATGTGTTCAACATGGTTTGTTTTCTAAGGATCAAGCCTTGGATCATGCTTTTCTGATGTAAAAATGTGATCTTTTGAGTTATAAAATTTTGGTACATTGTGGGCCATTGATTTTTGAACCTCTTTAAAATTCTAATTAATTATCATAATCACATGATTCAAAACAAATTTTCTACTAAATAAACCATGTAGATCACATCCGTAACATTTGATCTACAAAAAAATAAAAAATTTTGAAGAAAAAAAAAATTTCTACCCATCGAAATATAAAAACTGAAAACTAATGTGTGAACTATGATTTTTATGGATTTTTTATTCTTTTCTTTTGAATCTAACCTTACGGATGTGATCCACATGCTTGGTGTTATAAGAATCCGCTCTTGAATCATATTATTTTATGCATAAATGAGATTTTTTTAAGGTTTTAAAATCAATGGCTCATAATCTGCACAAATATTCAAGCATTCAAAAATTACATTTTTTCATCAAAAATACACAATTCAATGGTTTATTCCTAGCAAATTCACCATGCCAAGCACATCCACATGGTTGGATTTGCACAAAAAGTGTTGAAAATTCCTGTATTTCCAGTTCTCATATTCTAGTGATTGTATATATGTCAAAGTTAATTTGCTTTTGATTCGTCAGAATTGTTTACAAAATGTCGATGCCAAAGCTAATATGACTATTTATACATGGCTATCTGACTATCTATTGCTGCTTTTTGGGGATAAAACACCAAGAAAGAAAGAAATATATGAACGGATTATTTCTTCCCTATTTGATCGAGATGCATCAAAGAAACACCCCGTAGAACTTCAATCAAAAGATTCTAGCAACCTGATGAGTATATATAAGGTGAGCCAACACCCCACTAACAAAAGGAAAAAGTGACACAATGAAAACTAGGGGTGTCAAAGGGTCAGGTTTACTCGGACCCGAACCAAACCCTATAGTGTCCAGGTATGGTAATAAATAAGAAAACACGATTAAGATCTGGGTTCAGACCCGAAGGTATGATTAATACATAGACCCGAGTATAGTTTGTGAAATTTTATATCAAACCTAGGTCAGACTCAAGTTCCAATTAAGATCTGTAATTTTCAATGTAAAATTGATAAAAAATATTGTTTTACTGGTTATGACTCGAGTCTGGTTCATGTAGTTCTTATCGGGTCCAGTTATGGTTTCTCTTATGGTGGATCAGATTAGACTTGAATTTGGACCCTATACCATACCCGAAAATTGGAGTTGGGTGTAATTCCACCTAGGTTCAAACTAAACCCGACCCTTTGAAACCCCTAATGAAAACCACACCCTCATGGAAATGGTTTCAAGGACATATATTTAGGAGGCCATGCAATTCTCATGTTACCATGAGTAACTTAAACAATTCACTTAGATTCTCATATAGCATCTTTACTTCCTTCCCCCTAAATTTAATTTGTTTTCTAAACTAATTTTGTAGAGACAAGATGTCTGACCAATGGGCAGCATATGCACGTTTAATGGCACGTCCCATGCATCGCGTAGGACAAAAATCACAAAAAGAATGTTAATTTTAACAAACATTAAATGTGAATGCGCAGAACACCATCTGCCTCATCTATAATAACATGAACTTTTTGTTCAACCTCCTATTACGAAGAGAACAAGAACGAGGGAAACAAATTAAAAAAAAAAGGCGGATGTGTGTGTGTGTGTGGGAGGGGGGGGGCAACCCTCTTTCTCTCCCTATTGTGCATCGGCCAGAGGGGTGGCGTTGAGCTCTCTCTTTCTCTTCCTTTTATTCTTTCTTTCCCTTTTTCTTCATTCCTCTCTCTCTCTCTCCCTCTTCGCTCTTCTTATTCTTGATTAGGGATTTTTTCTTTGATTTTCATTAATTAGGTTAGATCTTCTAAACAATTCAGGTTTTTTTTTATTTCTATTTATTAAATTTTTTTCTTTGAATTTCATTGATTATAGGTTTTCTTTTTAAATTTCATTGATTAGAGCTTTTTTTTATTTGTCTATTAGGTTAGATCTTCTAAATAAGTATGGTTTTTTTTTTATTTTCATTGATTAAGGGGGTTTTTTGATTTTTATTGATTAGGGTTTTTTTCTTTTATTTTCATTAATTAAGGTTTTTTTCTTTTATTTTTGTTGATTAGGTTATATCTTTTTTTTTATTTGATTGGGGGTTTGAATCAATTTATTTAATTAGAGCATCTTATACTTAATATGATTAAGGTTTTTCTTGTATTTGATTAAGGTTGTTTTTCTTTGATCTTCTTTTATTAGAGGTTGACTTAGAGTTTTTTCATATTTAATTTTATGGTTTATTTTCTTGTAGTTAATGGTTTTTTGGTTTAATTATGATTTATTTTCTTGCATTTTAGGGTTTTATAATTTATTTATAGTTTTTGCATTTGTATACAAAAAAATATGAATTCTTATTTTGTTCTCAAATTACTCAAAATTTAAACATTCTTTTCTTACTGTTTGAGAACTATATTTAGAGCTACAATCCATAAATTTTTGCTAAACTTTCATAATTAAATCTAATATTTTAGCATTTATATATAAAAAATTATCAATTCTTATTTTTTTAAATTATCCAAATTTTAAACATTTTTTAATTTTTAGATCCAATCCAATATCTATATCCAAAATTAAAATCCATAATAAGCATGTTAAAACACTTGCATGGTTGGGACGATCTAAAACGAAGTAATCTGACCCATTATCCATGATTGTCCAAGTTGTTCACATATCATCATCAAATAATGGATATTTGGAACATAGCATTAAAGTACGATCCAAACAAATGTTGAACTTGGTACAATTGTTACAGAAGGAACAAAACCAGTGTTTTATTTTGCCTTTTTCATTAATTTCATTCAATCCTAGACAAACCATGGGTGTTGTGTGTTCTCCCTCAAAGACGCATTGTTTGCTACTGTTCATGTTCGGGGGTCCGAATGAGCGCCACATATATAAGCATGTGGGGCTTGTATCCCCGTGTGTGTCGGCATCACTTAGCATCGAAGTCTAGTGTGATTACAAAGACTTAAGTACCCTTTTCCACTATTCTTGCCATGAAATGACGGTTTGAGAAAAGGACAAAATTGTCCTCCATCCAAAAAAGGGAAATGACAGTTTGAGAAAAGGACGAAAAATTTCTCCATCCAGAAAGTTGAGGATGATGTTAACTATTCAAAGTCCAAACGTTTTGTTTGCACCATCTGTTGTAACAGAAGCTCCCTTTGACGATGCACCTTTTACCGTCCTCTGCTGTCGTCAGAGCACCCTTTGCCATCGTCTCGAGTCCATGTTCCTGCCTTCTCTTTCTTGCCTTGTGTTATAAAACATTCCTTATGGAGATAACTATAAATTGATCCACTGGTTCGATCATTGGTGGGTGTCATAGGGGCATTTGTCAGCCATCTCTTATTACAGTCTTCTCTTCTTCTTCGTTTTCGTTAGGCAGTATGGAAAAAAACAATGACGCACAAACATTCCAACAAGTGCCATTAAGGCATCGTGAGTACCTTTCCATATCATCATGCTATTGTTGAATAATGTATGTTGTCGTGAGTGCCACTAAGGCGTTATTTTGTTATTGCAGGTGGATGTTGTCTTTTCGACGGTTGGAAAATTAAAGATATTTATAAGATGCTGGGACCTGTTGACAATAATGCTTGGTTACAGATGGGAGGAAGGGCCTCTACCCCATCTGATATCGTTCATTCACTCAGTATATGCAATGTATCGCAAATCGCGGTTGTAGTAACATACTACCAATTTGTGAGATATTATTTTGTTTGTTAATACCAATTTATAAGCTATTATGTTGAATTTCCATATTGATTTGTAAGATTTGTAAGCTATTATGCATAATATCTTATAAATCGATATACATATCGATTTGTAAAATTGTCATATCGATTTATAATATATTATGCGATATGTATAGCAATTTATAAGATATTATGTGTTTTCTAGTATTGATTTGTAAGATATTTGTAGAAAGAATTTTAAAACATGTGCGTGCAGAAATACATTGTTGCACGCTTGTGGTGGCGATTTTTGTATTCAAATCGCTGCTTATTTAGCGATTTCTATTGAAATGCTTCATAACGTCGTAGATATAATTAAATCGTTGTCATGTGAATCGCTATCGTCAACACACATATACGACAAATCATTTCTTTTATTGGCATGGAAAATAACAACTCGATGCATAGTATAAGCAAATAACAAATCGTTGTTGCTTTTATACTATTATTCATTCAATCGTTCTTTTGACTTGCTTAACCTTATCGGTATCCATTGTTATATGTATCTTGAATAAATTGTAGTAAACATATGCGCTGGCTAACACAAATTGATATCTTGCTTATGACAGTGGTGAGCTTATCATCTGGTTGCAGTGAAGATAATCTATCTCAATCATTGGAAAGTTATGGAGAAGTGAACACTTGTACTAATAATGCACCTGAAGAAGTGAACATCTGCACTAATGATGTACATGATAAGAAGGGTGCATGAATTGGATTCACTCTTGACTTGAATGTTCCAGCAGAAAAAATGTAATTCGATAATGAGGTAGATGATCATGACAGTACACTTGATAAAGGTGAAGACATTGGGAATGTACATGATAATACACTTGACTTTGTTCTCGTAGAAGGAATGCAATTTAATAATGAGGAAGTTGCATATAAATTTTACAATGATTATGCCTTAAAACTTGACTTCAGTGTTAGAAGATATTCTTGGTCAAAAAATGCACAGGGTGTCGTGGTGAGAAAGACATATGTTTGTTCTAAGAAAGGTTGGAAGAAGTCAAATGGAAATCTAACAAGGAGCAAGCCAGATTCAAGATATGGATGTCCAGCGAGAATGGTGTTAAGAAGACTTTCGAATGAGAAATATGTACTGTGTACTCTAATCAATGATCATAACCATGAATTAACAACTTCATTTATGACTCCTATGTTAAGGTCACATCGTAAAGTAACTGAAGCGCATGCTGCAATTGCTGAAATAGCTGATAGCACCGGCATTGTACCAAGAAAGACATATAATTTATGCGTGCACATAGATGGTGGTCGCGAGAATGTGCCATTCACACCTATGGATCTAAGAAACCACTTGAGAAGAAAGGTGACAAATAACATGAAGAATGGAGAAATATGTTCTTTGGTTGATTACTTACAGAAAAAATCAAACATTGACCCTGGTTTCTTTAGTGCAATGTAACTAAATGAAGATCAATATGCTGTGAATATGTTTTGGGCAGATTCAAAGTCAAGAGTAGATTATGAATGCTTCAATGATGTGCTTATTTTTTATACAACAGTGAAGATTAATACTGAACAATGGCCATTTGCGTAGTTTGTCGGAGTGAACCATCACTCACAAAGTTGTATATTAGGCGACACTTTTTTGTATGACCAGACCAAGGAAAACTTTGAGTGGTTGTTCAAAGTATTTACATAGTCAATGAATGGGAAGCAACCTGAAGCTGTACTTACAGATGATGATCACGCAATTGTTGCTGCAATGTCTCATGTATTGCCAGATGCACATTATCGCCTATGTTTGTGACATATCTTTCAAAATACAGCAAAGAACATAGGACACATATTTAATCAGAAGACATGGTTTGACAAAAAGTTTATAAGGTATGTACTTAAGAGCATAGACGAGGTCACATTTATGTCTGATTGAGATAAAATGATTCAGATGTACGACCTTGAAGATTGTGTGTGGTTACAAAATTTATATGCAAAAAAAGAGAAGTGAGTATTGACATATGAAAGATAATACTTTTGTGCAGGTATGATAAGCACACAAAGAGCTGAATCTATGCATGCCACACTAAAGAAAACCTTGTATTCATATTTAATAATGTTTAGATTCATAGAACAATATGAATTATTTGTAGACGGTCTTAAATAGAATGAGCTTGAAAAGGATATGAAATGCTTCAATACACGCCCTGTAACTTTGGGCATGAAAATATTGATGTGACTTGCAGATCTGTATACACTCACTATATTTGAATGTATTAAGAATGAGGTTATACATGTCATGAATTGTAACATAGAAGGACGCATGCAAACCGAGAATATGCACAAATACCATATTGTATAGGAGGGCGAAGAGCATCCGAAAAGGCAAGAAGCACATGTTACACACAATGTTGACAATTGAACAGTTGAATGTATGTGCAAAATATATGAATTCAAAGGTATTTTATGTCGCCATGCATTAAAGAAACTTAATCAAGAGAAGATACAAAAAATACCTGAGTCATATTTAATGTGAAGATGGATGAGACAAGAAAAGATTGAACTGCTGGATACAGATAATGTCAGTCAATCTGGTGTTGATGAGAAGTGCCACATAGCCTCCCGTTACTAATAACTATATAGGTCACTTATGCATATTATAGATTTGGCATCGAAAAGTGAAGAAGCCTATGTATGCATGAAAAAAGTGTCAAGGGAGTTACTTGAAAATATACAGTTAATTCACTATCAGTCTATTGCAGCTCATGAAGACTAATCCAAGAAAATGGTAGCGAACAACGGAGGTGAAAATCATGCTTCCTTTGACCCGCGTGAGAAGTTGCGCCGAAGCGTAAACATCATCTTCAATAAGTCATGAGTCAACATTGTAGATTATGTTGGAAAAATTCACCTAACGAAGTGTATCAAAAAAAAATCCGCCTCTGATCACATTCGGAGGAGGACAAAGGGTGCACTAGAATTGCTTGGCACGAAAAAGTCTAAGAAACAACCAACCTCTAAGCAAAAGCAACCAAGCCATTTGCATGAACATGTATGTAATATATTATATTGTTTTTCATGTAAATTGCATTACGTGCAACTTATCAATTTCTAACTTGTGTAATTTCTAACATACAACAATACCCTAAAGATGTGCACTATAATGTTGGAACCTTCAATCGTCTCGAGCAGTTGTTCTAAAATGATAGTTTCAGTTTTACAAGTCTTTTGGTATGGAATCAATGGTGGAAGGATGTTTGCATTTTTTGTGAAACTTAATGTAGTGTCTTATATTGTTCTGTTTCATGACTGGCACAGTTCAATTCAAAAGTAAGCTATGAAACACAAGATTCGTGAGTGAATTCTGTTTAATAATGTATCATTCACATGTATAAATCGTTGTAATATGTATCCTTCACATGTATAAATCGTTGTCTAATCTTGCCTACAGAGCTACAATTTTGATACCGTAGGTAAATCGCCATTGTTAAGTGCTTATACAATTAGTAAAAATTATTGTCTCATCTAGCCTTAACATATACAAATCGTTATACATATACTATAGGCAAAAGGGTGCATTTTTTGGAGAACTTGTCTGGTACTTGACTACACAAAGCATAGAAAAATTGCTGCATGAAAACAACCAAAATCACTGCACTACTCGCCTGAGCATTGGATCTACTTTTCATTTTTAGTGGCTTATTCCATGGTCAGAGCCACCTTTAGAGGGCATTTGGGGTGCTTTGGCACCCCTTCCGTGGATTCATCTACATTAGAAATGGAATCGATCAGCACCCCTCCCCCCACAGGAATAGTTTTTGCCAAAAACTCACGCCCAACATGTAAAATGGCATGCTTGTCACGGTTTTTTCATGAAAACAGTAGATTTCACTGTTTGTTTTGTCATTGTAGGCCTCACAAAAATGCACATTCATCAATGTGTTTCCACAAAAACTGCCTACTTTTCGTGACACACAAACGCACCCTTGGGGGTCTATTTGCATGTCACAAAAAAGGCTCTCTTCTGGTGGTAGAAAAGCTTTTTTCTATGTGACCCACATCAGAAAGACGTGATACATGCAAATAGAAGAAGTTTTTTCTGTGCAAAAAACTCCCCATCCATCAACACGTTTCGACGCTTCACCTTTGTTTGCACTGAAAACAATGTCCGATGGGGGTTGGTTGAACTTTGGTTCCGTTCTAACCATGCTATTTAATGCACGGAGTTTTACTATGACACACAAACACTCCCTTAAGAGCTAAGAGCCAGCCGGCACCAAACGCTCACAAAGTGCCCGATCCATGTTAGACCCTTTGAGGGCATTTGCTTGTCATGGAAAACTGAGGCTCTTCGCGAAAATGCACACCCGTTGATGAGTTTTTGCCGGGTCCACTGTGGTAAAACAAACATTGGGTTTCCTTTCCATGAGGAAAGGGAGCCCGAAATCATTGTTGGAACCTCCTCTTTAGATGAAACAATTTCCTTTGTAGGGGAGGGGTCTGATTCCTTTTCAGCAGAAGAAAAGTTTGCAGAAGAGGTGTCGTGGTACCCTCTTCCGTGATAAGAGAGTTCTTCATCCCATAAATGATGTAAAGTAAAAGCAATCATCCCCAATGTCTATGACAATATGGTATATTGCTAGGGATGTTGATCACCTTTTTATCACAAAACAAGCAATAGCCATTGGATCATATATATATATATACTAGTCAACGTGATAATTAATGTTAATAGAGAAAGAGAGACAATATGGCAGCACAATGAGTCGGCTAGCTTGGGCTAAACTTGTCTAAACCCGACTCATGTTACGTGACTCAAGCATGTACAAGAGGCACTAGGGATGGTAGTGAACCCGGGAGGGCGTGAGGGAGAAGGTCTTCATCCCTACCCCCATCTCAAAATAGTGACCTTAATCCCTTCCATAAGGGGGCAGGGGGGACTTTGGACCACCATCCTCGCCCCATCCCTCGTCTCCATCCTTGCCCCTGCTCCTGTCCCGTCCCGTCCCCATCCCCGTTCTTGTTCCCATCTCATTTAGTATTAAGAATATATATATATATATATATATATATATATATATATATATATATATATATATATAATTTTATTAAATAACTAAGGGTATTTTAATCATTTTAGTAGTGGTGATCAAAAACAGGCGGGGGAAAGTGTAAGTCCATCCCTGCCATCATTCCCGAATGGGTATTTATTTTCACTTCCATCCTCAGTCCATTCCTCGGGTTCAGCCGGTTTCCCTCTTTCCCCTGGCCCACTGCCATCCCTAAGAAGCATAGGATCAACCAGACATACAAGCCAAGTTTGATCAACCTTACGGGCTCGATAAACCCATTTAGGGTCGATTAAGCTCAGTTTTATATAATATAAGTTATAAAAATAAAATATATAAGATGTCTGAACCATTGATAGTAAAATGATCAATGGTTCAACATTACTTCATATATAATAACTTAATATGAAGTTAGGGTTTAGGGTTAGGGTTATTGATGTCGTGCAATCCCTTCTCCTTTCTCTCTTTCAAATGGGCCTTACTCTAAAATCAACTAACTCAACACCAAATTGTCACAATTGGGCTGAATTAGCCCGATTTGAGCTGAATCGAGGGTTGTGTCGGACTCTTTTTTTCATTTTTCATTTTGTTTGGTTTTTTTATTTTTTTATGATCCTTTCAATTAAAACAATAAATCAACCTATTCAGCCTGAATTTCATAATTCTTTTTATTTTTTTTGAAAACCAACTTTGTTTAGAAACCAATTCTGACAACATTAGCTCTGTGATCAGTCCTATGTAATCATAATTTTTTGCTTTATTTAGATTTTTATAAATTTTGATATTTTTTTAAATGAAAACTTTTAAAAGGTTGAATGGAAACGATTTGATTCAAATTTGAAAAATTCAGTTCACAAACCGATTTTGATGGAGTCTAACGTAAGAAACTGAACCAGTGTCACTTTTGGGGTTCTTGAGATGGTAACCTCCACTAGTGATGGACAAGCATTGAGTAATTTAAAAAGTTCTTAAAAAGGAATGTTGTTACCTATGTTGTTGAGCAATATTAACCTCCACAAATGATGACCAAGTACAGCCAACCATGTAAATGGACAACACCGTAGTATTCTCTACCATTGTTTATCGATGGTGGGGGAGTACTGTAACCATCATACATGGTCACATGGAGGCATACATTGTCACGTGGAGGTGTGTCAATGGCACCAAGGTTGTTAAATGTGATGAGGGGAAGCGAGGCGTTGAGCCTGCGCTTCGTCTCTGAGGCGTACGCCTCAGGTACTGAGGCGTACGCCTCTCACAACTGGAATGGAAGTGAAGCGGTGGGAGGGGAGGCAGTAAGATAAGGACCACCCGCCCAGCTGGTACGGAAGCGAGGGATATGCCGGTCGTCCGGTGGTCGGAGAAGACTGAGCAGCAGCTGCAGCACAGCAACTCCGGTGGTCGGTGGTCACAACTGGTCGGAGGTTGATGAGGGGGCGCATCACAGCAACGCCTCAGTACCTTGAGCGTGTGCCTTGCCTCTGAGAAGTACGCTTCAGGTACTGAGGCATACGCCTCTCACAACACTGAATGGCACAATCGAGGCATTTCACAGTCGCTGGTGTTGGAGAAGTATTGCCAAGTCTTGATGGCCTCAAGAGTTCTCTTGGATATGCCACAATGACAATTGAATCATCACAAATGTTTACAAATTTATTTTATCCTCAAGCGATCTTTCGGATAGAAGAATATTGCAATATTTTGTGGTCTAATAGAGAAATATCAATATTTTTAGGTTTTGTGGTAAAAAATTGTCACTATTTTTAAAAAATATAATAATGTTTTTTACTGGCACAAAAATTGTGCCAGTAAAAAGTTATTCCTTGTGTGTTTTTACTTGCGCAACATTATGCTGGTAAACAACTTTTACCGGCCAGTTTTGCACTAGTAAAAGATCTTTCCAATTTTTGAAATATTTTTTACTGCACCGGACTGCGCTAGTAAACGATATTTCAATTTTGTGAAATATCTTTATGGCGCATTGCTGGCACAAATATGCACTATTAAAAACCCTTTTTTCCTGACAGTGTAAAGTTGTGTCAACAAATGCATTAACGACGATACCTTTCCTGGCGTTGATTATGGCGCATTCTTGCGCCAGCAAAGGTTTTTCTTGGCACTATTAGTGCACCAGTAAAAATGATTTTTCTTGTAGTGTAAGGTCATTTTTTTAAAACATAAAAATAAGCACAACTTTTATTTTCCTGATTGGACCTAATAGATAAAGATTTGGACTCTATTTGTATCAACCTCTTTGGATGGAGAAGTTTTTTCATTTAAAGGTGCCAACAAAGCTTTGCTTTCTCTCTTCCCATGTATATCACTCCACCTTGATAGTCATCTTGCACTGGTTACTTGATTTTTGGACACAATCAAGTGTACTGTGACCCAGAGGAATCTTTCTAATAACTCCTTTCTTCCGATATTGTCTTTATAATTCAATTTTATTTGGAGAAATCAGATTGTTGAGATAGGAACCTTGCAACTCAAGTTTCCCAACCCCATGTGAAGACTAATATGGTGGTCTTTTCTTAGTCCGTCTTTAGTATATGAAATTCTCACATGTATGCATGGGGTAGGGAAGTTGAAATCAACTTTATTAACCTCACGAGGGTGGGTGTTGAGGTTGTGACTTTTTGGAAAATGATAGTACTGGTCATGTAAACTGGCATGATTTCGAAAATGCCCCACAATTTGTCGATCCCTATATCCAAAATTTCTTATCCTCGACTTTTTAGGACATTTTTTTCCTTCCACAAATATAGCATGACCTTAACAAATCATTTTTAGGAATGTCCAAAAAATGTGCAAACCTCCATTCACTATTTTTCTCGATGTACATACAAAATATAGTACGAGTCATACTATGTTTGCAGAAGTACATCGAGAATATAGTTAAAGGAGGTTTACACATTTTGGAGACATTTGTAAAAATAATTTGTGAAGTTCACACTATAATTGATGATGTATGTCGAAAGTATTTAGTTTCATTTGGGGACATTCGCAAAAATGATTTGCGAAGTTCATATATATTTATAGATGCACGTCAAGAATATTTAGTTAAAGGAGGTTCGCACATTTGGGGATATTTACAAAAATGATTTGTGAAGGTCGCGTTATATTAATAGAAAGATAAAAATATCCTAAAGAGTTAGAAATCAAACATTTTGAATATGAAGAGGCTTTCGGCAAATTATGAGGCATTTTTGAAATCACACCATTTTATAAGAATAGTATAGTCATTTTCCAGTGATTCTTCTTGGGAATTTGTGGTTTTTGGTGCTAATTAAGTTTGAAATCTCTTACCAACGGGTCTTCGCTTATTTGACAGGAGCAATTAGTGCACGTAACCTTGTGTTGAGACGTTGCAAGTTCGAACCCCAATGGTACGGTTGTATAACTGGTAGGGGTCTGTCTAACCCCAAATCCTATTTTTTTTTTTAAGAATGAGAATCATTTTCAATTGTAAGATTCAAACCAAATATTTATATAGTATATTCTGTCAGGTAAAATATAAAACCAAATCTTGTTGAAGTCCAATTTTGGATAAACTGGCCTATTGGATCAATGAACCTTATTATGTTAGAGTCCTAGGATCTTGACGCACTCAATGATCTTTATACAATAGGGACTCATATGGCTTGTTATATGAAGTTATCAAAATTATAAGTACTCCCCATTCCAACTAGTAGCTAGCAGGAACTTTAGAGAAAAACAAATTAGGAGACAAGGTATTTGTATAAATAGTAGTGCTTCACATTAAAAAGTGAGGATTTAGAAGTTAATGAAAGGACAACATCCCCACAGCTCAAATTTTCAATTTTTTTATTCTTTTTTAATTTTTGTATCCCAAAGAAACTGCACTCGACAAGAAGACCTGGTTGCACTGGCAAAGTCAGCCATATACCTACGGTTGTCATGCTATGGTATATTTATTTGATGGCATATTGAGAATGAGATGTTTCTTCCAACAGTTTGGATCAACAAGTGATTGTGGTTGATTTGGAACATGTTTCAACCATAATAGTCACTGCAGTCATGGATATTATAAGATAAATTTTAATAAAAAAAATAAAAATGTTATATTAAAAGGGAATGGAATAGAAATAAGTGGTGACAAGGAGACTATTAAAAAACGTGGCAGGTCAGAATACTAAAAATAACTTACATAAAATTCAAATACTACGATGAATACTATGAACATAATATTGTAATTAGTTTAGAATTTTATTACTTTATTTTATAATAAACAATATCATCATATTTTAATTTTGTTTATTTGAAATAACCATAGTAATAAGAGAAGCAATACACCTTGGCTCAATATATGCATATTTGCTAGTATACTAATTGAGATCACATTAAAAGATGTGCTAGAGATCTGACCTTAATATAATGGGATAATGTCAGTCACCAGAGCAATAAAAAAAGTTTTGATAACCAAATACACTAACATACTACATATTAATTATCAAAGACCAAAGTTCGCATGGTCAATCCTATCTAGGTTATCATCCACTATCTTTTAATAAGGCTCATGTCAAATTGCTTAACTAACAAAAAGGCAATGTCACCTCTACTACAAACATGTGTCACCTGCGTCACGGTTTTTTGTTGGGTCCTTGAATGAATTCTTCGTACTGGCACAATGACTCTTCAAAGACACATATTCAGAAAACCTTTCTATTTAAAAAACAAAAAAGACACACTGCATCATCTTAAATTACTTAGGATTTACCCTTTACATGATGTGTGAGACATCAAAAAACAGTGCATCCAAAGTTTTGAGATGGGGGTTTTTCCAATGCCCAAAATGAGACAACTTAATTATATGATGAGCTCATCTTGCAATCAAAACTAAGTCATAGTTGGATGCAATACCAAAATCTACGCAATATCCAAGATTTAGACCACCATGAACATAGGAACAAAGTGTCAACTTTCCTTTTTCAAGTGAAAATAAATTTGTTAATATATAGGAAACAAAATAAGATAAATTAATAACTTCATTTATTGCATGAATTACATTTAACCAATACCTCCAAATAAATGACATTCAATATGAAGTACCATGTCAATGTGTTTTAAACATCGTTACATTTTTTTTAGCTAAAACTTTCACTTGTTATATATCAATCTCATGGTCCATCAAGGTCCAACGTCCATCTGGGCCTTTCACCATTCCTTTGTTCTGTGCAACCCACCATGAAGCTGGAACAAGCAGTTCATCCTTCAATGCATCTATTCTTTTGTTAACAAAAGCAACATCACGATCAACTTCAAGATTGAACTCACTTTTGTGCTTCCCTTGAGTTCCTGCAACACCATGAAGATATGCTTCCAAGTTGTGCCAAGCGCTAGCATTACCAGGACTCTTGAGGTAACCAGATTTTCTAGTGTCAATTGATAGCTCCACACCAACATCTTCATACCCTATCAATGGATAAATCGGAACTAGATCAGGCTCATTTTTAATGCGCAAGACCCGTAAATCTTTGGTTCGGTCGAAAACCTGCTTGAACGCGGCATCTCCAACTCGTGGGCTTGCAAAGACAATGGCTGTTACCGGAATGTGCTTATTTGGCTCAGTTTCCAGCTTGTTTATACCATTAGCAACGACATCTATTGCATTAAGCGTGCTGAGAGCAGCACCTAAGCTATGACCAGTTACTGTTATGCTGATATCTTCAGTTTTATGCAATTCTACCAGCCTACTGATCTCTTCCAAAACCTGAAAATTTTGCATTAAGATCATTTGATGTTCTATAAATCGCATGATGTAACAGTCTACCAGTGTTTGTTATGAACTTCATAAAAACATGTCGTCATATATATATATATATATATATATATATATATATATATATATATATATATATATATATATATATATATATATATATATATATATATATATATATATATATATATATATATATATATATATATATATATATATAGGGTAACTAGAATATGTAAACTAATTTTCATAGTTTTTTTTTGTTTTTTCTAAAATTTTACTGCACGGATGAGATCTAGATGCTTCGTAACGGATGAGATCTGATTACGATGATAAAATAGTCGATTTCAAGCAAATGAATCACGCCCAATACATCTGGAAGGTTAGATTTGCAAAAAAACCTATGAAATTATTGGTTCATACTAGTTTACATATTTTGCTAGTTTACATATTTCAGTTTCCCTATATATATATATATATATATATATATATATATATATATATATATATATATAGTATCAATGAGTTGAAACTCACCAGGTAGTGTCAATTTGTTAGAGATTAAACCTTGGATGGTGTTTTTCAACAAAAAAATACCTTTTTAAGTCAATAATTTCGTCCATTTTATGGTTGTTGATTTATGAATCACCAAAAGTACCTGGACACACACCAGATTATAGTGATTCCAAAGTTGAACCCCACCAAACAGGATTGTAGATCACCGTTGTAGATTAGATTCCCTTAAAAATACACAAACAATAAGATATTGCTTGTTTCAACCATACATAAACAAATTGGGAAATCAAAACAGTCCATTCTCTCGTAACCACTCATATATAGAGGAATTGGTTCCTCCTATTGTGCACAATATGGACAATGCTGATCTTCAATATTCTAGTCATGTTTTGTAAATTAGACCTTACAAATGTGTTCAGCATGTTTTATATGCAGGAATTGACAGTTGGATTGTATTTTCTAATAAAAGGTATGAAAGCATGATATTTTTATTGTTTCTTTCAAAATAAAAAAGTATTGTTCATTTTTGAAACCTTATAAAAACTTGTTCACATGTTATATTGGGAAGATCCAAAAGTTGATTCCTACATGTAGATCACATCTCTAAGGTAAAATTAGAAGAAAAAAAACAAAATTTGAAAATAATTGAAAAATCAAAACCGTGCATTCCCTCCTACTTGAATAAAAAGAAGCTCTATATATATGTATATAAAATATGGGTTAGTATTTGGTGAAAGTGTGAAACTATTGAACTGGAAATCATAGGTTCAAGCATTATAGACTCAATTTGACCACATAGATGTGTTCGGGATGGTCTCTTTGCAAAGGATCCAACCTTGGATTGCATTATTTCGATCTAAAAATATGATTTTTTGAGTCATGAAATTTTAGTATATTGTGTGCCATTGATTTTTGAAGCCTTTAAAGTCATACTTACATGTCACAATCATATGATTTAAAACTCATCTTCTACTAAGCAAACCATTTAGATCACATTCATAAGGTCTGATTTACAAAAAAAAAAATCAAAAATATAAATGTAAGGATAGTTTCGCCACCAAATATTAATTAATTGTGTGTGTGTGTGTGTGTGTGTGTGTGTGTGTGTGTGTGTAAGAGTTAATATTTGATGTAATTGAAAGCATGAAACTATTGAGATGGAAATCATAGGTTCAAGCTTTATGGACTCAATCTGACCACATAGATATGTTCATCATGGTCTCTCTACAAAGGATCTAACCTTGGATTGTGTTATTTTAATCTAAAAATATGATTTTTTGAGTCATGAAATTTTAGTGCATTGTGTGCCGTTTATTTTTTAAGCCCTCACAATCACATAATTTAAAACTCATCTTCTGCTAAACAAACCTTGTAGATCACATACATAAGGTCTAATTTACCAAAAAAAATCTAAAAATTATGAATGTAAGGTGATTTATGCTCAATAGTTTAATGCCTTCAATGGCATTAAATATTAAACATATATATATATATATATATAGAGAGAGAGAGAGAGAGAGTTAATATTCAGTGTGATTGAAGGCATGAAACTATTGAACTCGAAATCATAAGTTTAAGCTTTATAGACTCAATCTAACCACATAGATGTGTTCATCATGGTCTCTTTACAAAGGATCCAACTTTGGATTGTGTTATTTTGATATAAAAATATGATTTTTTGAGTAATGAAATTTTTGTGCATTGTGTGTTGTTGATTTTTGAAGCCCTTAAAAAACCTGCTTACATATCACAATCACGTGATTTAAAACTCACCTTCAACTAAGCAAACCATGTAGATCACATAGATAATGTCTGATTAAAAAAAAAACTAAAGTGATTTTTGTTCAATAGTTTTATGCTTTCAATAGCACCATATATATATATATATATATATATAATAGTGAATGAGTTATTAGCATTGAACAGGTGAACTTATGGTTGCATGTCTATGTCTGCCAAAAATCCTTTAGCACCCCAACCATCATTAAAGGCCCTTTAGCGGAGGTTGTGACTGCCACTAAAGGCCATTTTTCACAAAAATAGTGTGTGCCTTTGATCACATGCATGATCAATGACACATGCTCATCAAACAAGGCGTCCAGTGTTACTTTCGTCTCTTTTATATATATATAAGTTGTCTTTGGGAAAGGGTGATTGAGTTTAGGTTGAGGAAAGTTGTCATGATATCGGAGAATCAATTTGGTTTTATACCTGGAAGATCAACTATGGAAGCTATACATCTTCTTAGACAACTTATTGAGAGATATAGAGAGAGGAACAAAGATTTGCATATGGTTTTTATTGATTTGGAAAAGGCATACGATAGAGTACCAAGGGACGTTCTCTGGTGGACAATGATGAAGAAAGGTGTTTCTCTCAATTACATTAGTATAATTAAAGATATGTATGAAGGAGTAGTAACCAATGTCCGCACTTGTGGAGGGGTGACAACCAATTTTCCTATAACGGTTGGGTTACATCAAGGATCTACTTTAAGCCCTTTCCTATTTGCTATAGTGATGGATGAGCTTACGAGATCTATTCAAAAAATGTGTCGTGGTGTATGTTGTTTGCTGATGAGTCTAGAGCTGGGGTTAATGCTAAGTTAGAATTATGGAGACAGACATTGAAAGCAAGAGGTTTTAAGTTGAGTAAGAGTAAGACAAAATATATAGAATGTTGGTTTAGTAAGCAACGAAGTAGTGATGGGAGTGTAGTGAAGCTTGGTGAGCAAGAAATACCGGTGGATGATTGTTTTAAATATTTGGGATCTATCATTCAAAAGTATGGAGAAATTGATGGAGATGTAAATCATAGAATAAAGGTTTGGTGGATGAAATAGAAAAGTGCAACTAGAGTGTTGTGCGATCGTAGAATGCCATTGCGGTTGAATGAAAAGTTTTATAGAACGACTATTAGGCCTGCCAAGAGACATCATATTCAAAAAATGAGTGTAGCTGAGATGTGTATGCTTAGATGGATGTGTGGAAATACAATAAAAGATAAGATTCGGAATGAGAAGATACGTAAGAAGGTAGGCGTTGCACCTATTGAAAATAAGATGAGAGAGAATCATTTACGGTGGTTTGGACATATTCGACGAAGGCCTAATGATGCTCCAGTTAGAAGGATGGAGAAATGGGAAAATATATTAGTTAAAAGAGGTTGGGGTAGGCCTAGGAAGACTTGGATGGAGATGATAGGAAAGGATATGAATGCTTTGAACCTCACCGAGGACATGGCATTGGATAGAAATGATTGGAGGAGAAGGATTCACGTGGAAGACCCAGAATGATTTTTTTTTTTGGTTCATATCGCCGACCCCAATTGTTTTGGGATGAAGGCGTAGTTGTTGTTTATATATATATATATATATATATATATATATATATATATATATATATATATATATATATATATATATATATATATATATATATATATATATATATATATATATATACACAAAAATGTGTAGGCACATGATCACTTTCGAACATGATGAGAATGAACTGGCACGGAGAGTCTGCGAGGTTATGCCAAAAACACCTTTTAGTAGTGGAGATCAGAAACAAGTGGGGGAAAGGGCAAGTCCATCCCTGCCATCATTCCTGCATGGGTATTTATTTTCACTTCCATCCTCAGTCCATTCCTCGAGTTCAGACGGTTTCCCTCTTTCCTTTGGCCTACTGCCATCCCGAAGAGGCATAGGATCAACGAGACATACAAGCCAAGTTTGATCAACCTTACGGGCTCGATAAGCCCATTTAGGGTTGATTAAGCTCAGTTTTATATAATATAAGTTAAAAAAATAAAATATATAAGATGTCTTAACCATTGATAGTAAAATGATCAATGGTTCAACATTACTTCATATATAATAACTTAATATGAAGTTAGGGTTTAGGGTTAGGGTTATTGATGTCGTGCAATCCCTTCTCCTTTCTCTCATAATTTTTTGCCTTACTATAAAATCAACTAACTCAACACCAAATTGTCAGAATTGGGCTGAATTAGCCCGATTTGAGCTGAATCGCGGGTTGTGTCAGCCTCTTTTTTTTATTTTTAATTTTTTTGCTTTTTTTTATTTTTTTTATGATCCTTTCAATTAAAACAATAAATCAACCTATTCAGCCTGAATTTCATAATTCTTTGCATTTTTTTGAAAACCAACTTTGTTTAGAAACCAATTCTGACAACATTAGCTCTGTCATCAGTCCTATGCACTCATGTAGGGCTATTTGCACACCATTGGCTCCAGATCATGGCACTCTGGTCAAATGTTGTCACGATCGAATCAAATCAGCTTGAATATGTTGTTTTACATACAGTTAAGTTTTTCACTGAACTTCAGCTGAATCGGTTTTCATTTTATTGTTTAGTTTTTATGATAATGATGATATTTTTGGGGTGTTTGATTGTTTAGGCATTGAATGCACATCTTAAAATCTGATTAGACCCATATAAGTCATCATTTACATTATTCTATATTCTCATAATTTTTTGCTTTATTTAGATTTTTATAAATTTTTATATTTTTTTAAATGAAAATTTTTAAAAGGTTGAATGGAAACGATTTGATTCAAATTTGAAAAATTCGGTTCGCAAACCGATTTTGATGGAGACCAGTGTCACTTTTGGGGTTCTTGAGATTGTGATGGACAAGCATTAAGTAATTTGAAAAGTTCTTAAAAAGGATATTGTTACCGATGTTGTTGAGCAATATTAACCTCCACAAATGATGAACAAGTACCGCCAACCATGTAAATGGACAACACCCTAGTATCTCTACCATTGTTTATCGATGGTAGGGGAGTACTGTAACCATCATACATGGTCACATGGAGGCATACATGGTCACGTGGAGGTGTGTCAATGGCACAATTGAGGCATTTCACTGTCGCTGGTGTTGGAGAAGTATTGCCAAGTCTTGATGGCCTCAAGAGTTCTCTTGGATATGCCACAATGACAATTGAATCATCACAAATGTTTACAAATTTATTTTATCCTCAAACAATCTTTTGGATAGAAGAATATTGCAATATTTTGTGGTCTAATAGAGAAATATCAATATTTTTAGGTTTTGTGGCAAAAAATTCACTCTTTTTGAAAAAAATAATAATGTTTTTACTGGCACAAAAATTGTGCCAGTAAAAAGTTATGCCTTGTGTTTTTTTACTTGCGCAACATTATGCTAGTAAACATCTTTTACCGGCCAGTTTTGCACCAGTAAAAGATCTTTCCAATTTTTGAAATATTTTTTACTGCACGGGACTGCTCTAGTTTTGCACCAGTAAAAGATCTTTCCAATTGGAACTAAAGTTAGCTGCCTGAACACCAATCACAATAAGTTGTTTTTGGCAATTCCATCCTCGACACCATACTGTTTTTTATAGGCAAGCTGGGGTTAGGCAGACCCCTACCAGTATATTAGAATTGCAAGAATCAATTTGCAGTTATCTTTTCCCCTGCTGGGGTATCCAATTTGGAGGGTGGTCCTCCCAAGAATTGACCATTCCTGCTCTAGATAATCTTGCTAGATTCTTAACCAAAACATTAGAATTACAATTGGACCATTCAATACTAACTCTGCCAAAACCATACAAAATGCATCATTTTTCCATGATCCAGGCTTTATTGAAATGCTGGATATTACTAATCTCCAATCCCCCAAAAAGTGTTCATCGGCAATTAGAATGGTTATAAATTCCCATGTTAGCTCTACCATGCTATCATGCAAGTGTACGTGAAAACATGTTTTGAGCAGCCCATGGTTGGAGCTAACCACGACGTTATCAGTGAAATGAGAGTGAAGAGGGGCTGTATTACTGAATTGAGATTAGTTTCAATGTGATTGCACACTTTAAGTGTCTTTTGAACCTAATCATCCATCATCTGTTGTTGGGCCCCACAGCTGACATGCTGTATCTCACAGCTGCCCTCCTTCTGTCAGTTGTGAGGCCCAATAGAAGATGGATGGAAGATCAGGTGCAGCAGCATACTGAAGAATGTGATTGCAGCTGATCTGCCGGGTGATCAGGAAAGAGTGTGCAGTCACATTGCACCTTATCCTAATTTTCTTTCTTAAAAAAAGAGCATTGGCATTGCACCTGATCCTCTCTCTCTCTCTCTCTCTCTCTCTCTCTCTCTCTGGGTGTGGGGGGAAGCGGAGGTAGAGGTGGAGCTGAGTTCGGTTCTGATCGCTAAAGGGACTCGGACCAAAAGTAGAAAATGGACTTTTGCATGGAGATGTTGGCTTTTGTTAGCCTGGCGCACAATCTGGTTTCAGAGACAATCAATTGTCCTTTTTCTTTTCAGCTTTGTTTCCTTGGGGGAGATACCTCCTCTCTCCTTGGTTGTAATTTTTTCAATCTTTCAGTGAATCTTTTTTTCATTGAAAAAAACTAATCTTTATGTTGTACCCCTCACTAGGATCTCATTAATGCAGTTTTGATCAAATCAGAACCTGATCTACATCATCCATTTAGAGAAAAGCCACATTTGAATCGCCAAAATCCAACTGGTGTGCATATTTCTTGGCAAATCAAAAAATCAATGGCCGAAATAACACAAGAATAAAAAATCTTGTCTTTAAATCGAAAAACACACTATGCAAAGGTCCATTGCTATAAATCGACCATACTGTATCCATCTACGGGGTCAGATTTGATTAAAAACAACTTGCATTAATAACATCCCAGAGAAGGTATGACGATAGGGAATGAGTGGAACCAGGTCGGGGTGGCGCTCCTGTTTTAGAATTTCAGCGTTGCACTTTTGGCTATAGCACCAGAATGTCAAACTTGCAGTCATCCTACGTAGCTAGGGATATTCTTCAAATCATGTGCTCATATATTGGTAGATGGCAAAAGAGCGTGGCACATAGCGTGCTCATGCAGTTTGTGACCGTGGTCAGATTGGCATCTTTAGCTTGTTTTTCCATCCTTGTTCTTCTTAACCTAACCTTTGTGCTATTGTAGAAGATAGGCTCATAGAATGTCTCTTCCAATGTGGGCACCTCCTTCCTCAAGGCGAAGTAGAAGGCTCTGTGGTTGTCAGGGGAGACACCTATTGAGCTTTATGCCACCAGGATGACAGCCATAGGTACAGCAAACTAAGACCAGTGCGACGAGGACTTCAAACCTGGATGCGGTTTTTGTTGGAGTGTAGAACTTGTTTCCTACTATCCACAATTTTCATGATTTGTTTTTAAGTAGTTTTGTAATTTTACCCTAGAGTGCTTGTTGTATCCAGCAACGCTAGTGGACTGACTCCATGTAAAATTCGTGGACTCCTATTTAAAGAGGCATCCGTATCTCAATCAAACAAAGAAGAAGGCTCGGTTAAGCAGTTTTCGCCGAACTGCCTAAAATCTTTGTTTTCGTGTGGCTGTTTTATCTTTTTCCTTTTTTCTTTTTTCGTGCTTGTTTTTTCAATCTATCAGTAGGTCCAAGGGTGGTTCCCTAACACTTTCTCCATGTATCATCTCCATCATTATAACCCTCTTAAATCTTATGATGCAATTTTGTTTTATGAAATCTAACCTTATAGATGGATTCAGCATAGTCGATTTAATATGAATGAACCATTGGACTGCATATTTTTTCGATAAAAAATCTGACTTTAAATTACAAAATTTTGTGTTTTGTCAATTGTTGATTTTTGAATTGTAAGAAAATGCTGCACACAAGTCGGGTTTCAGTGATTTAAATGTTGATCTTCAATAAATGAATGATGTAAATCACATTCTTGGAGTCTGATTTTATCAAAACAACTTGCATCAAAATACAGAGGAGGTGTATGGAAATAGGGATGACATAGAGGATTAGTGGAATCGACAGTCTGTGTGCCAAACTTATTGTTTCCACTAGGAGATGGACAAATTCTGTGTTTGTCATGCAACGTTGTATTTGGGTGCAAAAACATCGATCGTTCCAAATACCATTCACATCCAGTTCTAACGACCATGATCATGCTTATGATTATAAGTATGATGATGATGGTAAGTAATGGTGAATATACCTGTTCCCTAGCACTTGTTCTATTGAATTGTGACCTTGGATCACCAGAGGTATATAAGGAAAGCCAACCATGATGCACATTCACATCTTCACCTTCATGCATTAATAGGGGCCTCAATAGAGTTGAAGCAGACTCTAAGTTGAACTGAAAGTCAGTCATCCACTCCATTATCCGCTGCGTCCCTCTCCAGGCAACCACAATATCCCTCCTGCCCAACTCTGCTTTTCCAGCATTGGTGGCAACCGCCACGAAGCCCATCCAGTTGGATTCTCTGTTCCATGCTTCCCTTGACAAGGACTTGATCAACAGTGAATCAGGCAGTAGACTGCTTGATGTTGCATATACAAATCTAGTGACCTCATACATGGATGCACTACTAACTCCACACTTGGCAAGAAGATCATGTTTTCTATATCGCGAGTCGCCAGCAAATCGAGAAGCTCGCTCGGTAATGAAGGCATCATAGGTTGCCTCCGCAAGCTCACCGTAATGGATGACCAAGCGGCGAAGATCAATGTCCAGAGGATCAACAAGGCCTTTCCAGAATGTGCTACCATGGAGGATTCTCCATTGGTTTGCTATGTTGGATAGCATGGCAGGCACAATGCTGTTGTTTCTTAGCCTTAACTTGTGCGGATAGAAAGGAAAAGTTAGTGCTCAGTATGTTGACATGTAATGGCAATTTATATTTGTAAATGGCACATCTTCCAGTGCAACTGCTAAGAAGCGCTTGGTGCGGAACGTTTCAAAGGAGAAACGATGGTGCTACTAGTTCACAATTTTCTCTTCTAGAAAATGTCACATTGTGATAATAAAAGAACTTGCATTTACCTCTTGTTAGTGCGCCATGATGTTTATCAAGATCAGGTGTAAAGTGATAGAATACCCTTAGTGTGCTGCTGCATTTGATCACCCACCATCTTTGAGACACAGCCTGTCAGCTGTGGGGCCCGACAGCAAATAGTGGGTGATCAAGATCAGCAGCACACTTAAAGTGTGCAATCACATTGCACCTGATCTAAATTCCTACTCACATTACTAAATTATTAGTTGCATAATCACAAACATGTTCATCTGCACCAATGTGTGCCTGTGTACGCTAGCGTGTTTATGGTGTGCGTTTGTATCTGTGTGTGTGAGAGAGAGAGGCCACATTTTGTGTCTGGAGAAGGCGTGCCAACCGGCCAGGTTTTAAGAAGACTCCACTAAGACCTGGGTCTGGACTTGAAGGTCCAATTAATACATGGAGCCACGTATAGTTTGTGAAATTTTATACCAGACCCAGGCCCAACCCGGCTTCTGATTAAGACCCACAACTTTTCAATATAAAAATATTATTTTATCAGGTATGGGCCGGGTATAAATTTTCTTATGGTAGGACCGATTAGACCTGAGTCCGGACCCCATACCATACCCAAAGATCGGGGCCAGGTCTGGTTCCACCCGGGTCCGAAACATGCCATTTTAGTGGAGTCCAGATCGGGTGCAATCACATGGCACAAAATTTGTGCATTAAGCATCTGTTCGTGCCCACAACTGACAGGCCCTGTTCCCAAGATGGAAGGTGATCAGATGCTTAATTCACAAATATTTGTGCAATCATACTGCACCCGATCTTTTCACATTTTGGTGATGTGTCCCAGGTGAAATGAGTCTCACAACATGCTGATGCAACTCTGACACGTATGCACATATATTATTTTTTAAGAAAGTTAATAATTTTCAATAATGACAATACTATCATATGCTAAAATATCAAAAAAGTAGTTTTTTATTGATTGAAAATTTTAGAAAATAAGTGTTCTTGAGTCCTTTTAAAAAAAAAATCAAGCTTGCTGCTAATGCTTATACGTGTTCATTTCGTATAACTCTTTTCATCCTAACTACAAATTTCTGGCAATTCAAACAAGAAAACCTATAAGAAGATTGGCGTGCTACGGTATGTATTTCCTTTTTCAGATCAAAGAACAACCCCTATCCCTTTATAACTGCCCTTTGAAACTGCTGTCTAATGTGCAGTTGTAACCAAAATTTTGAAGTTCATGAATCATGAAACGCTTATACTAACAAGCAAGACATGCAAGGATAGCTTGGCTTGAGTGGGGGGACTAATTGTCCTGATACAAATAAAGTCCATCTATTTCCATTCACGTATCTATGTTACTTGTTTGAGCTCATATGGAGGTAAACACTGCTCTAGCTGTTTCGCTCTCCATGTTTAAATTCTAGCTTAATACCTCAAGTTCAAAGTTTTCATGCCAAGGCTCAAATTCGAATCTGGGTATCCAAATCGGATTATATGTAAAAGTATCTCTATTAGGGGGTGGGAAACGGGCGGGCAGCCCGATGGGCCAAGTCGACCCAGCCCGCCATGGTTCGGGTTTGGGTCAAGGTTTTAGGCTCGAGCCCATTAGATACCGGGCCAGGTCTGGGATGGCCCGCAGGCTACCGGGCTGGCCCAACCAGCCAGAGATATTTATTAATTTTTAATAATATAAAAATTTTAAAAAAATAATTAATTGCAGAGTAACTTGGTAACTATTATTATTTACCTATTTAGTTGCATTAATTTTATTCAGTTTTTAATTAGATGCTACGGAGTGAGTCCGGTTCCAGGGAGCAGGTATATGCCATGGCATATAATGAAATAATAGGGAGTTGTTGCTGTCATGAAAATTTCATGGCATGGCTTGAGTACAGCAACCTAAAAAGAATGAACCATCTTTTTAACTAGATGCTATAAAGCTAGCCGTTTCTGGGGAAAATGGGGGAGAATGCCTCTTCATTTTGCCCTTCCCCTTTCATGCTGAAAAAAAAAACCCTAGTAAAAAATGTTCAGAAAAAACGTGTAAAGGCCAAATAGAAATGCCGCTACTTCACGCTTCTGCTGCTCTACGCCTATTTGGTTTCATTCCCTTTGTTGGTATCGAAGACAAATGAGTACCTTCCCTTTATTATGCCTATGAGAAGGAAGAAATGGAGTGAGGAAGAATGGACCCTCATAGTTGTGTACGCCGAGATACTTGCCGAGGGAACACTGGGTAGGATGAAGACCAGGGAGTTCAGATCCATTGCTGCTCATGTTAATATGGTGCACCATGCCCATGACCCAATTGCCTTCCCTTGGCAATGGACATGGAAGGATGTGTCCACCAACGTGCAGAACATGAGGCATCAGTAATTGGGTGTCAAGAAGAAGATCAAGAAGAGCATTGTAGCTCCCGATCGGTGCCGTGATGTCGGGCACGAAGAGTATGATTGGGTGGATTGCCACTACAAGAAAACAAGTCATTGCCGATGATATTTATTGTTAGCAATATATGATTTATGGTAGCCAATAACATCAACGACAATAAATATCATCTTCCGGGTTGTCGGTCCCATCCGATCGCTTATATTGCTATTTTCAATGATATTTATATATCATTGTGTATCTAAAAATAAATTTGATGATATAATATAGTCAATATTAAATGATCGGCTCTAAAATGTCATCAGTAATAAGAATTAAATGCGACGATATTTATCTTCAGCTATATTAATTAAAACCGACGATAAATATCATCTCCTATATTATTTAAAGTTGTTGATAAATATCGTCGGTGATATTTTAAAAGTCGACGATAATTATTATCGTAGAGATATTGAAAAATCATATATATTCAAATAGTCGATGATAAATATCAACGGTTATAGTAATTAAATGTGACGATAAATATCATTGAGTAAATTTAATACCACCGACGATATTTATTGTCGGTTCTCTCTTAAAGGCGATGATAATTATCATCGTACTTATATTAAAATATATATATGTCAAAAATATTCAATGATAAATATCATCGGGTATAGATTAAGCGCGACAATAATTATCGTCATATATATATATATATATATATATATATATATATATATATATATATATATATATATATATATATATATATATATATATATATATTGAAAAGTTATATACGTTCAAATAGCCGGGGATAAATATCTTCGGTTATATATAGAAAGCCGACGATAAATATTTTTGGTTATATATAGAAAACTGACGATAAATATAATCGTTAGTAACATTGATATATCCAACAATAAATATCATCGGCAAAAAAAAATCGTTTTTTTAAAGTATAATTTTACTAGTGCAGTTTTTGCATGGAATCGTGCAAATATGCATCGAAATTCTGCATAGTTTGATGAAAATTTGAACAATTAGAAGAAAAATCACAGAGTAATGCGAATTTGCATAGAACTTTCGCATAGTTTGATGGAAAATTGCATAGAATCATTTAAATATGCATAGAACTGCATAGTTCGATGAAATTTGCATAATTAGAAGGAAATCACATGGAATCGTGCGTATTTTCATAAAACTTTCACATAGTTTGATGGAAATTTTCTTGATTAGAAGGAAATGTGAATAGAATCATGCGGATTTTCATAGAACTTCTTGATAGAAATTCATATCATTCTTAAGGAATTTGCATGAAACTGTGTGAATTTTCCTCATCGATTATTATAGAATACACCAATTATTACATAACACTTTAATTATTATAGAAAAATATAACACTTCAAACTCTGCTATTATAGAACACTTCAATTCAAAGTAAATTTTAGATTTCTCTGTTATTATAGAAACTGCTCTTCAATTCAAATGACCCGGCATATACAATTGAAAACAATAACACCAATTATTTTAATAATGCATAATAAAAAATTCTATTGATAATTAGTAAAATGTAAGAATATGCACTATATCCTCATAAACAAACATTAGAACATTCTATGTTTGCTCAACCTAAATAGCAGAAACAAAAAATAAACTTTAATTGTTACTGTTGGAGTAGGTGGCTCATATCCGATGAGCATGCAATGGTAGATGGTGGAACGAGCGAAATGGTAGATGGTGGAACGAGCGACATCGTCTGCAGTGGTTCATCCTAGTTAGGACACCAATAGTTGAGGATTTGCAGGAGACTTGAGTTTCTGCTGATATGGTACAAGAGGTCTTTTATTTTTGCAAAAACTCTTGTAATTTCTTTTTACTAGGTACATCTTGGGTTATTATAAATATGTATGTTGTAACCCCACAATAGGGTGTGAAGAGAAGAATAATAACAGTCGCTCGTGTTGAGAAACAATATTTTGATGATGAATATATGATATGAGATAATATGATATCTTATGCTTAACATAATGATATGTGACATGTTATGACTTGATACGATATGATTTGTTATGTATCTAATGTGTATTTGATGCAAGGTTCTTTCACTAAAGAATAGTGAAGACTATATGATCACGTGCAACATTTGAAGCAATCATACTGAGATATTTGAAGGAAACCTTGATTGGCTCAATCTTCATAAAGTCTCTCTTCAAGATGGAGATGATCGTCCACTTCAAGAATGCCTTTTTTTTCTTCTTAGAGTTATATGTAAAAGAAACTTCAAAAAGCATGCATAATTCATATTTTTATATATGTTTCAAAAATCACACATTAACATATGAGTCATATAAATTCAAAAAGACAATTTTTAAATATAGCCGTTGAGTATGTTTTTGAATTATTTCAAAAAGGTTAAATCAAACCCTTTAGAACAAACATTGTACTTCCTACAAGCATTTATAAAAAAGACAACTATTGATAAGATATAATAACTCATGATTTCAAAAGCATTTATAAAAAAGGCAACTATTAAAAAGACATAATAGCTCATGATATAAAAGCATTTACTCAATAAATGATGATTTGTAAAATAATCATTATTTTAAATACTCAAACATTTATTGTACTTCAAATCATTTAATTGAGAAAATGATGATTTGCAGTAAAAGCATTATTTTTATAACACACAAACATTTATTGTTTAAACAAACATTTATTTAAGAAATGATGACTTATGAAAATTTGAAATGGTACACAAATTATTATAGTCTATAGTACACAATTTTTTCATAAAAGAAAGAATGTCTTGAAGAGACAAGGTGTCTCATATCAAAAAGTACACTCATTTAAAATAGTGTTTCAAAAAGACACGTCTTTTGTAAACCTATATATACAAACAAAAAGGTGTTAAAAGTGTCAGGACAAAAACACAAATTTGTATTGAGAAAAATAAATAAACAAAAATGTGTTCTCTTGAGTGATTATTCTTTCTACTTTTGAAAAGAGAACATTTTGAGTGAATCTTCAAAACTTGGGATATTCTAAAAGTGCATTCATCTGTTGCATATTGTTTTGAAGGTTCTACAGGAAAAAGTGTGTAATCTTTCAGTTTTTCAGTATTGATCCTTCTCGAAATTGAGAAGAAGACCTCTATAGAGTTGTTTATATGAGAGTGTTGTAATATTTATCCTTGTTGGGTTGGACAAGGAGGAAATAGTGAAATACTCAAGTGGTAAGACTTGAGGACTGGATGTAGGTCAGGAGCTTGACCGAACCAGTATAAATCATGTGTTCTCTATGTGTTGACTGCAATTATTTTTAATTTCCAATCCGAAATCAAATCCACTATTCACCCCCCCCCCCTAGTGGAATTTCAACTCGTTCCCGTGGACGTAGGAATATTGTCGAACCACGTAAATCCCTATTTTTCTTGTTGATTGTTTTTTGTAGATTCATTGCATAGTTGCACTCTCATTCAACAACTGGGATCAGAGCACAGATGATGATGTATGGGGTTTCATCTACGAGATTTGATCTGGTTAAGTTGTATAGAACCGGTAATTTTGGATTATGGCAGAGAAGAGTGAAGGACCTTTTGGTGCAGCAGGGCATGGTGAAGGCATTATGCGAAAAGAAACCGAAAGGCATGGAGAAGTCAGATTGGAAAGATCTGGAAGTGAAGGTTGTGGCAACTATCATGCTTTGTATAGCAGATGACGTAATGTATCACGTCATGGATAAAGAATCATCGGCGGCAGTTTGGCTGAAATTGGAAAGCTGGTACATGTCCAAGTCTTTGACGAACAAGCTTTATCTTAAGCAGAAGTTGTTTGGTCTTAAGATGACAGAGGGCTCGGATCTAAGCCAACACATCAACGTGTTCAATCAAATCATCAGTGATCTGAAATGAGTTGATGTGAAGTTCGAAGACAAAGACAAGGCATTGATGTTGCTGAATTCTCTACCGGCATCTCCTACATACGAGAATTTGGTTACGACTCTGATGTGGGGAAAGGAAAGACTCGAGTTGAAAAACATCACAGGTGCTCTATTAGGCTTTCATCAACGGAAGAAAGTCAATGATGAGATGTCACAAGGTGAAGGGCTTATGGTGAGAGGTAACCAAGAATGCAGAAGAAGCAAGTCTCGTAATGATTCAGGAAATAATAAGGCCTGATCTCAATCAAGGAAGAAGGACTTCACATGCTACAAGTGCAAAAAAAGGGGCCACATTAAACGAGGCTGCCCATAGAAAAAGAAAGGTAATGCAGAGAACAAAGAGAGTCCATCAAAGTCGGAAAAAGTAGTGGAAGAAGAAGACTTAGAGAGCGGTGATTGTGATATGCTTTCTGTTTCATCCATTTCAGAACATCTGACAGATTTGTGGATCATGGATTTGGCATGCTCTTGTCACATGACTGCAAATAAAGATTGGTTTGGCATCTACAGGTTAGTTAATTCTGGTTCTGTTCTGATGGGTGATGATGCATCCTGCAAAGTGGCTGGAATAGGAAATATCAGAATTAAGATGTTTGATGGTATGGTTAGAATGTTGTGTGATGTTAGACATGTACCGAATTTAAGAAAGAATCTGATTTCATTGGGCACTTTAGATTGTAATGGTTATAGTTACAAATCTAAAAGTGGAGTAATGAAAGTAAGTGTGTGTTGACAGTAATGAAGGGACAAAAAATAGAAGAAAATATCTATAGACTAGTAGGTACCACGTGTAACACCCCAAATATTTAACTCAAAAATATTTTGGAATAAACTTTTTTTCTAAAACCACAACGGAAATGTTTTATTAGTCCCTCAGTCAAATAATTTGGGCGGGTTACAGGTGATAGCATCAACTCAATAACATTTAGGCGAATTAAAATCTTAGTTCCTCAAGACATCCAAAGAAGATATGGTCTCATGGCCCGTCTGCACGACGACTGCAATAGCACATCTTTATCTGTTTCTTGAAAATATTAATTCAGATGGGGTCAGACTACCACATCTGAGTAAGAAGCAAAATATCTATATGAATGTACTCAGTGTCATGTGTACAAGTATATATGCAACACATGGATATAAGAAAATGACAAACATTTAAACAAGTTTTCAATGTATAGTGCACTAAATTCCAGCATTTTATGATTTACTACATAACAAAAAGACATCAATGGATGACACATCATATGAATGAATTACATTTAGGTTATCACATTTGAATGTAAAGGAAAACATTGCTAAGTTATGCATCATATGAGTGAATCACAATCATACTACAACAAATGCAACATCAGGCATTCAACATCAGGCTTTCAAAAGTGTACTGACTTTATGTTTCTCTTGTTAATTACCATGTGGGTACGCACAGGCATTCAACATCATATCGGACCGAGACCACATGGGGTTTGTTATGCCTTTTTCAATTAATACCCTGTATGACTAGCCATACGAAGGTCCAAAGGAGACGGTATGTGACTGAGAGAATAATCCCTAATAGCTAGAACTAGAATTAGAATGCAGCCTGGTAACTTCTGCAGAAGACTTGGATCTACCACCTAGGACGTATTGGTAGTCATGACCCCCTAACTCTGAGGACTGGAGACCGGGTGAGACGCCAAGCTCTCACAAAAACGTAATTGTCTCACGGAGCTTGTACCACCTACCCTTTCCAAGGTAGACCATGGGTGCGGAAATATACACCGTCTTTCAGGTGTACCCAGAGCTCTGAGAAACCAGTAACATATACTGTTTTCAGGTATACCCAGTATCCTGAAAAACCGGTAACATATACAGTCTTTTAGATATACCATGAATCCCACATTTAGGTTATATGTGCATATTTTCATTCTTGTTTGTTTTTGTGTGCAAGTCATTGCACCACAAAGAATTTCCAAAATCCCAACCCACACTCAGGGTGATCTCAGTGTGTGCACATTACCCATTGAATGCCCCATAGGCATCAACCATAATTTCTCAGAAATTTGGCTCAACTCTAATGTTGAGTACTTATACTTACAATATTTAAAGTTTCATTTTTTAGCTCGGGTGTACATTTCGTACCCCACCGACCATGCACTCATATGGCATGTCTCAAGTATAACTTTTCATATGTGCTCGTATGGCACTACATTGGTCCCGCAAGACCGCAAGCTCGGTTTTGAGCTTTCACATGATCATGACATGAAAAACATAATATCCTTTTATTATGCAAACTTTTGCCGAACAAGCATAGATCGACTAGCACAAAAACATGTGTGATCGTTGCAAAATTTTCCTCTCTTTCTCTTTTTCTTCCTTTTCCTCTTTTTGAGAGGAAAAAAGAAAGCAGTAGAGAATGAAAGAAACTCTTTACAAGGTCTCACTTGACCTATTTGAAAGAAAGATAGATTTTGAAAAATTACTCGCCTTCGTTTTGAAATCTTGCGAGAAAAATGAAGAGACAGGATTCGCTCATCGGTACGAGGTTTAACCGTTCCTGACTCATTTACCAGAGGTAATTGAACCAAGGATCGAATCAATGTCTTTTGCCTTGCCTAAATTCGTCTAAGTAATTATTCTAAGACCTAAATGCACATTTAATCATGCTTGTGCTATGAAGATGTATGCCTTTGAAAAATGCTTCAGAAATTTTGAATTTTTCCAAATGATTTTGAAATAAATTTGAAAATATCCTTAAAGAAATGGTTCAGAGATTGAACTTGATTTGAAAAATTGAAGTTTGAATCCAAAACTTAGATTTGAAATGAATTTGAGATTGGACTTGGAATTTGAAATAGAATTTTGAAAGTTGAATTGAATTTTGAAGTAAATCTCAAAATTTGATTTGGAATTTTCAAAGTGAATTTCAAAACTTTGACTTAGAGTTGAATTGAAAATAAAAACTCAAAGTTTGAAATTGAATTTATAATAGAATTCAAAATTTTGGATTTTTGAAATGGAAATAAAGAATTTGAATTTTAACATTTGAATTTGACATGAAAATCTAAGTTAAAATATGGAATTCAGAAATATGAAGTTCAAAAGTAAGAATTAAAAATTAGAATTTGAAATAGGATTTTAAAACTAAGTGGAATTGAAAAGGGGATAAATCTGAATTTATAAATGGAAGTTAAAAATGATTTTTGAATTTTAGAAATAAAAGTTGTATTTTGAAAGTTTATTTCAAAAATCACTTAGAATTGGAAAATAACTTGAAAATAATTTGGGAAAGAATGCAATTCTATCCTAAATGATGAATGCCTTTAAGAAAACCTGTTTAAAGATTGGAATTTCAAAAAAAAAATTAATTCTTTAATAGAATTGAAATAAGATTAAATTATAATACATTCATGACTAAGGTCACAAATATATTATAATATAATCTTTATTTAAATTCTAATAAAGAATAAAATAAATTTTTGTGCATTTATAGAATTTAAAATAAAATTAACTTTAATATATCCATGACTATGACCACAAATATATCTCAAGTTAATTTATATTTTAGATTCTAATAGAGGAAGAAAAGATATTTAGAAAAGTATGATGAAAATCAAATGTTATTTCATAAAAGATAAAAATCCTAAGTATTGTTCACATTTTGACTATGGCCATAAATGTGAATCATTTACTTAGTGTTATTTACATAGAAATTCTCATTAATACAAAGTTATTGCACTTGAAATTGAATATTGAAATTCCTAATCTAGGAAAAGAAATCAGCATCTTCCATATTTTCCTTATAAATATGAGTTTGCAGAAGGCAAAAATGTAAAATATAGAGAAGAATGGAGAATGCCATGTTAAAGTTGCTCATGCATATGGATATGCCTATTTTAATGAAGAAATGAATATGCAAAGTGTTATGCTTATGCTAATTATGAAATGCATATACATATGCCTAAATGCTATGCTTATGCAAAATGGAGAAATGCATATATATATGCCTAAGTGCTATGTTTATGCTAAATGAAGAATACATATGAGAATGCATCTACTTAAATGCATATGAGAATGCATTTACCTAAATGCATATGAGAATGCATCTACAATATTCATGCTTAGATGTGTATGAGAGTGCATATGCATATGAAAATGTATATGGAAAAGTGGATATATATATAACTAAAAATCCATATAAGAATTAAATATGCATATGTAATATGCATATGCAATATGTAATGCTTGTGCCTATGTGCAAGTGAAAGTGTAAGTGTAAGTGCAGCAAGTGTTGCTGATATGCAGTGAACAGAGGTGTGCAAATGTTGTATGCCAATACAGGAGTGCAAGTGAAAGTGTAAATGCAACACAGGAAGCAGAGTGCTGTGAAGAAATGCAAGTTATGTGCAGGGAACTGGCTATAAGTGTTGGGTGATACCCAGGATTTATGTGCCAATGCCTACTAGGCTGAAGGCAGATGCAAGATCATGATGTGCAAATGACATGCTGGCAATGGCTCTTAAGCAGATTCTAAAAGGAATTAACAGCAACAGACATAAATAAAGCCTCAGAATGCAAACTCTGCTTCTTTTGCCACTATTAAGAGAGCTCCCACAAAGATGGTGAATATGATGCCCAAAAGCTAAAGACTTGGAGCTTCCAACTTGAATGCAAAAGCAAACAAGAGAAAAGATACTGGGGGATGCAGACTTACAGATTGCAGCATATGTCACAGATATGAAAACGAAGGATGCATTGCTCAAATCTATGTTCAGTGTTGTCCCAAGGGCAGTTGGCACAAGTGCTAACAAATGAAGGTGTAACAACAATGACAGTGATTATAGGAACAATTAACAACTTGGTCTTCCTGGTGACTACAATACTGACTTTGCCTGAGCAGGGTGTAGCCAAAGAAGCTGGTGCTTAATGTTTATCAGTCATGATATGTGATGGATGCAACGGGAAAATACATGTGAAATACAAAACGCATGAAGTTAACCACTGTGAAGGGTGGATGAATAAGGTGATGATATGCTGCAAGTGGAAAATGGAGATGCATATACTGCATAGCATTGCCTATCAATTACAAGAATAGTTAATAAAAGAGGCCCTAATGCCTAGTTAATTTTGACTTAAGACAGATGATGAATGAAGCAGTTATATGCATGTGTGATGAGGATGCTAACACACGAGTGAACTGGTTGGATAGTGCAGAAGAATGCCTGAGTATATACAGATACAAACATAGGTAGTTGTAATGTCATATTTTGGAATTGTAGATTGGATTTTGATGGTGTGCCTAAGCTGATCACACATATTTGTCATGCACTAAGCTATTACAAACATACTTTGATATAATGAAGTGCATAATGAAGTATGTGCACAGGTGACCGTGAAGTACAGAAGTGCAGGATGTTGTGGAGTGCAAAAGTAATATACAGGTAATATGCCAAGTGTTGTGCTAGTGATTAGCACCCATATCTTCTTTGCTTAGGTCCATGTCCAGCATGTCAGGGAATTCATGTTTGGTAATTGTTCCAAACTTAGTCATATCAAGACAATCATTAGTAACTGCGCCAGACATATCAGATATTCCCTGACTTGAATCGGGTAATACAGAAAACCCATCAATCATCAGAGTGCAGTTGAACTTGTTTTTCCACTTCATCATTACTAACAACAAGATTGTTGGATTCAACCACATTAAATCAAGTTCAATAGTTTCCCTCATCTGCCTTTTAAAAAAAAAGTTTCAGTGTATTCTCCAGATGAAAGGAATCCTAGGTTGCACCTGTATTACATTCTAAACCAGACAAGGTAAGCTCTTTGTTCTTACCTGACGATACAGATTTGCATTCACTTCCATTGATCACTTTCATTGCTGTTCTCAGATGCTATACATAGCGGGTGGAGGTGGTGTATTGTAAGAGGTGAGGTGCTAGTGTGATACACAGGTATTACTAACGTAATAGGCATGTGACTAGATGTTGTACATTGCAACTACTAAATGCAGGTGATGGATATGCAGATGTTTATGGGCAGAATGAGGATATGCAAGATCGAAAGCTTAACGTGAGATGAAATAGAAGCTGCACAGGTGATATATGATGTCGGATCGCTAAAAAGGAATGCTAATGACTTTATATGCTCAGCTACAAGCTAAAATATCCGAAAATGCAAATGCTAATCACTAAATTATAAAGCCGATGCAGAATCAAATAAATGATACGATGCAAATGAAAGCGTTAGTGAAAGTAAAACGTGAATAACAAATGCTGTGAAGAAGGAATTCACAGATGAATTTCGGATTAGCAGAGAGTTTCATAGCTACAATACTGATCAGATGATGATTTCCCATTATTGTAAAAGAGTTCTCATCAGATCTGATGGAGAGTTCTCACAATTGCAAGGGGGAAATTTTCATGTTGAACCAATTATTCACAGCACATCAGATCTGATATGTTTTTGTTTGCAGAAAAGGGATCCACATAGATCAACTTTGTCTTTCACGGCTAGATGATCAGATCAGATGATCAAAAAGCGTTTCATAGCAGATTGATCATGTGATTTCACGCCGATCAGACGATCGAAATCCACATTTGAGGTTGTCGGATGATGTACGCTAGAATGCAGAGGATTGATGACACGTAGAACAAAAGGGAATGAATGCAATATGCACGGCAATGCGAGAATGGAGACAAGCCGAAGATTAGAAATGCATATGAGAACGAAACAAAAGATAAAATGTAAATTGAAAATCAAAATGAAAATAGGAAATCGAAATGCAAACAGGAAATCAAAAATGGAAGGCGATTATCAAAGTGGAGTAGGAAATCAGATAGAAACAGGGAATCATGTGCAAATTGAAAATCAGAATGAAAACATGATACAGATCATAATTGCAATACATAGGGTGATGATGGAACAAGTAAATGCCCAGAATGAAATGCAGTGATTCAGCTGCAACTAATATATAATGAAATGAAAACACATAATGAAGATGCAGAAAATCGAAAATGTATAAACCAACAACGAAAGAGATGTAACCAAGAAAACGTTAAAATTCTATTGCAAAATGCAAATCGATGCTGCTATAGGCAGATCGATGTTGCATATTATGCTTCGATGCTATGAAAAATAAAAAAGGAGAAACAAGAAATAAATTGGAAAAACAAAGAGGTAAAAGGGATGATACTCACCGTATACTAGTTGGGAGGGGAGGAGTGCTTGCTCCCAATGGTGGATCGAGCTTCTTCACCACTGGAGACAGGAGAACCAGAGGAAGGGAGACAAGAAAAAAGGAAAAGAGAAGGAGAAAGAAGAGGGAAGAGGGGAAACAGGAGCACCTCTGCAGAGACCCACTGGTGCTTGATGGCAATGCTCGATGCTTGATTGTCCCCTGCGATGGCTGTTAAATAGGAAGGAGAAGTTACAGGTTTTTCAAAATTGGTTCTTTAGGTTTTTGAAAATTTTCAAAATGATGGTTCTATTTACAAGGTGTTTTCAAAAAGAGGGTGAGGATATTTTCTAAAAAATTTCTTTTATGTTTTTGAGAAAAAACTAAAAAAATATGAAAGAAATACGAGGATTTTAAAAAGATGGGATCCAGACGAGGTTTTTGAAAGATTTTATAAAATGTTTGCTTTTAAAATTTAAGGATTTTACAAAAGAGAGTTTTTGAAATAAAAGAGTTTAATTTTAAAATTGGGTTTCAAAATGGATCTGGATATGAGGTTTTGAGAAAAACATCAAGTTTGGATCTCGAATTAGGAAAATGAAATGGGATTGAATCTGGATAAAATATCTGAGTAAATACAGAGAATTGATATTTGATATTTGAAAAATAGAAGTTTCGGACTCAGAATTGGATTTGGATATCTGATCTGGATCCGAGATTGGGTCAAATATGGAAAATTAAGTTGGATTTTGGATCTTCAACCAGGAACTGAATCCAAGAAATGAGTGGAAATTAACCCAATTGCTCAGAAGGTGGATACTAGGGGCAAAAAAAGGGAAATTTTAAAATTTTCGAACATTTGGGGTGTTCACAACATGTCAATACATTCACATGCAATCATAATTCAATTATATGCAATTCACTTAGCCTCATATGTGCCCATATGGCACCATAAGGATTTGACATGCTTAGTTTCAATTTGTACTATCGTGCATTTGTAGTTTTTCTCTTATTTGTGCAATTATAACAAATATATGCATTTAGCAACAGGCGATTCATGAATTGAAACATTGGTCGCAACTTCGTATATCAATCACTTACAAAAAAAAAACATGTACAACATGAATATGTTGTAGATATCTCATTCATTCGCTACATTCATCGACACATAACGTTCTTTTCATAAGCATATAATAAAATCATCATGTTATTTAAACATGTGCACTAAAGTGAGATTTTTCCCTAACCAATGTATGTGTGCATCAGTGTGTTTCAGACCTACTCTGAGTATGTGCATAATAGTGAATCTCAAATGTAACACATATTTCATTTGTAAGGAAAATAACAAGTACGATTTTCATTTTCTACATTCCACAATTTTCAAGAATGAGATAGACATTTATTTCGGAAACAAATAGCACAATGTGCAACTTTTGCATAAGTGTGTCTGCGTACACTATCATGGCCAAAAACCATCCAAATTTTTATTTTATTTTTTTGACAAATAGACAAGAATACGTACACAATTGAGGTTTCTCAAATTCAAGCTTTTTATCATTTATGAGACCGTAATGAACCTTTTTGTTTCTCAAAATAATTTATCATATATATGTATATCTTTATATATGTATATACTCTTTGGATTGTATTTGGGCTGCCCTAAGTCATAGACAAGCCGATAATCCATGGCATCTACAACTAGGAATGTTAACAAGGCAGCATACCCTTTTGGTCACTGATTGTTAGTGAGGACTGAGATTGTTTAATCCCAGCCTGTGGCACTCATGTAAACACCCCAAATTTTCCTCATCCATTTTCAAACACATCTCTCGTGCAGTGCCAACCCAGTTAGGTCTGTGTAGGAGTCAAACCCCAAGTTTGTTTTAGAAAATCAACATTTTACCCATTTTGAGTAGAAAACTACTTTTTTACCCCTAGGACATCCCAAACCCTAGTCAGTCGGAGCCAACCAAGCTCATTGGTCAGTTTAGAACAGTTAGAATATCAGTCATTTCAAGCTCACCTGAGCTCACAGTGAGAAGGTCATTTTCATTTCTGACAATTCCTACCAAAATGGGATCATTTCTTCAGAAATGAGCTCATTTCTCACTCAAATTCAAGTCAATTGTCTCTGAGTCAGTCATATTCCCCAGAGTCTAACTTGAGTTCACCAAGAGTTCAAGTGCTCCAGTTTCAGTTCAAAATCATTTCCAAGTGTCTAGGAGCTCATTTTAGCCCGTCTCAGCTCTTTCAGCTGAAATTGAGCTGAGTTCAGTCATGTGAGCTAGTGTTTGAGCTTTGATTTTAGTTCATCTCAGTATTACTGACCTTTGTTTTAGCTCAAACAAAGCTCAGGTTGGTAATTCACTTCACTCTAGTGACCATTCCGTACCATTTCTCTAAAAATGGTAGCTTTTCTCGAAAATTTAGTCGGAGAGTTCAGTTGAGTCAGTGTCTTGTCAGTTCATTTGAGTTCTGAAACTCTAAAACCCAGCTTAATCCAGCTCATTTCAGTTCATTTCAGCTCAAACCCTGAATTTTCAATGTCACTCTAGCTCGGTAGGGCCTGAAAACCATTTCTTGAATCATTTTGCAAATCTTATCAATTTTAACACTTTTGAACTAGTACAACTGCCAATCGGGGTCTAATATCCAAAATTCTCCATTCAGGGTCTGTATTTCGCATGACATTTCATACTATTTCTCATCATTTCATATCATTTCTCAGCATTTCATAACATTTCATCACATTTCATTTCATTTCATATAATTAGTAGTGCGAAGAGAGCTTCCAAGAGCTGAAGAAGTGGCTTACTACAACCCCAGTACTCACCTTGCCTTCTGGACAAGGCGACTTTATGGTTTACAGTGATGCATCAGGTATTAGATTGGGATGCGTGTTGACGTAGCATGACAAGGTCATAGCTTACTCATCGCATCAGTTGAATGTGCATGAGCGGAATCACCCCCCATATGGCCTGGAGCTTGCAACAGTGGTCTTTGCACTAGAGGTATGCCGACATTACTTATACGGGGAATAGTTTGAGATCTTTTCTAATCATAAGAGTATCAAATATATTTTCTCGCAAAAAGATCTAAACATGAGGCAGAGATACTGGTTAGAGTTTGTAAAGGACTACGACTTCTTTATATCATACCACCCGAGGAAGGCCAATGTAGTGGCTAATGCTCTGAGTATAAAAGCAGGAAGCCATGTGAGTATGCTTAGCAACAAGTGAAGACTGCTTGAGGACCAGATTGACAGGAGACCGTTTGTAACAGATTCAAATCGCATTCAGATTGCCAGTTCAGCAACGAGGACAATGCTTATAAACTGAATCAAATTATTTCTTATTTGATAGATTTTTTTTGTTTTTAATTTTAATTTTTTATATTTAAAATATTTAGTTTACTAATGAATAGATAAATTTAGTTTATTAACAAATTTTTTCTTAATGTATAAATAGATAAGTTTATGAATGGATTTTCTATTTTTTAAGTGTTTTGGCATTTGAATCCAATACGAGATCACAAGTTTTTGACAAAACATTCATAATTGGCTATAATATGATACCAATTTTGCATTTTTTTATTATTTACACAAAGAAACCACCCTTATGAAGAGAGACTTAGCCATGTTGGCTATGTCTGTCATGCTTACGATCACTGTCCTGGTAGCATAAAACTATGTGGGCTTGCCCTTTGCCCCGAGGGAGTCACCACTCTTTAGCTTGCGCAAGGGGTGACACCCATGAGATTTGAACCTAGATCACCTGCCTAGTGGCCTAGGACCATCCCACTACGCCAAACCCCTTTGGGGGTTGTTTTCCATCCCACTACGCAAAATCTCGTTTATGAGCGGGTACTTATAAAAACCAAGCACATATCGTGTTGTAGTGGCTCTTTTGGCCAACATACATAAATTTTAAACATTGTCATCCAATACTCAAATTGAGGGTTAAAATCCATAGTTTTTTGACATTTTTTCATAATTGGGTCCAATATGATACACATTAAAGCATTTATATAACCAAAAAATATGAATTTCTTTATTTTGTCAAATTGCTCAATTTTTAAACATTTTATTTGTATTTGGATCTAGTTCAAGATTCATATTCAAGGTTAAAATCCAATCCAAACTTGTTCAAATACTGATTTGGTGGTGGTGGTGAGGGATCGGGTCATATGATTTGAAACAAAGCTATCCGACTCAATTTACATGTGTCCAAGTTGTTTGCATTGTGCACATCAAACGTTGGACACGAGGAACACACATCCTTGTCCAGTCAAAACAAATGATGGACAATAGCAGTTTATTCAGTACTGGACAAGACATGTATTATGTCCAAGCAGTCATACACACCCTAGAGGATAAATGTATGTCTAACACACAAAAAAAATTAGTCACTTTGATTCTTTCATTGTTTTCATAATTCTCACCTTCTCAACCCAATTAGATGGGAATATCAGGTCTCTCGTCGACAGCAACCTAACCAACAATAAGATGAGCTTTGGCAGCAGAAGATGGTGCTCAGGTACCGTATGAGGAAGAAACACTCATTTGTGGTTAAATGGTAAAAGGGTGAGGATAATATGATGATTTCTTCATGAATATATATCATCAGTTTGATAGAGACGGGTAGGGATGGCAGCGGACAAGGGCAGGGACGGAGGACAAGGTCTCCACCCCTGCTCCATCTCAAAATCCTACCCTTCATTGCTGCCACGGGTTTTAATTTTGACCTTCATTCCCGTTTCATGTCCTCTATCACGGGTTCAAACAAGGCAAGACGTGGTGGGGCACCATTTTCCCTTCATCTTTAAAGAAGGATCGAGGGATGAGGTGGGGAGGGGAGGGGAGGGGGTGGGGGAAAGCTTAAGGATGGCAGTGGACCGGGGCAGGGCGGGGGACAAGGTCTCCACCCCGCCCCATCTCAAAAAATTAACCTTCATCCCCGGTCCATCCCCGTGGCGGGGGAGACTTTGGACCTCCACCCCCACCCCGTCTCAAAATATTAATCCCAATTCTCGTCCCCACCCCCGCCTCGCCCCCCTACTCGTCACCGCCGCCACCACATCCCTGCCCCATCCCGCTCATGGTGGTCATCGTCTTGGAGGTCGCCCAGATGAACCCCAAAGATGCCCGACAATTGTGGCAACACCTCGAGTTCAATCTGGTTAGAATGATCGCCTGTTGCGCCTTCCTCATCTTCGGCTCCACCCTCTACATCATGACCCGCCCCGTTTACCTTGTTGACTACTCCTGTTACACCCCCCCCCCCCCCCTCGACCTCAAGGTCTCCTTCTCCCTATTCTTGGAGCACTCCCGCCTCTCTGGTAACTTCGAGACCCAACCTTCGACTTCCAGGGTAAGATCCTCGAGCGTTCTGGCCTCTTCAATCTGACGCCTTCACTCTTCGCCATGATCGTCAACAAGTACAAGCTCAGGAAAAATATCAAGACCTTTAATCTCGATGGGATGGGTTGTAGTGCCAGTGTGATCGCAATCGACCTTGCCAAAGATCTCCTGCAGGTGCACCGCAACACTTATGCAGTGGTGGTGAGCATGGAGAACATCACTAAGAATTGGTACTTTGACAACAAGAAGTCTATGCTCGCACGAGTGGTGGAGTCTGGGTCGATCTCAGGGAACGGGGGATACTTGTATTCAAACACGTAACTAAACTACGATTTATTGTCAAAAATAGAAAAGTACGAGAAAATAAACCACTTAACTATTACATCAATATTACCCTATGCAAAGGGTTTCAAATGGTTTTATTACAACCCAAAAATTAAATGAAAATCAAATTCCTAATTCTAAAAGAAAAGCAATTGTCTTTCGCTTGTGTCCTCGTGTCGTGTATCGAATGTGCACCACCACGTGTCTCGCTCGCTTGCCTCTCGCTCCACGCTTTTCCTGCAAAACACAAAACACACAGCAACAACGACAATAGCACTACACTAACAAAACAAAAATGCAAAAATGAAATGAATGCATAAATGTCAAAACAAAATGCGAAATGAAATGCAAAATGAAATGCAAAATGCGAATTCACGAAGGAAAAATAAGAAAGGCAAATCGCACGATATAGAAAGAAAACACGAAACTAAAATGCAAGATGAAAATGCTTATGCAATTGAGTAGCGGGAATTTCATAAACAAAAGGGACGAAAATACAATACATTGCAAGAAAGGAAAACCGCACAAGTAAGAAAATGCAGAACGTAATTGAAAAGAGCATAATGGATAATAATAAACTCAAAAACACAGAAAATTGAAAAGAGCAGAATGAAACTTAAAATGCAGGAAATCAACGAAATGCCAAAAAATGAAATAAAGAAAATGAAACTCAAAAACACAGAAAACACAAATTGCAACAGCAAATGCAAGGGGAAAAAAACTAATGAATCAAATCACGGAAATCGCAGCAAATAAGAAAAATCACAGAATAGGAAAATGCTAAAGAAAGTTGCTGAAATCAAAAATTTCAAATAATGCAACACGATGCAAATGGAATGCGCTACCGATTGAAATGCAGATGCATAATGAGTTCGATGCTGATGATAACAAATGCAGAGGTGACGATAATGCAGGAAACCGAAAATGTGCGATGTAAACTCAAAAACGCTAAAAGTTAAACTGTAACAATGAAGATCAGAAAAATCTAAAACACAGAATGAAAACTTAATCTAATTTTTTTTTTCAATTAATCAAATCAACTAATCTAACAAGAAATGAAAGGAAGAAAAACCTTACCGGATTGGCTGGAGGGGTTGGGAAGAGAAGGTGATCTCCAACCCTTCCGCCGTCGTCAGATCGTGTTTCTCCACCGGAGATGAAGGAGAAAGGAAAGAGAAGAAGAGAGGAGGTGAAAAGGGAAGGAAGGAGGAGAAGAAGAGGAAGAAGGACTTACCGGATTGCTGGAGGGGTTGAGAGGAGAGAAGGGGCCTCTCCCTTGCATCGACGACACCCAGTGAGAAGATTCAGGACATCCAATGGGAAAGAGGAAGAAGGAAGGAGAAGAAAAGAGGAGGAAGAAGAACAGGAGGGAAGAAGAGAGGGGTTGAGAAGAAGAGGGGTGCGTGTGAGCAAAGAAGGGCCCCTCACTTTGCCCACTACGTGAGATTTTAAAGAGGGTTTTTAGGGTAGTTTTGTAATTTTTCACAAACCCTCTATTTATTCCAAAGAATTTCAAAAAGAGGCTCCTCAAGAGAAATATTTATGCTAATGTGCTAAATCCTAATCTAATTAACAAAAACTAAAGCTATACTCATTTCTAAACTTCCCTCTTTATTTTCCTACTAAAATAATTTCTAGTAACAAACTTTGAAATAAATTGCAAAATAAACTCGCATTTCATGCATTTTCCAAATTTTATTCTTTTCGCACATTTTCTCGAAACTAATAATAAACTCAGAATTTTAATGCAATTTCTTACTAAATCATGCATAGTTTAATATGAATTAAACATTAAAATGTATGCATGATCAATATGTATATTTCATTTTGAACTCAAATGGGACACATCAAGAGAGAGAATAGTGCCCTTCGTAAGTATATATTTATGCGATTAAACCACAAGCACATCCCATACCCAAATTGTATTCATAAAATTTTAGAACTTATAGGCGAAGAATCAAGACAACATCGTGCATGTCATGACACCAAATCATATATGCATGCAACCTGTGTACCAGCAATTTAAATCCAATTTCAGCATGAGTCTGGAATCATGACTATATATATTTTTAAGGACTAACATAAGGAATAGACTTTCTATCAATGCATGGTGGGAACAACATACTTTCTTCAAATGTAGGAGTTCTGTAAAAACGTGGAAAAGTAAAAAGAGTAGCAACTCTCCACACGTTTTTCGTTGGAGATGGCTAAAATGTAGGAGTTCTTTGGCCCCATGTTTTACCTTTTTCAAAAAGTAAAAAGGTGATTTAGTTTGTGTAAAAAGAAACCAGGCGCATGAGGAGTTTTGAAGTGAGGTCCATCCCCACAGGGGCAACAAACCCCACCACTGCACCAATTCACATTTTGTTGCAAGTGGTGTGATTTTTATTTTCTTTAAACTCGTCTAGGCCTATTTTCGGTTTTTATGTCAAAAAGAAAAACACGTTTCTTCATAACACGCATGTGTGCACAGTGGGTTTTGAACCTGCGTCAAATCCCATGAGGTAACAAGCCACCCCGCTACACCACACTCTCATCCACTGTTTGTTTTGGCGAAATTAATTTATATAAACTTACACTTGACATTTCCCTATTCAGCAGATTTTCTCATTTCCATGTGGGCTTTCCCGATTCTTCTTAATATCTCATTAACTTCTATTTAATATATTTTGAATCTCGTACCAAAGTCTTGAATCATTCGAATTTCTCAAAATTCTCTCGCAAATTAGGTCAGATCTTCGGATCTCTCTATAGTTTGAATCCAATTCCAAATCCGTGTTTTCTTTATTGGATCCGTGTGGACCATCTTGGATTCAGTGGAAATTCCATTGGATTTGACAAAGTCATATTATTTTGCAAAATTTCACATTTTTATTCCTCTAAAAATTCCTTAAAATTTTTGGGTTTTACATGCTTCCCCCCTAAAATAGAATTTCGTCCTCGAAATTCATGATACAAGGACTAAACAAACGGATTGGGGTATCACTCTACGTTCTAGTCTCCAAATTTTTCTTGTATGTGGTTTTATGAAAATCCTCTCGGGCAATGTCTAGAGTTAGAATCCCATTGTATTCCCTCTATATCTATCTATCAATAGTAGTAACACTTCGATAAGATAAACTTGTCCCTTCTTTTTTTTTGAATAATGTTGTTAAAAAAATATCGAAAATCCTTGGGGTTTTCATCTTCTCCTCGTAAAAAGGAATTTTAAGCTCACAATTGATTTCAAGGATTGGGCTAGGGTATATACTATATGTTGATACTGACTAATAGTCGCAACTAATATCTAACCATGAATTTCGTGTCTTGTTTAGAGTATATAGAGCCCTATTCAGGATATATAAAATTCATTTCTGAATCCATTGTGGCATAACCTTTATTTAATAGGAAGTGATATATGACCTAATGATATCAATTGACTTAGATATGATTCTGTGTTCAACGCGTATCTAATCTCGATTCATCAAATCCTCTATTCCTGATAGGATTTGATTAAAGTCTGGTGTTGGATTCATGATCAGTTTTTTAATGAGCGAATTCTACCTTCGACAAATCTTAGATATTAATGCATACGATTATAAGAATTTAAATTAGTCAAATCTAAGTGTTAAGACTTATAATCATCCAATTGAAATTCAATTCCAAAACATTCACATTTATTTCCAAAGAACATAAATAGCAAAAATTCTTGGATTCTATTTTTATTCTAGATCACTATTTTAAAGATTCTTCGTTATTCATCCTGACTTGGCATTGTGGTTGCTTGTTGTGTCACAACCTTAGTTAGGTTGTTTAGTGAATCAAGGAGATCGTCACACCTAGCTCCTCAAGCCATCTAGTCGAGCAAACAAAATATCATGAGTTTTTTTATCACAATATAAATTTAATAGTGTTCCTAGCAATATATCTAGGTTCTCGATACGCATGTAATAGTTTATTCAATTTCTTCAAGCAATAAAAATAATTTAATGCAAATACTATATACTTACAGAGCTCTTACAGGGTCGCTGGAAGGCCGAGAACCATATATTTTTGTCCTGCTCTGATACCATAACTATAGCACCCAAAATATTTAACTCGAAAATATTTTGAAATAAACTTTTTTTTCTAAAACCACAGCGAAGATATTTTATTAGTCCCTCAGTCAAATAATTTGGGCGGGTTACAGGTGATAACACCAACTCAATAACATTTAGGCGAATTAAAATCTGGTCTTGGATTTTTACAATTCATATATGACAAATTTAATGAATTTCTTAAAGTTAGAGTTCCTCAGGACATCCAAAGAAGATATGGTCTCATGGCCCATTTGCACGACGACTGCAATAGCACATCTTTATTTGTTTCCTAAAAATATTAATTCAGAAGGGGTCAGATTACCCCGTCTGAGTAAGAAGCAAAATATTTATATAAATGTGCTCAGTGTCATGTGTACAAGTATATGTGCAACACATGGATATAAGAAATGACAAACATTTAAACAAGTTCTGAATATACAGTGCACTAAATTCTAGCATTTTATGATTTACTATATAATGGAAAGACATCAATGAATGACATATCATATGAATGACATATCATATGAATGAATCACATTTAGGTTATCACATTTGAATGTAAAGGAAAACATTGCTAAGCTATGCATCATATGAGTGAATCACAATCATACTATAACAAATGCAACATCACGCATTGTGTATGAATACTTTCAAAAGTGTATTAACTTTATGTTTCTCTTGTTAATTACCCTGTGGGTACGCACAGGCATTCAACATCGTATCAGACCGAGACCACACAGGGGTTTGTTATGTTTTTTTCAATTAATACCCTGTATGACTAACTGTACAGAGGTCCAAAGGAGACGATCCGTGACCGAGAGAATAATCCTCAATGGCTACAATTAGAATTAGGATGCACCTTGGTAACTTCTGCAGAAGACTTGGATCTACCACCTAGGACGTATTGGTAGTCCTGACCCCCTAACTCCGAGGACTGGGGACCGGGTGAGACGCCTAGCTCTCATAAAAACGTAATTATCCCATGGAGCTTGTACCACCTACCCTCTCCAAGGTAGACCATGGGTCAGGTAACATACACTGTCTTTCAGGTGTACCTAGAGCCCTGAGAAACCAGTAACATATATCATTTTCAGGTATACTCAGTATCCTGCGAAACCGGTAACATATACCATCTTTCAGGTATACCTAGAATCTCATATTTAGGTCATGTATGCATATTTTTCATTCTTGTTTGTTTTTTTGTGCAAGTCATTGCACCACAGGGGATTTCCAAAATCCCAACCCACACTCGGGGTGATCTCAGTGTATGCACATTACCCATCGAATGCCTGTGAACACCCCAAATTTTTTAAAATTTCAAAATTTTCCTTTTTACCCCTAGCACCCACGTGTTGAGTCAGTCAGAAGGGAAATTGGGTTAATTTCTGATTATTTCTCGGATTAACTTCCTTGTTGAAGATCCGAAATCCAATTTTATTTTCTATATTTGACCCAATCTCAGATCCAGATCAAATATCCAAATCCAATTCTGAGCCTGGAGCTTCTATTTTCAAAAAATCCAAAAATCAATTCTCTGTTTTGGCTCAGGTATTTAACTAGATTCAAGATCCAAGCTCGATATTTACTCAAAAATCTTGGATCCATATCTATTTTGAAAACCTAATTTTTAAAAATTAACTCTGTTATTTCAAAAACTAGTTTTTTGTAAAATCCTCATAATTCCAAAATTCAATATTTCCTTAAATTCTTCAAAAAAAGTCCTCATCTGGACCCCCCTCTCGTATTTTTAGGTCTTTCTTTCAAAAACATAAAAGAAGAAATTTCAAAAAGTAGCTCTACCCTCCGTTTTGAAAAATCTTTTTTAAAGACCTTTTTGAAATTCTTTAAAACATTGAGGGACCAATTTTGAAAAACCTGTAACGGCTTCTTCCTATATAACAACCATCATAGAGGAAGGTTGGCATCCATCGCTCGCATCTTCCATCCATCAAGCATCACAAAGCATCCTTCGAGCCTTCCTCTCTTCTTCTCCCTACTTCTTCTTTCATCTTCCCTTCTCCCTTTTCTTTCTCCCTTCCCCGAGTTTTTCTTTTCTCAGTGGGTGAAGGAGCTCGATCGATCCTGCAGTAGCACGCAGAGGAAGATCTCTTTCCTCTCGATTCAAACCGATCTGCAGTAAGAATCATCCCTCTTCCCTCTTTACTTTTCACAAATCTTCATTTCAAGCACTTCTTTGTTTTGATTTTGCATAGCATCGATTATCTTTCTTTTCTTCTTCATGAGCATGATTTGTAGTGTCGATCTGCATATAGTAGCATCGACCTGCATATTGCAACATCAGGTCATTTCTCTTTTGTTTCTCATTCGCATGATATTTACATTCAGCATGTCATCTGCATCGGGCATAGCAACTCATCCATCGCACTTCATTTAGGTACAGCTGTTAAAATGTAAAACTGTACATATATGTATATATAATAATATTATATTATTATATATATAAATACATTTTTAATTTCTTTCTTTTCTGTATTTTTTTTTCCTTTATTTTTATTTTTTGTCTTTATGTCATCTAGTTCAGTTTGAACTAGAATGACTGTTGCTAGTCAAGTCCTGTCCAGACTTGACTAGCAATAGAGCTGTTGGACTGACACAGTCCAACAGCTCTTAATAGAGCTGTTGGACTGTGCCCAACAGCTCTATTGAGTCCTCTTTCAGCTGTGTATATAAAGGGGTGCAGCCCCTCTTGTATTTCACTCCAATGCTTCTTAAGCAATTGGTTTTTCATATCAATAAAGAATACATTTTTATTTTTATTTTGTTTCCAGTTATACCCTTTTTAAGGGTTATGCTTTAGTGTCATTCTTGACACTTGCTCTTGTTAATCAAAGCTCGTGTTTCGAAGATCCCCATTTCATTTCATGGTATCAGAGCCGCGGAAGTACTAAATCTTGAGGAAAAGCTGCCTCGGTTTCCGTGCCCGTTTGCAAAAGTGTTCGCCACTTGAAGAGAAGTGTTTTATCACTTCATTGGAGAAGATTTCACATCTTGTTGTATTGTTTTTTTTTCTTTTCTTTCTCATTTTCCTTCTTGTTTCTCTTCTATCCCTATTCTTTCTCTCCTTGTAATCGATGGATGACAATGATAAAGTCACCATCATGCCTATGAAACTAAGCGATACGAACTATGTAACATGGGCTTCAATCATGAAGCACCATATATGGGGAAAAGGCTTATGGGGGATTGTGGATGGTTCCGATTCGGAACCTAAGCTATCTCTTACTAAAAAGGAGGGAGATAAAGACGTCCCTCTATCGGAAGAAGAGAAAATCAAGGCTATTGCCTCATACGAGAAGAAATGGAAAGAATGGAGAATATCTCATGCGAAGATAATGTCATGGCTTATCAATAGCGTTGACATTAAAAAATGCTCAAGTCTTGCCAAATTTGATCATGCCGATAAGGCATGGGAATACCTTAAGAATATGTATTCCCTTAAAGATATTGCACACGTGTGCAACCTCCAAGAAAAAGTTCGAATGATGACACAAGGAGACAAAACTATTCGTGAATATTACAATGGGTTGTCCGAACTTTGGGAAGAACTTTCCCTTTTAGAACCAAAGTGGCATTGTGCCGAAGACATCGAGCTTCGTCAGAAACAACTCGATGTTGAACATTTTTACCAGTTTATCACTGGATTAAGGCCGGAATTTGAAACCACTAAATCGGCCCTACTTCACCGGGGAAAAATTCCTTCTATTGTGGAAACTATTGAAGAGTTAACAATGGAAGAAAATCGTCTCCGGAAAGGTTCTTTAAAAATTGAAGATGATTCCGTTTTAGCCGTGTCTAGACCAGGGAATCATGTTCGATCATATAGGCCTCCTCACTTTAACCGACAAAATGGTGACTATGATAAGAAGAAAGTTATTTGTCATCACTGGCATGAACCGGGACACTACAGGCCACAATGTCCCAAACTTAAGGAGCTGAGAGAAAAAAGAGCTGCAATTGCTGGATCGGAGCCTAAAGATCAGGATGCACCAGTTTCCCTGGCCCAACTAATGGAGATCCTTCAGCCTCTCATCAAAGGTGCCTCTTCCTCATCTGAAGCTTCAACCGGCGCAGCAGCCTCATCTTTTTCTGATTTAGGTAAAATTTCTTGGCTTCTTGACTCTGGTGCATCTTTTCATATGACCCCAAATAATCAAAGTCTATCCAAATGTGTTAAAAATAAAACAAGTGTGTCAAAGGTCTTTACTGCTGATGGGACTTCTCTTGAAATTGAAGGAATAGGAGATTTTGAAAAAATTTATAAAACAAAAAAAATTTTTATTCCAGAAATTAGACATGTTCCCAAATTAAATTTAAATCTTTTATCTGTATCTCAAATTTCTGATTATGGGTGTAATATTTCTTTTTCTTCTCATGGTTGTTGGGTACAAGATCGTCAGTCAGGCAAGCTGATTGGGGAAGGCCATAGAGAAGGAGGACTCTATTACATGGATTTTTTGGAAATGCCGAAGAAAGTTTTTTGTTATAATATTCAAAAAATAGAGTTTGAACTGTGGCATAAGAGACTTGGTCACCCACATATAGCCAAAATCCAACATTTTCCAAATCTAGGAAAATTTTGTAACTCTGAATCATTTGATTGTAAAGATTGTATTCTCGGCAAAATGAAAAGATTACCATTTCAGAACAGAACCTTTTTCTCTTCAAGACCACTTGAATTAATACACTCGGATGTTTGGGGTCCTGCACCAGTAATTTCTAAAGGAGGATTTGTTTACTATGTTATTTTTGTCGATGATTTCTCCCGACATACGTGGATGTACTTTCTCAAACATAAGTCTGAAGTATTTTCATACTTTCAAACTTTTCATAATATGGTTAAAAACAAATTTCAAAATGATATTACTATTTTTCGCACAGATTCAGGGGGAGAGTTTTTATCCACAGATTTTCAAAATTATCTTAAATTGCATGGCATCACACATCAAAGATCTTGTCCTTATACACCTCAACAAAATGGACTTGCAGAACAAAAACATCGCCATATTATAGAAACCACTAGAACTTTATTAATAGCAAATCAAGTCCCTAAAGACTTTTGGGCAGAAGCTGCCTTAACTGCCACCTATCTCATTAATAGGATGTCATCTTCTTCGTTACAAAATATCACTCCCATTGAAAAACTTATGAACATTTCTCCAGACTACTCTAGATTAAGAATATTTGGGTGCAAATGTTTCATATTTACTGACAAAAATGATAAACTTTCCCCTCGTGCGATTCCCTGTGCCTTTTTAGGATATGCTGAAAACCAGAAAGGTTATAGATGTTTTGACTTCAAAAATAATAAACTATATGTGTCTAGAAATGTTTCCTTTCTTGAAAAGGAGAGCTTCTTTGATTTTAGAAAATTAAAAGACGTCACTGAGTACTCCTTTTTGCTAGATCTAACATCAACATCTGATGAATATGACCTTGATTGTAACTTTGATGATGATCCAAGAATTATTGATCTTAATGTTGAAAATGAAGAAGTTCATAGAGATACTAGTATTCAATATTCCAGGCGACAAGAGTCTAATACTCCATGTGCACTTGAGAAATATTCTAACATTCCAACTAGACAATCATCCCGAATCTCGAGGCCTCCAGAAAAGTTTGTATCATACGAGTCTTTCTCACCCACATATAGGGCAGTTATTGCATTAATTCACTCATATGAAGAACCATCCACATATTTTCAAGCAAAAAATGATATCAAATGGATAGAAGCCATGAAAGTTGAATTAGATGCACTTGAAAAGGCTTCTACATGGAATATTCAAGATCTTCCTCCAGGGAAGAAAACTATAGGATGTCGATGGGTTTATAAAATTAAAACCAAGAGTGATGGTACTCTTGAAAGATATAAAGCCCGTTTAGTAGCCAAAGGTTATGCCCAAGAATATGGGATTGATTATGAAGAAACCTTTGCTCCGGTGGCTCGTATGACTACTGTCCGAACCTTAATTGCCTTAGCTTCTATCAAAAAATGGTCTATTTTTCAAATGGATGTCAAAAATGCTTTTTTAAATGGAAAGCTAGTTGAAGAAGTATATATGGAACCCCCTCCTGGTCTAAGTATTCCTAAGGGTAAAGTCTTTCGCTTAGAAAAAGCTCTTTATGGACTTAAACAAGCACCAAAAGCTTGGTATGATAGGTTTAGTCGTGTTATGATTGATATTGGTTTTCAATTCTGTTTAACTGACACTGCTTTGTTTATTAAGAATTCTGATGCAGGAATCATTGTGCTTCTTCTTTATGTGGATGATATGATTATCACCGGAAGCGATAAACAGGGAGTTGAAACAATCAAAACACTTCTTAAATCTCATTTTGAAATGATTGATTTGGGCTTGTTGAGATATTTTTTAGGCATTGAAGTTGCTTATTCTCCTAGAGGATATTTATTATCTCAGACTAAATTTGCTTTTGATATTGTTTTCAGGTCTGGTATTACTGATGATAAGAAAGTTGACACTCCAGAAGTTGTTAATGTTAAAATGAAGATTGATAATGGAGAACTTCTTGCAGACCCTACTCCTTACAGACAGCTTGTCGGGGCACTTTCCTATCTATCCATTACCAGACCAGATATAGCACATGTTGTTCATACAGCAAGTCAATTTCAACATGCTCCTACTTCTGTTCATATGGGAGCAGTCATGCGTATTATCAGATACATCAAGTCCTCTCTTTCACGAGGACTTTTCTTATCTTCCTCCTCTTCTCTTGATTTAATTGCATATACTGATGCTGATTGGGGAGGTGATCCCAATAACAGACACTCAACCACTGGCTTTTGTGTCTTTTTAGGGGAATCATTAATCTCGTGGAGGTGTAAAAAGCAGCAGAAGGTATCTCTCTCATCCACCGAAGCTGAATACAGAGCCATGGCAACTACGACCATGGAAGTAGTTTGGCTCCGACGACTGCTTGCTGACATGGGAGTTGAAGCAACAAAGGCTTCACAAATGTGTTGTGACAACAAAAGTGCGATCTACATTGCCAGTAACAGAACATTCCACGAACGCACCAAACACATCGAAATAGATTGTCACTACGTCAGAGAGGAATATCTACACGGGATAATTGATCTGCCATATGTCACTTCAGAATATCAGTTAGCAGACCTCTTTACAAAGCCTCTCGCTGCTCCCCGATTTCACTTTCTCTTAGACAAACTTTCGCTCATTGTACCGTAAGTTTGAGGGGGAGTGTTAAAATGTAAAACTGTACATATATGTATATATAATAATATTATATTATTATATATATAAATACATTTTTAATTTCTTTCTTTTCTGTATTTTTTTTCCTTTATTTTTATTTTTTGTCTTTATGTCATCTAGTTCAGTTTGAACTAGAATGACTGTTGCTAGTCAAGTCCTGTCCAGACTTGACTAGCAATAGAGTTGTTGGACTGACACAGTCCAACAGCTCTTAATAGAGTTGTTGGACTGACACATTCCAACAGCTCTAAATAGAGCTGTTGGACTGTGCCCAACAGCTCTATTGAGTCCTCTTTCAGCTGTGTATATAAAGGGGTGCAGCCCCTCTTGTATTTCACTCCAATGCTTCTTAAGCAATTGGTTTTTCATATCAATAAAGAATACATTTTTATTTTTATTTTGTTTCCAGTTATACCCTTTTTAAGGGTTATGCTTTAGTGTCATTCTTGACACTTGCTCTTGTTAATCAAAGCTCGTGTTTCGAAGATCCCCATTTCATTTCAACAGCATCATATCATCATCTGTAGTTGTCATTGGCATCATTCTACGTTTTCATATTTTAGCACATTGCATTGATATCCCTTAATTCATTGCATTTCTGATTGTTCACGTGCAGTTCATGGTTTTCTTTTCTTTTACTTCTGTATTTTGTTTTGATTTACCTACTGCACTTGTTTCGATTCTATTTGAATCTGTGTTTTCCTTACTTTTGATCCAGCATATTCCTTTTTGTTTCATCATTTTTTTTATTTATACATTGCAACTCACCATCCTTCACATCCGTGTGTCTTGATTCAGCACAACATCATCTATACACTGCATCATTTGTATAGCGTATTATGTTTTACATTTGGTTTCCTGCTAATGTCATATGTCATTTCTTTTTCACTGCTCAGCATTTGCATTTTTATCTGTTGCATCTTATCATTTACACCAATCTAGTTGCAGCAATAACATCATACTTTGTCACCTTCTCATCGCCCCCTTTGTTTTCTGTTCATCTCATCATCATCATCTGCATTCATAATCACTGAGTTTTTCGATTCAGCATCATATTAATGTCTATTGAGTGTTTTCGGGTCAGTGATATTTCTGCATTTGCCGGTATCATTTGATTAACATCAGATCTTCAAGCTCTCTAGCTTAAGATCTATGTCAAAATCTCATTCCATCGGCATCATCCAATCCATTTTGATTTTTTTTTTTTTGCATTCATCATCTCCATTGCATCAATGTCATTCGATCCAGCATCATACCTCATCATCTGTATCTGCGTTTGTTGTGTCTTGGGCATTCATTTTCATTTGCACATTATTTTCCCTTTTCACAATTTTTTTTTTACTTGCATATCATCTTCCTGTGTTTTCCCCTTTTTCACCTGTGTATAATTTCCAACATACTTCAATCTTATACATCATCTCTGCATCATATCTTACTTCTTAACATCAACATCATTCCCCTGTTGCATCTGATATCATTTTACTGTTATTCCCAGTTTGCCATACAGGTTGCATCTCTTAATCCACTGTGTTTTTCTTTTGATTTGACAATATATCGATAACATTATAGTTTATTTAGCATCATCACTGTTTTATTTCATTCGATACCATCTCCATCTCCAGACTCGTTCTGTGTTTGTATAACAAGCATGACGAGGTTTCGGCTGGCGGGTCCAAGCAAGGCAACATAGACATCATCTTCGTTTCTATTCAGTGCTTGCATGAGTTTCCTGTGCTAATCCGTGAACTAGAACAATACATGATGAATTCGCTTGTTTTGGAATGATTTTAAGAAACTTGTATTCCTAAACCTATGCTGTGAAATAACTTTGTAAAGATAGCTGTCTTTTTTTATTTTTTGTTTTTTTTTTGTTTCACGGTTTATGGTTGCCAAGATTTCTTGCTATCTCCTCCAAGATGGCTGAGTTATTCTGAGGCTAAAGTCATTTGGTGTTTGTGACCCTTGTGGAATTTGTTGTTTAACATTGGCTGGTCAAATTTTGTTTCACTTCTCTGGAGATGAGAATTCCTGTCCCTCCTTTAGTTGTTGCTGCTAGTAATACCTTGTATGAATCAGTGTGTTTGATAACATCTGTTCCCCTCCCGATCTTTTGGATCGGATGAAAAGGGACTGAATGGGTGGTATAAACGCTTTCTGTGGATACCTCCTGGGAAGAGTCATAGCAGCTTACTATAGGATCCGGGTCCTTGTTCAGTTGGAGCAGGTGTTTGTCTTGCAACCTGTGATGACCATTCCCTTTGTGTCAATCCAATACCCAGTGTGATTTCTGGATTTATGGCCGACACACTATAACTTATAAATGAGCAGGATTATTGCCATAACTAATCCGCTCAAGGTTCTCATGTGTAGATGTTCAATCCACAATTCAATGTCTTACATTTCAGCAATCTGTATGCATATCTACGTATTAGTTTGTATTTACGCATTCTTTCATTATGCCCTGTCCAACCAGTCCACTTGTATGTTAGCATTCTCATCCCATATGCATGTAACTACTTCATTCATCATCTGTCTTAAGTAAAAATTAACTAGGCATTAGGGCCCATTTTATTACAATTCCATTAGCTGATGGCAATAAAGACAGTTAGTGTTGTGCAGTATATGCGCCTTTATTTTCCATCTTCAGCATAATACATGCATTTCATCTCTGCATTCTTGCATACAGGTATATGCCTTTCATTTCAGCGTAACATACGAATTTCATTTTCACATTTTGTATACCTGTAAACACATTTTCTTTCAGCATTCATTACCTGCACATTTTGGTTTCATCTTCTGCTGTTACTTCTGCATTTCTTTTTTTAACAACGCTCAAGGGCTAATGGCTCTGAACCCTTCTCTATGCCACATGCATTTGCATTCATGCACTTCACAGTCATTAAAATAGCTATGGGGTCTTCATTTATACTTGGTAGTTCTATAAGGGCAAAAGAAGCTGAATGTTTGCCCACTGAAGGCTGGTCTATGGGATTCTATAAAATCAGGTTTTGTTAAGAACAATACAACAAAAGTGATTGAACCATCTTCCAGTTATACTTGTCGAGAAGAAATAGTCTAATGGAACATTTGAGCAGATAGTTTTAGGGGTGTTTGATGTTTATGATGGCCAAGTGTTATGTGACAAGGTCGGTTGGCCTAGGAGACCACTAACAAAAGTTGTTGCTGCCCTTAATATATATATGTCACAGGGATTCAGCTAGCAGGGTGCCGCACCCGCGTCGACGCGGGTGCGGCACCAAGTGCAGTCAACCCAACCTTGGGTGCGTTGACCGCACCCAGGGTCATTTTTGTCCATTTTTTTGGATTTTTTTTAAAAAAAATTTGCCCTATGAAATGGGCTGCGGAATTTTAAAAAAAAAATCTTTGGCGGGGGGGGGGGGGGGGGCGCTGCCCCTCTATAACCTCCCACCAGGGGCGGCCCCCCCGGACCCCCGCCTGCTGACTGCGCAGCGGGACCCGCGCCGGGGGGAGCCCCCGGACCCCCCTCCTGCAAGGGCAAAAACAATGAATCAAGCTCCACAATCATACAACCATATAAGATAAAAAAATGGTAAAAAGTAACTTGGGAATAAATGTCATGGACCTTAACAGCTACCATACATTCATACATATACACTATACATTATATGTATATATATATATATTTACATTTTTTCCCTGCCGCACCCCCGCACAGGGTTTTTTGGAAGTGTCGAATCCCCGCACCCGCACCCGCGCCCGCACCCGCACCCATGTGACATAGATATATATAAATATAGCTACATGGTTACATCTTCCCATTTCATAAGGAAATCAACAGATTCAGGAAATGACCAAAAGGTGTTTATTGGCATGGCACGTGCTACATCAGATCTTGCCACAATCGGGGATGTTCTAGTTAACCCATCCTATCATGGCCAAGGCCTCGGGAAAGCCCTTATCGAACAGTTGATGTGTGCTTTACTTCCAAGAGATATGGGGAATACTAGAGGGCCTGGATATAGAGTACCTATTGTTGCTGGTAACAGTAACATCTGTGGAAGAATAACTCAGTTACATTGGAATAGCATCTTGGATAACTGCTTAAATGTGAATGAGCCAGTTCATCAGGTTGCCCTCCTAAAGCTAGTTGCTCTGGTGTCTCCAAGAAAGATCAAAATAAATCTAAGGTTGACTGTGAAGCTGTAATAATATTTCAGTAAATTAGCATCTGCACATTAACACTTAGTTTAATCACCTGCATATCATATTAGCACCTGCAGATTAGTTAGTCATTTGCATATTAGTTATGCATATGTATTTAGTTCAGTTGTGCACTATACATCATTCTATACCTACATTATAGTCGGCCCAGCCTTAGCATATACATTTTCTTCATCTTAGCAGCATATGTATCTTCAATATATGCATTTTTTGATTGCAGATGCACATGCATTTCTTCATTAGCATAAGAATCATACTTAGGTAGATGCATATGCATTTCTTCATTTAGCATAAGGATTGCACTTAGGCAAATGCATGTGCATTTCTTCATTTAGCATAGGCATTGCACTTAGGCAAATGCATGTGCATTTCTTCATTACCATAAGCATCATACTTGTCATTCACGCTTTTATATTTCAAGGATAACAAGTAACTTAACATAGATAGAGTTTCAAGGATAACAAGTAACTTAACATCAAAACTTGTCATTCACGCTTTTATATTTCATATTGTTGAAGATGACATTACGAGTGGCTTGTTGTGTTCTTACGTAAGGGTAGGTTTGTCATTTTACACCACCACCGTATAGCTCTTCTATTTTTCTTATTTTATATGGTCATATAATTGTCAATGACATTTGCATTTCATCTTGTTGTAAACTGCATTATGAAAGCACATTATTTTTTCATACAGGGATACATTTGTCATTTTACCCTGCCGCCGTGTAGCTCTCTGATTTCTCACACTTCATTTGTTTAATCTCTAACAAAATCCACAACCAATGCTCTTCTTGCTCAACAATATATGGTATCATCCACATTTTCACACTCGTTCTTGTTGACCAAGACATGTATACATCAACATAGATATCTCTTTCAGGGGTAGTTTTGTCTTTTTACCCCTACCATCATATAGCCTTTGTTGGAGACGAGAGACAAACAAAATTCGCTCATGAAAATTAAAGGTTGGAGAAAACCCACAGACATCATATATAGTTAGAGTTTCAAAGATAATAAATAACTGACTATCGTATCTTGTCACTCACTTTCATATTTCATCTTGTTCAAGATGGTGTTATCAATGTCTTGTTGTTTTCGCACGTAACGGTTGGTTTGTCATTTTAGCCTGCCAACGTGTAGCTCTCTTATTTTTCTTATTTCATACGGTAAACCTCTTATTGTAGTTATCACCAGAGTACTAGTCGTTAAACATCATACCTTGTGATTCACACTTCCGCATGATCTTGTTGAACGCGACATCATGCATACATCAACATACATATCTAATTTCAAAGATAGTTTTGTCGTCCTACCCCACCACTGTGTAGTCGTGATATTTATATATTTCTGCATGTTTTTTCGCATGCTAGCCATCAATAAAAGTACTCGTTGGAAACGATCACATCAAAATTAAAGTATGGTAAATACCCACATGTGTTATATTGTTAGAGTTCCAAGTTATAAGAACTGAACATTGTACCTTGTCAATGACACTTCCACGTTTCAGGGATAGGTTTGCCTTTTTACCCTACCACTGTGTACCTTTATAATTTCATTCAATTCATCCGCTCAATCTCTAACAATATCCATCACCAAACGTACGTGTTGCTTAACATCATATCGTGTCATCCACATTTTCAAACTTGTTCTTGTCGACCACAACGCCTTGTATACATCGACCTACTTATCAACTTAAGGGGTAGTTTTGTGTTTTTACCCACACCATCAAGAAGTCCTTATTGGAGACGATAGAAATGCTTAGTGCGCTAATGATCATTAAAGTTTGGTAAAAAGCCACAAACATCGTATAGTTAGAGTTACAAGGATAATACGTAACTGAACGTCGTATCTTGTAACTCACACTTTCATATTCCTTCTGATTGGAGATGGCACTATGAATGGCTTGTAGTTGTTTTCTTATGTAAGGATAGGTTTATCTTTTTACATTAACTCCATAAGGGTATGCTTGTCAATGTTCTTGTTACTTAATACCATATTGTGTCAACAACATTTTCACACTTGTTCTTGTTGACCACAACTTCGGTCTTCTTGAAGATGACATCATGAATACCCTATCATTGTTTTCTCACACGGTTACATTTTTCTTTTTACCCCGCCTTTGTGTAGCCAACTTATTTCTCTTATATCCCTTGGTCAATCACTAACAACAGACATCACCAAAATATTTGTATTCGAACATCTCATATCATATAGTTTTCGAATTTCTCTTACTGAGTATTGTCACTCACAGTTTCATATTCCTTCTTATTGAAGATGGCATTATGAATGTCTTGTTGTTTTATCACATAAGGGTAGGTTTGTCTTTCTACCCAGCCATCGTGTAACTTTCCTTTTTTTCATATGATCAACCTCTTTTTGTAGCCATCACTAGAGTACTGGTCGTTGAACATCGTATCTTGTGATTAACACTTCCACACGATCTTGTTGAACACGGCACCATGTATGCATCAACATATATATTTATTTTTGGGGTTGTTTTGCCTTCCTATACCTCAACTCTGTAGTCGTGGTATTTATACCTTTTTTGCAGAGTTTTTTCTCATGCAACTTATTATAAAAGTACTTGTTGGAGTCTAAAGTCACACTCAATTCGCATTACCAGATTAAAACATGCTCAAAACACAGATGGTTTATGTTGTTAGTTTCATTGATTATAACTAACAGAACATTGTGCCTTGTCACACAATTTCATATTTCGCCAACAAAACATCGTGTCTCGTAACACAATTTCAGGGGTAGTTTTGTCTTCCTATCCCACCACTCTGTAATCGTGGTATTTATATCCTTCAGCAAACCCTTCTCTCAAGCAACTTATTATAACAATACTTGTTCAAGTCGAAAGTCCCATGCAATTGGCACTATCAAATTAAAGTACGTTAAAAACCCACATGCATTATGCAGTTTGAGTTTCACTGATTATAACTAACAAAACATTGTGTCTTGTCACACACAATTTCATATTTTGTCGATAGAACATCGTGTCTTGTAACAGAATTTCACATTCTGCCTTGTTAAAGACGATATCATGAATATTGTATCATTGTTTTCTTACGTAGGTTTAGGTTTGTCTTTCTACCCCGCATTCGTGCAGCCACTTTATTTCTCTCATTTCGCTTGGTCAATCACTAACACGAACCATCAACAAAATACTTGTTCTCGAACATCATCTCCTATCATTCACACTTTTACACTTTATATTGTTGAACATGGCATCACGTAAACATCAGCATCGTTTTTCAGTTTGGGGGAAGTTTGGTATTTTTACCCCACTGGTGTATAGACTTGTTGTTTATCACTTTTTGCATGATTTTTCGAATGCTAATCAACAATAAGAGTACTCGTTGGAAACGATCGCATCAAAATTAAAGTATGATGAATACCCACATGTGTTATATTGTTAAAGTTTCAAGTTATAAGTAACTTAACATGGTACCTTGTTAATGACACTTCCATATTTCATCTAGTCGCACATGGCATTATGAATGCCATTCTTATTGTTTTGTCATACAAGGATAGGTTTGTATTTTTACCCTGGCACCATGTACCATTCTAATTTCCCTCAATTCATTTGATCAATCTCTAACAATATCCATCACAAACGTAAGTGTTGGTTAACATCATATTGTGCAATCCACATTTTCAAACTTGTTCTTGTTGACCACAACGCCTTGTATACCTCGACATAGATATCTACTTCAAGGGTAGTTTTCTCTGTTTATCCCCACCATCGTGAAGTCCTTGTTGGAGACAATAGACCTGCTTAGTTCGCTACTGATAATTAAAGTTGGTGAAAACCCACAAACATCGTATAGTTAGAGTTACAACGATAATAAGTAATTGAACATTGTATCTTGTCACTCACACTTTCATATTTCATCTGGTTGAAGATGGCACTATGAATGGCTTTATGTTGATTTCTCATATAAGGATAGGTTCGTCTTTTTACACTACCACCATAAGGTTAGGTTTGTCAATGTCTTGTTGCTTAAAATCATATTGTGTCATCAACATTTTCACAATTGTTCTTGTTGCCGACAATTTTGGTTGTGGTGAAGATGACATCATGAATACCCTATCACTATTTTCTCACACAGGGGTACGTTTGTATTTCTACCCCGCCTTCGTGTAGGCAACTTATTTATCTCATTTCGCCTGGTCAATCACTAACTACAACGATCACCAAAAGATTTGTTTTCGAACAACATCCCATGTCATGTTGGTTTCCAATTCCTCTTATTGAACACTGTCACTCACAATTTCATATTTCATCCTGTTGAAGATGGCATTATGAATGTCTTGTTGTTTTCTCACATAAGGGTAGGTTTGTCATTCTACCCTGCCATCATGTAGCTCTCCTATTTTTTTATTTCATATGGTCAAGCTCTTATTGTAGCCATCACCAGAGTACTAGCCGTTGAACATCTTTTCTTGAGATTCACACTTCTAATGAACATTTTATCTTGTGATTCACACTTCCACACGATCTTGTTGAACACGATACCATGCATACATCAACATACGTATTTATTTCAAGGGTAGTTTTGTCTTCCTACACCTTAACTCTGTAGTCATGGTATTTATATATTTTCGCAGACCCTTTTCTCATGCAACTTATTATAAAAGTACTTGTAAGAATCGAATGTCACACACAATTCGCATTACCAAATTAAAGTATGCTCAAAACCCACATGGTTTATGTTGTTAGAGTTTCATTGATTATAACTAACATAACATTGTATCTTGTCACACAATTTCATATTTCATTCATAGAACATCATGTCTTGTCACACACAATTTCACATTCCGTCTTTTAGAAGATGACATGATGAATACCCTATTATTGTTTTTCCACATAGAGGTATGTTTTTCTTTCTAGCCCAAACCATCATGTAGTCCTTGTTTTGTCTTTTTGCCCAAACCATCATGTAGTCCTTGTTAGAGACGAGAGACCTCGCAGGTTCGCTAATGATAATTAAAGTTTGGTGAAAACCCACAAGCATTATATAGTTATTGTACTAAGGATAATAACTAATTGAACATCCTATCTTGAGACTCACAACTTCATATTCCCTCTTGTTGAAGATAGAATTATGAATGTTTTATTGTTGTTTTATCATGTAAGGGTAGGTTTGTTTTTATACCCCGCCATCATGTAGATATCTTATTTTTCTTACTTCATATGGACATCATCTTATTGTAGTCATCATGAGAGTTCTAGTTATTGAACATCATACCCTGTGATTCAGATTTCCACATCATCTTGTTGAACACGACACCATGTATACATCAACATATATATCTATTTCAAGGGTAGTTTTGTCTTCCTACCCCTCCACTTTGTAGTTGTGGTATTTATATCTTTCTGCAGACCGTTTACTCATAAAACTTATTATAAAAGTACTTGTTGAAGTCGAAAGTCTCACTCAATTCGCACTACCAGAATAAAGTATGTTCAAAACCCACACAGGTTATGATGTAAGAGTTGTATTCATTATAACTACCAGGACTTTGTTTTGTGTCACAAAATTTCAGATTTCATCCATAGAACATTTGTCTTGTCTCACACAATTTCACACTCAGTCTTGTTGAAGATGATATCATCAATACCCTATCATTGTTTTCTCAGATAAGGGTATGTTTGTCTTTCTACATAGCATTCGTGTAGCCACCTTATTTCTCTTATTTCGCCTGATTAATCACTAACAGCAACCATCACCATAATACTTGTTCTTGAACATCATCTCCAACCATTTACACTTTTACAATTTATCTTGTTGAACATGACGTCATATAAATATGAGCATCATTTTTCAGCTCGGGGTAGTTTTGTATTTTTACCCCACCGGTATGTAGACTTGTTATTCATCATTTTTTGCATACTAGCCATCAATAAAAGTACTCATCGGAAATGATCGCATCAAAATTAAAATATCGTGAATACCCACATGCGTTATATTGTTAAAGTTTCAAGTTATAGGTAATTGAACATCGTACCTTGTCAATGACCCTTCCACATTTCATCTTGTTGTACATGGGATTATGAATGCCTACATTAATGTTTTGTCATACAAGGATAGGTTTGTCTTTTTACCCTGTCATCGTATACTTTTCCAATTTCCCAGATTTCATGTCATCAATCTCTAACAATATTCATCACCAACGTACGTGTTGCTTAACATCATATCGTGTAATCCACATTTTCAAACTTGTTCTTGTTGACAACAATGCCTTGTATACATCGAAATAGATATCTACTTGACGGATAGTTTTGCCTTTTTACACTCACTATCGTGAAGTCCTTGTTGGAGACGATAGACCCGCCCAGTTCGCTAATGATAATTAAAATTTAGTGACAACCCACAAACATCGTTTAGTTAGAGTTACAAGGATAATAAGTAATTGAACATCGTATCTTGTCACACATTTTCATATTCCATATGGTTGCAGATGGTACTATGAATGACTTGTTATTTTTTTCATGTAATGATAGGTTTGTCTTTTTACACCACCACGATAAGGGTATGTTTGTCTTTCTACACCACCAATGTTCTTATTGGTTAATATCATATTGTGTCATCCACATTTTCAACATTGATCTTCCTGACCATAACACCATGTACACATCGACACAAAAATCAAATTCAGGGATAGTTTTGTCTTTTTACACAAACCATTGTATAGTCCTTGTTGGAGAGACACGCTAGGTTCGCTAATGATAATTAAAGTTTAGTGAAAACCCACAAATATTATATAGTTAAAGTTTTAAGGACAATAACTAAATGAACATCGTATCTTGTCACACAGTTTAATATTCCATCTTGTTGAAGGCATTATGAATGTCTTGTTGTTTTCTCACGTAAGGGTAGGTTCATCTTTCTACCCCGCCATCGTGTAGCTCTCCTATTTTACTTACTTCATATGGACAAGCTCTTATTGTAACCAACACGAGAGTACTAGCTATTGAACATGATTCACACTTCCACACCATCTTGTTGAACACGACACCATCTATGCATCAACATACATATTTATTTCAACGGTAGTTTTGTCTTCCTACCCCAAAACTCTATAGTTGTGGTATTGTAAACTTTATTGGAGACAATAGACCCACTAAGTTTGGTAATGATGTGAAAACTCACAAACATCATATAGATAGAGTTCCAAGGATAACAAGTAACTTAACATCAAAACTTGTCATTCACGCTTTTATATTTCATATTGTTGAAGATGACATTACGAGTGGCTTGTTGTGTTCTTACGTAAGGGTAGGTTTGTCATTTTACACCACCACCATATAGCTCTTCTATTTTTCTTATTTTATATGGTCACATAATTGTCAATGACATTTGCATTTCATCTTGCTGTAAAGTGCATTACGAATTCATACAGGGATAGGTTTGTCAATTTACCCTTCCGCCGTGTAGCTCTCCATTTTCTCTCACTTCATTTCTTTAATCTCTAACAAAATCCACAACCAATGCTCTTCTTGCTCAACAATATATGGTATCATCCACATTTTCACACTCGTTCTTGTTGACCAAGACATGTATACATCAACATAGATATCTCTTTTAGGGGTAGTTTTGTCTTTTTACCCCTACCATCATATAGTCTTTGTTGGAGACGAGAGACAGACAAAATTCGCTAATGAAAATTAAAGGTTGGCGAAAACCCACAGACATCATATATAGTTAGAGTTTCAAAGATAATAAATAACTAACTATCGTATCTTGTCACAAACTTTCCTATTTCATCTTGTTCAAGATGGTATGATCAATGTCTTGTTGTTTTCGCACGTAATGGTTGGTTTGTCATTTTACCCCGCCATCGTGTAGAGCCCTTATTTTTCTAAACCCATATGGTAAACCTCTTATTGTAGTTATCACCAGAGTACTAGTCGTTAAACATCATAACTCATGAATCGCACTTTTGCAAGATCTTGTTGAACGCGACATCATGCATACATCAACATACATGTCGAATTTCAAGGAGAGTTTTGACTTCCAACCCCACCACTCTGTAGTCGTGATATTTAGATATTTCTGCATGTTTTTCACATGTTTTTTCGCATGCTAGCCATCAGTAAAAGTACTCGTTGGAAACGATCACATCAACATTAAAGTATGGAAAATACCCACGTGTTATATTGTTAGAGTTCCAAGTTATAAGTAATTGAACATCGTACCATGTCAATGACACTTCCACGTTTCAGCGATAGGTTTGCCTTTTTACCCTGCCAGTGTGTACCTTTATAATTTCATTCAATTCATCCGCTCAATCTCTAACAATATCCATCACCAAACGTACGTGTTGCTTAACATCATATCATGTCATCCACATTTTCAAACTTGTTCTTGTCGACCACAACGCCTTGTATACATCGACCTACTTATCAACTTAAGGGGTAGTTTTGTGTTTTTACCCACACCATCATGAAGTCCTTATTGGAGACGATAGAAATGCTTAGTGCGCTAATGATCATTAAAGTTTGATAAAAAGCCACAAACATCGTATAGTTAGAGTTTCAAGGATAATACGTAACTGAACGTCGTATCTTGTAACTCACACTTTCATATTCCTTCTGATTGGAGATGGCACTATGAATGGCTTGTAGTTGTTTTCTTATGTAAGGATAGGTTTATCTTTTAAAATTAACTCCATAAGGGTAGGCTGTCAATGTTCTTATTACTTAATACCATATTGTGTCAACAACATTTTCACACTTGTTCTTGTTGACCACAACTTCGGTCTTCTTGAAGATGACAAAATGAATACCCTATCATTGTTTTCTCACACGGTTACATTTTTCTTTTTACCCCACCTTTGTGTAGCCAACTTATTTCTCCTATTTCCCTTGGTCAATCACTAAGGGCAGACATCACCAAAAAATTTGTATTTGAACATCTCATATCATATAGTTTTCAAATTTCTCTTACTGAGCATTGTCACTCACAGTTTCATATTCCTTATTGAAGATGGCATTATGAATGTCTTGTTGTTTTATCACATAAGGGTAGGTTTGTCATTCTACCCAGCCATCGTGTAACTTTCCTTTTTTTTTATTTCATATGATCAACCTCTTTTTGTAGCCATCACTAGAGTAATGGTCGTTGAACATTGTATCTTGTGATTAACACTTCCACACGATCTTGTTGAACACAACACCATGTATGCATCAACATATATATTTATTTTTGGGGTTGTTTTGTCTTCCTATACCTCAACTCTGTAGTCATGGTATTTATACCTTTTCGCAGACCATTTTCACATGCAACTTATTACAAAAGTACTTGTTGGAGTCGAAAGTCACACTCAATTCGCATTACCAAATTAAAATATGCTCAAAACCCACATGGTTTATGTTGTTAGTTTCATTGATTATAACTAACAGAACATTGTGACTTGTCACACAATTTCAGATTTCGTCAACAGAACATCGTGTCTTGTAACACAGTTTTCGGGGCAGTTTTGTCTTTCTATCCCACCACTCTGTAATCGTGGAATTTATACCTTTCTGCAAACCCTTCTCTCATGCAACTTACTATAAAAGTACTTGTTCAAGTCCAAAGTCCCGCGCAAATGGCACTACCAAATTAAAGTATGCTCAAAACCCATATGCGTTATGTAGTTTTTCACTGATTATAACTAACAGAACATTGTGTCTTGTCACACAATTTCAGATTTCATCCACAGAACATCATGTCTTATCACACACAATTTCACATTCCGTCTTGTTGAAGATGACACCATGAATAACCTGTTATTACTTTCTCACACAGGGGTACGTTTGTCATTCTAGCCTACCTTTGTGTAGCCACCTTATTTCTCTCGTTTCGCCCAGTTAATAACTAACAGCAGTCATCACCAAAATACTTGTTTTCAAACATCATCTCATATCATTCACACTTTTACGCTTTATCGTGTTGAACATGATGTCACATAATACTTGTTGCCTTGTTATTGCGTTGTCATACCGGGATAGGTTTGTCTTCTTACCCTGCTAACATGTAGCTTTCCAATTTCTCTAATTTCATCGGGTCAATCTATAACACTATCCAACAACCACGTAATTGTTGTTTAACATTATATCGTGTCATCCACATTTTCAAACTGGTTCTTACTGACCACAACACCATGTATACATCAAAATAGAAATCTACTATTGGGGTAGTTTTGCCTTTTTGCCCAAACCGCCGTGTAGTCCTTGTTAGAGATGAGAGACCCTGGAGGTTCGCTAATGATAATTAAAGTTTGGTGAAAACCCACAAACATTATATAGTTAATGTGTTAAGGATAATAACTAATTGAACATCCTATCTTGAGACTCACAACTTCATGTTCCATCTTCTTGAAGATAGAATTATGAATGTTTTATCGTTGTTTTCTCATGTAAAGGTAGGTTTTTTTTTAAACCCCACCATCCTGTAGATCTCTTATTTTTTTTATTCCATATGGTCATCATATTATTGTAGTCCTCATGAGAGTACTAGTCATTGAACATCAAAACCTTGTGATTGAGATTTCCAAATGATCTTGTTGAACATGACACCATGTATACATCAACATATATATCTATTTCAAGATTAGTTTTGTCTTCCTACCCCTCCACTTTGTAGTCGTGGTATTTATATCTTTCTGTGGACCGTTTACTCATAAAACTTATTATAAAAGTACTTGTTGTAGTCGAAAGTCTCACTCAATTCGCACTACCAGAATAAAGTATGTTCAAAACCCACATGGGTTATGTTATTAGAGTTTTTTTATTATAACTAACAGAATATTGTTTCGTGTCACACACAATTTCACATTCCGTCAATATAACATCGTGTCTTGTCACGCACAATTTCACATTCCGTCTTGTTGAAGATCATATCATCAATACCCTATCATTGTTTTCTCACATAAGGAATGTTTGTCTTTCTACACTGCATTCTTGTAGCCATCTTATTTCTCTCATTTCTCCTGGTCAATCGCTAAGAGCAGCCATCACCAAATACTTGTTCTTGAACTTCATCTCCAATCATTCACACTTTTACGCTTTATTTTGTTGAACATGGCATCATATAAACATGAACATCCTTTTTTGAGTTTGGGTGTAGTTTAGTGTTTTTACCCCACCAGTTTGTAGACTTGCTATTTATCACTTTTTGCATATTAGCCATCAATAAAAGTACTTGTTAGAAATGATCGCATCAAAATTAAAGTATCGTGAATACCCACATGCATTATAATGTTAAAGTTTCAAGTTATAGGTAACTGAACATCGTACCTTGTCAATGACACTTCCACATTTCATCTAGTTAAACATGGGATTATGAATGCCTTCCTTAATGTTTTGTCATACACGCATAGGTTTGTCTTTTTACCCTGCCATCGTGTACTTTTCCAATTTCTTTGATTTCATGTGATCAATCACTAACAATATTCATCACCAAAGTACATGTTGCTTAAGATCATATCGTGTAATCCACATTTTCAAACTTGTGCTTGTTGACAACAATGCCTTGTATACATCGAAATAGATATCTACTTGAGGGATAGTTTTGTCTTTTTACACTCACTATCGTGAAGTCCATGTAGGAGACGATAGACCCGCCTAGTTCGCTAATGATAATTAAAATTTGGTGAAAACCCACAAACATCGTTTAGTTAAAGTCACAACGAAAATAAGTAATTGTTCATCGTATCTAAAAACACATTTTCATATTCCATATATTTAAAAATAACACTATGAATGACTTGTTATTTTTCATGTAATGATAGATTTGCCTTTTTACACCACCACCGTAAGGGTAGGTTTGTCTTCCTAAACCACTAATGTTCTTGTTGGTTATATCATATTGTGTCATCCATATTTTCAAACTTGTTCTTGTTGATCACAACACCATGTATATATCGACATAGAAATCCAATTCAGGGGTAGTTTTGTCTTTTTACCCCAACCATCGTATAGCCCTTGTTAGAGACGAGAGACCCGCTAGGTTCTCTAATGATAATTAAAGTTTAGTGAAAACCCACAAACATTATATAGTTAAAGATTTAAGGACAATAACTAAATGAACATTGCATCTTGTCACTCACATTTTCATATTCCATCTTGTTGAAGATGGCATTATGAATCTCTTGATGTTTTCTCACGTAAGGGTAGGTTTGTCTTTCTACACTGTCATCGTGTAGCTCTCCATTTCTTGTTATTTCATATGGACAAGCTCTTATTTTAGCCATCACGAGAGTACTAATTGTTGAACATCTTATCTTTTCATTCACACTTCCACGCCATCTTGTTCAACACGACACCATCTATGCATCAACACAAATATTTATTTCACATGCAGTTTTGTCTTCCTACCCCAAAACACTATAGTCGTGGTATTTATATCTTTTCGCAAACCCTTTTCTAGTGCAACTTATAATAAAAGTACTTGTTGGAATCGAAAGTCCCACTCAATTTGCATTACCAAATTAAAATATGGTCAAAACCCACAAGTGTTAAGTAGTTAGAGTTTCATTAATTATAACTAACACAATAATGTGTCTTGTCAGACACAAATTCACATTTTGTCAACAGAACATCGTATCTTGTCACATATAATTTCAAATTACGTCATGTTCAAGATCACATCATGAATACCCTATCATTGTTTTCTCACAAAGGGGTATGTTTGTCTGTCTACCCCGCCTTCGTGCAACCACCTTATTCTTCTCATTTCACCTGGTCAATCATCAAAAGGGATTCATCACCAAAATACTTGTTCACGAATATCATCACCTACCATTCACACTTCGAGACTTGTTCTGTGTTTCTAGCCGACCGATGTGTAGGCTTGTTATTTATTACTTTTCGCATGTTTTTTCGAATATTAGCCATCAACAAGAAAAATCATTGAAAACGGTCACAACAAAATTAACGTATGGAGAATACCCACATGCGTTATATTGTTAGAGTTTCAAGTTATAGTAACCGAACATCGTAGCTTGTCAATGACACTTTCACATTTCATCGTGTTGTACATGAGATTATGAATGCCTTTCTTATTGTTTTGTCATACAGGGATAGGTTTGTCTTTTTACCTTCCCACCGTGTACTTTTATAATTTCCCTCATTTCATTTGATCAATCTCTAACAATATTCATCACCAACATACGTGCTTAACAACATATCGTGTCATGGACATTTTCAAACTTTTTGTTGTTAGAGTTTCAATGATTATAACTATCAGAACATTGTCTTGTCATACACAATTTCATATTTCGTCAACAAAACATTGTCTTATCACACACAGTTTCGCATTCCGTCTTCTTGAAAATGACATCCTGAATGCCCTGTCATTGTTCTCACACAGGGCTACGTTTGTCTTTCTACCCTGCCTTGCATGTCTCTCTCGTTTCGCCTGGTAAATCACAAACAGCACCCATCACCAAAATACTTGTTCTCAAACATCAACTCCTATCATTTACACTTTTACGCTTTATCTTGTTGAACATGGCGTCACCCAATAATTGTTGCCTTGTTATTGTCTTGTCATACCGGGATAGGTTTGTCTACTTACCCTGCCAACGTGTAGCATTTCAATTTCTTTCATTTCATCAGGTCGATCTCTAACAATATCCATCAATCACAAACTTGTTGCTTATCATTTTATCGTGTCATCCACATTCTCAAACTTGTTCTTAATGACCACAACACCATGTATACATCAAAATAGAAATCTACTTTAGGGATAGTTTTGTCATTTTACACCGACGATCATTTAGTCCTTGTTTGAGACGAGAGGCCCTCGAAGTTTCACTAACAATAATTAAACTTTGGTGAAAACCCACAAACATTAAATAGTTAAAGTGTTAAGGATAATAACTAATTGAACATCCTATCTTGACACTCAGAGTTTGATATTCCATCTTGTTGAAGATTAAAATTAGGAATGTCTTGTTGTTTTACACATGTACGTTTTACCATGTTGAACATGACTCAAATAAACATCAGCAACCTTTTTCAGTTTGAGGGTACTTTTGTGTTTTTACACCACCGATGTGTAGACTTGCTAGTTATTACTATTCGCATGTTTTTTCGCATACTAGCCATCAATAAGAGTACTCGTTTGAAACTATCCCATCAAAATTAAAATATGGTGAATACCCCCAAGGGTATTGTTGTTAGAATTTCATTGATTATAAGCAACTGAGCATTGTGTATTGCCACACAATTTTACATTCAAACAAAAGAACACCATGTCTTGTCACACACAATTTCAGATTGCATCTTGCTGAAGATGACATCATGAATACCCTATCATTGGTTCCTCACATAGGGTAACATTTGTCTTTCTACCCCACCTTCGTGTAGCCACCTTATTCTTATCATTTCACCTAGTCAATCACCAAAAGAGACCATCACCAAAATACTTGTTCACGAACATCATCTCGTATCATTCACACTTTTACGCTTATCTTGTTGAACATGGCGTCATGTAAAAATCAACATCATTTTTCAGTTTGGGGAGTGGTTTTGTCTTTTTACCCCACCGATGTGTAGACTTGTTATTTATTACTTTTGGCAAGTTTTTTCGCATACTAGCCATCAATAAAAGTACTCATTGGAAACGATCGCATAAAAATTAAAGTATTGTGAATACCAACATGCATTATACTGTTAGAGTTTCAAGTTATATGTAAATGAACATCATACCTTGCAATGACACTTCCACATTTCATCTGGTTGTACATGGGATTATGAATAACTTTCTTATTGTTTTGTCATACAGGGATTGGTTTGTCTTTTTACCCTACAACCGTATACTTTTCCAATTTCTCTGAATTCATCTCATCAATCTCTAACAATATTCATCACCAACGTACATCTTGCTTAACATCATATCGTGTCATCCAGATTTTCAAACGCACATCTTGCTAAACAACGTAAGGGTAGGTTCGCCTTTCTACCCCAGCATCGTGTAGCTCTCCTATTTTACTTATTTCATATGGACAAGCTCTTATTGTAGCCATCACGAGAGTACTAGCCATTGAACATCTTATCTTCTGATTCGCACTTCCACAGCATCTTTTCGAACACGACACCATCTATGCATCAACATACATATTTATTTCAAGGGTAGTTTTGTTTTCCTACCCCAAAACTCGGTAGTCGTGGTATTGTAAACTTTATTGGAGACGAGAGACCCACTAAGTATGGTAATGATGTGAAAACTCACAAACATCATATATAGAGTTTCAAGGATAACAAGTAACTTAACATCAAAACTTGTCATTCACACTTTTATATTTCATATTGTTGAAGATGACATTACGAGTGGCTTGTTGTGTTCTTACGTAAGGGTAGGTTTGTCATTTTACACCACCACCGTATAGCTCTCCTATTTTTCTTATTTTATATGATCACATAATTGTCAATGACATTTGCATTTCATCTTGTCGTAAACTGCATTATGAAAGCACATTATTTTTCATACAGGGATAGGTTTGTCATTTTACCCTGCCGCTGTGTGGCTCTCCCATTTCTCTCACTTCATTTGTTTAATCTCTAACAAAATCCACAACCAATGTACATCTTGCTCAACAATATAAGGTATCATCCACATTTTCACACTCGTTCTTGTTGACCAAGATAGTAAACATCAACATAGATATCTCTTTCAGGGGTAGTTTTGTCCTTTTACCCCTACCATCATATAGCCTTTGTTGGAGACGAGAGACAAACAAAATTCGCTCATGAAAATTAAAGGTTGGAGAAAACCCACATACATCATATATAGTTGGAGTTTCAAAGATAATAAATAACTGACTATCGTATCTTGTCACTCACTTTCATATTTCATCCTGTTCAAGATGGTGTTATCAATGTCTTGTTGTTTTCGCACGTAACGGTTGGTTTGTCATTTTAGCCCGCCATTGTGTAGCTCTCTTATTTTTCTTATTTCATATGGTAAACCTCATATTGTAGTTATCACCAGAGTACTAGTTGTTAAACATCATACCTTGTGATTCACACTTCCGCAAGATCTTGTTGAACGCGACATCATGCATACATCAACATACATATCTAATTTCAAGGATAGTTTTGTCGTCCTACCCCACCACTCTGTAGTCGTGATATTTATATATTTCTGCATGTTTTTTCGCATGCTAGCCATCAATAAAAGTACTCGTTGGAAACGATCACATCAAAATTAAAGTATGGTAAATACCCACATGTGTTATATTGTTAGAGTTCCAAGTTATAAGTAATTGAACATCATACCTTGTCAATGACACTTCCACGTTTTAGGGATAGGTTTGCCTTTTTACCCTGCCACTGTGTACCTTTATAATTTCATTCAATTCATCCGCTCAATCTCTAACAATATCCATCACCAAAGTCCTTATTGGAGATGATAGAAATGCTCAGTGCGCTAATGATCATTAAAGTTTGGTAAAAAGCCACAAACATCGTATAGTTAGAGTTACAAGGATAATATGTAACTCAACATCGTATCTTGTAACTCACACTTTCATATTCCTTCTGATTGGAGATGGCACAATGAATGGCTTGTAGTTGTTTTCTTATTTAAGGATAAGTATATCTTTTTACATTAACTCCATAAGGGTAGGCTTGTCAATGTTCTTGTTACTTAATATCATATTGTGTCAACAACATTTTCACACTTGTTCTTATTGACCACAACTTCGGTCTTGTTGAAGATGACATCATTAATACCCCATCATTGTTTTCTCACACGGTTACATTTTTCTTTTTGCCTCGCCTTAGTGTAGTGAACTTATTTCTCTTATTTCGCTTGGTCAATCACTAACCGCCGCCATCACCAAAAGATTTGTTTCCGAACATCTTATATCATATAGTTTTCCAATTTCTTTTACTGACCATTGTCACTCAAAGTTTCATATTCCATCCTATTGAAGATGGCATTATGAATGTCTTGTTGTTTTATCACATAAGGGTAGGTTTGTCTTTCTACCCCACCATAGTGTAACTTTCCTATTTTTCTTATTTCGTATGATCAACCTCTTATTGTAGCCACCAAGCGAGTACTAGCCGTTGAACATCGTATCTTGTGATTCACACTTCCACACGATCTTGTTGAACACGACACCATGTATGCATCAACATATATAATTATTTTTGGGGTTGTTTTGTCTTCTTATACCTCAACTCTATAGTCGTGGTATTTATACCTTTTTGCAGACCCTTTTCTCATGCAACTTACTATAAAAGTACTTGTTGGAGTTGAAAGTCACACTCAATTCGCATTACCAAATTAAAATATGCTCAAAACCCTCATGGTTTATGTTGTTAGTTTCATTGATTATAACTAACAAAACATTGTGCCTTGTCACACAATTTCAGATTTAGTCAACAGAACATTGTGTCTTGTAACACACAATTTCAGGGGCAGTTTTGTCTTCCTATCCCACCACTATGTAATCGTGGTATTTATACCTTTCTGCAAACCCTTCTCTCATGCAACTTATTATAAAAGTATTTGTTCGAGTCCAATGTCCCACGCAATTGGCACTACCAAATTAAAGTATGTTAAAAACCCATATGCGTTATGTAGTTTGAGTTTCACTGATTATAACTAACAGAACATTGTGTCTTGTCACACAATTTCATATTTCATCCACAAAACATTGTGTCTTGTCACACAATTTCACATTTTGGATTGTTGAAGATGACATCATGAATACCCTACTAATGTTTTCTCACACAACGGTACGTTTGTCTTTATAGCCTACCTTCGTGTAGCCACCTTATTTCTTTCGTTTCGCCCGGTTAATCACTAACAGCAACCATCACCAAAATACTTGTTTTCGAACATCATCTCCTATCTATCACACTTTTACGCTTTATCTTGTTGAACATGACATCGCCCAAAACTTGTAGCCTCGTAATTACTGACCACAACACCATGTATACATCAAAATAGAAATCTCCTTATGGGGTAGTTTTGTCATTTTGCCCAAACCACTGTGTAATCCTTGTTAGAGATGACAAACCCTGGAAGTCCGATAATGATAATTAAGGTTTGGTGAAAACCCACAAACATTATATAGTTAATGTGTTAAGGATAATAACTAATTGAACATCCTATCTAGAGACTCACAGCTTCATATTCCATCTTCTTGAAGATAGAATTATGAATGTTTTAATGTTGTTTTCTCATGCAAGGGTAGGTTTGTTTTTAAACCCCACCATCGTGTAAATCACTTATTTTTCTTATTTCATATGGTCATCATCGTATTGTAGTCCTCATGAGAGTACTAGGTGTTGAACATCATACCATGTGATTGAGATTTCCAAATGATCTTGTTGAACACGACACCACGTATACATCAAGTTATCAACATATATATCTATTTCAAGGGTAGTTTTGTCTTCCTACCCCTCCACTTTGTAGTCGTGGTATTTATATCTTTATGTGGACCGTTTACTCATAAAACTTATTATAAAAGTACTTGTTGTAGTCGAAAGTCTCACTCAATTCGCACTACCAGATTAAAGTATGTTCAAAACCCACATGGGTTATGTTGTTAGAGTTTTTTTATTATAACTAACAGAATATTGTTTCGTGTCACACACAATTTCACATTTCGTCAATAGAACATCGTGTCTTGTCACACACAATTTCACATTCTGTCTTGTTGAAGATCATATCATCAATACCCTATCATTGTTTCCTAACATAAGGGTATGTTTGCCTTTCTACACCGCATTCGTGTAGCCACCTTATTTCTCTCGTTTCGCCTAGTCAATCGCTAACAGCAGCCATCACCAAAATACTTGTTCTCGAACTTCATCTCCAATCATTCATATTTTTACGCTTTATCTTGTTGAACATGGCATCATATAAACATCAGCATCATTTTTTAATTTAGGTGTAGTTTTATGTTTTTACCCCACCAGTTTATAGACTTGCTATTTATCACTTTTTGCATACTAGCCATCAATAAAAGTACTCGTTGGAAATGATCGCATCAAAATTTAAGTATCGTGAATACCCACATGCATTATATTGTAAAAGTGTCAAGTTATAGGTAACTGAACATCGTACCTTGTCAATGACACTTCCACATTTCATCTTGTTGTACATAGGATTATGAATGTCATCCTTAATGTTTTGTCATACGCGGATAGGTTTGTCTTTTTACCCTGTCATCGTGTACTTTCCCAATTTCTCTGATTTCATGTGATCAATCTCTAACAATATGCATCACCAACATACGCGTTGCTTAACATCATATCGTGTAATCCACATTTTCAAACTTGTTCTCATTGACAACAATGCCTTGTATACATCGAAATAAATATCCACTTGAGGGATAGTTTTGTCTTTTTACACTCACTATTGTGAAGTCCTTGTTGATCATGATAGACACGCCTAGTTCGCATATGATAATTAAAATTTGGTGAAAACCCACAAACATCATTTAGTTAAAGTCACAAGGATAATAAGTAATTGAGAATCGTATCTTGTCACACATTTTCATATTCCATCTGGTTGGAGATAGCACTACGAATGACTTGTTATTTTTTCATGTAATGATAGGTTTGTCTTTTTACACCACCACCATAAGGGTAGGTTTGTCTTCCTATACCACCAATGCTCTTGTTGGTTAATATCAAATTGTGCCATCCACATTTTCAAACTTGTTCTTCTTGATCATAACATCGTGTATACATCAACATAGAAATCAAATTCAAGGGTAGTTGTCCTTTTACCCCGACCATCGTATAGCCCTTGTTAGAGAGAAAAGACCCGCTAGGTTTGCTAATGATAATTAAAGTTTAGTGAAAACCCACAAACATTATATAGTTAAAGATTTAAGGACAATGACTAAATGAACATTGTATCCTGTCACTCACATTTTCATATTCCATCTTGTTGAAGATGGTGTTATGAATGTCTTGTTGTTTTCTCACATAAGGATAGGTTTGTCTTTCTACACCGTCATCGGGTAGCACTCCTATTTTTTTATTTCATATAGACAAGCTCTTATTTTAGCCATCACGAGAATACTAATTGTTGAACATCTTATCTTTTCATTCACACTTCCACACCATCTAATTCAACACGACACCATCTATGCATCAACACAAATATTTATTTCACAGGTAGTTTTGTCTTCCTACCCCAAAACAGCGTAGTCGTGGTATTTATATCTTTTCGCAGACCCTTTTCACGTGCAATTTATAATAAAAGTACTTGTTGGAGTCGAAAGTCCCACTCAATTCGCATTACCAAATTAAAATATGGTCAAAACCCACAATTGTTAAGTAGTTAGAGTTTCATTAATTATAATTAACAGAACAATGTATCTTGTCACCCACAATTTCACATTTTGTCAACAGAACATCGTATTTTGTGACATACAATTTCACATTATGTCTTGTTCAAGATCACATCATGAATACCCTATCATTGTTTTCGCACAAAGGGGTATGTTTGAATGTCTACCCCGCCTTCGTGCAACCACCTTATTCTTCTCATTTCACCTGGTCAATCACCAACATCACCAAAATACTTGTTCACGATCGTCATCACCTATCATTCACACTTTTAAGCCTTATATTGTTGAACATGGCATCATGTAAACATCAACATCCTTTTTTAGTTCGAGGTTGGTTCTATGTTTCTACCCCATCGAAGTGTGAGCTTGTTATTTATTACTTTTCGCATGTTTTTTCGCATATTAGCCATAAATAAAAGTACTCGTTGAAAACGATTGCAGCAAAATTAAAGTATGGAGAATACCCAAATCCATTGTATTGTTCGAGTTTCAAGTTATTGTAACTGAACATCGTACCTTGTCAATGACACTTTAACATTTCATCTTGTTGTACATGGGATTATGAATGCCCTTATTGTTTTGTCATACAGGGATAGGTTTGTATTTTTACCCTCCCACCGTGTACTTTTCTAATTTCTCTCATTTCATCTAATCAATCTCTAACAATATTCATCACCAACGTACGTGTTGCTTAATAACATATCGTGTCATGGACATTTTCAAACTTTTTGTTGTTAGAGTTTCAATGATTATAACTATCAGAACATTGTCTTGTCATACACAATTTCATATTTCGTCAACAAAACATTGTCTTGTCATAATCAATTTCACATTCCAACTTCTTGAAAATGACATCATGAATGTCCTACCATTGTTTTCTAACACAAGGCTACGGTTGTCTTTCTACCCCGCCTTTCATATAGATACCTTATTTCTCTCGTTTCGCATGGTCAATCACTAACAGCACCCATCACCAAAGTACTTGTTCTCGAACATCAACTCCTATCATTTACACTTTTACGCTTTATCTTGTTGAACATGGCGTCACCCAATAATTGTTAACTAGTTATTGTCTTGTCATACTGGGATAGGTTTGTCTTCTTACCCTGCCAACGTGTAGTTTTTCAATTTCTCTCATATCATCAGATCAGTCTCTTACAATATCCATCAACCACGAAATTGTTGCTTATCATTATATGGTGTCATCCACATTCTCAAACTTGTTCTTATTGACCACAACACCATGTATACATCAAAATAAAAATCTACTTCAGGGGTAGTATTGTCATTTTACACCAGCTATCGTTTAGTCCTTGTTTGAGACGAGAGACCCTCGAGGTTTCACTAATAATAATTACAGTTTGGTGAAAACCCACAAACATTATATAGTTAAAGTGTTAAGGACTATAGCTAATTGAACATCTTATCTTGACACTCAGAGTTTCATATTCCATCTTGTTGAATATTAGAATTAGGGATGTTTTGTTGTTGTTTTCTCACGTAAAGGTAGATTTGTCGTTTTATCCCGCCATTGTGTAGCTCTCTTAATTTTTTATTTCATATGGTCAAGATCTTATTATAGACAAGACCAGAGAAATAGTCATTGAACATCCTATCGAGTGATTCACACTTCCTCACAATCTTGTTCAATACGACACCAAGTATACATCAACACACGCGTATTTCACGGGTTGTTTTGTCTTCCCACCCCTCCACTGTGTAGTCGTGGTATTTATATATTTTCGCAGACCCTTTTCTCGTTAAACTTATTATAAAAGTACTTTTGGAGTCAAAAGCCCCACTGAATTCGCACTACCATGTTAAAGTATACTCAAAACTCACATGGGTTATGTTGTTAGAGTTTCATTGATTATAACTAACTCAACATTGTGTCTTGTCATACACAAATTCACATTCCGTCATGTAAACATCCTGACTTGTCACACAATTTTAAATTTGTCTTGTTGAAGATGACATCATGAATACCCTATCATTGTTTTCTCACTAAGGGGTATGTTTGTCTTTCAACTCCGCTTTCGTGTAACCACCTTATTTCTCTCATTTTGACCGGTCAACCACCAACAACAACCATCAAACATCATCTCCTACCATTCACACTTGTACGTTTTATCTTGTTGAATATGGCGTCAAATAAACATCAACATCCTTTTTCAGTTCGGGGGTAGTTTTGTGTTTCTACCCCACCGATGTGTAGACTTGCTATTTATTACTTTCCGCATGTTTTTTCGCATTCTAGCGATCAATAAAAGTACTGGTTGGAAACTATCACATCAAAATTAAAGTATGGTGAATACCCACATGGGTTATGTTGTTAGGGTTTCATTTATTATAACTAACAGAACATTGTGTCATGCTGAAGATGACATCATGTATAGCCTATCATTGCTTTCTCACATAGGGGCATGTTTGTCTTTTCGCCCCACCTTCGTGTAGCCACCTTATTTCTCTTATTTCGCCCAATCAATCAATCAACAACAGCCATCACCAAAATACATGTTCTTTTTACCCTGCCACCATGTACCTTTCCAATTTCTCTCATTTCATTCGGTCAATCTCTAACAATATTCATCACCAAATGTATGTCTTGCTTAACATCATGTGGTGTTATACACATTTTCAAACTTGTTCTTGTTGACCATAACACCTTGTATACATCGACATAGATATCTACTTCAAGGGTGGTATTTTCTTCTAAACCCCACCATCGTGAAGTCCTTATTGGAGAAGATAGACCTGCTTAGTTCGCAAATAATAATTAAAGTTCGGTGAAAACACACAAACATTATATAGTTAGAGTAATAAGTAATTGAACATCGTATCTTGTCACTCACACTTTCATATTTCATCTGATTGAAGATGGCAATATGAATGGCTTCTTGTTGTTTTCTCATGTAAGGATAAGTTTGTCTTTTTACACCACCACCATAAGGGTAGTTTGTCAATGTTCTTGTTGCTTCATATCATATTGTGTTATCAATATTCTCACACTTGTTCTTGTTGACCACAACACCGTGTATACATCGACATAGATATCTACTTCAAAGGTTTTTTTTTTCCTAACATCTTGTAGTCTTTATTGGACACGAGAGACCCGGTAGGTTTGCTAATGATGTGAAAACTCACAAACATCATATAGATAGAGTTTGAAGTATAATAAGTAACTTAACATCATATATTGTCATTCACACTTTTATATTTCATATTGTTGAAGATGGCATTATGAGTAGCTTGTTGTTTTCTTACGTAAGGGTAGGTTTGTCATTTTACCCTACCAATGTATAGTTCTCCTATTTTTCTTATTTTATATGGTCACATAATTATCAAAGACATTTGCATTTCATCTTATCGTAAACTGTATTATTAATGCACGTTATTGTTTTTTCATACAGGGATAGGATTGTCATTTTACCCGGATGACGTGTAGCACTCGCATTTCTCTCATTTCATTAATTTAATCTATAACAAAATCCACAACCAATGTACTTCTTGCTCAACAATATATAGTAACATCCACATTTTCACACTTGTTCTTGTTGACCACAACAACATGCATATATCGACATAGATATCTCTTCCAGGGGTAGTTTTGCCATTTTACCCATACCATCATGTAGTGCTCATTGGAGATGAGAGACGGACTAAATTCATTAATGAAAATTAAAGCTTGGTGAAAATCCACAAACATATTATATAGTTAGAGTTTAAAAGATAATAAATAACTTTAAGTATCTTGTCACTCACACTTTCACATTTCATCTTGTTGGTTCAAAGATGGCATTATGAATGTGTTGTTTTCAAACGTAACGATTGGTCAATCATTTTACCCCACCATCGTGTAGCTCTCCTATTTTTCTTATTTCATATGATCAAGCTCTTATTGTAGTTATCACGAAAGTACTAGTCGTTGAACATCATACCTTGTGATTCACACTTCCACATGATCATGTTGAACACGACTCCAATGAATACAACATACATATCTAATTTCAAGGGTAGTTTTGTCTTCCTATCCCACCACTTTGTACTCATGGTATTTATATCTTTCTGCAAACCATTCTCTCATGTAACTTATTATAAAAGTACTTGTTCGAGTCGAAAGTCCCACGCAATTGGCACCACCAAATTAAAGTATGTTAAAAACCCGCATGTGTTATCTAATTTGAGTTTCATTGATTATAATTAACAAAACATTGTGTCTTGTCATACACAATTTCAAATTCAGTCAATAGAACATTGTGTCTTATAACAAACAATTTCACATTCTATCTTGTTGAAGATGATATCATGAATACCCTATCATTGTTTTCTCACATAAGGTTAGGTTTATCTCTCTACCCCGCATTAGTGTAGCCACCTTATTTCTCTCATTTCGCCCGGTCAATCACTAACACCAACCATCAACAAAATACTTGTTCTCGAACATCATCTCCTATCATTCACACTTTTATGCTTTATCTTGTTGAACATGGTGTCATGTAAACATCAGCATCGTTTTTCAGTTCGAGGGTAGTTTTGTATTTTTACCCCACTAATGTATAGACTTGTTGTTCATCACTTTTTGCATGTTTTTTCGCATACTAGTCATCAATAAGAGTACTCGTTGGAAACGATCGCATCGAAATTAAGGTATGGTGAATACCCACATGTGTTATATTGTTAAAGTTTCAGGTTATAAGTAACTTAACATGGTACCTTGTCAATGACACTTCCATATTTCATCTTGTGGTACATGGCATTATGAATGCCTTATTTTTTTGTCATACAAGGATAGGTTTGTGTTTTTACCCTGCCATCGTGTACCTTTCTAATTTCCCTCAATTCATTCGATCAATCTCTAACAATATCCATCACAAACGTAAGTGTTGGTTAACATCATATCGTGCACTCCACATTTTCAAACTTGTTCTTGTTGAGTACAACGCCTTGTATACATCGACATAGATATCTACTTCAATGGTAGTTTTCTCTGTTTACCCCCACCATCGTGAAGTCCTTGTTGAAGACAATAGACCTGCTTAGTTCGCTAATGATAATTAAAGTTTGGTGAAAACACACAAGCATCGTATAGTTAGAGTTACAACGATAATAAGTAACTGAACATCGTATCTTGTCACTCACACTTTCATATTTCACCCGGTTGAAGATGGCACTATGACTGGCCTTATGTTGATTTCTCATATAAGGATATATTCATCTTTTTACACTACCACCATAAGGTTGGGTTTGTCAATGTCTTGTTGCTTAAAATCATATTGTGTCATCAACATTTTCACAATTGTTCTTGTTGACGACAATTTCGGTCTTGGTGAAATTGACATCGTAAATACCTTATCGTTGTTTTCTCACACAAGGGTAAGTTTGTCTTTCTACCCCGCCTTCGTGTAGCCAACTTATTTTTCTTATTTCAGCTAGTCAATCACTAACTAGAGCGATCACCAAAAGATTTGTTCTCGAACATCATCCCCTATCATGTAGGTTTCTGATTTCTCGTACTGAACATTATCACTCACAGTTTCATATTTCATCTTGTTGAAGATGGCATTATGAATGTCTTGTTGTTTTCTCACATAAGGGTAGGTTTGTCATTCTACCATGTCATCGTTTAGCTCACCTATTTTTTTATTTCATAAGGTCAAGCTCTTATTGTAGCCATGACCAAAGTACTAGCCGTTGAACATCTTATGTTGTGATTCAATTTTCCATTGAACATCTTATCTTGTGATTCACACTTCTACATTATCTTGCAGAACACGAAAACATGTATTCATCAACAGACATATCTATTTCAGGGGTAGTTTTGTCTTCTTATACCTCCACTCTGTAGTTGTGGTATTTATATCTTTTCGCAGACCCTTTTCGATTGCAACTTATTATAAAAGTACTTGTTGGAGTCGAAAGTCACACTCAATTCGCATTACCAAATTAAAGTATGCTCAAAACCCACATGGTTTATGTTGTTAGAGTTTCATTGATTAAAACTAACAAAACCTTGTGTCTTATCACAAAATTTCATATTTCGTCAACAGAATATTGTGTCTTGTCACACAATTTCACATTCTGTCTTGTTGAAGATGACATCATGAATACCCTATTACTGTTTTCTCACACAGGGGTACCTTTGTTTTTCTATCACGCCTTGGAGTAGCCACCTTATTTCTCTCGTTTCGCCTGATCAATCACTAACAGCAGCAATCACCATAATACTTGTTTTCGAACATCATCTCCTATCATTTGCACTTTTACGCTTTATCTTATTGAACATGATGTCACCCAATACTTGTTGCCTTGTTATTGTGTTGTCATATCGGGATAGATTTGTCTTCTTACCCTGCTAACATGTAGCTTTCCAATTTCTCTAATTTCATAGAGTCAATCTATAACAATATCCAACAACCACGTAATTGTTGTTTAACATTATATCGTGTCATTCACATTTTCAAAATGGTTCTTACTAACCACAACACCATGTATACATCAAAATAGAAATCTAATTTTGGGGTAGTTTTGTTTTTTAGTCCAAACCACTGTGTAATCTTTGTTAGAGACGAGAGACCCTGGAGGTTCACTAATGATAATTAAAGTTTGGTGAAAACCCACAAACATTATATAGTTAATGTGTTAAGGATAATAACTAATTGAACATCCTATCTTGAGACTCATTGCTTCATATTCCATCTTGTTGAAGATAGAATTATGAATGTTTTATTTTTGTTTTCTCATGTAAGGGTAGGTTTGTTTTTATACCCCGCCATCGTGTAGATCTCTTATTTTTCTTATTTCATATGGTCATCATCGTATTGTAGTCATCATGAGAGTACTAGTTGTTGAACATCATACCATGTGATTCATACTTCGATATGATCTTGTTGAATACGACACCATGTATACATTAGCATAGATATCTATTTTAAAGATAGTTTTGTCTTCCTACCCCTCCACTTTGTAGTCGTAGTATTTATATCTTTCTGCATACCCTGTTATCATGCAACGCATTACAAAAGTACTTGTTGAAGTCGAAAGTCCCACTCAATTCGCACTACCAGATTAAAGTATGCTCAAAACCCATATGAGTTATGTTGATAGAGTTTCATTGATTATAACAAACAGAACATTGTTTCTTGTTACACATAATTTCACATTCCGTTAATAGAACATCGTGTCTTGTCACAAACAATTTAAAATTCTGTCTGGTTAAAGATGACGTCATGAATATCCTATAATTGTTTTCTCACATAAGGGTACGCTTGTCTTTCAACCCCGCCTTCGTGTAGCCACTTTATTTCTCTCATTTCGCCTGATTAATCACCATCTACAACCATCACCATAATACTTGTTCTTGAACATCATCTTCTACCATTCACACTTTTACGCTTTATCTTGTTGAACATGGCGTTATATAAACATGAGCATCATGTTTCAACTAGGGGCAGTTTTGTATTTTTACCCTACTGGTGTGTAGACTTGCTATTTATCACTTTTTTCATACTAGCCATCAATAAAAGTACTCGTAAAAAAGTATTGCATCAAAATTAAATTATGGTGAATACCCACATGCATTATATTGTTAGAGTTTCAAGTTATAGGTAATTGAACATCGTACCTTGTCAATGACACTTCCACATTTCATCTTGTTGTACATGGAATTATGAATAACTTTCTTATTGTTATGTCATACAAGAATAGGTTTGTCGTTTTACCCTACCACCGTATACTTTTCCAATTTCGCTCATTTCATCGGATCAATCTCTAACAATATTCATCACCAACATACGTTTTAATTAACATCACATTGTGTCATCCACATTTTCAAACTTGTTCTTGTTGACCATAATTCATTGTATACATCGAAATAGATATCTACTTGAGGGGTACTTCTGTCTTTTTACCTTCACTATCGTAAAGTCCTTGTTGGAGACAATAGACCCGCTTGATTCGCTAATGATAATTAAAATTTGGTGAAACCCCACAAACATCGTTTAGTTGGAGTTACAACCATAATAAGTAGTTGAACATCGTATCTTGCCACACATTTTCATATTTCATCTCGTTGAAGACAGCACTAAGGACTTGTTATTTTTTCTTGTAACGATGGGTTAGTCTTTTTACACCACGACCATAAGAGTAGGTTTGTCTTTCTACACCACCAATGTTCTTGTTGGTTAATATCATATTGTGTCATCCACATTTTCAAACTTGCTCTTGTTGACTAAAACACCATGTATACATCGACATAGAAATCAAATTCAAGGGTAGTGTTGTCTTTTTACCCCGACCATCGTATAGTCCTTGTTGGAGACGAGAGACCCACTAGATTCGCTAATAATAATTAAAGTTTAGTGAAAATCCACAAATATTATATAGTTAAAGTTTTTAGGACAATAACTAAATGAACATCGTAGCTAGTCACTCAGTTTCATATTTCATCTTGTTGAAGATGGCATTATGAATGTCTTGTTGTTTTCTCATGAAAGGGTATGTTTGTCTTTCTACCCAGCCATCATGCAGTTATCTTATTTTTCTTATTTCATATGTAGAAGCTCTTATTGTAGCTATCACGAGAGTACTAGTTGTAGAACATCTTATCTTGTGATTCACACTTCCACACCATCTTGTTGAACACGACACCATCTATGCATAGAAATACATATTTATTTCATGGGTAGTTTTGTCTTCTTACCCCAAAACTCTGTAGTCATTGTATTTATATTTTTTCGCAGACCCTTTTCTCATGCAACTTATAATAAAAGTACTTGTTAGAGTCAAAAATCCCAACTCAATTTGCTTTACCAAATTAAAATATGCTCAAAACCCACGTATTATGTTAGAGTTTCATTGATTATAACTACGAGAACATTGTCTTGTCATACACAATTTCACATTTTGTGTTGTTGAAGATGACATCATGAATACCCTATCATTGTTTTCTGACAGAGGACTACGTTTGTCTTACTACCCCGCCTTCATGTAGATACCTTATTTCTCTCGTTTCACTCAGTCAATCACGAACAACAGCCATCACCAAAATATTTGTTCTCGGACATCAATTCCCATCATTCACACTTTTACGCTTTATCTTGTTGAACATTGTGTTTTTACCTCACCGATGTGTAGACTTGCTATTTATTATTTTTCTCATGTTTTTTTCGCATACTAGACATCAATAAAAGTACTCATTGAAAACGATCACATCAAAATTAAGGTATGGTTAATACCCACATGGGTTATTTTTCTCATTTTGTACGATAAATCTTTAAAAATGGCTATCACCAACATAGTTGTTGTTGAACATCATATTGTGTCATTCACACTTTCGCGCATGTTTTAATTGAACACAACACAGTGTACACACCGACATAGTTTTGTATCTCATGGGTAGTTTTCTTTTTTTACCCCATAATTGTATAGTTGTACTACTTATAAAAGTACTTGTTGGATGAGGGGCAAAGAAAACACAATTAGTATTCTTAGAAATACTAAACAATGACTAAACATCAGTCAAAATCAAATTGCAGCCCTTTTAGATTCAGTGTAGTAAAGTGTATATCTAACATTTCCAATAATCTTCTTTAGAAAACTAAGAATTGCAGTTTAACCATCCGCCTTGCCTCCATCATTTCTGACCCATAGCAATCATTAACCGTAACGATATGATATTCTTCTACTCCAAATTGTCTTTCTATCGGGCTAGAAAATATTTGATCAATGGATACCTATCGTTAAAAACAACTACATAATATTCTTCTACTCCAAGTAGTCCTTATATGGGGCTTGAAAATATCCAATCTACACAAATCCCTGCCTCTGACAAACAAAAACTTCCTACATCATGCACAGGCTTTACTAAAATTGGGATTGGGGCACTGTGCAGATAGTCAAGGGCAACTAAAGATGACCTGCATGACCCTGGAGCATGAGTTGTAGCTGGCGTACGTGCATGGTATGTGGTGTTATGTATGTTTTGCTCTGTGCATAAGATCAACTTGCATTATATTTGAAATTTGATACTTTGGCAGCAACCAATCCTTGATAAAATGCACAACATATAAATCAGGAAAAAGCACCTTCTTTTTAACAAAGAAGTAAACTTAACTGTCATGAGCTGTGTATTTTACACGCTCATACAACTTCAGTTTCTTGGAAATGCCCAAGCATGTGTATTCTCATAGCAGGCAGAAATATATTCTCTGCACATAATGACTGGCATCTCAGACATAATCAACCAACTCAGCAACCACTAACCATGCAATCAAAATGATAACGTATAACCTGGTTTAGAGCAGGTCAAGCACAGAACCAATTCAGACTGATCAAGCCTTAAGGCTACACACTCTTGCACGTAAAGCTACCAGATAAAAGGTACTTTGATTTGCTTTCTCAATCAGGCTTGCCAAACGGACATGCGCCAGACACTATTATAACAGATAATACCATGAGAATGGTAAAGACTAACATGATTTATTTGTGATGTTGGGTGCAAATCACAAGTGTACCACTTTTTTAATGGAAACCGTGCCCATTTTTTTTTTTTGATGGCCAAGCTGGACCCTTCAGCTGATAGCAGTTTTACTGACCATGATATCACATTCAATCCAATAAATATCATTCTTAGTATAGATAAATAGAACATTTGATAAAGGCACTCATAATAGTGTAATAAAATGAAGTTAGACAATGATGTGTTAAACCCTAGGTAGAGAATTTGATCTCCAATGACCAAAACTTTCAGAAAAAAACCTGATAAGCTTTCCTGTTTAAGAAAATCAAGTTTAAGAGGCAAGGGTAAACTATAAACAACCCAATAAAATCATGTTAAACATAGATTGAATCAAAAGATTCCAATAGCATGCATGTGAATAAGCAATTCTGCAGAACCCAGAAAATTCTAATTTAAAAAGGAAACTAATTTTGAGTTTCATTGACATACCAACTAGTGCTAAGAAGGAATAGTGTGAAACTTACGACCATTTTGGCATGCATTTCACAACCTGGTTGTCATATTGTATGACTGAATAAAGATCGCTTGTTCCTGGAAATTTTGTATCAGTAAGTGGCATTATTTTCAAAATGGAACATTACTGGAACTGCCAATGAGTGTAAAAAATGCAATTGTTAGAAACTATTTTCACATGATAGCATTTTCTTGAGAAAAACATTATATAGCCCAGAGCCACCCAGAACTTCCATATAAATTGGTCAAAAAGACTGTGACCAAAAAGCCTCAACCAAACAGTGTTAATGGCTTATTTTTCTCTAATGATCAAGAGATGAACCAGAATTTACAAACCCATATTTCAATCTCAGATGGCTAAAATGCCTAGGGTTAGCTAACCACACCAAACAAGGATTCAGACAAAAATACAAAAAAAGATAATAAAGATAATGGCACATACATACACATATATACATATATATACAAACTCCACATGAGGCCATGATAAAAAGAAACGAGCATCTCATCTTCATGACCAAGGTTGTTAAATGTGATGAGGCGAAGCGAGGCGTTGAGCCTGCGCTTCGCCTCTGGGGCGTACGCCTCTCACAACTGGTATGAAAGTGAAGCGGTGGGAGGGGAGGCAGGGAGCGGCGGTGGAGCAGCTGGCCGGCACGTGGCGGTGGATCCAACGGCACGTGGTGGTGGATCCACCAGCACGTGGCGGTGGATCCACCGGCACTTGGGGTTAGCACAGCCGACGAATCGGGCGGAGGAGGAAGACTTGGGGATGAAGGATGGGGTTCTGGAGGTTGATGAGGGGCAATTTGCGCATCACAGCACGCCTCAGTACCTTGAGCGTGCGCCTCGCCACTGAGGCGTTCGCTTCAGGTACTGATGTGTACGCCTCTCACAACACTGTTCATGACCATGCAAAGGTGTCTAAGTGCCTTACTGAAGTTACCCTAGATGGCAAAGATTCCTTTTCATCTTCTATCACTCCATCCAAAGTGATTTTCTATGTCCAAAGACCGAGTAGGTGTTAATGTGCATTGTGGTAGACAATTCTATCTGTTTAGGATATCAAAATGCAGATGTTGACCCAGGTTAACTAGAAGGGCTCACTGTCTAGTTTGTCAGGATCATCGGGTTTCACAACAGTTTTAACACTTCTCATCCAATATTCACTCAAATTACTAACGCAATCATATTGGTCAACTCAAAATCAGTTTCAACATAAAAGAAAGATGGAAAACATTTTAGACCAGTCTACATTCTCCAAATCCATTAGGCAGCAAACTCAGATTCAACAAAATGAATCAATAAAGATAAAGGAGAAAAGGAACCGACCTAAGGATCCATGGCAGGAAAATCCACACCCTTCTTCAAATTGATAAATAGCTGCCCATCATAAACCTCACGAAGGAACTGCCTGGTCAGATAAATATTTTGAAGGGTTAGAATCGACAAACAAGAAAGCATCCAAGACTATCTTAACAACTAAATGAATTTACAAAAGCGTGTCAACTTCACAGACAACACATACATCACTTAACCCAGAACTTCTTTGAAGAGAACATGCAAAATCTAAAACACAAAGAACCCTACAATTCACCAATGGAAACAACCTCGCTCGAGTACAAATCATTCGAAAAGAAGATCGACACAATAGATCATGAATTTCCTACACGAATTTGACTACAATCAAGAAAAGCGTTTGGCGGTGCGTATGCTAAAAACAAATGGATCGGGAAAAAAGAAAATAGCATGATCAAACCGTCTTACTCGGAGAGATACACCGTCTGGCACTCCGCTGCACCAATCTCACGCGTCCCCGCTTTCTCCTGCCTCAACTTGGCACCAATCTCATGCGTGCCCGTGTCCTCCTGCCTCAACGAGCAAGAAACCACGCTGAGATCAAAACCATCGCACACTAGATCCACAAAAACCAAAACCGGAGTAGGAAAAAATGAAAATCGAAAGAAAAAGGCAGGCAAACGCAGCTTAACTCATAAGCGGGCTCGTGTACGCTCAGAAGGCGAACCCAGAGAGAACGACGAAGATGTTGAGATCAAACGGAACGCGATCGTCCTCCCTCTCTGCACATTCCCAGGAATCCTCCGTCCGGTCGGGTTCCTTTCGCAAGAAGAAGTACACCACGCAGCTCCGCAGCCTAGAACTCGCGTACAACGAAGGAGATCTCCAGACGAATCGCCTCGATTCGACTATCATCGCCGAGCTCTGAGCGTGGAGGGGAGCGGAAGGGAAGCAGAAGCCTCGCGGGAACGGCGACGAGAGTCGGCAGACGGCGAGATTAGGGCTTCGAATGGACCGAGAATCTCAGATCGTCTCTGGTTCTCGAGGGGAAAGGGGGAGGACGACGATGCGCTCAGCGGGAGCTTCCAGAGACGACGGTGCGCTCAGCGGGAGCTTCCAGAGACGTCGATGTTCTGGTTCTTGTTCTTGGATTAGAGAGTGAAAGAGGGAACGTAACGATTTTTAAATCTGGCTTGCGGATGGCGGTTGGCTTTTGGCGGCAGTAATTGCTTAATAAAGGCTTTTAATTGGGCGGAATTTATAATTTTGTCATTATCAAGAAAACCCGTAGGCGGTGCGTAATTGCGTATGGAGTACGCTTTAGGTGTAAACTCTGGTGCGGGTATGGATCGAATGAAATCGGTACTAATGTCGGCTGAAGAAAGCCTTTTTTAAGCCTGTCTCAGACGGATCCAATCAGATTTGGATCAGGACAGAAAATAATGGTGCTGAGCATAGTGACTAAACGGTTTTTGGTGGTAAATATCGGCAGCCACTTTCTCGTGATAAAAATCAACTTTTCTTCTTTACATTTTTTTAAAAAAAATGGTGATTTTTTTAACTTATAAATTAAAAGCGAGTTTGTTTTTTTTTGCAAAGAATACGATATATGACAATTTTAGTTTATGGAGTTTTGATCATAAAATATTAGTCAGCCTCACAAAATTTTTATTGCATAATTAGTAATCTAGTTTTTTCATGTCATTTCGTATTGTACAATTCTTTGGTTGTGCAATCATTTACCTGCGGTGCTGTCGAGAAGAACTAAAAAATATTATGTGTCAATGAGAAATGACACATGTTAAAGCTATTAAAATAATTGTATATTTATTAAAAATAGCCAATTAGGCATCAAGCATATCGATTTTATGCCGATAAGAATACGCACTAGTGCTGAACTCTTAATTCGTCCTAACCAATTGCTATTGAGCAACTATAATAATAACAAAAAAAACATCATGCTAAGTTCACTAGAGAGTACACCCACATGTGTTACACTAGCCATCAATACAAGTAATCGTTGAAAATTATTGCATCAAAATTAAAGTATAGTGAATACCCACATGCATTATATTGTTAAAGTTACAAGTTGTAGGTATACCTTGTCAATGACACTTTCACATTTCATCTTGTTGTACATGGAATTATTAATGTCTTTCTTATTCCTTTGTCGTACACAGTTAGGTTTGTCTTTTTACCCTGCCACTGTGTACTTTTTCAATTTCTCTCATTTCATCTAATCAATCTCAAATAATATTCATCACTAGCATACGTATTGCTTAACATCATATCGTGTCATCCATATTTTCAAACTTGTTCTTGTTCACCACAATGCCTTGTATACATCAAAATATATATCTACATGAGGGGTAGTTTTGCCTTTTTACACTGACTTTCGTGAAGTCATTGTTGGAGACGGTAGACTCGCTTAGTTTCCTAATGATAATTCAAATTTGGTGAAAACCCACAAACATTATTTAGTTAGAATTACAAGGATAATAAGTAATTGGACATCGTATCTTGTCACACATTTTCATATTTGATCTGGTTGAAGAAGGCACTCTGAATGACTTGTTATTTTTTCAAGTAATGACAGGTTTGCCTTTTACACCACCACCATAAGTGTAGGATTGTCTTTCTACACCACCAATGTTCTTGTTGGTTAGTATTATATTGTGTCATATTCATCGGCTTATAAATCATATTCATAGATCGTCTTGTCTTTTTACCCCGATCAGCGTATAGTTCTTGTTGAAGACGAGAGACCCGCTAAGTTAGCTAATGATAATTAAAGCTTAGTTAAAATCCACAAACATTATATAGTTAAAGTTTTAAGGACAATAACTAAATGAGCATCGTATCTTGACACTCACAGTTTCGTATTCCATCTTGTTGAAGATGGCATTATGAATGTCTAGTTGTTTTATTACGAAAGGGTAGGTTCGTCTTTCTACGCCAACATCGTGCAGTCTCCAATTTTTCTTCTTTTATATAGACAGGTTGTTATTGTAGTCATCACGAGAGTACTAGTTGTTGAACATCTTATCTTGTGATTCACACTTCCACACCATCTTGTTGGACACGACACCATCTATGCATCAACATACATATTTATTTCATGGGTAGTTTTGTCTTCCTACCATAAAAATTTGTAGTCATGCTATTTATATATTCTTACACAGCCATTTATCATGCAAATTAAAATAAAAGTACTTGTTGGAGTTGAACGTCACACTCAATTCGCATTACCAAATTAAATGTGCTCAAATCCCACATGGGTTATGTTGTTAGAGTTTCGTTAATTATAACTAACAGAACAGTGTGTCTTGTCACACGTAATTTCGCATTCCGTCAACAAAACATCATATCGTGTCACACACAATTTCAAATTTCGTCTTGTTCAAGATCACATCATGAATACCCTATCATTGTTTTCTCATATAGGGTTATGTTAGTCTTTCCACCCCGCCTTCGTGTAGCCACCTCATTTCTCTCATTTTGCCCGATCAATGACCAACCGCAGCCATCATCAAAATACCTATTCTCAAACATCATCTCCTATCATTCACACTTTTACAATTTCTATTATTGAACTGTAAAGCAACATTCTTTTTCAGTTTCGGGGTAGTTTTTTGTTTTCACCCCACCAACGTGTAGACTTGATATGTATTACTTTTCGCATGTTTTTTGCATATTAGACATCAATAAAACTACGGAGTGAAAACGATCGCATCAAAATTAAAGTATGGTGAATACCCACATGAATTATGTTGTTAGAATTTCCTTAATTATAACTAACGTAACATTCTACCTTGTCACACACAATTTCACATTCAGTCAACAGAACATCATGTCTTGTCACATACAATTTCACTTTTTGTCTTGCTAAAGATTACATCACCAATACCATATCATTGTTTTTTCACATAGAGGTATGTTTGTCTTTCTACCCCGCCTTCACGTAGCTACCTTATTTTTCTCATTTCACCTAGTTAATCACCAACAAGAGCAATCACCAAAATACTTGTTCTTGAACATCATCTCCTGTCATTCACACTTTATCTTGTTGAACATAGCATCACGTAACACCAACATCCCTTTTCAGTTCGGGATATACATTGACATAAAAATGAAATTCAGGGGTAGTCTTGTCTTTTTATCCCGACCATTGTATAGTCCTTGTTGGAGACGAGAGACCGTTAGGTTCGCTAATGATTATTAAAGTTTAGTAAAAACCCACAAACATTATATAGTTAAAGTTTTAAAGACAATAACTAAATGAACATTGTATCTTGTCACCCACAGTTTCATATTCCATCTAGTTGAAGATAACATTGTAAATGTCTTGTTATTTTCTCATGTATGGGTAGGTTTGTCTGTATACCCCGCCTTTGTACAACTCTCATGTTTTTCTTATGTCATGTGGACAAGCTCTTTTTCTAGCCATCACAAGAGTACTAGCTGTTGAACATCTTATCTTGTGATTCGCACTTCCACACCAGCTTGTTGAATATGACACCATCTATGCATCAACATACATATTTATTTCACGGGTAGTTTTGTCTTTCTACTCCAACACTTTGTAGTAGTAGTTTTGTATCTTTTCACAAACTCTTTTCTCATGCAACATATAACAAAAGTACTTGTTGGAGTTGAAAATCTCACTCAATTTACATTAACAAATTAAAATACACTGAAAACCCACGTGTTTTGTTGTTAGAGTCTTAATGATAATAACTTATAGAACATTGTCTTGTCATACACAATTTCATATTTCGTGAACAAAACATTGTTATATATGGGTTTTGAGCATACTTTAATTTGTTAGTGAGAATTAAGTGGGACTTAAGACTCCAACAAGTACTTTCATATTAAGTTGCATTAGAAAAGGGTCTGCGAAAATATATAAATACCACGACTATAAAGTGGTGGGGTTGGAAGACAAATCTACCGCTGAAATAGATATGTATGTTGATGCATACATTGTGTCGTGTTCAACAAGATTGTGCATAAGTGTGAATTATAACGCATATGGGTGGATCCATTTTAAAATCAATTTTCAACTTATCTCAGTTCTTAGATCAGACCCATCTAGGTGGCAACGTCGGGTAAGAAGGTACAAGCGATGAAGCGATTGTTCGATGGTGTGCTAAATTTCAAAATATAACCCAGTGTGATTGGTGTGATGTCAAGTAACTTAGCAAATCATGTAGATACAAAGGAATGCGCAGCTCCAGTGTCAAATAAAACCTTAGACTTGAACTTTGTGATAGGAATAGTACCTTTGATGACGTTGGCATGCTCTTGCAACTCCTCTGTAGAAGTCATGTAAATTCGACCAACGACTCTCTTTTGTCCCTAAGCTTGGGACTGCTGCGAGGGTCACTGTTGTTGTTGTTGCTCTCAAGGTGTGGCATTGGTTCCAGCCTCTGTTAGTCATTTGAGACAATCTCGAACGATGTGTCTCATATCTCTATATCGCAAGCACACTCTTGTGAGTCTGAAGCAGGCTCGTGCATGCATCTTCTTGCAGATAGTGTACATTATGGCAGTCTACTAGGGTCGAGTACCGCCTTGCTGCACTTTGGCCTTCTTCGCAAGCGATGCACTACTCACCTCAACTGCATGTCTAAGAGTTATATTCTTATTGCCCTTCGACCTGTTGAATCACTTCGGCTGACTCTTTGTAGAAGACTCCCAGTCATCCTGCGATACGAAAATTATTGTTACTATATATTTGAGGATTGTCTTTGGTTAATAAAAGGAACATGTTTTTATTTTCTCATCTGAAGTACAGTGGCCATCTCGATGGCTAGTAAGCACGCAAGTCCACAATCTGGCTCGCAGTCCATGAACATAATTCTTTGCCTGAGCCTCATTTGTAATGTAAGTATATGAGTAGTACTTCTCCAGCTGCCGAAATCACGTGGTATACACTGCCACCTTTATGGAGCCCTGTTGGAGATCCAAGAACTCTTGCATCTTGTGATCTCGAGTGTACTAGAGAAAGTAGGTATTTATAAACACCTCGGAAAACTATTCTCAGGACAGTAAGCGACGCGCCTCTAATGTGTAGCGCACCCCACGAGCAGTGTCCCACCAACTCTTGGCATCATCATGGAGTCAGAAGACAGCGAAAGAGACTTCCTCTGAACGAGATCATCGAGGAACTCGTTGATGGCACAAACCCACTCCTTTGTTGCGTCTAGGTCCTCCTTCCCAGTGAAGGCTGGGGGACTCAGTCCTATAAAGTGCTTATAAGACACTCCAAGGGTCGCATAGCTGATCACTCTATTGCCATCAAGGTGATGGCTGCTATTGTCGTTACCCTTGTTATCAGCGAGGTTCTGGCATGTAGCCGTCATAGTAGCAAGGGCTTCCAAGAGGGAGTCCCTTTGTGCAGTCCAATCAGATAGTTGTCGTGAAGACATCTACAATAAAATTTTAAATCAAACTAACTTATTTCAGGATAGAACCTCTCCGCCAACTTAGACATGGTGGGCTACAATGTCATTCTTTGTATGGATGGGATATATGGACATTTTGCTTGTATCATATGTCGTGAGCAACATATCTGGTTTACTCGTCCAGATCAACCTTTACTTGAGTACAAGGATAGTAAAAAGGAAAGCAAATGACGGATGATCTCAATAATGAAAGTGCAACGATGAATGAGAAAGGGTTGTAAGGCCTTCTTGGCCAGCGTTACCTTGATAGACCATAGCATGATCCCGATAGAGTACTTGAACATGGTTCGTGAGTTCGCAAATGTCTTTCCAGACGACTTGTCAGGCATGCCTCATGCAAGAGAAGTCGATTTTGCCATGGAGTTGGTGCCTAGTACGACCCCAATATCCAGAGCTCCTTATTGCATGACCCCATCAAAATTGGAGAAACTGAATAAGCAATTGCAATAATTGATAAACAAAGGCTTTATCCGATCGATTGTTTCATCGTGTGGTGCACTAGTCTTATTCGTCAATAAAAATAATGAGTCAATGCACTTTTGTATTGACTACTGCATGCTGAATCATGTGATGATTAATAACAAATACTCTTTTCCATGGATCAATCACTTGTTCGATCAACTTCGTGATGCCAAGGTCTTCTACAAGATAGATCTTCGATCGGGTTATCACCAATTGAGGATTAATGATTCAGATGTGTAGAAGATAACTTTCAGGATGTGGTACGACCATTACGAGTTCTTGGTGATGCCCTTCAGGCTAACCAATGCTACAATAATGTTTATGGATCTGATGAATCAGATCTTTCGGCCCTACTTGGATCTGTTCGGGATCCTGCTCATAGATGATATCTTGAACTACTATGCGAGTGAGGAAGGCCATTGAGAGTACGTGAGGATTATTCTTGAAACACTTCGACGACACCAGTTGTATGCTAAATTCTCAAAGTATGAATTTTAGCTAAGGTAGGTCATGTTTTTGGGTCACATGATCTCCAAAAAATGGGGTGTCAATATACCCTGCTAAGGTATTGCACCTCAACACTTTTGTTTAAAGAATTTTTTTAGATCCTTAATTTTTGACTTGTTTAAATTTTATGTTTGGATAGGTGGAAGCGGTCTTAGACTGGAAACAACTTAATAGTGTATCAGATATTCATAGTTTTTTTGAACTTAAAGGATACTACAGAAGATTCATTCAAGACTTCTCGAAGATCACAACTCCTATGATGAAGCAGATTCGTTAATGAATTCAATTTGTTTGAAATTAGTAGTGCGAAGATAGCTTCCAAGAGCTGAAGAAGTGGCTTACTACAACCCCAGTACTCACCTTGCCTTCTCAACAAGGCGACTTTATGGTTTACAGTGATGCATCAGGTATTGGATTGGAATGCGTGTTGATGTAGCATGACAAGGTCATAGCTTACACATCGCATCAACTGAAAGTGCATGAGCGGAATTACCCCCCATATGGCCTGGAGCTTGCAACAGTGGTCTTTGCACTAGAGGTATGCTGACATTACTTATACGGGGGAATAGTTTGAGGTCTTTTTCTAATCATAAGAGTATCAAATATATTTTCTCGCAAAAAGATCTAAACATGAGGCAGAGATACTGGTTAGAGTTCGTAAAGGACTACGACTTCTTTATATCATACCACCCGAGGAAGGCCAATGTAGTGGCTAATGTTGTGAGTATAAAGGCAGGAAGCCTTGTGAGTATGCTTAGCAACATGTGAAGACTGCTTGAGGACCAGCTTGACAGGAGACTGTTTGTAACAGATTCAAATCACATTCAGATTGCCAGTTCAGCAACGAGGACAATGCTTATATACTGAATCAAATTATTTCTTATTTGATAGATTTTTTTTGTTTTTAATTTTAATTTTTTATATTTAAAATATTTAGTTTACTAATGAATAGATAAATTTAGTTTATTAACAAATTTTTTCTTAATGTATAAATATATAAGTTTATGAATGGATTTTCTATTTTTTAAGTGTTTTGGCATTTGAATCCAATACGAGATCACAAGTTTTTGATAAAACATTCATAATTGGCTATAATATGATACCAATTTTGCATTTTTTTATTATTTACACAAAGAAAAGAGAGACTTAGCCATGTTGGCTATGCCTGTCATGCTTATGATCACTGTCCTGGTAGCACAAAACTATGTGGGCTTGCCCTTTGCCCCGAGGGAGTCACCACTCTTTAGCTTGCGCAAGGGGTGACACCCATGAGATTTGAACCTAGATCACCTGCCTAGTGGCCTAGGACCATCCCACTACGCCAAACCCCTTTGGGGGTTGTTTTCCATCCCACTACGCCAAATCTCGTTTATGAGCGGGTACTTATAAAAACCAAGCACATATCGTGTTGTAGTGGCTCTTTTGGCCAACATACATAAATTTTAAACATTGTCTGGTATTTGGATCCAATACTCAAATCGAGGGTTAAAATCCATAGTTTTTTGACATTTTTTCATAATTGGGTCCAATATGATACACATTAAAGCATTTATATAAAAAAAAAATATGAATTTCTTTATTTTGTCAATTTGCTCAATTTTTAAAATTTTATTTGTATTTGGATCTAGTTCAAGATTCATATTCAAGGTTAAAATCCAATCCAAACTTGTTCAAATACTGATTTGGTGGTGGTGGTGGGGGATCGGGTCATATGATTTGAAACAAAGCTATCCCACTCATTTTACATGTGTCCAAGCTATTTGCACTGTGCACATCAAACGTTGGACACGAGGAACACACATCCTTGTCCAGTCAAAACAAATGCTGGACAATAGCAGTTTATTCAGTACTGGACAAGACATGTATTATGTCCAAGCAGTCATACACACCCTAGAGGACAAATGTATGTCTAACACACAAAAAAAATTAGTCACTTTGATTCTTTCATTGTTTTCATAATTCTCACCTTCTCAACCCAATTAGATGGGAATATCAGGTCTCTCGTCGACAGCAACCTAACCAACAATAAGATGAGCTTTGGCAGCAGAAGATGGTGCTCAGGTACCGTATGAGGAAGAAACACTCATTTGTGGTTAAATGGTAAAAGGGTGAGGATAATATGATGATTTCTTCATGAATATATATCATCAGTTTGATAGAGACGCGTAGGGATGGCAGCGGACAAGGGCAGGGACGGAGGACAAGGTCTCCACCCCTGCTCCATCTCAAAATCCTACCCTTCATTGCTGCCACCACTACAACAAAGCAGTAGATTAGCGACGACCACATTCCGTCGCGAATCCGTCGCTAACCATGTTAGCGACGGATTAGCGACAACGCGGCGACAGTATGCTTACGTCGCGAATATTTCGACGCTAACTGGCGACGGAATAATTCCGTCGCCAAGTCCGTCGCTAATTGCGACGGAATAACGAGCGCTATATTCCATCGCCAATCCGTCGGTACTAAACGGCGACCACAGCGTGGCGACGGATTTAATTCCGTCGCTAAGCCATCGCTAGATTAATATGAATAGCGACGGAATCATCCGTCGCTAATCCGTCGCAAAAACGAAAAAAAATCAAAAAAATTTTATTTAAAAATTAATTACCGAGAACTGTACAATTTATATTTCCTGTACAATTTATATTTCCTGTAAATAAAAAACAAACCACACAAAAAAATTCATATAACAAGTATCTATAATAATTAATCGTTCCACCTTAAAACTAAGAAGTTTAATTATTTACAATTCAACAATTACAATTAGGAAAAATAAAAAAAATAGAACTTCTTCAACACAGTCCTCTAATCATCGCCAAGATTTTGTGCGTCTTCTTGTTCATTGTCTTTATCTGTCCCTTCAGCTCCACTACCCTGATTATCGCTAGCAGCCTACACAAGAAAATAGCAGTCAGTATTGATAAACAAAATATAATGAAATAAATTACACACTATATGTAATTCTATCATGTGCTCATGTGTGATCTAAGGCAATAAAAAAACTCTATATGTGATTCTATCATGCTCATATGTGTGCTAAGGCAGTCAAAAAATTGAATATGTGATTATAGCATGTTCATATGTGTTCTAAGGCATATAAAAAAACTCTATATGTGATTCTACCATGCTCAGATGTGCTTTAAGGCAGGCAAAAAACTATATATGTGATTCGATCATGCTCGTATGTGTGCTAAGGCAGTAAAAAAATTGAATATGTGAATATAGCATGCTCATATGTGCTCTAAGGCAGGCAAAGCCAAAAATTTTACATGTGATTCTATCATAAATGATATATAACATGTTCATATGTGTTCTAAGGCAGTTAAAAAACTCTATATGTTATTATAGCATGTTCATATGTGTGCTAAGGCAGTCAAAAAACAGAATATGTGATTATAATATGCTCATATGTGTTCTTAAGCAGTAAAAAAACTGAATATGTGATTATAGCATGCTTATGTGTTCTAATGCAATCAAAAAAACTTTATATGTGATTCTATCATGCTCATATGTGCTCTAAGACAGACAAAAAGTTAAATATATATATATATATATATGATTCTATCATGCTCATATGTGTGCTAAGGCAGTAAAAAAATTGAATATGTGATTATAGCATGTTCATATGTGTTCTAAGGCATCTAGAAAAACTCTATATGTGATTTTATCATGCTCATATGTGTGCTTTGCAACTCTAGATCAAATCGTCTGCAAACCACAAATACTTATATTAGCGAGCCATGTATCCACATATAGAACATAAAAGGATTTATAATTGAGTTGCATATACATATACTTACTCGATGTATGGGTCGATCGCTGAACAATTAAAAAGAATATAGATGTGTGCTGCATCTTGCTCTCGATCTGTCAATAGCCTTGATCGGCAACTACCAAATGCATGCCCAAGTCGTTGAAATATCGACAGCTTGTCAGCTACAGTTACTTGTTCTCCATCATCGTTACGGGACGGGCATGTGTAACGTGTTGAAATATGAGGTTCGAAGTACATAGATGAGAAATTTGAAATCTCTTCTAAAGTGTACGCCTCACAAATAGAGCCTTCTACACTTGCTTTATTACGAACCTTTTTTTTTAGGTCGAATATGCATCTGACAAGAATATACATTTCAAATTTTAAATATCTGTCATTAAAGAGACAAATATAAAAAAATATATACCTTTCAAATGGGTACATCCATCGATATTGCACAGGGCCACGAACCCTTAGTTCATATGACAAATGTATGATCAAATGTTCCATAACATCGAAAAATGCTGGCGTAAATATCTTTTCTAACAGACAAACAGTGGTGATGACAGAGTCCTCGAGATTCTTTACATCTGATACAATGACCTCCTATGCGCACAATGTTCTGAAAAATCCGCTCAACTCAGACAATACCCCCCATATAGGTTTGTCTAACATATCATGGAATGCTAGGGGTATCAATCGTTGCATAAAGATATGACAATCATGGCTCTTCAACCCATATAACTGTCCATCGTCAATCTTCACAGCCCGAGCAATGTTAGAGACATATCCATCTGGAAATCTCAGTTGTCTCAACCATTGACATACATGTTTTATTTGATCAGGTCCGAGCACGTACTTCGCCTTTGGTTTCAGTACTTTGCCATTATACTCTTTGAGTTCCAATTCTGGTCTTTTACATATTAATTTTAAATCCATACGGGCCTTCGGATTATCCTTCGTTTTTCCTTTAATATTCATTACTGTATTGAACACATTATCAAACACATTTTTCTCTACATGCATCACATCCAAATTATGTCGTATCAATAGGGTCGGCCAATACGATAGTTCCCAAAAAATAGATTTTTTCGTCCAATTGTGTTCCTTCCCAAATCCACGGAAGGGTGTAGGACTGCGGGCATCTGTTAATACATCTGGAAAGTATCGCAATCTTCTTAAAATCTCTATGCCAGACAATCTTGAGGATGGACCTTCAATTTCAGTTGTGCCTGCTGTAAATGCATTCTTTTGACGTCGGAACGGATGATCGCTGGGTAGAAATCGACGATGGCAATCAAACCAGCAAGGCTTCCTTCCATGCCTCAATCTAAAAGCTTTGGAATCCTCCATGTAGTACGGACAAGCCAACCTCCCATGTGTGCTCCAACCAGATAACATACCATATGCAGGGAAGTCACTGATTGTCCATAGAACAGCGGCCTTCATGTTGAAATTTTGTTTTTTGTGGGCATCATACGTGGTAACACCGTCATCCCACAGTACTTTTAATTCATCAATCAATGGCCTTAGATATACATCAAGATTTTGGCCAGGTGAGGTCGGACCAGGGATCAACAGAGACAAGAAAAGATTTGGACGTTTCATACACAAGCTTGGTGGAAGGTTGTATGGAGTTACAAATACTGGCCAGCATGAGTATGGAGTTGATCTACCCCCAAATGGATTAAATTCATCTGTACATAGACCGAGTCTAACATTTCGCACTTCCATTGCGAAGTTCTGATGAGTACGATCAAAGTGCTTCCAAGCTTCAGCGTCAACAGGATGCGTGATCTTGTTTTCATCGTGTCGAACTTTATTTGCATGCCATCTCATGTGTTTAGCTGTCTTTGAAGACATATACAATCGCTGCAATCTAGGAGTGATAGGAAAGTAGCGGAGCGACTTGTATGAAACTTCCTTTGATCTCGTGCTACCATTGCCTCTTGTCTTTTGCTTGAACCGAGGATGCCCACATGACGGGCATGATATGTCGTTTTTCTGCTCCTTGAAATACAACATGCAGTGATTTGGACAAGCATCAATCTTTTTGTAACCCATACCTAGAGCGTTGACCATAACTTTCGCACGATAGAAATTTTGTGGCAATTTCTCATCTTTAGGCAACATACTCTTCACAATCATGCACAAACGGTCAAAACATGATTGACTCAAATTATACTCGGACTTCAAATTCATTAGTTGAAGAACTGCAGACAAGATAGTGTGACTCTCACAACCGTTCCAAAGTGGCTCATCAGCATCTCTAAGTAAATCATAAAATCTACTAGCTGCATCGTTTGGTGATTCTTCATCTACGACAGTTCTTACATCACTAGAACTCATAGCAGAACCCAGTTCTGTTCCTGCAGCATCAAATATCAAATTCGTATATGGATTATCGTGCACCACATTCACCCGTGCATCAAAATCGTTTATAAATTCTTCTCCATGAAACGTCCAGTTCTGATAATCACTCACAAAACCCTTCCTGTATAGGTGATGTCTAACGCCATGAGGTTCTACAAATCGATTATTCTTACAAATCTTGCAGGGACACCTAATCCGACCTGTGGGATCTACCGTACTGACACTTGCCGTTGCAAATTCAATAAAACTGTCGACACCATCCATATATTCATGCGATAACTCATTGTCCACTATCCTACGGTACATCCATTCACGGTTTGCAGTCATTCTGTCGTATGATGTTACAAATAGTATCCTAACCAGTTAAAAGAGAACCATCAGAATACTATGATGAAGAAAATATCAAATTTATCATGCAATATATGATGTCATACAATCACAAGAATTATGATGCATGCATTGATAACTTAATATTTTCATGTGCAAACTATTCATGACACGATACATTCATTTGAAGCATGCTTTCAGTATACAATTTCACATGGAAGACATAATCAAATTGAAAGTAACTACATGTAAGCATGGATACAATCACATCAAACATTGCAATACATCGAAATAATTCATATCAAACAAATATCAAACATGTACCTGCAGCAAACACACTTCAATATCCCACTAACTACTACCATGCATAGCATGGACTCCGTACTCCAAAAATAAGAACACTTCCATATTCATACATTAAAATCATGCTCAGCATGATCTCCGAACTCCAACAAAGTAGTCCTAGATATCAACAACTAAGTGAGTGTGTGAACAATAAAGTGTTATATTCAATAAATTAAATAACATGTGATGCGCTTGCATCACTTACTCACCACGGGTATTTACCCGATTTGCATTGTTTTTGTCACTTACTTACCACGGGTGGCGGGGCACAAGCGAGTTCTGTTGAGAAATTTGCAAAAAAAAATGATGTTTTAAAATGAAGTCACCATGAAATTATTCGACCATATTAAATCATAAAACCTTAAAATACAAGAAAATAAATTATAAATAAACCAAAACATCATAAACTATAAGAAAAATAAACCATAAAATTAAATAAAAAAGCCACAATTTAAACCTTAATCAAACAAGGAAAAAACCTGCCCAAATCAAATACAAAAAAATCCTTAATCAAATTAACTAAAAAGTATTAATTAAAAAAATGTGATTTAAATCCCTAATTATAGAAAATAAAATAAAAACTCTAAATAAATAAAAAAAACCTAATCAAATTAACTATAAAAGCCTTAATTAAAAATTTTTGATTTAAAGTCCTAACCAAATTAACTAAAAATCCTTAATTAAAAAAATTATGATTCAAATCCCTAATCATAGAAAATAAAAATAAAAGCTCTAATCAAATCCAAGAAAACCCTAATCAAATTAACTATAAAATGCCCTAATTTTTAAATTTTGATTCAAAGCCCTAATAAAACAAAATCAAATAAAAAACCCTAATTAAATTAACTACAAATAGCCTTAATTTAAGAAATTTGATTCAATTGCTTAATAAATGAAAATCAAAATAAAAATCCTAATCAATGAAAATCAAAGAAAAGTAAACAATAAAAATAAAATAAAAACCCTAATTTCTGAAAAAAGAAAAAAAAGAGCAAGAAACCAGGGGGTCGACCCCCGGCCGGACACGGCAGGGGGTCGACCCCCGGCCGGACATCAAAAGGGGTTGACCCCCTGCCGGACAAGGCAGGGGGTTGACGCCTGGCCGGACACGGCAGGGGGTCGACCCTGGCCGGACAAGGCAGGGGGTTGACGCCTGGCCGGACACGGCAGGGGGTCGACCCTGGCCGGACAAGGCAGGGGGTTGACCCCCTGCCGGACATCAAAAGGGGTTGACCCCCTGCCGTGTCCGGCCGGCGGGGGGTCGACCCCCGGCCGGACATGGCGGGGGGTCGACCCCCCCCCGGCCGGACACGGCAGGGGGTCGACCCCCTACCAGGGTTGACCCCCGGCCGGACACGGCAGAGGGTCATACCACCTACCGGGGTCGACTGCCTGGCAGAGTCGACCCCCTGCCGGAAAACGCAGGGGGTCGACCTCCAATCCATTTAAGGTGAAATACGTACCTGCGGTTGCTCCGGGCAGCGACGGCGGCAGCGGAAGGTTGACGGAGATCGACTTCCGGCGAACGGTGGGGGCCGGCAGAGAGGTCGACGGGATGTATAGGGCGGCCGAAGGAAGAGGGCGGCAGGAGGGAGAGGGCGGCGGGCGAGAGCAGCGAAAGGAGAAAGGAAAAAGAGGGTTGGGATTAGGGGTAATGCGACATTTAGCGACGGCTTAGCGACAGATTAATTCCGTCGCTAAGCCATCGTAATTCAAAAAACAAAAAAGGCGACAGAAAATATTTCGTCGCCTAGGCCGTCGCTATGTTGCGACGGAATTTTAGCCGTCGCAATTCCGTCGCTAACTGTCGTATTTATTGCGACAAAATATTCTCTCGCACAATCCGTCGCTAAGTAGCAACGGATTTTGCGAGGGAATATAATCTGTCGCTAGTTTCGTAAAATTCTACAAATATAGCGATGGATTCATTTCTCTCGTTAATCTGTCGCTAAGTAGCGACGATATAACTCCGTCGCTAAATTCCGTCGCTAATCAACTATTTTTTTGTAGTGCACGGGTTTTGATTTTGACCTTCATTCCCGTTTCATGTCCTCTATCCCGGGTTCAAACAGGGCAAGACGTGGTGGGGCACCATTTCCCCTTCATCTTTAAAGAAGGATCGAGGGATGAGGTGGGGGAGGGGAGGGGAGGGGTGGGGGAAAGCTTAAGGATGGCAGTGGACCGGGGAGGGGCGGGGGACAAGGTCTCCACCCCGCCCCATCTCAAAAAATTAACCTTCATCCCCGGTCCATCCCCGTGGCGGGGGAGACTTTGGACCTCCACCCCCACCCCCACCCCGTCTCAAAATATTAATCCCAATTCTCGTCCCCACCCCCGCCTCGCCCCCCTACTCGTCACCGCCGCCACCACATCCCTGCTCCATCCCGCTCATGGTGGTCATCGTCTTGGAGGTCGCCCAGATGAACCCTGAAGATGCCCGACAACTGTGGCAACACCTCGAGTTCAATCTGGTTAGAGTGATCGCCTGCTGCGCCTTCCTTATCTTCGGCTCCACCCTCTACATCATGACCCGCCCCGTTTACCTTGTTGACTACTCCTCTTACACCCCCCGACCTCAAGGTCTCCTTCTCCCTATTATTGGAGCACTCCCGCCTCTCTGGTAACATCGAGACCCAGCCTTCGACTTCTAGGGTAAGATCCTCGAGCGTTCATGCCTCTTCAATCCGACTCCTTCACTCTTCTCCATGATTGTCAACAAGTACAAGCTCAGGAAAAACATCAAGACCTTTAATCTCAACGGGATGGGTTGTAGTGCCGGTGTGATCGCAATCGACCTTGCCAAAGATCTCCTGCAGAACCGTAACACTTATGCAGTGGTGGTGAGCATGGAGAACATCACTAATAATTGGTACTTTGACAGCAAGAAGTCTATGCTCATCCCCAATTGCCTGTTTCGCGTGGGTGGCACCGCGGTTCTTCTCTCGAACCGCCCCTCCGATCGGAGGCAGGGAGGTAGAAGGGGGAAAAATCGGGCTGCGTGAGAGGGAAGGTGAACAGAAATGGAGAAAGGGGGTTTGCGTTAGGGTTTATTTGGGTTAACAGGTGTGCTATCGGGATTCAGGAGAGGGAAGAGCGGGGGCGGGGATGGGGTGGGGCGGGGGAAGTGTCAGTCCATCCCCGCACGGGGATGAATTTTAACCTTCATTCCTGCCTCCATCTCTGGTCCAAACGGGGCGAGGCGGCGCGACGCTTTCCCCCGGTCCACTGCCATCCCTAGGAAAGCCTAAGTACATCCTGGTCTCCATCTCTGCACCTGTTTTGATTTTAACCTCGATCCCCGTTTTATGTCTTCCATCCCTGGTCCAAACGGGGCGAGGCGTGGAAGGGCTTCGTTTCCCCCGGTCCACTGCCGTGTATAGACGGGTGCATGAGAAACATTATCCGACCTAAGGTGTAATTTTTTATAATTTTGAAAAAGGTAGAGGTAGCTTTGTAATTATGTCAAACCTTAGATGAGTTTTTGTAATTTTTTCTAGAGATTTCTATCAAGGCTTACAAGTAATTTTCGCGATTTTCTTTTTCGGTTTGCTCCAGTTCGATGTCGGAATTTCGATCGAGTCCTTTCTGTTCGTTTTTTTTTTCTCCGAAGGAAATGCACTATGCCTACAGGAGATTTGCCTGACTATGCCAGCATGGCAGTTTGTATTTTGGATCAAGATCACGGTTAATGTAGTAATTGAGATCGTTCAAAAAACACTCCGAGCCACTGACACCCATATCCTTTGTCTCTGGCGGGAACGGGACAGAACGACATGACCAGAGGATTGGGCGTCTGGAGTTGTGGCCTTCGCCTCCAAACCCTGCTTCCTTCCTTCCCCGCTGAAATTTCCTCCACTCTTTTCCGTACTCCTCGCCGATGGAGACTCAGAAGAACTACGACGACTCTGAGCGTGGAGGCCAAGAAGAGGGGCGACGATGACAATCAGGAGAAGCAGCAGAAGGAGAAGGAGAAGGAGAAGGAGAAGGAGAAGGAGAAGGAGAAGGTGATCGTCATCTCCGGACCCACTGGGGCTGGAAAGACACGGCTCGCTCTCGATCTCGCCAAGCGACTCAACGGTCAAATCATCAGCGCCGATTCCGTTCAGGTGCTCCGACCTCACACCTCTTTCTCTACCGAACGAATTCGTGCTTCTTCTTGTCCTTTTTTCTTTTTTGTTTAATTCCATCGTTTGGGCTCTCCGTCGACTTGAGCATTAGCGGAGTTCGCTCATTTAGTTGTAGGTTCGAGTCGCGGCCATTTTGTTTCCATGAATTCCCTCTGCCATCGTAGTTTTTCTTTGTGAAAACGTTTTTAATTCTTGCTTAACCATCTAAAAATGCAAGCACACGACTTTATTTTTGTGTCGTTTATCGATTACCAGAACTAACCGTGTTCATGCCCGATTTATTTGATCAATGCACATGTTTCAGGTGTATCGTGGACTCGACATTGGATCGGCGAAACCTTTGACTTCTGAAAGAGAGGTTTTTATGCTTCTATCTTGTGCTGCTTTTTGAAAAATTTTCTCTACTAAGAAAATTACAAGAATATGCTTTTCCTCCCTCTTATTCCTATCATTACTTTCCTTTTTCCGTACTGACATATCCACTGAGTGCATCATCGTTTATGTTGTATTCAAGAATTGATGCTGATTGAGAAACCTAATGACTTTTGACTTCAAGTAAGGTGCTTCTTGGTCACTTAGGGTGCGTTTGGATACTTTGGAGGAGTATTCTCATGGAGAGTGAATTCTCATTCCATAGAAGTATTAAGAAAGAAGATTCTCAATCTTTGGAATTCTCTTGTTTGGATAACTCTCACATTCCCAAAGAATTTCTTCAAGAATTCTCAATGTTATTCTTTGTTTTTATCAGAATTAGAGATGAAACAGTTTCTTAAAACACATGCGTGAACTGAATTTGCGAGTCTAAGCTCCTCAGACTTACAGAGCTACTCGAAGTGCTTGCGTAATAGTGCTCATTTTGTGTGGTATCCCATTTTCAGCCATTTGAATGAAAATTTCAAGAGCTCTTTCAGCATTATCACTTTGAACATAACCTGAAAGCACATGTTCCATGGGACTGTGCCGTGAATGTCCATTTCCTGGAAAACCTTGATACCATGATGCAGTTCCCCATGTCCACATTATCAAGTATGCTGCCACCATTGCCATAGATGACACCACGTCTCTGTCACTCATTTCACCGAACATTATAACTGCACGATCCAGATTTCCACACTTAGCCTACTTCAACAATTACACTGCCCAAAAAACCATTAAAATTTGCGTTTTTAACCAAAAACTAGTGAATCTGTTTACCATAAGACAGATGCAACAAATTTTCAGCAAAATTTAGCTTGGTGGTGATGGTGAACTCATGCGTTCGGGTGCCATTTTCTTGTATTTCTCTGAAAAAGCAATAGCCACTCCTTGTGTAGCCAGAGATGATAGAGTTACAGCTGACTGTGTATGTTTGGCGCCAATTTGAAGAAACACTGGGATTCGAGGAGATTATTGTTTCTTATGTAACCATTGATCATGGTGTTCTAGGAAAAGCATTCCTCTCAGCCATTTGATCAATCAGTTGGCAAGCCTCACCTATGAAGAAGTTGTGAGCGTGATTCTATAATCTGGCTGAACTTATACAGGGTGGATGAGAAGCAATTTTTATGATGAAGGTGTGGAGCCTCACACAATCTTTAAGGGACACCTTGCATCTGCATGGCTTAGTACAAGGAGGAGGAGAATGGAGGGAAGGAGATAGAGAAAGTGCCTTCATATGAGCAATGCCTTGATATCTCGACTGGTCTGAGAATTAGAGTTCACACCTGAGGAGGTGGGAACTCGAATTAGAGAATTTCAGGGATTTGGAATTCTAATTACCAAACCCGCAAACATATCCAAACAAGCGAATTTGACGCGGCAAGGAGGAGAAGGCAATTAGAATTCCATTTCACACAATTTCTCTCATATCCAAACACACCCTTAAATTCTCAAGAGGGAAGATATTATTATGTTATATATAAACATATACATGTTGATATAAATACACGAAAAAAAGAGAAAGAACAAAAGAACAAAAGAACAAAAGAATAAAAGAACAATGAAACTCTAGATGTCCAAATAACCTTAATGAACCAAGGTTATGCCCAGGCAACCTAATAAGAAAGCAGCAACATTGAACTATACGAAAAGGTGTAGGCCGTCTTTAGTAGGACATAAATTTATCATATCAACATGCTTGATGGATCACATGATACTTTTGGCAACCACTGAGTGATTTTGTGGTCATTGTGTTTACTTTTTTCGTATTGATTTTAAATTATCAATTTTAATCTAAAGTACATGTCATTGCAACATCAGATGTGTTCTTATATCAGTAAGCACAAATTTGTTTTATAATATAAAAGTTAAAGCATATCTAGTTTTGTGTGTGTGCACTTATGTGTGCACGAATATGTGCATGCTGTGTGTTCATGTGTTTTCACTAGTATATGGATAGTGTGTTTTCTCGCTACTATATGGATAGTGTCCATATTTTAGTTAGTGTATCATATATAGAGTGAAAATTTCTTCTTCTTGTTATATGCAGGAGGTGCCCCACCATTTGATTGACATCTTACACCCATCTGAAGGTAATTTGATTTCATTTATCTTCTAGCATTGAATTTAAGATTATCTGAATACTCTTCCATTAGTAGAACTGAAGTGGAATTTAAGTATAATGATATTAGATAAAAACCTATCATGGATTTGTGATGTTAAACAGTTTGATAAATTATTGACTAATTGTTGTGCAGAATTTTATTTCACGTATTTGCATTCTAGGAAGCTTTACTGTCAAGCTATAATGCAGATAGTATTATAAAGTTGCTAGCACATCCTATATCCCAGATCCTCTATTGAGGCGAAGGATTGTAGTAGCAGATGTGGATCATGAGTGTGAAATGCTGGTTGCTGATATCCTTACCAACTTGAGTGCTATGATCAATGCTGAGAACATTTTGACGCTTTGCAAAATTTTCTCCAAAGCTGCAATTTGGTAAGTTAAAATACAAAATTATTCTAAAACTTTAAAATTTTTGAAAAGTTTGACCAGTCATTTTGTTCAGTTGGGCACTTGTCATTTGGGCCTTGACATTTTGCTATAGTGAAGATGTGCAGGGCTGCACATGAGCCAAGGAGAGCCTGAGTATGGTTTGTTTGAGCTTTGCTTTGTACCTCATGTACAAGTCTCGACATTACCTTGAACTTCTTTAGTCCAGCATGGCTTGGCTGAACTTGAGCTTGGCTTGAGCCAAGCATTTACTGAAAAGAATTATTGTGTTAAGGATGGACAAGGTGGAACTTGGAGCTGGTGCCTTTACTTGCAATGACTACACGGTCACCAGTTTTTATGATATATATTTCAATGAAATTTAAAACAAGCTAATCATGCTCTTGATGAGCCTGAGCTTGGCTTGTAATGACACCTCAATTAAACTCGGTCTTGATCTAAGCTTTTAAGGAGCTGGATGTGAGCTTATTGTGAGAAGCTCGGATTGTTGCCTATGTAATGAAGTAAGCAACCACAAGGAAGATCCAAGCGCATTAACACAACTAATCTGATGAGCATAACAGTCTACCAAAACAGCCACAATGAGCACGAATGCAAGAGCCACTAAGGAAAAACTCACAAGGGCCACTAAGGGCATAATAAGCATACACAAAGGAGCATACTCAAGATAAAAAATATTATTTTATTAATGGCTGAAATGCACAAATAATGCATAACAAATACATGGGGGAGATCCTGTTTATATACACCAAAGAGAGCCCAAACTAGCCGTTAGACTAGTCTTAACGGCTAGTAATCATAGCTCTAAAAACTAAAAATAAAAAATAAAAGAAATAGAATAAAAAAATATGTACAAATATATATACACACACACACACACCCCTACCCACCCACCCACACCAACATATATCTATATATCTATATATATATATATGTATATACACTAACATGTACATATGTACATATATACATAATTTAACATTTTCCCTCAAACTTACTGTATGATAACTAGAAGTTTGCCAAGAAGGAAGTAAAATTTGGGAGTCGAGAGAGGTTTGGTGAAGAAATCTGCCAACTAGTACTCTGATGCAACATAGGGCAAATCAATGTTGTCTTGAAGGTACTCTTTTCGAACGTAGTGACAATACATTTCAATGCGCTTTATCCTCTCGTGAAACCTATGGTTGTTGGCGATGTAAATGACACTCTTGTTGTCATAACACATTTTTGTAGCTCCTGTTTCATGAACTCTCTTCTTAGTCAGATAATCTCCTTCGTGGTGGTAGCCATAGCTTTGTATTCAATTTCAGTTGATGAGAGCGAGACATTTTGTTGTTTTTTGTACCTCCATGAGATAAATGATTCATCTAAAAAAACACATAAACTCGTGGTTGAGTGCCCATTGTTGGGATCACCTCCCCAATCAGCATTAGTATAAGTAATTAAATCTAACATAGAAGAAGAAAACACAACAAGGTCTCTAGAAATAAAATATTTAATATATCTAATAATGCATAAAAATAACTATCATATGAACCGATGTAGGAGCATGTTGAAATTTACTTGTATGAACAACATGAGCTATGTCTGGCCTAGTGATCGATAGGTAAGAGAGAGCTCCATTCAGCTGTCGATAAGGCGACGAGTCTTTAAGAAGTTCTCCATAATCAATCCTTATCTTGACATTAGTAACCTTGGGAGTATCCACTCTCTTATCATCTGCAATCCCAGACTTGAAGACAATATTAGAGGGCAAACTTTGATTGAGAAAACAAATAACCTTTAGGGGAATAAACAACTTCTATTCCTAACAAATGTCTTAGAAAATCCAAATTAGTCATTTTGAAATTATTTTTAAGGAGCATTTTGATATGTTCAGCTCCCTACTTGTCCTGCCCGTGATGATCATATCGTCGACATATAGAAACAAGATAACAATACCTATATCAGATTCCTTAACAAACAAGGTTGTAAGTCAAACATGATTTAAATCTAATATCAATAATAACATAGCTAAATTTGTCATACGAAGCCTTAGGTGCCTGCTTTAGGCCATAAACAACCTTACACATGCGAAGAGTTTTCCCCTAAAAAATACTCTTACCAGGAGGTGCCTCCATATACACTTTAATAAGTTTTCCATTAATAAAAGCATCCTTTACATCCATCTGATATATAGGCTAATTCCTAATTGAAGCAAAAGCAATAAGAGTCCTAACTGTGGTCATTCTAATAACAGGTGCGAAAGTTTCATCATAGTCTATCTCATAATCTTGCGAGTATCCCTTGGCCAATAGTCTAGCTTTATATCGCTCAAGAATTTCATCACTCTTGGTTTTGACGTTATACACTCATCTACAACTTGTAGGTTTCATTCCTACAAATCTTGATTTTTTCAAGTTTTAGCTTTTTCTACCCTCATGACCTCTACCCACTCTGAATGATCTTTAGCTTGCATATATGATGTGGGTTCTAAATATGAGTGAATAAGAGCAAAGAAAACCTTGTACTTAGGTGAGAAGGATTCAAATGATACAAAATTTTCTAGTGGCTTGGACACCCTATATGATTGTCTAGTATATTTGTTGCTTATTGTATCTTTGTATAAATATTTTTCAAGTGCACATGGAGGTTTCTCATCCTTTTTCTAAAATATTGTATATAAGTCTTATCACTACTAGGTTGGACCTCACCATGTTGGTTATCAACCTCATCATTATATTGCTTAACTTTATCAATATCATCATCATTGCGATCATGCAACTGACAATCACATTTAGAGGTTGGCACTAGGTCGGGCAGCCCGCAGCCCGGCCTAGCCCGAATATATATTAATCAGTGTTATAAAAAATGCGCCTTGAGGCGCAAAAGGCACGTCTCACCTTGATGCGAGGCCCTCTACACCTCAAGGTGCCAACCTGAGACATGAGGCGCAAAAAAAAGAAGAAGAAGAAGAAGAAGAAGGTTTTAGTACTGATTTGAGATTTTCTATTTCTTATTGGTTGTTACTTCATCAATAAAGCATTTCTTTATTTATTCGTATTTTTAGATATTTTTTATAATTTTTTTTAAGTTTTCAAATTTTTTTTTGAGGCTTATGCTTTACGCCTCGCCTCAGTTTTTGGTGGAGTGCCTTGCTATGCCTCAACGCTTTTCACAACTATATGTATGCATTTTATATATATATATATATAATGCATATATATATGCATTATATATAATGCATATATATTTGGCCTGGCCCGACCCGTTTAGGCCCACGGGCCTAATGGGCGGGTTGTGGGCCGGGGGTTTCCCAATGGGCCAATCTGAACTGGGCCTTCGGCCTGGCCCGTCATTTGACGGGCCGTGCTTTGACCGGGCCAATCTGGTCGGCCTGGTCCTTTAGAAGGCCGGCCCGGCCCGTTGCCCACCCCTAATCACATTTATCAATATAATTTTTCGAAAGAAAATCAAGCAAGAAAGAATATTCAGTTACCTCCTTAGGCTTATCAAACTAAAGGAATTCTTATTCTCAAGAAAAGACATATTTCAGGGAATATATTTGTTGTCATTTTGAGGATCAAGGCATCTATATCCCTTTTGGTTATCACTATACTAAAAAAAACATAAGGTATGGCACAAGGAGAGAGTTTGTCACCTTTTTTGGATAAAACAAAACACTTACATCCAAATGTTACAATCACTACCATCAAAGTTTTTAATGTTACAATTTTTTTTAGCATTGGAAAATGGGACAACATTGAAATACTAGAATGTCCTAATCTTTTATGGCATAAATTTACATCATTTTTTTGAATATTACAACACAAAGTATCCTTTGAAAATTTCAAAAAGTCCATGTGGTATAAACCTCCTTCCCTATAGCCTTCTCCAATCAGCTTCCTTGATTGACGTTCCTGCACCCAACAACCATTTGATGAGAAGGAGTATCACACCCATGGTTGAAAATTTGAATAACGGATAAAAGATTTAAATTCATTTTTAAAATCTAACTTTTGGAATAATTTTTGTTTTTTGAATTTTAATTATTTTTTTCAAAAATACCTATTCCTTTAATTTCAAGAGAAGTACCATCTGCGGTAAAAACTTTAAAGTCATTTGAGTTAGGTTGACATTTAGATAAGATATCACAATTTGGGGTCATATGAAAACATGTACCAAAATCTAATAGCCAAGGAGACATACCAGGATTCGAAAAAGAAGAGACTGTGGCTCCAGTTGATGATGACACTCTTTTAGAAGAGGTTGGAGAGCTTTCACTAGTTGAGATAATGACATGTTCCAAATGAAAGTTTCTCCATTGCTCTCTACATTCTTGGCCTCTTGAGATGTCCCAATGGATGCCACCTTCTTGTCTTCCTTTCTCTTTAACTTAGGCTATAAGGGTTTAATGTGTTCCAGTTCATTATAATGGTGACAAATTATTTTTCATCTATTCCCATAGTCACCTTCTTGTCTTGTGAAGTGAAGTGGCCTATATGCACATGTGTTGGTTCTTGGTCTAGATATGGCTGGAACCGATTCTTCCTCACCTTTTGCTCCTTGCCTCTTAAACCTATTTTCTTGCATACTTAGGTCTTCAATTGTGTCAACAATGGAGGATATTTTTCCCTTATGAAGGAGGGCCGATTTTGTTGTTTCAAATTCGGGTCTCAACCCGTTGACATATTGGTAAAAATGCTCCGCCTCTATTTGTTTTGGGCGAAACTCTATATACAAAGGGCATTGCCACCTTGGTTCCAAAACAACAAGCTCATTTCACAATGTGGTTAGAGCATTAGAGTACCCTCTAATGCTTATCTCTCCTTATGTCATGGTTCTTATCTTGTCTTGAAGATTGCAACATGTGCAATGTCTTTAAGAGAATACATGTGCTTAAGGTAGTTTCAAGTGTCATGGACATTTTCAAACTTAGCCAAACTCCAGCATTTATTAACGTCAACACTATTAATAAGCCATGACATTATTTTCGAATGCCCGATTTCTCATTTTTTCTATTTTCTATCATACTCAGCTATCGCCTTGGTTTTTTCATCCCTTAGAAGCTCAATGTTCTTTTCATTGTCCATCATGGTAAGTATAAGCTTTTGCTTCACATTGGTACCTTCTACCAAGCCCCATAGTCCGTTTCCCCATCTGTGGTGCTTTATGATTCAAGACGGTCCCTTTGTCATTCATAATGGAGAGAGAGAGAGAGAGAGAGAGAGAGAGAGAGAGAGAGAGAGAGAGAGAGAGAGAGAGAGAGAGAGAGAGCACAAACCATGACCTTTTCACTTGAGCTACTTTAGATCTTGAACTTCAAAAATCAAGAGCCAATGACTCTATACCATGTAATGAAGTAATCACCCACAAGGAAGATCCAAGCACATCAACACCACTAATCCGATGAGCATAACAGTCTACCAAAACAGCCACAATGAGCATGGACAGAAGAGCCACTAAGGGCAAACTCACAAGGGCCACTAAGGGCACAATAGGCACACACAAGATAAAAAGTATTATTTTATTAATGGCTGAAATGCACAAATAATGCATAACAAATACATGCGGGAGATCCCCTTTATATACACCAAAGAGAGCCCAAACTAGCTGTCAGACTAGTCTAATGGCTAGAAATCTAGCCGTAAGACTAGTCCTAACGGCTAGTAATCATAGCTCTAAAAAAAATAAAAAATAAAAACATAGGATACAAAAAAAATATTTACAAATATATATACATATACTTATATATATATAGATGTATATATGCTAACATATACATATGTACATATATACGTAATTTAACACCCTGCACTTAAAGACATGCGTTGGAAAAAATGTCTCTAGTTGCCTTAATTTTCCTTTGGTTTATTTATATTCCTGCATGTTGTTTAAATATGCACATTCACATTGTCTTCTTATACATAATTTAACTCCCTGCACTTAAAGACATGCATTGGAAAAAATGTCTCTAGTTGCCTTAATTTTCCTTTGGTTTATTTATATTCCTGCATGTTGTTTAAATGTGCACATTCACATTGTCTTCTTATATGTATATAACTCACAAGTTGAGTCGAACCTAATTGAGCTTAGCGGGGTTTCTTCATGATTGTCAAGTTGTCACTTCTTTGTATGTGAAGCACTTGGCCATTGAGCTTGTTTTCTGATTTTGATAAGCGCTTTTTAGTAGCTGAGACCAAGCAGCTTGCAGCACTAATTGTTTACCAGCATGACATAGTAAGCTAGTACAACCATAACTTTGTTAAGGAAAATTTGGTTTACCTTTGCAGCTGTATGTGTGTCTGTGTGCGTGGGTGTTTGTGTGCTCACATTCATGAGGATATGTACATATTCTTTTTTGCCCTCAGTTTCAGAAGCTTTATGGAAAACCTGCCTTCATGTTTTTGAATAATGATAAAAATCTTATCTAGTATCTATTTTGTGGTAGTGATGTGTTCCCAAGCCTTGTTCATGTGATTCTTTAGTTTTATGAAGGAAAAAACAATGTGTTTAGTGGAAATATGTGTTTGTTCTCAACTTGGATGGTATGTGTAAAATATGGACACTTAATATGCTCAACTTTTTCATGCATTAGATTATTCCGTTGGGAAATTCTTTGATGATGCCAGACAGGCAACTGAAGATATTATTAGAACTGGCCATGTGCCAATTGTTGTTGGTGGAACAGGATTATATTTACGTTGGTAAGTTATCATTGCTTTTCTCTCTAGTTTGTCCTAATTTTGTACTGTGTTTAGTATTAGATAGATATAGATTCATTTTAATAATTTGAATTTTTACATATCTAATTAGATGTTTCAAATATATCTGTATCAATTATATTATAAAAGCAAGGTTTGCATTTTCTACATATCCTCAAAAAGCAAGGTTGGATTGTATTATGGATAGACTATGGTCTGTATTTTGCTGTGCTCAGTTATGTAGAACATTCTTCAACTGGTTGCTCTTTTATTTTGTTGAAAATAGCTGATGTACTAGGTCCAATGAGTGAAGGGTGAAAAAAATATCCTTGTCTATGCCCAACACCAAACATCCTTCCTAACTATCGATCTTGCACATAACAATGATTAAGAGATAACATAATATCACAGTTATTGCAAGTTATTTGCCCAACAAAGATTAAATTTATTTTCGGAAATATTTAAATGACTATGAACTTGGTACCCTTCCCAGGTCCTATTGACTGAATTACCCTCTTTCTAAACCCCATATCCCACATACACCCAATTGGATCAGTAGATCCAGATTCTATGAGGGTAAATCCAGATCTATAAAACAAGAATATGGTACAGACGATAGGCAGGCTGCTATCAATCCTGCCCTCTTCAGAGCCTTGTCCTTAAGGCTGAAATTCCAGGAAGCGCTCGAGAAGCTGGTCCTCGATCTCCCAATTAGCCTTTGTTGGTCGTAACTCGCTCCATTGGACCAGGATTTTGGTAGTAACCCTTCTGTTAATTGTAGTACACAGAAGGGAATCAGCTGGCTTATTTGGCGGTGTACCTACATACTGCTTGAGCCGGGAGATGTGAAAAACAGGATGCACATGTCTCGGGAGGAAGCTAGAGCTGGTATGCTACCTTCCCAATCCGTTCTAGGATTGGATATGGTCTGAAAAATCAAGGGGCGAGTTTGTGATCTCAGGCCTTTCTAAGCGTGTCGTGAGCTGCTTGTGAGGAGGGGGTTTGAGCATAACCCAATCTCCTACCTGAAACTCCTTGTCCAGTCAACGTTTGTTATACTGCTGACTCATACGATGGTGGCCCCCTTGGAGATGTAGTCGAAGTCTCCTCAAGAGTTGGTCTCTTTCTTGGAAAAGGGAGTTGACAGATTCAGTGCAGGATGATCCGTCAGCATACCTGACTATGGACGGTGGCTGATGTTTGTACAAGGCTTCAAAAGGAGTCATTCAGATGGCAAAATGTAGGCTTGTGTTGTATGACCATTCTGCCCAAGGAAGTAATTTGACCCACTGTCGGGTTCTATCCCTTACGAAGGCTCACATGTAGGTCTCCAAACATCTATTTAGCACTTTTGTTTGGCTATCTGTCTGAGAGTGGTAGGAAGTGCTTATAGCTAATTTGGTTCCTTGGAGTTTGAAAAATTTTGTCTAAAAGGAACTCAAGATTATCGAGTCTCGATCACTCACCTTGACTCGAAGCATCCCATGGAGTTTGCTCACATTCTGAACAAATGCTTCAACTACTGTCTGGGTCGTGTATGGGTGAGCTAGAGCAATGAAATGACCGTACTTGGTGAATTGGTCAACTACTACCAGGATTAAGTGCCCATTGGCAGACAACCGAGGCATTCCGGGGGTGTATTATTCTCAGATGTTTTAATCTCGGGTAACTGACTGTAGCGGACCTAAAGTGTGCGGTCTGTGATTGGGAGAATCACCGCTGAGGTAGAACATAAATTAAGATACATCCTGAATTACTGTAGTAGTTGGGGATCTATCACTTAGGACACATGGATATCATACCCTACTATCGAGGGTTCTACTTATATTTTTACCACACAGCCAAATTTCAAAATTCTCTAAATTTAGCTAAGTATAAAAACACATGATATTTGAGTTTGGGCTTGGACCAAGTCTAATTGACAAGACCTAAATGTGCCAAACAAGACATGACAAAAAGTTTTATTTTCAACCTTTAAAATCAAGCGAAATTCAAGCAAAATTTGGGTTAAATTCAGGCAATTTTGGAGGTGAAATTTGATTTATATATCGTTAGATGCGCCTCGAAATTTTGAATTCAACGGTATTTTACTTTTCCGAATTTGGGCTACAGTTGGTTCAAAAATCGCAGTTTTTCAAAAAAGGGTCTCGATCAGACTGGATCTGGATTGGATCAGACCGAATCTGATCCATACGATCCAAATTAAGATGGATCTAGACTCAGTTCAAGGCCTATATTAATTAGGATCCAAATGGATTTTGACATTGGATCCGAATCCAGATCCAAAATCCAAATCCAATGAAAATAAAACTTTAAGTTCAATATATAGGTTTAAATTAAAGAATTTTAAAGCTAAAACGACTCCAAGAAGGATAAGGCACCCTATGAGAGTTTCTAGATATTTATTTATTAATAAATAAATAATAATTAATTAAATTAATATTAAATATTATTTAATTTCGAATTTTAGAAGTTACCAAATGGTGGGAGACTCTAGAAGAGTCCATAATGGTTAAGAGAAAAAAAATGGTAAGAGAATAAAGGGAATAAAAGAAAAAGGAAAGGTGTGAAAGAAAGTCAAAATTGGAATTCTTATAGAATTAGGAAAGGGGTGTTGGAGATGGACTTCGATATGAGAAGTCCTATCTCCAGCCTCAATTAGAAAGGTCTAGAAAAAAAGCAAGGGGGGGGCAGCGTCACCCCCTAGAACCTTTATATATATATATATATATATATATATATATATATACGAGCAGAATTAGAAATAGAATAAAAAAAACATAAACATAGTGAATATACGTGTTGCCCTGTATGCAGACTTTCACATATAATGCATATCCAGATTTACATGTAAGGTATGCTTTGAATTTAATATGTCAAATGTTTATGTTATGTTCAACTTGCATATACTACAAGTGTAGACTTTATATATGTTCAAAAGCTAGATTTAATACATGTGTGATGCGCAAATTTACATCTTTAATTGTGTTCAAACTAGTACATATGTTTAGACTTTCCGATATGATCAGAATTTGATGTGATGAGTGCTTATGATCAGACACAGATTTAATATGGAAATTGCACATGGTTATGTCCAGATTCTCATATGTAAATTGCTCATGTTATTTCTAGATTTTATATATGTTAAAAATTTAGCTTTTATGCATGTGCATGTATAGACATATGCATGTAATGAAAACATGAATCATGAAATTTATATTGTTGTTGCACTCGCATGATCACATGCATGTTTGCATATGGTGCATGGGATGAATCATGAAAAGAGTGATGTATTTCTAAGCATGTGATATTATGCATATGTGAAATTGTTATACATGTACATTTTCATTATGGTTGTATGAATGTGCATTTGTGAGCATGCTGAATGACTTCATGTGTGCATACTTATTGTGGTTTTTAAGTGCATCGGTGGTCGAAAGTGAACCACTGTAGGCCGTGTGGGCCACGAGCGGGGGGTGCTCTATATTTTGTTATATGCATCGCAAAAATCAATTTGATATTATTTAAATTAATTGCACTGTTTATATTGTAATGGGCTGAGGTCTCACATTTGTGTTTTGCATGCTGATTTGTAAAACGAATTTGGTGTTGTGTTTTGCACGCTGAATTGCAAAACAAATGTTGAGAAATAAATCTTTCTTTTAATAAAAAGATAAAAAGAGAAAACAGTGTAATTAATGATTCTTTTTGGATATCCGTTCTATAGTATGAGAATCTTGAACTTTGGTTTTAGAGAACTGTGAAGATACTAAAACTCCGTGTGCAATTGTGCTCCTGAACTCAACTAGGTGGTTCACCTCTCGGCCACCGTTTTAGGGAGATTTCGCCACTTTGCTTGGGGGTGGTGTGTAGACACAATTATTGTTATTGGTATACCAAAAAAGTGACATTAATGAATATTGATTTCTTTAGTATCCCAACATTAGATGCTGAATTCTAATGTTCCGATGGATGATGATGTTCCTGATATCGGTCGAGGGCCAAGTATGAAACGCAGTAATAACATGCAAATTGTATGTTAAGCTACAACTGATGACCTAACTTGACCTCGAGAATTGTTGTGCCTGTTTTTGAGTATCCGTGGTTTTAATAAAAAAAGTGAAATTAAAATTGTGTGCATTTAATAGGGACATGCATACAAAAGAAAACTCTGATAAAAGATAATAAGTTTCTGATGCATGTGTATTGATATCATGCATATTCCAGTTTTGCATTAGATCATGTATATTTACTTGTGATATATTGTTGTTGCATGTTAAATGTTCGCTAATGCATGAATGATTATTTGAATTCTAGAATTGTTGTTATTGTATTTCCTTTAAAATGTTGTATAAATTTGATTTATTTTATTTTTGCCTATTTGATTCATTAAAAGAATTCGTACGCAGAATCTATGATTCTGACGCCGTATATTTTATGTTTCTTACAACCTCTGATGCCCAATGATGAGATGGACTGCTATTGAGAGTTACAGGGACCGCAAGACTGCTTGACCACTTACCTTAGGATAGAGTGACTATATTTTGGTTATTTGATATTCCTTTGCTTAGTGTACTCAGACTATTATTGATTGATAAATAAAGTTATTTTAGTTTGGATGATGGTCGTGAAAGATCCCTTGTGGTTGTTGATGTGTTATGAATGTAAGGCCCGGGTCTCTGGATTTATTTTCGCAAGTGTTTTTAATTTTTTTTTCACTTTTCTACGAGTATGAGTTGGAGTCGTTACAATGGGAGTCTATCTCTAACTCCTTTCCATATCCCATGAGATTCTTTTTGTTGACTTTTTTTCAAACTTCTTTCTTTTTCTAACTACTTTTACTTTTTGGTTTACTCACCCTTTTTGGGCTCTTTTAGACTCCCATTTTTAATGTAACTGCCATATCAAAATAGATTTTTGAATTAATTATTATTTAATATTTAAATAATTATTTATTAAATAAAAAATATTCAAAAACTTTTAGAGGGTGTCTTATCCCTCTGGGAATCTTCCTAACTTAAATTTTTTTAATTTAGACCTATATATTGAATTTAAAATTTTAATTTTTGTTGGATTCGGATCTAGATCCAAAATCTAAATCTATATCCAAAATCCATATGGATACTAAGCTGGATCAGATCCTTATTAATATGGGTCTTGGATTGGATCCAAATCCATATTAACTTAGATCATATGGATCGGATCCGTTTCGATCCAATCCAGACTCGACCCGACCCCATCGAGGTGGGTCTTTTTTGAAAAAAAGCAATTTTTGGGCCAACCGTAACCCGAATTCAGAAAAATCAAGTATCGTTGAACTCAGAATTTCGAGGCGCTTCTAACAATATATAATTCGATTTTTGCCTCTGAATATCGCCTAAATTTAACCCAAATTTCGCTTGATTTTAAAGGTTGAAAATAAAAGTTTCTTATCACCTTTTAATTGGCTCATTTCGGTCTCGTTGATAGGACTCATATATCATAACCTAACATCAAGTGTTTTACCGATGTTTCTACAATACTTAGCCAAATTTTTAGAAATTTCTAATTCTAACACAGTTAAAAACATATAATATTACATCTCTACCCCCTTAAAAGAATTTCGTCCACGAAATTAAAATGTACCAAATAAATGTGGGTAGTGTTCACGCATGTCAGCCTCGGGCTCCCAAGTGCACTCGTTCAGTTTATGATGCTGCAAATGCACCTTCACAAACTGAATCGTCCTACTACGCATCGTTCTCTCCTGGCGATCCACAATCTCTATCGGCTTGTTCTCTGTCGTTAAGTAAGGCAATACATTAACTGCTTCGTAATGGATTACATGCGAGGGGTTAGGCACATACTTGATCAACATCGAAACGTGAAAGATGTTGTGAATCTGCCAAAACTGAGGTGGAAGTGCCACCCGGTACGCGGTATTCCCAACACGCTAAAGGATCTCGAAGGGTCCGACATATCGAGGACTCAACTTTCTCTTTTTTTCGAACAAAAAAACACTCTTTGTATGCGAGATTCGTACGAACACGTGATCACCCCCATCAAAATTGAGCTCCCTATGCTGTTGATCGGCATAACTCTTCTGCTTGCGCTGCGCTGTGATCAACCTCTGTCGGATTAATTGCACCTGGTCCGAGTAGTGCTGGATGGCCTCTAGAGACTCCACTGCTCTCATTCTAACCTCGTTTCAGCACACTGGGATCTGTATGGTCTGCCATAGAGAGCTTTGTACGGAGCCATACCTATACTGGCATGGTAACTGTTGTTGTACGAGAACTCTGCAAGCTTCACATGCCTATCCCAGTCTCCTGCCCAGTGTAACACACACGCTCTAAGTATGTCTGTATGGTGCGCTCTGTCTGCCTGTCGGTCTGTGGGTGGAAAGTCGTGCTGAACTTCAACGTGGTACTAAGGGCCTTATGTAACTGACACCAAAATCGAGACGTGAAACGAGGGTCTCGATCTGACATGATCGAACGTGGCACCCTGTGAAGTGTTTTATGATAGATCTGAACCGCTAAATGTGCTTAGCTTGCTCGATTTAGTGGAAATGGACTCTTGGATCATATTTTTTTGACGAAAAAATATATTTTTATGAGCTGGGAAAAATTGATCCCTTCATAGCCATTGATTTTGGATCACCGGAAAAACCCGTATACATGTCAGATTCCTGTAATCCAAAAGCCGGTTCCAACTAAAAAAAGCCTATCGATCACATCCATGGTGTTAGATGTGAGAAAAAAATACAAAAAAACTATGATTTTTCAGGGACAAAACGAGAAAGTGGGCAAAACCAGCGCATTACTCAATATATATAGAAATTGGGTAAAGTATGTGATTCGAAAAATGGATCCATATTGAATCCCATCTATTTTCCAATTTTTAAATTTTCGTTAAAAGAACCTATGAATTCAAGGGAACGGATGAGAAATGTTGTGAAATATATGACGACTTGCAACTCGGTCCAAACTAGTCTGAATTAGGCCTATGGGCCTAACGGGCTGGCCGTGGGTTTTGTATCAGACCTGGGCCCAGCCCAGTTGGTCAATAGATCGATCTTGACCAGACCTGCCCCATTAACGGCCCGCTGAAGCCCACACATTGTCCAGCCTTATTCAAATTTGATTAAAATGAAGCACCTTAATCTATCAACCAACCAAAGGGAGGTTCAAGATACCTGCCAGAGTAGTACCAGTGGAAGAGTCAAAGAAGATAAAGCAACAACTACTGATGAAGTAAGAATTGGATTTGTTTGAGCAGTTGAGCTAGTACAACCATCCTAGTGTGATGTCATTGCATTTCCAAGCATCTTTTTATTGGGGATAAATGCTATTATTAGTGGAAGTTGCAGAAGTTTCTATTTTTCTTCAAGCTAGGACAACTAAAGTGGGAAAACCTAACCGAGCTCAAAGCCGACTTGGCCAAGCTCAAGGTGGGCTTAGGCTGACCTAGTGGGCACGTATTATCAAATGCCCCAATCCGATTTGGTCCAACACAGTATAGATCCGTATCCTCCCATCTACATCGAAATCAAGGTACTGCTGAAGGTGCTGCATGATGATTTCTTGTTTGCACTGAGTTCTTTCTAATGTTCATGCCTTCCTCTCTTTGTAGATCCACCACCAAGCTTGGTAAAGCCATCCGCTGCATAGATGACTCCAAAACCTTCCTTTTAATCTATCTGGCTAATATTTGCGATCTAATTGAGTTATTTTGTGTGGTTATGTATTTCTGGGACCAGGTTCTTTTGTTCTATTATTGTGTGTATTTTTAGACATTTCTTTGTCTATGTAATGGCTCCTAAGAAAGCTTGATCATGCATCTGATACTTCGTCTTGTTTGCTGTTTTTTAATGCTCTGTCTTGCCATCAGTGTGTATTCCATTGAAAATTTCTTCTTTCATGATGCTGTTGGGTGGTAGGAAACTTCTGAGACAGATAGGCTTTCCAACAGTCTTATGCTCATCTAAGATGTGTAAGAAACTTTATCAAGGTCAGATGTTTTGATCTCTGAAGAGGATGGCTACATGTTATTCTATATTCAGTATTCATCGTGATTGACATGGTCTCTGTTTCTTTTCCTTTTCCCATTATGGCAATTTCACTTTCATCATGCTATTTTATTATTGCATTATATTCTTGAAAAGGATACATTTTCATTCCATTCTACCTTTTTGTTTGCCAGGTACATATATGGTAAGCCACAAGTTCCAAAAGCGTCTCTGAAAATTGCTGCTGAAGTTGATTCAGAGCTTCTTCCTCTACAAAGACAAGGGGATTGGGATGCAGCTGTACAATTGCTTGAGAAAGCTGGGGACCCTAAAGCTCATCTTTTGCCTTCAAATGATTGGTACAGAGTTAGGCGTAGTCTTGAAATTATAAAGGTAACATGGACCTTTAGATGTAGAGGGTGTAGGTTCTGTTTCTCTTGTGCAACACCTTTGACATTATCTGCCGTTGATGTGTCTTATTTGTTACGCAGTCTACTGGTTTGCCGCCATCTGCTTTTCATGTACCATACGATTTATTTAGGGAGCAGTTGGAATCTAGTGTATCCAGTTCTTCAAATGGACTGTCTGAGGAATTGGACTATGACTTCCTATGTTTTTTCCTTTCAAGTCAAAGAACGGAACTGTACCGGATGATTGATTTGCGCTGTGAAGAGATGCTAAAAGGTATTCAATTGAGGTATTCATTCCCAACTCTATTTTAGGCTGTCTAAAGTAACCAATAAATCTGAAGCTACCTTCTCAACTCCCTAAATGCCTTGTCAACTCCTTTCTTCCAAAAAGTGATTGTGGGAGGAGTTTGGCCCTAACTCCCAAACACAACTACCAGGTTCTAAGCATAGTCTATCTTAAAGTAAGTTACGCAAATTAGCCCTTATCCCTGCCCCACTTGAATTAGTTCACTGGAAAGTTTAGAAACAACTACTACTTTGTTCTCTCGAACAAGAAACTATTACTGAGGAAACTGTGCTGGAGAAATCTGGAGCCATCAATTTATGTTAAGAACATGTTATAAAAATATGAAGAATTACACACCATTCCCACTGGTAACTGGATGCAATTGGACACACACACACACACACACACACACACACATATATATATATATATATATATATATATATATATATATATATATATATATATATATATATATATGAGTGGGGAGTAGGTGCCTACATGAGCAAACAGGGGTTTTCGGGGTGTTTTTCAGAAATCTGATGCCGTAGATGTGTTCAGCAGAGTCAATGCCAGAAAATGACACTTGGATTGTGTCTTTTGATAAAAACAATGTGAATTTTTAAGCTTGAACATTTATGAAAATTTTAGACTGTCAATTTTCAAACCTTATAAAAACTTACCTATGTGTCGGAACCGGACGATCCAAGAGTCCATTTCTATAAAATAAAGCAAATAAAACACATCTTTATGGTCAGTTTTGAGATAAACATGAAAAAGATCCTATAAATTACAAATAATCCTAAAATACAGTCTATTTCCATATACATACATACATATATATGTGCATGATCAATATGTATATACTTATATACATATATCCATGTATGTATATATATACCTTAGCATATAGTGGCCAAAAAATGGCAGGATGAGGTGGGTAAAACGGCCAGAAATGAAGGCAAGTGAGTGGAACATGACTGTCACATGGTTAAGACTTAAGAGCATGTCAATGCTGGTGTGCTTCCTTTGGTTGCAGCTGTTCTGCTATGCTCTTTCACACACATACACCGAGTTCCCATCCGATTAGGGTCTCTATCACTATGCGTTGAATGTTACTCAAGTTCAAGTCCCAAGGATTAGATAGATAAAACTAAGATAGTTTTTTTCTCATATCAGAAGCTTTGGTTTCAACTCCTTGCTATCATGTTGCACAGCCAAGGTCTATATAGTTTCTACAATTAGTACGAAAGAACAATAATTCAAAATTTAATAAGGGCTAAATTAATGAAATCTCAAATGTATATCCAGAAAATGACTTTAAAGAATATAGGGTGAGACTATGCAATGCTGCTGTGGTACCTTCTTTATGTGCCTTTCAAGTGTGGTCATAACATAGTTAAACAAACAGGCGTTAGATTTTTTTTTGACAATATTATGTTGATTTTGAACTATTCGCTATTGTTGTATTTGTATCAAAAAGGGGTTTATCTACTTTGGACTAAAACTATTTATTACTTCGTGCTGGTATTGGTATTATGATTGATTGCCAAAAGCAATATAAGTGTGAGTTTCTTTCTAAATTCAAGATGGGAGTAATGTTGGTCTCAAAATGTTATCTGGCAGGTAATCCTGGAATTCTTACTGAAGCCTCATGGCTTCTTGATCTTGGTCTTCTTCCAAATACAAATTCAGCTACTCGCGCAATTGGCTATCGACAAGTTTGTCTTCACAAACTTATCAGTGATAAAGTTTTTTTTCTGTAGCTAAAAATTTATTACCAAGTCATTCTTGTCTGTCATTTTTTGCTACTAAAGAATGAAGTATATCCCTTAGCAACCAGTGTAAAATTTAACTCGAACTGACTGGCTTTGACTCATCTCTTTGACTCCTTTAATGAACATTTTTTGCTGTAAGAAGATTCCTTACACAAAAAAGTAGTGATGTGAATAACAAACATTGGTTTGATTAACTAGTTGGTACACAGAGATTGGATTTTTTTTCACGCTTGGAGTATAGAAGGCATTGGTTAATGATGACAATTGAAGGTCACTAGCAATGCGAACATTTTCAATGATTGATGAGGTGAATTGTAATTACTGGGTTATCCTACCATGACCATCACAGGATTGGAAGTTAGAGATCTTATATCATCAGCTGCGTGGTTTCTCGCCCTTGAGTTTAAAACCACTGAGCTTCATATTTTTTAAGCCTGCAACTAAACGTTTAGTTTCTCAAGAACTTGAATATTGGAAATAAAATTCATGCTACAATTTCCAACATTATTAAGCATCTTTTCCATATATGCACCCATGTATATTGGTAGATTCTAACATATTTCTGCATGTTCTTGTTTATTATATGTCTAGCATGTGACCACTATTTTTTTTTGTAAAATTATTGTGTTATTGCAAGATATTTTAGAGCAATCTATGTTACTTAGATGCTGATACGAGTGTTGGTGTTGGATGCAAGTAGAAGGTGCCACACATATCAAGCCCTATGTCACATGGGTGCGGGTGCGACACGGGTGCGGCGCAATTTTAAAAATTTTGGACACGGGGACTCGACTATATATATATAGATATTTTTTAAAAACTATATATAATAATATATCCAGTGTGTGCATATATGTGGATATTGTCCTCTAAAGTTTGGCACCAGCATGAGTGTTTTTACAAACTTTGCAAATTGTACTTTTGCCTTTGCAGAAAGGGGGGTCCGGGGGCTCCCCCTGGCGCAGGTTCCGCTGCGCGATCAGCGGGCGGGGGTCCGGGGGGGGGGGGGCAACGCCCCCCGGATTTTTTTCCCTGGGGCTTATGTTTGAGACTCATGCTATATTTTTTAAAAAAATATATAAAAAGTTCATTTTTTTTGTTTTTTGCCCTAAAAATGGACATTTTTGGACTTAGTCAATGTTGACCGAGTCCAAAACAAGGATGGACTCAGCCTCGACTCGTTGACCGAGTCCGACTCGGCGTTGACCGGGTCCGGGCCGTGTCCGAAGCCGCACCCGTGTCCGCACACGTGTCAGGGCGTGTCGACTCGGGTGCGGCGCCTCCCTAGCCGAGTCCGTGTGACATAGGTCAAGCCTTTGAAAACTAGATATATGAATATATATAGGAAAAGTGATAGCTTCCTGCCTATGGTACCCGGACACTTCATTTTGCCCTTCGTACCCATGTCGACACACGTTAACACCCGGACACACCATTTTACCCTCCGTACATACAGGTTTTATTTAATTTATAATTTATAATTTATAATTATATTTTCAGTTTATAACTTTATATTTTCAGTATATAATATATATTTTAGATATAGCATATATATATTTAGATTATATTCAGTTTATTTTGAATTTGTTTTGTATTTATGTGATATTTAATATATATATATATATATATATATATATATATATATATATATATATATATATATATATATATATATATATATATATATATATATATATATATATAGCTGTCTCCCCGTACCCACATTTTTTGAAATTGCCATGTCGTACCCTCCGTACCCATATCTACACCCGCACCCGCACCCATACCCCGTTGACGTCGCTTCCTGTCACTTTTTGAGCCTACCACCAGTGAATAAGTGTTTTCAGCTATGTCACATGGGTGCGGGTGCGGGGATTCGGCACTTCCAAAAAACCCGGGTGCGGGGGTGCGGCATGGGCAAAAATGTAAAATATATATATCTATCTATCATGTATAGTGTATATGTATGAATGTATGGTAGCTGTTAAGGTCTATGACATTTATGCATGTTAGCACGTTCACCACAATTTTATGCCCCTAACAAATTTAAAAATTGATATGGTGATTAGGTGTATTAATTGTCACAATTATGGACATTTTAGTAATTTTTATTAGGAAAACATATTAATAATTGTGCATTTTGAATGCACCGCTAATAAGTGTGTAACTTATTTTTACACAAAATTGCAAAAATAGCTACTGGTGTCCATTAATGCATGGAACCGCCAAGTCATTTTTAAACTTCAAGGGTGTATTTTATGGTCATGTGTTAACACTTGCAGATGGCTATGGAAGTCAACACACTTATTAACTTCCTAGACTGATCCCTCTTCATGAGAAGCCTTTTGTTTTATGTTTGCAGAGGCATTGATTTTTTTTAGATGTATATTTGAATGTGTGCCCAACTTGCTTTTTACCATTTTTTTATCTTATATGGTTGTCCCCAAAGATGAAAGTGATGAGTTGTGGAGCCTGATTCATTGTTTTTGCCCTTGCAGGAAGGGGGGTCCGGGGGCTCCCCCTGTCGCGGGTCTCGTTGCGCGGTCAACGGGCGGGGGTCCAGGGGGGTCCGCCCCTTGCGGGGGGTTATAGGGGGGCATCACCCCTCCCCCCCCCCCTCAAAGATTTTTTTTTAAATTCCGCAGCCCATTTCATAGGGCAAAAAAAAAATCTAAAAAAAAGGACAAAAATGACCCTGGGTGCGGTCAACACACCTAGGGTTGGGTTGACCGCACCCGGTGCCGCCCGCGTCGAGTCGCGTTGACGCGGGTGCGGCACTCTGCTAGACGAATCCTTGTGACATAGGTTTTCAGGTTGTTTTTCGCAAATCGGACCCTGCAAATGTGTTAGGCATTGTCGATTTGCTAGGAAATGACACTTGGATCATGTTTTTTCAATAAAAACATGATTTTTTAAGCAGTAAATATTTTTGAAAATTGAAGATCGTCGATTTTTAAATCTTATAAAAACCTACTTGTGTGTCGGAATCGGACGATCCAAATGTCGATTCTTATAAAATCAAGCATGTAGATCACATTTGTATGGTTAGATTTTAGAAAAAACAGAAAAACCCTTCCAAAGCCCAGTAGGCTAGAAAAGTGGTAGGCAGCTACCACGTACTCTCTTTCTCTCTCTCTCTTTATATGTGTGTGTGTGTGTGAGAGAGAGAGAAAGAGAGAGAGAGAGAGAGACTCTTAATTTTGTTGTGAAATGTACAACGAGTCATCAAGTGTCAAGTATTTTCTTCATTATATCATTGGCGATTCGTACGAAATATGATCATGCAAGTATAAGAACAAATCATCATGATTCAGATACTGCATGATTCACGACAATAAGCAACAAAATATCAAATACTCGAGATGTCTAGTCCAACTTTTAATCCCATCAAGTCAAAATCCAAAAAAGAAGGCTAAAGGTTCTAGAATTCAATCAACATAACTCTTTGAAAGTATCCTTAGGGATTAAAGTTTCCAAGTCAGGCCCATCCAATGTCACTTTTTCTGCATGCACACATTTAGGTGCATCAACCAACAAATCATTGAGCACTTCGACCTAAAAAAGTTTATGCACATGTCTATTGCATTGTGCAGTATTTGATGCTTCCATGTTCAAAAAATTTGTGTTCCAGCCATTCCCAGGGATGTCAGCATTGGTGTCATCATTCACCTATATCCGACCTTGATATGCTAGGCCTCCTAAAGTGTAGATAGCATAGATGGCAATAAACCATGGACGTCCATCATGCTGCCCCTACCATGCCTCCATGGGCATTGTTGAACATTTTCTCTTCCACAATCACTTGAAAATGATGTATTTTAGTGCACCATGAGCAGTTTCTTCTTAGCATTGACAGTGAGAAAGAATTGGCCGAAAAATCTAAACTGGGTAGTTATGGCTAGGGCCTGGACCATGTTTTTCTCTTATAAAAGGGCATGCCTGCAGGCAGCCCATGGCACAAAACTTTTGGGTCAGGCTTGACTAGGCCCTGCCCTAGCTTTTGCTGATGCTCAAGGGACACCACCAACATCTAATAACCATCTCCAAACATGATTCTTGATGTACATGATCCTCTTTCTTATTTGTTGATAAGGGCCAATTAATCAACAATTTCTTTCAACTTGTTTGGACTCTAAATTGTTGGTAAGAAACCTATGACAATTCTTGGCCTTATGACTGTTCTAATTCTGTCTTTGTTTGAACTTTCACAGGCTATGGAGTACTTATTAAATTGTAGACAGGACTCAGGTTTGAGTTCTGCTGGAGATTTTTATGCATTTTTAACAGAGTTTCAGAAGGCATCAAGGTCAGAGACTGGCCTTCTTATTGGAACTATGCAAATAGAATATATATTTTTTTCTTTCTTCTATCTACGTTTGTGCATTTTCCACTATAAAGGTTGAAGCAAATCAGACCATTTGCTTGTTTCTGCCTGAGTTTGGTTTCATGTGAATCAAAATGTTGCAGAACAAGCATGGGCTTTGATCCAGGATCCCTTGACAAAGGTTCTGTGACTTAGCATGAGTTCATTTTTGCTGATTGTTTTAGCCAACCATTATGTTTTCTATTTAATCCCATTTTTGTTATTGTTTTATAAGAACTTTGTTGCGACATATGTATGCCATACATTATGTAAACCCTAAATATGGTGTTTATTTTACTGCCTCCAGTTGTGGCATTCAACCTCTTTGTTAAGAGGAGTCGGTTGCTTTAGAATTATTTTATTCTTAAGACTACATATGGTATTTTATTAATAATAAAGGACCCTGCTGTAATTTTTATTCCTAACTAATCTCTATTTAAACAAAAGAGAGATTAGACCTAATAATAAGAAACACGTCCTTCCTTCTCCTCTTTCTCTCTCTCTCTCTCTCCCTATCTCTCTCGTTTCTTCTCTCTGTTCTATTCTTTTATCCTTTTTGGCTGTTCACATGGTATCAGAGCCTTCGAACTTGGGAATCTGATTTCGGTGTGTTACGCCAGAGCTCACGTGAAGGGCATCAAATTAGAGATCACGTGAAGGGCATCAGATCAGAGGTTTGTGTTTTTTTTGGGACAGATCTGATAACAGATCTGTAGTCTGACAATAGTCATGACTCAAATCTAAATGTCGTGATAATGTCCTATGTGCTTGTCGACCAGATCTGGTGGTTGCAGGTCTGTGTGTTGCGATGAGGTCGTGCAATGGGTGAAGATCAGATCTGGCAGTCGCTGATCTGTGTGTCGTGGTGAAGATCAAATACGGTCGTTGATCTGCATATTATGGTGCAGACCCAAACAGAAAATCAGGTCTGATCGTAAGTTCCTGTGTCGTTTGTGGGTGCCAAAAAAAAGAGGAAGAATCAGATCTGACTGAGTTCAGATCCGATTATTTAGTGGATCGTGGGAGTAGATTTGACCAATGCTATTGCTGGTAGTCGACCGGTCTTACAAACTGTGATAGTTTTTTTTTTTGCACGTGGAAGCCTATTTTTCAGATGTTGTAGCATCAATATTGGTTGTGAATAATTTTTTTTTTGTTCATCATGGGTGACGTTCCAAAATCTGATCACAAGGCTGAACCGGTTGGGGAATATAAGGCCTTCGCCAATCCCTTCTCATATGGGTCATTCGTGAAATTAAACGAAACAAATTATGCAAGGTGGTCCCAAACTTTTATGATGTCGGTGTCTGGACATCGTAGAAAACACATTTTGTTGGAATCTGAACCAAAAGAGAAAACATGAAAATACACTACCTGGGAAGAAGATAATGATATTGTTATGTCATGGATCATGAATAGTGTTGAACCTCATATTGTAGATGGATTGATTTATTATAACACTGCTAAACAAATATGGGACAATCTTCGAGATACGTACTCTCAAGAGACTAATGTGAGTCGTATTCTCCAAGTTGAACAAGAGATATATACTCTGCAGTAAGGGGATCAAACTTTGGCCCAATATTATGCCTCAGTTAAGGTTGCCTTTGAGAGACTTAATGCTCATAGGCTTCTATGTTGCTCAAAACAAAACGATCATCAAGAACAGACTATGGTTGCTCGATTCCTCACAGGTCTATCGTTGGAGTTTTCAGTTGCTAAAGTTCAAATGTTGACTGGGTCTGTTGTTCTTACCCTTGCTGATGCATACAATCGGTTGAGTAGGCTTGCCATTTCGCTTCCACAACCTCAACCTGAATTTCAGTCATCTGCTTTAGCTGTTCCATCTGGTTATGGACGCGGTAATATGTTGAATGTTAGAGGAAGATGTCGTGAAAGAGGTATGGGAGGTAGAACAAAACTCCAGTGTACCTATTGTGGAAATGGACATCTTGAAGATCGGTGCTAGGATAAACATGGACGACCTGCTATTCCTCCATTTAAGTCAAATGTTCCCAAAGCAAATGTTACAAAATCAGAGGCAGAAAAGCCGTCTGATTCCCCTAGTGACTCTATCACTCTAAGTCGTGCAGAATTTGATGAGTTGGTTACACATCGTCCTCTGAGTTCCTCCTCGCCTGTGGCTGGTTTGGCTTACTCAGCAGGTGACAACTTGTCTCATCAAGGTAGTGAGTGGATTATTGATTCTGGCGCATCTAGACATCTATGTGGAAATTTTCATAATTTTTCAGAATTAAAGACTAATGCACATCAAAGTGTCTCATTAGCTGATGGGAGTTCATCCCCTGTTGTTGGTTAGGGAAATATTTCTATATCTTCTACATTGCAATTAAACAATGTCCTTCATGCTCCCTCTTTTCCTCAGAATTTACTGTCAGTTAGTTGCATTACTAAGGAGCTAAATTGTAGGGTTATATTTGATCCTATGTGTTGTTATTTTTAGGACTTGCTGACGGGGAAGAAGATTGGTGGAGGCTACGAGGAAGGTGGAGTCTACTACCTACATCGGTTCATTTTGCAGTCGAGTCCTCCTCTAATCCAGTACAGTGGCATCATCGTCTCAGACATCCTTCATTGTCAAAGCTTCGCAGAGTCATTCCTCAAATTCCTTCTACTGCGTCAATTCAGTGTGAAGCATGTCAGTTGGGCAAGCATCACAGGAGTTCGTTTTCGTCCAGTCAAAGTCAGTCGAGTCATAGAATCTTTGAGCCTCTTCATGTTGATGTATGAGGTCCTAGTAGGATTCCTACCAGGATCTAGTGTCGTTATTATCTTGTTATCGTTGATGATTTTTCTAAGTTGTCTTGGGTGTTCTTAATAAAAGACAGATCTGAAGTTCCTAGTATTCTAAAATCTTTGGTTATTGAAATAAAAACTCAATTTGATTCTCTTGTCAAGATTATCCGCACTGATAATGCTCTTCAATTTAAATCTAATACATTACTACAATTCTATCGAGATCGTGAAATTCAACCTCAAACCACCTGTGCTCATACTTTCCAACAAAATAGGGTGGCTGAGCGAAAACATCGACATCTTCTGGATGTAGCTCACACCCTTATGATACAATCTAATGTTCCTGCCTCATTTTGGGGTGATGCAGTTGTTACAACCTGTTATTTAATTAACCGCATGCCTTCTTCATCCTTGGAAGACCAAGTTCCTTTGCAAATCTTGTATCCAAATGAACCTCTCTTTCCAATTTTACCCCAACTGTTTGGATGTGTCTGTTTTGTTCACAAACTTGGACCTGACCGTGAAAAATTAGCAGCTCAAGCCACTAAGTGTATTTTTATAGGATACCCCAAGAATAAAAAGGGGTATCGATGTTATGATCCCATATCTCGTCGGGAGTATGTCAGTGCGGATGCCACCTTCTTTGAGTCTGTTCCATATTACTCCAGTTCCGGTTCTAGTATGCAAGTTGATCAAGCTGATACCTTTCCTCTTCCTGTTCCTCATTTTTCGTTGGAATCTGTGCCTCCACTATTGACTCAAACTCCAACTATGGCTCGGTTTCATAATCCTCCTTTGGTGTATGTGCGTAGAGCTCCACTTGACTTGATGCCTCCATCTTCATCTTCTCCTGAGGTAAGTGCTTCTGACAACATTGAAACTCCTGTTGATGATGACAGACCAATTGCTATGCGAAAAGGGAAAAGACAATGTACTTTGCACTCTATTTCTAATTTTGTCTCATATGTCAGAATTGGTGATCAGATGAAAAAGTTTATTTTAGCTTTATCCGCGACAACTATTCCTCTTAGTCCTCAGAAAACACTTCTCGATAACAGATGGAAGCAAACTATGTAAGATGAAATGGATGCACTTCTTTCTCGACAGACTTGAGACCTAGTCGACACTCCATCTGATGTTGATATTGTTGGCAACAAATGAGTATATACCATTAAGTATAATTCAGATGACTCAGTTGAGCGGTACAAAGCTAAATTAGTAGCAAAAGGGTATACTCAGACATATGAAGTTGACTTCTTTGAGACATTCTCTCCAGTAACACGGATGGGGACCATTCGCCTTGTTATCTCTGTGGCCGTCCATTATGAATGGAACCTGAGTCAGCTAGACGTGAAAAATGCCTTCCTATATGGAGATCTATCTGAGACTGTCTACATGCAACAACCTCTAGGGTTTGAGGTCGAGGGGGAGTGTCAGAAGGTATGCAGGTTAAGAAAGGCTATATATGGTCTCAAGCAGAGTCCTCATGCGTGGTTTCAAAAATTGTTTGAAGTCATGTCAGAGTTTGGCTTCAGCAGGTCAGCGTCAGACCACTCATTATTTATTAAGAAAACTAATTTAGGCATAGTGGTTATGGTGGTATATGTGGATGATATCATACTCACAGGAAGTAGTATGAAGGATATTGCAGATATGAAGGGTCATCTTCAAAAACACTTTGTTACGAAAGACCTTGGTCCTCTTCGATACTTTTTGGGCATAGAAGTGGCTAGGAGCCGTGAAGGCTTGGTCTTGTCTCGACGGAAGTATGTCCTTGATTTACTAAAAGAGACAGGAATGTTGGGAGCTAAACCAACAAGCATCTCAATGGATCCTAAAGTTCATCTAATGGATGAGAAGTCAGAGCCTCTTGATAGCAAAAGTTATCGCTCGTTGGTAGGAAAGTTGCCATATGTGACTGTAACCAGGCCTGATGTTGCCTTGGTTGTAGGCAAGGTTAGTCAGTTCATGGACAAACTAACAGAGGCATACTGGAATGCTGCAATGATGATACTTAGATACTTGAAAGCTTCTCCTGGGAAAGGATTGTTGTTCAAGCGAGGGGCTTCCCTGGATATAGTTGCCTATTCTGATGTTGATTATGCAGGATCTGTAGAAGATAGGAAGTCTACTACAAGATTCTGTGTATTTGTGGGAGGCAATTTAATTACCTGGAGGAGTAAAAAGTAGATTGTTGTTGCAAGGTCTAGTGCTGAATCAGAGTATAGGGTTATGGCCCAAACAACAACTGAATTAATGTGGGTTCGAACGGTGCTGACCGATCTTCAAGTAAAAGTTTCATCTCCTATGCTAATGATGTATCATAACAAAGCAACCACATATATAGCCAATAATCCTGTCTTTCATGAAAGGACAAAACACATTGAAGTTGATTGCCACTATATACGAGATATGGTTCAAGCTGGACATATCTCTACCGAGCATGTGTCCTCGGAGGAACAAGTTGCAGATATTTTTACGAAGCCTCTTATGGGTTCAAGTTTTTATAGATGTTGCTGCAAGCTGAGCATGATCGATATTTATGCTCCAGCTTGAGGGGGAGTGTTAAGAGGAGTCGGTTGCTTTAGAATTATTTTATTCTTAAGACTGCATATGGTATTTTATTAATAATGAAGGACCCTGCTGTAATTTTTATTCCTAACTAATCTCTATTTAAACAAAAGAGAGATTAGACCTAATAATAAGAAACACGTCCTTCTTTCTCTCTCTCTCTCTCGTTTCTTCTCTCTGTTCTATTCTTTTATCCTTTTTGGCTGTTTACACTCTTAACAACACTTCAGCTGATTGGTGCCATTTATGTTCAATTAGTACATGAACAAGACATTCATGTAGCTTAGTGCACCTTTATCTTGAACACCATACTTTAAAGACTGAATCAAGAACTGTTGTAGGAACCCCCTTTTATCTGCAAAATTATGGCTTATAAAGGTTGGCTATTAATTTGATTTTTAAGATGCATCAGTGGACAGAAAAGGTGTCCTGTCAGATGCATGACCAATACACACACGTGCATGTGTGTGTGTGTATAGATTATGCATGTCACGCCTAGCAATAGTGATAGCTTTTTGCCTTAAGTTGGATAATCTTGTCACTTGGTGACACATTTCCATGTTGTATCCAACAATACAAGTCAGTAGGAGCAACCAATCACCAATTGCATGCATTTATCTTTTAGTTTCTTCTTTATGTGTGTGTATATGCATGTGCGATGTGTGTGTGTTTTTAAGTGCATAGGAGTTTTGTACCTATAATCACTTGTAATACACTATCAATGTCCAATATATAGGATACACCATCTTTTTATTTTCTTTATTTTATTTCCACATTAGATCATATATTCTATTGCATTTTTAAGGGATTGTGCAAATTTGTCCTCAGCACCTTTGAATTGTATCTAATCCTCTGTGGCCTTATTTTCAGAAACTTTGCTAAAAGGCAAATGACATGGTTCCGTAATGAGCACATCTATCAATGGCTGGATGCTTCTCAATCCTTGGTATGGTATTTATTCTTGTAAACTACAGTTTTTATCAATGTTTTGTGATTTTACAGTGAAGAAGATTGTACCGATCATATATTATCTAGGCAAGGGTAATTTGTGCCTGCTTGTATACAATGTAGTGAAATGAAGAACAAGAAAACAAGTGCATGCGTGATTGATTCTCTGTGGCTTGAACACGAGATTCAAGTCAGGACTCCTTATTCAAATATTAAATAGAAAAATAGAGAAAATAAAACAGATCATTTAATAAAAAGGGATAGAAAAATAGAGGATGAAAGAACAGGTGTGACTGTATATGCATGGATGCAGGTTATTCATTTGTGACTGGAAAACTAGCTCTAGGTTTTATCGTAATAGGTCTCTAGTGTGCATCTTTTTGGTCCGTACACTACCATGACAGATATGCATTTCCAGAAGACTGCTCTAGATATAAGAGGCATTGTAATTTCCATGAAAATGCACATCAAATGTCAATATAAACTGTACAATGTTTCTACATGTGGAACTATGCCAACGAATAAAGAATTCAATTTCTGATACAAAAATGAACATTAAAACTTAGTTTACAATCTATGTTGTTATTAGAATAAAACTGGAATGTGTACGAAAAAGAAAATAAATGTCATGCAGGTAAACTTTAAATATTCTATGCTGAAAACTACACGTTTAAGTTGTAAGACATCTTCTTTAAATGCAGAAAGTAGAAAAAAATATGCTATAAAAGAAAATTTGTGCAAAAAATCTCACTTAATCATCCTCTATATGTAGAAATCTGTGTTAGACATGTGCACATGGTTTTTACGTAAATTAAGTTATAAAACCTCATTAATGGCATTATTCTAATATTGTCTAATGTAATGGCCATATTGTACATTGGCCTACTTGGTTTTTAAGTGCAAATAATTGTCTTCTACATAGAGAATCATGTCACAAAGACAAGGACATGTACATGTACATGTACGTGTCTCAAAGAAGAGACACATTTAAGTATTTTTTGAAAAGAAGTGAGGACACATACATACATATATATATATATATATATATGTGTGTGTGTGTGTGTGTGTGTGTACATAGACGTATATATGTATGTATGTGTGATTATAATTTTTGCAAACCAAGTATATACTTGTTAACAAAAATAAAACCAAATATTCTAAATGTAAATATTTATTATGAGTTTTACTAAAAAGAGCATGACCTAAATCAAAAGGCATTCAAATTTAGGCCTAAGCCAAACCACATTACATGGGCCATACCCTAGCATGTCAATGTGACCACTTTAAGCATTTATTAATATCTATTTTTTTATGAGATGTGCCAAGTAGATACCTTTAAGCATTTATTAACGTTTATTTGGTAGGAGATGTGCCAAGGTAGGTGTCGTTCTCTCATGACATGGATAGGTAGTTGGGCACTGTACTGAGACAAGCAAAAATACAAAAACAATGTGCACAAGCACCAGTCCAGTCCACTAATGGACAATACAAAAGCCAGTAATAAAAACAAGAAGAATACAAAAGAGCCACCAAGGGCATATAATGATCAAAAGAGAGTGCTGTCCACAAAGGGGCAATACATAAACCAATCAATGGCGAATACATAAGATCATAAGTGCCACCAATGGGCATATACAAAAGAACACAAAGAACATAAAAAATAATGGCTCTTATTGAGTTTGAATGCTTAGAAAAGCATTAAATTTACAAGAACACCCCTATTTATACACAACACAAGCAACATAGAGCCATTGGGACCTCCCCAATGGCTAGAAATAGAGCCGTTGGGTTGGTCCCAACGACTCTGTGTCTTTTACTTAAACGCCCTCAACTCTAAACTTAATTACTAAGTTACAAAAATAAAAGAAAAAAATACAAAAGACTATTGTGCCCCTAATGGGCACAATATATATATATATATATATATGTTACAACTTAACGCACCCCCTCAAACTTGCAGTTGGATCATTGAAAGTTTGTCAAGTAAGAAGTAAAACCAGTGAGGATCCAAGTCTTCATTGATAATCTTCACCAAATGCCTTCATCGGCTATCTCCATCTTCATGATATGATTCATAAAAACAAAATTTCTTTCTCAACCCAAATTATCTTTAAGAATTAGTAGAGAGAACAAAAACAAAGGTTCCAACTACACAAAGGAAGATACTCTAACTAAATAGTTTTAAGAGAAAATGTTTTAACATAATAGTTAAAAAATGGTTATAGATTATATGTATATCGTTTCAAAACAAATATATTTTGAATAACTCAAATTAAAGTAGATGGACATAATATTATAGTATATTAAATATTTATATGGACTATAAACAAAACAATTTTAAAAGCGAGTAAGATAAGCACTTTAAGCGATAATTTTAAAATTTTAGAAACATTAGCAATAATTCAAGCAAAAGGTACAATAGCCATTAAAATAGACACAAGGAATATACTTCGAAAGCAATTTTCAAGAATTTCTCGTTTAGATAATCATAACCCACAAAAATAATATATTTTTCAAGAAAAATAAACACTCAACATAGTAGAATTTTAACAGAATTTTAACCACTAAAGTCCAAAAGACAAGCATATATTAGACAAAATATGTCGAAGCTATAAACAATTTTGTAATAAAGTCTCAAAGGCTAAGGTAAACATTTCAAATAAAGCTACAACTCATTAATTATGTATATTAAATGTAATAACTCAAAGAAGCTCACAACAAAGAAGAACTAATTAAATTCATACAAAAATGCAAGATAACCAACATGAAATAAATCTAAATATCGTCCTCAACATATATATCCAACTATATGTCACAGGGATTCACCCAATAGGATGTCGCAGCTGTATCGATGCGATGCGGGTGTGGCACCCGATGTGGTCAAAATGACCCTGGGTGCAGTCAACTACACCTAGGGTCATATCTATCCAAAATGGACTCGGTCAACTTTGACCGAATCCATTTTGGACCAAAAAAAAAACTAAGAAAGTGGGTGGGGGGAGAGCGGGGGGGGGGGGACTAGGGAACATCCCCCTCCTCCCTCGACTCCGATGCCTCCCCCTTTTCCTCTCCTGCTCCTCTTCCACAGCGACACTCTCCGACGCCTCCTCTCTTTCGAGAGACGGGGCAACCCTCCCCGACCCCTCCAATCGAGAGCTCCGACGACTGAATATTTTTCTCTCTCTTCTTCCTCCTCTTCTCTTTCTTCTTCTTCTTCTCTCTCTCCTCTTCTTCCTCCTCTTCTCTTTCTTCTTCTTCTTCTTCTTTTTCCTCCTTCCTCCTCCTCCCCTCATTGCCGCAAGTGTCGAACCCATGGGTTGTGTTCGGCTTCCAGCCCTGCTGGGTTGTGTTCAGCCCTATCAAACCCATGGGCTGGGTTCGACTCTTAGCTCTGACTCCTATGCCACACGAACTTTTCTAAGAGGGCACCACACCCGTGTTGCATCCGCACCCAGGCGGGTGCGACACTTGGACATAACTTCCTTTATGTTAGGTGAAGTCAACGACACTGAGGTCCATTTCTATCCAAAAGTAGATTCAGTTAACCCTAATCAAGTCCATTTTTATCCATATTATATATATAAATACATAAATGCTCACAAATACACAGTGTTAATTTAAAATTGTTAATATATATATATATATATATATATATATACTTCCCGCACCTCGCACCCAAGTTTTTTTAAAGTGCTGCACCCATACCCGCACTCGCACCTATGTGACATAGCCTGGTTTTGTCGAACTCAACCCTTCTGGGCAAGGCTGGGCTGGTTTAGGTTCAGCTATGCTGAAACCCATGGTTTCACCTCTGTTGAATCGAGGGGTTCAACTGTAACGACCCCAACTCATAACGCTTGAAAATGCATTTTTTTTAAACCATTGCGAAAACATTCCCAGAAACCCGGGGCCTTTACGGTTCCACTTTCCATTGGATAGCCAACCAACCACAAGAGATCTTACATTTATCATCCACACCATAGCAAACCAAAATTTTATTAATTAAGAAATAATAGTCTTAATTAATAAAATTTTTAACTTGATTTAGCGAACAAATAAGATGCCTAATGAGTGGAGGAAGAGTACTTTGGTGCCTTTATATAAGAATAAGGGTGATATACAAGATTGCACAAACTATCGTGGTATAAAACTCATGAGTCATACTATGAAACTTTGGGAGAGGGTGATTGAGTCTAGGTTGAGGAAGGTTGTCATGATATCGGAGAATCAATTTGGTTTTATGCGTGGAAGATCAACTATGGAAGCTATACATCTTCTTAGACAACTTATTGAAAGATATAGAGAGAGGAACAAAGATTTGCATATGGTTTTTATTGATTTAGAGAAGGCATACGATAGAGTACCTTGGGATGTTCTCTGGTGGACAATGATGAAGAAAGGTGTTTCTCTCAAGTACATTAGTATAATTAAAGATATGTATGAAGGAGTAGTAACCAATGTCCGCACTTGTGGAGGGGTGACAACCAATTTTCCGATAACGGTTGTGTTACATCAAGGATCTGCTTTAAGCCCTTTTCTATTTGCGATAGTGATGGATGAGCTTACGAGATCAATTCAAGAAAATGTACCGTGGTGTATGTTGTTTGCTGATGATATTGTTTTGATTGATGAGTCTAGAGCTGGGGTTAATGCTAAGTTAGAATTATGGAGACAGACATTGGAAGCTAGAGGTTTTAAGTTGAGTAAGAGTAAGACTGAATATATGGAATGTCGGTTTAGTAAGCAACGAAGTAGTGATGGGAGTGTAGTGAAGCTTGGTGAGCAAGATATACCGGTGAATGATTATTTCAAATATTTGGGATCCATCATTCAAAAGTATGGAGAAATTGATGGAGATGTAAATCATAGGATAAAGGTTGGGTGGATGAAATGGAAAAGTGCTACTGGAGTGTTGTGCGATCGTAGAATGCCATTGCGGTTGAAGGGAAAGTTTTATAGGACGACTATTAGACCCGCTTTACTATATGGTACGGAATGTTGGGCTGCCAAGAGACATCATATTCAAAAAATGAGTGTAGCTGAGATGCGGATGCTTAGATGGATGTGTGGAAATACAATAAAAGATAAGATTCGGAACGAAGAGATACGTAAGAAGGTAGGTGTTGCACCCATTGAAAATAAGATGCGAGAGAATCGTTTACGGTGGTTTGGACATATTCGGCGAAGGCCTAATGATGCTCCAGTTAGAAGGTTGGAGAAATGGGAAAATATATTAGTTAAAAGAGGTCGGGGTAGGCCTAGGAAGACTTGGATGGAGATGATAGGAAAGGATATGAATGCTTTGAACCTCACCGAGGACATGGCGTTGGATAGAAATGATTGGAGGAAAAGGATTCATGTGGAAGACCCAAAATGAATTTCTTTTTTGGTTCATATCGCTGACCCCAATTGTTTTGGGATGAAGGCGTAGTTGTTGTTGTTGTTGTAAGAAATAATAGTCTCGAGACAATTATACAAAAAGAATCAGAGTGCAATAACAAGTAAACGTAAATGAATCAAAAGAAAAGTAGAGCCACACTGTCCATCTGTGAAGTTGTTTAGCAATCGTGTAGCACTCGTAGCTCTTCCAGGAGCGAGTCACTTCACTAATCCCCTGCGGCTGCGAAAAACCACAGAAGTAGGGGTGTCAGAACTGAAATCCTGAGTACAAGTACCTCTAATGAAACAAATGAGTATAAGAAATATAAATATGAATTCATGCAATAACTTAAAGGTATGCAATTATGACAAATACATAATTTAATTAAGCATTCATACAATAGAGAACAATTATTAAGCATGAAAGAACATTTAATAAATCACAAAGATCACAATTTAAGCAATACAATCATTTAACATATATTACGGAACGACATTATGCATTCACCAACATTTTGCAGTTAAAGGGAATAGGTAAACATGCATGATTTAATGCATAACAGGAATATGCATGACTTCAGTGTAATGCATGAGTAAATTATTACCTCTTATTAGAATTTTCTTTTCATATGCATGTCCCTATTAAATGTATATAATTTAAGTTTCTCTTTTTAATTACCGTTGCCCGTGGATACACCAAACGGGTAAAATCCTTGAGGTGAAGTTAAGTTCCTAAGGTAACTTAGCACACAATTTGTATTTTATTACTTGCTTCCAAACTTAGCCCTCGACCGAAACGGCCTTCGAAACATTACATCACCCATTTAATGTTGGGGACACCAGAGACCACCCATCCATAAGTCTCACTTTTCTTGGTATATCAAAACAACAACCGTGTCTACACACCACCCCCATGCAAAGTGGCGGACTCTCCCTAAAATTGTAGCCGGGAGAAAGAACCTCAATATCGGATTCAGGGGTAACAATAGTGTATACAAAGTTTTTGCATCCTCGTGGTCGCCCAAAACCAAAACTCTAAGAGTCTCATTCTAACGATGAGATATCTCAAAACATATATTACACTGTTATTTTATCTTTATTTGCTTATTATTAAACCATTCTTAAATTTGCTATTCAGTATACAAAGGCACAAACTCACACATTCTTCTGCGAGAACCATCACGGGACCACCGCCCGCGGAAAAGCATAGAAGAGTGAAATACAGTGCAACAAACTTAATGTGATTTTTGTGATGCATTTAAAAATAAGGAGCAAACCCAAGCTCGACAGACCCACGATGATTCATTTCAATCATTGATGCATCATATGCAAAAACCATAACACTATGCCACGTATAACATAATGTCAACATGCTTTCAATGCACATTCATGTATGCCAACATAACAATGTGCATGCAACAATAATAGTCATATGCATTCCGATGCACATCCATATATATATCAATTTAACCATGTGTATGAGCCAACAATATTCATATGCATGTGCATGATTTTATACATTCATGGTAAGTGTATGCTTCCATCCCATACTCATATTCATATCACATGCTTTCTCTCATTCATGATTCAATTTCATTAAACCTGTGAACATGCATACAATTATGTATATGCAAAACATATCCTTCCAAGTATGTATATGTTCATGAATACAACCATACATCACATTCGAACTAAGTATGACCGACTAGATGCAATCACACAATATCCCATTCCTTTGCATGCAATAAGCCTACTTGAACTCGATTACTAATCTAGGAATTCACAAATCAAACTTAATTCTGTTCAAGTTATAGAGTTAGAGGTACTATGCATGATTAACTTGCAATTACATGCATTCAGAACCTATATCACACCCACGACAGGGCATATTATACATTCAACCCTTAAGCCATTAGCAAATGACGCACACGTGCATCTCCACCTTCAAAATGTAATCATGGTAAACATGAAAAAGAAATTGAATGATGACGTATACTTAACAGAAAATAATTTGGTATTCATACATAATTTTTTTTTTCGAACACCCTGCCCGACCGACAAAGGGCTGGGCCTATGCAAGGACACGGGGACCTGGCAGGCCAGCCGAAACTGGGTTCGGCTGGGCTGCCAGCCAACCGAAATACGCATGCCTAGCCGACTAACAGTGGGTTTGCAAACCTATTAACAAAAATCTTTTTTTTTTGTAACACCCACTTGCCCAGCCGAGTGGCTTATATGGCTTGACAGGCCAGGCAGTCGGGCCTGTCAACCCAGTATGAAGGCTGTCCAGGTCTGGCCCAGTATGGCCATCTGAAAATCTGTATAAAAAGAGATTTTGTGTATAAAGTTATAAACACAATACTAGAAACACAAAGTGTGCACAAAGGCATAAAAAGAGAGCTCTCACAAGTGCACAAGGGCATGGATACAAATGCGTAAACATAAAAAATATCAACTTCAATATCTTGGGTCCCAAAAGGGGGCTTTACAAAAGTGTAAGTTACAAGGGGGTAACACCCCATATTTATAATACAAGGGAGAGAGGGAATGAGGGAGTGTTGGGCTCCCAACGGCTCTAAATAAAGTTGTTGGGAGTCCAACAACTCTCTCTACTTTATGCTTTTTGACTTTGGTCAAAAAAGCATAAAGCCAAATAAGTCCAAAAATAAACAAAAAAGAAAAAGAAACCTAACCTAGTTAAATAAACTAACCTAATCCTAACTAAACTTAAAAGTAAACTAAAACTATGAGATTACATATTAAATTATGTTACATTATTTAACAGGTCAGACCACATAAAGGTACAGTTTTTTTTTGAAAGACGTACCAACCGATTCGGTCGACTGGGTTTGGCTCCAGCCCAGCTGAGCTCAGTCGGCTGAGCCTGGCAGCCAATACACAGGCCCAGACTGGGCCTGTGCACACTGCCAAGCCTAGCCGAGAGATGTCAGGCCTAGGCTGGCCAGGTCAGCCCAGCCGAGACGCTCGGCTGGGTCTGGCAGACCATGCACAAGAGTGGGACATACCGATAAAGTAATAGTGATACAATAATAGCAGTGCAGTTACTATCAATCAAAAGAAAATGCAACGTTGATCATTAATTAATAATAATAATGTAAACAGAAACAAAGTGCCTTTCTAAAAAAAATCATAAGCTCATAAGATTGGTCTAATATTCTATTGTGGCAAGTAGATATACATCATATACGTTTATGCACAAGATATGGCTTTGATCCCTTTGAAAGTATATATATATATATATATATATATATATATATATATATATATATATATATATATATATATATATATATATATATATATATATATATATATATATACACACCCAAACTGTTAGATTTGCAGATCTCCAATCTTTTATATGTAGAAGAGGGAATAATGAAAGTGAGGATAAGAGGCTACACGAAATAGAGAGGGAACCCTTCACCGTGGGCGTCCATTCTCATTGAATATAAATAGAGCTTACAAGACTTATTAGGGTACAAAGTTACCCTTGAACAATAATAAAAAATTACATGTCCACCTTATAGGTGACGTATGGAAATTAGACATACAAGTGATTGGATCCGGATCTTAAGGATCCAGTCCAGATTCAAGACACTAAGACAACTGATGTTATCTTTTCACCCTCCCTCAAGTTGTACATGGCCTTGTACCATGGACAACTTGCCTTTTTGTATCCAAAATTTGTCCTTCGTTAACCCTTTGGTGAATAAGTCTGCTACTTGATCTTCATTTCTCACAAATTGAGGTTCAATCTCCTTGTCTTCAACTTTTTGCCTCACAAAATGCTGGTCTATCTCAATATGTTTAGCCTGACTGTGATGAATGAGATTGAAGGACATATTAATCACACTCTGATTGTCACACAATAAAAGTGTTCGAGAGATATGTTGTCACACTTCAGTCAACATATGCCTTATCCAAGTGGCCTCAGCAGTGGCCGCCACCATTGATCTATATTCTGCTTCTGTACTTGATCTTGCAACAACCTTTTGTTTTCTACTGCTCCAGGATATTAAGTTTAACCCAATATAAACACAGTAACCTGAAACTGACCTTCGTTCATCTGGATCTCCTCCCCAATCAGCATCACTGTAGACAATAATCTCATGTTCTGTCGTCCGTGACAAGATTGATTTATGCAGGAGACCATCTCCAATCGTCCCTTTTAAATATCGAAGAATCCTTTTAATAGCTTCCATATGCCCTACCCTTGGTTCGTGCATGAACTGTGAGACCTGATTGACAGAGTAAACTATGTCAGGTCGAGTAAAAGTTAGATACTGGAGCATGCCAACCAGGCTTCGATATCGTGTAGGATCTTCATATAAATCTCCATCCTTTGAACTTAACTTCTGGTGAAGCACACATGGAGTGCTCAGAGGTTTACATACCTTCATACCTGCCTTAGTTAAGATATCCATGGTGTATTTGTGTTGAGTGAGCATTAGGACATCTGATTTTCTGTCAACCTCAATTCCAAGAAAATACCGTAACTTTCCTAAGTATTTCATCTTAAATCTTTGACTTAGAAGTTGTTTGACCTTTTCAATATGATTTCTAGAGTTCCTAGTAATAACAATATCATCAACATATATGAGCAACAAAGTGACCAGATCTCCCTGTTTAAAAATAAACAGAGAATGATCTAAGAGTGACCGTGAGAAACCGTGCCTCTGTATTTCCACAGAGAAACTGTCAAACCAAGAACGTGATGCCTATTTCAATCCATAAATTGCCCTTCTTAACTTACATACATACCTTTGAGAGTCTCCTTCAGCATATCCTGTGGGTTGCTCCATGTAAACTTGCTCCTTAAGATCACCGTGAAGAAAGGCATTTTTAACATCAAGTTGACTTAGTAACCATCCATGTTCAACGGTTAAGGAGAGAATAAGTCGAATTGTTCCCATCTTTATAATAGGACTAAAGGTTTCATCATAATCTAGCCCTTGTTCTTGGGTGAAGCCTTTGGCCACAAGCCTCGCCTTGTAGCGTTCAATAGTGCCATCTGGCTTGTATTTTATTTTATATACCCACTTTGATCCAACAACATTTTTGTTTGATGGTCTTGGAACAATCTCCCAGGTTCCACATTCATGCAGTGCCTCCATCTCATCGTTCATGGCCTCAACCCACCTTCTAGAATGTGTTGCTTGGTGAAAGGTAATGGGTTCATCCTCTTTGTTCAAAGATGTTAAAAACAATTAAAAATCCATGGAGAAATTCTCATAACTAACCCACCTTTCAACAGGATGTCAAATTCGATTAGACCTTCTAAGATCGGGATTTTGTGCGGGTGCATGACCAGGCATATTGGCCGTTAGTCTGTGCTGCTCTCGTCGAGTATATACAATGTCCTTGTACCTGCCTGGTTGTGATGAAGTTTCTGCATCTTCTTGGTGACTCAAATTGTCATGTTGTTCAAACCTCTCTGTTACCTGTCTAAATTCTGCAGAACAACTGATATCGGCTTCAGTAAATAATTGTGAGCTCAGCCATGGATAATAGAACTCAACAACATTCGACGAGGAATCTGTGAATTCTGGATGAGAGTCAAAGTTCATCTCATAAAAAATGACGTGTCTGGAGACTTTGATGCGCTTTGTTCTTGGATTGGATTATAATACCTGTAACCCTTGTAATCATCTGTATACCCAACAAATCTGCACTTTACAACATTATCTTGAAATTTGTGCCTTAATGAGCTGTCAACATGGACATAACAAACACATCCAAACACATGCAGTGATAATTGGGGTGAACTCCATGTAAAGTAAAATATGGAGATTTGTTTTCCAAAATATTCATCGGCAATTTATTTATAATGTAGACTGCAATATAGAATGCTTCCGTCCATAAATTTATGGGTAGATTGCTATCGTGCATCATGCTCATTGCAGTTTCCACAATGTGTCGGTGCTTTCTCTCAGCAATTCCATTTTGCTGAGGGGTGTGTGGGCATGACACTTTCCTTCCTATTCCGTTATTATGGAGAAAACTAATAAAGTCACTAGAAGAAAATTCACCTCCCCCATCGAACTGTAAATACTGAATATTTTCTGAGAAGTGGTTCTTGACAAAAGAATAGAATCTTTGAAACAGAAGGAAAGTTTCTGATTTATGTTTCATGAAAAATATCCATGTATAACGAGAATGACTATCAACAAAAATAAGATAATATCGAGTACCAGAACATGAATTGACTGGAGCAGGTCCCCAAACATCCGAACAAATAATTTCAAAAGGCCTTGAAGCTCTTTTATTAACACTATGAAAGGGGAGCACATGGCTCTTACATAGCTGGCAACTAGAACATTTTTGTTTATTCTTTTCAAGACTCAGACTCTCCTTGGGAATAAGATTATTAGTGACAAGCTTTTTAATAAAATGATCACCACAGTGACCCAACCGACCATGCCATAGATCTGACTTATTACAATCTGAGATGCTGAAGACAAAATCAGAGGGGGCAAAGGAAGACACAGACGAAGGCTTCAAGGTATTACAGATTGGCTGACGACATGTAGAAGGATCCTCTTGAAAGACGTACATGTTGCCCTGTCGCTTCCCTTCAACGAATGTTTTCTTCGAGTGGAGATCCTTCACATGAACAGAATGAGTGAATTCAACAGAAACATGATTATCATCGACTAGTTTGGAAACAGAAATAATATTATTTTTGATATTTGGGGCATGGAGAACATTGGAAAGTTTGAGAATGAACTTGGACATAGGGATAACCGAATTTCCAACATGAGAAATAGAGTGGCGGGATCCATCTCCAGTGACTACAGTTTTTGCCAAAATAAGAAATAGGATTTAGAAGCTTACCTGCATCTCCAGTAACATGGGTTGCTGCACCAGAATCAACATACCATGTCCCCTCCTCATTCTGTTTCAAATTCAATGTTGCTAGGGCTCACATAAGCAATTCTTTAAATTCTCTACTTGATTCAATTCCTTATGTTCTCCTTGATGGTTTTTGTCTTTATTCTGTGGGTTAAACCAACAGTTAGCCTTAACATGACCCCTTTTGTTACATATGTAGCATGTGGGCACGTTTCTCTATCCTTGAGAACTCGGAAGAACATTAGGAGTGGGTAAAAGCCCACGTCCTCCTGATGTATTTCTGCCCTGTCCTCCGCGTCCTCGAAAACTGAATCCACCTCTCCCTCGTCCATAGCCGATTCCTGTAGCAAGAACATCCTGAGTGTGTCCTTGCTTGTGAGGTTCCTCTAGGAAACTTTTTAATGACATCTCATACTGTAACAACTTAGCGCGCAAATCTTCAAACTTTGGTAATTCAGGTAAACACAACAATAAAGTCGTGAGAATATGATAATCAGCCCCCAATCCACTCAAAATCTGCTGAACCATGTCCTTATCGCTAACGGGGCGTCCAATGACAGCTAACTGATCAACAATGCTTTTCATTTTATTCAAAAATTCCATGACGGTCGAAGATTCCTTCCTCTTCATCTGAAACTCACGCTTGAGGAATACAACTCGAGCTTCTGAAATCTGAGAATATGTGCGAACCAATCTGTCCCATAACTGTGTGGCTGTGCAATCATCAGGAATGGCAAGGAGAACCTCCTGCGATAGAGTCGAAGTGATATAGGCCACAAGCAGTTGGTCTCGTTTTTCCCAATTGAGATATTCTGGATTTTTGATAAGAATGGTAGATGTTGCCCCTTTGTCATCTGTATCTTCACGAGATACAAATTCTGCAGGGTTGGCATGGATCCATCGAGATGACTGAGGAGACCCTGACTCCTTATAAAAGGGATTATTTGTCTTTTCCAAATCAAAAAATTCGAAGTATGCAGTTTTTCAGACACAAGTTGGTTAAGAAAGCTCGCAGAAAGATTGGATTGCGCAGTTGGGAAATCCATGAGAAATAAAGATAATATGAAAAGGAAAATATTGAGAAAGGTGTTGCACTTCATCAATATCGAGTTGTGATTCTAGATTTGGAGAACAGGATTGCACGATAAGCAGATATGATAGCAATCTGTATTTCTGATTCTCGGCTGAGCAAAAACGGAAATACAAAACATATTAAAGGAGAGACAATATTCAGCAAGAAGAAATAAAAGGGAAAAACAAAAATAACAAGTTTGGGAAATGACAAGTTCAGATCTGAAGATTTGACGCAAAAGCAGAAAGTAGATCAGAAACAGACAGGTCTGAATTTACAGTTTCAGATTTGCGGTAGCCTGAAATCTGCGACAGGCTGAAAACAAAAATTTCAAAAACTACAGCAAGAAAAAGAATTTAGGTGACGATCTGAAAGGGGGAGAAGAACGAGGGAAAAAGAATGGCTACATGATTTGAAAGGAAGTTCGTGTAGATCATACCAGGCTGTGAAAGTAGAATCTTTGATTTGGAAAACAGGGAGACTCTTCAATCATGCCTTCTGGAAATCATGTCCACGCCCAGATCTAACGTGCTCTGATACCATGTTAGATTTGCAGATCTCCAATCTTTTATCTGTAGAAGAGGGAATAATGAAAGTGAGGATAAGAGGCTACACGAAATAGAGAGGGAACCCTTCACCCTGGGCGTCCATTCTCATTGAATATAAATAGAGCTTACAAGACTTATTAGGGTACAAAGTTACCCTTGAACAATAATAAAAAATTACAACATGTCCACCTTATAGGTGACGTATGAAAATTAGACATACAAGTGATTGGATCCGGATCTTAAGGATCCGGTCCAGATTCAAGACACTAAGACCGAACTGATGTTATCTTTTCACAAACAACTTTGCCTAACTCCAAAGCACCCTTAAAATAAAACTGATTCCCTTTTTATTTATTGGTGTATATATATTTTTCAAAAGTGCTCCTCAATAGAAAAAAAAAATGTTGCTAGACCTATTCGGGGTTAGGTTCTTGATTTTATTCCAGCCATGATTCGTATGAATAGCACCCACACTTGATAACCCAGTCTTTAGGGCATGAAACCCAACCCAAAAACCCATAACAACTATTTCTTTATCATAAAAGAAATTCTGTTTTTGCATAAAAAGCATACACAGAAATATATATATATATATATATATATATATATATATATATATATATATATATATATATATATATATATATATATATATATATATATATATATCGAATCCATGGAATAGACATTTATATCATGACCAAAATCAAGTATGCACTGGTTATAAACATGCTCATGCAAGTTTCTATGAAATTATACATGCCTACATAGATTTATTCTCTCTTTCACACCACTACACATGCATCCAACATCCTATGCGATGGAAAAACCGTGGAAATCCAAACAAGCATGGAATACCCGTTCAAAAAGCTACTTTTATCAAGCAATAAAATTCCGTTATGCATGTACAAAATTCTATTTCATAAAAAGGATGAAAACAATAAGAAATACAGCCATGAGAGAAAAGATCCTTGAATTTTTTGAGAAAATCATCACATAAACGTTTTCCCATGGTTTTTTATCCAAGTTATTACATAGAAATCAAACCGGCATTTGATTTTCTACTTGAATCCAAAAGAGGAGACCCATGCCTTTGTAAAAATCGAAAAAAATGATGAAGAACAATGGTGGAAAAGGGGACTGGTTGGAGAAGAAGGTCCTCCTTCTTCCTCCTCCCTCTCTCTCCCTCTTTCTTTCCTTTTCTCTCTTCCTTTTTCCCTCTTTCTTTATTTCTTCTTTTCTTTGTTTAAGTAAGCCAAGCGCCCCCTTCTCCAGCCCTTTCTGAAAGGGTTGGAGAATGAGAGTTTCCAAAATTTTGGAACTCTCTCTCCCTTGTTTCCAAATTTTTAAAAACTCTTGTTGACTTTTTTTTCCAAGTTTGACATTTTTAAAATTTTTCCTAAATCTCTATTTGGTAAGAATAAGGACCCAATTTTGGAAACCCTAATCATCCCTAATTACCAACTCGGAAATAATAAAAATTAAATAAATAAATAATTAATTATTAAGTATTTATTAATTATTTAAAAGCTTCCAAAAACAGTCAAATTTACTAGGAAGACTTTTTGTACTTAATTAACTCCAATTTAAAGCTCCTAACTGAATTTAAAGCTGTAAAAATATTGGGCATGGATTCGAATTTGGATTCGGATCCAAGATTCAAATCTAACTCCACAAATCCCAATAGATTTTGGATTGGACCAAATACAGATTAATATGGGTCTTGGATAGAGTCCAGATCCATATTAATTTAGGTCAAACCCAGATCCAGTTTAACAAACTGCTTTCTTTTTGTAAAAATGCGATTTTCGGGTCAACCGAAACTCGAATTCAGCAAAGTAACATACCGTTGCGCTCGACATTTCGAGACGAATCCAACGACATATTACACTACTATCGAATTCCGAACTTTACCTGAAAATAACTTGATTTTTGCTTGAATTTAAAGGTCAAATTTAAAACTCTTTCTTACGCTTCGATTGGCTCGTCTCGACCTTGTAAATGAGACCTGAGCCAGGCTCACACTAAAAAACATCGGTCTAAATAACAAGGTCCAATCGATTTTTCTCTCAGACTTGGCCTAATTTTCGAAAAAATCATAATTTGGCTAAGTATGAAAAAGCACAATATTACATCAACTCTGTCGAACCCAACCCTTCTGGGTTTGGTTCTTCTGAACCCAACAATGTTGTGTTGGGTTCTGCAGAGCTGAACACCTGTGTGTAATTATGATGAATTTGATGATGAAGCAAAAAATTATTAGGATCATTACCTCATCATTATATACATTGTGTAGGATATACTTTTGGTATGTAATTATGTATTATTTGCTTGTTTTATTAGTATAATTTACTTTTTTTATGCTTGACTTGTTTGATTGTTTTCTGTTTTTTTAATTCACTTAGCGTAGTCATAATATATTTAGGTTAATTTAATTGTGGTGTTATTTTTTATTGATTGTAGATTGTTAATTTGATTTATTGCATGCATGATGAATTGATAATATGATAATTGCTTTTTATTTCGTTAGTGTTACTGTTAACTATATATATATATATATATATATATATATATATATATATATATATATATATATACCCTCCCTCAGCCCTACACCCAAGTTTTTTTAAAGTGCCGCATCGGTGCACCCGCAGCTAAACCTATGTAACATAGATATCCAACATGCAGTTAATGCATATTCAATGCACATAATAATGACTGAAAATTTTCAATGAATAAACATTTTCCATACAATGGAAAACGGGCAGCGAAAAAGATTAGAAAGTACATTGATAGATTTTAAACTAGTGCAGGGCACGATCCACTATTATTTTCTCCCATCTATTGTTTTCCCTGCTCTCCTTGAAACTATTGCAGGGCACGTTTCCCTGAGGCCAGATTTTGTCAGTTGACTACATCAAACATGACTTTGACCATATCCTAAGAGTGTTGTGTCGTACCTGGTGTCATCTTTTGTGTCTTGTCATACGTAGCGAAACATGCCAATGTTTTGGCATCTTCACTTAGAATAGTAATATTTTGTTTATAGGCTTATTCAAGTGAGTCAAATGGGCTTGAAAAGCTGAGGATGCTGTGTTTTTCTTTTTCTTTTTGACTAGGCCAAAGGAAAACTTGCTTCTCATCAGTCACGACCAGGTTGGGTGTGAACCCATCTGGCCTTGGTTTGTTTTTCTTTTGAGGTTGCCAATAATGTTGGGCAAGACCCAGACAAGGATTACCTGGTTCAACTAGGTTCTTTCACTTTAGATATATAGGTTGTGTGCTATGCGCTGCAGAAATGTCAACTAGTACCGTATAGCATGGTTGGTCAGCATCATTATTTTATACAGTAAAATATTAAGAAAAAAGCAAGCGCGTGGATGGAGCCTAAGCTTGTGGCAGCATGTTTCAAGCTCCAGCAGGAATTGAGCCAAATTTGAAGAAGCTTCATTAAAGATCCAGCATAAATCTTATCTGTATCTGACAGGAGGTGTTGACTATTGAGAGCACCCTTCAGCTGGATATAGGATATGTAAGTACTGTTTAAGCCAGAAAATGGGGGAAAAAGGAAAAAACAAAAGAAAACCATGCCTATACTAACCCTGCATTGCCACACTTGTGAAGCATTCGGTGAGTTCAGAATGTTGGGATGTGAAAGAAAGTGTTCAAATCCAACAACGTATCCAACACAAACTAACTATGCCAAACCCAACATTGTGTCCAACACAAACTAGCTATGATCAAGGCTGAGATACCTCTTGCAAAAAGGCAAGCCAGCTCTGTCCGACACTTGTACTTTATGGCCAAAAAGTGTCACTTGAAAATAGTTTTAAGTTGAAAGACCGGATGATAGTATGAGCAATATGTGACAGAACATTCTGGGAAAAAGTAATCTTCTAGAATCTGATACTTTATCTGGATTTGTTACCAAAACTTGCTCTTCATCTGAGAATACAAATTTGAACTCACACGTTCAATGTGAATAGTAGTGATTGCAGATGCCTGATACAGTTTACACAAGGCAAGAACTGAATTTTTTTACAGATCGTAACCAAAACTGATTTTTTTTACAGATCGCCGACCCCAATTGTTTGAGATGAAGGCGTTGTTGTTGTTGTATCGTAACCATATTGAAATTCAGTTGGTTCAATTATGTATTCTCTTAAATATCTCAATTGTATGGATTTTCCTTAATATCCACAGTCTGTATATCGGTTTTCTTGATTGCCTATCTTCTACCAGGTCCTTAGTGATAAACTTTTCATATATATGTATGATTTACTGATTCTTACAATACCAGCATGCTCAAGTCTTAATGAACAACCAACTATGCAGGAAAGAGTGCTTGACTTCATTGTTGATGCTTACTTCGATAAAAATGGAAGGATGGTGCCAGAGCAACTCAGAATGGGGAAAGATATCTGTAATTCCAGAGAAGTTTATGAACTTAAGTCTTATCGGACAAGGAGAAGGTATGGGGAATCTCTCTCTCTTTCTCCTCTCTCTCTCTCTCTCAGCTAAACACAACAAATTCTTGCATGTAGGTATTTCAGCAGGCGTGATGATTGTTCTGGTATTTTGGATTGGATAATGAGGACACAGAGACAATAACGTGGCTGCGTTGTGTTATATTGTTGTCATGAAGTTTCTTAATCAGGTCCCCAAATATCAATGTTTCCTAATGATATCTTTTTTTTTGGTCTATTTTGAAAAATATAGTAATGTTGGTGCAAGAGAATGCAATTTTGGCCAAGTATGTGATCTTTAATGTTCATTTTTGTTAGAACTCCCATTAAACTCCTGCAACAAATTATAATTGCAGGTGCTCTTTGCATTCTCTGAACCTGTAGATGTGTTTATCATTGCTTATTTACTAAAATACATGCTTTGGTTGATTGAGATCTTCCTAAACCCAACTTGCCTATCAAAAAGAAAAAAATATGCTTTGGTTTGAATTAATTTAATAAAAACTTAAATATTTTATCAAGTTTTAGTGCAATATGAACCATTAATTTTTTTCTCTTTTTAGGAAACATATTTGAGCATGAAAAATACCTAATCCAATGCATGTTATCTACTAAGTAAGCTATGATAAACACTACAGGTTCAGATTATGCAAAAAACTGTAACTTTATTTTTCCCAAGGTCCCAATGATTGTTAAAAGGTTAATGAGCTAAAAATAAAGGATTTGCAATATATATATATATAAAATATATTTCAAATCATTTTTTTATTTTTTCACTCATTAACCTTTTAGAATTTCGTTGGGGCGTTCCCTACTGAGCGACGCGCTGTACTCTCTAGGCCCGGAGGCAGTGATAAATGGGCAAGGGTTGCTAGGTCGTCGCCCAGAAGCGACGCGTCACACCGGCGCCCGGGTGTGGTGTCAAATAGGCAAGGGTTCCCTCACTTTGTTGGACGGGTGGGGGTAAAGAAGTTAGTCCAAGACCATAGCCACTTGGAACATAGGGTCTTTAACTGGTAAGTTGGTAGAGTTAGTAGATGTTATGTGTAGGAGAAAGATTGATATTTTATGTCTACAAGAGACCAAATGGGTAGGTGAGAAAGCAAAAGTGATAGAACCTTGGGGATATAAGATTTGGTATACAGGAATAAATAGGAATAAGAATGGAGTAGGGATTGTTATGAGTCGTCAGTTTATAGATAATGTAGTTGAGGTCCGTAGGAAGGGTGATAGAATTTTACTTATTAAATTAGTATTAGGTACGGATATTATTAATATTATTAGTGTTTATGCACCTCAAGTAGGTTTAGATGATTCCATTAAGCATCAATTTTGGGAAGATTTAGATGGAGTAGTACAAGGGATATCTTATGGAGAAAAGCTTTTCATCGGCGGTGACCTTAATGGTCATGTAGGCATTAGTAGAGATGGATTTGAGAGTATCCATGGAGGCTATGGTATTGGAGAAAGGATTTTAGATTTTTGTTTGTCCTATGATATGATCTTAGCAAACACTTGGTTTAGGAAGAGGGAGTCTCACCTAGTAACATTTAAAAGTGGGGTTAATACAAGTCAGATAGATTTTTTCCTACTTAGAAAGAGAGATAGGGGTTGTTGCATCGATTGTAAGGTTATACCGGGAGAAAGTGTAGCTACACAACATAGAGTCTTAATTTTAGATCTTAGAATTCTTAGAATTAGACAATGCCGCACAAGGGATAGACATAGGATAGATCTTAGAATTAAGTGGTGGGCACTGAAAGGAGCTAAACAAGGAATGTTTGTAGAGCAGGTAGTTAAGGAAGTTGATTGGTGTCTCGAGGAGGATTCAGAATCAATGTGGAATAAGATAGCGGGTGGCATGAGAAAAGTGGCTAAGGAGGTATTGGGTGAGTCTAAAGGCGGTGCACCACTAGGTAAGGATACATCATGGTGGAATGAGGATGTCAAATTAGCTATTAAGGTTAAAAGAGAGTGTTATAGAAATCTAAGTAAGAGTCGTGATAATGAGAATTTGGAGAAGTATATGATAGCAAAGAAGGAAGCTAAAAAAGTAGTTCGAAACGCGAGGGCTAAGGTATATAAGGAGGTTTATGACAAGTTGGATACCAAAGAAGGCGAGAAGGATATTTATAGGCTTGCAAAGATGAGAGATAGGAAATCGAGAGATTTGGGTATGGTTAGATGTATCAAAGATGAAACGCAAAGGGTTTTAGTCAAAGATGATGAGATTAAGGAGAGATGGAAAGATTATTTTGATAAGCTTTTTAATGATGGTCATGCTCAAGATCTTGGAGACTTCTCTATTCCTTTTCATGAGATAAATCGTGACTCCATGCGCAAGATTCAAAAGAAAGAAATTGCAGAGGCTTTGAAGAAAATGAAATCAAGAAGGGCAGTTGGCCCAGATGATATACCTATCGAGGCTTGGAAATGCTTGGGAGAGAAAGGTTTAGAATGGTTGACAGTTCTTTTTAACTTGATTTGGCGAACAAATAAGATGCCTAATGAGTGGAGGAAGAGTACTTTGGTGCCTTTATATAAGAATAAGGGTGATATACAAGATTGCACAAACTATCGTGGTATAAAACTCATGAGTCATACTATGAAACTTTGGGAGAGGGTGATTGAGTCTAGGTTGAGGAAGGTTGTCATGATATCGGAGAATCAATTTGGTTTTATGCGTGGAAGATCAACTATGGAAGCTATACATCTTCTTAGACAACTTATTGAAAGATATAGAGAGAGGAACATAGATTTGCATATTGTTTTTATTGATTTAGAGAAGGCATACGATAGAGTACCTAGGGACGTTCTCTGGTGGACAATGATGAAGAAATGTGTTTCTCTCAAGTACATTAGTATAATTAAAGATATGTATGAAGGAGTAGTAACCAATGTCCGCACTTGTGGAGGGGTGACAACCAATTTTCCGATAACGGTTGTGTTACATCAAGGATCTGCTTTAAGCCCTTTTCTATTTGCGATAGTGATGGATGAACTTACGAGATCAATTCAAGAAAATGTACCGTGGTGTATGTTGTTTGCTGATGATATTGTTTTGATTAATGAGTCTAGAGCTGGGGTTAATGCTAAGTTAGAATTATGGAGACAGACATTGGAAGCTAGAGGTTTTAAGTTGAGTAAGAGTAAGACTGAATATATGGAATGTCGGTTTAGTAAGCAACGAAGTAGTGATGGGAGTGTAGTGAAGCTTGGTGAGCAAGAAATACCGGTGAATGATTATTTCAAATATTTGGGATCCATCATTCAAAAGTATGGAGAAATTGATGGAGATGTAAATCATACTATAAAGGTTGGGTGGATGAAATGGAAAAGTGCTACTGGAGTGTTGTGCGATCGTAGAATGCCATTGCGGTTGAAGGGAAAGTTTTATAGGACGACTATTAGACCCGCTTTACTATATGGTACGGAATGTTGGGCTGCCAAGAGACATCATATTCAAAAAATGAGTGTAGCTGAGATGCGGATGCTTAGATGGATGTGTGGAAATACAATAAAAGATAAGATTCGGAACGAAGAGATACGTAAGAAGGTAGGTGTTGCACCCATTGAAAATAAGATGCGAGAGAATCGTTTACGGTGGTTTGGACATATTCGGCGAAGGCCTAATGATGCTCCAGTTAGAAGGTTGGAGAAATGGGAAAATATATTAGTTAAAAGAGGTCGGGGTAGGCCTAGGAAGACTTGGATGGAGATGATAGGAAAGGATATGAATGCTTTGAACCTCACCGAGGACATGGCGTTGGATAGAAATGATTGGAGGAAAAGGATTCATGTGGAAGACCCAAAATGAATTTCTTTTTTGGTTCATATCGCTGACCCCAATTGTTTTGGGATGAAGGCGTAGTTGTTGTTGTTGTTGTTGTTGTTGTTGTACTCGTTAACCTTTTAATACACCAATTTGCTTCTGATTGCAAGTCAAGGTATTTAAATTCTAAAATGTAGAAGCCTCTCTCTCTCTCGTTCTAAAATTAAACTGGGTAAGAACATCTTAAACTCGCTATATCTTTCTTAATCATTTGTTCATAGCTGTTCGTTGCATTTATCCTGCTTTCTCTCAATTTCTTCATATCCTATGGGCTGAATCTTCCATTATTCGATATCTAAACTATATCTGCCTGAACTCTACAATAGGTTTTTCTTCAAAGATGAATTCAATTCACATGTAATTTATTTCACAGACCACATTTACATTCTCGCCTGCAGGTGAACTACTTAAGGTCTGTAAAATTCGAGACTCTTATCTAGGTTTGACTGTTGTAACATCGAGAGAAAACATTTCAACTGGCTTTTCAGGTACATTATCATGGGACATGCCATTTTTTCACTACCCCATTGGAATCCAGTTCTTTTCTTGAAATGGGATTGTGATCCTTGGATGAAAAGAGCACACACACATGCATGTTCACACTTATGCTTGCTTAATAATCTTTCTGAGCTTTGACCTTGGTTATTCTACATCGACATCCCAGCAGTGATGAATGATATTAGAAGCCATGTACTGCGTATATGTCAGGGGAATATGGATCAAATTCATTACAGATGGGTGTTTGCTGGGAGATGGATGACACCTTGTTCAAATTGGATAAAAGTTAATTTTTATAGTATTTTGAAAGAGGTGAAAGAACCTATTTATTGGTCGGATTGTTCCAAAAAAAAATTCAAATGAAGAGAATGGATGGCCTGAGTTGAAATGCCGTAGTGTTCTAATAACCATGTTGTGGTTGAATCTTCTAGAAAATATGCAGTGGGTTGGATGAATAGGTTGATAGAAGGTCGTCTGATGCTGAGTGATGTGAGTTGGAGTTCTCTAGAAATTATTTTTAGATTTTCTAGATCCCAATGCTGTTGGGTGGAGAAAGATAACAAATATACAGCTTGTAGTCTAATGAGATTATGTATTACAGATCATGACAAGAGTCTGGAAGGAGAAACCACCAGAGTAGTTCTCTGATCCTAAACAATTGTAATGTTTCATGCTATGTATAACTGGTAGAGATATGCCCACAAGGGCTCCACTCATCTGGTAGGGGCGGCTTGTGAATGTCACCAAGTTGACGGGACATCACAAGTTCAAAACCCATGGGTGGCATCCCTTGCCGCAAGGTTGAGGTTGGGTGTACTCCCCCCAGCGGGCAGGGGAGACCTTAAGGGTTTTACCAACCGGAGGGCAGCCAAGGTGTTGTCGGTGATGGGGGTTTTCCCGTGGATTATCCAAAAAAAAATGGTAGAAGTCTGCCTAACCCCATTTTGCCAATAAAAGAACAAAAAAACTAGATTTCTGAAAAGAGACTCCTCTCAACTTAGTTTGGGAAGGCTCGTTAAGTTAATGAGTCAAAAGAGCCATTCAAGCTTGTCTATCAAAAGAAAGAAAGGCCTCACATCAGGAGTCGATATTGCAACAAGAATCACCAAAACGATTTAAGCTGAAGCTACCACTCAACAAACAATTACAGAAATTTCAATTAAACAATCTTTATACATACATAATATCACCAGGTCATTATCTCACTAATAATAGATAGGCAAATGTTTGTCTACCCCTCATGTGATTGACATGAAAGTAAAGATATTGTGAGCTCTGCAGCTACTACATCTCAGCGACTCGTAAATTTTTATTTTTGGGATAGTCCAAGGGGGGGGGGGGGGGGAACTTCTCATCACCGGCCGCCCATCAGAACTTTGACCTTGCGGAATGGGACACCACCTGTGGATTTTGAACTTGCAATGTCCCATCAACTTAGTGGCATTCACAATTCCTCCCTACAAGATGATCTGACCCCTTATGGGCTGCAATTCTTTGTAATTGGTTTTCTAAGAAACAGTCTCTCTCTCTCTCGTAGAGAACCTGCCCTAAATGACGTAGGGTATGATTGTCAATTAGCCAAATTCCGTCGGGTCTAGACCAGGAATATACCTTGAGACACTTATCCCAGGTTGTCCAATATTACCTTGTTTAGACAGGTTCTATTCAATTCAGATGGTGACGAACCTCCTCAACTTCCGGTCCTACTTGGACCCATGAATCCCAAGCCAACTATGTTATCGGCTGTCACAACACATGGGTCTACCTATGGGGTCCAGATCCATTCCAATTGTTACTTTCGTAAGGAAACCCTAGTTGGAACTCATGGAGCAGGTTGTTTTGACCAAATCTGACCCTGCAGATGTGTTCAGTATTATCAGAATAGCAGAAATCAATCTTTGAATTGTATTTTTAATGAAAAAATATATTTTTTAGTGTCAAAAATTCCATATGTTGTAAGCCTTTGTTGATTTTTCAACTTTTGGAAAATCTAACACATTTTAAAAACATTATTCAAGGGCCTGTTTCTAATAAACCAAATATGCAGATCCCATATCCAATCTGAAGAGTCAAATGTATAAAAATATAATATAATGAAAAAACTTACTGTTGTTCACTAGGATGTTCTTTACCCACGAGGATATCAAACATTATCCCCAAAACAAATATGATTTTAGTTGTTCAGGTTGAACTTGGGTCAGCATTGATTCTACAAAAAATGACCTTACTGTATGGATAATTAGACATGATTTCCTAAAAATCAAACTTGCAAATATCCAATATCGTTAGGACCTTTTTACCCTTCACAACTGCAAATTGATGCCTTATTGCAATAGAATTGTAGCGCTCGTCAGTTAGTGCAAACACACACTTAAATCTAGAATCATACATTTTTTTATGCGAAACTCACGAACTTGCATAAATTTATTTAAAAATTTTCAGTGAAACTTAAAGCAAAAAAATCACAAGTATCCTACATTTTTGCATAAATATATTTGTGAAACTCTAATAGCAAATATCTCATTTTTTCTCATATACTTCACGAATTCACATATATATGTGTGTGAAACTCCACTTAAAGGAAAACAACAAAATCACAAATGTCCTACTTAAATATTTATAAATTTATTATTATATATGCTTTTTTTTAATATTTGCAGAGCTCTCGAATCATGTATATACTCATTTTCTATTTGAGGGTTTCTTCTTTTCATTTGTGTCTGAAAAAAAACTTTTCTATAGAACCTTTGCAGCAATTCTCTCGTAATTTGGCTATGTATTCTGAAAAGGTTGTGTTATCATCCTTATGATTGACCTTTTCATCCATAGGTTTGAAAGGTGAGTTCCATACAATATATATGTGTATCCCCATGCATATTTCTATTTAATATGGCAGCTTACAACAAGGGTTGCAAATGGATTCAACTCACGCTCATTTAATATCCCTATTCGTATTTCTCTTTGGTTGTTGTTATGGATGTTTTTTGTATGTTTTCTTGTGTTGTCTTTGACTTTCCCAGATTTACTGTTTAGAGTTTACTATGTTTACGGTTTTTCATAAAAATATATATATTTATTTTTGTTATGTATATTTGTTATCTCTTTTTCGTGCATATGTGTTGCAGGTTTATTTTTTTAGCGCAATTTATATTTGGCTGTTAAACATATTAGATGATGTAGACCATGGAAGACATTCTTCAACAAGAGAACGAATAATTACTTTACATTTGTTTGTTAACTAATCTCGTATATGTACATATTTTTTACTTCGTATATTCTTGTTTTACAAGTATGACTGTGGTATATTTGTCATACAGTATATGCAGTACTTAGGTAGAAATGAGGGTTTAAATTTCACACGTTAGGTAAAAATAGGGGTTTAAACTTCACACATGTATGTGTTTATATGTTAGTTGTTCACTTCTTTGAGATCTTCACTGTATTTAATTGTTTGCTAATACAGAGATATTTTCAGCAAGATGTCATAAATATAAAGAATCATATAATCAAGTTCTACAATGATTTGAAAGACATGATTTCCAAAGGTGCGAAGGACAATGAAAAGCCAGAGACATCGGTTAGAGAAGTGTCATACGGATAATGTTGCTGTAAAATTAAGGATGTTTTTTGGTTTGGACAATTTCTCTATTGCGTTTAGATTTAGAAAAATAAGTATATTTGCAATGTTGCGATATGGAGGTTCACAAAATATGTTTATGCGATTTTGGAGCGTATATGCGAAATAATCAAATTTTTGCGAATCAGTAGGATTTTTGCAAATATTTTATGCAAATTTATGATTTATATGTGAAAAAATATGATATATGTGATTTTAGTGGTTTCAATGGTTATGCAAAGCCGTCGTCATTTTGCGAATCAGTTGGATTTTCATAAATATGTTTATGCGAATTCATGAATTATATGCCAATGAGTTGGATATTTTTTATTTTAGTTGTTAAAGCAGTTATGCAAAACAATTGGTTTTTGCGAATTAGTAGGATTTTCGTAAATATGTTTATGCAAAATTTTGAGTTATATGCAAATGAGTTGGATATTTGCGATTTTAGTTGTTAAAGCTGTTACGCAAAACAATAAGATTTTTGTAAAACAAAGATTTTTGTGAATTAGTATAATTTTCACAAATAAAGGGCATTAGTCAGATTTTTGTAGTGCAATATACTATTAAACTAGACATATAAACATTCAAATGACATTATATACAAATCAATGACATTCAAATGACATTATATAAAAATTCATTCATAGAAACATATCCAAATGTATACTGCATGACCCCATTCAAATGATATTATGTAAAAATTCATTCATATAAACATATCCAAATCTATACTCAATGACCCCATTCAAATGACATTATAAACAAATGAATGATATTCAAATGACATTATATACAAATTCATTCATAGAAACATATACAAATGTATACTTATTGGCCCCAGTTAAATGACATTATATACAAATCAATGACATTCAAATGACATTATATACAAATTCATTTATAGAAATATATTCAAATGTATACTCAAGGATCTCATTCAAATGGCATTTATACAGTTGTGGATGTTGTCATTGACATGATCATAGATCCTCGATGACCTTATTTGTGTTCTCGAGAAGGCTAGCTTGAGTACATATCATATCCCTGATCATGCAGATTTCTTCAAGTGCAAGCGCCAACTCTGCCTCCAATCCACTTATGATATTTTTATGCTTTTCTCCAACTTTCTCTTCCTCCTAAAAGGCCCTCTTTGTAGAGAAAGAATATGAAGTCTCTTGGGTGACAACAAAATTGTCATTTATGGTATGTGTTATGGACGACAAGTTGATTTCTTTGCCGTTCTCGTGTCAATCTTAAAGTTTAAAGAGGAATACCATGGAGTAATCCTTCATCCGATTCATCGTGGAATGCGACAAAAATTTGCTAACTGTGTAAGGGCGACTAGGTTGTTGCTGAACAAATTCAAACTGTCAAACTTGGCTCGCCATTTGGCGCTCAAGTTCATTCATGTTGTGCAACCAATTGTCTTTCCTCGTGATGTCCTTCATCGCTACAGCCGCATAGGCATTCTCCTCCTCCTCCTCCAATGCGTCATAAGACGAGTGCTAGTTTACCTATATTTTCTTTATGGTTTAGGTCTATAGACATGCAGTTATTAAAAAAATGTATGAAATGTCAAGAACAATACTTACATTTTTCCTAATTAGCTTGCGAAGCGATACAATGCATTCAACATGTGACAGGCGAGGACCCATCAATCTTCGATCACAGCTCTCTTCACTGCATGACCGACTCTAAATTGCGACACGTAAAAATTTATGGGCAACAACACATATTTGAGGCCTTTTAATTGAAATATGCTCCCATATTCAAACTTGCACAATAATGATTAACAAAAATTAATACTCAGTATGTATCAAAACACAATATATAAGTATAGTGTATCAGTATAAATACCTTCAACAACACCAACATCCCAACAAAGTTTTTTCTTCCATTCCCCGTGCTACTCAAACTTGCATACATGTATGCAAGTGAGACTGCTATCCATGCATATTGATCGACGTGATCTAGCTCCACCAGCAATTTGATGTATGATGAATAAATTGCATTTTCACCAATGTCGATGAATAAGCATGAGCTGAAGAAGTATAACAAAAGTGCTATCGCCGACATGTTCACCTTACTACTACCGCCTTTCTCTCCAACACATGATAGTTTTTTCCTCATCCTCCTCGCCTTATTGGGGTCATAGTAGTTTCATAGCCCTAAATACATGATCCTTTTTCCTTTAAACATATCATCATTTGCTTACAAGTAAATAACATACAAGTGCTTGAAGTCTCTCCATCACAGTTCATTCATTGGCTCCGCATGGCACTTCAGTTCAGTGATTTATGCCATGTCCTCTAACGTGGTGGTCATCTTAAGATCTCCAAACTAAAATGTGTTGGTTGTCGGATTTTAAAACCTTACAATGGCCTCCAAGAAGGGGCAACTGATATTCCATGGTGTGATCTCCAAGAATTTGCAAAAATGCATTTGATTCAACAACTCCTTCGGATCCTCTGATAGTGTTAAAAATCATTGGTATGATTTGTTTTAGTAGAACTGATGCATGCATGATGCTGGCTCTTTTGAATCAATTGGCTGAGGATCCTGTAATCAAAATTAATATTACTGAAATCAGTCGATTTCAATAATTTCTTACATGTTTCACACATATATAACAAACTAAACACTTGCATTAATGGATAGTCGCAACATTAAACTAATCAATGATTGAATGTAGTATATATATATATATATATATATATATATATATATATATATAAAAATTTAATTAATGATTGAATATAAAATTAAAACTGATTATTACAAAATAACAAATGAATAGAGTATCTCTCCACGAGCACCAGACCTTTTTTTTTCACAATAACCTCTTCGTCAGAGCTTACACTTTCTCCTCTGCATGGGGAGTAGCATTGGACACATGAATATGGCTCACATTCGATCCATCCACATGACCTTCACTTACATTCACTTCTTGAGGAGGATTCACATTAATCTCAGCCTCTTGGTAAGGTACATCTTCCGTCCTCTCACCATTGCCACTGCAGGTGGCTTCATCTTCAACTTCATCTAGGGCATTGAGGTTAGCAATAATCTCAGTGCAAGCCAATGGGTCAACCCCCCTCCTTAAATGCTTTCAAGATGGAAGACAATAATGTGCCCATAAACTGCTCAACTTTTGATGCATATGTTGCATTAGATATGGGCCACTTTAAAATTTGTAATTATTCTTCGTACGATAATGAAGGTTTTTTTTTTTGCAGCTGATTGTTTGAGTGCAGTGAGGGTGATTGGTTATTGATGGTGCATTTTTTGTGAAAAACATCAAACACCCATATTTTTGGCTTTAGATATGACTCCTACTCTATCCACTTCTACACACTAAGTCATGCTTGCAAATTATTTGGATAACCAAGTTTATAGTTCTTCGTTGGCTTTTGTTGATGTGGGTGTTGACCCATTCGACCTAGTTTTCTTATTGGCCATATTGTATTAATAAACAAATTTAAAATTTTCTACAATAACAAGACATAAAATATTGAAAAAACATTACAAAAAATAAATAAATTATTTGCGAGGATGAGTAATCAAATAAGCCAGTGTTGATGGCAATATTGAAAAAGCATTTAAAAACAATAAAATGAAATAAAAGGGAACATTGTTTGATTCAGTCATTAAATTAACAAAAAGGGAATACTCTTTGATTCAACCATTAAACAAAAGGGAACATTGTTCTTACCAAAAGAACACGTAGTCAATGGTTCAACAGTGATGAAATGCCACCTATGAATAGTTGCCAAAAATAGTTGTAGGAAGGGAAGCAGGTTGGGGATAAAAGATAAAAAAAAACCCTAAATTATGCGAAAATAAGTAGGTTGGGGACTACAACGGGTTTATATATGATTTTATAAATCTGCAAAAAATAAACAATATCACATATTTGTTATAAATTCACAAATACTTAAGTACAATATTTGTGACATAAGGAGATTCATAAATACATTTATGCAAGATCGTGAAGTATATGCGAATTAGTAGGATATTTGCAAATTTGTAGTTCTTGGTATTTCACACGTATATTTATTCGAATTCATGAATTATATGTGAAAAATAAGATATTTGTGATTGGAGTTTCACAAATATATTTATGAAAAATATTGATGTATATGCGAAAATGTAAGATATTTGTGATTTTGGTGGTTTTAATTTTATCAAAAATTCGCAAATAAATTTATGTGAGTTTGTGAAATTTGCATAAAAAATGTATGATTCTGGATTTAAGTCTATGTTTGCACTAGCCAACTAGTGGTACAATTTGATTGCAATAATGCATCAATTTGCAGTTACGAAGGGTAAAAAGGTTCTAACAATGTTGGATATTTGTGAGTTTGGACATCGAGAGAATTATAAAAAATATAAGGTTTTTAGGGAATCATGTCAAATTATCCATTCGATCATTTTTCATTGATTCTAACTCCATTTTTAACCTTTTCATGCAAAGAGAAGAAAGTATGCCCATTCTTGGCAGGTTTAGCTAAGGGTGTCAAAGGGTCGTGTTTACCTGAACCTGGCCCGATACCATACCTGAAAATCTGGTCCAAGTATGGTTCTACCTGGATCCGAACCAAACCCGACCCATTGATACACCTAGGTTTAGGGAGTGTTGTCAGTGTCACCAGAAAATGATAGACCTGAATCAGCTATTTTTTAATAAATATAAAAATAACTTAAAATTATTGTTTTAATATTATTTTGATGGCTTTAACATGTGTCACATTCTGATTGATATATAATATTTTTTAATTATTTGTTAGCCGGATTCAGAATGATTCACTTGAGAATCGGTATTTGCGAATTCACCTGAATTATTGGCCAAACGATACAGGTCCGATTCCAATACTGACAACATTGGGTTTATCACCACCAAAACTCAAACCCTAACAAGATCTATAGTTGTTCATACTACTAAGGCTACCAATGTGTCGGGTTTGTATTGAGCGGTTAACCCAACTCGAACCACAATTTCTGGGTATGAGCATAAAAGATGCTGATCCAATTATTATTGGGTCAACCTGACCTGGGTAATATGCCTAGTTTGTGTTATAATGTTTGTATGATACAAGGGTTTTGGTTTTTGCCACATATTTAACTCGAGCATTTTATATGTATTTTTAATAAAGTTAGATTACGAAATTTTACGGATCCCAGTTTGAGATTTCATTTTTCATAAATCTAGATAAACCCGAATCAGACAACTTGTTATATGTGATTTGAGCAGGTTTGGGTATGCTTTGATGAATTGGATACCTGTTGACAGCCTTCATGGATTTTGGGAGTCCATTCATGAAAAGGGACTTTAAAAAAAGCTTCAGCTTACTTAGTGTGATTGATATAAGCTCAATAATTCCTGAAAAGTTTTGATACAACTTTTGGGGCAAGCTCGACTCAACTCATATCCTACCCGTTTTCATCGTTTAATACTGGACCATACTGGGTGTCAACGGATCAAGTATGACCCGATCCTGACCCATACGGACCCGTGTAAGGTTTTGGTTACAAAGAACAGGGACTGATTAACTATTCGGGATGAACCTATGAAGTCCGATTGTTAAGTGGGTCGGGCATGATTTATAAAATATTATATCAAACCGGGACCGACCCGAGTAACTCCGCCTGTGTAGTTATACACTGCCGGTCCCAAGCCCGGATAAAGGAGGAGGGTTGCGGTAGGCCTGTGACAGCCAGCATAAAAACTTTGTCATATCCTATGAAAATGAACCAATATGAGAATTTCGTTGGGGCGTTCCCTACTGAGCGACGCGCTGTACTCTCTAGGCCCGGAGGCAGTGATAAATGTGCAAGGGTTGCTAGGTCGTCGCCCAGAAGCGACGCGTCACACCGGCGCCCGGGTGTGGTGTCAAATAGGCAAGGGTTCCCTCACTTTGTTGGACGGGTGGGGGTAAAGAAGTTAGTCCAAGACCATAAAATTAGGTTAGCCACTTGGAACATAGGGTCTTTAACTGGTAAGTTGGTAGAGTTAGTAGATGTTATGTGTAGGAGAAAGATTGATATTTTATGTCTTCAAGAGACCAAATGGGTAGGTGAGAAAGCTAAAGTGATAGAACCTTGGGGATATAAGATTTGGTATACAGGAATAAATAGGAATAGGAATGGAGTAGGGATTGTTATGAGTCGTTAGTTTATAGATAATGTAGTTGAGGTCCGTAGGAAGGGTGATAGAATTTTACTTATTAAATTAGTATTAGGTACGGATATTATTAATATTATTAGTGTTTATGCACCTCAAGTAGGTTTAGATGATTCCATTAAGCATCAATTTTGGGAAGATTTAGATGGAGTAGTACAAGAGACATCTTATGGAGAAAAGCTTTTCATCGGCGGTGACCTTAATGGACATGTAGGCATTAGTAGGGATGGATTTGAGAATATCCATGGAGGCTATGGTATAGGAGAAAGAAATGAAAGTGGAGAAAGGATTTTAGATTTTTGTTTGTCCTATGATATGATCTTAGCAAACACTTGGTTTAGGAAGAGGGAGTCTCACCTAGTAACATTTAAAAGTGGGGTTAATACGAGTCAGATAGATTTTTTCCTACTTAGAAAGAGAGATAGGGGTTGTTGCATCGATTGTAAGGTTATACCAGGAGAAAGTGTAGCTACACAACATAGAGTCTTAATTTTAGATCTTAGAATTAGACAATGCCGCAAAAGGGATAGACATAGGATAGATCCTAGAATTAAGTGGTGGGCACTGAAAGGAGCTAAACAAGGAATGTTTGTAGAGCAGGTAGTTAAGGAAGTTGATTGGTGTCTCGAGGAGGATTCAGAATCAATGTGGAATAAGATAGCGGGTGGTATGAGAAAAGTAGCTAAGGAGGTATTGGGTGAGTCTAAAGGCGGTGCACCACTAGGTAAGGATACATCATGGTGGAACGAGGATGTCAAATTAGCTATTAAGGTTAAAAGAGAGTGTTATAGAAATCTAAGTAAGAGTCGTGATAATGAGAATTTGGAGAAGTATATGATAGCAAAGAAGGAAGCTAAAAAAGTTGTTCGAAACGCGAGGGCTAAGGTATATAAGGAGGTTTATGACAAGTTGGATACCAAAGAAGGCGAGAAGGATATTTATAGGCTTGCAAAGATGAGAGATAGGAAATCGAAGGATTTGGGTATGGTTAGATGTATCAAAGATGAAACGCAAAGGGTTTTAGTCAAAGATGAGGAGATTAAGGAGAGATGGAAAGATTATTTTGATAAGCTATTTAATGATAGTCATGCTCAAGATCTTGGAGACTTCTCCATTCCTTTTCATGAGATAAATCGTGACTTCATGCGCAAGATTCAAAAGAAAGAAATTGCAGAGGCTTTGAAGAAAATGAAATCAAGAAGGGCAGTTGGCCCAGATGATATACCTATCGAGGCTTGGAAATGCTTGGGAGAGAAAGGTTTAGAATGGTTGACAAATCTTTTTAACTTGATTTGGCGAACAAATAAGATGCCTAATGAGTGGAGGAAGAGTACTTTGGTGCATTTATATAAGAATAAGGGTGATATACAAGATTGCACAAACTATCGTGGTATAAAACTCATGAGTCATACTATGAAACTTTGGGAGAGGGTGATTAAGTCTAGGTTGAGGAAGGTTGTCATGATATCGGAGAATCAATTTGGTTTTATGCGTGGAAGATCAACTATGGAAGCTATACATCTTCTTAGACAACTTATTGAAAGATATAGAGAGAGGAACAAAGATTTGCATATGGTTTTTATTGATTTAGAGAAGGCATACGATAGAGTACCTTGGGATGTTCTCTGGTGGACAATGATGAAGAAAGGTGTTTCTCTCAAGTACATTAGTATAATTAAAGATATGTATGAAGGAGTAGTAACCAATGTCCGCACTTGTGGAGGGGTGACAACCAATTTTCCGATAACGGTTGTGTTACATCAAGGATCTGCTTTAAGCCCTTTTCTATTTGCGATAGTGATGGATGAGCTTACGAGATCAATTCAAGAAAATGTACCGTGGTGTATGTTGTTTGCTGATGATATTGTTTTGATTGATGAGTCTAGAGCTGGGGTTAATGCTAAGTTAGAATTATGGAGACAGACATTGGAAGCTAGAGGTTTTAAGTTGAGTAAGAGTAAGACTGAATATATGGAATGTCGGTTTAGTAAGCAACGAAGTAGTGATGGGAGTGTAGTGAAGCTTGGTGAGCAAGATATACCGGTGAATGATTATTTCAAATATTTGGGATCCATCATTCAAAAGTATGGAGAAATTGATGGAGATGTAAATCATAGGATAAAGGTTGGGTGAATGAAATGGAAAAGTGCTACTGGAGTGCTGTGCGATCGTAGAATGCCATTGCGGTTGAAGGGAAAGTTTTATAGGACGACTATTAGACCCGCTTTACTATATGATACGGAATGTTGGGCTGCCAAGAGACATCATATTCAAAAAATGAGTGTAGCTGAGATGCGGATGCTTAGATGGATGTGTGGAAATACAATAAAAGATAAGATTCGGAACGAAGAGATACGTAAGAAGGTAGGTGTTGCACCCATTGAAAATAAGATGCGAGAGAATCGTTTACGGTGGTTTGGACATATTCGGCGAAGGCCTAATGATGCTCCAGTTAGAAGGTTGGAGAAATGGGAAAATATATTAGTTAAAAGAGGTCGGGGTAGGCCTAGGAAGACTTGGATGGAGATGATAGGAAAGGATATGAATGCTTTGAACCTCACCGAGGACATGGCGTTGGATAGAAATGATTGGAGGAAAAGGATTCATGTGGAAGACCCAAAATGAATTTCTTTTTTGGTTCATATCGCTGACCCCAATTGTTTTGGGATGAAGGCGTAGTTGTTGTTGTTGTTTGTTGTTGAGACCGACCCGAGTTTTGATTAAGATCCACAATTTTCCAATGTAAAAAACTTAAAAACAATTATTTTATCGGCTATGGACCGGGTCTAATTTATGTAATTCTTATTGTATCTGGGTATGGGTTTTTCTTATGAAAAATCTAGTTGAATCCGAATCCGGATTTGAAACCCTCATGACTTAGTCAGATCCGAGTTTGGACCTACCTATTTTAGCAGGGTCCGACCCGTTGATACCCCTAAACTAGACCCAATAAAAAAACCATTAGAAAAGAAGCGTGGTCTGTACGCAAACACCCTTCCTTTTTCTTGGGGTCACACTGCTCGACGCGACCACTACCACACAGACCTGACTCACTTTCCTGTTTTCTCTCAGCGTGTAGGTTTCTGCAGCGAAAGGAAAAAGATGAAGGGTGCGATTGTCCGATCCGTCGGGACGGCTCTGAGGAGGTCGCCCTCCTCCTCCTCCTCCTCCTCCTCCTCTGCTCAGCACCGATGCTTCTCCTCCTCGGGGAGCGCCCCCGAGCGGAAGGTGGCGGTGTTGGGGGCGGCGGGAGGTATCGGGCAGCCGCTCGCCCTCCTCATGAAGCTCAACCCCCTTGTCTCCAGCCTCGCCCTCTACGATATCGCCGGAACCCCCGGCGTTGCCGCCGACGTCAGCCACATCAACTCCAGGGCTCAGGTCGTCGGCCTCTTCTTCCCTTTCCCCCTACTCTTCTTTCTTCGCGATCTTTTTGGGGTTTCCTGAGATAAGATTGCAGATCTCGGTTTTTTTTGGGTGTCTTACGTTTTGGAAGAAAGATGTGTTTCAGGTGATTGGGTACATGGGTGAGGATCAGCTAGGGCAAGCATTGGAGGGTTCCGATGTGGTCGTCATCCCGGCCGGCGTCCCCCGCAAGCCTGGGATGACGCGCGACGATCTCTTCAACATCAACGCAGGAATCGTTAAGTCCCTCGCCATCGCGATCGCCAAATACTGCCCAAACGTGAGTTTTTTGTGGTCTCTGTACGATCACCCCATCGATCTGATTTTTGTGCTCTTTATTTCCTTACCAAAATGCGTTTTTTCGTAGCTTATCCCGGTTTTTCTTGGATAAATGGCTAATTGCGAAGGCACCGCCGATTTTCACTACGTTTTAAGAAGTTTGTGTGGATGTGTTTTTGTCGGCTAGAACGCCGGATCTTGATCTGAGTTTGTTTCGAATTTTTCGATCAGGCGATCGTTAATATGATAAGCAACCCTGTCAACTCCACCGTGCCGATCGCTTCTGAGGTGTTCAAGAAGGCCGGAACTTACGACGAAAAGAAGTTGTTCGGCGTGACCACGCTCGATGTGGTTAGGGCGAAGACCTTCTATGCCGGCAAGGCGAAGGTCCCCGTCGAGGGTAGGCTTTATTTAGGTCTCTTGATCGATCGCATGGTTTAGTCTCTGATGGTTTTCTTATTTTCTTTTTGATATTTGTGTAATGCAGAAGTTAATGTTCCTGTTGTTGGCGGTCATGCTGGTATTACCATCCTTCCTCTCTTTTCGCAGGTAGGTTTCTGACGATCTCACCTCTGTGATTGTTTGCGTGCTTACGAAAATCGCTCTCAGTAGTTTTGATTAGTTGCATCACACTACCGATCAGTGGATAATCGGAATTTTGGTTCTATTGTGCTCCTATTTTAGGCGACACCCAAGTCGAATGCTGCTTTGTCGAACGAGGATATCAAGGCTCTTACGAAACGAACACAAGATGGAGGAACGGAAGTCGTGGAAGCAAAGGCAGGGAAAGGATCTGCGACATTGTCTATGGCGTGAGTTTTAGGAACCCTTTTCTCTTTTTGATGGTGTGGTTTGGTTCGTTTGCAGTGGGGTTCTCATTGTTTCTGGCACATCTATTTCGACTATTTATTGGATTCACGGGTTCCTTGTGGTGGAATTACTGTGAATTCATCCCTTTTGCATGCTTACTGTCACAAAAGTATGGAAGTACAATCTCGTGATTTATTGCTATTTCATCATGTAAATTGAAATGATGATGGTTTGCCTTTCAGCCAGACTGAGGTCTGCTGGACATAGGACCAAATAAAAGGTGCTGGTACTCAGCCAGCCCAAGATATGGGAGTAAAATTTTTCCGCCCAAACTTGCTTCTATATGATATGCCATTCAACGATGTTTCTTTGTTTTGTTTTGTTCAAATTTCTTGCTGTACAATTGCTAAACTTTCCCCCTGACGTCCTGTAGCTAAATGTTTTAAGGCACACCTATCCTGAGTGTAATACAAGTGTTGCGTAGTTGTCCAACTCTTGCATTTTCATTGATATAGTGAATTGTTTTGGGTTTGGGCTTTAATCAGTTGAAATGTCATAAGTGTCACTGTTTTTCTGTACATTCATGAGTAATTTCATAAAATATGTCAACAAAAGGGGGTTAACATTCTGATCTTGAAACAAGTGGTTTACCTGTGTATGCTTCTTGATTATTGACAGTATAGGTGTATGTATGAGTTGCTTGAGTGAGCTCCCAGTTTGTGGCATCATCATCATCATCATCATCTAGCACTGTCCTACCTTGCCTTGAATTTGCTAGTTGGACTGCATTTGTACTCCAAAAGTAAAAAAAGTTGGAGTGCATTAGAAGGGGTATATTTAATTTCAGGAAAAAGGTGTTTCTTACTAACAGAATGCTCTTTTAGCTCTATTTGTCTAATGGTTTTATGTTTTTTTGGTGCGCTAGCTGTAGAAATATTTGATGATTTTCTAAACATGAACCTTATTTTGCCCATTCTCTTTTACAGGATTCATTAACTGGGATATTATATTTTTTATCACTAATTATTGATCATGCTTCTACTACAAAATTTACTGCATTTGTTTCACATTTTTTTCCAGTTTCCTTGGTGGATGATGTTGCCTTCTGAATTTTGATGATAATTACTTTGATCATGTGCCTTTAATGTAGTTATGCTGGAGCTGTTTTTGCGAATGCATGCCTAAAGGGTCTTAATGGAGTCCCTGATGTCGTGGAATGCTCCTTCGTACAATCATCTATCACTGAGCTTCCATTCTTTGCCTCTAAGGTAAAAGTTGTCTTTTTCTGCTGTTTAGCAAATATGATGCAATTCTACTTTTTTCTGTTGAGGGGTTTGCTGAGGAATGCTTGTCTTAGTCTTTTTTACTATATATGGAGTTTTTTGTTTTGTTGTCTTTGTAGGTATAGGTGTTTATGCACTTATTTTGTCATGTTGAAAGAGATTGTTTAAGTTTTTATGCAGTCATCTTATTCTTTGGTGATACAATTCCAAAACTATGTGTGGACAATTGACAAGTTTAGATGTTAAATAATTACACATTTATCTTGTAACACCCAATCTATCATTTCTTTAATGCAAAGTGAAGCATACAATAAGCTTTATAGGCAACCCAAATGTAAAGGTTTATGCAACATATTTGTTATATTAAGTTCATTGTTATGAGTTTGAGCTATAAATACATGTAAGTTCAAGACACATAAGTTCTCTAACCATGTTTCAACTTGTGATAAATCCATGGATACAAATAAAAAATAAATAGGCACTCGAATCTAAACAAGTACGTGCTCGCGCATCATTGACCAACTCCTTGTTAGTCTCGATTCATCTCAATATAATCCAACTCCATGTTACATCATTTCTTTTAAAATTTACCAATTTCAGTTAGTTGGCATACATGTCTTTATCTGAGTCATATGCATCTGTCATCCATGAAAAGTACGTTAAGTTTGTTATCATGAAAGTACAAAATAGGTCTTAAGTAGCCAAATGCTAGAGTAGCATGTATCCGTTTACACTTGCTCCCTAGGCAGTTAAAACCTTTAAATGTGTGCTTTTATTATTTTGTTTTTCTGCTGTATTTATTGTTTCTTTGTTGTATTATCCATGCTAATCTTCTTTGATGGAAATACTGAATATAGATGATGCCCTACTTCCTACTATTTGGGAAGTTGTGGTAAAAGTATATTACAGATGCGACTGGTGCCTTTCCATGTCTACTGTCTCTTTCTTCTACGTCTGTGTGCTAGTGTCTCCTGTTATTTTACATATTCTTGCATCCATACCAAATGTACCCTCATGAAGGTGGTACGTCTGTGTGCAAGTGTTCCGATTACAGTTTATTGTTAAACTTAAGCTTATAAATGCTTGTGGTTATTTAGGTAAATTATGCTTGTTCTTTTTTTTTTTAAACTGATAGGTTAAATATTAAATTTGATTATAGTATATTACATTGATATAATTGGACAGTCCCACTAGAATTTGAGTTTGTTGAAAACAAGAGCCTATACTTCATATTAGAATTGCTTGATTTTATTGACTGTGAAGTATTAATATCATTCATTAAAAATTTAATATCTAGATTATCTATGCCATGTTTGATTAGACTACTCTGAGGAACTTACTCATCACTTCATGATAGTTTAAACCTGACATTGTTCATGACTTTCATTTGTGAACCTCATACATAAAATTGCATTAAATAAAATTCAAAATCTACTTATTTGGAGACAAAAAAGGATGAAAAAAGTAGAAGATGCAGAGCAGAACAGGCTGGCTATATATGTAACCAACCAAGGTTTTGAAAGTCTCATGATAGTTTTTATGTTAAAGTGCATGAAAATTAGAAAAATGCAATATCAGCAAAATTTTCTGGTGTTTAAAATATCAAAATAGTATCATATAAATTTTCTCGTGATATTTTTTATTACTGTAACTGTTTGGTTCTGGTTCCTCAAAAGTATTAGTCAAAGGATGCAAGGCATTCCCTAAGTGTCCCTTCCCAGGTGCATAGAAACCCAAATTAAAGATATCTACTTTTAGATCAGATATGCTGAGAAAATCGAAAATTAAAAAATTTACTAAATTCTGACTTGATTTTTGTCATTTCATGAAAAAATAATATCTAGTATTGTGAGAAATTCAAGATTGTTATGACATCCACAGTAATGTCCCATGTTGCTTACAAAAATTTACACAAGCAAAAATATGCAATTGCTAGATAAAATTACCTGCTGGTTTTGTGACCTGCACCCAAGAAATACCTATAAGCTTGTTCATGAACTATAACCGTAGGTAATGTTCATAAGGTAATTAACTGTATATATTAGTAGTGGATGGTAACTGGTAACCTACTTTAAGGCTCTGTTTGGGGGGCCTGTGTTGGAAAGGAGATAAGAAGGGTGATGGGAGGGGAGAAAAAATGGGAGATGAGGCCTTGGGTTATCATGAAGTTGAAAGTAGGTATCTCCACCCTCGTCTCCACTAGACACCTTTCTCATCACCTTTGAAGGTAGGTGCTATTAATTAAACCCTTGTTAAATACCATCTAGTTTAAAGATGCTATGACATTTTCTAGATATGAAACAGGCAATTAATGTAATCTGCCTACACCTTGCAACTTGCAAGGACCACAAAAAATGTCATAGCATCTTTACACTTGCCAAGGTCAGATGCCTTGGTTCGGAATCCTTATGTACAGATCAGTGGCATTCAAACTTTGCGTGTAGCTACCTGTTTGCATCTCTAAATTCGAATTCTATGCTAGTTCAATCATTGGTACGCAGTTTGGTATATTTCTGGTAAAAGCATGCACTGGTGTTTTGTTTCCTTCCTAGATTTGAGCGATTTTCTTTTTGTTTCATTTTACTTTAAACTCTTTGTTGGACAAAGATGTGAATTCTGGGATTTTGTCACAAGGCGTTAAGATTGATTGTGTTAATGCTGATGGCATGTTGCATGGCACAGGTACGGCTTGGGAAGAATGGGGTTGAAGAAGTACTAGGATTGGGCTCATTGTCTGATTACGAGAAAGAGGGTCTTGAAGCTCTCAAGCCTGAGCTCAAAGCCTCCATCGAGAAGGGGCTCAAGTTTGCACGAGAAAATTAAGTTTTCATTCAGCTTTAAAACAGCTGTCCAGTTTTGCATCTTCATCAGATGGCCACCTTCTATCCTTCTAGTTTGTTTTTTTATTGCGGGACTGAACTAGTTGTGTCGGTTATGGACGACGAGGCCAATAAGTGAGCCTTGATGTAGAAGTGATGCTCCAATAATTTTTCATTCTTGGGGCTCAAGAGTCCCTTATTTGTGCTCTCATTTTTTCCTTTTTGGTTTTGGATATCTTGGATACTGCTATTCCTGTTTTTTATTGTTTATCATGTTGTACTCTGTGTGTGTGTGTTTGTCAGTTGGCACACACTTTGTGTCTTGCCTTGATTCTCCGTTGTCTTGCCATCTCCGTTCGAAATGAGAGAGAGAGAGAGAGAGAGAGAGAGAGAGAGAGTTCCAGCCAATAACAACCGGTGCCTGGTGAGCGGTGACCTGCAAGGAACAAGCGCCAACCTTTGGCAGGTGAACGTGTCTTCAGCAATCTAATCTCAAACATGGGTATGGTAGACGCGAAGCTTGTTGAAAGGAGGGTTAATTATGTAATGTATTATGCATAACCATGGTTTAATGATGCTAAACCAAGCTGAGTTGTGAAGGCGGTGTGTTCGAGAATTATTTTTCAAACCTGAGCATGTGTTTGTCTCAAACATTAGGCGTGTGCTTGTAAATAGATCAAAGGTTAGGCGGGCCCTTGTAAATTTTTCTTTTTTTTTAACGAGGGTGAACGAGTACTTTGCCATTTTCAAGAGACACTACGAGACACGAAAAAGGATTCACATTTTACAAGATAGGATGTAGATGTTGACGTGAGGTCCTTATTTTGACTGTTTTTAAAAATGGTTTCTCATACATGGAAATGTCAAAAACGTGGAGCTCATATTGGAAATTATGTGCAAAAGGTTGGCTCATAAATGAAATTTTTTCTCATTTTTTTATTCACTTTTCCATAATTCACTCTCTACCCTTTCCAATGAAAGTCAACAAGCACACCAACCCTATTCCAAAACCAGACGAGAGAGCAGGGCACGCGTCACCACATTTTCCATTGCAAGCTGAGACTTCATATTTCACATGGTATTCAGGCTACACAAAACAGGAAAAAAAAACACTACATGAAAATTAACTGCACCCGTTGCGATTTTCTGTGTCTTTCTGTGATCACAATGTTGCATGAAGTTACCCGGTTTCTTCAACAACACCAGGAATAATACACGTAAAAGAAGGCTTCTCACTGCTGGTCTAAGAATATTTCGTAGACGACAAGTGAAAGGAAACCTAGACGCGTTTGGAGAGGGGTATTATTGTCACTTTGAAGCAGCACAGCCCCGGTCCAGCTTAAAAAGTAAAAACCTAAACCTTGCGTTAGGTATAAAGAAGAAAACATACACATGAATTTCTAAAACAAGGCAAGTTTGGATACAGAAGGATTCCTGCAACCCATCCAATTCATCTGAGAGAGAGAGAGAGAGAGAGAGAGAGAGAGAGAGAGAGAGAGAGAGAGAAGAAGGAAAGTAAAGGTTAGGTTGTTGGGGGTCAAGATGTGCTGCGATTGCGATTACGAGTGCAAGCCTCTGGGCTTCCTGCTGGGTCTGCCCTTCGCCTTCGTCAGCCTCCTCATCTCCATCGTCGGCGTCTTCATCTGGATCGTTGGGTGCGCCTCTCCTTCTTCAAATCTGATATTGAACCCCACTTCCTTTTTATTTTGGTTTCTGCTTTTTTTTATCAATTATTAAGAGTGGTGATAATGAATTGGTGCAGGTTGTTGCTGTCGTGCATCTGCCCGTGCTGTCTGTGCGTGACGGTGATTGTGGAGGTGGCGTTGGAGCTGATCAAAACGCCCTTTAAAGTCATGAAATGGTTCACTTCCAAAATCCCCTGTTAAGAGAGTTAAATCGACCCGACTCCACTCTCCCCCTTCTTCTCTTTTTTCCCCCAAATTCTTCTGCCTTGATATGCGTGATCTATCGTAACCATGATGAATTATTCTTGTCACCGTTGGTGATTGTGGTATTTGTTATTAGTAGGGTTTTGTTTATTCAGTGTGTGATGGAGACTGCACTTGTACAAGAACATTTATATTGCTGATTTTTTTTGCAGTTTCCTGTTTCTCCTTTTCGTTTTCTCTTTCTTCCTCTCAAATCAGATGCTCTTTTATTTTTCTTTTGCCTTCTCATTTCTGTGGATGATGTGCATATTCTCTGCAATTTCCGATACGTGCTGTGCTCAGCTAAATCTTAGCAGGTTCGTGAAGTCCGTTGCTCATGATCGCTGGGAAGGAGATCAGACTTCCTTGGACAAGGGGTAATCACATGGCACAAAAATTGTGCATTAATTACTTTATCACCCTCCATCAAGTCTTGGGCCCCACAACTGACAGGGCTTATCTTCAAGATGGAAGGTGATAGTGCACAAAATATTTGTGCAATCATATTACCCTTGATCTTTTCATCGAGTTTTACGCTGTCAGGACAGTGATTGTAATTACATTTTTTTTTTAATGGTGAAAAGGAAAAAATAACCTGCCTTTCAAGATTCCTTTTCTAGGCTCATCAGACTTTGCAATAACTCTCTCTCAAAAGGGGTAGGCTCTTGTCTGGCAACTGCAATTTTTTTGCTGCCGGATTCATTTTTTGAAAACGTTATTGAATTTTGTTTGTTTTCTGTAATTTTTATTTTTAGTTTTAATGGCCCGTTAGGTTATGTTTGAGCTATTGGCAGGTGTATAAGGAATGTTTTGGGTAATATTTATTTTCTTTTGTTTCCAGTCAACTGGATCCTTTTGAGCGGGTTTGGATCTAGTTGGGTCTCACCCCAACCGTTTGACTAAGACCCGAGCAGTGGCTTTAAGTCCCAAGGAGGGAGAGACTTTTTGTCTCTCCTCCCTACCTTGTCATAAAATAGGTAGTTAGGTAGGGTTTAGTTAGTTTTTTAAAAAAGTTTGCTAGTTTTTTATTTTAATGTTAGGTTGATTTAAATGCAAGTGGGTAAGAAAGTAGAATTTTGAAACTTGTCCCACGTCATTTCTTCCTTTATTTAAATATATGTAAAATGTAATTTTGTATGTGTGTTTGAATGAAAACAAAATATTTTTGGATCTTCTTTGTGTGAGACACGTAAGAGAAAAATAGAGGCTCAAATAATGAGCCGTGGGATGAACATGGCCAGATCGACCTCTCCATCGAGTACTACGCTACGCATTCGCACAACTTGGCCGGCCCATGATGGTGCTAAGCCGTTCTTGAATGCCTGCCCTGTTCTCCCTCTCATACATTTGTATGCTATAGGTTGCTATTGAACCTATTAGTCAAAGATCGTTGACAAAGAACCTCATTAGGTATCGATCGTGTTATAACCAGCATGGATTTGTTGTGGACTCTAACCCTATCCGTCATGGGTCCTTATTATCCATATCATTTGGTATCAGAGCATAAGCTACCGAGCTTCACTGTCCTTATAGTTTTAACCTTGAAGGCACAATATTATTTTTTGAGTTTCAAGGATGAAGCAAAACAAACTTTGAGAGTCTGATACAACGAAAGCCTTGAATCGTGTGCCAAAGCATAATCCATTTGAAGATCCATTTTTTTGAAGACATTATTTATTTTTGTTTAATTTATGTAATTTTTATTTTTAACTCCAATGGCCTGTTATCATTGGCATGTGTACGAGGGATGTTTCAAGTAGTTTTTATTTTTTATTTTTTATTTTCAGCTGGATCAGCTTGGACGGGTTTGGATTTAATTGGGCATTGGTTAGGTCTCACCCCGACCATTGGAACAAGACCTGCCCATTGGAGCCTTGGGCGGTGGCTTTAAGTCCCAAAGAGGGACTTTTGTTTCTACTTGTCATAAAATAGGTAGTTAGGTAGGGTTGAGCTAGTTTTTTAAAAAATAGTTAGCTAGGGTTTTCCTTTAATAAGTTAGGTTGACTTAAATGCAAGTGGGTAAGCAAGTAGATGTTGAAAGATTGTCCCACATATTTTCTACGTCTATTTAAATACATGAAAATTATTTTTTTAGTTTGCATTTTATATTTTTTTTGTTTCTTTTATATTTTAAAACCTTTAAAACATGTTTCTTTATATTTTTGAAAGAAAATAGTGCAAAATTTATTATTTTCTAAGATTCTTTGTTGTTATTTATATTTTTAAAAAAATTTTAAACTCCCAAGATTTATCAACTTGAAAATCTCTTCGAGAAATACCCGCATCGAGAAATTATCTTTAACGATACAAGTGACTATATATATATAATGTGAGTAATGCATTCCTTAGGCCCCCTTTTTCATTAGGTCTCGTTGGGGTCCTTCAAAAATCATGTTTTTAATTATTTTTTCTCATGTCTAATACCGTACATGATATATATAGGTTTTGTTTAGTAGAAACTGGCTTTTGAATCGCCGAAATCTGACCTATATACAGGTTTTTCGATGGCAATGAAAGTATTAGTTTTTCCTGGCTCATAAAAATGTTTTTTTTTTGTTGAAAAATCATGCTCCAAGAGTCAATTTCCACTAAATCGAGCATGCTAAACACATCTGACCGTTCAAATCTATCATAAAACACTTAAAACCTATGGGGTAGAACAGGGCAAAACAAGAAATGGGGCCTAATATGTTCAGTTCTCTCTCTCTCTCTCTCTCTCTCTCTCTCTATATATATATATATATATATATATATATATATATATAATCAAGTCAGATCCGATATTAAACGATAGAATTTGTTCAGGTTCCAACAACTTATGATCTATAAAAAGTGCATTATGTTGGTATTCAAATGTTAGTAGACTAAAAGTATGCACTTTGGTCCAACATCAAATAATAAGTGGACATGGTTTTCTTGCAAATCTAACGAAATCCAAATATTAATAGATTTTGGCATGGATGCAATTCAGTTGGAGCAAGTTTGTGAGCATGTTTGCTGCGCACCATGCAAATTATATTTTCCCAAGATCTTGTGCATGCAAATCACAATGATGGCACATTTTCAAGTTTTTCAAACATGAGAAGGTGCAAATTATGGTTGTGATTCTCATTTGAGAATGCTCCTCCCTTGAAACTTGAGATGGTTAGAAAACCGACCCCATGACCAACTTTCTCAAGTGTGATGGCTCGTCCCACCTGTGACCGGAGGAAATGTACCCTACAATGGATTCAAAATTTGATCCATGCCTTATAGCCCCCACAACTAAACCGAATTGGACTGTTTATACCCCTACTCAGCAGAAAATAATGATTATAGCAGGAACCAGCAAAAGATCAGGGAGGCAGCTGGTACATAGCAAGCATACTCAGGCTATGAATGGATACGCCCTCACCCTTTAACTAATCCAACATCTAGTATACAAATTTAAAATAAGGTTACTTTTATTGCAATATTAAGGATGACGCTGTAGACAGTGAACACATTCAAAATACATGAGAACTGTCCTAAAGCAGAAACTGCTGAAGATTAGCCTTACTAGTTAGTTCAATTCCGTATTCTAGTTGGAACAGCAGTATCTTTTTAAAGTATCTCAAGGTGCCATAATCTACAGGAGAGCAGGCCCACAAGGGCTCCACTCATCTGATAGGGGTAACTTGTGAATGTGACCAATTTGACCAGATGTCACGAGTTTGAAACCGATAGAACATCACTTACTGCAAGGTCGAAGCTGGGCAGGGGGAGCGTCAAGGTGCCAATGTGTGCTCAGTGATTGGGAGTTTTTCCTTGGCCTATAGAAAAAAAATCTCACGTGAATATAGAAAAATGGAACTCTCATGTGGATGCTGACACATTGAACACAACCCTCATCTTTATTTCCTTGTTATCATTTTCCCCCCTTGGTGGCCAAGGTGTGGGATACCCCTCACAATATTTGAGCTTGAGACCACCCAGTTATGATAGTGTGACTTTTCCAGTGCAGCTATCTCATTGAATCTGACCACCTCAGCTCTATGCTAATTTTGAGGCCTAGAAGACTATATAGTGCAACACAAAAACAAAAAGTTGCTGACAGTGAAGAAGCCGCTTGAAAGGAACAGCATTTCACGAAATAGCCAAGCACTCAATCGATTGGGTCATGCAACTATATAAAAAATAAGCACGAGTGCCAGATAGGAAACTACTATGCAAAATACAACTTTTGATGGGTTTACAATCGAAGCATACAAGAAAGCTCTTAAAAGGTAGGTTGAAAAGGGCAACCAGAATGTGCTATTCTATCAACCTCTCACAAGTACAATGATCATATATCAGTAATTATGCAAAAGGAAAATCAGTAACCAGATGAGTAAACTAGCAGGAAAATCAACCTCTCACAAGTTATTGTTAGCAAGGTTGCTTGCGAAAGAGGCAATGGCAACACATTTGTTATCAAAAAATACATACATAAAAAATGAAGAGTCTAAATATAGAACATCCTAGTATTTTGCAGAATTCATTGATGAGAATGTCTTTTTTCTTGTGCAACTGAACAAGAAGTTCCAAAGACGGTTTGTCAACAGCCTCCTCCAATTGTTGGTCATCCCAGCAATGTGTATCCCAATTCAAGTTTGTAACAAATACCTTGTGAAACAGTAAAAGGCCAACACATGCCAAATATAGTGGCTCTATATGGTATCCCAGAGTAGATGAATTTCAAAATAAAACAAATTTTAGCACTACCACAAACTTCTACTGACAAATCGCTTAAACAGATAATGAATAAATATACACAGAAGCAGCTGACATGAGGAAAGTTTTAAATACAACCTTAACTTTCCACTATTTGAATATCCCTGTAAAAAAAAAATGCACTGACAACTGATGTCAACAAATGATGCAGCATTGAGCATGGGCAGGAGGGTTTTGCTAATCTTTTTCAGAGATTCATGCAACCTACTGCTAATGGTCACCTTTCATTAGAAGAACCATTAAGAACAGATATCTCTTTCTCCAAGGAAATGATGCATGCCAGCCTGTCATAAACCTGCCAAAAGAATTTCAGCTCACCCAATTTGTTCCATAACTCAAATTATAAGATCCCTTTTCTGAAGTCCTGGAACATACCTCAGCAAGCCCACTTCTGCTTTGATTATCTGAGCTTGATGCATCATCATACCTAGAATTATGTTCATCAAACATAAGGAATAGCTCCTCAAAACAAACATACATCAGAATACACAGAAATGCACTCTTTGACATGCACTGCCAAATGATTGCATGACATTACGCACATGCCCTCTCCACATACACAAATACACGGACAACCACTTCCACAAATATGAACATGTTACACTTTAAAGAAGAAACCTGTGTAATGAAACAACAAGGGCACAAATACAATATCACAAAGTGGCTACAAGGGTGCACACTAACAAGCACAAGAGACACTAATGGGCCAAATACAAAGAGCCACTAAGAGCTAATCTCACAAAACTCTCAAAAGAGAGCAACACATAAAAATAACAATGTTTATTTACTAACAATGCTTGGCAACAAGCATTGAAATTACATGAGGAAGGAGAGAATTTAAATAGGCACTCCATATACCAAGGGGCTGGCCCAACTAGCTGTTGGGCCAGCCCCAACGACTAGATTTCTAGCCGTTGGGGCTGGTCCAACAGCTAGTTGGACCAGCACCCAATGCTGTCCAGCATTAAATACAAAAACAAAAAAACAAATGATAAAAAGAACTAAAAATAAGAGGTCATCAGTCCCTAGTGGACTGACAGAGGGTGAATTACATACACATTAGAATATATATATAAGACTCATATACAATACATTTTAACAACCTGCACAATGCAACCATGCATGCATTCACAGCAGCTCACCAGTCACGAGGAATGCCGGCTTCTTGACGTGCCACATGATTGAATGGGCCTTTCAACTCCACATTGAACTCCTTTAATAAATCTAAAAGGAATTCAATTTTAATATCAGCACAGGAAGTTTAGAATCACATAATCTTAGTAATCAAGTGAAACATTAATATGCACCTTTGAAAGTGATGTCAGGCATGCGGCCCATTTTCTCACAGACTCTCAGGAACCAAAACATCCCAACTGCCACATGTGCAACTTCCTCTTCAGAAATTTTAGCGACAATAGCTGATGTCCTATGATCTCCAAATCCTACCAACTTTTGGACAAGCCTAGGCCCAGCATCAAGCCCTCTAGCCTCCTAATCATATAAACAGAATGAAAAATGTGTAAAAAATCAAAATATTGGCAATCAAATGGGCTGTATATTATGAAAACAATGTGCATAATGAATAGACACATGAGTTACTAGCTAACAGCAGACGTTTGGCATTTGCACAAAAAGCTTTCACATCATCAATTAATTTGTCTAAATATTAAAAGGGTTAACAGTGCTCATGCAAGGGACATTATATCCATTCATGACCACAGCACCGCTGACAACTGTACAACACAAAACCTCCAAAGCTTTTACATTTTTTGTTAGAATCATACAACACATGCAAATAAAGGAAACCAAAAGTTTCAAGTTAGAACAGAGATGAAGCAATTTGCTTCGAATAACATTGTATGTGATTTGTCCAAAACCTTAAAACTAATATTAACAAGAAATACTAAATATCAACATTTTTCATTCCTTTATCACTGCCCAATGTCAGTCTTCTCAATCAAAATTTCATAATCTCACATTTTTGTAAATCATTGTGTTGTTTTTTAGTTTGTCAATTGCTGTCATATTTCTGGGAATGCCACATTGTTTGGGGTAGTTCAGATGTGTTGGACGCATCTTTCAGTCACCAAAAGTCTTCAAAAGTCAAATTTGTCACAGTTCATACACATTGGATTTCTGGTATAATGGTTATTGACAACACTCAGCATTTTCATTTCATGAAGATATGTGCGGACAAATTTTTGACATCCTCTTGGGACTAGCTCCATTTCAGAAGAAACCTGCTCAGATTTTAGATGAACTTCGGTTCTTTGATTAAGATCCTTGCATGAAATGAGCTATATCCGTTGCACAGAAAGCTAGCAATCAGTTTAATTGCCATTGACCATACATGGAAATATGTTTTCTTAAATATGGGAAGATGAAAAAAATGATCATGTTAACATAGTCTATATCAAAGTTGTGAGGCTGAGAAGAAAAATCAAGATGCATTACAGAATGAGGAAGAGAGAAATTAGTCATTATAAAATCTCTAAGAAGCAAGACACTAGAAGCAAAATGGGAAGTGAATCGGAAGCAAGATGAGAATCGAATTGAAAATAAATTTATTGTCCTTAATAACAGCATATGATCTATGTGTTGCATGAAAATGAAAAAACAGAACATTATAACCTTAAATATGGACACAATAAAACATAATCTCATTGGTAACTATAAATAAATTAGAAAAGTTTCATTAGTTTTCTAAATAAAAATGAAAAGAAAAGGTAATTTTCAGAGTTGTAAATTCCAGATATGGTAATATGAATTCCCAAGAAATAGAAATGCAATTCTTAGGTAGAATTAGAGAATCATGCTTTCCATTTCCTAAGAATTGTGCTTCCTGTAAAGACTCACTTTCCCAGATGCATTGGAAGCAATGCTCTGAAGCAGGGTGCTTCAAAGCATGATTTTCACTCCACCATGGTGCTTTGGTAACTCTGATATAGATCAACTTGTGTGTCTTGGAATGTCAAAGGGCATTCTGATTCTAAAGCCTTGCCAAATTTCTGGAATGAGCTTCTGAAATAACTGGAAAGTTCTAATTCCTAAATAAAATGTGAATCAACTATCAGAAATCAGTCCAAATGAAAAAGGTATCTATCTGCTCTGTTATTTCAACTGCTTCAACAGGTCATAATTTGAAAATTTGAACTTAGTACCATAGTCACAAATATAGGTATCGGCTATATCCTAGTGAGGCTCTCTCTTGCAATATTATAGGTTTGGTGATAAATCTCGGGGCAAAAAAAATTTCAAAAAAATATAAAACTAACAAAAATAAGTAAGAAAATATCATGTTTAGACAATAAAATACATATATAATAAAAGAAATAAGTAAAAAATGTAAAAGAAAGAAGAAAAACATATTTAAGATTAGCAAATAAATAAAAATAGTAAAAATAATTGATAATGTAGTGATATTATCACGAGAATATCACGATATTCACATGATAATATTGGGATAAATAATCAAATTGGTGATATTTTCAAAATACCGCGATATTTTACCTATATTATCATCCGGGGAAAATACAGCGATAATATCACGATATTTTGAAAATATCACCTATATTTGTGACTATGCTTAGTACATTGTGTTCAGAAAAAATGTAAAACTCAAACCTGCAGATGTCACAATTTTTTTTGCAGCAGATCATAAATATGTGGAAAGATTCTATATCTTAGGTAATATGAAAAACAAATATAACAAATACATTCTGATTCGCTCTCGGATTTAGGTACACCACATAGCATTCTTAAAATTTCTCTACCTGAACTAATGGAATAACTGCTAAGCGTGCGGCAACATTCCCAGATGTTTTAGCACACTCCCTCCAAAGCAGATTATGAGCACACATATCTCCATAACTACAAGGCAGAGAGAAAAAATCACAGTTTCATTAGCACAAGTGTCAATGTGTTGTTTTATTATAGGAGGCTACATCCATTATTTGGTTTCTACTCAACTTATGAAATAGAAGAAAAACTCAGAACAGCATAACGCAAGCCACTACGAATATCCTTTTCCTTCACTGTGGAACACAAGGATACCTATACAACATAAATCAAAATTGACAGTTGTATTAGTGACTGTTGATGAAGGTACCCAATCATAGAGGTGTTGTGAGGTGATGAGACCATTTAACATGGTCCAAATAGTGTAAGAGGTGCCATTAATTAAGGAAACTATGTCATGTGGACACCACCTACCATGCATAACCCGTGTCATCATGACATGACACTTAGACACACTAGGGCACTTCATGGACACAGTCAAACCAGTATGGTATACAACCCACATTGTGTCATTAGCTTTTATCTATTTTCTTTTATGACCATGGTTACTTATTTTGTATTGACCTCTGTTTTTTCTATTTTAAAAATTTTCATCAATTATTTACAATGTTTTTAGAATTGTTGTTATACATACACACACACACACATACATCGATTGATGTGTGCACAGTCATGTCTACATGACTTAATTTATCAGAATTGTCGTTTCTTACAAAGTGTATCTACATCATGCCCCATCCCCGCATCCATATCCATGAGACTGTAATGAAATACCAGTCTTCAACAAGAACACAAATGTTGACAACAAGTGTCTATAAAAGACACATTAACCAAAACCCACAAAAGGGCACAAATAAGAAGGCACAAAAATAAAATGAACAATATTTATTAACTTCACATAAAATGCTTAAAAAACATTAATACAACTGGAAGGGGATAAGCCCTATTTATATACATGAATGAGCTCTTGAAATAGAGCTAAGACAAGCACAAGAGAGCCGTTGGAGCTAGTCCAACGACTCTCAAACTAGCCTTTGCCTGGTTTAAGTCTAGTTCAAATGAATCTAGATACTAAAAGGAAAAATAAAGAAAAAAAAAATATATATATATATATACACTTTTTAACACTCTCCCTCAAACATATGGTACAATGACTGAAAGTTTGTCTAAGAGGAAACAAAATCTAGGAGTGGTGAGAGGTTTGGTGAAGAAATCTGCTAATTGATATTCTGAGGTAACATAAGGCATATCAATAGTCCCATGTAGATACTCAGACATAGTGACAATCATTTTCAATATGTTTAGTATGTTCATCAAACGTCCAGTTGCTAGCTATGTATATCGCACTCTTGTTGTCACATATCACTTCAACTCCCATATCAGCCAAGAGTTTTCTGAGCCAAACTACCTTCATGGTTATGGTTGCCATAACTCCATATTCAGCTTATGTTGACGAAAGAGAGGCCTTCTACTGCTTCATATACCGCCACGAAATCAAGGATTCTCCTAAGAAAACAAAAAACCAGGTTGGGTGTCTGTTATTGAGATCACCTCCCAAGTCAGCATCAGTATAAGCAATTAAATCTAATAAAGATAAAGCAGACAAGAATATGCTTCGAGAAAGAGAAAATTTAATGTATCTAATAATAAACAAAACTACTCCCAAGTGAACAGAAGTCAGAGCGTGTTGAAATTGACTAGCTGTATGTACAACATGTGCTATATCAGGTTGAGTGATTGAGATATAGGAAAATGCTCTAATAATCTCTCTATAAGGAGTGGGATCTTCAAGAAGTTCTCCATCATCAATTTGTATTTTGGTGTTAACAATCTTAGGAGTATCAACTCTCTTATCATTTGTGATTCCAAACCTGAAAATAATATCAAAAGCAAATTTAGATTGAGATAATAGATACCCTCTAGGAAAATAAGCAACTTCAATTCCTAAAAAATATATTCATAAACCCAGATCAGTCATTTCAAAATGATTTTGAAGAAGCCTTTTAATATTTTAAACTCCCTGTTTGTCTCCTCCGGTAATGATCATGTCATCTATATAAAGGAGAATAATAATATCTACATCAGAAATCTTAACAAATAAAGTAGTGTCAGTAAAACAAGATCTGAATCCAATATCGATCATAACATGACTAAATCTGTCATACCAGGCTTTTGGTGCCTGTTTAAGACCATAAAAAGCCTTATTTAAACGAAGAACTTTACCCTTATGAATACTTATACCAGATGGTGCTTCCGTATAGACTTCTTGAGATTTCCATTAAGAAAGATATTTTTGACATCCATTTGAAATATAGGTCATTTTCTAATAGAGGCTAAGGCTATTAAAGTCCTAACTGTTGTCATCCTGACAACTAGAGCAAAAGTTTCTTCGTAATCTATACCATACTCTTGAGAGTTCTCTTAGCAACTAATTTAGCTTTATATCTTTCAAGAGTTTCATCACTCTTGGTTTTAACCTTGTATACCCACCTACCTACATCCTATGAGTTCCTTTCCTTGTGAAATGTTTTGAATAGTCTAAGTGTTAGCTTTTTCTAAGGCTTCTAATTCTACTTTCATGGCTTCCACCTATTGAGAATGTTTTTTGGCTTAAGTATAGGTTAAAAGTTCTATGTATGAGTGTATTAATGCAATGAATGCCCTATAATTTGGAGAAAAGAATTCATAGGATACAAATTGAGCGAGAGGTTTAGAACTTCTAGATGATTTTTTGGTATGCGTTTCAAAATATTTTTTAGTGCACATGGAAGATTGGGATCCTTATGCATGGAGTATTGTAAATAATTGGTGTCCTTGGTTTGCTCTTCATTAAATATATTGTCAAGGTGTTGTATTGAATCTGCCAAATCTTGACCATCATCGGGGTCACATTCATAATCACAACCATCATGTTTTGAAGTTAAATCTAATAGAAAGGAATACTCAGTTACTTCCTTAGTATTTTCAAAATAAAAAAAACTTTCCTTTTCCAAAAAGAACACATTTCTTGAAACATTCAATTTTTTATTTTGAGGGTTAAAACAATTATAGCCATTTTTATTATTTGCATAACCTAAAAAGGCACAAAAAATAGCACGGGGAGAAAGTTTATCATTTCTGTTAGTGAATACAAAACATTTGCATCCAAAAACTCTTAATCTGGAGTAATCAGAATATAATTTAACAAGTTTTTCAATTGAAATTATGTTTTTTAATGAGGAAGATGACATTCTATTAATAAGATAGGTGGCATTAAGGCCGCTTCAACCCAAAATTCTTTTGGCCACTTGAATCACGAACGGAGAAAGAGTCTTCTTCTTGCTTCAAAGGCACGAAAAATGAGACAGCAACTTTAAAAAAAACTCCAAGAGCTTCCAAGCTTTGATATCATGTAATAAAATACCAGCCTTCAACAAGAACACAAATGTTGACAAAAGTGTCTATAATAGACACATTAACCAAAACCCACAAAAGGGCACAAATAAGAAGGCACAATAATAAAATGAGATAATCTTTATTAACTTCACATAAAATGCTTAAAAAGCATTAATACAATGGGAGGGGGATAACCCCTATTTATACACATGAATAACCTCTTGGAATAGAGCTAAGAGAAGCACAAGAGAGTCGTTGGAGCTAGTCCAACGACTCTATTTATAGTCGTTGGACTAGCTCCAATGGCTCTCAAACTAGTCAACAGTATGTTGACTAGTTTAAGTCTAGTTCAAATGGAACTAGATACTAAAAGGAAAAATAAATAAATATATTATATATATATATATATATATATATATATATATATATATATATATATATATATATATATATATATATATATATATATATATATATATATACTTTTTAACAATGACATAGTATGAAAATGAGAGCTAATAACATGTTGATGCACAAGCAGAAAGTGCACACTCGATGATCGAATTTTAGTTTCCACTCTACTAAGGCATGCATTGAGCTCCTTTCACAAAAACAACAGAAACGAAGAAATAAATAGATGAGAAGGAAAGGATTGAGCATTTAAAGTCTTAACTTTGCAATATTAGATGGTCTAAACCTTGTTGGAGATGATTGAAGGATAATAATTTAATCGTGGCATGGATTCACAATGACAATTTCAAATATTTTCCATTTTCACTTTTTAAGTTCTAATTTTCTTTTTCCCCATCTTCTTCCATAATATGGTGCAACATGAATACTGACAAGAAAACTCATAACCAGCAAGGGCTAGTATTCTTGGCCTTTCAGTCAACAGAATGCCTTATGAAAGTGAACAGCCGCCATTTTTTTGCATCACCAACCAATCCACACTTGGATATGTAAACTTATCTGCTTACAAGATCTTTCTCACTTGTGGTTCTCCATGCAGCTTCAACCATTCTTCTCTTCAGTTTGATCACTATTGAGTATCAAATCCCATCAATCTCACTTTGTATGTTTTACAATGCCAAACCCTTATATAAGAAAACTACAGAAACATGAAAAATATGTCTCCTGATTGTATCATAAGGATATTTTTTTACTAAAGTCCATAGGGCTTCATCGTGAGGACAAACCAGGAAGTGCACACGGTATACCGTATATCATTTTCTTCCATATTTGTATATTCCTAACCAAGAAGCATTGGTAGTACATAACCATCAAGTTCAATTCTATATTTTGGCTTAATTTTCAAGCTCTGTGACTGCATCTGAGCAATCCCATTTCACTTACTCTTTATAAAGTGACTAATATTTCAGAATGGATAATATTGAGCATTTATTCACATTTTTCTTCCATACTAAACTATAATACAGAATTCTTTTGTTTGCTGCAGCTAGTCTTAATTCTAGATCAAGCAAAGGATGTTTTTCCATCAAAATGTTTCGTAATTTACACTATCAAACTTCATAGTGATGCAACATTCATGTCCTAATATGATTTAGTCAACATAACAACCGACAAAAACCTTTCATTGTATGAATACTTAAATTGACTTGGAAACTAAAACTCCCATATGTAGGTGGGTGTACCTGAAAACAATCAATTTTTCCTGTTTGGAGAAAATTTTTTCCTCATTGGGGAAATTCTCCAAATTACCACAAAGATATATAAACCAGGGTCTGACTTTTTGAAACTCTTAAATTTAAAGTATGTCTGAAGGCATAAATAGGAAAACAAAACTGCAAACTTCCATGAATTTTAAAAAGAATCTTACCTGAAACCAAGCTCCTCAAGCCTTTGTGAGCACCAAGAAAAGTGACGACTCTCATCATCAGCAACATGTGCAAAATCTGAAAAGAACTCAGTACCAAGTACCTCAAATAATGAAGAGAATCTGACTACAGTATCCCATGCCAGATCTATTGCATTCAACTCTACATGTGCTAGATTATGCAGCATATACGCATTAAGTGGTAGGCCAGACCCTTTGGGAGAAGGTATTTCCTTTGGTGAGACCTGAAACATACACATCCCACCTAAATTATAAATAAATGATCATAGGACTATAGTTAATCGGTTTGAAATTAACAACAGGATATACCGTTATTCCAAATCAGCAAGTCTTAGAAATTGGGATGTAAACAGTTCAGATTCGGGTCGGAAGTAGCCAATGCCAGATCCAACTAACCAAGCATTGGCTAATGTGAGTTGGATTTGAATTTAGATGGAGAAAAGGTAATATCGATTCTGATTGAATACATGTATTATGATTCAGATATCCATAAAATTCGGTTAAGAAATTCTAAACTGAATTAAAATCCAGTTATTAATCAGATTCAGTCTTCTTTACCAAATCTGACTAATTGGTGCCAAAATCGGGTTGGATGTTGGATAGCATCAGACCCATTGGCATCCCTACTTAGAAATCATTCACGTTAATATTTCAGTTAATGATAAATGAATTCATCCACATGGAAAATAGGAAGCTGATAAGATAGGGGTGGATCTTGCACTTTGTATGTGGAACTGGTCCAAATAGTTTTAGAGAAGTCACATGAGGGCATCAGCTAAGCAAAATGAATTTATCTGCATGACAAATAGAATACTGAGAAGATTGGGGCAGTTCTTGCACTTTGAAAGATTCCAACAAGTCCACATAAAAACAGATGTAGGGAGATGTAAAATCCCACATGCAAGGAATCAGGACAAACATGAGAAAAAAATTACAGATTTACATCCATAATATGTCAGCTAGTGAAATGAGGCTGGGAATCATCCAAAATAACACGGCAAGATTCACTTATTCACCATCTTCCAAATCTACCTTTTTTATCAGGAGCTTTTTTCAGAGAGGGATTTCTGAGTTGTTGGACGATTTGTAGATAGTAATGACAGGATGAGTGCAAGCTTCTAGGAAATGTCTGTTAAGTCACCTATTCTGAATGTTGGAGTTGGACCCAAGCAACCACTAAGATCTTAAAAGCATTTATCTTCAGACAAGCACCTTCTAAAATGTTGCAAAAATTGTTTTCAGCATGCAGTGTGAACCTAGATATCACAAATGTTCAAACTGACCTAAGCACCAAAATAAAGTGAACAAAGAAGAGAGCGTTTTGGAGATGGCAACACCAGACATTTTTTTCGGAGCAGAATGAAACAAATTTCACCATAACTAAGGTCGATGACTTTGTTCTGTGTCACCCTTCACATGCAACGTGACTAACACCTGAGTGGATAAATCCATGAAGGGATTTTGAATCTACCATTCAAATGCAAATGAATCTAACAGCAAGCATGATGAAATCATTGCATGCATCACCAAAAAGTTTAGCGGATAAGAGTAAAAACTAACTTTTGATAGAGCAGTAGGATAAGAAAATCTAACAAACACGGAGTGTGAAGCGCAGACACTACCATACAATGATGTCAGCCTAACTGTAATCAATTGTACATACTAGAGAACACGTTAGGGATGATGCACAAACCAATCATCCTAATGAGTCCAGTGTAAATAAGAAGCCGCCTGGACACGGAAACCAGAAGTTCCATTCCACCCTATACCTATTTGCCTCTTACCCAAAAAAACACCCAACACAACAATACATATGCTACACCTGTATAGCATAGTATCCATCAATAAGTAAACGAACAAAACCCTTTATTGGAGACATAGTATACTACAATAAAGTTTTATTATGGACAAATGACTAGCACACGCATGAAGCGTCGGATTCGCAGCGGCTTTGATTCCACTGTCTGCAATCAGAGTTTAATTCTTCCATAAAAATCTTAGGTGCAATAAGCAAATTACTGCTCTAGCATATAGAAAACACCCCAAAAAGAACATCATCCCAAAAATCCAAAGAACACCCTCAACGCATGAGCACACAGAGATTCAAACAAACACTGTTGTTTTGCGTGCAATAAACCCAGAAGCAAATTTAAACGAGATTGGTACCTATGCATCTTAAAACAACAAAAAAAAGTAGCCAAAATGAAAAGCAAGTCCAGAATAATGAGTATCAAGTAAACATAACACAAATGCAAACAAGAGAAGGAAAACAAAAAGGAAAAGAGCAAACCAACTGAGGTTTTTCAGGACGAGCGGGGCGCTCGGGCGACTGGAAGACGCCAAGAGAGAGCTCGTTGCGGATCCATCTGGTGTAGGCGATGTGGGTGTACGTTGCTTTGGCCGCAGGGTCTCTCGTGGAGAGGATCAGACGACCCCATTCCGCGAGAGACGAAATGGGTGGGGATTCGAGAGATTGGGGGTGGGGTGGAAGAGAGGGGCATTGGGGTCCCTTGGCTCCCCACACTCTCTGGGTGTTGAGGGGCGATTCCCTCCAATTCCCTAGGCCCGACCACTGTGGGAATCGGTCGGTGGAGGCGGAATCCGCAGGTTGGGACGAGGAGGAGAAGGGGAGGCCGGGCGGGAAACGTTGGGTGGTGGTGGTGGGTGCGAGGGGGAGGGCGGAACGAAGGAGTGCAGAGGCCACCGTGGGCTTGGGCAGCAGGGCCATCGTAGGCTGCTTGTTCCGCCACCAGCTGGGGTCCTACTCCGCTGGTATTATATGAGATCCAGAACCTGACATGCAACCGGATCTATGATAGATACTAAGGATGGAAATATCAGTCTGAACCCGTTAAAGAGGCGTTTGATTGGCTGGACAAAAACCGTTCAGGCAGCATTTGCCCCTGAACGCTTCGATCTCACCCTGTGTTTGCTGCTCCAACGGAATTGTGTAGAACAGACTCGTTTAGACACTGCTGGTCAGGGTAGAGGTGTTTTGGACAAGTTTAGCTTTTGTCCTTAGTGTTCTACTATTGTTTTTTAATCTGAGGTGTTTCAGATGCTACTTAAGCTTTACGGGCAGAGATGGAATACCGGGAGACACCTAAAAAGTGTCCGCACATGGGATGTCGTGTTCTAGGCAATCCATTTATCTGCCATTTGCATCAGGCACGTGGGACTCAGACAACAACAGCCTGCAGACGATGTTGTCAATGCTGCCCGCACAAAGAGCTGTGCAGGACACCATTTGTCCCACACGTGCGCATTGTCTATGCGTATCAAATATTGGCCATCTTACAAGGACTGACCAAGTAAAACCAGTGATGGTCTGTGTCACATGCCTATTTCCTTCAATAGGCCAGCGCAACGTGATGGTCCTTCTTTACTGCCGCAAGCTTACTTATCGCTTGCTTGCGAGTCACAAAAGCTTGTAATCAGAATGCAAAAGAGCAAGAGAGAATGGAGGCAGAAGAATTGCAATAACAAGAAGCAATCACAATGAGGGTTAACAAAAGAAATCTCAACACATTTAATTCATTAACACTTTAGCCCGTAAGCCTCTTACAGTTCAAGTATACGGGCTGCTCCTTAGGGGTTTTGATTAACCTGAACTGGGCAACTTACATCAGACTCAACGAAAACAAAATAGACTCTATACGCAACTTTACAATGTAAGTCACAAGGGAACATGCTCCCCTCTTCAAATCATGCACTGTCTTCGACGCTATCTGTTTCATGGTAAACCCTGATTTCAGTCGAGTAGCAGTCGTTCATCCAGAAAGCTGGCTCCCACGTAGGTTCCATTGTTTCCTCCTACTACACTAGGTATTTCTTCGCTTTATTCAAGTAGTTGACTTTGTGGCGAGGGATATGAATGAAGTGCTTCTCACCTCGTTGTGTTGACGGGGCCCTCTGCATGATGGGAGTGCATTGTAGCACGCTACATTCCAGATCTCTGTCATCTATATGGGATTGTTTAAGGTTGCACACGTGACACACTGAGTGCACTTTAAAATCTAGGGGGCAACTCCAGCTTGTACGCCAGTTTGCCCACCTTCTTTGTGATGGTGAATGATCCTTTATATTTTTTGATCAATCCACAGTGCCGCCCGTGAAAGATGCTTGTGCGACCAGGATAAAGCTTCACCAACACTTGGTCTCCAACTTGGAACCCAACGGGCCGACGATGCTTGTCCGCCCACTTCTTCATTCTCTTTGCCGCCTTGTGTAAGAATGACTTCGCCAACTCATTCTGCTTGTGCGAGTCTCGAACAAACTGATAGGCGAAAGATGATCTTCCCATTTCTTGCATGACAAGAGTGTGTGAGGTCAGCGGTTGCTACCCCGTGGCTATTTCAAACAAGTTGTGGCCTGAAGACTCACTTTTCTACAGATTGTAACAGAATTATGCCACGTCAAGGAGCTTCACCCAATTTTTTTGATTGTCACTAATAAAGTTCTTAAGGTACAACTCAAGTATCTCGTTGATGCATTCTGTTTGCCCATTAGTCTGCGGATGAAAGCTTATTGAAAACAATAAATCAGAGCCAAGCAGTTGAAATACTTTATGCCAGAACTTGTCCGTGAAACGAGCATCACGATCACTCACAATGCTCTTTTGTATGCCCCATTGCTTCACCACATGCTTTACAAGCAACTCTACAGTTTTCTCTGCAGGGCGCTCCTTAGAAGCTGAGATGAAGGTGACATATTTTGAGAAACGATCAACCGCCGAAAGGATGAAGCTGGTGCCATCTACCTTCTGCAAACTAACAATGAAGTCCATGAAAATGCTTTTCCAAGGACATTCTGGAATCGGTAGAGGCTCAAGGAGACCAGCTGTCTTCTGGTTGGTTCCATTGTCTTGCTGGCAAACGAGGCACGTTCACACATACCCCTCCACGTCGTCTCTCATCTGCAACCAATAGTAGCCACGCTCAAGGAGTGCTAAGGTCTGCTCATGACCAGGATGGCAGGCTCATAATGTATCATGACACTCCTTAAACAAATCTCGTCGGAGGCTTCCCCACAACGGCATGAAGATGCATCCCCCTTTTGTCACGAGAAGGTCGTTCTCTAGCCAAAATTGCTGAGTCTTCTCTGTCTGCGCCAGAGAAACAAAGTGTTGCACCACGGATCCTACTGTGTACCTTCGTGAATGCGGCTCAACAAAGCGCCCTCCAAATGCACTTTGAAAGGCTCTGCACGCACAACAGTCAGTTCTGCCCTGAGGCTCAAGGCGTCTGCAACTACATTGGTCTTCCCAACCTTGTACTCTAAGGAAAAGTCGAACTCAACAAAAAATATCTGCCACCGAGCTTGCTTAGGCGTCAACTTCTTATGTGTCTGAAAATAGCTCGTAGCAATATTGTCCATCTTGACGATGAACTGGGCACCCAGAAGGTAGTGCCGCAAAGTCCTGAGGCAATACACAATAATTGTCATCTCACGTTCATGCACCGTGTAACGCCTCTCTGCATCTTTTAGCTTACGCCTCTGTTATCGTCGCAAAATTTTTCCCTCTCTATGAGAGAGAAAAAAATGATTCTACGAGTCAAACTCGACCAAAGTTTTGAAAATGGTTTTTGAAAATTACTTGCCTCCATTTTTTAAATTACGAAAAAATTCTGTAGAATGAGACTCGCCTGTCGATACGAGGTTCAACTGTTCCTTGCGCCTTTACCAGGGGTAATTGAACCAAGGATCAACGTGTGTTTAGCTAGGCTCAAATATCTAAATTATGCTCTATTTCCTAAATGCACAGAGAATCAGGTATGTGCTATGAAGTTTTTGAAAAGTGCATATTTTGAAAAGATGATGTTTGCTTATGATATTTCCTAAATGCACAGAAAATACTTGAATTTTTTTTGAAAAGACAATGTTTGCTTACAAATCGTAGCGTGTCGACACGTCTATCGATACCGACTCCAGAGTCCCTTCCTCAGCATGAAAACGGGCTCTGGTACCACTTGTTACAAGCCTACTTATCGCTCGCTTGCCAGTCGCGAAAGCTTGTAATCAGAGTGTAAGAGAGCAAAAGAGAATGGAGGGAGAAGAATTACAATCATAAGAAGAAATCACAATGAGAGTGAACAAAAGAAAGATCAATGCATTTAATTCATTCACAATTTAGCCCGAGAGCAAAAAAAAAAGATCAACACAGTTCAAGTATACGGGCTGCCTCTTTGGGGTATTGATTAATCTGAACTGGGCAACTTACATTAGACTCAACGAAAGCAAAATAGACTCTAGATGCAACTTTACAATGTAAGTCACAAGGGAACAGTCTGAGTCGTCTGACTAAATCTCTCTCTTTCTCTCTCTAAGCACCTACAAATAGAAAAAAAACCTAGGTCCTCGACCATCAAAGTACACATTAAATGATTCATTAATTATTTCCTATTACCATGTCTTTGGTGTGTCGTGTGTGGAGGTGCCTAGATTGGCATGGACGTGATTATGATAATTTCTCTAAGGCAATGTTTTGATGCAACCACTTATCTAGATAAACAAGATAAGATGGGAATTTCTCAGTTTATCCCGTTCATTTGGATAAGTGGGTGCATCCAAACACTAGTTAATGTAAGTGAGTTATCAAGAAAAATGATCCACAATTTTAAGTTGAGCAAACAGGGAATTGGGATCACTTTTTAATTGGTGAACACGTGAGTCCTATAACCCAGGTTGCAATATTATAGCCCCTTCTAAGTAGGTCTGAATAACTGAAAATGATGAGTCTCAGTATGCTGAAGCATTCTTGTGTGATGATGAAGAGTGAGGGCAATTTAATCTTATCCATGTCAATTCTCAAACTTGGATAGGATGGATGATAATCATTAGTTAGAGAGTTTCTTTATGGTGGTAGGACCCCAATAGTACCCATAAAGTTGTTACAACCATCATCAACTTCACATTGAACCCTTATGCAATGGGTTCCCATTACATGGATGAGTTGAACCAGTTGCTATTTCAAGGAGTTACTAGAAAGGGTTTTTGTTGGAACATCATTATTTGAAGAAAGGAAATAGGCAAAAATGTTAATTTACATATATAAACAAGAAGAGTTAAGGGTTAACTAAAGTTAACATGATGTAGGCTGACAGAAGTGGTGATATGAGCAACTTCCTAATAAGTTATGTGTGCCTACCTTAAAAGTTTGAAAATCTAAGCGGTTAAACTTAATTTCACCATAAATTAGAAGCCCAATACGTAAATTTCTCTTGGATTTAATATTAAAAATAAAGCCTTATAAAGGACTATCCACTAATTGCATACCATTTATGAACTATTTTGTGAATGATATCTTTTGCCTAAAAATTATATATTTATAAGGTATTATTTATTTGAGAATTAACCTTCAAAGTTAAATCTAAATTAGTAGATTGAATGTTATTCAATGGTACTTATCAGGGTTACCAAAAATGCTACTAGTTTTGAGGAAGTGCACTTCCCCAAGACTCATTTCGAAAGTGCGAAACATGACACTTCCAAAATGGGAAGCTCACTTCCCAAATATTAGGAAGCGAGCTTCTTATTTAAGAGAATCATGATTTCTAGAAATGAGAATCATGTTTCCCAAGATTTTTGGGGCTAGACAATTTTACTTTTTATAAATTTTGGTCATTTTCAAAATTTCATGAAAAAATCCCCAAATCGAGTAGGGTTTGTGTTGTGTTTATTTCATAACTCTCTCTTCTGGTGATCTTCATTGACCTCCACAACCTTCGAAGATGGGTGTCCTCAGGTACTCTCTCTAACTCTCCCTCTCTCGCTCAATCTGTCTGTCTGTCTCTCTCCTGGTGATCTTCATCAGCCTCTACCAACCTCCCAAGATGGGTGTCCTCAGGTACTCTCTCTTTGTGACTCTCCCTCTCCCACTATTGGTCTCTCCCTCTTTCTTCGTCTTGCACTCTCTCTCATACACACATGCACACTTTCTCTCTCTCTCTCTCTATCCCATTATCTCAGTCTTTCTCTAACAAAATAAAAATGTGGAACACTCCCCCAGTTTCATATGTCTGACAAAATCTCTTTGTCTTTGTCTCTCACTCACTTACCATCTCTCGTTCTCTTTCTCTCTCTCTCTCTCTCAAGCTGGGCATCTTTGATAGCATTTTTAGTATGTTGGAGATACATATGCTAAAGGTGTCAATTAGTGTGTGGATGCATATTACTTTGTCTTCTTTTATCTCAGTTTAGATCATGCTAAATTTGGTTGCACCATGGGTAACCCTCACAACAATTACTGATTCTCCAGACATAGTGTTTGGTCTGTGCAAACTGTTGGATTTTTGCTCAAAACTATCCTTATGTATTCTCTTTATTTTTTATTTTTCCTAAGTTTGTGGGTAATGTGTTCTCTACAAAAGTTTAGTCTCACATTGAAGGTTTTTAGAAAAACACTTGTCTTTATATAGAAGGGTGGTGCCTTAAAAGGCAAGACCCTTACGAGCGTTAGATCTTAGACTCGTGTATCACTTATTCTTGGACCTTGAATCTTAACCTTTGACTTTGAACTTTAAGCTTTGAACTTTGGATTTGAATCTTGGGTTAGGGTTTAACTTTGGTTTTTGTCTTATCTTTTTAGTACTTGGCACAAATCTAATCCCCAAGTCTAAATCCCACCATTGACCAATAACCATTAATTAACTTTGACCTAATATTAATCCTCTTCAGATCTTATCAGAATCTGTTTGGACCAAGCCCAATGTTTTTGCATGGACATTTATGGTCCAAAACGGTCCAATAGTTGCCCCTTATCCTTGACTTGTTGATCGTTGACCTTTTTTACTTAGTCACAGTCGAATTTGACCCTTGCAGGATTATTTTGAGCCTTGTTTGGACGCCCTCCTTAGCCATTTTTTGGGGCTTTTATGGTTGGCCATTTTGGCCAGCCATGACCCATTTATAGCAGACCGTTTTGGCATCTTAAAGTTCCTTTATAGCCTTTTATGGGTGGCCTTGGGCGAGAGCCTATATAAACCTCAACCCTTTCCAATTTCTATTATGCTCAGCTCTCTTCTCTCCCCTCTTTCTCAAGTGCTCTCTCTTCCTCTCCCATGAAATATGCTCTGCTCTCTGTCTCCTCTTTGGTTTAGCTGTTGCAGTTCAGATCGATATCTAGTTCAGATCCAATCTTGAGATCCAAATCTAGTTGTAGTTCAAATTCAAATCCAATTGCTATTGAGATTCAAATCTATCTGCTATCTAGATCTAGTTGATGTTCGGATACATTATTAAGATTTTGATCTAATTGGTGTCTAGATTCGAATACTATTCAGATTCGTACCCACTTGCAATTTAGATCTATACCCATATTTGAACCCAAGATCCATAACCATTTTGAACCTAGATCATTCCTTCCAACTCAAGAGGTCATTCAAGGTGGTTCATATAGAGTTAATTAAACTCACCCAGTGCAGGGCGTGGACTGAATTTTCGTGAGTAGGCGAAAGCTCTGTTGTATTCTGTGAGCATAGTTGCACGAGTACCCATACACCGATGACTTGATCCTAAGTGGGGCATCTATCACTTAAAAGATAACGCATTTACGTGTGCCTCCGAGCTCATGAGTTCAATCTCAGTTGCTTGACCCACTAAATTAAGCAGTATTTTTAAAAAGTTTTAAGTGATACTTCTGCAAAATGGCAACCGTGAAGATTGGAAACCTAGAGTTGCCCAAGTTGTCCTAGTTTGATGACACCAATTTAAACGATGGTAACACAAGGTGTTTATCTTACTAACGATTACAAAAGTGATGTATATGCTCATGAATGACTATCAAGAAGAATTAGAGGACAAAACCATTATTGAAAACTGCAGGAGACTAAAGTGAAAGCAGGATGACTTTGTGTATCCTAGACACATACTAAATGCACTCTCTGATACCGTATTCGACATCAACTCAGAAATCAACATCGCAAAGAAGTAGTGGGAAACCCTTGAAAGCAAGTATAAAATAAAGGATGCAGAAAATCATAAGTTTTTTATTAACACATATATGGATTTTAAATTCTTCGGTGATAAGCTACTACTGCCTCAAGTCCATGAGATGCAAGTCTTGGCTAATTAGATCAAGTCTGAGGGTATGAGCCTTAATGAATCATTCCAAGTGGTTGTAATCATTGGTAGATTATCTCCATCTTGGAAAGATTATAGAATGAATTGAAACATAAGAATAAAAGAGTTTACCTTAGAACAACTTCAACATCTTAAAATCGAGAAGAAAGCTCGATTTTGAGATAAGAAAGATAAAGTAAAAGAAGTTTGTACTAAGGTAAGCATAGGTGAACACAAACCAAGTTTCAAACCCAAACTTAAGAAAAAGAATAAGAAATCTAAATTTGATGCTAAAAAGAGAAAGACTATTTCCTTCTATGTTTGTGGAAAACTGGGTCACTATGCGAGAGAATGCCGACACAGAAAGAAATTGCAAGGAAATAAATGTAGAAAACCTAATAATGATCTAGTGGTTGTAGTTAGTGAGATATTTATGATTAATTCAAATAAATAGTGGTAGGTGGATTTTTGGATTGATGATCTATTCGTGTAATGATAAAAGTATTTTCAAAACATGTAAAACCGTGAGAGAGGACCATATGATTTATTTAAGAGATAAACATGAAGCTAAAGTTCATGACAAAGGGAGTGTGAAACTTTACTTCACCTCCGAGAAATGTTTAACCCTCCAAAATATGCATCACGTATCTACTATAACGAAAAATCTTGTATCTGCCTACTTGCTTATAACTCATGGTTTCAAAGTTGCAATGAAATCCAACAATATTATACTATCGAAGAACTACAAGTTTGTAGGGAAATGTTATACCACCAATGTGTTGTTCAAGCTCAATATGGTGAATAAAGTTTATTCAACTTCTTTTTATATACTTGACTCATATGATTTATGACATGCTAGATTAAGACATAAAATTTAAGTCTTTGAGAAGCATGGGTAACTTAGGACTTAGACTTATTCCTAAATGCAAAACTGAACATCTTAAAAAAATATGATGTTTATATTAAAGCAAAGTTTATGAAAAAATCATTTTAGAGTGTTGAAAGAACTTTTAAATTATTAGATTTAATATACACTAATGTATGTGATTTGAAAAATACTTCAACTTGTGGGGGTAATAATTATTTTATAACATTTATTGATGATTTCACAAAATATGCTTATGTTTATCTCATGAAAACAAAGATGAATCATTTGAAAATTTTAAGATTTTCAAAACAGAGGTTAAAAACTTTCATAATTGAAAAATAAAGTCTTTTAGATCTGATAGAGGTGGTGGACCCAACATTCAAATTAGTTCATTGAATTTTATGAAATTCATGAAATACATAGACAAAATACTTATTCATATACTCAACATAATGGTGTAGTTGAATATAAAAATAAGACTCTAATTGGCATGGTTAATTGAATGCTTATTAGTTCTGGTATATATTATAATTTATGGGGTGTTGCACTGCTTAGTTCATGTCATATTCTAAATAGAGTTTCGTATTTTAAGACAAACACTACACCATATGAACTTTGAAAAAACAAAAAATCAAATTTAAGTTGTTTAAATGCTTTGGGTTGTATTGCTTATGTAAAGCTTATTGAACCAAAATTAACCAAATTAGATAAAAAAATAGAACATGTGTCTTCATTGGATATTCTCAAAATAGTAAGAGATATAGGTTTATGGATATTGAAACCAAAGTAATTTTAGAATCTATCTAAGTTTAATTTGAAGAAAAATTAACTTTAAAATCATTTGAAGCTTCAAAAGTTATTGAAAATAATCTAAGAAAAATGATTTGTGAGTCTGAAAATCTTGAAATTCAAAAAAATAAAAAATCAAGAAAACAAAAAGATTTGGTACTGATTTTCATTTCTATATGATAGATAGAGACTCTATTTCTTTTTCGGAAGCTATGACCTCTCCCGATGCTCTTTCTTGAAAAGATGCTATAGAAAGTGAATTAGATTCCATCATAGAAAATAAAATTTGAATTTTGGTTGATTTACTCCATGATTTTAAACCTTTGAGATACAAATGAATTTTCAAAAGAAAACTTTGAACTAATGACTCTATTAAAAAATTTAAAGCTAGACTTATAGCTAAAGGTTTCAAACAAAAACCTGAACTTGATTATTTTGACACCTATACTTCTGTAAGTAAAATTGCATCTATTAGAACTATGGTTGCTTTGACATCAATTTATAATTTTAAAATTCATTAAATGGATGTCAAAATAGCTTTTTTGAATGGTGTCTTATAAGAAGAAATTTATATAAAACAACTAGAAGGTTGCATAACACCAACTGAAGAAAATAAATTTGCAAACTATTAAGGTCATTGTATGGTTTAAAACAATCACCTAAACAATGACATAAGAAATTTGATGAAGTAATTATTTTATATGCTTTTAAAATTTATGACTTTGATAAATGCATATATAGCAAAGTAAAAACTTGTCATGTTATAATTATTTGTCTCTTTGTAGATGATATGCTAATCATGAGTAATAATGTAGTATGCATAAATAATACCAAAAGTTTTTTTTCATCTAAATTTGGCATGAAAGACATGAGTTTAGCATATGTCATACTTGGTATTAAATTGATTAGACATGAGAATGATTAGGCATTGAATCAATCCCACTATATTGAAAAAATATAGAAAAAATATAATCATTATGAATGTAAGTTAGTTGCTACTCCGATTGATCCTAGTGTTAAGTTGTCAACTAACATTAGAAGAAGTATATCCTAATTGAAGTATGCAAGTATTATTGACAGTCCTATATATGCTGTGAATGAAACTAAATGAGACATAGCTTTCAACATGAGCAAGTTGAGCCGTTATACTAGTAATTCAGGACAAGAGTATTGAGATGCAATATATCAAGTCCTGAAGTACTTGAGAGAAACTCTAGAATATAAAATATTCTATGAAAGATAACCCATTGTATTTGAAGGATACAATGATGCAAACTGAAATTTTGATTTCAATCAATCATGATCCACAAGTGGCTAGATATTTAACTTTGGAAATGAAGCAATTGTTTAGAGATTCAAGAAGCAAATTGTAATAACCCATTCTATAATAGAAGCAAAGTTGATATCACTAGCATAAGCTAGTATGAAAACTAAGTGGCTAAAGAATCTCTTAATGAAGATACTAGTAGGAGATAAGTTAGTATCCCAAATAGTTAGGTGTTTCGATAATCAAGCAACTATATACAAAATGTGAAATAATATTTATGACAGAAAATCTAGTCATATTAGTCTAAAACATAATTATGTGAATAGTTTACTCAAACAATGAGTAATCTCAATTGAATATGTGAAATCTTATCAAAACTTAATAAATCTGTTGATAAATGGACTTTCTCGAGATAGCATATTTAAGACATGGAAGAGAATAAGGTTAAAGTCTATAAAAGCAATTACCATTGATGAAAACTCAACCACAGGATAAGGGTCAAACCATGTCGAGTGGTTCAATGAAAAAAATATGTCTCAGAGCGATTGGATTGAACACTTAATAATTTTTTCATTCTTGATGTCAAGTGCTTGAAACATGTGTAAGGAGGTTGAGTTCGAATTAAACTCTTAATGAGATCCATAGGCCTTATGGCTGAGGTATTTTAAATAGGTTTACACCCTTGATGAACTTACCTATGTGAGTGTGAAGGTGAGAGTCGCCTTCTATGTGACTAGGATATTATCTCTATAGCACTCATGAAACTGGGATACAACACAAGATCCATAATATTCAACTTCTATATATTGGTAGACACACTATGACCACTTGAAGTGAAAATATGTGTTACAATGTCTAGAAGGTCAAGTAAGATTCTTAATTAAAAGCTAATGCCATTGAGATCTCAAACGAACTAAGACAAAGTAACATTAATGTGAAGGTTCAAAATCAAAAGATACCTTCATTTATGCATTAAATCTTCACGAACAACCTCTTGAGTCATTTTCTATAGTTTTGATCCACGTGGGGGATTATTGGATTTTGGCTCAAAACTATCCTTATGCATTCTCTTTATTTTTTAAAATTTCTAAGTTTGTGGATAATGAGTTCTCTACAAAAGTTTAGTCCTACATTGAAGATTTTTTAGAATATATACTCTTGTACTTATATAGAGGGGTGGTGCCTTAAAGGGCAAAGCCCTTCAGGGTATTAGATCTTGAACTTGTGCATCACCTATTCTTGGACCTTGAACCTTGCATCTTGGATCTTGATCTTGACTTTGATTTTGACTCTTGATTCTTGACCTTTGGACTTTGAATTTGGATTTGAATCTTGGACCTTTAATCGTAGATCTTGGACTTTGGGCTTGGGTTTGGTCTTTGTCTTATCTTTTTAGTACTTGGGATATATATATAATCCTCAGGTCTAAAACTAGCCGCTAACCAACTCATTAATTGACTTTGACCCAACATTAATCCTTTCTGGATATTATCTGGATCTGTTGACCAACCCATTAATTGACAACCGCCCCTTATTCTTGACCATTGACCTTTTTGACTTGGTCAAGGACAAACTTGACCCTTTTAATTAGGATCATTTTGCACCTTGTTTGGGTGCCCTCCTTAGCGAACTGTTTGGGTTTTTATGGCTGGCCGTTTTGACTAGCCATGGCCATTCATTGATGACCATTTTGGCATCTTAAAGGCCCTTTATAGCCCCTTATGAGTGGCCTTGGGCTGGAGCTTGTATAGACCCCAACCCTCTTCCATTTGTATCATCCTCAACTCTCCTCTCCCCTCTCTCTTAGGTGCTCTCTCTCCCTATCCCATGAGCTTTGCTTTGCTCTCTCTCTCTCTCCTCTTTAGTTTAAGAGTTGCAGTTGAGATCCAGATCTGGTTTCAATTCAGATCTAATCCTGAGATCCAAATTCAATTGTAGTTCGAATCCAGATTCAGTTGCTATTCAAATCTAGATCTATTTGCTATCCAGATCCAGCTGTTCAGATCTATTACTAAGATTCTAATCCAATTGCTATCAAAATTTGGGTACTGTTCGGATCCATACTCACTTATAATTTGGATCTATATCCATATATGAACCCAGGATTCGTAACCATTTCAAGCCTAGATCATTCCTTCTAAGTCAAGAGGTTGTTCAAGGTGGTTTATGTCGAGGTATCAGTCTCACCTGAGTGGATCAAATTTTTGCAAGTAGGCGAAAGCTCGATTGTATCTTGGGAGCATAGTTGCACGAGTACCCATTACATCGAGGACTTGATTCTAAGTGGGGAAACTATCGCTTGAAAGACAATGTGTTTACGTGTGCCTCTGAGCTCACTAGTTCAATCTCAGTTGCTTGACACATTAAATTAAGCAATATCTCTAACACAAACTCCTACTAGTGATCCTTGAAATCAAATCATTTGCAATAATTAAAATAGTTGTATTAGGAATTATCTGCATATAAAAATTTCAAGCTATGCCACAAAGACTCTATTTAAAAGTTTAAATTCAATACATTAAGGATTAAGATAGATAAAAGGGAAAGAAGGGCATTAAGAATAAAATATGATGCTCAATTCAGTTCTCAACAAAGGCAATAAAAATCTAAGGAGAACATTCACTAAACTTTGCTTAAAATGGTATAACATTTTCAAACTTATACTGTGCCACTTAAATTTTGTACTTCACTGTTGTCAATAAGCAAAAGTCAGTGAAAGTTACTTTAGCTAACTTCTTTTGCTTCTGACCACTAAAGAAAAGAAATATAAAAATACAATAATTTGGGTTACAATGAAAGGTGGAGCTTTATTTGCTAAACAAGCATGATTCACCACACATGTTCAATGTTGGAATTTTTATATAATAGGAGTAAAGGTCAAATACTAAAAACATTGTAAATTAGGAGAATACATCAAAGCTCAATACAAAACCGAAAATAACTTAAGTGCAGTCAATCAAGAGAGCCTTAGAGACTGTGGTGTGTGTTTTTGGCTTTTTTTTTTTATAAAAGTAGCAAAATTAAAATTTCATTTGTTTATGTCAATAGCATTCCATGAATACAATGTAAACTGGGAATCAATTCATCGATGCATATATGTTAAGGCCAATGATCCAACAAATTTTTTTTTTAATTAAGAAAGTTGTTTAGAAGTTGAAGTTAAAACTCTTTATAGTTGCAAATGTGATTAATTTATACTTTATAGATTTGTGGTTGCTTCTTCACACAAACACATAAATATTTGTTTTACTTTATGTGGTTCACTGTCATTTAGAATTCATCACTAGTTATCTTATATAGTTTGCTACTTTGCTTGTGTTGATTTTTCTTTTGTGTGGAATTGCCATGGTTGATGCACACAAAGACATTTATCATATTGTTGTGCTCATGTTATATAGTTCCACACAAAGTCATTTACCATCTTGTTGCATCTTAATTCTTAATTCTTAACAAACTTTAGAGTTTAGACTTTGGAAACACATATGTTGCTTTAATCGTGTGGCGGTGACTTTTTGTTTTGAACTTGTAATATTTGTTGATTTGATTTTTGTGGTTTAAAGTTTGAATGTTGAAGTTAAGTATTGAATTATGTTAATTTTAAAGTTTAAAGTTTAAAGTTTATACTTTAAACTTTAAAATGCTTGAAATTAAATTATGTTTTTCAGTGTTTAATTAAATGTATAATTTGTCTTGTGCATTTAAAAATTTAACCATATCTCCATGGAATCTTTTAGTTTATTGATTTTTCTATCTTACAGAGAGCACAACCTCAAATAACAAGTCATTTGATTCATTTCTTGAAAAAAGTATGCTTCTTAATCAAATTTAGTAGTTTCTTTGCTGCATTATTTATTAAATGCTTGCATCATAATGCATTTGTTAAATGGTTACAACAATAATATGAAATATGATTTTTTCTTGATGAATTATTTATTAAATGCTTGCAACATAATGCATTTGGTAAATTGTTGCAACAAGAATATGAATTATGAATTTTTTCTTGATATATTATTTATTAAATACTTGCAACATGATGCATTTGTTAAATGGTTGCAACTTGCAACTTGCAACTGTAATATGATTTATGAATTTTTCTTGATGTATTATTTATTAATGTGCTTGCAACATGTATGTGTTAAATGGTTGCAACATGAATATGAATTATAGATTTTTTTTGAGGTATTATTTATTAAATGCTTACAATAATATGCATTTAAATAGTTACAACATGAATATGAATCATGATTTTTTCTTGGTGTATTATTTATTAAATGTTTACAACATGATGCATTTCTTAAATGGTTGAGCTTGCATATATGATTTAGTTTTGAGATTAATAGATAAGCTTTAATGTTATATACTAATATTTTATTTTATCAATGATAACATAAATCTTATATTTTGTTAAATTAAGAAAAATATAAATATATTTTCACCTTCCTTTCGATTCCTATTCGCTTTTCACTCAAATCCTAGTTCATTTTCTCTTTGTTTCCCCTTCAAATTTTGGTTAGCTTATCTTCTCACTTCCGCGATGATTTTCGGTTCTCTTCTAAGTCATTCTATGCTTTTCACTTTCTAAAATTTTAGAAGTGTCTCTTCTTGCTTCTGCTCCCCGAATCGCTTCCCGCTCCCGCTTCCTCGACTGACAACTCTAGTCCTGATCTATAATGTCATCGTGCTCTATATAAAGTTGGTTTTATTCCCTCCATCGCTCACTCACACACAAGCGTTGAACTCTTAGCTTCTTCTAAGTAAGAATAGCAACCAATTCACCTACTTGTTGTAATATGAGAAATCCTGTAAAAAGATAAGCCATTATGAACCCGCTCATGTGTTTTGAATGAAACTGAACTTAGCATCTTGTTTTCAAGATGAGTACATTACGCATATGGCTCACTATATGCAAGCCGGAATGAGTTCACCACTAAGCTAGACTGAGATAAGTGATCGAGTGTGTTGGTTCATTTATCAAACCTAGTTTTATTGAGTGGTTCCAATGATGTCATTGAATATTGCCAATATATTGAATTCATGAAATTTTGTGTCAATATTACACAATGTCAAAATAGGATAAATGTTCAATAAATTAAAAAAATCACCTTTTTTTTTGTACACCACGATTGCAATGAAATTACTTACATATTCAATAATGTTTTTATTTTTTTTATATTTACTCGGAAAAACCGGCCCCAGGATCAGAGACATAGCGGCATTGGCTTTTGCCTAGCTACTGTACTTACGAAGTCCTGGTAGCATAAAACTCTATGGGCTAACCCCTTGCCCTCAGGGAGTTTCCATGCTTTGGCTTGCGCAAGATATGACACCCATGGGATTTGAACCTAGACCACCTGCATAGCAGCCTAGGCCCCATCCCACTACACCAAACTCCTTTGGGGCAATAACGTTTTTATTTTCCTCACTTCATTATATTGATAATTTATTGATATTTTCTCAATAATTTTCCTCAAAAGACTATCTAAACTACCGTTTGATTTTCCTTTTTACAAAATAAAAAAATTGTGATATTTGAAATAACATATCGAGTTAAATTGGATACCAGCATCTTTGTCACAAAAAGTCTATAGAAAACGCAGTTGCTTCTTAAGATATTTTGGCAACCACTGCACTGCTGATCAACCTAAGGCAAACCTTAAGTTTATTAGTCTAAGCCCACAAGGGCTCTGCTCATCTGGTGGGGGCACTTATAAATGGCACCAAGTTGGTGGAACGTTACAAGTTCGAAACCCATGGGTTGTGCCTTGGCACAAGTTCAAGCTGGGTGTACTCCCCGGTGGTCGGTGTTAAAAGGGGTTTTTCCCTTAGATTATCCAAAAAAAAAAAAGAGTTTGCTAGTGCAAGTTTCTGATAACTGATGCAAGCAATAAATTAAAGTGTCAGACAACCACATGCACGCGTGAGCACACACACACATACACGCACACACAGTTAAGTAGTGCCCTAAATAGCCTTAGGTATGTTAATGCTATAAGTTGGGTCCACGTTTAAAGGCATCTCCATCTTTCCCACTATGTTCTCAAGAATTTTTTATTGTTGACCAATTACTATGAAAATGGAAGGCAGTTTTTTTCTCAGAATGTTGTTTATATTATACCTATTATATACATTATAGTATTACCAAAAATTACTTTTATTGTTTCTTTGAAACATGATTGTGCAACTATTGGCCTCTTCAGAATGGTACGGAACGCAATATGGAAAAAATTAGAAAAAAAAAACTTAACGATACACTAGCTAAAACCTTAACCAACTTTGTAACCGAATGAATGCATGAATTTGGATATTCATGGCAGTCATGCAATATAACTCACCAATTAACTGAAAAAATTTGACGACCGGATAGATAATCTTTCAAGTGTTGACAAGAGAATGAATAAAAAAAGTTTTATCAGGATACAGATTAAAGTAGCATGCAATTTTTTCAGGCTGAATATGATAGTGGGACAATTTATTGTTCTAATATCTTAACCAAGAGGTCTTGAAAAAAAGAGGTTATGCAATTTTTTTTCTTAATTTTAGAACATTTATTTTAGTTATTCAAAAGTATAATCCCTAGCAGAGTCACTCTTTAATTTGTCTCCAAATCAAGCAATGCAAATCACAGTCTTCATATGAGGAACCTATGCCTGCATATTATACTGTGATTGGAAGCACCATCGGCATGGACAATTTCAAAGCATCTTAAAGATGGGAATAGTGTATTTCACCATGTTATGGGTTTTAGTGGGCAAGCCATTTTATTGATTCAAAGTGCATATCTCACCCACAAAGCCTAATTTCATTTTTGTATCTTCCAGCATCTCACTCTCCTCCCATCTCAGTTGGACTTCATCCATCCCTTGTTTCACTGGATACTGAATTTTGAGCCTCAATGTCTAAAATTCTTAGTCACCGTAACAACAAATTATTATGTCCTTTGAATTATAGTGGTGTTGAAGAGAAGTTTTAATAGTGGTGTTGAAAAGAAGCTTTTATAGTGGTGTTGAAAAGATGTTTCTGAGCCAGACATTTCTAATTTCATCTTCCCTATATTTTCTGCTTTTATCTTTTATCTTTTTCTTTTTGGAAAGAAAGAAACTTTAATAAGAAAAGATGATAAAAGACTTGGTAAGCAAAAGAAGGTGAACAATCATCCCGTCAACATAAGAAATCATGAGACAATAGACATCACAGCTTCAGCCGTTTCTGAGACATATCTTGAGCAGAAATCTTTTATGTTTTTTGTCGTGTCAAAATTTTCTGCTTTTGACTCATTTCAGCACAAGTATAGTACTTGATGGTGTTGTTGGATCCTGTTACAAAATGCAACCCTTGACATAGGACAAAACCCACTCTAAACATATTCCACATTCAAAGGGCTCTGGACCCAATAAAATAAAAAAAATTCTTAAATGGCCTGGACCCAATAAAATAAAATAAAAAATCTTATTTTTTTTACCAGTCCATAGCACATGAAAAGGGGTTTGGCTTATCAGGTTAGGTTGGGTCAGACCTGACCCAACGCAGACCGGATCTGATCCACGGGTTATACCACACTCAACCCGGGTCTGTCCCCGCAAACCAGATGGGGACCGAACTAGGCTGGCCATCAGACCTTTGTCACTCGACAGTGGCTGGGGTGAACCGAAGGCCCCAGACCACCGTCGTCGGATGCCAGTCAGCATCAGAAGAGGGTGACTAGTCGAGAGCCAGTCGACACCTCCCGGTCGTCTGAATCCAAAGGAGAAAGGCCGATCGGCCCCTCCTCCGTATGACAACCCCCCGATCGACCGAAAGCACATGGGAAGGACGGGATCAGCCCTACCTGCATCCAGACGCAGCCAAACGGTGTAAAGAGGGTCGTTCGACCCTCCTCCGCCTGTGCCCTGACGTCGAACGAAAAAGGGGTGGATCCGGCCCCCCACCGAAACTGATGAGAGGCCGGGGAGGATCGTCTGGCCCTCCCCTCCTCCTCATTTCCTGTGCAGGCAAAGATCGGACGACGTCCGACAAGCCACCCGGTGTTGTTCAGTGGCCTGCGGCCACCGAAGTGGCGCGCCACCCCCGCTGTTGGTTGCCAGTCCCAACAAAACCCCAAACCACACCGTCGACTGTGGTAAAAAATATTTTTTTTTTATTAATGGCCCCTAATGCCAATGATCAAAGGAGAAAACCGAATCTGATGGAATTTTGGTGACCCAATAAAAAAAATAATGGCAAAATCAAATATTTCAACGATTTAATAATAACAAGAGGCTTATATACCAATTGTTGGATTCCTGATTAGGGAAATCATATTTCTTGATTTCTAAATTTGTTCATACTAAATCATTGAAAAGATAAAAAATAAACAAATAAAACATAATGTGAAAGCGTACCTGAATCCATTGTTGAACTGGTAGATCTTTCAAAACCTCTATATATGACTTTTCTTTCTTTTCTAAACCAAATGAGAGAGGGATAATTTTCTTTCTTGATGGGGAGGCAAAAGAGAAGAGCCACTATATATGATTTTGAAGATAAGAAACTAATTGTAACCATCCTATAGTCTTCTTTTCAATTCAGCCCATCTACGAGGGCACATAAGATATCTACACATTATTATAACCATACTTTATAGGATATCATATGGCCCAACTGTATAAAATCACTTTATATGGGCCTTTACTTTAGACAATTTATAATGTGTGATCAATTACATTATATAAGCGCACATCAAATATCTAACAAGTCTATCCTGATGACTAGGATAACCTTGAAGGCGAATCTTCAAATAGAATTGGGTGGTTCTTTTGTAGTGACCAAGTATTTTTCAAATACCATTCCTTTAGGTTTTAAATACCATTTGAAAACCAGTCGACATCAACGTGTGAAACAACTATTCATGAGGATGTAAAGTGCAAAACAAGGCTAAGAGGCATGTAAAAGTGGGGATGGCCCACATGGGCAGTTATTCTATCCATTTTACTTAATGTGAAAGTGGCTGGATAATGCATAATAAGACATCCATTGATACATGCAAACGTGTGAGTGATTCTTATCATATCCTTTTCAGGCTTTAAAGGTTGCATGTTTTTTGTATGATTGGGCAATATGGAAGAGCTGAGCTGCCCTTTAATAGGCAACCTGCATATTCTAATGATAGCATGTGCCCATACATTATTACTCATTTTTTTTTATCATTTCTCGAATAGAAGAGAGAGAGGGTCTAGTGGACGTGATAATGTTAATGCATTGAAAATTTTCCATAAGATGACAAGTGGCCATGCTTCAACGTAGAACACCTGTAATAACTGAAATGTACTTTTAGTTTTGACTGTGTTTTTTTTGAAGAGCCTAACAGCGATGAAGAGGTAAGTGTAGAGCTAGAGAGTAGACTAGAGTATGGTTTTTATGGTTATCGCAGTCGCACTTTCATTTATGGAGCAAGAAAATTCTTTCAAAAAACAAATTAACAAGAAAAGAAAACTACAAGGAAAAAGAAGGCAGTGAGAAACGCCTATTTTTATTCGTCCTACTAACAAAGATCATGCTCCCGTTCACAACAAAGATCACACTCAAAACATAAAGAAAATTTCAGGATCAGGCTCTGAACTGTGGACGACCATCGACTTGAAAATGTCTCTATTGCAGCAAAAAGCTGCAAATTTATTGATCAGAGCTGACTTAAACCACGAGATCGAGCTTAAACTTTTTTTTAAAGAACATGAGCAAATCGGTTCCATACCCCTCGGGATTTCATTAATGCATGCAACCTGTTTTGATCAAATCGGACTACATAGATGTGATCTACATTATTTATTTAGTTAAGATAGACATTTAAATTGCAAAAAACAGACTTGTGTGCAGGATTTTTTGGTGGACAAAACACAAAATTTTGTTATTTAAACATACTTTTTCTTTGAAAAAAATACGGTCACCAACAAGGTCAGAGTTGATCAAAACAACTTGCATCATAAGATTTAAGAGGGGCATGAAAATGAGGGATGACATAGGGGATGAGTGGAACCACAACTGAGAACATGAGAGTCGATCTATGCTGGAGGTACAGAATGGTGCTGAGGGTCGGATCCTCCGGGGGCGAGCCTGTCTAAACGGGTGCTGTCAGTCATAGATCTAGCTGTTGTTTCATAGGGCAGCCCTCCTGCAGCATTTGGCAGCATTCCTTTCCTTATAGAAGGCTCAGCTTTTCCTTGAGATGCACGTTCAAGAAGCACACGAGGTTCTGCAAACACTGCAAGCAAGCACACAATGATAGCCAGCCAAAGCCAACTCCTTGGTCCAAAATGATCCATCTCTATACAATATGGGTGAAGCGAACTCCACAAGAACACTTTAGAGATGGCCTTTGAAGGAAACTTAAAGCTCAAAAGAAGGCAGCTGCAGCAGGAATAAAAGAGAGCACGTGTGAGGAGCTATATCAGAGAACCCTCACTATATAGGGGACGGAAGGTGGTGACATAAGAGTCATCCACCGTAGCAATTCACTAAATCCGATTAAGTTCTATATCCGATGCTAGTGGGGGCCATGATGTCATCTGTGTTTTCGTTTGGAAAACTTTTTTATGAAGCAAATTGCTTCAACCGCCAGATATTAAGACAAAATGGCAGCCGTTGTCACCAATCATTTCTTTATGCGCCACCCATTAATCATAATCTCTCTATAGTAATCGCTGTCATGCAACTCTCTCTCTCTCTCTCCCAAAAGTACCTTTTAACCAAATCTCCACAGTAATCTCAGTTCTCTCTCTCTCAAATCTCAATAGTAATCACAACCATCGATCTCTCTCTCAATAGTAATCACAACCATCTCTCTATATCTCTCAAATCTCAATAGTAATCACAACCGTCTCTCTCTCTCTCTCTCTCTCAAATCTCAATAGTAATCACAACTCTCTCTCTCTCTCTCTCTCTCTCTTAACGAATCTACTAAAAGCATCTTAGTTGACCATCTAGTCACTTTTGTTTGCCACCAGAACATGTCCGACCCATCCGAGGTTGATGCACCACGAGAAGGGTTAAAAAAGAGAGCCTGTCGTTATCATGCTTTCGAAGGGGCATCCACCTGCTGCCCAATCCTCATTGTCGGAACCATATTAATGTCATAATTTCACCACCGCTCCTGACTTTGGCCTTTGCTGGAGGGAGATCACTAGCTTGGTCAAATATTTGGTGGGACCTTCTATTTTGGAAAATGAAAAATTGATCAAGTCCTATCTGCACCAGCTGAAACCAAGATCCATAATTCTTTCCCCCTCTCAAAAAACAAAAAACACCACCAAGATCCATGATGCAAAGGCGCCCCTGAACTTTGGGACATAGTCTCCTCCAAGCTAGTTACAGTTGCAAAAATTATCAATTCACGGAGTTGTTTCTGGTTCCAAGATGAAGTTTGCAGGAAGCAGATCTTCAAGCGTTGAAATGAAGCGCCAAAATTTTGCTGATTCCACCAAGGAATAAAGGATACAAGGGCCGCTTTTGGAGGTTTGGATCAGGTGATGTGTCAATTTTTTTTTCTTGTTTCTGAAATCACCTCCATTAGCCAAGAGAAATCCCCTCCCTCTCCCCCCAACCCAATCACCTACAGCACATTGGCTGCGATTGGTACAACCCCTGAGGCCCTGCCTACCCATGTGGGAGTTGATGAGAATTAATGCAATGTGTAACATCCTTCTTAAAGAGGACAAGTCGTGTGAAGGTGTGTGCGTGAGTTGAAAAGTCATAAGGTGAAAAAGGTTGTGCGTTTTTTGCTTCAAAGGGAAGAAATGTGTGTAAATGTTAGTGGGTTAGTGGTATAGGTGGGTGGGTGCCTATAAAAAGGCATTAGACGTGAGTAGTGTGTCTTTGATTTTGAGTGTTGTGTATTCTTTGCTTTATGTTATTGCCTTGTGCTCCTTTGATAATGCATTAAAGTATTTTTAGTATTTTTTTTGTGTGTATGCATGTAGTAGAGTGTGTGTTCCTCTCTTTCTTTCAACATTTTTTGGCAGACACTAGTTATGGTAAAGCTGGGTGAAATACTATGGTGGTGAAGGTCATAGCTAAAGTAAAAAAATCTTTAATTGGTGTAAAGAGATAATCATTTTTTTCGTTCATGATGCCGAATGATATGAACACACTCAACCTCTCACGATCTTTAGTTTCTACTTTTAGTGGTGAAAAGTATGAATTTTGGAGTATAAAAATTTGAAGATTCTTCATCTTAAAAGATCTCTAGGATCTAGTAGACTCTGGTTCCGTAAGAATAGAGAGTTCTAAAGCAGGAAAGAAACCAACATATGCAAAGGATATTCAAAAACATGATTTCAAGGCTTTACTTGTGTTGCAACAACAATTACATATTCTATTTTTTCTCAAATTCAAGAATTTCATGGTGACAAGATGGTAACCATGGTGAAACTCCAAACTCTACGTAAAGAATTTGAGACATTTTTAATGAAAGACAATGAGTCGGTACAAGATTTTTCTCTAGAATTTTTATTATTATTAATCAAATGCAAACTTTAAGAAAAAATATTATTGATCAAAAGATTGTCAAAAAAGTTTTGAAGAGTTTATCTTCAAACTTTGATCATATTGTCACTGTTATCGAGGAATCTAAGAACTTGTCAACTTACTCTCTTAATGAACTAATGAGTTCTTTGATGGCTCATGAAGTAAGAATGAATTGGGTTCTTGGCTTATGCTCGCCACAGGAGCTAAGATTTCCCCCCTTCCCTTGGTTGAGAAACCCCTCTTTCTTGATTTTGCTTTTTTTGTTGTGTGATTCCTAATTTTATTTTTGTTGTTGTGTGGTTCCTAATTTTGTTTTGTTGTTGCGTGATTAATTTTTTGAAATTATGCTTAATGCATAATATTTAATGAATTTAGTTTCCTGAAGTTATTAAAGTTTTGCCCAATCTACTATTTTCGTTTGTGGTTGAAAAAGAATCTGGATTGAAATACCGTGTGGGAGGAGTTGCTTCATTTCATGTTTTGTTGATTTTTATTCAATATTGAATTGTTAAATCTGAAACTGAATGTTGGAAATTCAGATTGCATATATGTGGATTAAATCTGGATTCCTCTCTTGTTTATGTTCGTATTTGTATATGAAATGAATATATATGTTCACAATTTTTTGTGTTGGCAATTTTAAGAAGAGGTGCTGCCAAATTTTGTTTGAAAGGTTCTCACCAAGTGTTCGGTGAAATGCCTCAACGAACTTAGATGCCTCTTTCAATACTAAAATTTTTGCTGCACATTGAATATATATTTAATTAATATTTGGTCATGTTTGCATTGTTGTTTGGGCCATTTGGATGTCCAAATCAACAATTTTAAAATTCAGCCTATTGCCTACTTTATCATTGAATGCATTGTTTTGTTGCTTGTTATCTCGTTAAGTGTGCAATCATTAGTCGATATCTACATAGGATCAGGTGTATTCATTAGAAGGCATTTGCATAGGACAGTTTGGGCAGAGATATAGTATTTTGTTAAATTTTGGGAATAACATTAACCTACATATTTTGTCACTTTTCGTGTGTCCCTAGGCATTTGCGTTCGACTTAGACAACCCCTTAGGTGTCCCTCGTAGGCATTTGCGTCAATGATGTTCTCATTGTTTGTGTTTGTGTGGATGACATTATATATACTGGTTTTTCAAATCTTCTCATTGAAAAATTCAAGAACAATATGATGCAAAACCTTGATATGACTGAGCCGAGGCTCTTACATTACTTTCTTGAACTTCAAATTCATCAAGTCGTTGATGGTATTTTTATCTCTCAAGAGAATTATGCATTTGATCTTTTTAAAAGTCACAATATTTCAATTTGCAAGGAGAGTTTTACTCCAATGAATACGAATGATAAGTTGTCATCAAATGATGGAATAACTTGCCTAGATTTAAGATTGTTTAGAAGCATTGGTGTTAGGTTAATTTAACTCTATCCCATCTAGATATCATGTTTCCTATTAGCTTGGTCTCAAGATTCATGCATGATCCTTCAAAGCATCATCTTGGAGCAGCTAAACATATTCTTCGCTACATTCGTGCAACCAACAATTATGAAATCTGGTATAAACTAGTTCCTAATTTTAACTTAGTTGGTTTTACTGACAACGATTGAGCTAGTTTTGTAGACGACAAAAAAAAAACAAGTGAGTATGTTTTCAATATTGGTTCAAGTATTATAGCATGGAGCTCAAAGAAACAATCTTCTACAATGTTATCATCATTCGAAGCTGAATATATTACAGCTTTCTCAGCAGCTTGTCAAGTTATATAGATGAGAAGGATTTTAGAAGATGTGCAACAATCTCAAGTTTCTGCAACAAAATTTTATTGCGATAACATGGCTACAATAACAATGACAAAAAATCATGTTTTCGTGGTAGAACCAAGTACATCAAGCTCCGCTATCATTTTATTCAAAACGTTGTTGCTTAATTAAGATATAATTGTGTTGATACACTATTCTACAAATGATCAAGTAGTTGATAGTCACCAAAGCTCTTTCACAACCAAAATTCATCAAATTTAGATATTCACTTGGTGTCTTCAGTTTTGCATCAAAGGGGAGTGATGAGGATTAATGCAATGTGTAACTTCCTTAGTGAGGACAAGTTGTGCGGTGAGTTAAAAAGTCATCAAGGTGAAAAGGTTGTTCGGTTTTGCTTTAAAGGGAAAAAAATGTGTAAGGTTAGTAGTATTATTAGTATTAATGGGTTAGTGGTATGCGTGGGTGTGTGCCTATAAAAAGGCATTAGATATGAGCGTGTGTCTTTGATTTTGAGTATTGTGTGTTCTTTGCTTTATGTTATTTCCTTGTACTCCTTTGATAATGTATTGAGGTAATTTTAGTATTTTTTTTATGTGTATGCTTGTGGTAGAACATGTGTTCCTCTCCTTCTTCCAAGAGGAGTATACCCAACTTCAGCTTTGTGGCAAGGGATGCCACCCTTGGGTTTCCAACTTGTGAAGTCTGGTAACTTGTTTACATTCACCAAAACTGATTTGAGAACGATAATGCAAGAGATATATATAGAGAGAAAGAGAAAAGGACAAAGAGAGAGAAATTTATGTGGTTTGGCCACTTTTGTGCCTACTTCTATAGAAGGGAGTTGGTCTTTCTTATTACTTCCTTAGGACTAAGCCTTTAAAGTTTATAAAGCTCTTACACCCAAGAGTTTACATATTGATAGATGATTTTTTTAAACTATTTTTGCCTCCATTTTTTCTTTGCTTAACTTTCCTTTCTTCTTAGTTTCCTTGCCAAGTAGGTTTTCATAAGGTTGAACGTGTCTCACATTAGGTAAGTTTCCATAAAATTGACCATGAGGAAAGTTCCTATCTTGGGACTCCTCTTGGATATATTTGCAAATCTGGTGTTGGTGCTGCTGGTACCGATATACCCCTGAAAACTTGGCGAGGAAGACGTCCACATGCCAAATTTGGGCCGAATATGCTGAAAGCAAACTTTGATTCATGTGATGAGAAGATTGATTTCCCATTCTCTCTTACCTACAACCTCTAGAGGAAAACTTGTTTTGATAGCCACCTTGCTTATTAAAGTTTTTGTCTTAATGTTGACTCATGAAGACCATATTTTGGTTAGGTAAATGTTTCTAAAGCTCTCATGACCTTGAAGCAGAGACACAAACTACTTATAGGAAGGCATTTGTGGTTTCATCATAGTGGTGATGAAGACCTCGTAGCTTTGACCCAAACCATTAAGAAGAGAAAATACCTTAGCTCGATTATCTAAAGGCTTGTCCATAGCAGCCAATTCATCATAAGTATTTTTGAAAGAAACAATATACTTAGTTAGAGAGAGGTTATGCTTACAAATTGTTTGCAGCTTTTGGAGGAGATAGTACTCATGCTCTTGGAAATCCAGAGTGAAGGCTTCTTCAAGGGTCGATCAGACTTGGACTGTTGTGTTCAACCCACCAAAAAATATGAGTACATCATCAGATAAAGTACTTGTGATCCAGCCTCTGAGAAGTCAACCTGACTTTATCCAAGCAATGCAGTCTGCAATCTCTACACAAGCACCATCGACACCAACTTTGCCATCAATAAAACCTTGGAGGTTTTGACTCTCGATCCTGCCCTAGAGTTGAGTTCTCCAGAGTAAATAGTTCGAATGGGTCAACTTTATCAAGACAAAGTTAGCAACATTGAGTGTTGTTGGGTAGGGAAACTTGGAAGAAGACGAGAGTAAGTCGACGTAGAAGCCATAGTGAACATGCCAGATAAGATCACAACTCTAGCTCTGATACCATAAACCGATTTGAAATCAATGGTGCAATATATATATATATATATATATATATATATAGAGAGAGAGAGAGAGAGAGAGAGAGAGAGAGAGAGAGAGAGAGAGAGAGAGATTTACGTGTTTCAACCACTTTTGTGCCTACGTCGGCGAAAGGGAGCTGGTCTTATTGCTTTCTTAGGCTTAAGCCTTTACAATTTATAGAGCTCTCTACACCCAAGAGTTTACATATTGATAAAAGATTTCTATCTACTATTTTTGCCTCATTTCCTTCTTTGCTTAACTTTCCTTTCTCCTTAGTTTCCTTGCCAAGTAGGTTTCCCTAAGGCTGAACGTGTCCCACATTAGGTAAGTTTTCATAAAGCTAGCCATGAGGAAAGTCCACATATTGGGACTCCTCTTGGATCAGTTGAACTGGATCTACCGATAATACTTACCAGATAAGAGAGCGAGACTTGTAAATTGAATTGAGAAAAATAAGACGGTTAAGGTTTCTGAAGGGGGGGTCTCACCCAAACTGCTTGCACTTTTCTTTGTTACAAAAAAAAAACAACAACAAACATTTTGAAAACTGTGTCAATCAAACACAGTAAAGTATTCAGGAAAAATTGTGTGCAAAAACTACTTTCAAATGGCTTCCAAATCAATGCAATATTGATGCTTCAAGACCACATCTAAAGGATAGTAATCCAACTTTAAAAAGTAGTTTGGATTCACGTGCTCTGAAAACAAGGAGGTTACTTATCGAATGAAACAAGTAAGACAAGGCCTTGCCTGTAAATTTGCTAGCTTCAATGCGGTTCAAAGGTGAGGACATAAACGAGCTGGACTTGGGTTGGATCTCATTGGATGTAAGATAATCAGATTTGAAGTCGGATTCAGACTCGGATGCATATCGCCTATGGTGATGTCAGACTTTAAGTCAGGCTCAGATGTGAGAAAAATCCGACTCAATGGGCATGGATTCAATGAAATATCTTTTTTTCGACAGACAAAGCTGGAGTTAGGCAGACCCCTACCAGTTATTCAACCATATACCATTCAGATTTGAACTTGCAACGTCCCAACACAAGGTGACATGCACTAACTGCTCCTGCCAGACAGATATCTGATCCACCCAAGTAACATGCATCACTATTCAAAGGGAAAACATTTTCAAAGGCCTGTCTAGTCTGTTCAATATCACACTTTTGCCATCAATTGAATGACCCAAATTAAAAAGTTGCCCTTGTCTCGCCATGTCCCATAGAATTCAATAACACCAACCAGGTCACCTGATCCATTCTTGTGGTAAACGATGAAACAACACCCTAACAAGCTACAAGCTTAATCATCCATGTTCTCCCTAATGGCTATTAATACAGTCACCATTTTTACTCATTGCATTTTTTTTACACCAACTTCCCCCTAAAAATACTAACAATCAGTATCTAAGGGGTACCAAAAATACTTCACACCCTTCATGCAAAGAAAGAACCTCTCATAGGAAGAGGCCATTCTGCTAGCAGTGAACATGGACAGAGCATACTCCTTGCAAGCCTTCCCTTTCCTAGAGATCTCCACCGCCCCATCTCCAATCACCAACTCCATGGCCATTGTCAAGGACTTCAGATTAGAAGAGAAAGTGTACCCAAACCCTTGATGCATTACCACACTCCCCTTGATGCTAGGAAAATTGTTGGCCAAAAGTGGCTTCCCACAATGCATTGCTTTCATCAGGGTAAGGTCCAGCCCTTGTGGCCTCAACGTAGGGTTAACAAACACGTCCAGTGCATTGTAGAACTCTGCGAGCCTAGAGGGTTCTAAGGCCCCCAACACCTTTTCATTGGGCTCCAGCTCCCTATAATGTGCTTCCCATGGTCCTGACCCTGCTATTAGCAAATAAACATCTGGGTAGCGTTTCTTAACGATGGAGAAGACCTCAAAGAGCAGAGGGTGGCCTTTGTCCCTGACCAACCTACCAGCCACCCCCATGACAAGGCTAGCGTTAGGGGGTACCCCAAATTCTACCCCAAACCTTCCCCTTGTTTGAGGGTCATGAAAGAAGTTATCATGGTCTACCCCATTTAGTATAACATGAATGTTATCTTGGGGTAACTAATATATGTTCACGAACACCTCGCCTACACTGTCACTGATGCCAATGTGGTGCTTATAGGCAGTGAAGAATCTTATCTCTTCTAGAAGCCTTGGGATGGTGTCATGGAGCCACTCCTGGGACTAGGCTGGCTGGTGTTGACCGGGCTCACAGAGAAGGTCTTGGAATAGGTCTGAGTGCAGAGCTTCGTAGGCTATGCCATGCCAGGTCGCAGTGAGGTTTGGCACAGACCGAGCCAATGAGTGGTGGAGAGCGACACTCTCATTGTGGATGAAGTCGAAGGGTCGGGTGACATTCTCCTTGGCATAAAGCTCCCACGCCGCTGAGAGGTCGAGTGAGCCGGCACAGTTCGGTGCAAAGTGGATGCGAAGGTCCCCATCCGTGACATCATAGGGCTACCAGTCGAACGCATCTGACGACACCGTGAAGACGTGGACAGTGTGCTCGACGCGGGCCAGCGCCGCATAGAGGGTGAGGGCATGCTCTCCATGCCGCACCGACCAGCCATTTCTTTGAGAAGGCGGCGAGGCGCAGCTTCTCCTTCACGGGGCTGAAGCAGAGCTTGTTCCAGGCAAATCAAGCATGCTGGAGATCGCCGGTCTAGTTGTGAGCACTATGTGAATTGGTGGTTGTAGGAGTGGAGATGGTGCAAGAGAGTGGTGCATGTTGTTAAAGTATTTTAACGATGGAATAAGAGAAAGGAAAGGCAAGGAGATTTACGTGGTTCGGTGTTGTAGCCTACATCCATGTGAGGCAAAAGGAAGATGATCTCATTGATGTCTTTCATCGTCTATTTACAGGCCAAAGAAGACGCTCTACAAGGAAACTCGACCTCAGCAAGGGATAAGGTACAGGCCCGATGGATGAGCCGTGAAAGACGGATTGACAACTCTAATCCGTTAGGAGTTCTATCCAATGCGATAAGCAAGAGCATATCGGGTAGGAAGCTCCCTAATGTACACTCCCTCTCAAGCTGATGGACTGATATCGATTAGTCCCAGCTTGTTACACAAGATTTTAAAGTGATTACAACACAATGATTTTGTGAATACATCTGCCACTTGATCTTCGCTTTTCACGAAAGGAGTGCAGATCACATTTCTTTGAACTTTTTCTCGTATGAAATGGCAGTCTACTTCAATATGTTTTGTTCTTTCATAGAATGCGGGATTGGTGTTGATATGAATAGCATCTCTATTGTCGCACCTTAGTTTCATAGCTTTGTAAGAGTTGATCCTGATGTCTTCTAGTAGAGCCTTGATCCACACTAACCCATAGGTTGTTGAAGCCATGACCTTGTATTCGGCCTCTGCGCTTGAGCGAGCCACTACATTTTGTTTTTTACTTCTCCAAGTGACGAGGTTGCCTCCCACAAATACACAATATTCGATGGTGGATCTTCGATCATTTGGGTCTTCTGCCTAGTCCGCGTCTGAGTACCCTATGACATCGGTGTGTCCGTGTGTTCTCATTAGTATACCCTTGCCCAGAGTTGCTTTGAGATACCTTAGGATTCTGTGAGCGGCTTCGAGATGAGGCATTTTTGGAGAGTGCATGAATTGGCTTATTAGCTTCACGGGATAGGATATATCCATCCTGGTCATCATGAGGTATATGAGCCTACCCACCAAGCGTTGAAACCTGCCTATGTTGTGAATGGGTTCTCCTTCATCTTTGAGGAGTTTGTAATTGGCTTCCATGGGTGAGTCAATGGGCTTCACACCGAGCATTCTGATTTCTTTCAGGAGGTCTAAAGTGTATTTTCTTTGGCTTGCGAATATCTCTTTGTCGAAGTGATCCACCTCTATGCCCAAAAAATAGCGGAGTTTCCCAAGGTCCTTGATTTCAAATCTCTTATTGAGATGCTTCTTTATCCTGTATATCCCTTATAAGTCATCACTTGTTACTATGATGTCGTCAACATAAACGAGCACAATAGTAGTTTCGAAAAGGCACTTTGCTGTGAACAAGGAGTGATTTGCCTCACTTCTCTTGAACCTCTGCTTGGATAATGTTTCACTGAGCTTTGCAAACCAGGCCCTAGGGGACTGTTTTAGGCCATATAGGGCTTTTTTTAGCCTACACACATGTTCGGGTTCGTAGAGGTCTTGTATCCTTGGGAGGAGTTCCATGTATACTTTTTCTTTGAGATCGCCATGAAGGAAGGCATTCTTGACGTTGAGTTGATATGTGCCCCATCTTTTGTTGGCAGTAATGGAGAGGAGGATTCTGATGGAGTTCATTTTAGTGATGGGAGCAAAGGTCTCGTTGAAATTGATCCCTTCAATTTGTGTGTAACCCTTGACTACCATTCTAGCTTTATAGTGTTCTATACTTCTATCACTGTTATACTTTATTTTGTAAGTCCATTTGCATGCCGCAGGCTTTTTTTCCCTCATGTATATGAATGATGTCCCAAGTGTGATTTTTTTCAAGTGTAGTCAACTCATCTCGCATAGCCTTTATCCAATTGGGTTAGGAGATGGCCTCTTGGTAGGATCCGGGTTCAATGTGGGAATAGGTGGCAGCTAAGAAGTTAAGATATGTGGTGGACATGTTGTCTAGGGATAAGTGGTTTTCTATAGGGTGGTGAGTGGAGGTTGAAGTTAGGTAGGTATAGTAGTCTTGTTAGGCGAGTTGGGGCATGTGAAGTGTGACTGGATCTTCAGATAGGTTCACCCAATGGATTTGGGTTGGTAGTAGGTGTTGAATCTGGATGGTTGTTGTCTGTAGGTGGTTGATTGGCCTGAAGAGGTTCGAGATTGGCAGGGGAAGATGATGCGAGTTGGATCTCGGTGGGAGAGGATGGTCTGGTGAGAAGATGTCAAGGATGGTGACATTAGGTAGGACCGGCTTCTTAGCTTTGGTAGTAGTGGCCTTATCCCCTTGAAGCTTGTACTGCAAGGCATCTTGATTGATTTCCTTGAAATAAAGCTCATGTTTGAAAAAGTTAACATCACGCAAGATATAAGTTTTTTCCTGTTTGGGATCATAACATTTGAAACCTTTTTTTATAGTGGAATAGCCCAAAAAAGTACATTTAAATGCCCTCTTGTCGAGTTTATCTCTATCATTAGGCGGTAGGTGAACATAACAGGTGCATCCAAACACTTAAAGGTGGGAGATGGATATGTCCTTTTTCCAAAGGATCTATATGGGGCTTGCGCCATCGATGCTTTTACTGGGTATTCTATTCATGATGTAACATGCAACGGCTACGACATCAGACCAAAAGCATTTTGGAATATTAGATTGAAACATAAGAGCCCTGGGATGTTTAACAAACGTCGGTTTTTGCATTATGCAACCCCATTTTGTTGGGGGGTTCTAGTACAAGTATTTTGGGGTAAGATCCCATGAGTGCTAAGGTATTCTTTAAAAGCATCGCTTATATATTTCTCCCATTGTCGGACTGAATGGATTTGACTTGTATGTCAAACTGAGTATTGGTCATGGCACAAAACTCTTTAAAGACACTAAGAACTTCACTTTTGTTTTTAAGAAAGTTGACCCATGTAGTCTTGGAACAATCATCAATAAACGTAATGAAGTATTTAAAACCAGCATAAGAGTTTGTTGGGTCCGGGCCCCACACATCAAATGAACTAAATCGAAGGAAAATTCACATCTATCCTTAGAGGCATCAAACGACAAATGAGTTTGTTTTGCGAATTGACAAGTATCACATGACTGATTTATATCAAATACCAAATTAGGTAGAAGAGACTTCAAAATTTGGTCAAAGGGATGATCAAGTCGGGAGTGCCATAGTTTACTTTCATCAACATCCTTTTTTGCCAGCATCGCCTTGGTTTCGTCATCCAAGATGTAGATCCCATTAGCTTTGGTACCTTTACCAATCATTTTCCTCGTCTTGGCGTCTTGAAAAACCACTTTGTTAGTTAAGAAAATGATGTTACATTTATGAGATTTGGTGATTTTGCTAACAGATATGAGGTTTGCTGGAAAATCATTTATATAAAGCATATCAGAAGCATGATTGTCCTGAAGGAAGTTTTTAATTCCTTTCCCTTGAACTGGAACAAGGTTCCATTGACTATGCACATGAAATTTATGGAGACCATCTTAATGAACGTTAACCAATCTCTATGCTCGGTCATGTGATCCGTGGCCCCAGAGTCTATAAGCCATTTATTTTGCAAGGAATTAGTAGCGAGGGCAATTGAAAATATACCTGCAACATCACTTTTACCTTCACCCGATTCGGTGTTTATACCAAGATTGGCTTTATTAAGTTGTTTGAGGAGTCTGGCTAACTCGTCGATGTTCAGCTCTAAGGAGGAAGATTTCTTTATGGTCTGATTGCTCTGACCTGGTTTGCCGACTATTTCCCAGCACCTATCCTTCATATGCCCAAGTTTACCGCAATGAGTACATTTTGGCCTGGTGTGTTCACTGCCACAGATTCTATCACTTGTGTTAATCCCTTTTTCACTCTCAGATTTGGTTTGAGCGGTGAAGGCAGTCTTTTCATGAACGTTGTTGTCAACATTACTTTTGATTCCCATTACTTGTCGTCTAGTTTCCTCCCTTTGTATGATGGCGTACACAATATTGAAGGTCACAGGAGTGTTAGACATGAGGATCTGACTACGCTGGTTATCGTAGTTATCAGGTAGGCCAACTAGGAGTTTAAAAACTTTGTCTTCCTCAGCCTGCTGTTTGAGCGTGGTAATGTCGGTAGTAAGGGGTCTGTACTGACTTCGTTTATCAAGCATGCCTCATAGAGTTCCAACATACTCATGGAAAGGCTTATCATTCATCTGGAGTTTAGAGATTTGTTGCTTCAATTGATACATGCGGGCCATGTTGTTCTGTTGTCCATAAACTTCAGCAAGGGATTCCCACAGGCCTCGGGCTGTTTCGTGAAACAGAAAGCCTTCTGCTAGACTCAGCTCCATAGAGAGGAGCCAGGACATGACCAAATGATTTCTTGACTCCCACTCTTCGTATGAGGTGTGATCATTTGCTGGTGCCAGATTCTTACCGTTGATGAGGTTGAGTTTTCCTTTGTCGCTGAGGTAGAACATGGTCACTTTAGACCATGGAAGATAGTTCGTGCCATTGAGAAGTGTGGTAGTGATCTTGAGTTGCGGATTCTGATCCTGTACCACTGTTTTGGTAATGACGTTGGTGTTGGTGTTAGCATCCTAGTTGGTGCTATTGTCATCGCCGCTCATGATGAATTAAGTTGAGGCCTGCTCTGATACCATGTTAAAGTATTTTAACAATAGAATAAGAGAAAGGAAAGGCGAAGAGAATTACGTGGTTCGACGTTGTAGCCTATATCCACGAGAGGCAAAAGGAAGATAATCTCATTGATGTCTTTTATCGTCTATTTACGGGCCAAAGAAGATGCTCTACAAGGAAACTCGACCTCAGCAAGGGATAAGGTACAGGCCCGATGGATGAGCCATGAAAGACGGATTGACAACTCTAATCCGTTAGGAGTTCTATCCAATGCTATAAGCAAAAGTGTATAGGGTAGGAAGCCCCCTAACACATGCAAATTGGTAATGGTAGTAGTTATGCTAAAGAGGAAGAGTTGCGGGAAAAATGGTGGTGATGCAAAAGCAAAAAGTGGAGGAGGAGGAGGAATGTGGCTTCCTTGTGGATGGTGGGTGCCGTTTGAAGCCCATTGTGAACTTTAATGTTTGGAGGGTGGAAAAGAGAAATTAGAGAGTTTAACTATTATGGCTCGTGGTGGGACCCACTCTGATTTGATTTGTGTGATGAATTGGGTATTGATCCAATACAAAAACATGCAGATGGGGGACCCACCTTCCCATCTAAGTCAACTTTCACCCTTCAATAGATCACATTAGAATACAAAAACATGCACATGGGGGACCCACCTTCCCATCTAAGTCAACTTTCACCCTTCAATAGATCACAATAGAGTGGTGACTGCAGATGTACGTGGCCCGTGCACTTATTGATTTCTCTAGTTTGTCATTAATTGACCAATTAAAAAAGTCAGCTTCAAAAGAAGTCCTTTTTTAAGTCTCAGGTCTTTAATTAAACCAAAAAAACCATCTTTTGCAGCGGGGAGGATGGAATAAATGTGTTTATTAAGTTCAATACATAAAATTGCCGTAATTAAGCTTTTTTTTTACTTATTAAAGTTGAAGTAGGTGGTAGCTGCCTACCACTTTTGTGGCCTACCGCCAGCTTATAGGGCTTTTGAAGGGGTTTTCTTGTTCTCTTTAAATTTGACCATATAAAACTCTTGGATCTAAACATTTTGATACACATGTAGGTTTTTATAAAGTTTAGAAATTGATGATATAATTTTTTTAAATATTCAAGGCTTAAAAATTATGTTTTTATAAAAAAACATGATCAAGTGTCATTTCTTCTGAACACATCTGTGTGGTCAGCTTTATGAAAAAAAACCTGAAAATCTTGAAGTTGGTAGGCTGGCAGTAGGCCAGGAAAGTGGTATATGAGATAGTGTAGTGCAGAATTCATTTTCTCTATAATGAATTTAAGATTGACATGGAAAACATTCTCGTTATGATTTCATTGTTTTTCTATTTAGATTTTTAAGTGACTTTTTCTCAACTTAAAAAAATGTCTTTTTGGTCAAAAAAACATGATTTAAGAGATGATTCCTACTAAAATGATCATGCTGAACACATCTATGAGGTTAGATTGAATCAAAATAACTGTGCATGATTTCTGCCCCAATCAAAGCCTTAGATTAATATTCTCCAAAAAAGAAAAAAGAAAAAAGAAAGCTCAGATTCATGCTAGGGACAATAAAGTCAAAGCAGATGCACACCCATGTTTATGTTTACCGTCACATGGGGAAGGAAAGGCAATTAGGAAGGGACGTCTCTTGTGACTTTTTTATGCCAAACCTTAAGTGTAGCTAAAGAGGACATAACAGTTAGGCGTTTTCAATTTTTATTTGTTTTTTATTTTTTGAAAAATTGTAAAAACACATTTAAATTATTTTATTGGTGAAAATAAAAAAGCACACCTAAGTTTTAGAAATTGTTAACCATGGAAATGTTTAGGTGTTTAATTTTTTTTTTTTTGTCTAAGACAACGAAAAAGCCCTATCATAACCTCATTCTGGCATGCCTCAGTTGATAAATCTTTGAGATCCTTCCTGCCCACTTGCGAGTATATCTAACTTTGACCTTGAGGTAAGAAATGTCCATAATGGAGGCTCCGCTTGTCTGGTAGGAGCAGTTAGTGCATGTCACCTTGTGTTGGGATGTTGCAGGTTCAAAACCTAACGGTATAGTTATATAACTGGTAGGGGTCTACCTAACCCCAAATGCCCATAATGGGTTTCAAACTCATGATGTCTCTTCAACTTGGTGATTTTGGCATTAATGTTTTTCATGCTTTTAGTTTCATGTTTTACTCTACTTTTCTTTTTTAATAGTTAGACAATGGGAAAACCTTTCAATCACCCACCATAAACTGGCAAATCTTTAGTTGATAAAACCTTTGGGGTCTTCCCTGCTCGTACATACAATGGTGCAAGGGATGCCCCTTGTGGGTTTCGAACAATGGCCATCCCATGTCACATGACACTACCATCAACCCTACCAATGGAGGCTCCGCTTGTCTGGCAGGAGCAGTTAGTGCATGTCACCTTGTTTTGGGACGTTGCAAGTTCGAATCCCAATGATATATGATTGTATAACTGGTAGGGACATGCCTAACCCCAGCTTTCTCTGCCAAAAAAAAAAAAACTGCCGTTAACTTTAACTAGAAAGGCAGATAGCCTTTTTGGGGCGCATCTCTCATTCTTTCAATTTCATCTTTAGAGAAGCTTTTAGGCATGCCATTTTGCTCATGAATTGGCTTGTGCTGTTCCAATTTGCTCAAGGGATTGACTTGGTTGGTTCCAATTGTGTTTCATGGTCTATTAAGTGGGTTTGCCAAGTGCAAGATTTCTTGACGACCTGAACCCAATGTTATTGTTGAGTCTAGTCAACTTTGATTCCCTCATTTGAAAATCAACAAATACACATATAATGAACATGGCTAGGCTACCTTTACTGCACCTTGTTGCCATCGTGACTATTCAAATCTTAAGAGTAGATTGTGATTCAAGGCATTGTGTCTAGTTGAAAGTCATTTTTCTTTTCAATCACTTGAACAAGAATTCAGGTAAAAGATAGTGAGTATCCCCCCTCTTCCCTCATCTTAATTCCACATCTACGGCTGCCTTTGCTTGTATTAATTGTGACAAGAAAACAAGTTTGTGTTAGTGCAAAGCGTGTCTTAGCAGTCTAAAGATTAATTTAAGCATTAGATTGGCGCAAATACTAACCAATGGAAAATAATAGGTGTTATGCTCAGATTTTTTTTCACCTGGTCATATTGGTTCAGCCTGTCATACATATGACCATCGTGCCGACAGCGTAAAACTTCAAGGTTAGGACCTTAATTCGCTCTTGGGGCCTATGCTAAGCATTGGTTTGAGAATGAAACCTTGACTGTTTGTCTAGCAGCTAAAGCCCCCACCTCACTATGCCAACCTCCCTTGGGGCAAAACAAGCTCAGATAAAATATGCATTTGGTTTACATTTTTTTTTGGCTTCAAAAACAATGCATAATATATATATATACACACACACACAAAGAGAAGCATATATAAAATATATATTCATAAAATATGAATTATTAAGTGTAATATATAAAATACATATTTTTATATTATATAATATATATTTCATGTATAAATAACATGAAATGTTTTTACACAAGCCAACTCTCTTGCCTCATTCAAGCGAAGCTCAAGCTGGGCTCAGCTAAACACGAACATGATGATATCAATCCACTGGTAAATGACCTGATCCCAAACGTGCCCTGTTCTGTTTGTTCGGCTTGTTTACCAGCTCTACTCCCGAAGGTAGGAGATCTTTCCATGAGCACACATGGCCCCCACAAAAGTTTTTTTTTTTTTTCAATAGTCAAGCTAGAATTCTTCATTATAATTGGCAGCCGAGATCATGTCAATACAAAATTTTGTATGAAGTAATGCAAGGTCTCTGTGAGTGGGTAAGTCGGTTTAAGGTGTTTAAGTTGAAGGATGTTGAGAGTTCAATACTCAAAATGCAGTCTCTTGTCACAAGAGCCGTAAGGCAAGGTTGAAAACAGTGTCACAAATCACATTCACAACCTTTTCTTTGTAAAATTAAAGGAACTTTTTTTTTTGACAAAAATGGGAAAATATTGTAAGCTTTAAAAAACAAAAATCGGAAACAAGATACTTAAGATTAAAAAATAGAAATAAAGGATTCATAAGAAAATGTATGAAAAAGCAATATATTGAAAATAAGAAGCATTTTGAAGTTAACACAGTTTTATAACTTTATCTCATGTTCTTTGAAATTGTCATGATAAGACCAACCAAAAATAAATTTAGGGCTCATTTAGAAGAACATTTTATAAGAATTAAATATTTATAAATTAACTTTTAGGTATCACTTTATTGAAAACTCTTTTAAAGTCAAAGCCAGCAACTTGAGCTTTATAATTAAATATTCTCTCATCACCATGAACTAACATCATCATCAATGGGGATTGGGATCAGCCGATCAGGTATACCCTTAAGCCCTGTTTGGAATCTTGCAGTCGTGGTAGCTAAAGATGCAGTTAGGGTGTTCCCAAAATTTGTGATTTTAGCAAATCCACATGGTTGTTTGGGATAAGTGAAACTGTTCGAGCTAATTACTTACCACTTTCACGTGTGCAACTATTTGGAATGCAGCTGAAAAGTTGAAATTATAACTGAAAGAGCATTGGAAAGTAAGCACGGGTGTGGTGTGGCAATCGACAACTACCACCTCTTGTAGGTGGGAAGTGAAATGTGAAACCGGAGTTGTCAAATACCATCCCAGTTACATCATTTCCTACAACTGCATCCATCCCAAACGATGTTGAAAACAGGGCGTTAAGGGAGCTCAAAATGACTCTCCATGGTGGTGGCCCCCACCATCATAATGTACTATGGATGTTGAAAACATCACCATTGGTGGTGATTTCAATGTCACCCGATCTCAAACCCATCATCATAGTACATTTTCAACGCTTTACTTTATTTGCTTGTTTTTCTTCATCATTAACTACCACTGCCATCTTCAACATGCATCATCATTCTATCTTTCTTCATCTTAACCCTGTTTACCATTAACAACTATCATCATTCATACATGATCACGACCATTATAAGCTTCTTCCTCTTATCTAGAAGTGGACCCGCTCGGTCCAGCCCGCCACAGGCAGGGCTTGGGCCTATAAATTAGGACTAAGCTTGGCTCAAGCTGACACAGACTGGGTTGCAGGTAGGGGTGGCAATTTCTGACATGACCCGCCAACCCGCTTCTTTGGCGGGTTCGGGTTCGGCTTAAACGGGTTCATGTCGTAAATGGGTCGACCCGCCTAACCCATTTATTAAACGAGTAGGGTTCGTGTTAGGGGTATGCCAACCCGCCAACCTGTCTGACCCGTTTAATAAACGGGTGAGGCGGGCGGGTCAACCCGTTTACCCAAACCCAACCCGCCAACCCGCCCGCCAACCATTTTACTCATTTACCTTTGGGTCCTTTTTTCTTTTGAATACTTGATTAGGGATTTAGGGTTTCTCTCGGAGAACGGAGGCTAATCCAGCGACGATCTTGCCTTCCTTGTGAGCACTCTTCGGCTTGATCACCGGTGGCATCCACTCCGTCACCACCACCCTCATCTGACCACCACCACTGGTGACGTCCTTTCCCTGGCCGAGATTGTCGCTAAAGCGCAACTCAAACTCGTCAAAAAATCTGGTGGTAGAGAGGCCAGAGGGTTTCACGACGATGGTGGTGGCGGCCTTCTTCTCCTCTTCGCCTTGGCTCGGCTTCGTCTGCTCGTAGGGGGAGAGCCATTTGGCGCGCATGTACTCGGGCTTCCGCCAGGGTGGGAAGTGGAGCCCCTTCCTCTTCAGCGACTGCTTCGCGACCTCGAAGATGATGGTGACGATCTGGTGGAGCCGGTTGGCTTTCTCGACGAAGATGGATGACAGGGACTGGAGTACTGCCCGATAGTGGCTCGTCGACCCGTTTACCCATTTACCCGAACCCGACCAGACCCATCAACCCGTTTACCCGACCCCGACCCACCCACCAACCTGCCCGCCAACCAGTTTACCCGCTTACCCGAAACCGACCCGACAACCCTCCAACCCGTTTATCCGACCCGACCAGTTTATTAAATGGGTTAATTGTGTCGTGTCGGGTTACCCGTTTAATAAATGGGTCGGGTTCGTGTTTGCCACAGCCGACCCATTTAATAAACGGGTTGGGTTCGTGTTGAGGTATGTTGACCCACCAACCCGACCTGATTGCCACCCCTAGTTGCAGGCTGGCTTGGCACGTATGTATATGTAATATAAAATATATATTATATATAACAAAAAATATAATTTTTATATATAGGTAAATATTGGCTAGTAATGAAGGTAAGGAACTAATGATGAGAAATCACTCTTTTCTTCAAAAAAAATTAATTTTTTTAGATCAATATATGATTTGCTTGATAGAAAACTTATTTTGAATCATGTGATTATGACAAGTAATTTGTTAGAAAGTTGCACTGCACCACAAACACGACTGAGAGAGAGAAAAAGAGGGATTCGAAAAGAAAACAAGCACACACAAATAGACACATGATTTACGTGGTTCGGCCAAAAGCCTTCGCCTACTAGTGGAGAAAGAGCAGGTATTTTCACTATGTCAAAAGAGGGATTAGAAAAAGTAGATGATGGCTCTCTTCATAGAAAAACCCTAAAACAGCAAAGAATGCCCAAACTCGCAAAAATGTTACATGAAAACCCTAAAAAAGTATTTATAAGACTTTTTTACAAACAGATCGAATCCATTCCAAAATTATCTTCAATATGGTTTTTTTCAAGTGACATGTGTTGAGGTTGTAACATAGAATTCAAGGCCATCTCAACATAATTAGTTTTTTAAAGGAGTCAAAAAATTAACAGCCCACAATGTGCCAAAATTTCATAACTCAAAGATCATATTTTTACATAAGAAAAGCACCATCCAAAGCTTGATCCTTAACAAACAAATGTTGAAAACATCTGTGTGAATTGATTGAGTCAATACAACTTGCACCTATAACTTCTAGCTCACTAGTTCCTTACCTTCATTAATTGTAGTTATATATATATATATATATATATATATATATATATATATATATATATATATATATATATATATATATATATATATATAAGGCCAGCCATTAGGCTCACTTGAGCAAGGGGGGGGGGGGCTGCCTGAACCAGGCTTTTGACCCAGCCATGGACCGGCCGATCAACGGCCTGGTCGGGCGTCCGGTTGCCCACCCCTACTCCTATCATCGTTGCTACTACAACTAAAAATATCACCAATGTCGTCATTTACTGTGACGTGCACCACCATTAAGCAATACTTTAATAAAAATATTTTGAAAAACAGATAACTTTTGGTATTAATCAAATAAACACCTAAATTTTTAAAAAATGTCAAAAACACACCTAAGTTTTTCTGTATAAATTAAGTTGAGTTAAGAACCTTTGCTCAACTCTCATGAGAATCATTCTCTCACCCAAACGAGAGAATGATTGCAATGGCTCCATTTTCTCACATGAAAGCAAATGTGAGAGCATGGGGCATGAGAGGATAGAGTCGTTTTGTCATTTACCACCAGAGTCTAAATTGCAAAGGCCCCTAGTGATTTTGATTCATGCGTTTCTCAGTCATATTTGCTCTGAAATGGTATGGTCCACGGCAAAACAGAGTCCAGTTCCACTCACCTCCATCCCTCTTAAAAGTTATGATACAAGTCGTTTTGATCAAATCTGACTTTGTAGGTGGATTTAGCATGGTCAACTTAACAGGAATCGACCTTTTTTTAAAATAAAAAAATGACCATACTCTACAACAAAAATGTCGTGTTTTAAAAAATGCTCTGCAATTTACCAAATCCATTGAATGAACAATATCACAAGTTTTCAATGTTTTCTCGATGCTTTTACACCTCGTAGGTGTAAATTTTTTATTTTTGCACGTCATGGCACTAAAATAATACACCCATGAAACTTATCAACAAATCACATTTGAGGTTGCAATATTTTAAAAAAGATTGCACAATTTTAAAAAATTTGTAAAACTCATGATGAGTTTAGCGCAATAACTTGCAAAAAGCATAAAATTTGCAAAAGTCCTATAATTGTGAAATTTCGGACAAGTATCGCATGATATGTTACGAAAATCCTTTCAAGTGTTGCGAAAGTTTGTACCTTATGAAATTCTGAAAGAGTATCACACAATGTATTGCGAAATTATGAAAAATTGTGAAAGTTCGATATTGCAAAATTTCTTATTGGAATCACACCCGTATTACAAAATTACATTTGCTTGAGAAATTGTGTCCCATATAAATGATGCTTCATTTCTCAACCCTATTTTTGGCATCTTTTAATCGAGATTTTCATAAATTCTAGCATTCTTGTGATCCTCAATTGGTGGTCTCCGATTCTTTCAACGATATTTTGGTGACATTTTGACAACATTTAGGGAAATATTCCGGCAGTGGCATCTTTGCAAAAACCCTCATTGGAAACAGTTCATCGGCAGTGATTCACCAACATTGGAAAACCTCGAATTTCAACCCCCCTCCAGTGAATTTTTTGGTGAATGTTCTGCGAATATTCTAGTAGAAACCATTGACAACGACTTCAGCGACGTCCCTCAACCAATTTTTTTCCAGTAAGGTTACTGCTGACTAGGTTTTTTACTATTGTTTTTCTGATAAAAACCTTTTTTCGTAAATTGGTTGTGTGTGTCAATTATGTCCCTCAGTTGGCTTGTTTTTGCATGTATATTATTCAGTTTAATCGAGTTTTTTTGGATTTTTCGTGTGTAGAACATTTCATGTGAGTTTTCTTGATTTTTTTGGGTTTTTTTTGGTTTTTGCATGTATATTATCCACTTTATGTTGTTATAGTATGAATTAAGTTTTTTATTATAAGATGACACCAAATAAGATAAAAAGAACACATAAGCCAAACCTACCATCACAAATAAGAAAATAAAAAGGCAGAATGAGCCGGTCGGGCTCTAAAGATTTATCGGTTATGTGGTGTTTCATGAGACATATCTTGACATGTATAATAGGCATGCCACTTCAATAGAAAGGGATCCTGCTCCAAGACAAAAAAATCTGATTGTCAGATATTGTCCACCAAAAATAAAGCCTCAACGATCTGTAGCATAGAAATTTATGCTCATCCAAGCAATTTTATGCACTTCCAACATATCATCTGCTAAAATTTTTAAATTGGCCCAGAAGTCCTACTGATTTTGAAAGAGAGGATGATAAGATTACAACCAAATATTTGTCTTCTATCTCGAAAGCATCAAAAGAGGAGGATAAGGACTCATTGTTGAAGGAATTTAAGCCATTAGCTCACGGTGAGGTTGTGGCCAAACTCAATATCCTTCTTCAACAAGATGGAGATGAGGTCACTTGTAGTGGTAGTGGTGAGATGGAGATGTAGACCACTTGTAGTGGTAGTGGCGAATTGAAGAAGAGTAGTTTCCCAGATGTGGAGGAGAGTGAGGTTGGGGTTAGGAAAATTATCTAGGGTCTTCAGGCAAAAGATGTGATTATGAGCTCAATAGAGGTAGAGGAGAGCAATGTTAGGCTACATAGAGCACAAGAGGTTCATCCTTCTCCTCCTTCGGTGAGAGTGCATGCTTCCAGTAGGAGGTCGCAGTAGCAAACAATGTCGGTGTCGAGAAATAGGTACTTTTATATATTTATTTTGTATATAATTGTCACTTGATATTATATCATCCATTAAAAAAATTTTGATTTCTGATATTACATCTATGTGTTTATTTGTGTGTTTTTGTACTTGAAGTTGGTAATTAAAAGAATCCAAAAGTATAAAAGCTCATATACAAGCCAATATGCACATAAATATTAACATCATTTTCCCCTCTACAACTCTCACATGAACTTTGTATTTCATTATAATCACAATTTAATCAAATGCATGTGTTCTAATAGCTAAAAGACTTTCATGTTCTTTAGAAATAATGTATCGAAAAGATCACAGAATCATGCAATATTTGGCACCAAGTGCTTTGAACTCATAATAACAACCTAAATTATGGACATCAATAGTTTAGTTAGGAACAGTTGAGTTTGATGCATTCAAGAAACTATGAACTAGAAAACAAAATTGACAGGTAGCAAGAATTGTTGCATGCTGCAAGCATATGAACTCATGCTTAATTTAGCGATCATGCACATGTATTAATATGGAAATGAGAGCTTAGTTGCAAGCTCTAGGAATCCGTGCATGATCTTAGAAACACCTTGAAGCCATTAAAGTATCTTGAAAAGCTCAAGTTCTCAGTTTATGGATACCACGAAAGATAAGGTCTCAAACTCAAGTCCAGAATAAATGCAAAAAAAAAATGTCATTCATGAAAAAGATTCATGGTTAAATGACAGTAAAGATTATTCATATGAGGAATTAATATGCCAATATCTTCGTTGCACCTTTCTTCACGTGACAATATGCTATTTAAAGGCAAACTCTATGATGCATATTAGTGATGACTTTTGAAGGTGATATCAAGCATATGGCCTCCATTTCTATATACTAATGTTGACAAAACCACTGAATATTAACAAGCATCAGACAAAAATAAGTGACTATATGCAAAAATCCCTAAATAGTAAATCTAGTGACAAATATTATATGTTTACACACGGTAACATCCACAATAACGAAATATACATAATAAGTTCACAACAACAACCAAACAAAAAGAAGAAAAAACTATGTTATGAAGAAAAATAATAATAAAACAATAGATATTGATGCGATAAGATACCTATTGTTAATAACAGATAATATCATATGATGATCTCTTATCGTTTATTTTGATTTTCTGATTAATAATATTCTTTGCTTCTTCTAAAAAAATAAAAAATAAAATAATAGATATATTTTATAGAACTCACCTTAGTAGCTAATCGGAGAAGTGGAAGAGAAGGAGACCACAACCTTGCATGAGGTGGAGTGAACAACTTTCACAAGAATCGTCGAAAGGGTTGGGATTCTAGAGGGAGGAGGATTGGGGTTACCACTCTTTCTAGATACAAATAAGAAAAAATTAAGCACACATTTATATGGGACGAAATTTCTTAAGAGAAAATTTTCATAATACAGGTGTGATGCGAATAAGAAATTTTGCAATATCGAACTTTTGCAAATATTTTAAAATTTCACAATACTTCATGCAATACACGTCCATAATTTTGTAATTTTTAGAATTTTGCAATATTTTTTGAAATATCGCAACCTAAGATGTGGTTTTGTTGATGTGTGTCGTGGGTGTATTATTTTAGCATCATGATGTGTAAAAATTAGAAATTTGTACCTACAAGGGGTAAAAGCATCAAGAAAAAATTAAAAACCTACAATATTGTTTATTCGACAGATTTGGTAAATTGTAGGATATTTTTTTAAATACATCATTTTCGTCATGCAGTATGATCATTTTCTGTTTTTACATTATAAATTTTTGTGTTTTGTCATCTGTTGATTTTTGAATTGCCAAAAGATTCAGCACGCATGTCGGGTTTCAATAATTTAAATGTCGATCTTCACTAAATAAATGATGTAGATCACATATGTGGAGTACGATTTGATCAAAACAACTTGCATCAATGAAATCCCAAAGAGTGGTATGAATAAGGATGACATAGGGGATGAATGGAACAAACTTAAAACAAACATACCCATAGTATCATATATATATATGATACGAAATATGGGGATAGACAGGTAAGAATGGGCATCAATTTTACTACAACAACAAATCCCCTACCATCTTTTGGCTACTCTATGGCTAGAGAAACTTGTACAAGGATGATAGCAGATCAAGTGTAATAACATTACACTAAAAATTTGTTGTTGCAGCTGACCGCCCTCTATCTTAGTGGCACCCTTTTGGTGTGCAATGTGATTGCACCTGATCCGTCTTCTTCAATGATAGAGAACGTTGAAGAGAGGTGAGAGAGATGAAGTAACCAAGAGATAGAAGGGCCCGATTTTGGTGGGTTAGTAGTTTTTTTTAATAAGCAGTTTTGACGTATAGTTTCTTGCGCAAAAGTTTTTCACCCTTTTTTGTTGGAGTTCATTTGAGCCAAAATGGTGTCTTTTTTTAGAAAGTTTGGCTTGCAAGTTCGTGTTTAAGAGAGGTCACTTGATCTTGTGAAGCAGTGACACTCTTGAGGTCTAAGCTTAGTTGTATTCTAGGGACTCAGTCGTGCACAAACCTAGTTTGCAACTTTAAAAATCCTGAAGTGGGGCGATTGATATTTTAAAGATGGTTATTGAAAGAACGTGACTATAGTCTTAAGATCTCGGTTTTTCAAAATCCTATTTTTTCCATGATGCATCAACAATTTAAGAACTTCAATATGGCCTCTGGTTTAACCTCCAACTCTAAATCCGTCAATTTGTTGACCCATGACCTAGAGAAGCTTGGTCACTTTAATAGGTCGAACTTCAAACAATGGCAATTAAAGGTCTCCTTTTTGTTGTCTGAGTTGCACATTGACTATGTCCTCAACAAGCCATGTCCCACTATTATTGCTAGAGAAGTCGAGATAGAAGAATAAAAGAGAGAGAGAAGTGACATACAAACAACTACCTATGAAAAGGGCACATTTTGAATACTTTAGTTGATTTGTTGTATGCCCTGTATTCTCCTTTGAAGTCAGCTAACGACTTGCAGAATGCTTTGAAGATCAAGTACAATATAGAAAATGATAGTAATAAGAGATTTCTCGTATATCAGTATGTTAATTTTCTTAATGCTGATGATAAGCTTGTACTTGGTCAAATTCATAAGATGCAAATATTGACTTATAAGATCAAGGGAGAAGGTGTGTATCATGATGATGATTTTTAAGTTGCAGTCGTCATTGAGAAACTATCTAATTCCTGAAAAAATATAGGAATCACCTTAAAAATAAGAATAAGAAAATAACTTTAGATGGCCTTCTTAAGGACATCCGAATTGAGGAGGAAAATCATCTTCATGGCAAAAAAAATTCGATTCCTAAAGAGGTATTGCATAAAATGAATATGATTAGTAACAAAGGTGGCAAAATAATTAAATCCCAGAGAAACAAAAATAATTTCATGACAAAAAAAAGCAAACTGATAAAAAGAAAAACACTTGCTATATATGTGGCAAGTTTGGCCACTATGCAAGATAATGTCGAGATCATAAGATGACTGGTCCCAAGCCAAATGAGCCAGAGGAGAAGTTTGTGGTTGTGATTTCTGAAACCTTCATAGTGACTATTGATAGAGATTGGTACCTAGACACTGGAAGCACTGTGCATGTGGCAAACAACATAAGCTTGTTTAAGTCGTATGAGGTAGTAGGGAGAAATGTAATCTCTTTATGAGAAACTCTTCATCAACTATAGTGTTGGGCAAATGAAGTGTAAAAATTAAGTTCACTGTCACGAAACGATTTCGAATTTGTGATTGAGTATAAGATTGTAATTGTAACCAAAGAAAAAAAAATCTTTGTAGGCAAAGGAATCACTTTGGGATCTAGTATCTAGGCATATAAATCACATTGTATCGAAGAAGATCAGATCAAATATGTAAAAATATTTCAAAAAATAAAATAAAAAGCTAAATAAAAAGTTGTATAGAAGAGTTGAATTGAGAGATGATCTTACTTGGTTTTTAGATGATAATTGGTTGTGTAGATGGGTGATAAGGAGAAGAACATAATAAAACAAGGAAAATCAGAGGTAATAAAATAGGTAAACCCATAAAATAATTAGCTAAATTAGTTAGAGTAATATTCTAATAAGGAGAGAGTTATGGAATAAATTAGTTAGGGTAGCTTATATTTAAAGAAAGAGGAAGGTTTTTTGCTGGTGGTATGTTCAAGTTGAGCATCAATAGATATGTTAGTTATATTTACATGGTTAACTCTATTTTCTTTGGCACTTATAATTAGAATACATCAATTCATGTAATATTTATACTATGAATAATTTTATATTGCTTCCTTGTTATATCAAAATAGAATATAATCACAAGTCTATAACATGCATTCAAACTAAACTAACTAGAATTTCATTTTCTAGTGTAGAAAATGATTATAATTTGCCTGAATTAGTGCATTCAAATGTGTAACTAGAATAATATTCTAAGTCATGGTGGCATTTGATTACTTTCATAGATGATTATTTTAAATTTTGTTATGTTTATTTGATGATGCATAAATATGAAGTATTTTTGAGATTTCTTCTTTATCTTGCTGAAGTACAAAATAGATTTAAAAATAAGATCATACGTTTAAGAACATATAGAGTAGGTGAATACTTAGGTGAAGAATTTGATAAAATTTGTATAGACAATGATATTATTCATCAGACTTCTACTCCCCAAACTCCTGAACATAATGGAGTAGCAGAAAAAAAACTTATGAATTGTGGTTTGAGGTTGCTTTATAAAATTTTGAAAAACAAAATAAAGAAGGTTATACCTAAAGCATTCAAATGTGCATTTATTGGTTATGTTGAACATAGTAAATCATATTGATTTTTGGATATTATTAATGATGTTATTATTAAATCTAGATATGTATTTTTTAATCCAATGAAAATTATTGATTTATGCTTATTATCGATTTTTGGTTGCAAAACTATTGGCTGCAAATGGTTTTTAAAAAAGAAGTTAAAAACAGATGGTATACAATTAAAAATTTCAAAGTTTGTTTGGTTACAAAATGATTTAAATAAAAAAAATGTGTTGATTATTTTGATACTTTTGCTCATATAACCAGAATTACTATTATTAGAATGTTGGTTGTCACAACTATTGTAATCTATCAAATGGATATAAAAACAATATTTTTGAATAAATAAATAAATAAATATATATATATATATAACTATGATTTATAAGAGCACTATCAAATTTCTCATGCCATTGCTTAGGGATATGCTTTTATCCGTATAATGATTTTTCAAGCTTACAAACTTTGCTTTCTTGCCCTTGCGTTGTAAAGTCTTTATATATATATATAAAGACTTTACAACGCAAGGGCAAGAAAGCAAAGTTTGTAAGCTTGAAAAATCATTATACGGATAAAAGCATATCCCTAAGCAATGGCATGAGAAATTTGATAGTGCTCTTATAAATCATAGTTTCAAAATACATGATGTTGATAAGTATGTTTACAATAAAGTAAATTGTAATTCTATCATTATAATTGGTTTATATGTCTGCGACATACTTTGTAAGACCTGCAAAATTTCAAGAATTTAAATGAGAATTTTTGTGAACAATGCAAAAAATTTTGTTTTCTTGTTTAATTGACATGTGTAATTGATTTGGGCTAAATTACTATGTTCTTGGTTTAACTTTGGTACAGTTGGCAATTAGTATCTAACTGATAAATAATTTAAGAGATTTGATTAATTAGCAACTAAATTAAATTATTTGCTGATCGAATACATTAATTTAGTGCTTAGCACAGCCCCTACGAATATTGTAGTTACAAAAATAGCCTTAGCACAAGAAAAATGCTTGATGCTTTTTGAGTTATTTCATCGACTCATACAGAGAGAGAGAGAGAGAGAGAGAGAGAGAGAGAGAGAGAGAGAGAGAGAGAGAGATCTGATCATCACATGATAACAGAGGTTTAAATTGGGATGATGATAACAGAGATGGGCAAAATTGTTACCCTTGTTTTACTTATTACAGTTGATGATGCATGGGTACATCTGCAGATAATAAAGCCGTATGAATCCCAAACTTCAATAGATATTCTACTCCATCTTTGTGCTTATTAAAGTAGATACAGGGTGAGCTTGATGCAAAGTCTGCTCTTTGAAAAAAATAAGAAGCAAAATATCACAAGAAACCCTTTGTGTTGCAACTTGCAACATCATTGTTTTTTTGTCTTGAATCAGAACGTAAACACACTACCTACCTACCTATACTAATTTAAGGGACAAAATGAAGCAAGATTCTTAATATTGCTAAGTGAAAAATATACTTGCAGAATATAATAGATACAGTTGGATTCGAGTTTGACCTCATACAGTCAGATACATATATAGCAATATATGGCAGAAGGTCGATTGGCCCCATCTCCCAACCGATAACTTGACTGTGATTTAGACGGGTCGGAAGTGGATTCATCTCAACCTGATCCAACAGCTCTACACATGCACAAGCTCCAACAGATTCCATTCAGAATTAACTATATAAGCCAAAATTTACGGATAGAGTGCTTACTGTGGTCCAAACTCCAAAACCATGATATCGAAGGGTGGTACATTTTTGGTATAACTAGATAAAGTACTGGAGTGTAGAAACCAATGTTGTCTGTATCAGGATCGGCCTTGTATCATTTGGCCAATGATTCAGGAGAATCTGACGATACCGATACTCAAATGAATCATTCTGAATCAGCCAAAAAATATTACTTGTCAATCAGAATGTGACACATGTTAAAGTGATTAAAATAATATTTAAAAAATAAATTTAAGTATTTTTTTATATTTATTAAAAAATAGACAATTCAGGAGTGAAGCTTATCGATTTTCTTTCGATGCGATACTTATTGGCCGATACCGGTCCACAGACACTGATACTGACAACATTGGTAGAAACTAGCATTTGGATCATCCTTAGCATGATTGATTTCCTTGTTTCCATGTGTTAAAAGGTGATTCCAAAATCATGCCTTGGGCAAATTCTACTCGTATCTTCATGAATTGTAAGCAATTGATCATTAATCATTTGGAAACTTGAATTTGACAATATATTGTTGATGATTAAACCAACCAAGATAGTAAATAAACTATGACAACACAAAGTGTTTGATTGGCTCGGGTCTCATATCCAAGGCAATCTAAGATTTTAGGTTCTTAATTAAGGTTCTAGAATCCCTTATCCCTCGCACAACTTCCTCATGCCACCACCTCCTCCTCCTGATTCGGCCAAATATACATGCATTTGGGGGGTTTTGGTGATCTTAGATTTACTTGAATCTAAGATTTGGCATAGGTAAACAACGAGGGGCTCCGCTTGTTTGGTAGGAGTAGGGGTGGCAATCGGGTTGGGTTGGCGGGTCAGCATACCTCAACACGAACCCGACACGTTTATTAAACATGTCAGCTGTGGCAAACACGAACCTGACCCATTTATTAAATGGGTAATCCGACACGATACAATTAACCCGTTTAATAAACGGGTCGGGTCGGGTAAACGTGTTGGTGGGTCTGGTACGAGTAGACGGGTAAATGGGTTGGCGGGCAGGTCAGGGTCGGGTAAACGGGTTGGTGGGTCGGGTTCGGGTAAACGGGTTGACCCACCCGCCAGGTTGGCATACCCTTAACACAAACCTGACCCGTTTAATAAACGGGTTAGGCAGGTTGACCCGTTTACGACACAAACCCGTTTAAGCCAAACCCGAACCCAGCTAAGAAGTGGGTTGGCGGGTCGTGTCAGATTTTGCCACCCGCCACCCCTAGGTAGGAGCAGCTAGTGCACACCACCTTGTGTTGGGAGGTTGCAGGTTCGAATCCCAATGGTATCATTGTATGTATAGCTGGTAGGGGTATGCCTAACCCCAGCTTACCTTTAAAAAAAAAAACAAAAGATTTGCCATAGGTCTCATACCAGATCTAACCTTGAGCTTGAGATCCAGGTCATTCGAACACACTCTTTGTAAGGTTGTACTTAAACTTTTGGTGTTTACATCTAAGCAAACAACGGAGTGAACTTTTGCAAACTACATGGATTCAACAAATATTTTACATGCAAATGGGACCTCAGTAATGAGGGGTTTTTGGAAAATAGTTATTGGATTTAATCTCGATTCCTGTAAAGATTCAACAAAAAACTTTCAATCCAGATCCAAATCCAAATAAAACAGTGTCCAACCGGGTAAATCCTACTCTTTAGAATCCGTATCCGAGAACACAGAATGTCAGATCCAAGCAAATCTGATTGATCTGCAACCCGGGTTTCTTAAACAAGCAACTTCCCAGAAAAACCAGGCTCCTTCCGAACCGCCTTTCTGCAAAAAATCCGAGCAGCCAAAAAGAAAAAAAACCGAGGAGGAAGGGCTCGATCGAAATCCCGACGGTCGAAATGGAGCAAACAGAAAAGAAGGGCGAAAAAGAAAATCGCGAAAATTAGGAAAAAGGTGATCTTGCCTCTCTGACTCTCTCTCTCTCTCTGAAAACCCTAACCCTAATTTTCCTCTCTTCCTCTCCCCTGGGATTCGATCGGTCTCCATCCGTCTGTTCAATCGTTCTTCGTGTCGTCTCCTCCGCCGTTGATGAGTTCCCTCGCTGGCGATCGCGCCGTTGCTGCTTCGGGCGAGCGTCGATGGCGTCGGGCGCGGTGATCGGCGGAGACGACACCACCACCACCACCACCAACAACAACAATAACAATAACAATAACAACAACCAAAGCAGTAACAACAACAACAACAGGCATCGATGGGGAGAGAGCAAGGTGTACATGAGGAAAGGCAGCAGCAAGTCCCTCAAGGCCGCGCCCTCACAGACCCTCACCGAAGAGGCCAACTCCTCCCTCCACGCCGGCGGTAGGTTCGACGCCGCCTCCGACGACTCCTCCAGCCTCAGCCGCAAGCCCGCCGCCGTCCCCATGAACCGCGAGCCCACCCCCAACGGCGTCTCCCGCTCTGCTGCCGCCACCGGAGCCTCAGGCTTCCTGCGGTCCGAGAACCGCGTCACCATCAACCTCGCGTCGAGGTCCAAGCAGGAGATGCGGGAGCTCCGCCGCAAGCTCACTGGCGAGCTGGACCAGATACGGAGCTTGTTCAACATGCTCGAAGCTCGGGAGCTTCAGCTTCGGGGTTACTCAGCGGGCGCAGCTGTTGATAACTCTGGCTACAGCCCGCCTCAGATGTCTGGGAACGGAGTTAAGAAGACGAATTCGGAGGTGGCTTCCGTGGGCGGCGGCGCGCCTCTGCGCCGGCTGAGCGTTCCATCGTTGGAGAACAGCCAGGCTGGGAGCGACCTCGTGGAGAAGGAGAAGCGGACGCCCAAGGCGAACCAGTACTACCGGAACTCTGATTTCGTCCTCGGCAAGGACAAGTTCCCCCCTCCGGAGAGCAGCAAGAAAGCGAAATCGAATGGGAACGCGAATTCGAGGCAGCAGGAGTACCCGGTCGACAAGGCGACCGGCCAGGCGTTGAAGCAATGCGGTGCGATTCTTACCAAATTGATGAAGCACAAGCACGCCTGGGTGTTCGACACCCCCGTCGATGTGAAGGGTCTCGGTCTCCATGACTACTTCACCATTATCAAGCATCCCATGGATCTGGGTACCGTGAAATCGAGTCTGAACAGCAATTGGTACTCTTCTCCTACCGAGTTTGCGGAGGACGTGAGGTTGACGTTCCGGAACGCCATGACGTATAATCCTAAGGGGCATGATGTTCATATCATGGCAGAGCAGCTACTGAAGATATTTGAGGAGCGTTGGCGGTCTCTTGAGGGGGAATTCGTGGACAGTAGGATGAATTCGAGATTTGCTGAAGTGGAGCACGATGGTGGTTACGCCCACACGATGAAGAGGGGACCTGCTCCTCCTCCTGAGCCAAGGAAAGTACTGGACAGGTCTGAGTCAACGACCGTCCTTTCGGAGCCCAAGTCGAAGCATGTGAGTGTTCCTAGTGTTAGGACTCCTGCGCCGAAGAAACCTAAGGCGAAGGATCCCCATAAGCGGGACATGACATATGAAGAGAAGCAAAAATTGAGTATGAATCTTCAGAATTTACCTTCAGAGAAGCTGGACAATATCGTGCAGATTATCAAGAAGAGGAACTCTTCGCTGTGTCAACATGATGATGAAATTGAAGTGGACATCGATAGCGTGGACACAGAAACACTGTGGGAGCTTGATAGGTTTGTGACAAACTACAAGAAAAGCTTGAGCAAGAACAGGAAGAAAGCCGAGCTTGCTAACCTATCTAGAGCTGGATCCGAACATATTTCTGTGGAGAAGGTGAACCTTTCCAGTGATTTGGTGATTGATAATTGTTTCGCTCTTAGCTTCTTCTAAGTGATACTGTAGGTGAATGACATTTTAACTTGCAACGTTTTTGTGGGTAGGTCCAAGCTCCTCCTGTTCAAGAGGCACCACCAGTAAGCAGTAATAGAGGTAATTCAGTCTTGTATGTCTGCTTGTTCTTGCATTTGTTACCTGGGATGGTTGGTTTTGCTAAATTGTTTGATGCCATGCGAGTAGGTGCAGTCGCAGAGGAGAAAAATGCTCCTTCCGTGCCTGCGGTTGAAACTAAGAAACAAGGTGGCGATGCTAGTAGATCAAGTAGCTCAAGCAGCTCAAGTAGTGACTCCGGATCTTCCTCTAGTGGTAAAAACTATAGCCCTATCATCAAATGATTGTGTGTCATGCAGACAGATGTTGATTATGTTTTAAATATTTTGAAATATGGATAACCTACAAAATGGCAAACATTGTTGAAAGCCTCATTAACTTGACACCGACGACTAGATATTAATGAGATAAGCAAAAGTTTTTGTGGATGATTTGACAAAATTGTGGAAGATTTGGACTCTGTTTAGTGATGATCTGTGCTCTTCATGATCGGTAATTAATTCTAACTCGATTAATGGTATGCATTCACTGATGAACTGATTAAAGGCTCTTTAGTTGATACTATCAGCAAAAAGTCATGAAAATGGATGTGACTTATACTTGAGTGACTGAAGAGTTCCGAATCAAGTGTTTGAGTTTAAGTAGCCCTTAGTTGTGAATAATAACACTGATCCTTGTTTTTTGTTTCCTCCTTTTATCTTTTGCTTTTCTCCCCACAGGTTTGAAGCCTATCATGGCCTTGTCCCATCAATGAATAGATAATGAAAAAGGCAGGGTTTTATAATGCACATATCCACCTTGTTTGATGAATTTCAATGGACAAAAGCATGTCTCTTTCAAATATCTCTAATATTCTAAGTATTTTTTACATACAGTCATTTCTTTCATAAGGTGATTAGACCATGTTTTTTAAAATGTAGATAAAAGAATGATTAATTATTAGGTGAACAAAAATGTGAAGATTTTTGTTTTTATTTATCCATAGAATCCCCCCCTTTGGTATCTCTCTCACGCTCGTGCAGACTAACCTGCACCCTTAGTACATGGAACATGATAACCAGTGACACATATCGCGATATTTATGAAAAAATCATGAGAAATTACTTGAAAGTTTTAAACAAAAATTTCTTGCGTTATTTTCAAAATATTGCAATTGATTTTTTCGTAAGAACATAGATATTGCGCACACTTTAAAGTTTAAACACAATATTCATGTTTTTAACAGCTATTTATCAGAAAAATGTGTTTTTTTTAATTTTTAAATATATTTGATTTGTATTTCTTCATAAAATTTTATTTTTTATTGCCGATATTTTGCCCAAAAAATGTGATTTTTTTTCAATTTTTTTAATTTCTCATGATTTTTTGGCTGCCAATATTTTGCCATTTTAAAATTTTGTTGCTGTGATGATAACCATGTATTTTTTTTATGTATTATTAGATATCAGCACCACTTGGTTCCGGCCAACTAGTGGTGGACATTGAACCGAGTTGTGCCCGAATAGGGCCTGACACAAACTCAGGTCCAATTATACTCGGCTCCATGTAATGGGCCAGACCCTATCGGGCCCTATGTACGTTGTAAATGGGGTGGGCCCAATTCAGGCATGTTTAGCCTATCGGCCAGGCCATGCCCGACCCATCTCGGGCCAGGTGCCCAACTGCCTGTTGGACTGAATACCTGATGTCCACCACTAACTTTTTTTTTGGGTTACCCCTTTCATTGAAAATGTGCTTTTGTATGAATTAATAGTTTCATTTGTTTAACCATGGACAGATTCAGATAGTGAAAGCTCCTCTGCTTATGGTTCGGACGCAGCACATTCGCCGCGGACATGATATGGGCTAAATGTATACATGGGGAATGGGAAAATGTAAGTTTCTTTTGCACATTAAAGAAATTATGTATTGCATGATGGCCATTAGCTCTCCATGTCGTTTAAGAAGGAAACTGTCCATTCTCACTTAAGAACTTGGTGCTTGTTCCATGTTTATGTAAATGTAGATGTAGATGCTAACTGTGCAAAACGTGCTTAAGTTTTCACTCTCAGTAAAAGCAAAAGGGAAAATAACTTATGGATACTGGAGTGCAGTGATCCAGGTCACTTCAGATGAATGTGGCTACCAAGTGTGCTCTGATGAGGCTGTGCAGCTGATTCAAACCTTGATGAGGCAGTGAGCCTATAAAGTCTAGGGGGAATAAAGATTCATCATTTGATTAGCATGGGAGTCAGTCAAAGAAATTTGAGTCTGACTGATGTAACATTTAAGGTTGGAATTTTGGTTGGGTGGCTGTTCATTCCATGACTATGAGAAAGTAATCCTCAATTTGATATGAAATGAGTTGGATATAGTCACTGAATCATATAATCTAAGTCTGATTTGGTTACATTTGATCCATAAACACCAAGTGAAAACATGGTTTATACTGGACCCTGTTATCTGATCTCACCATAGTCTTTCCCATCAGATCTGGATCCATCTACATTTGATCCATAAATGCCAAGTGAAAACATGGTTTCTACTGGACCCTGTTATCTGATCTCACCATGATCTTTCCAATCAGATCTGGATCTAAACCCAAGAGACTTTAGTAGTGGGAACTATGTCAACATTGATTATTTGTATGATGTCCTCCATGCTAAGGAATCACATCCAAAGTCTTGCAAGATTACTCCATTAGGATCCAGAGTCTTGGCAAAGAGGTCCCATGGTATTTCTTTGGTCCTGTCTATTCCATGGTGGCTTTTGGAAACTGTGCTTCTTGTTTTGAGATGTGTTGTATACATTTGTTTCCCATGGTGTTCCTTAAACTTCCTTTATAATTTTAGGTGAAATCTGATTAAGCTTTGTTATCATCATTTGAATGATGGCAGCATCTGATGCAATTCCTCCAACTTATTATGGTAGAGTTGTTCATTTTCTAGTTTACTTTCTTTCAAGTTGCCTTCTTTCAACTAGCATGCTCTGCTCTTTCGGCGCCATCCCGATCGAGAAACCTTAGATCGACAACAATGAAGAGAGAGAGAGAGAGAGAGAGAGAGAGAGAGAGAGAGAGAGAGAGGTACTTACCTCCATCTTCTTCTTTGTCTTCTTCGTCTTCTTTCCCAGAGAGAGAAGCGGTGAGGCGGTAGGAGTTTTCTCCGTATTTCATCTTTTAAAGCTTTCGAACACCGCCCCTTTATTCATTTTTTAATTACACCCCTTATATAAAATGTCACCTCAGGACACCCTTTATTCATTTTTTACCTACACCTCCTCTTTTATTCAAATATCATCCTACAACTCCTTTTTACTAAAACCTGTCCCTCCTTTACTAAAAGCTACTAAAAACTGTATTGGACCTACAAACCAACAAACCATTATATGGATCTTGCATTGGACCTACTATATATATATATATATATCACCGTGTCCCTGTACCCTGCATTTTTTGAAATTGCCGTGTCGTACCCTCCGTACCCGGACCCGTACCCGTACCCATACCCAGGTGACATAGATGCTGCTGTTGTAGTTATATTCACTTAAAGTTGTAAATCCAGAAGGGAAGTATCACTTGAATCAATGTCACATTCAACCTGTGCATGCCAGGCCTTCTTCACTTTTTTTATCTACATCTGGATTTTTTTTTCTTGAGCAGAAGTAAAGTTGAAAAATGATGAAGGAAAACAGCATTTGGATAAATGACTGCAGTTTATAGGCAATTGGGCATAAAGTAAGTTCTCCGGTTGGGTGACTATCAACTAGAAATTCAGTAGTGTATTCAACTTATTGACATGGTTATGGGGTAAGGTACAAGAGCCGGAATATGACATGTTTTATAGAGGGACATCAGAATGTTCATACATTCTCTCTCTCTCTCTCTCTCCCCCTCATATGAATAAGATAGCTTGTTCATGTTAGGGTTTCGTCATTTCTACTTGCTGGTGCAGTTTTGATGATATTCCATTCTCTGCATGATTGTGTTTAGTTTGGTAGATAGTAACAGAAATGTGGTATTGAGGACATGAGTTGGATCAACACAAAGGTTGGTAACACAAGTCAAAAGACTGCTGGATCGATACATGCATGTGTGTCATATTCAGTGAACTTAAAGAAAACAAATTCTCTGTTATGATCAGTGTATTGAAAAGCGTTGAGGCGTAGCGAGGCGCTCCACCAAAAACAGAGGCGAGGCGAGGCGTAAAGCTTAAGCCTCAATTTTTTTTTGAAAACTTTAAAAAAATTATAAAAAACTCTAAAAATACAAATAAATAAAGAAATGCTTTATTGATGAAGTAACAACCAATAAAAAATAGAAAATCTCAAATAAGTACTAAAAAATATGAGATTAACATATAAAAGTAACTGGAAAACTAATTATATAATTGAAAAATATAATGTCCTAGAAAGCAACAACCAATAAGCAATAGAAAATCTCAAATAAGTATTAAAAAAATTGAGATTAACCATTAAAAGTTAAAATATATGAAATTAAATATAACATATAAAAGTAACTAAGAAATGGAAAATTCTAACTGAACTGAAACTGATTACTGAGAACTCCTCCCCTCCCACTTCTTCTTCCTTTTTTTTTTGCGCCTCGCGCCTCAGGCTGGCGCCTTGAGGCACAGAGGGCCGCATCGTGTTTATAGATCTGCCTTTTTGTTGCTTAAATGTTGGTATTGGTTTTTCGTATATATATTAACATATGGTTTTTCATATATATATATATATTAACATATATTTTGTCACCTACTTGGACATCCATATGCCTTTATAAGTTTTTTTATCTTACAGGCATTGTGCTTTTATTGATACACAAATAGGTTTATATGAAATTTTACCTATAACCATTGCCTTAGTAAATGGCGTCATGTGTACTATCTTTATGGTTACACATCCAACAATGCATGTACTTCATTGGTTGTAAAAGTATAATTCATGTGAAAATATCCAGTGAATGGATGGAGAGGCTTTCAAATTTTCAATCTAACTGGGAGCATGACCAATAGGTGTAAAAAACAGCCAAAAACAAGTTTGCTGAGTGATAAAAAAAATATTAAAATGGAAGAGCATCCAGAGATTAGCAACTTTACATTTAAAATATGATGATGAGAATCTAATTTCCTTAATGATAAAATTATAATCAGAGAGTTCATCTGTGGCAGCTTCATCATTATGTGGACAAAAGAGGCATTGCTCAACCAAAACGCATGTTTATAATTCAAAATATCCTATGTTATTCATTTTCTTCTGGCTCATCACAGTGAGTCACCTCCACTGCATCATAAGAGGTGAAGAGGTTACTTTCTTTGGCTCCTATAAAGTCATGAGTTTCATCTCCTAGGTAGCTGAATTCTTTTTTTAGATAACCATGTTTGAAAAAACTACACATTATTGGAAACTGCAATCAGAATGCTGACTTTTGAGCTTTTGAGCTTGCTGAACGTGTGATGGAAGGACAGGAGTGGAGAGATTCATTGTTTGAGGAAATGCTTCAGTGAAGATGGTTTGTGTACATAAACATCTGAAATTATGAGATGTGTGAAAAGTTCTGCAGCAACTAATGCCAAAAAATTGATCAGGAAAGGAAATCTAAACCTATGAAAGCCTGAAAAAATATATGAATTTGGATATAAATGATGTTTGATTTTATCAGAAATGTATATATGTTAATTCTGAAACCTGTATGCAGCACAGTTATTTTAGTTAGGGCAGATGTCAATGAGATAATTCCAGTTCGAAAAAAATCCCCTTTTAAGATTCAAAGTGCATAAAGAAAATACACTGTTGCAGACTTGTGTTTTCCATGAGATGCTTGTAATCACAGGGATTGGAGCTCCAGATATGTACAGTATAGTTAAAATACTTTTGGAGTCTTCAGGAGCTGTACCAAAATTATTTAAAAAAAATGACAGGTTGATAACATTCTGGGAGATCTGCTTGGTTGATGATTCTTTCCTAGTGGATTTTTTCTCCTTATGCTTCACTTGATGTTGGATTGTAATTAGTGGAAGATTATTCATACTTGGATACTTTATATAGTACAGTTCTTATTTTGATTTAAGGTCTAGCAATGCAAAATCTTGGATGATGCATATCAATGACGGAATGATATGCATACTGAGAGGAAAGATAAGCCTGTTCTATCTGTTCTTACAGTGAACTGAGTACTATACTACACAACTGTAGTATTAATTTGCTGTTTAAGAGCATAGAGGTAGTCTGTTCAGCATACTGTTAATGCTGCTATGTCGCATACAGGAATTCTGGCCCTACTATGGTGGCTGTATGTTTTTTTTATAGACTGGTTATTCAGAAGTAAACGCCTTTTGGAATGAACAAAACAGTGGAGAATATGGTAAGGGGAAAAGGCTATCAATTATTCATGCCATCGGGCATTGGTTCGAGCTTTAATAAACTCGACAACCAAATCACAAAATCATCTTCCTGGTAATAAGTTAATATTGAAAGCTCATGTACAACGTTGGTTATATGTAGGCTTGTATGCATAGTTACTTTAATTAAAGGGATTCGTAACTTGGATAATGTGACTGTGGGCCACAAAATGATTCTTTGTACATGAAATGAATGATGATTTGTGTGGTGATGATGTAAGGTTGTTTGCATTATTTTCTCACTTTCTGATTTATTTGCAAACTATTATGTATACTGTGCATCATATTTACAAGGCATTCTTATATTTCACTCATACAGTTTCCATTAGGGATGTCAATGGTTCGGATTTTACCCGGTATCCGACTGAATTTGACTCCATTTAGTAGGATTTTTGAAGCCAAAAATGTTATCCAATTATGATAGGATGCGGATATGGTTTTGATTTTTTGCTACCGATTCAATATCCAAATTTGATGGGTCTCGGAATCTGATTACATGTAAAAAAAAAAACAGATTCTGTATGAGCTTTTGACCATCCGAATCCGAATTCAAATCTGTTTAGCCAACATCCGGTTAGTCGAATCTGTTATTGGTCACATCCAATCTGCATCCGATCTGTTTACATCCCTAGTTTTCATATAGGTTTACCTAAATTTTTTTAATTTAGCTCATTCTTTAGGAAAAACCTGGTGTAAGCATGTAAAGGAAACCACCATATAAACCCTATAAGACACAAAGCTGTTCATGGGTTTTCATGATTTAACACCAAATTGCATTGGCATGTTTTCACTGGAAAATAAACGATTGCTTGTCTCCTTACACTGAGATATGAGGCATAAGTTTTTCGTAGTTGAATGCCCAACCTGATACAGTGTAACTACCGTGTGGTTTGCTGGATGGAGTATGTGATTTGTTTTGTAGAATGCTTTGCTGCCCAACCTGATGCAGTGTAACTAACATGTGGTTTGCATGAGGCATAAATTTTTCGTAGTTGAATGCCCAACCTGATACAGTGTAACTAACGTGTGGTTTGCTGGATGGAGTATGTGATTTGTTTTGTAGAATGCTTTGCTGCCCAACCTGATGCAGTGTAACTAACATGTGGTTTGCTGGATTGTGTATGACTTGTTTTGTAGAATGCTTTGCTCTCTCAGTTAAAATGGACATCTTGGGGTTTGACCTGCAGTTGTATCACTAGTACTAACTTTTGCATATCATCCTCTGCTTGCATGTCATTCAAGAGCAACAAAAAACCAGAAGCTTCTTCGCTCGTGCTTTTTCCTTCATATTTTTTTTGAAGAACTAAAAGAAATCTATGGATATGTTAGTATCATCACAGAGTTTTAGGTCAGTCCTGACCTTGGCTATGATGTGATCTCCAACCATTCATTTCCTGAACTATATCTCAATGAGGACCTATTACTTTATGGCCATTCTTTAGCATCTGGATATGCGGTGAACTAGGTGAAATACAATAGATAGAAAACAGTGACAGGTAGCTTGCACATCTGTAATGTAATTTTAAAATAATGAAGAATCTTGATATGTGATGAACCAGGTAAAAAAAACAGAAAACTGAGACAAGCAGCTGCAGATCTGTAATATGATTTTAGAATTTGCACTTTTGGTAACATTTGGTGATTATTAATTCATATTTTAACAAGTTATACTCGGGGATAGTTCATAGATCTGTCTGTCTTAAGGTTTGTTCAGAATCATTTCCTTGGCTAAACCATATTTGTTTGCAGGTCCGGAAGATGGTCAGAAATTGGTGGAACGTGCGGTGGGCTTGTTCACCACAGACCAGCATTTTGTTTGTATTTTTCGTCAAAGTCAACTGTTTGGTTCATTGATGTCGTGTAGAATGCCTTAAAACAAGAGGGTTCAAGCATTAGAGGAGAATGCTGTTCAGTGTGGACCTTTGCTGATGTACATAATGGTAGGGTGTAGCTCCTTCCAGCAACATGGTCATCTCTCCTCTTATTTATCTGAAACTTTTAACCATTTCCGTTAGTGTGTCTTCTTTTAGGCCCATAACAGATAATTTACATGATTATGTTGTACCTGTGTATCTCTCTCCTTTCATTTCCTTGTGTTTGATTTACTACTGACTTTCCGATGCTTGCTGCTTTCAATCACGGGGTGGAGTGGGTTTGACCAAAACCAGATTTTGGTTTAAAATATTGGACTTCAGCTTTTGGATGGTTATGTCCAATCTAGTAAGAGATGATTGGGAATTGGGATAATGGATTAGATTTGGTTTGCTTAAAATATTGATCTAAAACCAAGTCTTCTCGGGCAATATGATTTGATTCTTGTACAAATTTCAGAGGTTAGAGGTTCAATCAAACCTTATCCAGCTTCCCCATTACGGTCAATCTCGTGCTGCATTGTCATCTTGTATGTACTTGATAGTTTTCATGATAGATTTCGAAGAGTATCAGATCAGAGTGAGCTCTGATGGACTCTCCCAAATGCCATGGATGGACTATCTTCTAGATGGGTTCCACATTTTTTTTTCAGGGCTGTTGGTGCCTTAGATGAATAGCATCTAATGTTTGCAAAATGAACGGCTGAAAAAAGAGTTGAATCCATTTTTTCGTGGATGCTGTTCATCGCATGGATGAATGGCATCAGTGAGCTCTGATGGATTACCGTCAGAGCTTCCTCTGACCTGATGCACACTCAATTTGGAACTAACTTCAATGGCGTTTAGTAGAGATTAAGGAGGTGGTGCCTTTGATAGTGGTAAAGCTGAACGAAATTTCAGAATTGTTAGGAGCAGAGCAATATGCTGACCTTGTTAATGTCCACGTCAAGCTGTGAACGTAAAAACACTCATATTTTTAGTGCAAGCAAAGCGTATCTCATGCTTTCTTTTGGAGCTGTTCTGTAAGAAATGTCATCTTTGAGGGAACTGTGCTTCTCCCCCCTATTTGGTGTTCCAATTGTGAAGCTTTACTCCATTAAGAATCACATTTACCTAGCCAACCCTAAACCTAAGCTTTTTCTAACCATCCCTTTTACTCCATAAACATGGCTGAACAACATTTTTTTTATCTTTACTTTGCACATTCTTTGGAGTCAAAGTTAATGCTAAAGTTTTGTTGTTGTCAAATTAAATGACCTCATCATCTCATACGTCTGGTATAATTTGGAAGTTAAGAGATAGCAAGAGAGAAGGGGGCATAAATCTCACCCACCCACGCTGCTATTTGGAAGCTTGGATTTGGGAGGTGGATGGTATTGAGATTTGAGAAAAACCTCTCATGTGCCCGTTTCTTTTACCCATGCTTAATTGTCAAAGGCTATAGGCGGTGCCTTGTTGGTGAACCCTTAGAAAGATTAGTTGAGAACTAGGCAGACTAGTTGGTATTTCAATTAAAACATACACAATAATAGTAAACAAACTGTTAAAATTAATAACAAACATGTATATAACATAAAATTAAGCAATATATAAAACATATAAAACAATTATATTAAATAACTTGCTCAACAAATTTAAAAATAAATAAATAATTGAATAAACAGATCATGCAACTAACAATGTGAATAAACAATATACAAAAAATAAAATCATGTATAAAAAAAATTAACAACAATAAATATAAATAAGCAGTAGACAAATAAGAAGAATAAATAAACAATTGAATAAACAAATCATACTGACAATGTAAATAAAAGGTAATTAAATAATTTAAACACAATTAAAGCCTTAACCATATTAAATTTACATCAATGTCATACTAAAATATCGTAACTCATAATTGAACTACTGATAATTCATGATAACTAAAAACATCATATTTAACCAATGTCTCATATGTCAATATTCATCTCTAAACTATAAAGATCTTAAACCTAAACTATAGAGGCCAATAATTAGGACATAAAATCATCATTGTTGCAATATATATATATATATATATATATATATATATATAATGTGTGTGTGTGTGCATCAACATCCGTGTGTGAGAAAAGATATAGAGAACATATATGCATACATGATATGTGTGTGAAGTGTGAAAAAGATAAGAAAACAAATAATAATTGAGACAAACAGAAATATAAAATAGAAACAATACACATAAAAACTATACATTAATATATAATTATATATGCTTACATAGAAAACAATATATATATATATATATATATATATATATATATATATATATATATATATATAACACAAACACAAAAAATATATAATATATATTATAATAACTGAAATAGATTATTAAAAAAAAGGAAAAAGAAAGAAAAAACAGGAAGAAGAAGAAAAAACAGGAAGAAGAAAGAAAAAAAGAGAAGAAAAAAACCGAGAGAGGGATGGAGAGAGTAAACCAAGAGAGAGTACTTGTTCTAGTCTTCTTCTTTGTCTCGCTACAACCAACCGTGAGAGAACGAAAGGGATAGAGAGAGAAAAGGAAAGCACTAAGCCCTTCCTCTTTTATACTTTTCCTTGTCAAAGTAAAAAAAGAAGACACAACTGTTCTTAAGCCTAGTCGATAACAACCTAAGCAGTAGAAGAAAGAGCCACACTGCCCAAACCCAAAACCTCAAGTGGTGGGACTCCCCCTAGGTAGCCTAGGCGTTACTTTTGACAACTAAGCTTCCATTACTGTTCTTATCTCTTTTCCAATCCCTGATCTCAAACAGACCCTTGATTGGTCATATTTTTGTTTTATTCTCATACCACCATATGCCAATACAGCATCAACTAATCCAGATGGAGTGCTTATATACTTTTTTCATGTTCTATACTTTTTTCATGTTCTATCTGTTCACTAACAAATATATTAATGATATCAGAAATTTGAGAAAAGATTGTACCTGAGATGCAAATTCTGGTAAAAGGTGGGACTGTAGCAGTAAATTACCCTAATTGATATAAAACTGGCATCTAATGCCCAAAACGTGTAAAGGCTTGTGCGGCATCAATATGCCTATCATTGTTTTTGGGCCAACCAAAATGGACCCATCACCTTCTTACATGAAGCTGAAATCATGCAGGAGATGCCACTTGTCCCTTTCACCCCCACCCAATTGGTTTCCAGCTTGACCTTTTTGCTTGAGGATGCAGCCAATGGAGGTCACATAACTTTTGTCCAATTGACCCATGCAATAGAGGTTGAACACAAGTGGGAGTGTCAAAGGGTCGGGTTTGGATTGGATTTAAGTAGAACTAGACCCAAACCTCATTTGAGATTATGATATTAGGTTCGGATTTGGGATTAATTGAACCCATCATAAAAAAAATCCATACTTCGATCTTATAAAGATTACACGAATCAGACCCAGACCATACCTGGTAAAATAATATTTATTTATCATTTTTATATTGAAAAATTGCAGATCTTAATCAGAACTCGGGTCAGGCCCGAGACTGGTATGAAATTTCACAAACTATACCCAGATCCATATATTAATCGGATCCTTCGAGTCTGACCCAGATTTTAATCGAGCCTTTTTATTCATCACCATAACCTGATTCTATAAGATTTGGTATGGGTCAGGTCCAGGACAAACCCAATCCATGGACACCCCTGTAAACACAAGGCTAAAAAAATCAGGTATGAGGTTCCTTGGATGGCGCTACATATCCAAAATTAGCTTCGGATGCCGTTCAATCACACATTAAACAAACCTCCATTGGCCCACTGTATGAGCTCATGAATAAACTGATTGTGAATAGTATCGGTATCAGCCGAATACAGCTGAAACGTTGGCCAAATGACAACATTGGTCTCAATATGACCCAACTGTGCCAACCCATTGGGGCTATACAAACATAGATTTGGCTCTGGGACATGAAATTTTGAATATTAGGTGTCAGCGTACCGGGTCGTGTCGCCAGGGACAAGTGGCCAAAATGGCATAATCTTTCATAACCAATAACTGTTAGACGAGAATGGTAGTTGAATGCATGGAAAATAGTTTGGAGAAGATGAGAATTATATTCAAATCAACCTTTCAAAGGAGATACAAATGCAAAACAATAAAGATACTATCTAACTTACCATCTAATGTGCTAACTAATCTCATATATTAGCATTTAAGATAACTGTGAAACCTTATTAGGATGAGAATATACGATATATATGACCATTTTACCCGATATGGATCAGGCCAATTCTAACAATAACGAAATCATTTTTTTTGTAATGTCTGTGTTTGGATGCAATCCCCATTGGCGTGGTATAGGGATAGAAGAGTGTAAAGTAATTTCTACCATTGTATCACAAATCATGCATGAACTAGCTAGTTTCCAACGTGTACAACTTGAAAGATTGGTACCGTGAGTTAGGTGTTTGCATCTCTTACAGCAAAGCCAAAGCAAATGAGATAGTATCCACAGTACACATATAACAATACATAGATTGATAGCAGAAGAGACAAAAACAATAATACCGAATCCCTGGCTAAAAACAAACGTATATTTTTTTAAGACTTAATTTTTTAGTGTTCACATAAAATGCATCATGCATCCGCCACACAGCCACCCATCTTGGCACTTCTCGATATCGGTGCGGTCTCCGTATCGAGAAATTCTGAGACGGTGACTGTCAGCAGCGCTGCATAAAAAACGTCTTCAATTTTTTAATGTTTTTTGTACATCTAACCTTCCAGATGTAACTACATGTTTGGGTTAATAAAAATTTGAGTTTGTATCATGTTATTTTAATATATATATATATATATATATATATATATATATATATATATATATATATATATATATATATATAGAGAGAGAGAGAGAGAGAGAGAGAGATGCTAAATGAGTTCTTCAAGTTTTTTTTTTTATTCTAACCGTACAGATGTGATCCATGTACTTGATTTTACAAGGATCAACTCTTGAAGCGTTCGATTCCGACACATGGGTGGATTTTTATAATATTCAAAAAATTAATGGTCCAAAATCTTTGTAAATTTTTGAATCTCCAAACATCATTTTTTCCATGATCCAAGTGCAAATTCCTCATAAATCGAAAAACTGCAAAAACATACTCACATTTTATATATATATATATATATATATTGGCTACTAATGAAGATATGAAAGTAATGAGCAAAAATTTTCAAATTTTTGTACATCAAATGTGACCGTAGTTTGTTTAGTAGGAAACTTTTGATTCATGTGATTATGACTATGACAAGTAATTAGGTTTTAAAGGAATCCAAAAATCAATGGCCTATAATAATAAACACATTTTTACATCAGAAACTCCAAGGCTCGATCCTTAGCAAACAAACCATGTGGTTAGATTGAGTCGATACAACTTGCACCTATGATGTTAACTCATTAATTGCTGTACCAAATAATTTTCTTATATATATATATATATATAAACACGGAAAGGAGTAATGTTGAACCCCCTTTAATCGAACAAACCATCGACCATGCAAAAAAATAAAACCGGCATTCCTACCATTTTGATCGACCATGATGAACACATGAATGGCATTAGATTTGGTTAAAACAACCTCCCACTATAAGTTCCAATTAGGCGGCTTCTTATACCCTGAGGGTGCCAAAACAATTTTTTTTTTTATGGGCAAAATCAAAACATATTTGTTCATTTGATGGATACTAAGAGCAATCGCAGCCAAATAATTTGCTAGCTACTTCTGCCCTTGAATACAATTCAAATAGCCAAGCCTCAATCCCGCTTTCCTTTTGAAACCATTCTCACAGTTGAAGTTTCAATTCTCGTCATTTTTCTTATTGTATTTCACAACTAATCAATAAATTCTGAATACTTTTCTCTTTCAAAAAAAAAAAAAAATCAAAACATATTGTCCATATATAATTACCAGTACTGCCTTGGTAAAACCAAATTGTAACTCAAAGAAGTTTCATGTCACGTACTTTGCTTATGATAACGCCAATTCATGATTCACATGCATAATGAATGCTCATCATAGCATCCACGCCAAAGGAACAGCAAAACATTGTCAATCCTAATCTTAAGCAAAACATCAAAAGGAGCCATGAGAGGAAGGGCCTAAACAACAGCTTTAATAAGTTTATTAAAAGACCATGTGACCCTAGATCTGCTGCTCGTTGTAGAATTTTAACTGCTGCTCCATTGGGTTCATTTGATGTCGACAAAGGACTTGAGGGGGTCAATAGGGTCGATCTCTGACAGAAGAGGGAGATCAACGGCCAAGCTTTCGGGGCTCAAGCCTTCCCTTCTGAATGTCTCCACCAATTCTTCCAACACCACCTTGTTTCCATGAGCAGTAAGATGCAAACCGTCCCTGCAATCTTCCCAATGATCAATACTTCTTTTTTTTTCAGAAAACTGAGGTTAGGCAGACCCCTACCAGTTTACAACTATACCATTTGGGGTTCGAACTTGCAACGTCCAATACAAGGTGACATGCACTAACTGCTCCTGCTAGACAAGCAGAGCCCCCCGTTGGTCCAATGATCGATACTTCTGACACACAATTGAAGAAAATATATGATGGTTTTATACCACGATACTATATGATGGTACAGACTTTTTTTTTTATAGTCAAGCTAGGGTTACGCAGACCCCCACCAGTTACAGAACATACCATTGGGTTTTTAACTTATAACGTCCCAACACATGGCAACGTGCACTAACAGCTCCTACCAAACAAGCGGAACCCCCGTTGGTTGATGGTACAGACTCTTGTATATATAGAAATAACCACCAAATGGTAAATTCAATGGGATAGATATGTTTAGCATTGTTTATTTATCATATATATTAGAAAGTTTTATCATGTCTAATACACTATAAGATTTTTTTTTTCAGATGAGTGAAAATCAACTGCTCACAATTCATGAAAATAAGAGTGTAAAAATGGTATAAAACATCATATTCAAGCCAACTATAACACATGAAAATATTAAATAAAACATGCTAATCGTGATTCATGTAAATCAAGTGGAGTGGGAGCACCCTTACAAATTTAGAAGCATTTCACTCATGCGTGCCTCTATCTCTCTCTCTATGCTCAAAAGATAAAAATATGTGTCAGCCATAAGTCGACTGGCTTTTCCCAATAAACCATATTTTCTAATAGATTACAATATATATAGAAATGCTTCGGTGCTCCGGAAACACCTAAAGCACCTACACCTATATAGTAGAAATTATAGATGCAGGTTGATCTAATTATGAGTGCCTCAAGGGGGTTGGCGTAGTGGGTGGGGTCTTGGCTGCTAGACAGACATTGCCCTTCTCCTCAAGCCAATGAGCAGCATAGGCCCCGGGGAGCAGGGGTCCTAGCCTCAGAATTTTATGCTGATGGGACAACGACTGTAAGTATGGCAGGCTAAGCCAGACCAGGTCTTTGCCCGGGTAAAGTTTCTTTGGGTTATAAATTAAAAAAAAAAAGGTTGCATCTTCTGAATCAGGCCTTCAATGATGTACTCAACATAATTTATTTGATAGAAATCACATCTTGAATCACGTTTTTTTAGATATACAATAAGAACTTTTTAAATCATGAAACTTTGGTACATTGTAGACTGTTGATTTTTTAAAGTTTTAAAAAACCTATACAAACATCACAATCGCATGATTTACAACTTGTTTTGTACTTAAAATTGCATGTAGATCATATCAGTAAAGTCATCAACAAAAAGAAAAACTCGAATTTTGAAAAATCAAAATTTTAAACTAGGTGTTCTCTAAGAATCCTATATATATAATGTGTAAGATAGTTTTTAGTTTTTAGTTTTTTTGTTTTGACCATATCTACATGATTGATTTCATCATAATTGGCCTTTTATACACTTCGAGACCAAAAAACACAGGCAATATTTATGAATTTCGTAGTGATCACAATTAGTATAAATAATTATAACGTGACTGAAACGACAAAAATGAAACAGCGAGGTTGTTAATATACAGTCAGGCAGTGCGCACATAGAACCAAGCTCCAAGTTGTAAAATGCAAGAGAAACAACTTGAAGAAAAGGATGCATGTGATGGAAACGGATCCTCATTTGAAATAGGATGGGTTTCATCATACATTCAATTTTAGCCATCCAGTAGAACCATTTAGTCATTGATTGGATGGCTAGGATTGAATGTATGATGGAGATGGAATCCGTTTCCGCATGTGATTGAGCATGAGTTGTTAACACTCTTCTATCCCAACCATTTCCCCTCATGAAACGTCATTTTCCTTTTTTTGTTTTTTCTAAAAACAAAACCTGAACGTCATTTTCTAGATGGACGACTCCAAAAGCATCCTATGCATTTAGAGAGAGAGAGAGAGAGAGAGAGAGAGAGAGAGAGAGAGAATTGCACCCATGAAAGGAACGAAAAAAAGAGAAAAGAGGTGGAACTAAACGGGGTTAGAAAGAGAAACCATTGATGAATCACCAGAGTTGGCACAACAACAAGGGTTTTTTTGGCTTAGGAGAAGTAGATGAAATTGGCCCAAATAAAGTACATCAGATAAGGGATAACATGAGGCACTATGGTCATCATGTCACAAGAAAACCATGGAACTCTCTCTCTCTCTCTCTCTCTCTCTCTCTCCTGTCCTTGTCCAGGAACCTCAAGTTCCGACACTTGCACAGCCTTCTACATTGTACCATTCTCTACCGCATCCACAACAACTTCCAATTGAATTACATAAATGCCTCTCTATGATAAAAAACACTAACAAACCTGGATCAAAAACATTGTTTGAGACCCCTAAATGATGTTCTGATGAGCCTGGATATACATCATTGTTTAAGACCACTGAATATATAATGTTTTGATGAGGGAGATGTTCTCTTCTCCTAACATATGTAAAGGATGGCAGTTCAGTAAAACGTCCATCTCGTCCCCATGTGGAGAACTGTTGGTAGCAGAGGCCTGGTGAAGGAAATGCTTTCTCCAATCACAGTCCAAGTCATGGTCACCAAGGTAGTCAGGGAAGTACATGTCTTTGTGGGTGTGATGACGCGTATATATAATGTAATGTACTTACAAATGTCACAACTATTGCACCAGATATGACCCGTAACCTAACCATGATATTTCAAGCGCACCAAGAAGCCAGAAAGCATCGGGAAAGTGACTGGAAATTAACTTTAGGCAACTCAACTGTGTTTACTTACCTAAGGCATTCTTTCTCCCATCCAGGGACCGTCTGCATCTTCGACCACAGTTCCACAACGGGGACACCCGAATCCCTGCCAGCAGAGATGCACGACTCTGCGTACGAGCCAGCGCTCTGGTTGGTCCTCTCAGGCAGCCCAGTTGCACTACCCCCATATGGGTCCCTTACCAACACCACAAACACAATTAAATAAACTAAAAAAAGGGTAATCATCATCAGAGCTAGAGGAGATGATTAAAACCTTAATCTGGCATCTTCATCAATGGGTGGTGGAGTCATCAACACTATCAAAGTAGACCCCCATCTCTCCTAATCCATACATATTATACCAAATGGTCCTTATATAATTCAATCAACCGTTGCAAATAATGAGAGAGATTCTCTTAGAACAGTTAAGAATTGCAGGAGCTCACCTTGATGCGAGAGATGAGGGTGATGAGATTTTGTTTATATTCTTCGACGGGTACGTGTTGGAAGGAACTGGACCGGTCGGAGAGAGAGGAATCGTTGGCGCCGAAGAAGATGGTGAGGGCCACGGGCTGGGGATCACCCACGGAAGCAAGGACTCGGTCCACCACTCGGAGTGCCCACCTGGTGTTGTAGCCGCTGTACCCTCTCAACACCACGTCTGCCTGTTTCATATATATATATATCCCAACAACAACAAGCAATTATATTAATGAATCAAATATAGCAGCAACAAGATGAATAACGGCAGATGATCACAGTGTGGAGAAATTAAAGGGTACTGTTTCAGTGAATTGGAGATCGTACGTACAGTGCGAGAGAAATGGTTGGCGAGGGATGCTCCCCATCCTCCCTCCGAGAACGACTCTTCTGTGATCGAGTCTCCAAACAGCACTATCTTGGGTCTCATATCTTCTCCTCCTCTTCCTACTTGTCGAGTAGGTGAGAAAACGAGAAAACCTATACAGAGAGAGAGAGAGAGAGAGAGAGAGAGAGAGAGAGAGCTCAAAACGATCACGCAGGGAGAGTGAATGGTGGATTAAGATTTAAAACCATCGGCAATTTAATGCGCATAAGTCCATATTCCAGATCATTCAAAGGGACAAAAATTTAATGCGAATAAATACAAGAGGCCTAAAAAATAAGAAAAATCCAACCAATACCCTGCCACCAAAGTATTCATAAATCTGGCCCCTCCCTCTCTCTCTCTCTCTGTTGTGTGCTGTATTCCGAAGATACCCTTGACGTTTATGATGCAGAAGTTATCAAAGATGACTCATTTACTATGAAGTCTGAAACTAAATCGTCAAAGATGACTCATTTACTGTGAAGTCTGAAACTCCATGAAGGAGACCATATGCAATGATGAGGCGAGTTAAAGGGGTGATGCTGTGGCTTAGTAGGGGTGGGCTTGTCATTTTCTCTTGAACACAGATCTGCTGCCTTCGTAAATTTCTCATGGGATGGAGAAAAGAAAATGATTACAGCCTGCAGCTGCAAGAAGTGAGTGCTGGGTCGCTTTCACTCCCAATCTGTTTCTTCATACATTTTTCTAAACTGCCCCCCAAGTTGGTGAATATTATACTCGCGGGATCCAAATTTACGATTTTGGGTTCTAGGGTCCTTTTTTCCTTCCTAGTCTCTACTGTTAGATTTCCTCGGGTATGAATCTGAGTCCGAGATGCTAGAATCTCATCGAACCAGGAAACTGCATCTGTATTTTGGGGTCACGTTTGCGACCCCATTGAAAGTTGAATTTTCTCAAGATCCTGTGGTTGAAAATCACAATCATGAAATTTTTTTAAGATCAGCAAAACATGATAAAGTGCAAGTTGTGAAAAAAAGGAACCCATCCTTTGACATAAGATATAAAGTATCCTATGTTGATCTTAGTTATCCAGCTGATGCATCTTGACAGCTAACATCAGTCCACGTCCAAGTGAGAATGTAGACCAATCTTAACCATTGGTTGGACGGCTAGGATTGAAAGTAGCGTGCATCCCATTCTATGTCAGATGATGAGATGGATTGTCAGTTGTGATTGTGATTCTGCCTTGAGAATGCACATTCTTTGAAACTTGAGAAAGTTTGTGATGAACAGTCATATGTTGAACTTTCTAAAAGTGTGATGGCTCATCCCACCTATGACTAAATCAAATGTGCCTTGAGAGTTTTGAAAATCTTTTGCTGTAGCAAACCAAGTTGAAGCAAAGGTCACCAACTGGAGCTTCGCTTGTCGGGTAGGAGCAGCTAGTGTACGTCACCTTGTGTTGGGGGCGTTGCAGGCTCAAAACCCATTGGTATAGTTGTATAACTGGTAGGTCTGCCTAACCCAAGAAGTAAAAGCAAAGGTCGTATATGTGATCATGACAATAGAAAACGACGAACAGACATTTAAAACCAATGCAAATTTATGGCTTAGCCATATCTGTACTGTCAAAAATTAAGAACTCATTAGAGATGTTGAGGTGGCCACTGGAATTAGTACATTCAACTTCAAAGCTAGGTTTTCTCAACCTAAATGAATTATTCAATGTGAAGCAATAATTTTCCTTTTAGTCAAACTATTGACAGTGTACCCATAGGTCCGGCGCACATTGTATATATCCATTTTTTTTTGCTATTATTACAACAATAAACTTCCTTACAACCATAATATCACAAAACAATCAGCTCATACAGAGAGAGAGAGAGAGAGAGAGAGAGAGAGAGAGAGAGAGAGAGAGAGTAATGTTGAACTATTGGGCCGAACTCTATTAGGGGGCTGGAACCATTTTTTTTGCTTCGTTTCAGCTTGTAACATGTTTCATATATAACAATAACAGGGGCATTTTAAATTTCAATGAGTAAATTTGAACTGTTATGTCATTTTTAAAATTTTATAAAGAGAAGCTGTTTATCACGACTACACCTGCTTGTTTTATGTTATCTATAAGATTTAGGATAGGATTAAAGTAGAGCTATCATATGATCTCCTTGCCTTAATACTAGGTTATTGTCTTGGACATATATTATGAGGCCTAGTTTTGTACTTTGAAAACAAATTAAGCATTCCCATTCATTGCATCATGGAAAAGCAAAAGAAGAGAAGCTACCAGGTGACGGTGGCTTCTAGTTCATGGGGTATTGTCCTCTCTGAAATGTGGGGGAAAAGCCGCCACCTTCTAGGGTTATGAAAGCAACTTGAAGTTATTTTATTGTAGTTAGTTGCACTAGCAGTTATTGCTGTCCTAGCCTTTAGGAATTGTGCTTCTTAAGATAATTGGATTAGGAGTAGGGTGCGGAATCGGGTGGAAAAAGAACTCGTGCAATCACATTGCACATTTTAAATTTCAAATGTGCTGATGCACTTAAGCACCCATAGGTGGAGCCAGGAATGGGTGGGCACAAATGCACTGTAAAAAAATAAAATGATTAATAATAAATGAAGTCCCAAGTATAAAATATCAAACCAATGTATCAAATACTAAAACAAAACAGCATAAACACAAAAAAAAAATCTTAAAATCATAATAGAAATCAAAGATAAAATAATGACAATTATTGCTATTTAAAAAAAAAAAAAAACCTATCCTAAAATCCTAATAGAAATAAAAAATAAAATGACGATTATTACAAATCAAAATTCTAATTTAAAAGAAAAAAGAAAAACACAAAAAGTTCTTAAAACCCTAATTTAATTGTTCACATCATTTGAAATGATGCAAATCATTCTTTAAAAAAAAAGAAAAAAATGATGCAAATCAAAAACTTAAATCCTAACAAAAATCATAGATCTCTCATCTATGCTAATTGTTAAAAAAACAAACAAAACCTTTAATATTCTAAATCCTAAGTTTTAACCGAAATAAAGTATTCATTCTTTATGAATTCATGATTAATGATAATTGAAAAAGAAAAACACAAACCCTAAAAGCATAATTCAACATTTACATAATTTATTAAACATGAAATCAAAACCCTAATTCATACAAACATCATAAATTATGCATTTATACTAATTGATAAAAGAACAAAATCCTTAACATTTTAACCAAAATCAAGTATTTATTATTGATTATTCATGGATTTATGCCTAACGGTAATTAAAAAAAATAGAAAAAACCTAAATCCATAACTAAAAATTTATGCCATTAAAAAAAAACTAGAACCTTAAATCCTAAAAAACATCATTCACATATAGCCAAATTGAAAAAAAGCTCACAATTCTAACTAAAATCAAGCATGTGAAATCATGTTTAATGTCGATTAAAAAACAAAAAAATACCTAATTAAATATTCATCTCATTTAAAAAATCTAAATTCTAATTAGAATAAAACACAAAAAACCTTAAAACCTAATTAAATATTTCATGTTATTTATAAAAAAAACTAAATAAAAAACCTTAATCCTAGCAAACATCATTCATATAGAGGCTAATTTGAAAAAAAATGCATAAAATTCTAAATAAATCAATTATGTGAAATCGTGTTTAATGTTGATTAAAAAATTGAAATACCTAATTAAATATTAATCTCATTTAAAAACCAAAATTAAAACCTAAATTCTAATTGCAATAAAATACAAGAAAAGCTAAATCCTAATTAAATATTCATGCTACTTAAAAAACTAAATAAAAAACCTCAACCCAAACAAACATCATTCATATAGAGGCTAATTGAAAAAAAGAACCTAAAATTTTAACTAAAATCAAGAATGTGGAATCATGTTTAATGTTAATTGAAAAAACATAGAAATGCCTAATGAGATATTGATCTTTGAAAAAAATAAAATAAAATACGTAAATGTTAATTGTGGAAAAAAGCACAAAAGAACCTAAAACCTAATTAAATATTCATGCTATTTTAAAAAGTAAATAAAAAACCAAAATCCTAATTCCTAACAAACATTATTCATATTGTTGTAGTTTTCTTGGTAATATTAAAAAACATGTCCTTAGACGAACCCATTAAAATTGTTAACCAAGCCTTTTATCTAACTCTTCTCATTATGCATATGTAGTGGTGGTGTCTTTCTTTTATTTTCTAAGCAACCTTTTCATACTCATATTGGATTAACGATGACTCCATTTGCATCTTGGATGCTCTAATACTAGTTGTTGCAGCTAAACTGCCACTAATTCAATTGCTCAAATTGATTCCAACAACATTGAATCAATTTAAACAACCCACCTAAGCGTTCAAAAAACGCATGCAGACACAAGCAACAAGAAAATAAAGAAACAAGATTGCATAAACCACAACACCATGATTTATATGGTTCACCCACAAGAGGCTACATCCACGGAAAAGTCGTCAAGCAGGATTTCACTATAAATAAAGATATCATAAGTGGAATGCAAGATTAGAGATCACCTGCCTTACCTCCTTAATCCGATGAACATCCAACATCCTACAATCAATAACCACATTAAAAGAGACCGTCATAACGTATTCCCACCACCGTATACGCAATTTGGTGAGATTCATGATGGCAAACACTCCTCCAAAAACACCTTTAGACTCTAGGGGTATGGATATAAGAAGTTTTTTTAGAAGCAAAACTCTTCTATTCAACTTCTAAGATGAGAAAAAGTTATCATTAAGCATAAGGAAGCCCTACTTTTTCTTTCTATTGTTAATAAGACCCTATTAACCAAAATACCCTTTAACAAAGTAAAAAAATGGACTTACCAACCCCAAAGAGAAAAGATAAGCAATTGATGTCACCTAACTCAACACTCCCTTCTAGAGATAGATGAGTGTCTTCCAACAAGAAATGCAAACCCATTAAGCTCATCCTTGAGTTTTAATCACTTGCCATTATGCGGTTGGTTGTCTCGTGGATGCCCACAAACTGTTCGACCAAATGGCACAACCAACTATAGTATTTGTGTAGAACTCTCTTATATCTGGGTACGTTGAGCAAGGCCAGTACGAGGATGCAATGGTTCTCTACCCCAAATTGGATGAGATGGGTGTTCAGCCTGATAATCTCATTCCCTCACTTAGGATCTGGTCACTACATAGGGGCGAGGATGTCCATCAGCATATTATCTGGTGGAGTTACAGTGCCGACCGATTGCTTATCAATGCCCTCATCAGCATGAATGTGAAATGTGGCGAAACCGCAAACACTCAGTACTTGTTTGACAAAATGCTTGAAAGAGATTATTTTATAGGATACGATGCTAATCGGATACATTAGACATGGGTGTTTGGATTATGCTGTCAATTTGCTACTTGTCATGGTTGCCAAAGGTTTTGAACTAGACAATATTGTAATCTCTGCAAGCTGCAGTGAAATGTATATATCATCGGCATCAATGCAGCAGCAGACCCTTGACTATTTACTTAAGTTGGCTTGTTAAGGTCGTATCTTCTCCATTCATTCTTTACTAAAAACAGTGGAACATGCACCGAAAAGAGCTGTAATTGTTTGGTTCAGGCGTTTGTTAAGGTTGTATCTTATCCATTCATTCTTTAAGTTTATTGAATGTGAAATGTGCATTACATTGGCTTGAAAGAGACAAGGATGTGATCCAAGCTGACCCAAATCTGATTGGATTGAGCTCTAAATCATGGGCTATTGCACAAGTACCTCTAACCTACTCTAGTGTCCTGTCCCCTTTTATAATGTTCTCAATGGATAGCTCCACAAATTAATGTGTCCCCAGCCCGTTTAACCATGTTCATGTTATCATGGGGTTATCCATCTGTATTAACACCTCAAATTCAACATAGTTGGGTCTTACAGGATCCAGCCTGGGTGACAAGTTCGAAACTTACTGGTTCAGTTCAGGTTCGTTTTGTTAACATCCCTAGTTACTAGGTAACCTCGAGTTGGTTGTAAAAATTGACACTTGTATGATAGTACTGGCACCCCTTAACATATATTGCCTAACACTGATTGCACAACTTCTTACTTTGAATACTTACATATGGCCCAGTCTACCGGTCCACCTTTCAACCCTAGGTGTTTCCTTAATCCGGACCTATTTTTTTGTCTAGAGAAATTGAAGGTAGATACAACTTGTTCTTCAAAGCAGTCGTTGTCTTTGATTGTATTTTTTTTTTCTTTTCAAGTTGTCTTTGATTGTATTGAATAGCAGACTTTAGTCTGGTTGTTAGAATTGAATGACAATATTATGTTGTCTAAAGCATGCAAATTCTATACATTAGCATCAGGTTCTATAAGGTAACTACAGGTGGGGAAAAATTCATCAATAGGTTGGATATTGTTGGAAATTGGACACCATAAATTCATCAAAAAGTGTGCAAGACTAATGAATGAGGATAGACCAAAACAAACAGAAGGTGCTAGAAAGTTATGTGATGCATTGCTGTTCCTCAAAATTTAAGGTTTTGTAGAATGCTATTTCAAAGATCATAAGCTTTATCATTTTTTTTCTTCCCTTTAGACCATTTTCCGAATTAGGGAAAGTTAATTATGTCATACATTGCATCCATCACAAACTTTGAAGTAGAAGCACACTTTTTTGTGCAACGCATCTGGGCAAGCTCGAGTCCGGTTACTCGAACACAGCTCACGCAGAAGTCCGGAACTCAACATTTTTGAATAAACTAGATTTATTCTTTTATGTATTTTGTTTTTTATTAGGATAGTGGCCCATGGCTGGTAGGATCTATTTTGGCCATTGGCGGGTGTTGAGGGTAGTTGGGTAGTTTTATAATTTTTCTTAAATTTTAATTTAATTTTATTTCTTTTTGGTTTAAATTTGCCAAGTTGGATCCATCCTTGGGTGGGTCTGGACCCAGCTGTCATGGGTTGAATCCAGCTGGGTACTTAAGGTGCCCCTCCCACCCGTTGGAACCAAGACCCACTATTGGGGGGTCTTGACGGTGGGTTAAGAAGCCAAAGAAGGAAAAACAAGTCTCTCTCATTTTTTCCCTCTTCCTTCATTTTGCTCTTGCTTCCCGAACGTCACTCTATCTCTTTTGGGCAGCAAGAAGAGAAGACGATGGGGTTGGGCTCCCTTGGGCGGCAACGTGAAGCCCAAGGAACCCTCCCAACATCTCCCTCTTCCCCCTTCCCCATTATTTTTAAAACCCCCAAGTTGTGAGGGGGTTCGGGGTTGTTGTTGATGTTGAACCTTTCCCCATTGTGGAATTTCAATGAAGACGTTGGAGGTTGTGTTGATGCCATCTCTCTCTCTCTCTCTCTCTCTCTCTATATATATATATATATATATATATATATATAAAGTAAGATCAAGGTTTTATTTTTCTAAAAATATTTGTTATATAGGGATGGAGTTGAGAGCTGATTGAAAATTATTTTTTTTCTTAAGTTTATGCATTATTTTTCTTGATTTTTCATTGTTCCTACTTTTATAGCGTAATTTTGGTAGGAGTAGCGTAACATAGCATTTTAAGTGAATCGAAGATTTGAATTGCATCAAAGTGGTATCAGAGTTGGGTTCATCGCTTTGATTCCATTCGATTGACGATGTTCTTGATTTCAAGGGGTGCCCATTCGATTGACGATGTTCTTGATTTCAAGGGGTGCCAGACGTTCAACCTAGAGAGCGACGTTGAATACATGTCAGAAACATGGCGTTCATATGTAAGGTACGATTATTCTACGCATGAGATGGTTTAGAGCTCCTCGACCGATTTCCCAAATCGGTGATATTCACTGTCATCGATCAACCAGACTAATTACCCAACCCAACATTTTGATCATCTTTATGTTGAATTGACCCAAACTTGGTCTAATCGGGTCCAGCCGGAAGTCCAGCTTGGTTTTGGACTGGGTCAAAACCAGACCCAGCTAATTTATGGACCTGGATCAGGTCAAGACTAGACCTATTATCCCTCAAACTTGATCCAGTCTCCATCCTACCCTTATTCGGGTCCAACGACTCATCATATACCCAATCTGATCACGATCCAATCAAATTTAAACCAAACTCATTATCCAAACCACCTAAACCATACCCACACCTATCTTTATACCTCTCCAAACTACTACCCCACTTAAAATAAGCTTTGAAATGAGTTTATTTATCAAGGTTCAATGTTTGAGCAAAAATACATAGAAGAGTTTCATAGAAAGGTACTCCAAACCCAAAATTGTGAGACCCTAGACCTGTAAATCGTTAAGTTTATTGTTGGATTTTGTGGTTGCCTTTTTTGAAACTATATAAAATTTCCTTCACACCTTAAAACAAGCTTTTCAAGGTGCCTTGGATCTAGAAACAAAACTAAAACTTGATCCAAATCCCCTCTCTGAGCCCATCTTAAGCCTAGATCTAATTAAAGAATATTTGCATCCAAATCATGCGATGAGTCCAAATCCATTTTGTTGGATCTTTCTAAACCCATCTTGGACCCTCATAGCCCCATATCCAAAAACACCATCATGAAACTAAACCTGAGTCCATTTGACCTAGTCCCAAAAGAACCCGTTCATTCATCACCTACTACACAGACCCAAACTTCACCCATACCCACCTCACCTAAACCAAGCCTTTCCTAAAACCCGAGTCTGTTTAGGGTGCAACATTAACAACATGTGGAACAAGGAATGATGGAGCCAGAGATCTAGATTGTTTATTCGTGGACTACTTCAGATTGAATCAAACCATCTTTAATTAGATCCATTTGATCCAGATCATCAAAAAGTTGTAGTCAATGACTATGGATGGTTCAAGAATAATGTTCCAGGTTTTCAGATACATAGTGGAGCAGATCCTACTTAGTCTATTCAATTTGTAGTGCGGTATAAAAATCTAATTTTGTATTGTGGGCTCATAACCCACAATGTGGAACAGGATTGAAAAAAGTGCAAGCAGGATCTAGACTTGAGGCCAAGTCTTCTTCAACCTAGGGAGAATGATCCAGGAGTGGAGCAGAAGACTTGGGTCCATAATGATCCATTTGGATCTAGTTTAGATTTTAGAGTTTTAGGATCTTTGTATTCGATATTGGATTTATCCAAGATCCAAAAGTAAGATCAAGATTTTATTTTTCTATAAATACTTGTTATGTCGGGGGGGAGTTCAGAGTTGATGAATGAAAATTATTATTTTTCCTTAAGTTTATGCATTATTATTTTTTTTATTTTTTATTGTTCTTGCTCTCATAGAATGATTTGGGTAGGAGTATAGTGTTTTTTTGCAAAGTCAAAGATTCAATTTGCATTAGAGGGCAATGAAGATGACACTATTGCTCTATCATATAAGCAGACTGTCTTTTATTTTTCTAACTCCAATCTTTAGACTACTATTATAAAAAAAATTAAGATACAAATACTAGTCTCAAGGCTTTGGAGCCGAGAGAGAAAAGAAGGATAAGGCAAATATTAGGCAAGCATCAACATTAGTAAATAACCTTCATGATTTCTCATTTCACCAGTAGGATACGTGCCTAAAATAAAAGAATTGAGGCATTTTTTGTTTATTAACAATTTTTATGTGCCTACAATAACCTAAAATTTTGAGACGGGGCAGGGGTGGAGACCTTGCCCCCTGCATCCACCCTGGTCCACTGCCATCCCTACAAAAATCCGTGAAATATGATTTTCCTATCCTAACAATACCTTTTATTGAAACAAAAAAAACAGATTTTAAGAATTCAAGCATGCAAACATTCTTAATCATGAGAAACATGAACTAGAAAGACAAAATGCATAGAAGTCCATAATCATGATCGATCTGTCATAAGTAATTATATTTCTAAATGAATGTGCTCTGTCCTAAACAAATACGATCTAATGCACGCAGACAACGAGACAAACACAATAACAATGGTCCTGAAATAAGACAGTCCAAATTCTATAACAAAGAACTGTGTAAAATGTTGAAAGACCCAAACTGAAACTCTAGTCAAGAGAGCGATTCATAACATAAAATGTATGAACTAGTTCAGCATTAAACAATAGAATAATAGGTGAAAATTATGCAGTAAATAGCGGAATCAAATAGAGTGAATTTCTTGGATGGAGAATTTCATCGAACGGTTGGGGTGCGGTGCCAAGAAACACATATTTGGGGCACTCAGGTGCAATGGTTGAAACTGATTTCATACAAGGTAAGTCTCACAATAAATAATAATCAAAATAACAGTAAATAACTCAGATTTAACATAAATTAAACTAGATTCAACTAAAGGGGTGGAATAGAGTAAATCGGTTCCTATAGGTGTAGAAAATCGGTCCCTAAGACGCCGCCCAATAGGTCCAATGGGGCAGGTCCTTGGGTCCAAAGGTTAGAAAGAGCCATAATGTGTCAGTTGGATCCAAACCCTTCCTAAGGTGGATCCGACTGGCTGGATAAAATAAAAAATTATTTGGAAATCCCACATACACATGCCAATGGCTCAAACGGATCCTATTGGGCCATCAGAGCTGAACCTAGGAAAATAAAATTAGAATGCTTAAAAATAAAAAATCTAAATACTCAAACCACGATCCGAATGTGCTGCATCAATTTGGAACCTCAACAAGGTGCTGATGAAAGCCATTTTATTGGTTGGAGAGGTCTGATTTTGTGGTGGTTAGCTAACAATAACGCGCTTATTGCAGAATTCTTGGCCAGTGTATAGGAGTTGTGAGAGAGTTACTATTGCCAACGAAAAGAGTGGCCAGCACCGCCGCAAGGAGTGATGGGTCGTCAGGCGTTGCAAAGCTGCCCATCTTCAAACTCTTGATTCCTCCGTCTCTTGGTGAGATGTTGATTCACGCAGCCATCCGAAATTGTCGTCTTCCTCTTTAACGACCGAAATCTCCACATCTTGCGCACCAACGCCATCGATGCAATTACAGTCAAGTTGGAGCGGCTTTGTTTTGAGATCTCCACGTTGGCTCCCGTTCACCACCTCCATGGCGTTGGGTTCGTGGCCATCGGTCACGTCAATATGCTGAACTCCGCCGGAGCCATTCAGTCTATAGACGTCAGCTTCGCGACTCGACTCAGAGACAACAATGGCGTTCTGGGTGCGATCACTGCGCGGGTGAGTTTGAGAGGTTGTGGTGAATTGTGGGTTCCAGGCGGCCACAAGGCAGCATGGTGAATGGCAATGAGGAAGGATTTGAGTATGAGAGTGAAGAGGGTAGAGTGGCTAGGGATGGCTGTAGACGGGGGAAAGTGGGGCCCCGCTCAGTTTGGACCCGGGATGAAGGTTAAAATCCATCCCCGCTCGGGGATGGAGGTGGGGATGGACTTACACTTTTCCCCGCCCCATCCCATCTCCGGTCCTTTAAAGGATGACAATACACTACGGGAAAACGGGCCCTCATCCCCGTTTGAAACTGGGGATGGACATGAAAGGGGGGGGGGGGGGGGGGGGGGGGGGGGTTGGAGGTTAAAATCCATCTCCATGCAGGGATGGAGACGGAGTTGGAGGTTCTAATCTTGAGACGGGGCGGCTGTAGAGACCCTGTCCCCCACCCAGGTCCATTGCCATCCTTGACTGGGACAGAGGTCTTGGAACATAGGCCCTTTCCCTTCAAGTGCAATGTAATATAACACTTCAAGTGTGATGCCCCCATCATCTTTGGAGCCGTGGGGCCCAATATCAGATGGTGGGTGATCAGGTGCATCATCACACAAAAAGTGTGCAATCACTTTGCATCTGATCTCTCGATTCCTATTTATCGTGTTTGCATCCCAAGGTTGTGCGGGCAGGTTATATGTTCCCCTCGGGAACATAGGCCCACCACTACAAGAAAAATGTTAATTAGCGACGGCAATTTGCGACGAATCAGCGAGCGAAAACTATTTGTCGCTAACATTTGAAATTTTTGCAAAACTAGCGACGGAAATATATCCGTCGCTAAATCGGTCGCAAATTAGCGACGGATTAGCGACAATGTGTTTTTGTCGCCAAAACACTACAAAAAATGGTAATTAGCGACAGAATTAGCGAGGGAATTTTTTCATCCCTAATCCGTCGCTAATTAGCGACGGATTAGGGAAGGAAAATTCCCTCGCTAATTTTCGATTTAAACCCGTCTCGCCTGAGGCGCGAAATTTTCCCTCCCCCCCGTTCAAAAATTTTCTTCCCTCTGATTTTCCCTCCTCCCGTTCGATTTAAACCATCCCCACCTTCCTCTGATGATGCGCAACAACCTCTCACACCACGGAGGTCGTCATTCTCAGGCACCTCTCGCACCACGCGCAGCTTCTGCAGCCGCTCTGCAGCGATCCCTCCGTCCCCGTCTCATCGTCCAGCCCGACGGCACCTCTCGCACCAAGCGCAACTTCTGCAGCCGCTCTGCAGCTATCCCTTTCTCGCTGTCTCGTCGTCCAGCCCGACGACACCTCCATTCTCAGGCACCTCTCGGTGGAGACTGCTCGGGCACCAATGGCACCTCCATCCTCCGCGTCGTCGTCCAGCCCGACGCCTCCTGCAAGTTCTCCCCCGTGAACCTTGGCTACGCCGCCTGCCTTGACCGCTCCTCCCGGCAGTGCCCATCGGCAGTCTCCACCGCCTGTTCCGCCTCTCCCTCGCCGGATCCCATCTCCACTATGACCCTCGCCGGATCCCGTCTCCAGCCGTGACTGGCTCGCTGCGGAAGAGCATCCCGACGCCGGTTCTGTACAAAAAACATTACTCCCTGCCGGACAACGCGCCGACAGCGAGCATTTTTTTTTATTTTTTTTAAAAATTTAACGACGGATTAGCGACGGATATTATCCATCGCTAATTTAAAATAGCGAAGGACTAACGATGGATCATATCCGTCGCTAATTCGTCGCAAATTAGCGGCGGATAAGTTGTGGCACTACTTAGCGTCGAAAAATTCGCAATGAAAGTTAGCTAATCCGTCGCTAAACAGTTTAGCGACGGATTAGCGATGGATTTAGGTTGTCGCTAATCCACAGGTTTCTTGTAGTGCACAAGGCCACGACCCACAACACAGGGTGGTGTGTGTTCTCCCCGAAACACAAATCCGTGTATTCTTGTGTGTACGGAGGAATATCTTGGGACCCGCGATAATTCATATGCCAATGTTCCATGATGACTTTATAATAAAATAACATATAAAAAAGGTAGATATACTTTTGACGAAAATATCTTCCTGTAAGATAGATATGCGTTGTATGAAAACGTCCTCTCACTCCCCGTAAATAGATTTGCACATTTCGCCTTTGTTTTTAGCTTGTGTTACAACATATGAGCTTATATTTGAGACTCAGTTTCTTATGGATCAGACCCAACTTGTTTAGGTTTAGGGTTGTCGCCCTTGCTTTGTATAAATTCTTTCTTTTCTTTCTCTCTTGTAACTGTTGAAAAGAGCAATAAGATTTCTCTCTGAGCGGTTGTGGTTTTTTTTATTCTCTTTGTTGAAAAGAACGATTTACAGTAAAAATCAGATAAGAAAGCAATTTGCAATACAAATCAGATAAGAGAGTAGCGATTTACAATAGAAATCAAATAAGAGAGTAGCGATTTACAATAGAAATCAAATCAGAGAATAACGATTTACAATACAAATTAGATAAGAGAGTAACAATTTACAATAGAAATCAAATCAGAGAATAACAATTTACAGTACAAATCAGATTTCTACTGTAAATCGCTACTCTCTTATCTGATTTGTACTATAAATCCTTATTCTCTAATTTGATTTCTACTGTAAATCGCTACTCTCTTATCTTATTTGTACTGTAAATCGCTATTCTTTGATTTGATTTGTATAGTAAATCGCTACTCTCTTATCTGATTTCTATTGTAAATCGCTACTCTCTTATCTTATTTGTACTGTAAATCACTATTCTCTGATTTGATTTGTACAGTAAATCGCTACTCTCTTATCTGATTTCTAATGTAAATCGGTACTCTCTTATCTGGTTTGTACTGTAAATCGCTAATCTCTTATTTGATTTCTACTGTAAATCGCTAATCTCTGATTTGATTTTTAATATAAATCGCTACTCTCTTATCTGATTTCTACTATAAATCGCTACTCTCTTATCTGATTTGTACTGTAAATCGTTATTCTCTGATTTGATTTCTACTGTAAATCGCTACTCTCTAATCTGATTTCTACTGTAAATTACTACTCTCTAATTTGATTACTACTGTAAATCGCTATTTTCTGATCTGATTTCTATTGTAAATTGTTACTCTCTGATTTGATTTCTACCGTAAATCGCTACTCTTTGATCTGATTTTTACTGTAAATCGCTACTCTCTGATTTGATTTCTACTATAAATCGCTACTTTTTTATTTGATTTCTACTATAAATCATTACTTTTTTATTTGATTTCTACTATAAATCACTACTCTCTGATTTGATTTTTACTGTAAATCGTTACTTTCTTATCTGATTTCTATTGTAAATCGCCACTCTACTCAGTTTTGCGTTGCCATCATTATCTCTGATGTAAATTGTTATTCTTTGTTTACTCAATTCGATATTTGCGCCCTTGTATCATGATGAACAATAGACAGAATTCTGATTTTACTGGTAGTTTAACTATTTCTCACGAACAGACGGCGACAAAGGGTGCTCCGACGATAATAGACGACGACGAGAAAGGGTGCTCTGACGATAGCAGATGACGACAAAGGGTGCTCCGACGACAGCAGACGACAACAAGGAGTGCTCCGATGGCAGCTAACGACGACAAAGGGTGTGTCATTAATCAGAGCTCCTGTTATAGCAGATGGTGTATCACCAAAGGGTGATCTAGAACGTTTAGGGTAACATATTGCGAGGAGCTCCTGTTAAAGCAGAGGAGTTTATAACTCCTTAGGGCGAAAACAATGATGATTTTAACCCTTTTTGGTGAGAGAACATTTTTGTCCTTTACTCGAAACATCGTTTTATGGCGCTAATGGCGGGAAAGGGTACTTAAGTCTTTGCAAACACAACAAACTCTGATGCTAAGTGATGCTGACACACACGGGGAAATGAGCACCACGTGCTTACATACGTAGCGCTTATTACCTGAGAACACACACCTGCATGTTCCAGGGGGGAACATATAACCTGCTTCGGGCAATCGTGGCATGGTACCTCCGGTTGCCTTCCCCTCCTTGTTTAAGTTTCAAAATCTTAGAAGGCTTAGTGAAAAGATCAAGTGTAAATGATTGCACAAATATTTGTGCATTAAGCACCTGATCACGAGGACATGACTTGTCAGGTGTGGGACCCAAGACCTCATGGATGGCTATGGAGTGCTTAATGCACAAAATTTTATGCAATCAGATTGCACTCGATTCGGACCCGAAGGCTTAAAGCCTTAAAAAACAAAGGTATAGTCAAAAGTCTGAACGAATTAACGCTTCAAGTAACTATGACAAACACATGCAAAAGGTGATTTAGCGTAGCGTGCATGGAAAATTCGATTGATCAGTTGGGCAATCGTTAATGGTGTTAGTCGCCTATTTCTTAATTTGATACATGGTTTCCATTAAGAATGTCATGTTACAAAACAAAAGGCAATCGATACACAAGAGAGAGAGAGAGGCAAAACATGATTTCAACAAAGTTGAACCCAAAGAGAACAAAAGCATAGCAAAACAAACAGAAACAAGCGGCTCACGCAGGAGCCACAAAACCAAAATTGTTCGGGGGGAGCGGAGCAACACCAACAGGAAAAGTAAGATCGCGTAAACGTCCACTAGCATTTTGTGCACAAGAAGATTAATGTGAACCGGAGATTCTCGAAAAATGGCATCGTTGCGTGCCATCCAAACGAACCACCAAGTGGTAAACAACCACGACCTCCAGATTAACCGCCACCGCATACTGCGCCGAAGGCAGACTGGACCCAAGATGAGGTCAAGCGCAAAGGACTCCTTCATAACTAGGACCTCTGGTTGCTTCCAAGTCCTACGAAAGATCTCCACAAAAGTAGGGTAAGACCAGAAGAGGTGGAAAGAAGATTCTTCAGCAGCATGACAAAGCACACAACAGCTCGGCAGCTGGAAGCCCCACCTCTTTAAGGTAGAGTGAGTTTGGACCTTATCGTGCAAGATTAACCAAGCCAGGAGCCGAGTTCGGGGAGAAGGGCCTTTCGCCTATAGAGCAGATTCGGGCATCCAAGGCGCCCCCGGTGGAAGCAACGATCTATAAATTTTGCTGGTAAGAAACTTTCCGGTAGGAGCAATAGCCCAATGCGCCCAGTTACCAATATCGGTTGGATCATCAAAATAGTTGTTGAAGATAGCTAAAGTCGACAACCATGACTATCACAAATGGGAAAACACTCCAGGCCTCGAACGAAGGAAAACTGGAAGAAGAGAAGGAGGCCCATATTTAAAGAGAAGAAAACTAGCGCAAGGATTCTCCGGCTGATGAGCAAGTCAGCATTGCTTAGAAACTAGGGCAATACTCCTGAGTCTAGGCGCAATAACACCTAAACCGGACATAGAAGGCGGCAAAACCACCGAATGCCAGCCAACCAGGTGGCGCTTACCCTTGAGATGACACCCAGACCAAAGGAAGCCTGCCAGCAGACTCGTCAACTGCTTCTCTACACCCACAGACATCAGAAATATGAACATAAAGAATTCTGAAATGGTCGAGAGAACGTGCTTCACTAAAGTTAGGCGACTAGCAGATAAGAGATAAGAAGCTTGCCACGAGAGTAATTTGTGCTCAACTTTAAGAAGCGTCGGAGCCCAGGCCAAAGAGAAAAGGCGCTTAACTTGTAACGGCAAACCCAAGTACAACATAAGCAGCTCAGATGCAACACAATTAAAAATCTTCATCCCAGCAGCTAACATAGAAGGCTAGACGTGAAACATAGAAAGGGAACACTTTTGCTAATTGAGAGAAAGGTCAGAAAGAGAGAGAAAAAGAAGAAGAATAAGCTTGAACCGAAACATCTGCTGAACACTAGCGCGACCGAAAATGATTATATCATCAGCATAAATTAGAGCATGAAAATTAAAGTTTTGAACCAGTAAAGGATCAATGAAACTACAGGCAGTGGCCCGCTTAAGCAGCACATTAAGACCCTCGGCGACCCCATTGACCCCATTGAACAATAATGCTCAAAATCTAAATCTAATCCCATGCATATGTTGCATGATCTGCGTTGGGGTTCTACACACACTGACTGTGAACAACATTGAAGCCTAATCCGTTGGCTATGTTACACAGTCTATTTTGGTGTTTTAGACTGCTTGACATCACAAGGATTCGAAAGGTTCCTTTTTTTTTTCTCTCTTGGAAAATAAAACTTATCTTACCACATTACACATACAAATCGATCAGATTGTCATATTGGACTCGCTCTTAAGAAAAAAAGGTTCCTTTTTTTCTTCTCTTGGAGGATAAAAATTATCTTCCCACATTACACATACAAATCGATCAAATTGCCATATTGGACTCGGCCTTAAGAAAAAAATATATATGTAACCTACATTTTCTAGTCACTTTAGACAAAGATTTCTTGTTGGCAGATCTTTTCACATGATTAAGCTCATCTTTTGCCTCGGTATGAACTGGACTGTGACCAGGATGGCCCACAAGTAGATCAAATAAATCGAGTAAATGGTTCTGTAAGTTAATTTGAGATTTCAATTATCAAAATTGATGCTTCATCATGGCAAATAGCAAATTGTCACCTAAAACCGACTTGCTGCTGTGCAATCTACTGAATCACAAACCAATCCAGTAAAAGTGCTCAGCCCCAGCAACATTTGCCCTCACAACCAGCAAGAAAAGTACGCCAAAGCACAGGATTGGGTGCAAAAGGCATAGAGCTGATCACCTTTTCCGCCTCTTCTGCATTCCCACTCTTGCAAAGCATGTCAACTATGCACATAAAGTGATCCATCTCGGGTTCAACTCCAAAAACGCTCTTCATATTCTGAAACAGGAAAAGGCCTTCTTCCACTAGCCCAGCATGTTTACATGCGGATAAAACAGCGATAAAAGTCACATGATCTGGTTGGATCCCTTGTAACTGCATTTCATTGAAGCTTCGGATCGCTTCCTCTGCGTGCCCATGAAGTCCAAAGCCAGAGATCATCATCGTCCATGATACCACATTTTTCTGCAGAATGGCATCGAACACTTTGACACAGCTATCCAGACTCCCACATTTAGCATACATGTTCATAAGAACGTTATGAACCAAGACATCACACCGTTCAAAATTTGTCTTGAGCATCAAACTATGGACTGCTTGGCCAACACCCAGATTACAGAGCTCAGAACAAATGCTCAGAAGACTAGTGAAGGTGTAATTGTCAGCTGGAATTCCTGCATTTTGCATTCTGTGGAAACATTCAAATGCTTCGTTAAAGTTCCAACTTCTTGAGCAAGCAGCAATAATGATGTTCCACGATACAATATCAGGATCTTTTAGTTGAGAAAGCAGCGTGTAAGCCTCAAGGTAGCAACCAGACTTGCTGAGGATTCCAGCAATTATGTTCCAAGGTACAGAAGAGGAAGAGAAAGACGTTCTAGCAGCTAATGAATAAGCATCAGACAAGAGGCCTCTCTCTGCAAACATGGCAACAATCGAGCTTGACACGTAGGGATCTTTATCAAGCCCCCTTCTGATTATCTGAGAAAGGATCTGTGGCCCATTTTCAGCATTGATCATTGACAGTCGCCTAAGAGCATAAGAAAATGTATACTCGTTAGGACTAAAATCGGACATCATCATTTCTCTCATGAGTTCTTGAAGACGTAGAGCAGCATAATCACTGTCTGTAATACACTCCAGACAGGTGCTAGCATACTCCTGTATTGCTCCATGCATCAGTGCATTCCAATGAACAACACTTTTCTCTGGCATTTTGTGAAAAACATTTAGTGCTTCTGTTAGAGAGTTACACTTGGCATATAATGTGATTATTGCGCTACCCACAAAAGCATCAAGTTCAAATCCCATCTTGATCACCTTAGCATGGATAGATCTACCATAATTGAGGTTTTTCAACAGTGCACAAGAGCTAAGAACCATAGAGAATGTTGCCTGACTAGGCCTGGAACCTTGCACTGACATTTTCAAGAACAACTGCAATGCTTTCTCGTCTCTCGCATTCTTTGCAGATGACATTATCATCGTATTCCATGATATCGTGTCTCGAATAGCCATTTCATCAAACAATCTCTCAGCATTGCCAATACTCGCACATTTTGCATACATATCAATGACAGCATTAGAGATCGCCAGATAAAACATTGCACCGGCTTTAATGATCAACCCGTGAATCTGCTCACCAAATTCAATGCCCTGCATTAGGCGACAAGCACAAATAGCTGCCACAAATGAAGATTCTGATGGACGTATATTCCCTATTCTTAGCAATTCTCGAAACAGTAGTGCCGCATCCTCAGAATACCCATGGTCAGCAAACCCCAAAACCATCGTGTTCCATGTCACTATGGTTCTCTGAGGCATTTTATCAAACAATTTGATAAGGTCGCCTGGACAACCATGTTTCGCTAGCACACCCAGCAATGCAGTGCCGGCGTGAACTTCCTCAGACAGCCCGGTCTTCACCATCAATCCATGCAATTGCACTGCATGAACAAGCGACGAACAAGAAGAACAAGGTCCAGAACATAGAGACAGGACGCTGCCCAATGTGAACTGGTTTGGCATGAACCCGCTGCTCATCATGAGCGAAAATAAATCCAGAGCATCCTCTCTAAGACCGTGCCGAACATGAGCCGCGATAATCGAGTTCCACGAAGCGGTGTTTCTTTCAGGCATTTCGTCGAACACTTGGCGTGCCGTCGTTATGTCGCCGAATCTACCATAGAGTGTGACCAAATTGTTGCGGAAAAAGATGGGTTGGTGGGATCCGATGGTGATGGTGAGAGCATGGAATGATTTCGTCGATTTGAGGGTATCGATTGGTTTGACATCCGACTGGAGGATGGATTCAAGCCGACTCTGGGGATCACCAACAACAACATGGTGGCTTTTGGTGGGGGAGCAATGGGCGTCGTGAGAAGACCTGGGCGGTTGAGAGAGAACGTGATGGCCATGGGAACGTCTGTGAGACAACAACTTGCAGCGGTTTAGAGTAAGCATGCAAGAAGGGCCTCTTTCTTCTTCGTTGCTACTAACCGTTATTTATGAATTTAGCGATTCAAAGTATTTTCAAGGTAGTGGCTGTTGCTGCATGTCTGCACGAATGCTTTGGAAATAAAACTGGTGATAACTAACGCGAAAAACTCACGTCATTTGATCACGATATTTTCATCGGAAAGAACCAGGACGGTTTAGCAAGAGGGATGCAATCATGCAAACGACTCGGATCCAGAGCAGCTCAAAATTGCAAAAACCTCCATCCTGGATCCGACCCATTTGCCTTCTTGATGTGGCACCCCTAAAATTGACAACAGTCGATGAATGCTACATGGATAGTATGTATTTCCGTGATAAAAAAAAAAAGTATGACACGTGGACACGCACTTTTAGGTAATTTTATATAAATATATTTTATTATTTATATAGCATGTTTACTGAATAATAATAAAAGACAAAAAATATTACAAAATATATAATACACTAAAACTGTGCCCATTGACACCCCCCAATTGCAGCTCCCTATCATCCCAACCTACCAAAACTAAATCGTTGAATTTTTAAATACAAGTGTCAAAAAATATATATATATATATATATATATATATATATATATATATATATATATATATATATGTGTGTGTGTGTGTGAAAATGGTAAAGAAACTGAACAGCCAGTGACTCCACTCTATTTGCCTCGTCACTAACTAGTTTGTAAACAATTCTTATAAGTGGGGAGCCAAGCCACTTGCAGGGCCTCAGCCCAAACCATAGAGACAAATATCGTGAGATTTATGAAAAATCTCACTATAATATCACGAGAAATTACCTGAAAGTTTAAAACAACAATTTTTTGCAAGATTTTCAAAATATCATGAGATTTATGAAAAAACATAAGTACCGTGATTTAAACGCAATATTTTACATTTGAAACAACTATTTATCATGAAAAAACATGTATTTTTATTTTTAAATATTTTTATTAATATTTTTTATAAAATTTATTTTTTATATTTTTTATTGCCGAGATTTTGCAAAAAAAATGTGAGATTTATGATTTTTTTTTAATTTTTCATGAGTTTTTGAAAAACAAGTTTTTGCTGATAAAAATGTTTGTCACTCTGGCCCAAACACAGGGTGTTCAGCTCGGGTGAGCTTGTGTAGATAAAATAGATATATATTTTATGTGTAATATAAAATTTAATTATAATAAATAAGAAAAAGAATTCATAGAATATATATATATATATATCATGCATATCTCTCTCTCTCTCTCTCTCTATATATATATATATATATATATATATATATATATATATATGAACTATGGGAATCTGGAATATGTTTACTAACCAAATATGTTTATTGATATGAATCAAGATTTTTATAGGTTTTTTTTTTTGCAGATCTAACCCTACATATGCATTCAGCATGGTCCATTTGGTAGGAATTGATTGTTGGATCATCGTGTAAAATATGATTTTGCATGCATGTATATTTATAAAAATTTTAAGCCATTGATTTTTAACCATTAAAAGATCTATTTTATACATCATAATTGGATGATCCAAGAGTCTCTTTTTATAAAACCAAGCGTCTGGATCACATCCTTACCGTGAAATAAAAAAAAAACTATAAAAATCTTGGTTCATACTATTAAGCATATTTGGTTGGTAAACACATTTTAGTTACCCTATGAACTATTATGCATAATGTATAAAATACATATAATTTTAAGTGTAATATATAAACAAGTTATATATATATGTGTGTGTAATAATTAACATTGATTATTTTACACGGGCGTGTTCGGCTCATCTCATTCAACTCGACTCAAATAAACACATGCACAAGTCACAAACTCGATCAACTGGTAAACAAGCCGAGCCCGAACAGGCCCTATTAAGTTTGTAAGGGTCGTTTACCAGCCCTGCTTAATCGAGCCTAATTGCTCTTTCACCGTGGACCAGGATCGGTATGTTTAATTAATGATCCTGTTCTTAAGCTCAACCTTGGTTCATTTGGATAACCAAACAAGTCTGAGAGGAGCTTAAATGAGTAGAGCATTGTGCAGCCAAAGCATAGCTAATCGTGCAAGTGTATCAAGTCTAGCATTGTTGTAAAAATCGTTGTGAATAGGCCCAAAGTTGATCTACAAAGGTCGATTCATTTTAATAATTTTTATTTTTAAATATTATTTTAAGGAAGCCTAATTTTTTTTCAAACTTTTTTGTTGCTTCTTTATGTTTTTTTTAACGACACATATCAACTGATGGTAAAAAAATGACCGATTCCAATCGATTCAATTCAATTCTGAACTGGAAAATCGGTTTAGAAATTGATTTAGACCCGAAACCGATTATGAAAACATTGGCCTGTAGCTTACAACAGCTAGAATCCATTTAGGGCCAAAACCCACAACAATCCACACTTAGGACACCCCCATCACCAAGCAAATTCCAAGACGTATCATACGCTAAAGCTAAGCCAAGGTCGAACCTAGACGGCCCACCAACCAATCAAGGTCCATGCTAGGCTGGCCTAAGCTAAAGTTTGGACTTCCACCATATATCACTTTTTATAGAAAATCAATTTTATGATATAGATGCTTATGACCTCTACCCATAATGACAAAAGTTAAAAACGGCAAAATCTCGGGGAGTCAAAAACTTGAGAGATTTTGAAAATTTTCAAAAATTGTGTATTTTTTCAGCAAAATCTTGGCAATAAAAAATAAATTAAAAAATAAATAATTTTTATAAAAAATACAAATAAAACACATTTAAAAATAAAAATCTTGCAATACATATCTGATAAAATTATAAATATCGTGATATTTGTCACGGTTTGAAAATCTCGAGAGAAATTGCAGGGCAAAATCTGTACTTGAGTATATTCTCACCCGAATTCTAGTCCTTCAAAGTTCAAACTTTAGTGAGAACCTTTGGACCTATAAAAAATGCTTAAGACTTAATCTTATGTTCCTATAACTTGTCTATTGAAACCAAGGCGGAATTAAAGGAAAAAGATCTTTGTGAAGTCGAGTGTCACTACCTTATACCAACTTGCGAGAAGAAATATCTAAAGTATGAGAATCTTACAAAAATATATAATTTTATATGATCAATCATATGTACCTGTCATAGGTTACCCACTCTATCATAAATGCATGAGTCTCATGACATATCATTTCATGCATCACAGTGCACAAAAGAGTCTAGTCATAGGGATTGAGAGTCAGAAGAATATCCAGAAAGCTTGGTTCGATGCTATATGACCAGAGTATACCTGACTCTCCTCACTGGAACAAAAAACCATCAATCAGTCACCTTATTGGAGCATTTTCACCCTATCCATGATCCCACAAGAGGTACAAGATTTCTGAAAAGGCATCAAAATTTTAAAATAGGCATAAAAGTGGGTTATATTTCTTTTGTATTATCCCTGCCTGAAGCCCAACATTTTCTCTCTTTACAACAAAAAAAGTCTTTCTGATACTAGCACTGACCTCACTCGGCAAGACCAACAAAAGGTTTTGGTAATCTAGTTGTTCCTGCACCAGCATCAACCTTGTTTGGCAAGACCATCAAATGGTCTTGGCAATCCAGTTGTCCTTGGATTGATCTGAACTCGCTCGGTGAGACCCATAACGGTCTCAATAATCTAATTCATCCCTTTGGATATTGGCAATGACCTCGTTCAGCGAGACCAATCATAATCTCGGCAATACAGCTCTCCATTAAACACTAGCCCGACCTCGTTCGGCAGGATTGAATTCAATTTCGACAACCTAGTGTTTCAAACCTTGAGTGTCTACTTTGTCATAAAGCAAATCACATCAATTAATGACAAAGTGGGGCATTTATTGACACCCAATTTTTCTAAGATACCCAAAATACTAACATCTTTATAAGAATCAAGCTGCAGTTTGGAGTTCACAAAGAGGACAACACGAGAAAACTCAGAGAATTCGCTAAACGACTATCTTAGTTTAACGGTCCGACAGTGGATGGATATCTCAGTTTAACAGTCCAACACTGGATGGTTATCTCAGTTTAACGGTATGATACTACATGACTATCTCAGTTTAGCGGTCTGACACTGGATGGCTATCTCAGTTTAGCAGTCCAACACTAGATGACTATTTCAGTTTAGTGGTCCAACACTGGATGTCTATCTCAGTTTAGCGGTCCAACACTGAATGGTTATCTCAGTTTATTCGATATTTGGCTTATCCTGTCTCCAGAGAACAACCAAATATATTTCGTCATCCAATTAGTTTGAGCAAATGAGGCACATTTGCCTCATCTTCAGCCACTTGTGCACATTTTTGATAGAATATTCTCTTCGGATGAACTTTCTTCCAAAAAGGACTCCTCCCAATCTTTTATTTAGAAAGAGTAGAACCCGAAACGCTCCATGATCCAGATTCATTTTGAACACATACAAATAAGGGCATATCCCTATGATAAAAGGGAAGACATCTGAGTGCTAACACTTTGAAGAACAAACACAAGACTATTGCCACCTGCCTCTTCGATCTTCCTCACTTACGAGTAGGTTCTACTGGAACAACTGTCGCTTAACTGCGAAAGTGCTGCCAAACGGGCGAAAAGAACTTTAAAGCTTAAAAATAGACCCTGAGTTCAAAACATGTGTGTTCACTCCCTTTCTTTCATTTTATTTATTTAGTTAATTTTATTAGTTTAGAGCAAATACTTACATATTTTTTTTATTTATTTGTATTATCTATTGTGTGAGTTGCAGTACAGAATCAAATGGCGTGCTCTGGCTTTACCTTTCCTTTGGCGAAGGATGATCAAAGTTCGAACGACCCTCACATTTTTTTAAAAAAAAATTTTGCGATTTAAAAAGTATGACACATTGGCAGTCCTGCCCCCCCCCCCCCTCACTAACTCCATAGACCGGGGACCGGGTGAGACGCCTAGCTCTCACAAAAACTCAATTGTCCTACGAAGCTTGTACCCTCTACCCTCTCCAAGGTTGAACACGGGTCTGGTAACATACAATATCTTTCAGGTATACCCAGAGCCCAAAGAATCCAATAATATATACCGTCTTTCAGGTATACCCAGAGTCACACAAATCTGGATATATGTGCATGCATTAACCTTTTATTTATTGATTTCTTTGTGCAAGTCATCACATCAAGAGGGGTCCGGTATCATACACTATCTTTTAGGTGTACCCAGAGTCCAGAGAAACAGATAACATATATTGTCTTTCAGGTATACCTAGAGTCTTGCGAACTTAATGATTAAGCATACATTTTTATTGTTCATTTAATTTCTTGTGCAAGCCATCACACCACAAGGGATTTCTAAAAATCTTGAACCCACCACTGGGTTCAAACACACAGTATGCATCTTATCACTTGGGTGTCATAAGCACCGCCAAGATATGCAAATTTTTCAGAACTCGGCTCGTCTCAAGGCCCACATTCAAACATTTAGTTTCTAAGCTATGGCATACACTTTCGTACCCATGAACAATGTCGTACTCGCAACAAGCTTTGTTTATCTTGACTGTGCACATTTTTTTTTCTTTAAGCACACTCTTATTGAGATAACATGGACTTCATGCATCACGATGGGTTGCCCTAAGCACACTGACGCCATGGCCGTGTGGCAACCACCATCAAGTGATGCCAAACAACAAAGGACACAGACCGTTGCTCGCTCTTGATGAGGAGCCCACCTGCCACCTATGTGTGCAAGGCCCAACAAACACTCGAATGGGGCTGCCCATTCTCTGTTGCACCTACGTTAGTGGTGCAGTGCTATCATCGAATCCAGCAGGTCACGATAGGCCTTTATGGCCGACAGACCATCATAAGCAGTGACCAACGCCACTGCCACCACATCCTTGAATCCCAAGGCTAGAGAGGGACAAAATCCCTCAATCCAACCAACTAGGTTGCATGAAGGTAGCCCCTACTACCGTCCGACAAGAAGTAGTCTACTAGTTGCACCAGTTTCGAGTGGATTTGTAAAGTACCGCCCTGAACCATGGCTTTTAAGCTACTGCCACGCAACAGCAACATGGCCCTTAGCTTACGTCGGCCCAGTGATGCCCTGCTGCATCAGCAAGATGTCGGTTTAGCCAGCGCCGTGAGTCATATCAAGTGCTGGCCCCAGCGTGCTCAACCGGCACGCTGGCGTAGGGGAACTTTCCAGCCCATCGAGGGTCTGCTGCCAAGAGTGGCGGAGCATTCCAGTGAAGGGTCGGTGATAAACAATTGCACTGACGGTTCATCCCAGATTGGCAGGGGACAGACCGGCCAGAATGGGTCGGTTCTGCCCAGACATCCCTTACACATAAGGAAGGTGGTTGAGGCTTAGAACAACCTCTGCCCTTTTTTTCATTTGAACTTATAGATGACGTGTGGAAATAAGAGGAAGCAGATTGGGTTCCCGTGAACATGCTCATGTTCACACCGAACCAGACTTGACGATTTCATGAGTCTATGTTCATATTCACCTTGCACTGTCTTGTGTTGACAACAATTTAACATGAACTAGTAGATCTATTTTTTTTTTTAAACCATCCATTTGACTTCACTACCACATATAAAAATTTCAATAGCATATAACATGTAGTCAAATTTATCATACTGATCCAGCCACTAGGTAGATGTGCTTACAATATAACCAGACCTCACATTTCTAGAATTCTATTTTACGTTAGATTCGGTATTCTGCGGTATACTTAGGAATAGAGAAAACATGAAATGTACTGTGAAGATGTGAGGTGAACTAATCGTTACATGCTAAGTCCATAAGAAGGAAATAATCAAAAACTTTGATAACAACAGTATAACAACAAAGCTCATGGTGCATTCGTGAAGCTTGAGCAATAGATCTGGACAACCATTTTTTTTTCAATGATATGCACATGGTTTGGGTACTTTGTTGGGCGTTGGATCTTGAATCCAACAGTGGCTGATATGCTAGCCAAAAAGAAGATTCTATTTAACCCTCACACAACATGCTGACAGTGTTGTTTTCTTTTCTTAACTATTGGTGATCAACCGGTTTGACATGTACGTGCTAAAACAGGTTTTGGTTTATGCATTGCACTATGAATGGGTAGTAGTTATGCATGTATGAGTCATTTGATCAACAACATATATGCAAGGGCTTGATTAAATAAATCTAGACCTACATTATGCATTAAACAACATAAAAAAATGCATCTTCTTTCCAGCTTGTATATGAAGTTACAAAAATCGGACCCACACCGACGTGGTGATGGATGGTGTCCCTCTCTAATGGAGTCAGACTACCCACGTCCCATCATGCCACATGACGTCGACCATCCCCCGTGTCGACGGTGTCGTCCAAATTCAAACGACGGCACTACAGCAGATTGATATCACAGAGCATCTAACACGTACATAAAAATAAAAATGCTCCTTACTTTGTTCGAAGATTCAAGCCGACGATAATGATGTTTCTTCTTCGCGATGGAGCAACACGTCACCACGAGGAAGAAAGCCTTTGCGCTCCAGCAATGGAGGTACAGAGAGAGAGAGAGAGAGAGAGAGCACGTTAAGGGGTTGCACGATTTTCTCAATGGACCCCTATTTTAACTCCACCTTCTTAGGTGCGTTTTCAAAATTTCAAATCCAATAACCTCCCCCAAATCCCACGATTTTTGGTGGGTGCTCTTCCATTTCCAAAAACACCCTTCTCCCCATTTAACTAAAATCTCTCCAGCTTCCACCTTTTTTTTTTGCTTTAGTGGTACCCTTCATCCCATGTTACATGGGATTCTCCTTATTCTTTGGTAAGGTAAGAGAAGTAGCAACTCCTCTCACGTTTTTTGTGGAGAAAAAGCCAAAAATGTAGGCTAAAATCTTGAGCCCACGTTTTTGCCATTTCAATAAGGTAAAAACGTGGCCTTTTTGTGCAAAAAAGGTATTTTGCGCACAAGGGGTTTCAAACCATGGTCTTCCACCAATGGGGCAATGAACCCACCACTTGTGTTACCTTTGTTTTCGTTGCAAAGTGGGTGGATTTTATTGTATTTAACCCTTTTGGTTTTGTTCCGGATTCTATGTAAAAAAGAAATATTTTTCCTTTCTACATAAGTACACTGTGGGTCTTGAACTAGGGTTGTGGCACCACACAACCGTGCGTCCCACCACAACACCACATCACCCCTTGTTGTTTGATTTCGCAAAGAAATTTTTTATATGTCTTCTTGGGACGTTTCCTTAGTTGGTGGATTTTCGCATTTTCATGCGGCTTTTTCTCAAGTTTTTCCATGCGAACCAGGTCAGATCTTTGGATTTCACTAAAGTTCTGATCCAAATCCCAATTCTAGTATTTGTTATCGGGTTCACACTAACTAACCTGTAAGCATTGAATATGACATATACCATATTATTTCACACAAACACACATTTTTATTTCATTGAAAATTCCTTAAAATTCATGGGTTTTACACATCAACTTTTACAACTTTATTATATAATTCCTCGAAGAACCCACACAACTCAATCAACATTGCACTTATTTCTTTTGGAAAGAAATGTCGTAAAGCCAACAGAAGGAATTGATACATTAACATGTGACAATCATGACTCTTCAAACCCAAAATCTTATGTTCTCTTAGTTGCACACATATGGAGATATTTTAAATGCATCATGTATCAATTCATCCATATCATTTATGTTATAAAAGCTTTTCACTTTTCACAAAGATAAATAACGAGAATTCTAAATAAATGTGAAAAGCAAGACATACAATTTATAGAAGTTTAGTCAACCCTAACCTATGTTATCTTAGCAGCAAGCTCAATCTACTAAACCACTAGCCTAATGGTGCTAGTTACAAATACAATTATTTCACACAACTTGTGAAACACCAATGTGAGCTTTCTCGTCTCACCATAGCTCAACCCTAGAGCTACCAATATAAAAAATGGTTGAAATAAATCTCTTTACACAATACAAAATCTAAGTACAATGAAGAACAAGGGTGAGTGAAACCCAATACAAAAAGCCCTAAAAGATTTCAACACAATAGAAAAAAATTGAAGAGATCATTGTTGGAGAGCTTTGAAATGCTTGAGAGCTTGATGATAGATGTGATTTTTGCCATTCTAATATTGATCTCTATCATCATTTTATAGCTGGATAAGAAATAGATCTGTTAGGGATGAATATCAACTTTTACAATGTCTATATGACCATTTAAATTTGCATGTTACGTCTTGGAGTTGACTCTAAACCTTTCAGGAGTCGACTCTTTTTTCCTGAGAGTCTCCTCTTCACTTTGTGGTTGACACTTTAAATCAAAGTTTAACTCTTTCATAACTTCAACTTTTATAGGAGTCGACTCTTTATTCTTGAGGGTTGACTTTTTTCTGTAGGTTGACTCTTTATTTTTTGAGGTTGACTCTTCAGTACACAATCAATATGTATGCATTTGGTTGCCTGAGGGTTGACTCTTTTTTCTTGAGGGTTGACTCTTTATTTCTAAAGGTCAACTCTTTGATGCAAAGTAAAACAGTGTGCATTCGATTGCCTGATGGTTGATTCTTACTTTTTTGAGCTTGATATTCATTCTCTTCCAGGGATTGACTTTTTGGCTTAAGGGTTTACTCTTTTGTGCTTTTTTTTGAGATTTTGAAGCTCTTTAGGGATTAACTCTTGATGTTTAAGGGTTGACTCTTCTTCGTTATAAACTTGTATATATTTTCAAAAGTCTCCATTTAAATTGAGTGATCTTTTAGCACTTTGGGGGAATTTTTACATATTAAATCTTTGCACACTTGAGGTTCAAGAATTAGTCCTTAGAGAGTTTTGTAATCAGCAAAATCAGTCTACTAGCTCAACAAACTCATTTATTAGACTATGGAATGTAACATCTCAGCTTGCAGCATACTTCTCATTTTTCATCTCAGAAATATATCACTCAAAACCGAGATCACATAACACATTAGAAAAAGGGAAACTGGTTGTAGAAAAATAAAAATAGAAATAAAGACAATATATGGCTAAAGAACCTAAGGGAAAAACTAAAGAGAGAGAATATTGCCTTTCAAACTTATGCTTATGTTATTTATCAATGGAAGAGAACATGGGTGGAAGCAATAGCTAGTAGCTGTTTACAAGCACATGTAGTATCAATATTTGGCTGGCATAACCTATCCTTTCAAAGACTTAACTATTCATAACTAATCGCATTTAACCAAAAAAAGAAATTTGTAAACGTTTTACCACAAACGAGGACATTCCTACAACTTCATCCATTCATTTCTGTAAAGGAACTGCAGAAGAGGGCTTCAGAAGAAATCTTTAAAGAGCTAAATCTACAACACACAGTACAGTCACAGTTTTCTACATTTCAGTTACCAATCGAAAATCCATAAGCAGTAGCTCCTAGAACACCTATATCCAATTCTTAAACCAATCTCTCAAACACTTATGGACTACCCAAGATTGCCAACATCATATAAATTTCTTCACATTTCCAACAGATAAAACGACCCAAAACAATTCTCATCAATTTCAACACTTCTTAATTTAATCTTCATCACTTGGAACTCCAAAACCACCCAAATTTGTGCCAAAAGACAATTTTCAGAAAGTCAACCAAAAACTCAATCCCAAACAGAAAAGGAGGGGTTGCACGACGGAGGAGGAGCATAACACAAGAAGAGTAGGAGGAGCATTACCTGTATTAAGAAGCCCTCTGGATAGCAGGGACGAGAAGAAGGAAAGGTTGCGCGGACGAAAACCCGAGAGAGGCTCTTCAACAAATGAGAAGGGGGCTCGACGAGACGGAGAGGTCCGGAAAGTGGTACGCTGGAGGCAATGGCAGCAGACGCCTGACGCGAGAGGGAAAACCCTCGCTGCTGCTTAGGAAGAGAAGACACGCTGGGGTTAGGGTTTTGGGAAAAAGGAGGAAAAAAAAAAACAGGAGGGGAAAACATTTGGCACAGGTCAGTTTTAGCCAGGTAAGGGACTTTTTTTTGCTGGCGCAACCTCTAAATGCGCCAGTAAAACAAAATTTTTTCCAGCGCAAAGTCATTTGTGTCAGCAAAAATTCTTTTCAATGGCTCTCTACTTTCTGCCCCAGAGAAAACTTTTTTACTGTCACAGTACATTTCTGCGCCAGTAAAAGAAACTTTACTGTGGCGCTATGGCTAGCTGCGCCAGTAAAACCCATATTTCCTGTGGTGTCTCAGCTTGGTTCAGCAACAAATTTTGGGTGTCCAAGATCATAACCGGCTCAACTCAAGCTCTAGCTAGGCTCGACTCGGCTCAAGATGAACTAGTTTAATGTATAAATTTTCTTTAAACAAGTGGGGAAGAGGAGGGATTCAAACCCTCAACCTCCTACATAAGTGGATAATGCATAAACCATTAGAATAGCAGTCATTTTGTTAATTTTTTTTTTTTGCAGAATATCTAAATATATCAAAACTATGTCTCATACAACTATATGAACCAAGCCTAATCGAGCTTAATGGAGCTTGATTGCCTCCTTAAGCTTCGCTCCTTTATGTGAATCGAGCCTGAGCCCTTGCTCAAGCTCGGCTTATTTATTTTCTCAGACGAGTTCGAGCTGAGCTTAAACGGCCGAGCCCAAGCTAGGTCAGCTCATTATGCAGCCTTTTGTGTGTGTGCACTGCGTGCGTAATTTCTTCTGCAAAGTCTCTGTATGAGTACCATAAAGTCTCAAAAGCTCCATATAATATTATGTGCTTTGGCCAAAACTCATGGTTCTCTCTCTCTCTCTCTCTCTCTCTCTCTCTCTCTCTCTCTCTCTCTCTCTCTCTCTCTCTCTTATATAAAGGTCAACTGTGTTATGGAATAAGTTTGTCATGCAGACTAGGTTTTCTGATGCGATCGTGCACTAGCTGTAGTTTATTATATGCATGGTACAAGAATAAAATAGCATGTCATCGATATTAGGTGTATAAGATGGCCTATGTACTCATTTCTATCCATTAAAAAGTGGCTGACATGGATCCATCACTTGTATCAATATCCAATAACCTTGATATAGTTAACTTTATGGTGGAAGAATGACCTGTCAGATTGGTATTCCAAAATGTTAGTAAATGGAGTCATTTTTAGACTTGATTAATTAACATAGTCGTTTTCAACTGACAGAAGCGCACCAGCTCAACTAATATTAGAATTCGCCCTCCTCCAGCTGAGGTGGGAATTATCCTGAGGGTGCGCAGCAAGTGGCCGGCTCAATCTTCTCAATGGATGGGTGTTTAAAAGAGGGCTGGGTTAATCCTCTTCATTATTATCTCATTTCAGTTTTTTCTGTTATCTTTGGTTTTTGTGATAGTCTGTATCTACGTTTCAGTTCTGCGCGGTTTTGTGGGTGGTGATACTTCATCGCTCCCACATCAATGTTACCTGTACTGATTTTATTACTCAATCAACATATTTTTCTGTAAAAAAAAAAAGACTGTTAATTGATCAAGTGTTAAAACTCAAATCAAATCGGTTCCACTCAGCTCCTATGTCATATCTTCAAACCTCTTGTTGGGATCTCATTGATGCAAGTTGTTTTTATTAAACCTGACTCTAGATGTGATTAGCATCATTCATTTCGTGATTTAAATCGCCCAAATCCAACTTGTGTGCAGGATTTTTTGGCTATTCAAAAGCCAGCGTTTGATAAAGTACAATGTAGTGTTATTTAAAAAAATCACATTTTTCATTAAAAAGTACGATTCAATGGTCTATTCTTATTAAATCCACCGTGTTGAACCCATCTATAAAGTCAGATTTGATCAAAACAACTTGCACCATAACTTTTAAGAGGGGCATGAAGTTGGGGGATGACATAAGAGATGAGTACTGGAACCGATCTCGATCATTAAAACTGACTCATCCTTGTTTATTATATAGGTAGATGTACACCTATGTACACTGACCTTAAAGTGTCCATAAAGGGCGTGTTGCAAAGGATGCTGGCAAAATCAAACTGCGAACATGCTGTTCCGCACGTCCGTGTGTCCTGACCAACCCAATCATCTCCTGAATGTAACTGAATCAGCTAAAAATATTAAAGTAGTAATTTAAGTTATTTTTCAGATTTATTGACAAAAACTGATTTAGGTCAGTTTATTACCGATTGTTGGCCGATACGATACAAATCTGCCAATTCAAGCCAATTTGCAACAATACTGACAACATTGTTCCATTCCGTGGAAATCAAATGCAAGACACAAGGAACACACTGCCTTTGTCCAAAGAAGCAGACACTTAACGAGGACAGTGTGTACTGTCCTGGACAAGAACAGTGTCCTATCTGTATTAGACGTGTTCTGTCCAAGATTGGACAAGGAGTCCAACACATCCTAAACTGATCGGATGGTAAGAAAAACGTATGTTTGTGATTTACATGGTCTTTTAAATAAAAAACAGGTCGTTAATCACGTGAATGGAATGTGCAAGAAGGATTTTCAAGGGCTTAAGAAATTAACAGACCATAATGGACTAAATTTTATGACTCACATTGTGATTTTATTTCAAAAAAGCAAATATTTAAGTGTGATCCTAGCTAAAAAACCAAGTTGAACACATTTTATGGTCTACTTGAGTGAGAGAGGTTGTTGACTTGAGTGCACACTTCATCGGGTGCTCATCTATATATATATGAAAAATATTCGCTAATAATGAAGGTAAATAACTAATGAGCTACAAATCATAGATGATGGTTTGTTTGCTAAGGATCAGGCCTTGGATTCGTGCTTTTCTGTTGCAAAAAAGTGATCTTTTGAGTTATGAAATGTTGGCACATTGTGGGTCATTGATTTTTGAAAAATCTAATTACTTGTCATAATCACATTATTCAAACCAAGTTTCTTACTAAACAAAACATGTAGATCACATCCCTAACATTTGATTTACACAAAAAATAGAAATTTTTGAAGAAAATAGTGTTTTCTACTCATTAGTTTTTTATCTTCATTAGCAGTCAATATTTACCCAAGAGGGTTCCACGTGAAAAGTGGAGGGATTCAGCATGAGGTCATTCCTCCATTAATATATATATATATATATATATATATATATATATATATATATATATATATATATATATATATATATATAGAGAGAGAGAGAGAGAGAGAGAGAGAGAGAGAGAGAGAGAGAGAGAGAGAGAGAGAGACACGGTTCCACGTGAAAAGTAGAGGGATTCAGCATTAGGTCATTGCTCCGTTAATATATTTTTATGGTCCATTGATATTAGGATATTTCAATTTAGCCCCCATGTTTTGCCTAATATTTCAGAAAACTACCCATATTTTCTGAACGCAGATTGCAAACCCCAGGTTTTCATTGAAACCGTCATACAGCGGGCATGATTAAGATGCATAAAAAATATCTTTCTTGACCTTATTTTGAAGAAGTGCATTTTCCCTTAAGTTATCACACAATAGGCGGCAAGTTAGTAATTTTATTTGACATAACTCACAGTTAACCTGAGTTAAGATTTGGGGTATAACAGAAAGATGAGTCCCAAAATGTCTTGAGAAAACTTAAAACTAACATCAGGCAAAAAAAATGCATCTCTAAATGAAATTTTGCCTTGATATTGTTATAGTGATACTTTTAGCTCATGGTGGTCCAAACCACCTTTTCATTCTTAGGTCAACATCTCTATCACCCACAACTTCTATATATATATATATATATATATATATATATATATCCAAGTTGGCCATGTGAATCTAGATAGACTGCGCACATACACGTAGTGGTGCGGCTGCCCAATGAGTTGACCACCAATTCTTCATTGTATATTCACTAATTCTTTCATTGATAGTTTTGCATCGACTCTCCCCTCCCCCTCCAACTATGATTTAGTAGCACTCTTCTAAAGATTGAAAGTATGAACTTTTTCTTTCCTGTCTTTTGTACAAGTGGTAATATCTTTAGCTAACATATTAATAAAGGGTCATGAATAAGAGATTCTAAAGAAACTTTTATTGATATTGATCGCCATTCACTTTGTCATTGTATGATAGGCTATGCTTTAGATGGGGCTACTAAATGGACAAGTTTAGTCAGGTCTCTGATCAGACTCCAATACCAAAATTTGGATGCATTCCAACAAATTTTGTCTGGACTGATAGTTATAATTTTCTGTTGAATCTATGTCTAGATCCAGATCAAATCCAATGGTATGTACAAAAACTTGTTTGTAGACTTTTTTTCTGGATTCAGTATTATCATATAAAAAATGAAAATTGATTGTACTGTGTGACAAAAATGATATATTTTCTAAAATGCCCTACAAATTTCAAAATTCGTTGAATGTCCAAAACCACAAATATTTGGTTATCAAATAACATTTTTAACCTTCAAACAAGCAATTTTTCTCAAGTTTGCGTGATATATCGATACGCTCCCTAGGTATCGCAAACTCTCACTAAAAGGTAGATTTGCACTTTTTTCTTGCGAACCTCATGATGTTCTCATGATCAAACTTATGAACCTCCTGTTAAACTGAAACCTCAAAACTTCACAAATATCATACTAAATTCACCTATATATCCTCTCAAATATGTGAAGTTCCTCACAAATATATAAATTTTCTCTCAAGAGATCCTCAAATACATACTGATCTATGCTAATTTTTGGCATATGAACCTGTGTAACTTTGCATGCTTTGCTGAATCATATATAGTCATTTTTTGTTTATTTTATTTCTTTTTTTTTGTTTATGGAAAGAACCGTAACCATTTTTCCTTTAGAACCTTAAGTATTTCTTCTCTCTCCTTGTGGTGAGTTACTTGAATTTTTTTTGCTGCATTCTGATGAAGTTGCGGTATCATCCTTGTTATTGACTTTCCCAATTGCATCGAAAGGTGAGTTTTGTACGAACAATATATATATATATATATATATATATATATATATATATATATATATATATATATATATATATATATTCCAAACTTTTTCCTTTTTTTGTGGATATGAACATTTAATAGCCCCAACTGTATTTGTGTTTGGTTGTTGTTGTGGATGTTTTTTATATGTTTCCTTGTGTTTTATTTAATATTTGTCACTGAATTTATGATTTAGGTTTTTTTATAGATATATGTATTTCTTTGTGTTAAAGCTAATTTATGTTTTTTTACTTGTCCTTTAGTTAATATTAGGCGTTTTTGTGTTTGTGTAATGGGGCTAGGGTTTATTGTGCACAATCATTGAATAAGAGTTAGGGGTTAGATAGAAGTAAAATAAGCAATAGATACAATAAATTTTAATTTAGTTTGTACAACTTAACAGTCAATTAGTGGTAGCAACAATCACATTGACAATGAAGAATCGAATGATAACGATGATGATGACAATACCATGTCGATGGGAGAAGACAAAGACAATGATGACATGGGACAAATAATGACAGGTGAAAGCAATGCACAAATGTCATTTGGGAAGTCAAACCCTTGGTATGCTATATATATTATATGAACATTTATTGCGCAGTATAATTATTTTATGTTACTACACTAATGAGACATGCTTGAATAGGTTCATGTTCAATAGATTCTCCTACAATCAAGAGCAATTGAAAATCATTGAAGTGGCATCATCTCGTTTATATGATGAGTTGCATAACAGACAACTTAATGATTGTCAACAATTTCATTAGTTAATAACATGATCAAACGATCAAGAAATTGCTTTCAGTAAATGGTTTTATGATCTCTTGCACTGTCACAAGTTTTTGAAAGATCATGTGATCAAGAATAACTATAAAGCAAAAATTTTAAAGAGTTGCGATAACAGTCATTGTCATATGCAGAAGAAAGAACCTGCAAACTATAGTTAATTATCCCTAGAAGATTCATTGCATAAAAGGGCACAAAGAAAGATTCTTTTAAATAAAGAAGTATCAAAGCAAGCGTACATGTGGTAGATTATTGGGCAACCTTATAGTAAAAAAAATGTCTTCAAAGTAGATTTTAGATGATATTTACAAATGCATGCACAATAACCCGAAGATAACTCCTAGAGAAATCATGAATTACATCAGTTGCGAGGAAGGTATGGAGGTTACTTACAAACAAGTATAGCATGGATGAAAATGAACTAAGGAGGCAATATATGGTTCATTCGAATAGTCCTTCAGGATGCTTCCCACTTATTTAGATCATTTGATGAAAGCTAATCGAGGATCACTAGGGTATATTCAGACTGATCAGAAAGATCAATTTCAGTACCCAAGCATTGATGGGTTTTTGAAATGATGACTTCAAATTTGTATGGTAGATGGCACATTCTTAAAAAAAAGATACATGGGTATATTTTTGTCAACCCATAATATTTATCCTTATGGTGAGATGTTTTCGATAGCATTTGCAGTTTTTTATAAGGAATTAAAAAAATCATAGGCATAGTTTTTAAAGCATCTAAAAAAATAATGCATACGCTTAAATGAATATAAAGAGAAATTAGTGTTTATGGTTATCTTAGATAGGTATAAAGGTCTAAAGTATGTTGTTCCCCACACATGACCTACATGTGTTGGATATTGCATGAATCATTTGACATAAAACTTTTTTAAGAAATTTAGTTCACCACTCAATGCACTTTGGTGAAGTGCAGTTTGAATAGCTACAAGATGATAGTGCAATTATTTTCATCAAAAAATTTGAGAGCAAGATGAAGCCGCATACAATTATCTTGTCACTGATATGAAACTAAAACATCAGGCTAACAATTACTTTTCAGCAAAAAGATATTGGTGTTTAACATCTAATATAGTAGAGAGCTTCAATTTGTAGATTCTCATCATACATGACAAGTCCTTAATTTCTCTTATTAAAAGACTTTGTCTCATACTGATGAAACTTTTTGAGTAAACAAAGAATATTGGGCAATATATGTTAGGTATTGTGGTGTCGAAGGTAAAAAAAAGCTAGAGGAACTGAAGAGTAAAACACAATAACTACATATGCAAGTAGTGTATTGACACCAACATCGGTACAAAGCCCGCAACTAATCTTATGGTTAAAGTATTTATTTTGAGAAGTAATTATGCTCTTGTGAAGAGTGGCAGGTTAGCGAAATTCAATGCAAATATGAGACTATATGCATTTTGTATGAGGGCATGCTACCAGTGAATTATTGTGATAAGTTCTTCACAATTGAATCATATAGAGTTGTGTATAATGTATATTCATTTCTTCTGATGGCGGATAATGTCTCATGCATCACTCCCTCGACTCTTATATTTGTCCATCCACCAAAAGTGATTCATAAAGCAGAGTGACCTAAGGTGAAGAGATGGAGAATAGAACGCAAGAATGTTGTATCATATAAGTGCAGTGTATGTGGTGAGGTTGGCCACAACAAGCGAAAGCACGAATACCAATATGTTAGAATATATATATATATATATATATACTTTGCAAAATATAGAATTTGTTAAGAGTTATTTAATGATTTGCTTTGTATTTATCTAGTATTTTTTAATGAATTGTTTCAATATATTTTGTCTTCTATGTATATATTAGGTATGTCTTCTATATATAAATATAAAGAAAAATATGACAGGAAGGAAACTAAACCTTCATTGCCACCTCTAAGAAAGGAACCAATTATAGTGTTTGAGATATAATAAATATCTTGAGTCATGTGTATATTTGTCCTACTCTACATGTATATGTTTATATACAATTTCAATTGGTGATATGAATAGGTTAATAAAGAAGGAAAAGTTGTATAGCATAACACAAAATAACCAAAAAAATATGAATTTGGTGAAAAAACTATATCAACAAGTGACGTAAGTGTTATGTTAGCTCATTTGTATAGTTGTTCTTTTGTTACGTTTGTATGTAGACTCATTTAAATCTAACATGAATATATTACATATTTGGACTATGTAGCATCTAGCAAAATTCAAAGAAAGACTTCAAGCAGCCTACAATGAGGAAATGAAAAGAGGAGCGAAGTTACCAAGGACTTTTTACCTTACCCTGTGTTTCTTTGCGAGTCTAAAAAGTGAGGTTTCTATTGTTTTTCTATCGACTAATAAAAATTAATTGGTAAACATTTTATGTTTACAACATATGGTTGCAACTAAAGGGTGGTGAAATGGAGCAACTTGGTGCTTAAAGAGTAGCAAGTTATCATATTAATTCTTTGAAGTTGACAATATATCTGTTGGACAACTTTGCATACTTACAAAACTTAAATTTTTACTTGCAGAATGACCTTAAACTCGATTTATGTTGTTGCTCTTAATTCCTGTCAATTGGGGCAACTACCACTAGGTTTTTTGAGAAATTGACATAAAGGATAAGGTGTTCAAGTTATACAATTCTACGGGGTTCATAGATTGTGTAGATGAGAACATCATACAAATAGTATGATAACATTACTTATTCAATAATGTTCTCTATTTTTTGCACATGTTTGTTAATTGATTTTTTTACATATGCTTTCTAACTCATTTTTTTGCAGGTTCATTTTTTTTTTTTTTGGTTTGGCTACAATTGTTACAACAATTAGACATCCGAGAGCATCGAGGGTATTACTCAACAACAAAATAGGTAATTACTTTGCATGTGTTTGTTAGCTCAATTCATACATATACATATTTTTGACTTGGTATATGATTGTTACATGTTTAATTATAGTATATTTGTCCTACTATACATATATTACTTGGGAAGAAATTGAGAATTGAACTTCGCAGTTACATATTTATATGTTATGTTATATTCAATTTTTTGGAATTAAGCTATAATTAGTTGTTTGTTAATAACCCTTTTTTATATAAAGACAAACTATATGAGATGCATGATCAAATTCTATAAACGCATGAAGAATAAGAGTTTAAAGGGTGTCAAAAGGAAGGCGGCAAAGAACGAAAATGAACTGCAATAGAACATAGATGGTATGAAGGCTAATGAAAACATAGAGGTTGAGGAGACATCGGTCAGTAAGGTGCTAGGTGTCAAGGTCTCGATAGCTGAGCTGTGGAAAATTATGGGGAGTTTAGTTTAAATACTCAATGTAAATTTGTATAAATTGTCAAACTTTAAGGATATAAATTATGAGTTTAAATTTTGGATGTTCTTTAAATAGTCGATAATCTGTAAATTATGTTTTGTAAGTAAAGGATGTTCTTTAAACAATTAACGAGGTTTAGTAATTTTGTATGTTTAACTTCATTCCATATGTAAATTTTATAAATATTGTCATTTTGAATTGTGTAATTGTAAACAGGTGAAACTTAAACAAGTGAATTGTGTAAATATTGTAAACAAGTGAATTATGTAATTATAAACAAGTGATTTGTATAAATGATGCACAAAAGGCAAAAAATAATCAATATTTATGAGGATGATGAAACCTCTATAAAATATAGGTGAACAATGATCAATATTTGTGAGGATGAGAAAGTTCACTTAAAATATAGGCAAACAATGACTAATATTTACGATGATGTGGAAGTCCACAAAAAGAATTTGTGAGCAGTTGACCAATACATTTGTGAATTCCTCCTAAATATGTGATTTTCCTCCTACAAAGAGTTGCAAGGATCAAGAATTTCTCAACAAAAATATATGAATTTTTCACATCCGCATATTCAAGAGGAATTCACATATTTAGGAAAAATGCAAATTTAAGAATAAATTCACATATATAGGAGGAAATCCATATATGTAAGAGAAAAAATCCATAAAAGCTCAAATGATCCCGTACATTCGCATATTTTAGAGAAAAATCACATATTTTTGTTGTGAAAGACATGTTCCTCACAACTCTTTGTAGCAAAAAAATCGCATATTTAGGATGAATTCACAAATATATTGCTCAACTATTCACAAATTCATTTTGCAGACTTTTATATTTTCGTAATTGGTCATTGTTCGTGAATAATGTAGGTGGCCTTCCTTATCCTCTCATAATATTTATCATTTTTTTCTTATTATTTTATGTGAACTTTCTCATCCTCATAATTATTTGGTCATTTTGCCTATTATTTTTGTGGACTTTCGTATTCTAGCAAATATAATATTTTACCTACTCAAATCAAATTGACAACATTTGCACAATTCACATGCTTATAATTATAATCTATAATTAATATATATATATATATATATATATATATATATATATATATATATCACATGTTATATTTAAATTTACAGTACTTACATAATTCACTTGTTTATAATTATAATCTACAGATATAAAATATATAATTATAATTTCATAAAAAACTTCAACATTTACACACTTCACCTTTACATTCAAATTTATAGCACTTACAATTAAAATTTACAATACTTACAATTCAAATTGACAACACTTACAATTCAAATTTACAGCAAATACACAATTCAATAAAAAATAATTCAATGATTTAATGATTTACATTGAATCATACTTACTCTCAAATTTACAAAACAATTGAGGACATAAGTCATTGTTGTGGATGTTTCAAGTATGCTCGTAGCTCCTCAATGACCTTATTTGAGTTATTAAGAAGGTCAACTTGAGTCTGTATAATATCCTTCAACATGTAGATTTTGTCTAGTGCAAGCGCCAACTCTATTTCTGCTCCACTTGCAGTCTTTCTAGGCTTTGCCTCAACTTTTTTCTCCTCCTCAATGGCCCTCTTTGTGCAGGAACTGCCTACAACCTACTGGGATGCATCAGTTATATCCTCATCGTTAGTGCCACGTACCAAGGACGATAAGTCGATGTCTTCACCGCCATCACACCAGTCTTTAAGTTTGGAGATGAATATTATAGATCCTTCATCTGATCATTTATTTGTATTGAGACAAATTTACCAATTGCGCGAGGGCGACGAGGTTGCTGAACAAATCCAAACTGTCAGACGACTTGACTGGTCATTTATTGCTCAACTTTATTCATGTTGTGCAACCAAATGTTTGTCATCGTAATGTCCTTTATCTCCAAAACCACATTGACATTCTCCTCCTCCTCCTCGATATCTTTATAGGAGTGTCACTTTACCTATAGAATGAAGTTACATTTATGGTTAGTCCTATATTGCATTATTTATAAAAACATAAGAAATATCATCAATAATACTTATATCTATCATGTTCAGCCTGCGCAATGATGCAACGCATTGGGCACATCCCATGTGAGGACTCACCACTCTTCAATCAGTCACCTCTTCACTGTGTGACTGACTCCATATTGCAACATGTGAAAATTTATGAAGACAACCACACTTCTAGGGACTTGCAATGGATATGTACTCCTATGCCCAAACTTGCAAGAATTAATACATAGTATAGTATATAAACAATGTTAAATAATGTTTGAGTATAAATCAAATGTTTAGGTACAATGAATGAATAAATACATCCAATAACATCAATATCTTGATCATTTTTTTTCACTCTTTATGCTACTCAAATTTGTATACTGGTGTGCAAGTGAGGCTAATACCCATGTATATTGATCAAAGTAATCCAAGTCTTTTAACAATTCAATGTATGATGCATGGATTGACTTTGCACCACTGTCGATGAATAAATATGTGTTAAAAAATTAAAGCAAGAATGCTCTCACCTCCTTCTTGACCCTACTACTGCCCTTTCCTTTAATACATGCTATATTTTCCTTCATACACCTCCCCCTTGTTAGGGTCATAGTGGTTCATCAGCCATGATAACTAAAGTCTTTCTCCTCTGAACACATCATCCTTTGCTTTCAAATATAGATCACATAAGTGCTTGAAATCTCTTCATCGATATTCACTCAGTAGCTCTTCATGATACTTAGATCTGGTGATTCATGCCATGTCCTCGAACGTGATGGTCATCACAAGATCTTCAAACTGAAATGTGTTGGTTGTTGAATTCCAAAACTGCATAATGGCCTCTAAGAGGAGATAACTGATGTTCTATAGCATGATCTCAAAGAAATGTCAAAAATGCATTTGATGTAGTCACTCCTTTGCTTTTGTTGTTAATGGTAGGAACCACTGGTGTTCTTGGAACCAGTAAAACCAGTGTAGGATGTTGGATCTTTTAAATCTTTTGGTTATAAATCCTACAATTATAATTAATTTTGACGAAATCAATCGAAATAATCACTGAATTACACACACATACAAATATAACATTTTAACAATCTAGTTATCATAAAAACATGTTTCACATATACATAACAAAATAATCAATCAATTGCAATATTCAAACTAGTTCAAATGATTAGTGGTAACCTTAGCAACATTCAACTATTCAATTGCATCTATTGATAGTGGTAACCTTAGCAACATTCAACTAATTGAAATGATTAAATAATTCAATTAGTCACATTAGGCACTTTTACTTTTTAACATTAAAACATTTAAGTAGCTAATTAACATAAAATGTTTAATATAAAATTAGGACTACTAAGTAACGAGCCAAATTCCCTAGAACTTAACATAATTCTTATAAATCAAACCAAATTGTTCGTGCATTTTTTAAGTGTAAAAGAATGTTAATAGACACTATTATTGATTCAATGCAAAAATAATAATTTATGCTTCACACACACACACACACACACACACACACACACACACACACACACACATATATATATATATATATATATATATATATATATATATATATATATATATATATATATATATATATATATATATATATATATATCATTTTACACATTGAACTACAAGAATCAAACTAGTTATCCTAAAAACATGCTTCACACATGTGCACATATATATATAACAATTTAATCAATGATTTAATTTAAAATTGACAATGATTGCAAATATCTTATAAACATATATATACAAAATAACAAATGAACAAAGTATCTATCTATGAACACTGGACCCTGTTACCCGTTGTGACCTTTTTCTCGAAGCTTGCACTTTCTCCTCTAAGAAATCATTCTCAAACCCATGAGAATGATCCCTCTTGTGTATCGTCTAAAGCAACTCTAACACAACCTGAACATTGCTCTGATCATCTAATCCAGGCACAGGACCCTCACTAACATCCACTTCTTGAGGAGGGTTCACATTAACCTTAGCCTTACGGTTTGCATCCTCCCGATGGTGAGGTACCATCTCTGCCCTAATACATGATTCTTCCCCTCTACTATCCATACTCTTCATCTTCATCTTATCACTGCCACTGCAGATGGCTGCATCTCCAGTTTCATCTATCTGGGCATTGAAGTTAGAAACAACATCAGAGTGAGTCAATGGGTCACTCTTCTTTACCATTGAGTCACCCTCTCCTCCTTATATGCTTTCAAGATGGGAGACAAGCTTGTAGCGACAAACCCTTCAAATGTTTGTAACAATCCATATAGAATAACTCAATTCTACGATGTTGGCCAAACTATGAACCACTTTTTGTGCTCCCACGGGAGTCACGGGGCACTGCAGTGAAAGAAGACACGTCGGTAGCTAGCCGAGAAGTCAGACTAAAGAGTTATACCTGCTCTCCAAGATTCATGGTTCATACTACATTCTGGTTTGCCTAGAGTCTCAATTGTTGTGTGAAACATAATCCCTAGGATGTATTAAGCAATTTATTGCTTTCTCATACGAACTACCTTGAGTTCACTATTTTCTTTATAACATAGCTAAGTTTCTCAAGCTCTTCCTAGGGTTCTGATATCACCAATATCCAAGCACGCAAATGATGTACTAACAATACATCAATAAATTACTGACGGCCCACACTTATGGCGGCTCTCACTCTGACAGCCATAAAGTAGCCCTTTTCATCAGTCGCCTCTTCCAAAAATTTATGGGGTTAAGTCTAGCATGCTAAGTTGACTTAAGCTTCTAGTAAACTAATTGAAAGTTGTGACTCTTAAGACCTTCCTCAAGTACTCAATTTTACTCTCATGCATGTAATTCTACATTCTCTGTATGTACTTTTCTCTAAAATATCATAGCTCATTTACATGCAACTTGTATTGAGAACTTATAAATACAAAAAATCATTCTTGGCATTACAGCAAACTCATATGTATTCATTTTCTCTCTCATGTGACATGAAACACATGATAGAATGTAACTGTATCAAATACACGATACAACTATGTTCTCGAACATATAAGATTTTATGTAAGCTAACTCACATAAGAAACAAATAGACTATGTATTTTTAACTAAACATGTTTATAATATCCCTTACATCGATATGTATATACTAAACTTCTAACCTGCAGTTGAATCACTTGTTGAGGTATTGAGATCTGTTCAATACATAAAACTTAATTGTCAAACTGACATTTCTCATACTTTATAAAATTATGAAACTACCCTTCCTCAAAAAGGTCTATTGATACTCATTTTTTTGTATTATGTCTTTGACTATAAAAATAATACAATAAAATTTTTCTCTATGTCCTGAATCCAACACACTAAGATTCATCCAGTTTCGAGCTTAGAGTGAAGGGCTATACCCAATTTATTGACAAGGGTAAAATGGTTATTTTTACTTCTTGATAGGATCTGGATCTTACGAATCTAAACTTCTTAATAACCTAACCCAGAACTAGTCTGGTTTAAGTTTAACTTGAACCTGAACCTTCTTGATTCAGTTCTGGATTCCTTGACTTGGATCTAGATCCAAATCCATTTACTATGGATCCTAAACTAGAATATAGATCCAGTCTTTGCTAGGTCCAAATCCAATATAACAGATCCGGACCTTGGTTCTCCGCTTTGGTGCAAAAATTGAAACCAAATTGATACAGTCTAGGTTTGGGTCTGAATTAGATCCAAACTGGATCTAAATTGCTCTATTTCGGTTTGGTTATACTAGATCCAAATCTGTTAACTAGATCCAATCCTGACCTGTTCTATTTTGACTTGGTTCATATTGGATCTGCGTTATGGTAGAAAATTGAGATACCCCTCATCTTGATTTTCTCCATAATTGTATGTGTTAATATATATATATATATATACTTACACATGTACATATATAAATAAAAACCTTGTTTCTTCTTTTTTTTTCTTAAACGTGAAATGGGTGTGAAAACTCACCCAAACCGAGTTTGTTTGGGTGTCCACCTTACTGACCCGGCCTGGGTTACATCAAGGTCGGTCTCCTACTGACTCGGTCTAGTCAAGCCCGAACAAAGTTAGTCTTTAAGCATATTTTCTTCTTTTAGGACTAGACTACTCAGTCCCAAACTTTCTTCACACGGGCATATCATGCCCCTTAGCAGACCTGGCTTGCCTGAAAACCCAGACTGAGTCGGTCGCTAGACCGTTTGTGACAGGGAGTTTCTGCTCCCTGTTCTGCCACAAAAAGATCAACTTTGACAGAGAGCCTGCCTTCTCTTTGTTTCATCGCATATGACCGAACTCGGTCTGGGCACGCCCCGACCGAGTCGGTCCTGAACAATGGCAGGTGTCGGCAACCATATTTTCAACACATATGTGACAGGAAACATGGTAAGCAAGGGTTTATCTCTTGGTCGGATTGAGCCTGAGCGATTTCCCTCCTTCTCCTTATCCCTCTTTCTCAGCCTTCCCCAACTCTCTCTCTCTCTCTCTCTCTCTCTCTCTCTCTCAACTGATTAGATCAATGGGGACCCATGGCTTTTATAAGCTATGGGTGAGGGCAATTCCCCCCTCCCCATTACTCATCTTTATTAAGAGGAGTTTCTCCCTCTCCCTCACTAACTGAATGTGGAGGAAAGAGGGAGGTTTCCCTCTTAATGTAAGGAGGTAGGGTCCCCTTCCTCTCCCCACTAACAACGTGGGGAAGAGGGAGGGACCTCCCCCCCCCTGCCTCTCTTAAAAGAGAGGCGTTACAGATTCGAACCTGGGCCTTCAGTCCCCGCTTATCACATGGGATACCACCTCGATGGTGACATATATAGTACTTGATGTTCAAAAGCTATAGGCTCTAAAACTGTAGCCAAGGATAACCATTGTGAAAGAAAAGTTTGAAACATAGTAAGGCGAAAATGAATATATGATAAATGGATTAATTAGTAAAGACAAGTTGTGGTTAAAATAGATACTTTTACTGTACTCCAGTAAATAAATTTAGATTTATTAGACCTGTTATACATTAAAAAGTGATTTTAAAATTGATGAAGTAGAAAGAAGCTAATGGTGTATTATGTAACAAACATGTACGTATTTGAATAATTTTGCAACGTTTTTATAAAACTGTAGTAAGACACTTACCATCATATGGTGCTCACTGTTTTACAACAAAGAAACAAAGAAACAGTTCTAGTCAAAATGCATATAGTGACCTATACGGTTGACATAACAACGAAGGGACAAGGTAAGATGAATAATCAATCAAGCAAAGTTTTTTTTTTAAGGAGACAATCAAGGAAAGTTAATTCAATAGAGAAGAAAAGTTGGAAGTTGGAATTAATGGGCATGGTAAGACGAAACTTTAATATAGAGGAGGGCCAATAACGATTCGCGTGAGAAAATAAGATGTGAAAGATTTTGAGATTTGAGCCTGTCTTAACCTGTAGCTAATGACAGTTAGGTATTGTCGTTAGGAAACTGCTAACGACAGGGCTCTGCTCATCTTGTAGGGGCAACTCATGCACGTCACCAAGATGACTGATGTCGCTAGTTTGAAACCATAAGTATGTGTCCTTTGTCATGAAGCAAAAGCTGTGTACACTCAATAGTCTCAATAGTTGATAAGGATGGCAGTGGACGGGGGCGGGGATGGGGGACAAGGTCTCCACCCATGCCCCGTCTCAGAATCTTACCCTTCATCCCCACCTCCATCCCTGCACGGGTTTTGATTTTAACCTCCACCCCCCATCCAAATGGGGCGAGGCAGGGCGGGCCCAGTTTCCCCTCGGTCCACTGCCATCTCTAAAGAAGGAAGAGGACGGGATGGGGAGGGGCATGTCGGGGATCGAGGACGGAAACGGGGTAGGGCGGGGGAAAGCATAAGTCCATCCCTAGACGGATTTTGATTTTAACCTCCATTCCTGCCTCCATCCCCGTTTTATGTCCTCCATCCCCGGTCCAAATGGGGCGAGTCCACTGCCATCCCTACCAGTCGACAACGAGGACCTGAGGTTTTAGTATGCCAATGAATTTAGTAAGGGAGGTGGTTTTACCAGTTAACCCACATTACAGTGATCCCACCACAACTTTGTGCAAGACCAATCCACAAGTCAAAGTGACTTTGCACATGCATCCCTTGATCTTATGATTTATGAGGATAAAAACAATGAGGACTAAAGCCTACCTCCTTTTATGAATGCTGAAGCATTTGAATTCTCATCCATTGTGTCAGATAATTTCTATATATGAGATTAATGGCTTCAACTCACCCCGTGTCAAGTAAGATCCAGTTGGTTTTGGAGCTTACAGTCAACTTGAACTTCTCTATTGAATTTTGATATCTCACACCTAGGCTTCATTAGTCAACTTGAAGTTCTTAATTGAATGTTATGTCACTACACAGGCTTCGTGTTCATGCATACAGTTTGTCCTATAGGCTAATTATGACGCAGATGAATACTAGTAGGATTCCATTTAATACTCATCTGCACGGCGCCCCTTGACCCATGTTGCTTTTATTAATAATTTCCAGGGCCACTACGTACGTATGCACATTCAAATAAATAATGCAGCAACTTTTTAATAACCTGCTTTAAAAAAAAAAAAACTTTTTAATAACAGCATAAATGACATGTTAGTTGTAATCTAGCAACTATTTTTTTAAAGATGGCAGGCACTTTGATTAGGTGGCCAACAAATACAGGTCTTAGCGTCCCTTTTAGTGTGGTCCGCAGCTAAAGACACACTAAATCAAGATAAACATAAAATTCACACTTGACACCACTACTTATGACTCATACCCAAGTCCAACACGTACGTTTTTATTCAACACAAATTATCATATCGATCTTGTTGAATTGGATAAGGTTGGATGAGAGTTTTACTATATCAATCAGATAGATTGGGACACGTCTAAGATAGATTTTATTGTTACAAAAGGAGTCAGTTTATTGGCCATATTTGAGTTAATTTAATTTAATCCCTTGGGAGTATTTGTATGATTTCATGATTGAAAATCAAGTGGCAGTCCTATTTAATTCAGCACTCACAAAATATATGTGTATCGTTTATCAAGTGTATCTAGCCTCCACACAAGTGTTACAACTCATGAGAGAGAGAGAGTTGTATGGCGCGTGTGTGTGTGGCATCCTCCAATGAAAGGCAGAGATTGCTCCTCGGTGCATGTGTGTGTGGCATCCTCTAATGGTCACCCCCTTAGGGCGTCACATGCATGACCATCCAACAGCAGCCCTACACGTGAATCTGACTGAGATGGGGAGCAAAAAATGTGCCTGACTAGATGCTCAGTACCGAGAGGTCAGCTTGCAAGTATGGTAGTTAGAGATTTAACCAGGGGCGTAGCTAGGATTCATGTGAGGGGGAGGGGGGGAGGGGGAGCAAACAGGGCTGTAGAAAAAAAAATTGGTGTGATAGTCTGGGGTTCGGGGGCAGCACCCCCGAAAAAAAAAATTGAGATAAAATAAAAAATGGCTACGATTATTAATAAAAATCTATTTCATATGGACAAATCAAACTATTTGCTGCAGTCAGGGTTGGGCTGGGCTGGGCTAGGACTGGGCTTTTAAATTTTTTTATTTAACTGGGCCGGGAGGCAGGACGGGGCTACAGCCCACCCCCCCCCAGCTCCGCCTATGCAGGCCAACAAAATCCATTCGTCATCATCATCATTTCATTCACTCGTGTCTTATTTATAAACACAATTGACACTAATTATCATGGTGCCATTAGCCTATAAAAGCAGAGGTCCATGACAATGCGTAGCATTTATTACCATGGCTAGATTGAGAAATATTGTGGTAGTAGTGGTGGTGTTGAATCTTGTGTTTTCTAGAGCAATCATGTCTGAAGCCCGCATAGTCGGCCGCACGATGGCTGGCAGCCAACACTTTGGAAGGTGTTGGAGACTGTTTCACAGCAATGGATCCATGTCGAAGACGAGCCCTGGGGGCAAGAGGATGGCAGAGTCTGGATTTGAGTCCAAGAGGGTCAGTCCTGGAGGCCCTGATCCCCAACACCATTCTCAGCCACCCTATTAAACATTATAAAACTTTGCATGCACTGCTTTTGAGCCATAGTCAATGTCCAGGAGGTTTTGTACGGATCCGAATGACAGTAGCCACTTGAATGTAGGTGAATCTCATGCAATTTTCAATCAATAACTTCTCTTCTTCATCCCTGCAGTACACTCTCTCTCTCTCTCTCTCTCTCTCTCTCTCTCTCTCTCTCTCTCTGTGTGTGTGTTGGGGTGGGGGGCATAGCAATTTGAATTTAGTCAAATCCAACATTCACTCGTATATTTACACAGAGAATACCTGTTATATCCTGTTGAGAGGATACCAGATCTGGTGTTATGACAAAAACACACTTTTTTTTATGCTTTGGAATCACCATGGTGCACGTCCAAGGCCATCATCACCACCATTCATTGTACAAAAGGTGCTGATGCCATTATTACATACTGGTTGGTGTGATTCCAAAACACAAAAAAATTGTGTTTTGACATGGCAGACGTCTGCTGAGAGGGGTTGGAAAATTTATGCACAACAAGCACTTTTTTGTACTCTTAAGAAAAAAAACACTTTTTGTAGATGCGGAGCAGCAGATGGGTTTTAACCACTTGGGGATCGATGGACCATATGGCAGGGCGCCATTATCTTCTGGGCCCCGCCACTTGAACCCGATTTCTTGTCGTTAATATCACAATCAGAAATGGTGTACCAATTTTCATCCACTTTACCTATTCACTGCAATCCAATCCATTAAAAAGAGTGCATTTTCTATTTATTTGATAATCAAGGTAGAGGATAGCCACCATACAAAATCGAGTCATCTAGAACTAACATGGTGTTGCATGAAAAAACTTTGGCATTTTTCGTTTTATGACGACGAACCTTCCTAAAGACACAGGTCACTTAATCAGAAAACCTTGGTATTGAGCTGAGTTATTAAGGTTCTAGGACATAAATTTATGGGGTCTGTAGTAATGCCTGGGGATGATATGCATGACTCACAAAGAGTCACCATAGAGATGCCTAAACTGATATGAGTCGAGAAAAGAAAGAAAAACGTAGCAATGTTTATCTTCCATCTTCAAGCATTTTACAATACATATAGGAGATTTTCTCCTTGTGATATACATCCCAGCCTTAAAATTATCTTTTACTTTGTTGATAATCTTTCCCACTCTCAAAATGAGATTGCAAAATTATAATTATATGCTTTTCAACCATCCTTGGAATTTTGAAAATAAGTATATAGTGCATAACCGAGCAAGAAAGGTTGAATCTTACCAAATTAATTCTTTTCAACTTCGACAAGAGGCGAGATGCACAAGATTGTATTTTCTCCCTAATGCAGTCCTCCACCATAGCCCAATGCGTCTCCTTAGAAGTACTTAAGCATAACGGAAGGCCCAGGTAATTCATTGAAAGAGATCCCTCCACACAATCAAATATGATGGAAGCCTTCTTTTGCATTGCACCCGTAGAATCATTCATCACCATAACTTGGCATTTGTTTTCATTCATATGCAGCCCCGGTATCACCCCAAAGCATTTTAGGATGATCCAAAGTGCCCATAAGTTTTTCTCCGATGCTTCACCAAACACTAAAATGTCATTGGCAAACAATAGATGAGACAAGTTGACATTATTAGAGACCTTGCAACCTCGAAATACACCTCCCTCTTATGTCGATCTAAGCATCACTGATAGGGTCTCCATGGCCAAGATAAAAAGAATGGGTGAGAGAGGAACACCTTGTCTCAAAACCCTCGAGGGGGTAAACGGCTCCCCTTTCTCCCCATTGATAGAGACTATTATTGACGCAACCGCAAGCCTTCTTTCCAGATGACAAGACCTTCGTGACTTAACCAGCATCCAACCTTCCTCTTGCTTCTTCACAGACTTATCCGGTAAAGGTGCCGTGAACAAATGAGGATGATGGATTACCTATCAAACCCGTAGTGCATACAAAAATGTGATGTTGTCTTGTTAAGGGTCGCACATACTTGACACCACCAACCTTGGAAGTCAGGCCTGCGCAAGGAGCTTGTTTTCTTGATTAATCTGAGCACTTCATTCCCTTCTTTAGCCATGTTACCACTTTCTTTCGTAGATATAAAGTCAATACCCAACCAAGAAAGAATGGGTTATACGTCCTGCCATGCGAGACCACCGCTCTGTACACAATGAACCATGGCGGGAATCCAATACCTTCTTGCTTTAGTAGTGTCCATCTCCGAGATTATAGACATGAATTCCTTAAGAGCCAGCAAATTAATATCCCGTGATTGACGCCAGTGAAAACCCCCTACTCTGGCCTCAATATCATCTTCTGATTCACCATTGAAAAGCCATAGTTGCAGTCTCTGACACTCGGCCCTCTTCCACCAAACTAGCCTTGCTTCGCCCTCATGAACAAGGATGTTTTGGTTCAGAGTTACACTCATATTTTGGTTATCACCTTTCATAAGCACTTTAGTGTGGGTTTTCCAAGACCCATCCATGCAAGCAACCTCTAGCATGAATGATATTCCAATCCTGATAGAGCCCCGGACTATAGAAATACGATGTATCCATTACTGATTCAGATGTTTGTGGACAGTATGATTGTCCACCATTAACTGCCTTGGTCCCTTGCTCCCGCCCCCCCCCCCCCCCCCTACCTTACTCGCCCTTACCCCTCTCATTCTTTTCTCTCCTGGAACCCTTTTGTTCTGGGACAACTCAAACAATCCCGGTGATTGGTTCTACCATTGTTGGTAGGGTTTTGTTTAGATGGCTGATTATCTTCATTATTGCTTAAAACTCAATTAGAAAAAATGGCACGCCCATAGTTGGAGTTAGCAATATCTTTTTTTTTAAGGAATGACTCTGGGGGTTACCCCAAATTTCTATTTAAAAAAGAGATAAATAATTGCAATTGATCTCCCATAATGGAGAGGGTTGTGTATGTTCGCCCCCGATGATTCACTGAATCCCACGTCTGTGTTCGGGGCTTTGAATGAGCACCACGTATACAAGCACATGGGGCTCGTATTCCCGTGTATGTTGACATAACTTTGCATCGGACTCTGGTGTTGTTGCAAAGACTTAAGTACCCTTTCTTGCTATTCTTCTCATAAAGTGATGGTTTGAGAAAATGACAAAAATGCCCTTCATTCAAAAAAGAAAAAACAAACAGTTCAAAAAAAGGACAAACATGTCATCCATCCAGAAAGTCGAGGATGATGTTGACTCTTCAAAGTCTTCTTCTTTTTCTGTTCAAAAAAAGGACAAACATGTCTTCTTCTTCTTTCTCCGTAAAACACTGTAAAACCCTCTCTCTCTTTAGAGAAGAAATCAAGGGAAACAAAGAGTTCTTCCTGAAGAAGGCCATGAACAACAACCCTCTCACTCTCTCTCTCTTCTCTCTCTACTTCTGTGCACATCCAATAGACGATCCTACATTGCTCCATCGTCATCTTCTTCTTCTTCCTTCTTCGTAAAACACTGTAAAACCCTCTCTCTCTCTCTAGAGAAGAAATCAAGGGAGGTAAAGGGTTGCTCCTGGAGAAGGCCATGAACACCAACCCTTTCACTCTCTCTCCCTTCTCTCTCTACTTATGTGCCTGATTTAGAGTTTTTGCCCTTACAGGAGGGGGGTCCGGGGGTTCATCCCAGCGTGGGTAACATCGTTCAACTTGATGAGTTGTGGAACCTGATTTAGAGTTTTTGCCCTTACAGGAGGGGGGTTTGGGGGCACCTCCCAGCGTGGGTAGCATCATTCAACTTGAAGAGTTGTGGAGTCTGATTCAAAGTTTTTATCCATTCATATTTTAAGACATTAGATCTCATTTTTGAACATCCACGCATGTGCAATTTGCTTTCATCATATTCAGTTGCTTTCTATATTATACTTTGAATTCTTGTGCATTTTAGATCTATCGATTTGTATGTAACCAGAGCTCATTTTAACTTAAATTTTTTACTGCAACTTTATGCATATGTCTTCATGCTCTCCACCAAAAATCAGATCATTCTGAGTTTGTTTGACCCACTTTAAAAATCGAGATTCAAAACTTGTTATTTTGCATCGTCAGGATTTTAGCAGAATCAGGACCAACTTGCGGAAGTGATTTCTCACTAACCAGAGATGATCTTTCTGATCCGTAAAAAGGGTTGTTTTTTAAATTAAATCTAGTTTGTTCATACCAAATTTCAGCGATTTCTATGGTGTTTTCGTACCAGTTTCGGGTCAAAAACCATAACCCTGTCACCTTGTGTCATTTTAACGACTCAGATTTTTATCCATTTTGTTTGAATTTTATTTTCCTAATGGAAGATTATTTTTCAATTCTGTAAAACGGGTTCTCTTTGTTTATGTGTCTAGTTAATCCCTGTAAATTTTCAGAATTTTTTATGGTCAATTACTATTTTATTTTGATTAAATACCAGAACCTTGTATCCAGATTTTATAAATGTTCTGATTTTGGCCCCCATATCATGACTGTTGTAGCACTTCTTCAACAAATCGTTATTTGATTGGCAATATTCTTCAGAAAATTATTGTTATGATTTTTTTTAGTCTATAATGAGTCTCTACTATGATTTGTAGTATTTTTGGGTCTCCAACGAGCCTCACAATGATTTATAGTGTTGTTTGATCTTTTAACTATGATTTATAGTGCTTTGGGGTCTCCAACGAGCCCCACAACGATTTGTAGTATTTTTCGATCTTTTAACTATAATTTATAGTGTTTTCGGGTCTCTAACGAGACCCACAGCGTTTTATAGTGTTGTTGGACCTCGCTATAGCGATTTGTAGTGTTTCTCGCTAAACACTACAGCGATTTGTGATACAAATCGCTATCCGAATCAGGACCAACTTGTCATGGCTATATCTCCCTAACCAGAGATCGGATTTTAAATCCTTAAAAAGTGGTGTCTTCGTTATGAAGTCTAGTTTATTCCTGTAAATTTTCAGCGATTTCTATGGCCATTTGATACCTCATTTGGATCTAAAACTAGACCCCCATCAGTCTTCCTTATTTGAGTGACATAGGTTTTTATTTCATTTTGTAAGAGTCATATCTCCCCAACGGAAGATCATTTTTTAAATCCGTAAAAAGGGTTTTTTTCCTCTATGTGTCTAGTTTATATCTGAAAAGTTTTATAACTTTTTATGCTCATTTAATATTTCGAACCTGTTAAAAACCGAGACATGTTATAAAATGTTATAAAACTTAAAAAGTTTGAAACTTCCTCTATGTGTCTCGATTTTTAACAGGTTTGAAATATCAAATGAGCATAAAAAGTTATAAAACTTTCCAAATATAAACTAGACACATAGAGAAAGAAAACCCTTTTTACGGATTTGAAAAATGATCTTCCGTTGGAGAGATATGACTCTTACAAAATAAAAAAAAAAAACCTATGTCACTCAAATAAGGCAGACTGATAGGGGTCTGGTTTTAGATTCAAATGAGGTAACAAATGACCATAGAAATCGCTAAAAATTTACAGGAATAAACTAGACTTCATAACGAAGACACCACTTTTTACGGATTTGAAATCCGATCTCTGGTTAGGGAGATATGATCCTGACAAGTTGGTCCTAATTCGGATAGCGATTTGTATCACAAATCGCTGTAGTGTTTAGCGAGAAACACTATAAATCGCTAAACACTACAGCGATTTGTGATACAAATTGCTATCCGAATCAGGGCCATATCTCCCTAACCAGAGATCGGATTTCAAATCCGTAAAAAGTGGTATCTTTGTTATGAAGTCTAGTTTATTCCTGTGAATTTTCAGCAATTTCTATGGTCATTTGATACCCCATTTAGATCTAAAACCAGACCCCTATCAGTCTATCTTATTTGAGTGACATAGGTTTTTATTTCATTTTGTAAGAGTCATATCTCCCCAATGGAAGATCATTTTCCAAATCCGTAAAAAATGTTTTCTTCCTCTATGTGTTTAGTTTATATCTGGAAAGTTTTATAACTTTTTATGCTCATTTGATATTTCAAACCTGTTAAAAATTGAGACACATAGAGGAAGTTTCAAACTTTTTAAGTTTTATAACATTTTATAACATGTCTCAGTTTTTAATAGGTTTGAAATATCAAATGAGCATAAAAAGTTATAAAACTTTCCAGATATAAACTAGACACATAGAGGAAGAAAACCCTTTTTACGGATTTGAAAAATGATCTTTTGTTGGGGAGATATGACTCTTACAAAATAAAATAAAAACCTATGTCACTCAAATAAGGCAGACTGATAGGGATCTGGTTTTAAATCCAAATAGGGTATCAAATGACCATAGAAATCGCTGAAAATTTACAGGAATAAACTAGACTTCATAACAAAGACACCACATTTTACGGATTTGAAATCCGATCTCTGGTTAGGGAGATATGACCCTGACAAGTTGGTCATGATTCGGATAACGATTTGTATCACAAATCGCTGTAGTGTTTAGCGAGAAACACTACAAATCGCTATAGCGAGGTCCAACAACACTATAAATCGCTGTGGGTCTCGTTAGAGACCCGAAAACACTATAAATCATAGTTAAAAGACCGAAAAACACTGCAAATTGTTGTGGGGCTCGTTGGAGACCCCAAAACACTATAAATCATAGTTAAAAGATCGAACAAAACTATAAATCATTGTGAGGCTCGTTGGAGACCCAAAAATACTACAAATCATAGTAGAGACTCATTAGAGACTCAAAAAAATCATAACAATAATTTTCTGAAGAATATTGCCAATCAAATAACGATTTGTTGAAGAAGTGCTACAACAGTAATGATATGGGGGCCAAAATGAGAACATTTATAAAATCTGGATACAAGGTTCTGGTATTTAATCAAAATAAAATAGTAATTGACCATAAAAAATTCTGAAAATTTATAGGGATGAACTAGACACATAAACAAAGAGAACCCGTTTTACAGAATTGAAAAATGATCTTCCATTAGGAAAATAAAATTCAAACAAAATGGATCAAAATCTGAGCCGTTAAAATGACACAGGGTGACAGGGTTATAGTTTTTGACCCGAAACTGGTACGAACACACCATAGAAATCGCTGAAATTTGGTATGAACAAACTAGATTTAATTTAAAAAACAACTCTTTTTATGGATCGGAAAGATCATCTCTGGTTAGGGAGAAATCACTTCCGCAAGTTGGTGCTGATTCTGCTAAAATCCTGACGATGCAAAATAACAGGTTTTGAATATCGATTTTTAAAGTGGGTCAAACAAACTCAGAATGATCTGATTTTTGGTGGAGAGTATGAAGACATATGCATGAAGTTGCAGTAAAAAATTCAAGTTAAAATGAGCTCTGGTGACATACAAATCGATAGATCTAAAATGCACAAGAATTCAAAGTATAATCTAGAAAGCAACTGAATATGATGAAAGCAAACTGCACATGCGTGGATGTTCAAAAATGAGATCTAATGCATTAAAATATGAATGGATAAAAACTTTGAATCAGACTCCACAACTCTTCAAGTTGAATGATGCTACCCACGCTGGGAGGAGCCCCCAAACCCCCCTCCTGTAAGGGCAAAAACTCTAAATCAGGTTCTACAACTCATCAAGTTGAACGATGTTACAGTTAGTGTGCAGGTCAGTCGGTGTTTGATGGAGAAATGTTGGATCGTTTGTTGGATGTGCACAGAAGTAGAGAGAGAAGGGAGAGAGAGTGAGATGAGGTTTTACCCCTCTCTTGTAAGGGTAAAAACTCTGAATCAGGATCTACAACTCATTTAGTTGAATGATGATACCCACGCTGGGAGGAGCCCCCAAACCCTCCTTCTGTAAGGGTAAAAACTCTGAATCAGGCTTCACAAGAGTCAATGTATAGGTCAGTCGGTGCTTGATGGAGCAATGTATGATCTTCTAATGGATGTGCACAGAAGCAGAAATAGAAGGGAGAGAGAGAGTGAGAGGGTTGATGTTCATGGCCTCCTCCAGGGGAGATTTCTTTCTCGGATAATCCTGCAGTGCAGAGACTGGGTCTTAAATAATCATCTTCGGGGCACTTAAGTGTTTACAACAACTCCTTTTCAAGAACCGTCATTTTTTTTGCACCAATGGAGGAGAGGGTACTTAAGTCTTTGCAATCTTATCAAACTCCAACGCTAATTAATGCTGACAAACATGGGGATACGAGACACACATGCTTACATACGTGGTGCTCTTTGGGACCCCCGATCATGAGATGTAGCTAACTGCCCTGTTCGGGGGGGGGGGGGAACATATAACCTGCTTCCTTCATAATGGGTAGCCAATTTGGTGGCTTGTCCTTCCAAGATACATCATTACAAGAACGTAACATGAACAAGACCTGTCCCATAGCCAATAAAGGCGAAAAACACAACTCTATCAATCTGGAAATAATGTGTGAGTCAACCATAGCAGCATGCCCTCTCCCCTCCATGGCAGCAAAAACCATCATGCACCACCTCGACCTGTCGGCAATAACAATCACACGACAACTATGCACATTCGACAATAGGCTTCATCACTGGGCCTCAATGGGTACCGAAGAATGAAGCCTTCTCAATCCTCCAAGCAGCATAAACTTTTCATGGTGATAGACAACATATGAAGCCAAATCATATCCTCTAAAAGTCTCAACAGCAATTCTAACAACCTCCCAACCCCAATCCATCCAAACTAAATTGGAGATGATTCCACTCTTAGCAAATAGATGAACATGGTCCTTAACCTGATCAGCCTAATCCTTAGCAGCAAATTGATCAGTACATGCCTTTCACATAAGTTTCAGAATACCTGTCTCTCTGGGAGCACACCCTCATGATATGCTTCATTACGAAGCTTCTTTAAATTCCAAACAATGTAGTGAAACATCATGTCCCAACACGCCTTAAGCCAAGGGGGCTCAAAATGAATAGACCTCCACCATTTTAATTCAGCAACAATATTCAAATGTGGAGTTATGTTTTTTTTTTTCAAACAACATGCACACATGATTCCAGACTTTAAAATAAAATGGACATGAGAATAAGAGATGTTCATGGGACTCCTCATACTTGCAACACAAAGGGCACCGATTTGGTAAAGAGATCCCCAACCCCTTCAAACGATCCTAAGTTAATAACCTATAGTTACAGGTTAAATATACCACCCAAGAGGCCCTAGGATTAGCATCCTTAAGCTAGACTAAGTAAAACCAGTCACAAGAGACAGAAGATTGACAAACAGCATCCCAAATACATCTTCTAGAGAGTTCTACAGCAATCTTGATTCCCTTCCACCACAGCAGATCACCACCCTGTAGCATATGAAAAGAAGAAACATTATGCCACACGTGATCCAATGCCTGGAACGGTGCAGCAGCTCGGCCACCAAACATTTGCATCCCCTCATGCACAGGTAGCTTCTTCACGTTCCTTAGCTAACCTCTCTCTGCAACTGAAATAAGAGATATGAACGGAGGACCACACCATGGATCAATCCAAATTTTGGTTGTGTCCCCATTCTGAACTTTACACAACACGAAAATAGCAATTTGTTTCTACCCCCAAACAATAGCTTTCAATGCACCCAAACCAGTGTCGGAGGCCATATTTCACTATCTAGCACAATGATGGTTCACCAGGGAGCCATTGGCATCATTAGACCTCAGCTGAGCACTTTCGATGTTGTGCCGAGTGGGTCTGTTTGCAGCACTAATTCATCTTCGTAGCTTCGTTGCTCGGTCCAGCAGGGTAAGGAGTGCAATGTGATTTGCCCTCTGGCTCATTGTCGTCACTGCTCACTTAATCATGGTTGCCAGCTGCAACCACAATCTATTTCTCATTCCCTGTTGAGCGCTGGAGCGAACCCGTCGATCACGAACTTAATTCTCCAACCAACCGAGTGTCTGGACAATGGAATGGTTTCTCATGCTATTGATCTTGATGATGATGATCAAACTCTAAATGAAGTCTCATGGCAATCAAGCTTCGGCTTGCAACATCCTCACGCCCGGCAGTCCTATCTGAATTAAAGGTTGCGAAGAGGTGAGTACACACAAGATCTCTGTCAGGGGTTCCCTCTCTGAATTGAATCAAGTAGTAGGGAGGGTTCTTAATTTCATGTTCACTATGAAGTTTTTGATGTGGAATGCGCGAGGACTAGGCAGGAGTGAGAAGCAGATCTTTCTTACTAATGTTATTCTATAAAAAAAGCCGGATGTGATTTGTATTCAATAATCAAAGCTATCGATTGTTGATCGCCCATTTATAAATGTGATTTGTCGGAATTGTATTTTTGTGATTCTTTCATTGTCGGGAGCTTCGGGGGTCATCTTGGTGGCTTGGCATGAGAGTTTGGATGGTGTCGTAGTGCATGCCGGGAAATTTTTTATCTCAGTCTTCTTTCCGGGTGGCAGATCCCAATTTGAATTTCTTTTAACTTCTGTCTATGAACTTTGCACGACTCCACTAAAAAGGGATCTTTGGAATGAATTGGTAAACCTGAGAAATGAGCTTCTCCCATCTCATTCAATGAACTGGTGTATTGATGGAGACTTCAACTCCAATCTTAGGCTTGACGACTCCAACCGCACTCAATTTTATACAAGGAATATAGGTTGGTTTGCCATATTTTTTAATGAAGCGCAGCTTTCAGAAATTCATATGCAAGGATCAAAATTTACATGGTCCAATAAACATGCACTGCCGGTATTGAGAAAGAATATGGACCATTTTTTAGTCTCGTCTAATATGGTGCAGCACCTTCATAATTTGCGAGCCTCGACAGACCCGATTGAAATGTCAAACCATTCCATGATTTGGGTTCCTTAGGGGAATGGATTCGCTCATAAAAGCAATGGTCTTAAATTAGAGATGTGGTGGTTTAGAGAGCCAAGCTTCTTAGATTTACTACTTCGGTGGTGGAATTCGGCTCCTCTACTAAACAGTTGGAGTGCCCAAAGGATCCATGCAAAACTTGATTTTTTTAGGAACAAGATTATAGAGTGTAAAAAAATAAAATGTCTTGCAAAATTCAAGTAGCTCCAAGATTGGGAGGCTCAACTAAGTCGGTTGTAATCATTTAAGATGGCGACCATTGATGTGGTAATAGCTAACAACCTCAAGCCAATGGTGAATCCATGATTACATAAGGTGGAAGCAAAGAGCCAAGGCTCATTGGCTGAAGTCCAAAGAAAATAATTCTCACTACTTCCATCAATGTGCATCTACGAGAAGAAGGGTCATTGATGGTGTTAGACGGGAAGGCCCTCATTTTTTGCCACATGTTACTCAATACTTCAAGGCACGGTTCACTAATATTGTTCATACTGAGCATGATCTATCTCACTTGACTTTCAACACTTTAAGTGATTTGAAAAGGGAAGGTCTTTCTTGTGCTTTTTTCATGGTGGAGATCAAATCGCAATTTCGTCTCTACCTAATGGCAAAACCCCCAAAGTGAATGGTTTTCCTATTGAATTTTATAAGCATATGTGGGACCCTCTAAAAGGAGAATTACTTCAAATGATCACAGAACTTCATGTAAATGCAATAATCCCTGAGGCTTTGGGTAACTCATTAATTGTTCTTATTCCAAAAGAGCGACAAATAGAGGACAGTAGTAGGTTTAGACCTATTTCATTGGTTGACTTTCTTTTCAAGATTATCTTCAAAATTATGACAACAATAATGAATAGCATCATTGGGCAAATTGCATCAGCACCCCCAAAAGCGCATTTATTTTGGGAAGAAGGCTCTGTGACGCATGCTTCACTGCACATGAGACCATCCATTCGATCAAGCTCTAAGGTAAGAGGTCTTTTATTTTAAAAGTATATTTAGAAAAAGCTTTTGACTCTCTTGAATGGAGGTTCTTGTTGGGTTGTCTCCATCACATGGAGTGTAGAAACAAATGGAAAAAATGGGTTGAGGAAATGCTGTCCGCCACCTCAATCGTGGTATCTATTAATGAAAAAATGGAGAATTTTTTAAACTCAAAGCACGGGTTAAGGCAAGGCGATCCCTTTTCTTCTCTTCTTCATTGTGAATATAGAAGCACTCTCGGTAATCATCACTAGTGCAAAGAGAGAGGGCAAATACATTAATTACAAGATTTCAAACTCTGTCTCAATCTCACACCTTTTGTTTGTGGATGATATATTGTTTTTTGAAAAAGCTTCGGAGGAAAATCTATGGTCTTTATGGGTTATTATAAAGTATTTTGCAGAAATCTCACGCCTTAGATTAAATGAGGGAAAATCTCAAGTTATGGTTTTTAATGACTCATCAGGTTAATTTCAAGGTTTAGCCTCTTCCATTTTTAACTCTGGGATGGGATCCCTACCTATGAAATACTTGGGGCTACCACTTTACTTGGGAACCTCTCATAAATCTCATTGGAGTATGGTGGAGGATCGTATTTATAATAAAATTCAATTTATCTCAAAGGAAGGTAGGATCAATCTTGTTGGCTACAATATTTTTTTCTCGACAATACACTTTCTCCAAATTTTTAAAATTCTAGAAAAGGTGGAGAAGATGTTTCAAATTTTTTTTTTTGGAATGGATCGTTGGAAGGAATTCCATCTTAGAGCATCTCTATTAGGTTGGCTACTGCTCCATGATGCAGTCAATACAAAAATAAGGCTCAAGAGAAAAGGATTCCATCTTGCCCGTCACTGCCCCTTATGTTTTGTGAGGAAGAGTCAACAATGCATCTATGTTGGACATGTCGATTCTATTGCTCTTTTCTGCAGTGGTCCTCGAATGATATCCTTATGAATTGGGACAGTTTGTCTTTCCCACATTAAGTTCTTATAGTGCCACACATCAGCCTTAAAGGAACTCACTGGATGCTTTTTTGGCAAACATGGCTTTTGACATCTTGGCATATGATTTGGATGGAGAAATTTGCAGACCTGAAAAGTTTTAACAACTGCTTAAAATGGGAAACTGGTTCGCTGATTCGACTCAAGTGGTTGGGCATCTCCAACCAAAGTGGTGGTCTCGAATGAGATAGCTGTAAGAATATTAGATAGTCGAAGCATTAGTAGCTTCAAAGAAGCCCATAATTAACAAAACTAATATTCAGCTTAAATAGATTGAACGGGGATCGATCGAGATAGCTGTATGGTTAAGTAGAACTGTCATAACCAAGGGGTCTCAGGTTCAAATCCCCCAGCTCGCCTATCCTAAGGAAAAAAAAAAAAGACTTGAAATAGATAAGAGTGCTAGATACAGTTGGATTTAGCCTTATACCTGTATTTTAGTGTCTTAAACTTTAACAGCCTCGGATGAACAATGTCCAAAATTTTACTTCTAATGGTCTTAAAGTTGGCTGGAACAGACTTCTAGAACCTTTGCTGAAATAATGCAATCCCGTCCTACCCTACCCAATTCCGTGATATTTTTTCCCTGCAAACCACCCAAATTCACAGTGCAAGAATGCCTTATGGTCCCACCACACCAACTAATTAACCAGTCACACACTTACATTGTATAGGGAGAGGTAAAACAAAAAGTAAGAGCACTATGATGGTATGGCCGCTGCTACATGAAAGCTCAATCCAAATCATCCACGGCAACTGTACATCTTCAAGATAGATGGTGCTAAACAAATGCAACGCCATCCATCTCATAGATGAATGGTGTTCTCTGAAAGTGCAGCACTTACTTTTCAGAATGTCCCCATAGCATGGACATATGAACAGTGCAAGTGGTGCACAGACAAAGTGGTCAGGGTGATGGGCCCGTAGTTGGTCAGAGGGTGTACGCTGGGTTTGGATCAGTCTGAACTATGGACAAACAAGTACAAACTTACTGGACCATGTTTGTATGACTACCATGGTCAAAAAATGGAGTGCAGCTTTATTCTCCTTTGAATTGCGCCATGGACCAATCAGAAGGTATACATGGTTCTTGTAGGGACTACCACCCAGTTTGGTTAGATGAGTCCACGTATTTGACCATGAACCATTCAAACAACAGACATGGTGCTAATGGTAGCACGTCGTTATAGGTGAATGACTATTGTACACTAGGTTAGGACTTGGGGCCATGTGAGCAATATGGACCCAGTATATCTGTACCCTGATAGTCGTGCCTCCCATGATTCATGGTTGAGAAGCTGCATCTTGTTGCACTATGAATCAATCAAATTGGGGTACATGGTGTTTGTGGTCCCAAACCAGCTCCACTAAGGGACCCTGGGCCATGGATGGTCACAGATCGAGGGCTTGTACATGCACTTTTGATAATCTTTCCCAGTCTCAATAGATCTACACAATTTGTAGAAGCTGTCAATAATAGTTATATACATTTGTTCCTTATCCACTGATCTTCTGTTTTTACCTTTCTCTTTTACTTTGGATTCATGACACTAGTAGATCTTTCTAGATTTTGGATTTGGATCTAATAACTAGCATTTAGATCTTGTCTGCTAATACAATGCCATGGTTAAAACTTCCACTAACATATTTATTATTTGACTTAAAAAAAGTTTCTCTATGGAAGAAAGCCCTGAGATATTCCACATCACTCCTATGTAAGCCAGATATCCAATGAATTAGATGAATCATATATGGATGGAAAAGCCTATATTTGAGTGACAAAATATTTTCTCTTTTTCTCTTTAACTTTCTCCTAAGATTTTCATTTTCCAAGACAATCGCCAAGCTTGCTATAAAAAAACTGAAAAAGCTACTTGATAACATACCTAATCTTTTTAATAATTAAAAATCTTACCTAGCAATTGCTATAATTTGAAATCATACCTAGTATTCTTCTAGATTACCTAGGTTTACACCTCTCTTGATACTCATTGAAAACTAAACGCCCCCTTCCTCCTTGAGGAGATCAATGGATGGGTACCATGCATCCATTCATAGGTAGGGGTGGCAATTTCTGACATGACCCGCCAACCCGACTCTTAGGCGGGTTCGGGTTGGGCTTAAGCCAACCCGTTTAATAAACGGGTCGACTTGCGTAACCCGTTTATTAAACAGGTCGGGTTCGGGTTGGGGGTATGCCAACCCGGCTGACCCGTTTAATAAACGGGTTAGGCGGGTGGGTCAACCCGCCAACCCGTCTGCCAACCCGCCAACCCGACCCGCCAACCCGTCAACCCGACCCGCCAACCTGCCTACCTGCCAACACGATCCGTCAACCCGCCAACCCGACCCGCCAACCTGACCCGTGAACCTGAAAATCGGTTTACCCGACCCAACCCATTTATTAAATGGGTTGGCGGGTCGTGTCGGGTTACCCGTTTATTAAACGGGTCGGGTTCGTGTTTGCCACAGCCGACCCATTTAATAAACGGGTCGGGTTTGGGTTGAGGTATGCTGACCCGCCAACCCGACCCGATTGCCACCCCTATTCATAGGACCTACCTTCCCAGTGAATGGATGCATGGTATCCAGTGATAACCTTTCTTCTCCCTAAGCTCCATTTGCACCTTTTCTATAATCATTCATCTTGACATAATTAAAGAAGACTCTTTCTCATCAAGATTTTCTAATTTCATTCCTTATTTTGGTTTTCATATCTTCCCTATTTCTATTTTGAGAGAGAGTGAGAGAGGTCAATAACGTGAACTTTTGAGAAAGAATAACAATTATCCCATTGCTCTACTTCAAGTAATACATATTTTGTCAAGACAAATAAAAAGTGAATTATGCTTTTGGCTTGTGCCAATTATTCCTTAATGAATTTGAATTATAAATATTTGGTGTGTTTCTATATATAACTCAAGAAAAAAAAACTGATTGTTACTCAAAGATTTTGCTTAATAATATAATATCTAACATCTATTACTAAAATTGTTGCTCTTGATGGCATAATATCCAACACATTCAATTTGGGATCAGGACATAAATCCTCATGTCTGTCATCATATTTTTTCAATAATAACAATAATAAAACAACAATAAGAGTAGCAACAACACCAAAAGTGAAGCTTCTCCAATATGTCCACCTTCCAAGACTAGCATTAAATAAATACTATCCAAACAAAGTCCAAGTTTAACTTAAACTCAAGGAGCTAGGATGCAGCCTGTTCACATCAGATGAACTAATGATCATAATGTGTTTCAAACCTGTAGGGATATGAATTCATCCCATACAAGATCAACAAAAATATGTCCAAGGCCAGAAAGGATATATAATGATGTAGGGTGGATGTGCAATATCCTAGATCCAGAGGAAGTGGTCCAAGATAAGAATCAAAATCTGACTTGCCAGGATGATTAGACATCTGAATTGGAATCTCGTATAGGCTTAAAGCCTAGTCGAGTGGATACTAACATGTGCAGATCCTTTGAGCTGGCAAGAGGACAGAAAGGAGAACATATGGTCCTTCACCACCTTAGTGCTGATCTAACTGGTGGAATATGGTTTAAACGGGTCCTAAATGAGATCCATGCAGCTATTCGAATCTATTATTTTATTTTGACTATAAATACTTTAAATGGAAAAAGTAGTTTAGATTATTAGAGATTGAAAACCCTAATTTTATTTTCTCGTTGCTTGTTATTTGCTTTATTTCCTGATCATTCAATTCCTAGTTAAATTTATTTTCCAGCTTATTCCTAGTTGATCTTCATGTTGGTATCAAATCAGACGGGATTCAGGAGTGATCCGCATCGAAGGGAGGATCTTGTAGAAACCATGAAAGCGCGTGTTGAATATTTTGAAGCCAAGTTAGGCAAGTTGGATAATACGACGAGTGATTTGAAAGAAAGATTGATCGAATTCTCAACAAGATTCATGCCACAAATTGAAAGGTTATTCATGCCACAAATTGAAAGGTTGATCATTTGATGAAAGAATACATTATAGACTCCACAATTGATGTAAAAGGCAACCCTCCACAATCATGATCGAAGTGAAGGTTAATGAGACTGTAGTCGAATCCACAAGAATCAGGACAATCATTGTTGATCAGGGTTTATCCAAAATCAGGAGCATCTCTGGAGGTTGAGATTGCTCCCAACCATGGGAGTATTTTGATCAAAGGCTATCACGTGTTTTCTATGCAAGAGTTCCAATAAGTAACTGATCATGCAAGAACCTACTTCACCAAACCTTAACGGAGAAGAAAAGGGCCTTGTTGGAATAAAGCAAAGATACATGCAGCAACAATATGAAAATATTAAGTTAACAATGGAGTAAAATGTTGAAAATCTTAACACAAGGTAAAAGCAAAAGGTAAGAGATTACACATCTCGTACAACCACCAAGACCCTCTATTTATAGCTAAAAAGGTACACATAACTGTCACTTCTTCATTAATAGTCACTACTCATAACCCATTATTAACCCATGAATTACATAACTTACTCCTGAAGTTTAGGAACCACAACACAATCGTGGATTCCAAACTATCTCTAACGCATACCCATTAACCCATAACTTATGGTTACACATTCATGTAACCCCCTTTTGCATCATATTCTATCACTCCCTCTTGATGCAAAACTCGATACACCTAAAGTGGATCTGAATCTCACAAACTTAGAATAGCTAAGTGCTTTTGTAAATCCATCTGCAATTTGGTCATTTGTAGAGCAATATTTCATTGCTACAGCTCCATCGACAACAGCTTGTCTGATAAAATGATGACGCAACTCAATATGCTTGGTTCGTTCATGAAACACAGGATTCTTTGTCATGGCAATGGTTGCTTGATTGTCACAATAGAGTTCTGTTGCATTCGCCTGTTCTTGATGCAAGTCCGCCAAAATTCTTCTTATCCAAATAGCTTGACTTACTGTTGCATTCGCAGCAACATACTCTGCTTCTGAGGATGAAAGTGCCATTGTTGCTTGCTTCTTTGACATCCATGACACGACTCCTGATCCAAGATTAAAGATGAATTTACTTGTGCTTTTTTTGTCATCTACAAAACTAGCCCAATCACTGTCAGTAAAACCAGTTAATTTAAACTCAAAAATTGATTGGTACCAAATCCCATAATTAGTGGTTGCTCAAATATAACGAAGGGTCTGTTTTGCTGCTCCAAGATGATGTATCGTTGGACACTGCATAAACCTTGAAATTAGGCCAACAGGAAACACGATATCTAGATGAGTATGTGTAAGATACATTAGCCTTCCAACTAAACTTCTATACAACTGTTCATCAGCCTTCATAGTACCATCATGTACTGATAATTTCTCATTAGTATTCATGGGAGTGGAACACGGCTTGCACGACGCCATTTTAAATTTCTCAAGTAAGTCTAAAGCATATTTTTCTTGAGAAATAAAAATACCATCAACACTTTGTTGAACTTGAAGTCCAAGAAAATAGTGTAACAACCCTAGATCTGACATTTCAAATTCATGCATCATGTCTTCTTTAAATTCTTCAAAAAGTGTACTCGACGTGCCTGTATAAATTATGTCATCTACATAAACACAGACAATAAGAAAGTCAGTACCTAATCCTTTTACATACAAAGTGTGCTCACTCTCACTTCTGTGAAATCCTCTTTGCATTAGGTATGAGTCCAATCTCCCATACCAAGCTCATGGTGCCTGTTTAAGGCCATAAGGCACCTTTTCAACCTGTACACCTTCTCTTCCTTCCCTTTAACAACAAATCCCTAAGGCTGGAAAACATAGACCTCTTCTTCCAAGAACCCATTCAAAAATGCAGATTTTACATCAAATTGAAAAACTGATCATTTCATATGAGCTGCTAATGCCAAAATAGTTCTAACAGTTTTAAAACGTGCAACATGAGAAAAAGTTTTTGAAAAATCTACTCCAAATTCTTTAGCATACCCCTTAACGACTAACCTTGCTTTATATTTTTGCATGCTCCTATCTGCATTATATTTAACCTTGTAAATCCATTTCACACCAATAACATTTTGACATGTGGGTAAATCTACAAGTTCTCAGGTATCATTTTTCTGAATGGCTACCATTTCTTCTTCCATGGATCTTACCCATTCTTGTTTCTCACTAGCATCCTCGTAGCACATAGGTTCTTCAACCAACAAGGCAAAAGTACACGATTCATAAATCTCTTTTATGGATCTTACCTTTTTTAGGTGGCGAGTCTGTGTCCTTAGTATCACCATTCTTTTGAGACATACTTGTTGAGGCTTCCAACATCTTATCAGATGCAAAGGGAATGACCTCCATCTTTGACTTATCTGCATCTTGATTCCAAGTCCAAGAGCTTAATTCATCAAAAATAACATCACGACGAATGATTAAACTCTTAGATGTTGGATTATATAATCGATACCCCTTTGTTGTGTCACTATAACCAACAAAAATGCATTTTTCACTTTTTTTATCCATCTTGCTACGATCACTATAATTGATCAAGGAATAAGCAACACAACCAAAAATTCTCAAATTACTTACATTTGGCTTTTGTTGCCACCACGCCTCATATGGAGTCATGTTACACACAACTTTTGTTAGAGATATATTAAGTAAGTATACTGTTGTGTTCATGGCTTCAGCCCAAAATTCATTCGGGAGTCATTTTTCAGTCAACATGTTCATTGTCATTTCTACGACTGTACGGTTTTTCTACTCAGCTACACTGTTTTGCTCTGGTGTTTTCCTTATTGTTAGCTGCCTGCGAATTTTATTCTTTTTGCAAAACTCTTCAAAATCATTAGACAGAAACTCTCCCCCTCTATATGTACGTAGACACTTTATGACATGCTCACTATCCTTTTCTACAAAAGCCTTGAACTCTTGAAATTTTTTAAATGCTTCTGATTTTTTAGAGAGGAAAAATACTCAACTCATGCAAGTAAAGTCATTAGTAAGCAATAAAAAATATCTACTATTATTTAAGGATGGAGTGTTTATGGGACCACAAAGATCTGTATGAACTAACTCAAGAGGCTTTCTGACTCTCCACGCCTTTCCGATGGAAAATGATAAACGATGTTGCTTCCCATATACACATCTTTCATAAATTCCATCACTATACATTATACTAGGCAACCCCAAAACCATGTTTTTGGTTCTTAGTACTTTTAGCTCATTATAATGTAAATGGCCATACCATAAATGCCAAAGATGTGACGGCCCATCCTCTTTGCCAATTAAAGCAACATCATTCACGTGTGTAAATTTAAGAGGGAACATTCTATTAGGTGTCATCTTGACTCTTATAAGAGGTTCACTGTCCATTTTTCTTTTTCTAATTTCACATATTTCATCATAAAAGTTAAGTGCATACACATTCTCAATTAATTGTCCAATACTCAATAAATTATATGATAAACCAGGTATATAATAAACATCATGAATCATTCTTTTATTACCTGATTTAACATCAAGTTCAATAGTTCCCTTGCCTTCACTTTGCACCTCTTTGTTGTTTTCAAGCCGAACATTCATTTTCATGGACTCATCAATATTGTGAAAAAGTCTTTTTTCACCTGTCATGTGGTTACTACAGCCACTATCTAGAAACCACATATTATTAACCTTGGTTTTAAATTGTGCAAGGAAAAGATTACCTTGTTCTTGTTCTTCAGTGACATTGACCTTTTTTTTATTTCTTCCAACACCTTGCTTCCACGTGCCCGTACTTCTTGCAATAATAGCATTGTTTGTCTTTATAACTCGAATTTTGATTGCTTCCATTCTACCAACTCATTTCAAATCTCCCACGGCCACGATATCCTCCTCTACCTCTTCCTCTTCCTGAATATTTATTCTCTAAGGTACCTTTGCCACTCATTTGCTTGTTGGAAATTTCTACCTTGGCCTGAAATGCATGTTCAATGATTTTTTTGGTTGACTTGTTCAATCTAGCCTCATGTGCCAAAAACGACCCCATTAATTAGTTAATCGAATAATTACTCATGTCCTTAGATTCCTCTATAGATGTGACGACATGAGCAAACTTTGGTGGCATGCTTCGTAGGATTTTTTCTACTACCTTTTTATCATCAATAATTTCTCTGAATGTTCTCATTTGATTTACAGTAGTAAACATTCTAGAAAAAAAAGCTTGCACGGGCTCATTTTCTTTTATTAGCAGGGTCTCAAAATCTCTATGAAGTGTTTGGAGTTTTACAGTAGTTACCTTACTATCTCCATGATAGGCTTCCTTCAAAATAGTTCATGTTTTATTCGACTTGGTGGCTGCCGCAATTCAAAGGAAAATACTTTTAGTCACGGCTTGCTGCAAAAAGAGAAGGGCTTTGGCAGTGGCAGAGGCATGGGTGGGCATGGGTGGGCGGTCGCCCACCCCAGAATTAGAAACCAAAAAAAAATGGATCTCTCCATCCCAACTTGATGTTGTCTGGGTTTGTCATCCAATGCAGGAGATTCGTGAAACTTCCAAAAAGATGTGCATCAAGACCTAAAATGTGAAGCACAACTAATATCACAAATCTCAGTATCAGGATTTTCTCGGCAAGGGAACATCTTGAAATAAATTAAAGATTTGCTTCATCCAGAAATCCTGAAAAAAGGAAAATAAAACATGAAAATAAGGGAAGATCTTTCTCTTTACAATTCTTCAATTGCCTCAGACGCCTACCTCCCAAATACGGAAGAAACCATGCCTAATCCAAACTGTATTTGTCCATAAAACAAGCCAAGCTCTACTTGTGGTTTGTCTCTGAACTTTCTATTAACGTGAATGTCAGCTCTCTTGTCTGGACATCATGGCAACTAGACTCGTCCATTTCACACATTAAGGCTCTGTTTAAGAGCATTTTTTTATGACAATGGAACCCTCACCAAGAACCAGGTCACTTAATGAGGCCACCTCCCTGCGATGTAAAACTCCTGATTGAGAGCCTTATGTGCCCCAGCTGTGTTAAAGAAACAACAGCAGTCGTGTGACAGTCAATAGGGGCTATATTGTGGCTTCCCCCGTGTTCTCATGCTCTCTGCTTTTTGGGAGTTGCAGTGTTTCCAAAACACAAAACACTCCATTGGGAATAGACTTGGCAGCCCCAACATCACATTTTTAAGAACATTCATCAAAGGATGCTTTTAGCAACTCCATCCTCAGATGCCACATTTTGGCAAGACCATATTTTGGCAGCACATGGACATGGTGTTTCCATCTCTGTGCAAGGCTCTCAAACAGAGCCTAATTAAATCCACAAAAAACAATGCAAATTTCGGTCCAGGCCCAGTCTGAGATTAGTGAAATCAACAAACAAAACATTGTCAAATTGACAACCAACAACATCAAAATGCTTATTTAAGTTTTATCTTTGCATGAAAGACTGTGCCTCCAGCGAAAAATTTCTGGCTTTGCCACTGGTCTGAATAAATGGATCGTTCTTCAAGACCATAGCATTGTCCCCGAGACCCGAAGTCTGCCCACCCAACGAAAAACTTATGGCTTCGCCACTAGGCTTTGGAATCCCTCTTACGCAACTCCTTTACTTCACTTGATGCCTTTTTTGTTGCTTTTGAACTTTGTGTCTCTACAAAACTATTTTCAACTAGATCCCAAAGATCTTGAGAGATGAAAATCGTCTTCATCTTAATACTCTAAAATTCATAATTTTCTCCATCAAAAATGGGTACCAAGGCATGTGAGAGATTTATAGAGTTTAGATTTGTACCATTAGACATCGTGAATTACACCACGTAATTACCAACCAACTTGAAGATCTGACTTCAGCAACGATCTTCGCAATGCTCAAACACGCCCAGCTCAATCGAACCTGGTGCTCTGATACCAAACTTGTTAGAATAAAGCAAAGATACACGCAATAATAATATAAAATATTAACTTAACAATGGAGTAAAATGTTGAAAATCTTAATATAAGGTAAAAGCAAAAGGTGAGAGATTACATATCTCATACAACCTCCAAGACCCTCTATTTATATCTAAAAAGGTACACCTATAACTGTCACTTCCTCATTAATAGCCACTACTCATGACCCATTATTAACCCATGAATTACATAACTTACTCCTTAAGTTTAGGAACCACAACACAATCGTGGATTCCAAACCGTCTCTAACGCATACCCACTAACCCATAACTTATGGTTACCCATTCACGTAACCCCCTTTTGCATCATATTCTATCAGACCTAAACTAGTTTGGCAGAGATCTAGATATGACAGGGTGTCAACCGCGAGGGGGTTGATTTATAGCCCAAAATAGTTTTGTAAATGCAAATGTTATGATAAATTGTGATGATCATCTGAGTTGATTGAGATAGCCAGTTATGAATCTATATATTTGACTTTTCTATTATAGCATGATTATATATTGAACTCAGATATGATAATCAAATCTTGATTAATTTTAGATCTTGATATGAGGTTATGATTGTAACGCATATGTTAGCATATAGGTGAATGATACATCATGCCTACAAATGACTAGTTTTGACTTATTAGGTGAATGATACAACACGTCTACATAGTTTCATTGCAAATGATTGCATTATGATTGTCTGAGTAAACATATCACACTTATGTATCATGATTGATGTGTATAATAAATATCTAACTAAATTACTTATAAGGTATGTGTGTGTGTTTCACGTTGAAATGATCAAATGTGATTTAACTTATTGTTTATAAGAATTATGAATGCATATGAAAATGATGCAATAATATGAATGTCTTATATATATATATATATATTTTTATTTATTTATTTATTTATTTATTTATGCAATGACTTGTATGACTTGAATGCATATAGGTTATGCTTTATTACGTGAGTTAAGGTTGAATAGAATATTAAGTGATGAAATACTTTTGAATGCTTTATGTTCGAATGCTTGAAATGAATAACTCATAGGACGTTGTTCCCTTGTCTATCACTTGACGATGGATGAATAATATATTTTTACCTTTAAATGCTTGATATGTTTTCTTTAAGTTTGAGTTTGGGTTTCTTTACCAGACTTTAGCGAGTTTGGCCCCATTTTATGGGGGGGCAGGTAATGCAGGTAAAGTATGATGAGTAGTTGGAGTGAAGGGTTGGTCGAGCTGCATCCTCGAGGGTCCACTCTTACCTTGTGATCTTGGTATTCATGATATTTTCATTTTAAGTACTTGATCATGTAAAAATTGAAGTATTGTTTTCATACTCTGATTTGAAATAAAATTAAAACCCTTCATATTTCAGTCTTATATTGTACGTGGTTTGAAATGTGTATGTCTCGTACATTTTGATTTGATTGTTATCTTTAGTGTAACCGCGTCCAAAGTCTTAACCGTTTTTAAAAATCGTTTTCGCATTATAAGATCTGATTTACTTATACTTATAAAAAAAGTTGGTCTCAAAATTTCAATATTTAAACTATAATTAAGGTTAAAAATTTTGGGGTGTTACAGGCTAGGGCGAAGCATAGGAATAGCAAGACTGGCCGGTGGAGGTTCTCACAACCCTGTCGGCCCTTTTCTTTTTGGAACAACCCAACCAGCTAGTGGGAGCACCATTGATGGCCAGTATCCGACCAACAGCCAGTCGAATCTGGCCGACGGCCCCTATGGTGGCCCAAGAAGTGGGGTTGTGGGGATCTTCCCCACCACCGTTCCTTCTTTCACCCAACCTTCACAATCGGGTGGGCAACCACTTGTGTGTGTGTGAGAGAGAGAGAGATGGTTCGTTCCAAATTGGGACTGGTGGATCGGTCTGCACTCATCCGAGATCGGTTCACTCCCATTTGGGTCTGGTTCTGGGGTGGCTCAGATTGGTTCCAAACCTGTATTCATTGGTTCTCATATCCATAACTGGTTTTCTTTGGTTTTGGACCTGGATCCAAGCCTCCTTTACCCAAATTCATCCCAATTTGATTTGGGTCCTTACTTGGGTATAATCCAAATCCAAAATTTTGGTCCAATTTATTTGACTTCAACCCAAGCTAAACCTTGTCGGACCCATACAGAGATCTAGTCTTATTTTGGACTGGGTTAAGATTAGACCCATAATCTTTTGGAATCCAGATCAGGTTTAGACAAGACCCATTATCATCTAAACTCATTCCAGACTTCGACCTATCCAATTCTAGGTCTGACGGCTCATGCTTACCCTCAATCCATTTATGATCCAACTACCTCTTAACAAAATCTATTATCCAGACCAACAAAACCCTAACCCAAATTATGATTTGGTTAATCAAATAACCCTAATCTTAACCTAACTAAGATTAATCTTTGGTTAACCTAACTCATATTTTGAAGTTATCGGTGTCATGGGAAAAATAAAATTATTAATTTTCTCTTATTCTAGAAGTACCAACAAAATAAGATTAACCGTTTGTAGGGCTATTAACCGAATATTTTGAGTAAAAAGTTCATTGACTATAATAACACTTCCCTTGACCTTCCCAATAAGAAACAAAACACTAACCACTATACCACTAAACTTAATATTGATTATTTAAAAAAGAAATTATATAAAGCTTAAATTGCAATAAGCTAAAAGAAATTAGGTATGTTTGATTCCTCAATAGCTGACTCGATAAATATCTGAACCAAAACTAAATGCATTTTCATTTGACCCAAAAGTCAATCTGGTTATAATTGACAAAAGTTTTACTTTTTCAAGAATCAAAATCAATTAGCTATTTCCATGATGGTGATTATGCAAGTTCTAAGCGCAACTGAGTCCGTTTTGGTTCTTCAAGAGAGAGAAGTCAGACTTTTTGAAGGTGAGAGAGAGACTAGATTTATGATAAGTAAAAAAAAATCTTAAAAATAATTTCCTAAAAATGTTCTAAAGAATTTAATAGGTCCTTCATTATCAAATTTGAATAAGGTTCTCAGGATAATATATGTAGTTTGCAAATTCACTATTAGGCACTGAAAAAATAACCCATTAGGTCCCTCTTGTGAAGCCCTCAAATTGTGTGGTGCGGTTTGGGTGAACCCCACTCGGCCTCCCAAGTGACTTCTGTTTAAGTGTCCAATCCTTCAAGGTAGAACATCATTCTTATTATTATTAAAAATGATTTTTATAGTGTTGTTACCTATTTGAATTATCACATAATTCGTTGGTTTTAAAATTGTTGGGTTCATCTAGAAACAACTATGTTAAGTGCTTTTTTATTGAACCTGAGCATAGAGCCATTGCTAAGGTGCCTCCACCTTGAAGGCACCATCAGTTTGGTATCAGAGCATAGGGTTACCAAGTTTCTTAATTATGTATGATCCCCTAGTCGCCATAATGTCTCAAAGCGGAAAATGCTTAGACACAGATATGGAGTCCACTGAGACTGTTGAGGAACTTTGCCAACAACATCATTTTTGGCAGCGTTAGGTCAAGGGCGTGATGTGAAAATGGATGTGCTAGAGTCTCATGTCTTGCACAGCTAGAACCATAAACTCTGATGCCAGTTGGACACAATGGCATAGAGGTTAGCGGTTATGGAGGAGCATGAAGGGATGGCGAGGAGAAAAAAGAGGTTGTTCATACCTCTATACTTTTTATAGAAGAGCCTCACAATGAACCACTCTGTAAATTTAAGGGTGAACCCACATTTGATGAAGAAGTCGAGTAAGAACCCTCACACATAGTGACAAAAGTTAAAAACGGCAAAATCTCAACAGGAAAAAAACTTGGGAGATTTTGAAATTTTTCATAAATCTCATATTTCTTTTGGCAAAATCTCAGGAATAAAAATTAATTTTAAAAATATAAAAAATTAATTTTTACAAAAAAATATAAATCAAACACATTTAAAAATAAAAATCTCAGGGGTGTTCACGATAAATATTTTTTAAAAATATAAATATCGTGATATTTGTCACAATTTGAAAATCTCCCAAGAAATTTTTGTTTTAAACTTTGAAGCATTCTCGCAATATATCGGTGATATTTTTATAAATATCATGATATTTGTCACATAGCTCTCACATAAAATTGAGGGTGAACCAATATATGATGAGCCTATAGAAGAAACCTCATTTGAGGATCTGGGAGTGGCCATGATTATCCATCGCATTTACTTAGCCCTAAAATAGGATCTAGGTGATTGTTGGTTGAAAATCAATAATTTTTAGTCTGTGTGCACCATAGGTAGAAAGATCGTTTTAGCTTCATTTAGATACCTACCTATTCCATCTTCTATGCCAAAAATGGGCACATGTGAACCACCTCCTACAGATTTAGCTTGATATGAGCTGAAATAACCTTTGTTTGAACCACCCATGTTAGAGCATGAGATAGATCCTCGAGTGCAAATACTCTTGGATATTTTCCTTGAGGAGTTACCATGTGATTACCTCACCGGCGAGATGTATAACCCCACATCGATCTTCATAGTAAACCAAGGAATAAATTGAATTTTGCGTTGAATGAATGGTTGGGTATGTTTTTTGGCTTATCAAATACACCATCTATTCTTATGTGCATCATGAATCGAGTTTTAAAGCTATGCTTCAAAAAATTCCTTCATGATTCCAATAACATTTTGATAGATGTTTTTGAGCATTCATTTAATTTGAAAATTGTGTTTTCTGTTGAGAAAAAGAAATAATTATATGTTACACCTGACAAACTATTGCTAGAAATTTTGAATCTAGTTGAATTTACACTGAAAAACTTTGTTACTTGGACAAAAGGAAATAGCTCTTTTGAAAGTTTGTATGGAACTATCCCCTTGCTTGCAGTTGAAATAGTCTGTGTTCAATAACTAGATCAGTGTGTAAGTCAATCCAAGACCAAACAAATTCTCTTGAAATTCAAGAATAGGTAAATCCAATTTTTTGTAAAAGTACAACAAGGTAGAGTCAGGTAATCTTCAAACCTATTAATTTTATTTGAATTATTTCATCAAAGGAGATATTAACTCAAGAAATGTAGGATAGTCATTATTTTATTTTCCTTGTAATTGTTAATGACTATGCTTATAGGTGGAGTCTCCCTTTTCGTTATTATACTTCTGATGTATTCAATGTTAAACTTATTTTCAAGTATTATGGTAATTCACTTGACAAGAAGTAGGCTCCAAGGACAAATCCTTTTGACCTTGGTGGAATGGATACAGTGCATTTGGGCGAGCTTGAGGAGAACATGATGAAGACACATTCTGGAAAGGAGATTCACATAAGTTATATTTGTGTGCTTCGTGAGGACAACAAAAATCAATGTGTGAATATACATTTAAGTGGGGGTTACTTTAAGGAGGTTTGCACGGTATTCAGCAAACTTATAAAATATGCAATTTTATTATGTTATTTGTAACATATTTGTGTCTCCTCGCATAATTAGATATGTGATTTTCTTATAAAATATGTGATTTTACTTCATTATTTATGAAGTTAAGATTAAAGGAGGTTTACATAAGTTATATTTTTGTGTTTCGTGAGGACTGCAAAAAATAATGTGTGAATATACATTTAATGAGGGTTATAGAAAGGAAGTTCGCACAGTATCCAACGATCTTTTTATAAAATATGTGATTTTACTTTGTTATTAGTAATATATTTTCATCTCTTTGCACAATTAGATATGTGATGTTCTTATAAAATATGTAATTTTACTCTGTTATCTGCTCATACATTGCATTAATTTTATTCATTAAAAAACTAAAGGTATGAGTGACATTTCATCCATTCAAAATGAACATACTCATACATTGCATTCATTTCATTCATTAAAAAATGAACATGCTCATACATTGCATTTATTTTGTTCACTCAAAAAATGAATTTGCTCATACATTGTATTTATTTCATTCATTCAAAAAATGAACTTGCTTATATATTTCATTCATTCAAAAATATGTTTTGCTCATACATTGCATTTATTTTATTATATTGACTGATCAACTGCAATTGTTAATCATCCATTGCTTTCCTATCACACTCATACCATATGATCGAACTCTAACTTCTAAAACGTCTTGCGTGAATCTATTGATCGGGATCCACATTGTTGGTCTTTCTTGAGAGCATAAGCTGAGTGTATTGTATGTAGGGGTGGCAATCGGGTCGGGTTGGCAGGTCGACCCAGCGGGTTGGCGGGTCAGCATACCTCAACCCGAACCCGACCCGTTTATTAAACGGGTAATCCGACACGACCCACCAACTCGTTTAATAAACGGGTTGGGTCGGGTAAACGGGTTAGCGGGCGGGTTGGCGGGCGGGTCAGGGTTCGGTAAACGGGTTGACCTGCCCGCCTAACCTGTTTATTAAATGGGTCAACCGGGTTGGCGGGTTGGCATACCCCTAACACGAACCTGACCTGTTTAATAAACGGGTTAGGCAGGTCGACCCGTTTATTAAACGAGTTAGTTTAAGCCAAACCCGAACCTACCTAAGAGGCGGGTCGTGTCAGGTTTTGCCACCCCTAATTGTATGTGTGGCACCAAGATTGTGTCATACAGCACAGAATGCTTTTTATCCATGACTTAACAGCTTGTTTAACTTCGCAACCAACGACTTCTTATTTAGCTTTAAAGCAAGTAATTAAGTAAATGTCGCTATTAAATAACATTGTTTCTACATTATCATCATCCAAAACATCTATCTAGCTATCTACGTTTTAGAGTATAACTATATTGAAGGTTCAATTACTCGTCTGTATAAGTAGCTTTGCGAGATATTAAAGTCACAAATTTGTTAAAGATACTATTTATGTAGACCAATATAGATCTCCAATTAGTGTCGTAAGAAAATAGACGCAGGAATAAGGCCAAAAAAAATTGGCCACAAAGCAATAACAATATTGCATAATACAAGATACAATTCTTCCACAAAATAAGTAACTCATGCCAATGTTTAAAAAAAACAACTAATTCAAGCTTATGTTCATTAAAGATATGCTTACCGAAAAAACTCACCGTCAATAAATTTTCACCTATAATTTATCAAAAATTATGATCGAGGGACGCACGTTGGGGACCACTGGTTGACGACCACAAAAAACCTTAGTGTATGTGAAAATGACCCTAGGGTGCAAAAAAATCATAATTTTATACAATGAAAGTCACATTTAATGCTTGTCCACAAATCCGGTAATAAGAAAAAAATTTATATTATATTCATCTCTAATATTTGCGATGGATCAGGAAATCAGCAAATTCCTTAGAAAATTTGTATATAAATAACATATTCACAATGACAATTTACAAAGTTATTATATCACATGAACTTCGTGAAGTTGGTTTATACAGAGTAAAAAGGTTCTAAAAAGTTTCCTATTTGCTATTTTGAGAAATGGGCAGATTTCAAAAATTTTAAGGCATTTGACTCATTTGAGAAAACACATCATATATATATATATATATATATATATATATATATATATATATATATATATATAGAGAGAGAGAGAGAGAGATTCACGTGTGTGTATTTTATTTTTTTGTAATAGGTCACACCCTCTTAGGGCATTTTTGTACTTTTATATTTTGAAATATGTTCTGCCCATTCAAGGCAGATTGGAATTCTCTTTTTTTTTGTCCCTTTTCTAGCTGTTGGGACTAGCCCAACTAGCCGTTTGACTAACAACTAGTTGGTCTAACCCATGCCTATTTAAATGGGATCTCTCCCATGTTACGCATGCTTCTCTTGAGTAACATAAAATTACATTTTTTCATATTGAGTGTCAAGCCCATTAGCGGCTTGTGTGTGCTCTTGAATGTTTGTTGTAGCCCTTAGTAGCTTTGGTGCATTTTCCAATAGTGAACTTGTGTATGCACTTCTTTTTCAAGTTTCATTACAAAACCATCCAAAACTTCGTTGTTGAATGGATGCCAAAAAAATACAAAGTGAAAATGCAAGGCTATAGGATTCGCAAATAATTATTTGCATTATTTGTACAGCTACCTATGTATTTACAAGATATACAGAGTACTAATCAGGCAAGATGGGCAATATATTCATGCTAGGGCTACCATTTGTGTAATCACTGCTGTCTATAGCCACATCATTTTGATATTCGTCATAAGTTTCATCAGCACTAGCTTTTTCCTTGCCATGATATGGAAGAATTCGCAGTCGCATCTTCGGCTCCTTGCCCACTTTCTCTGAACTCAGCTGGTAACTTTTGACAAGATCAATTTGCATAAAGATGATGCTCGGGGACCTAGGAAGTAGCTCTACCGGCTGCCCTTTTGGAATTACTGTCTGCTCAATAGCTAGTCTAGCTTCCTGATAATGAAAGCAGTTACATATTTGGTTTCAATAATTGTAGGGAAAAACTGCATGGGCTAATATGACAAAATAGAAAGAACTATGGACCACATTATGCATATTAACTCTTTCATTCCTTCATAACAGTATAACAGAAGAAGGTTGACATTCTCACCTCTAACGCATCAATTTTTTCTGTTGAAGTGCCATCGGAGTCATCAATATGCTTGCTTCCATGGTTGAAACCATAAGCTAGTTCGCTTATAATTTTGTTTATAGCTCTTGTTATATGCGCTGTAGATGATGTCTATAAAAAACACCAGAATTATATCATTCAAGCTATGAACGTGAAACCATTATCCACTCTAAACTGGTCAAAACATTACCTTTATCACATAAATGGGAATGTCAAGAGATTTGGCAACTCCTTGAATGTGAGAGTTCTTGAGCTTGGATTGCAAGGCAAGCAATGCAGTTGCCTTGCTAATATCATCAGTTATATCTATAGCATTTTCCAGCTGTTGAAGTTTGATCACTTGCTGAAAGTTGGACTCCACAATCTAAAAGCAAAAACCATAATTAGGTAAGAAAGGTCACTTTCCTTTTTTTTTCTTTTGATAGTTAAAATGAGGCTAAACGCTTCTCAGCCACAACTACAGAAAAAATATGATGCACCATGAGTGCATTTTATGGCAATGCATACGCACTTGTGCCAAGAATAAAAAAGAATAATCAAATGAAAATTTGAAAATGAGTATCCTACGATGTTTAAGGAAATGCACCAATTCATTATGGCAAAAACTTGTTCTATATAAAATATTTCATGGGAGAGATTTCTTACCCCATATATGTAGAGACAGATGGGCATGCTTTCTGCATAAGAATCCAGCATCATATTTGTTGAAATTTTTACAATGGATTCCTTATGCACGCTATGTCTGCCATCCATCTCGCAATTATTAACTTCAACACTACTTTCTTGTTTACAAGATGCCACGGCATGAGAAGCTTCATTCTTCAAAGTATTGGGCCTTTCACGTACAAATGATTTTTTATTTAGGGAACAGACTTTATAAATGGGAGAACGGCCTGTAAGAAAAACAACCACAAGTTAAAACTTAAAAGGCTTGCAATGATAGAATAAGCACATAAATTGATCACACATACAAATATATGAAAATGTAACCTGCAAGAAGACTATCAACCGTTTCTTCCAATCTATGATGAACTCGTAGTTCAGTCTTTGACATAATTTCCACACCGCAGTTAAATGTTGCTGGGCCTTTTCTCTCTAGAATAGACTTTTGTACGCCTCTCCTGGTAGCCTCTTCATCACCAAGTGTGACACTCTTCAACACATGCATGAAAGGAACTGATCAGTAAAGTCACAGCATGTGTTCTTTTTCTTTTTCAGTTAATGTTCATATTCCTACAATTATCAATGAGATTGTAACAGGCGTTAGGTTCCTTGGGGACTAATTCCCCTTCAACCAAACTCTCTGATTAATAGTTCCATTATTGTATCTTCTTAATTCCATTCTTGCGTTCAAAACATGGTGTTTTCTGTCATGCCCGAAATTTCCAATTTCTCCTCGTGTATTCATCTAACATATCTGTGAAAAGGAACATCAAAATTATGGACACTCTCATTTGCTGATCAAATGATGCCTTTATCCCCAAACACAGGCTGTTCCCTTCTAAGATTACTGTACTAAAGCATGTAAGAAATATGAAGAAAAGCTAACCTCATTGTCAAGATACAGACTCGAGCAGCTAAAACATGTGCACATTTCTGGTGGTCCACCCAAGGAGGCACTCAGTACCCAATATCTTTTATTAACAACTGAATTTTTTGTCATTAACCTTAAGTCTTTCAGTCCCATTAAGGGCAACCACTAGATCACCTATTAAAAAAAGAGGGAAAAAAGAAACTTGAAGCGCTTCAGAAGTCAATACTCATATGGCAAACACTCGGGAATGTGAACAATTCTTGCAAAGTGGATGAATTTTGTAGCATATTTTTTCGTGGAATTTGATCAACAAAAGAAGCAAATTCAATATTGCAACAAAAAAATATCAATAGGATCTGTAGATGCATCTAGAAATGTGCAGTTATTTTACTTGTATCCCTCCAACAAGCATGTCCAAAGAAGGATTCATAATCAGGTTCTCAAAAGTCACTCCATGAGCTGTTGCAACAAGCTGGATCCCACGCTGGGCGATTGTACTTGCAGCCAGTGCCTCAAGCTTAGTACCGATTTCATCTATTACAATCACTTGTGGCATGTGATTTTCTACTGCTTCAATCAAGACCTGGGAGTCGTGCATAACAAACATCAGCTAACAAAAGATAGCTTTCAGATAATATTAATATGCAGTCAGTTACTTGATAAAAGAAATATCTTAAAAACAAATGAAACATATATGATGAAAAATTTATCAAACAATACAAGGATGAAATTCATCAAAAAAGTTAATACTGTATGGTAGACTGGTAGTTCAGCTCATAAAATAAGCCAACCAAAAAAGAAAGATGTGTTGATTATAAAATATCAGAATACAGTTCCAGATTTTCACAGACAGTATTTTGATTGCTTCTCTGTTTCTTAGTAGCACTTCAGCAATCTGAACCAAGGCCTATATCCGAGAGATCTAGTTAATTTTTATCCAGATTATTTCTACATTCATGACCAAATATGTGGAAGTATCTACACGTCAAATGAAATCTAGGGCTTTCCCCTTTTTTATTTTTTGCGTGTTAAATCCATGCTATAAAGAAAAACACTAGACAATAATGCACCCTTTACATGAGAAACACAAGCAACATACATGACATGAAAAGACATAAGAAATTCACAAGAACGATGGCTCCACTAAAACAAACCAGGAAAAGAATTGCAAGAACTCAAGGTTAATAGATAAAGAGTAATGCTACGGTGCTCCGGGAGAAACTACTCCCACATACTTTACAAATGAAGGTTAGGGATGAATCGTGCACTAAAAAGCTTCTTTTTGGCCGTAAGAAGGTTCAAAACAGTGACCCTTGGATATTTGTATGGCAATGTTGGCTCCTGAACACTTGGGCTTCCCACTTGAACCTTCAACTAGAATTGCTCAAGTGCTTCAGCAGTCCACAAATTGATCATGGCTGACGTGACATTATGTGCACATCCACTAATTGGCAGAGAACCAACCTCCAATGGTTGGGTTCAATTTTCTCCTCATAATTTTTCACCAGATGTATCTTTGGGATGACACCTTGTCATCTACTTTAATCCTTGTAAACTCATTACTTTGCATCAATTAATTAATTGAGTGTTCTTTCTTTCTTTTATTCTAACAAAAAAAAAGATGTTTTTTTCTTTCTCAAAAAATTATGTGTCAAGTATCTATTCTTTGCAGCATCTTTATTTGAACTAGACACTGTTTCTCACTTACTTTCTGTAGCTTGCTAAATTGCTGTAATGATCTTTAATTACTTCCAAAAAGTGAAATTGGAGATAATATAAATTAGCATAGAAACTAAAGTTTCTCTTTCACAACATAATGAGAGATGTCTTCAACAACTTTTTGAAAGGTGTGCCTTCAGCAACTTTACGACAACATACAGTTATCCCATTATTTAAATACAGCTTCAATGACAAGCTTTAGGTACCAAACCTTTTTATGACTTCACAAGTTCCACTAAATCACAAAAAATCCAAAGAACACTTATTATAACTTTACAGTGGATAATTAGACAAGAGTAACATAATTTGATCAAGTTTTCATGACCTTATGTTGCATATCAGCATTTGGAACTTGCATTCTGCGAGCACCACCAATACCTGCATGAGGAATATCTCCATCACCACCTATCTCATTTGAGGTATCAACAATCATGACCCGTTTATTATAATCATCAGCTAGCATCCTAGCAATTTCCCTGCATAAGATCAAGCATTCAACCATAGACTTTAAAATTCTAATGCCCTTTATGCTCATAAAAGGAATTCATGGAATTATCCAAACAAGTCTGGGCATAATCCCCTCCAAATTGAAATTTATGAAATATTGCAAAGAATCTAGCTTTCTCGATTCACATGCCAGGCAAGGCCACCAGTCAGTATATTGTGAAATGCACAAGGAAAAGCTGCAACAAGTTTAGGTCAAAATCACTGTCAGCAGTGGGTCCTATAAATCGATAACTAACCAGAATTACAACAGAAGCATCCAAAAACATTTGCAATTCTGTACTGAAGGCTTCAGTTAGTTTGAGAATGACTAATTTTTCCAGTTAATTTTCCAAGTCAAATTCATATGCAAGGTTAGGAAACCTACTTATCAAAAAACCAGGCTTCTAGTGATATGAGACAGTTGATCTGCCAGAACAAAAGGTTCTATGTGATGCCAAACTAGATGAAAGATGAAGGATGGTTTGGCATAAAATAATACTGGAGAACTTGATCAACTTTTCTACTGGAACAATATAAATTTACTGGTTTTGTTGCCTTGTCTTGTGGACAAAAACCAAGTGTTGTGCCCTGTCCACTAATTGGCATCAGCATGACTATCCTAGGACAAGACAGAAAACCCAGTAAGCTCACTCCATCAATGCTCAGATTTGGTATCCTGATGCAAGTGTTTGTACTTTAAATGGAATAGGAGCAAATGGGTCGCTATTTGAATGCCGCAAAGAAGTCATTAAACTCTATAAACTTGACAAAAAACAAATCGTTTTGGCTCCTCTTAAGTCAATAAATGACAACAACGCGAAGTATCCAAAATCCAACATGAAAGATAACTGTAGCAACTTGCTAATTGTGGTAACTGAAAAATCGTTCTGAAAGAAAAATAAGAAATGAAATGTAGCACTCATAACTGGAACAAATCAAAGTAATTACTTAGAAAAACAATATAAAACATTTGAGTCTCGTCATAAAGGGGTTATTGTGCAAAAAATTAAAGATACAGACAAAAAACAGAAACCGATACAAAGAAGAATATTACAGTAGAAAATGGAACTCCTTGTTGTCCCTAAGAATAAATCTTACATATATAGACACACACTAGAAAACAGCCTGTCCTTACAGACTGCAAACACACACGCACACAAAAGTTGTCCAAAGTGCAAATTTTAACATTAGTGACAAATACACTAAAGCAAACAAAAAAACTATAAGAATGCGTACAAATATAATATTACAAACATTGAAGATGACATTTTGTAGAACAATCCATCTTCTGGATTGGTGTAAAAGACTTCACATTCGATATTTGAAATCCCATTATCGGGTTTGGCACAGGAAGCATCACTTTCTGGATGTCCACTTTCTGGGTAAAAGAGTGTACTTTCTTGAGTTTCCTCTCCTCCACCTTCAGGTTTAGAGTGGGGGATGCAACTTTCGGCATTTGAGCTCCCACTTTCGGGATTGTGGTGGAAGAATTTTCTTTCTGATTTTCATGTCTCACTTTCAGGTTTAGAGAAGTCGGATTCACTTTCCAAATATTACAATCCACTTTGGGGATTTGAATGGAATACTTCACTTTCCAAATTTCAGAACCCACTTTCGGGGTTAGAGTGTACGACCCCACTTTGTGGATTTCTTTACTTGAAGATGAGCTACCTGTAAAATTGTCTATGAAAAGACAATACTCAAACGAGCACAAATAATATTGAAAAGATGTGCACGAAGGCACTCTCACAACACTTGAACAAAGTACGCAAAAGCGTAAAAATAATAAACATGCACAATGGCATGTATTTTATAGAAAGAACCAAATGCTTGAGACTCTCAAGCTTCAGAAATACAAGGGGGGAACACCCCTATTTATACAAATGCAAGAGAGTGCAAAGGGGGGGCTCCCAAAGGAGTCATTGGGAGCCCCCAACGACTCTATTGGGGGACCCCCAATGCACATTAAACAAATGTTAAAAATAAAAAGAAAAAAAGAATTACAAAAAATAAAAAAGGAAAGTTACAACATATTCCAAAAGGGAATATGCGCAAAACAGGAAATGACAAAAATACCCTTTCGGGTAAATATATATAAATATATATATTTATATATAGAGAGATATATGTACATATAATATATTATATGTAAATATATCTCTATGTATATAAATATATATATTTATATTTACAATAATGATTTTTAGGAGATACATTTTAACACCCCCCCCTCAAACTTACGGTGTGATAACCGCAAGTTTGTCAAGAAGGAAATGAAATCTGGGCGAACATAGAGCTTTTGTGAAGAAGTTGGCAAGTTGATACTCAGATGTCATATATGGTAGATCAATGACCTTCTTCAAGTATTCTTCTCGAACATAATGGCAATCCATCTCTATATGCTTTGTTCGCTCGTGAAAGGTGTGGTTCTTGGCAATGTAGATTGCACTTTTATTGTCACAGCATAGCTTTGTTGGTTCTTTGACAACTACTCCCATATCTTCCAAAAGACGTCGAATCCATACAATTTTCATGGTGGTAGATGCCATGGCTCTATATTCGGCTTCAGTGGATGATAAGGAGACCTTCTGTTGCTTTTTACATCGCCACGAGATCAAAGATTCTCCTAAGAAAATACAAAAGCCAGTGGTGGAGTGACGGTTACTAGGGTCACCTCCCCAATCTGAGTCAGTATAAGCAAGCAATTTTAATTCAGAGGAAGAAGATAGAAAAACTCCCTTGTTCATGGTTCCTTTCAAATATCTGATGATGCGAAGGACAGCACTCATATGAACGGTTGTAGGAGCATGCTGAAACTGACTGGCGATGTGAATAGCATGCGACAAGTCGGGTCGAGTAATGCTAAGGTACATTAGAGAGCCTACCAACTGCCTGTAAGGAGTAGGATCTGTTAGAGGAACACCATCGTCAATCTTCATTTTTTATCCCACGACTTCAGGAGTTTCGCATACTTTGTCATCAGAAATTCCTGATCTGTCAATAATCTCACAAGCAAGCTTAGACTGAGATAGAAAATAACCACGTTGCGAATAGGCAACCTCAATACCAAGAAAATATGTCAGAAAACCCAAGTCTGACATCTCAAATTTTGAAGTCAAGACGGACTTAATACCCTTGACTCCTTGAACATCATCACCTGTAATTAGCATGTCATCAACATAGAGTAATAGAATCACAATTCCTGCATTAGATCTTCTAGTAAATAGAGCGGTGTCAGTATAACATGAGGAAAAACCATTTTCTAACATTACACTAGTAAATCTATCATACCAGGCCTTGGGGGCCTGTTTCAAACCATAGAGGGCTTTACGAAGACGAAGAACTTTATCTTTAGGAATCTTCATGCCTGCTGGAGCATCTATATATACTTCTTCGTTAAGATCATCATTTAAGAAGGCATTTTTAACATCCATTTGAAAAATGTTTCAATTTTTAATAGATGCAATAGTAATAAGACACCTAACGGTAACCATTCGAGCTACAGGGGCAAAGGTTTCTTCGTAATCAATTTCATACTCTTGCCCATACCCTTTTGCAACTAAGCGAGATTTGTACCTTTCTAGAGAACCATCGCTCTTAGTTTTAACTTTAAAGACCCATCAACAGCCAATAGTTTTCTTTCCTATAGGTAGAGTTTGAAAATCCCAAGTTTCTGCCCTTTTAAGAGCATTAAGTTTACTTTGCATGGCTTCTTGCCATTCTATACATTTTTTAGCTTCTTTAAAATTTCTTGGTTCAAAATAAGAGTGAATGGCACTAAGACAAGCCCTATATCGGGGTGAAAAAGAGTCAAAGGATACAAAACGAGTTGGAGGTCTTCTATTTCTTTCAGATCTTCTATGGTCAAGAATAGGAGAAAGCTCACTATATTGATCAATAGCACTTCTAAAGGTGTCTTGGTTTCTACGAGAGTAGGTTATTGGCTCACTTGGAACTCTACTTTCTTGTTCATTGAGTGGGTTATGTTCACCAATATCTGCATCATTTTCCTCATCATGGTTTAATGATACATCATCATTACTAGACAATAAGTCAAATAAGGAGTAATCAAAATTTTCTTGTTGAGAAACATTTTTTTCAAAACCACTCTCATTTTCTAAAAAAGTTACATTTCTAGAGACATATAGCTTATCATCTCTAGGGTCATAACAACGAAAACCTTTTTGAGTTTCGGAATAACCAAGAAAGGTACAAGGAATAGCCTTGGGAGAGAGCTTGTCATTCTTATCAGTAAGTATAAAACACTTACATCCAAAGACTCTTAACCTATTATAATCAGGTTCAAGCTTATGTAATACCTCAAAGGGAGATATTTTTCCTAATATCCTAGATGGTAAGCGATTTATCAAATAAACAGAAGCAAGAGCTGTTTCAGCCCAAAAGTTTTTAGGAATATTTTGAGATATAAGAAGGGTCCTAGTGGTCTCAATAATGTGCCTATGTTTTCTTTCAGCCAACTCATTCTGTTGAGGTGTTTTAGGACAAGACCTTTGGTGAATAATTCTGTGATCCTCAAGATATACCTTAAATTGATTGGAGAGATATTCTCCTCCAGAGTCACTTCTAAAAATCTTTATGTTGCTGTTGAATTGATTCTTAATCATTGAATGAAAATTTTTAAAACATTAAAACACTTCATGTTTAAACTTAAGAAAATATATCCACGAATATCTAGAAAAATCGTCCACAAATATTACGTAATAAGAAAAACCTCCTTTTGAAACAACAGGTGCAGGTCCCCAAACATCCGAATGAACAATTTCGAAAGTTTTAGAAGAGAACATAGTTCTTTGCTCAAAAGGTAAACTTCGCATTTTTCCGAGAATGCAGTCATTACAAGAAAAAGAGCTTTTACATAGGTCTTTTGCAAAATGTAAATATGATAACTTGGTGATATTAGGATGACCAAGTTTTTTGTGTCACACATTTATATCTTTATGTCGGGCAACATTACACAAAACTTTTGGAACTTGAAGAGATTCCATATAGTATAAATCTCCTCTTCTAAAGCCTTCCCCAATCAATTTCCCGGACTGGCGATCCTGTATTAAGCATTTATCACAAGAGAATTTAATATCGCAGCCATGGTCCGTGAGTTGAGAAACAGAGAGGAGATTTAAGTTAAGTTTAGGTATAAATCTGATTTTTGGAATAGAAAATTCTTGAGTTTCAAAATTACCTATTCCTTTAATTTCAAGAGAGGTTCCATCAGCAGCGGAGACATAAGATGGGGAACCATTTTTCGAATAATCGGAAAGTGAAAAAATGTTTGGGGACATATGAAAGGATGCACCGGAGTCCAAAAGCCAAGAGATTTTACCTGGAGAGGAAGAAGTGGATACGGCCGCACCGGAGGTAGATCCCTTGAGGAGAGGTTGAAGAGCTTCCACTATTTGATTTATAGAAAGGGTCTCACTCGAAGATGCCTCATCCTTCTGCGGTACACCAGTGGTAGCCATGGCTAAAAGTTTCTTCCATTTGGGACATACGGGTTTGATATGCCCCGGTTCTTTACAAAAATGACAAATAGTTTTGCTATAGTCCCTTCTTCCTCTTTGACCATCATTTTCACCTTGATTTTGAAATTTAAAGTGAGGGGGACGATAGGTTCTTACATTGTTTCCGGGTCTGGATACAGCATTGACCTCACTATTTTCTTCAATATTACAAGGGACCGCAAGAACATTTGGTATTTGTTTACATAAATTCATATGAGTCTCTTCACCACTTAATTTGGTGAGAACATCTTCAAGAGAAGGGGGAGAAAAAGAGGAGAGAAGAGATGACCTTATTTACTCAAATTCGGGCCTTAGCCCATTCAAAAAGTTGAAGAACCGATCTTCTTCAAGTTGCTTGTGACGAAGCTCAATTGCCTCTCCACTCCATTTTGGTTCAAGCATTGCAAGCTCATCCCAAATAGAGGAAAGATCGGCAAAGTATTCCCTAATCGTCATTTCACCTTGAGTAAGGGAGATAGCATTCTTTTGAAGGTAATACTTATGAGAGAGATCCCTTGAGGTGTACATTTTTTCAAGATAATGCCAAGCTTCCGATGTCTTTTTTAATTTAATAATGTTGGCATTAATCTTGGTTTCCACGGATGAGAAAAACCATGAAAGAATCTTGAAATTCTTCATTTCCCATTCATCGTGTTTCTTGGAGTATTCTTCAAGGGCTTTGGTTCTTTCTTCTCCCTCAAGAATCTTGATTTCGCCTCCATTTACTACGGTAATCTTGGGTTCCGGTTCCGGAATTGTGCCAAGTACATATCCCCATAGGCCTTTCCCTTTTATATGAGCCTCCATATTTCCGGCACAAACATGATAGTTGGATCCATTTAATTTGAAACCAAGAGCAAAATGGGACTCTTTTTCGACCATTAGAGAGTAAAGAGGTAGAGAAAAAAGCGTACCAACACAATATTTCCAATACCAACTTTGCACAAGATTCTTCTAAAATATTTGAGAAGAAAGATCCACCACTTCAAACTTCAAAGATCGGAAGGCACGTTTTTCGAGGCACTCGAAAATGGAGAATCCCACGATCTTCAATAATCAACCTTGCTTTGATACCATGTAAAATTGTCTATGAAAAGACAATACGCAAACGAGCACAAATAATATTGAAAAGATGTGCACGAAGGCACTCTCACAACACTTGAACAAAGTACGCAAAAGCGTAAAAATAATAAACATGCACAATGGCATGTATTTTATAGAAAGAACCAAATGCTTGAGACTCTCAAGCTTCAGAAATACAAGGGGGGAACACCCCTATTTATACAAATGCAAGAGAGTGCAAAGGGGGGGCTCCCAAAGGAGTCGTTGGGAGCCCCCAACGACTCTATTGGGGGACCCCCAATGCACATTAAACAAATGTTAAAAATAAAAAGAAAAAAAGAATTACAAATAATAAAAAAGGAAAGTTACAACATATTCAAAAAGGGAATATGCGCAAAACAGGAAATGACAAAAATACCCTTTCGGGTAAATATATATAAATATATATATATATATATATATATTTATATAGAGAGAGATATATGTACATATAATATATTAATGTAAATATATCTCTATGTATATAAATATACATATTTATATTTACAATAATGATTTTTAGGAGATACATTTTAACACTACCCACTTTCGAGCTTGCCCTTGATGACTCCACTTTCAGGCTTGAAGATGTGGTCCCCACTTTCAAGGTTTGAGTGCCCGCTTTCAGGCTAGAAATTGGAGTCCCCACTTTTGGGGTTTCATTACCCACTTTCGAGCTTGAGGATGAGAACCCCACTTTCAGGGTTTCAATGCTCACTTTGGGGCTTGAGGATAAGGACCCCACTTTCGAGGTTTAAGTTCCCACTTTTGTGCTTGGAGACCCTACTTTTGGGGTTTCAATACCTACTTTCGGGCTCAAGCATAAGGACCTCACTTTCAGGGTTCCAATGCCCACTGCCTTTTGCACGTGATGGATTCTGATGCTAGGTGATCCCCCTTTGGTGGAGATACAGCATGAAAGATGGTTTTTCCTTGCTTAGGATTAAGTGGACCGAGCGCAGGAGTGGTCTTTTGACAGTTTCCACTTACGCTCGTGACATTGTACTGCCTCAGAGTTCTCTTCTTCTTAGGAATGACTAGAGTCCATCCACTTTATGAAAGGGAGGTGTCAAGCTCTTTGACCTTAAGAACCTTGACCTAGGTCTTAGAGTGACCTAGGTCTTAGAGCTATCTAATCCCTTCTCATAAGTAGGAACTCCAGAAACCAAGTTCTTTGCAATACTAGCATAGGTTGACTCCTTTTCTACTGAAGCAGGAGAACCTGGCAGCTCCATCTGTTAAAATATGTGTACTCACACACACACACACACACACACACACACACACACACATATATATATATATATATATATATATATATATATATATATATATATATATATATATATATATATATGTGTGTGCAATACCCGATAGGGGTATTTCTGTCATTTTGTATTAGCTACATAGTTGTTTTTAGAAAACAACTATTTATTTGTTTTTAGAATTAGTTTACATTTTTTGTTTTTTGTTTTTATTTCACGCAAGTGGGGGCCCCACATAGATTCGTTTGGGCCTCCAACGGTCACAAATGTGACCGTTGGGGGCTCCCAACGTCTCTATGGGGAGCCCCTTTTGGCCTCTCCTTTTCCTCTCTTCTTTGTGCATAAATAGGGGTTGCTCCCCTTGTATTCTCCATGGCCTTTAGGCCCTCATTCAATAAATTATGTGCAACTTATGCCTCTTCGTAGGCTTCTTGTGATGTCCCTTAGTGGACCATTGTGTTATTCCCTATGTCACAGGGATTCGGCTAGCAGGGTGCCGCACCCGCGTTGACGCGACGCGGGTGTAGGTGCGGGTGTGGCACCGGGTGCGGTCAACCCGACCCTGGGTGCGTTGACCGCGCCCAGGGTCATTTTGATCTAATTTTCAGATAAAAGATCCTTCCCCACAAAACAATCACGCGCCTTCTTGTGCACAGACACCACCACATTCATCAAAGAAAACCCTAATGAACAAAAAAAAATCGAGACCCACACCCCAACAAAAAAGAAAGAGAAAACATTCACCAAACGGATTGCCCAAACCCAAGAAAGGGAAGAAACAAAAAAGAGCCCCATCGACGACCAATTCGTCGATACAACACAAAAAACAATAGAAAAAACTCACGGATCGGGAACCAAGAACTTACTGTAGGGTCGGTACTATGCCAGAGGGATGCTTAGAGAGATCGACCGGCTGGCTACCTTCTAGTTCCTGATCGAACATCTTCCCCGACCTCAGATCACCCACTCTCCGCTCATCAACCGCCGATCGCACCCAAAGAAAACCCAAGAAATAAGGATCCCCAATTTCTCCTCATCGACGAACGATTCCGGTGAAAAAGATCTGTCCGACGACGGGAAATTCGTGGGATAGTTCGAGATCGAGGAGGGAAAAATTTGAATTCGATGGGTTTTATAGAGGGAGAGCGAGGGAAGACGATCGCTTATATATACGAGAGAGAGAGAGAGAGGGTTTTGTTGGTTCGATATAAGAGAGAGAGAGACGTGGGAGAGAGAGAGAGAGGGGTTTACTATCTTCCCAAGGCTTTGTATTTATACTGCCTGACCGGCTCGACCCGTAACCCTAAAACAGATGCCCACCGGCTATCCCCGGTTGGCGGTGGGTGGTGTTCTGGGTGGGTACCGTAGTACATACACGTATAGAACATTCCGCCCCCGACATCCGAAACCGATTAATCCGGTTCGGTAGCCAGAATCGGATCTAATTAATGATCAGATTGGCGTTCGGTATTTAGTTTTGCATTCATACCCGAATCCAAAATCCGATCAAAACCCTTAAGTATTGGATTTTAAGCTAATTGGATCAGAAGGAAACCCCCCTCCCATCATTAACCCCAAATTGACTGGCCTTAGGGTGTCGCACCCAGGATCTGAAGGACTATATATATATATATATATATATATATATATATATATATATATATATATATATATATATATATATATATATATATATATATATATATATATATATATATAATTTTTTTATATTTTTACCGCACCCCCGCACCCGGATTTTTTGGAAGTGCCGCACCCGCACCCATGTGACATAGGTTATTCCTCATTATGAGGTTATGTTTATCCAATGTTGGACCTTATGAATGCATTATGCATTCTTGTATTTCATTTACGCATACTTTCTAACATGGTATCAGAGCAAGGTTGTGATCGAGTTGCTCTTTGGTGCACCGAGAAGCGTGTTATTCAAGAAATGTTAAGAAAAATGGTGAAGTTTTCTTATTCTCTCTTTTCTTTCTTCAAGTTATTTGGTATGTATTCTTTTTCAATTAAGTATCATGCATTATAAAGAAATATCTACTTCCTTAATAATGTATACGTATGTGTTTTTTTATTGTTATATTTTTATTTCAAAATGTATTCTTTTCTCATTTAGTACTTGTGTTTTTCGGTTCTTCATTAAGCCTTTGCTTTTGTGTATATCACGTTTAATATATCTTAAAAACTCTTAAATGATAATTATTTAGATCGGTGAACTTGTTTGTCAAAAACTAAATATATGATTGCTTAAAACTTCCATTAATGGGTCGTTAATCGTGTTTATCTTTCAAGCATAAGTTGATGTCAATCTTGAACTCGTGTGTATGGCTTTAGAAGTTTTTATGATTTTATTGTTGTTTTTTAAATCTTGCATATGATTTAAAGCTTTGTATTAATGGACATCTTTGAATTTAAATTTTTATCAAATAACTTTGGTACTTTGAAGTTATCTCTTGCATATTTGCTTAAAAGCATGAATTTCATATGTATGTGAAGTTTTTTAAAGAAAGTTGGGTTGAGATTGAAATTCTTTAACATATAAAAGCTTGTGATAATACGCATACTTTTCTTGCCATGAGTAGTAAAAATATGTTTATTAGAGATTCTTCATGTAGTGATATATGAATACCTCTAGTAACTCCTGTGTATGGAGTTCTTCCATTTGGAGTTAAATTTTTATCTTTCCCTTTTACTTTACATACTCGTTGTTGAGTGTTGTGTGGTTCTTACTGTTAAGTACTATGTGTGAGACTTCTACGGTTCTTATAAGAAGAGTGTTTGTTCTTGTGAAGATCCTTCGAAGTTTCGAATTGTTATTTTGGAAGTTTTGTTGTGGGTTTTTGAAGGTCTAATTGTAGAATTTCAATCCCTTCTACAAGCTTGATCCTTTAGTTTTAGTTTTTCTCCTAATATTACAAGTTTTACAAACTTGTCCTTTTTTTGAGAATCTTTCTGCATGAGTTTCATATTTTAGCACATCTATTAAAGAATGCCCATATTGAACTAAATTTGTTATTTCAAGATATTGTCATTCGACATCTTGTATTACATAAAATTGCATCTATTATCATTTAATTGCATTTTATATCTATCATGATTAAGGCTTTGGGATTATAGCCCAAACTTCTTTCTTAAAACTTATGACTCTTGTGTATGCATTTGTGAGTTTGTATTGTTTTTTTGTGCACAAGTGTCTTAAGTGTTTTTGTTGTGCGTATGTGCATGCATTTGTTTCCAAGAATGTTGTAATATTGTTCTTAGTACTTTGTGCACAAGTAGTTAAGACTTGATTTGACTCTTGGATTATTCCAAATTCGTTCTTACATATTACATTACTTAAATATTTCATGTCATTGCATAATAAGTCTTTTTGGTATAAATGATTTTTTTTAGTTGATCAAGATTAAACATAATTTATGCAAAATTATTGTTTTAAGGCATATTGTTGTGATTGATTGTATTGGACCATTGAATCGGCCCTCTTTGTAAAATCACCTATTTGGAAAATGAGTTCCTTAAATATTTATTGCCTTTTTATGGCATTTATATTTATTCATCAGAGGTTGTTTTGCATCATTTGTTTGGCCTTATTATTGTGATATTAGAGATGTTTGTTGAGGTGAATTATGGGCACCTCGTGTTATGTCATTTTAGGTTGTCAACTTGTAGTTTGACTCTAAAATGACTTGTTATGTGATCTCTAATTATGAGTGTGTCACTCATTTATTTTTTGCCATTGTTTTTATAGATGCTCTTATTTATGTGAACCTGTGATGGATGTTTGAAGTTTGAAACCTTAAATGTTTTAAGGTATATTAAAATTAATGTTTTATTTGTTAAATGTTTGTCATTACAAGTCTTATTGCCTCAAAAGTCTTCTCCTTTTATGACTCTTATCTAAGTGTCATCATATGTAGACAAGATTTTTTATTACACATTTGTGTGTTGGTAGCTCTTTGTTGACTTTGTTCTCTTAGTCTAGTAGCTGAATACACTTGTCTTGAGTGTCATTATATGTAGACAAGGCACGTTGATTCACACCATGGTGTGTGATTTTAGTCCATATTGGCATTTGTATCATTGTTCTAGTCGGTGAGATGTATGCCCATGGCTGGCTTCTTTCACTCATTTCAAGTGTCATTTTATGTAGACAAGAGATGTATTGTGTTTGAGCCCATGGTTGGCTTGATACTCTTGTTCTAGTAGCTGAACATACTTGATTTTGAATATCTTTTTACGAAGACAAGAGATGCTTTTGGTCCATGTTGGCGTGTATTCTCTTGTTCTTGTCGTGGATACACTCATTTCAAGTATTATTACATGTAGACAAGAGGTGTTTTTACACACCTTTGTGTGTGTCTTTTAGCCTTTAATGACATTATGATTATATTCTTGTTCTAGTAGCTTATACACTTGATTTGTGGGTTTTGGAGGACTAATGAGGTAGTTGCTTGTAGTGGATGAACTATTGTTGAAATTTATGAAATTTCATTCATATTTTGTTTTCTTTTAGATACAAGTGAATCATATCTTTGATATGCATATTTTAAAATCAAATTGATATTTTGGCATTTAATCTATATATTAAGTGCTTATGGTTTTTCGACCACTTTTGTATTTGATATGCAAAATGAGTTTTTTGTCATTTGATTGAGATTTTCCTAAATGTGTAAGGTTCTCTACTCAAATAGCATTCATTCTTGAATCTTGGGGGGATGTTTTTAATATACTTAGTCAAATCATGTTTTTTATATGACATTTGTTTGACCTGTGTTGTGAAAAGCGTTGAGGCGTAGCGAGGCGTTCCACCAAAAACCGAGTCGAGGCGTAAAGCGTAAGCCTCAAAAAAAATTTGAAAACTTTAAAAAAATTACAAAAAATATCAGATTTTTAATCGGATAGTAAAATTTGGCTACCAAATCTAACTTATTGGATTTGGATTTGTGTCAGATTACATCCTACTTGTTGAATCCTTAATTTGAGCTTAATATTGAAGTAGGATCCAATTAGATCCAACCCAAGATTCAATTAAAGTTCTGTCAATTCATAAGCATTTTGTTTTTGTTTTTTTCAAAAAGAGTGGTTTTACCTTACTAGCTTGGGTTTGGTTCTAGCCATGTGGACCTAGACATGGTACAGGCGGTTCAAAATCAGGTGCGGGTCTGGACATATCATGCTGACTTGGTTCTTCACGATAGGAACCCAAATAAGTACTTAACCTTCAGTCAGTTGCCATCAACTCAACTGGACCAAGCCTTGGAGAGGTCCACAAAATACTAATTGAGTTGGCCCAAAAAAGGCAATTCAGTTATGTATCCTCTTCAAGTCTAGCTAAGTTAGCCATAAAGTCCACAACACCGAACCGAGCCACACCCACCCAAGCTTAGGGCAAGCCACCTGGAACCCGAGTAAGTCAACAGTCACTAGAACAGTCAACATGTAGTAATATTTTCAAAATCACGATATTATCCTTTAGATGAAAATATCATGATTTTATTATGATATTTACGGTCATATCAGCACAACATGATTAAACTATCATGTTAAACTATCAGTTGTTTTACCTTGTATTTAACATTTCGTTTTTTGTAGTTTAAACTTTTATTTAACATTTCGTTCTTTGGAACCAAGGAGAGAGAGAGAGAGAGAGAGTTTCAGGAGGAGCGGAAGCCTCTCCTGAGGGCGAAAGTCCCCCTGAGAGTCCTCGGCCTCCCCTTCCTCTTCGGCGTATCAGCCGGAGACGCCGACGGAGAGCTCTGCATGAGCCTCGCCACCATCTTCGATGTTGGCCCCTCCGTCCACCTCTCCTACCGGCCCAACGACCCCGCCAACGCCTTCCGCCTCGTCGTCAAGTCCGGCATCGGCCCCTTCGGCTCCCCTGCCGTCTCCACGCTTTCCATGAGCGACGGGTTCGACCTCCTCCACCACGGTGGTCGCGACTCCAAGTTCATCGTCTGGTTCAGCCCCTCGGCAGGCAATTTCTCCATCAAGAAGATGTTGGATCGCCGCTGATCGGATTCTCCGATGATCCCGCCTCAGGCTTTAGTAAAAAAATAATTTTGCGCCTCAGGCGCGCCTTTTGCGCCTCAAGGCACGTTTTTGATAACATTGTGTTTGACATATATCTTCTTCTTCCTAAAGATGTGAAAAACTCTATTGTTGATCTATGTGTATTAAATATGCTTTTATAAAGCCCCTCTTATTAAAGTTCATATTCGTCATGCCTTTGGGCATTTGTATCTGTGTTCTTTTGTGCACACATTTATTACTTCCAAGTATTGATAAATTCCTTTGAGTACTTATTGGGCCTTTGTGCAAAACGATTTGTGGAAGTTGGTGCACTTCATATACATTGTCTCTTTGGAAGACATTATACATTGTTTTTCTTGAAGACTTTTTCACATAATATTGAAATGATTAAGTAGTTTTTTAATTATCCTATTATGATCTGCCATTTAGATATCCTTTTTTGGGATTTGTTTGAAATGTCTCTTAATAGACATATTTCATCTTAGTAAATCATGATTTACCGTCAACCTTAAGGAATGATGCCTCTTATCTAATGATTTGAAAAGTTGTTACTATCTTGTTTAAAACCACTCTTGCTTTTCAATATATTATTTTTGCAATTCTTGGGTTAGAATATTTTATTTTTCTTGTATACTTTGAGTCTTCTCTTGGTTTTTTCTTTCTCTACAGGATCGTTAAGATGTGATGTCTTAGATACATCATGGATTCGATCAATGGAGGTACTATGGGGATGATCGCCAATAAAGACATTTTTTGAAGACTTACATTTGAAAGCATTTGCTGAGATGTCATAAAGATGGAGATTTCCCTTGAAGACTTTTAAAGAATTGGACTTCTTTTCAAGACTCTTTTTGTATTTCCAAACTTTTGGGTTTTTTTCCCCGTAAAGTTTGAGGGGGGGGTGTTAAAATATGTGTACTCATACACACACACACACACACACACACACACACATATATATATATATATATATATATATATATATATATATATATATATATATATATATATATATATATATATATATATGTGTGTGTGTGTGTGTGTGCAATACCCGATAGGGGTATTTCTGTCATTTTGTATTAGCTACATAGTTGTTTTTAGAAAACAACTATTTATTTGTTTTTAGAATTAGTTTACATTTTTTTTATTTCACGCAAGTGGGGGGCCCACATAGATTCGTTGGGGGCTCCCAACGTCTCTATGGGGAGCCCCTTTTGGCCTCTCCTTTTCCTCTCTTCTTTGTGCATAAATAGGGGTTGCTCCCCTTGTATTCTCCATGGCCTTTAGGCCCTCGTTCAATAAATTATGTGCAACTTATGCCTCTTCATAGGCTTCTTGTGATGTCCCTTAGTGAACCATTGTGTTATTCCTCATTATGAGGTTATGTTTGTCCAATGTTGGACCTTATGAATGCATTATGCATTCTTGTATTTCATTTCCTCATACTTTCTAACACCATCATGCTTCCCAATGAGGATGAAGATAACTCTAAGGAGAGTAGAAGAAAAAACTAGAATTTATTTAAGAACCCTTGAATTTACAAAGACAATATCAGAAAGTGAGGATCTACAAGGACAAGATCAAAAAGTAAAAAGAACACGAGGAAGAAAATTAAATGGACTTTGCGCCAACACTCCCTTCCTTCCTTCAGTTTTGTGTTCCCTTGCTATGAGAGCTAGACACTATTTATAGGCACATCCTTGGAGAAGTTGTCTTTTCTGGTGGATGAAGTCGCTTGGAGATGCTCTCTATACCAACCGTTCATGTCTCTCTTTTGATGAAAAGTGAAGGTGGTTTCCTTTATTACTTTCTAACTTTATGGTAGAGTAAGAGGTTGGTAGTTCTCACATAATAAATTGAAAAGTAAGGAGAAAGTGGCTTTGTGAGATGGGCGTAAATTTTGAAAGAAGGATCCTTAAACAATTAAGTTCAGAAAGTGTAGCACATTGATTATTCCAGAAAGTGGGTCAGTTTTAGAAAATCCGATAAGTGGGCCACCACCCTGATTAAACTGTAAGTTGACCACTTTAGAAGATCTTGTAAGTAGATAAAACTCGTAAGTGGGCCACCACCCGGGCTAAACCCATAAGAGAGTTGGAGAGAGAAACTTATAAGTGGGCCCACACATAAGTGGATTGGAGAGAGAAATTTGTAAGTGGGTCTCCTTAGAGAAACCCATAAGTGGGCCACGACACCAGGTTAAACTTGTACGTGGTTAGAGAGAGAAACATGTAAGTGGACCACCCCATATTAATCCCGTAAGTGAGTTGGAGAGAGAAACCTATAAGTGGGCCCCACTCGTATGTGGGTTGGAGAGAAAAAACCATAAGTGGGCAAATCTCATAAGTGAGCTATCACTCTAGGTTAAGCACGTAAGTGGGTTGGAGAGAGAAAACCATAAGCAGGCACCACTCATAAGTAGGTTGGAGAGAGAAACCCATAAGTGGGTCACCTTAGGGAAACTTGTAAGTGAGATGGAGAGAAAACCAGTAAGTGGGCCCCACCCATTAGTGGGTTGGAGAGAAACCCATAAGTGGGCCATCTTAGGGAAATCCATAAGTGGGCAAATCCTATAATTGGGCCACCATTTCAGGTTAAACCTGTAAGTGGGTTGGAGAGGAAAACTCGTAAGTGGGTCACTTTAAGGAAATTCGTAAGTGTGCCACCACTTCAAGTTAAACCCAAAAAGTGGATTGGAGAGAATCGTGTAAGTGGGCTAACCCAGGTTAATCCCATAAGTGAGTTGGATAGAGAAATTCATAAGTGGTCACCTCGGGAAAACATGTAAGTAGGTCCCACTAAGAAGGCAAAACATCCTACATGTTATACCCATTAAGAATAGACACTTTTCCCCTTCCCGTCTTTTTTTAATCCAACAGTCTGCCCTTTTTTCGATTGGTTTGCTTTTAGCATATTTTAAAAAGCATGAAAATCAAAAAACCACTTCTCTTTTTCTAATATCCTTCTCTCTTTTAGGAAGACCCCATTCACGTTTTTTAAAGTGCTTAAAATAAAGAATATTTTAGAGAATATTTGAGAAGTAACGTGAGGCTCATGTTTAGAAAAAGGGTTTCTTAATTTTTAGGAATTAATAGATGAAAGGAGATGGAATTAAACTTGAGAAGATTTTTAAGGTTTTGGGACTTTGGGCATATGGTTTCAGTTAAGTGAAATTGCCTTGCAAAAGGTTTCCCTTTGTAGTTTCAAATGTAGGGAAAGATGTAGACTTTAACATATGAGGGAATACTACTTAATTTGGAAAGAATATAATACTAGCATGAGAATAGGTGGAAATAAGAAATAGGCTGAATTGAGAAGTTTCCAAGAGAAGACTATGTTGGATGGATTTACATACCAACTGTTTTAGATAAGTCCCACTTCACATATCCAAAACTTAGTTTCATATTGACACGAACTTACTCTTATTAATTAAGAATCTCTCCTATTTAAAACTCCCTAAACAAGATTTCATCATTGGGTTTTTTTTCTTCTGGAGGTAAAGCTCAATGTGGAGCTTTCTTTTCTTTCGAGATATTCCTTGGCTATGAGAGGAGACTAGCAGGTACGGCTCTTCTTTTTAGTTCTTGTGTGGTGAGAGGGAACTGGTTTGCACCAAGTATGGCCTTTTCTGTCCAAGCTCCATTAAAACATTTCTTTGTCCCAGAGTTACCGGAAGCGCCTATAGAATAGGGGAAGCGCGCTTCCCCGGGACGCGTTTCGGAAGCGCGAAACGCAGCGCTTCCGAAACGCGAGGGGAAGCGCAGGTTCAATTGAGGAAGCGCGTCCCCCTTTAAAGGGGTACGCGTACCTCTTTAAAGGGGTACGCGTACCTCTTTAAAGGGGTACGCGTACCCTTTTAAAGGGGTACGCGTCCCCCTTTAAAGGGGTACGCGTACCCCTTTAAAGAGGTACGCGTACCCCTTTAAAGGGGGACGCTATTATGGAAAGGTCGAGTTTGCCCTTAATTTTTTTTTTTACACATGAATTTATATTTTTTACCGAGGTTAAAATGGGTATTTTATAAAACCCGTGAAAAAATAAAATCAAAAGGGGCTTAGGGTTTTGTTTTTTCACGCGTTTCGACTCCTCTCTCTCTCTCTCTCTCTCTCTCTCTCTCTCTCTCTCTCGAGTTTTCGGCGAGCTCCGAGTTCCGGCGACCTCAAAAAATTCCGGTGGCCTCCACCGACTTCCGAAGATGAAGATGTTCACCTTCAGGTACGCTATCCCCCTCTCTCACGCTCTGTCACTCTCTCTATCTCTCTGTCGTGCGAGCTCCCCTCCACCAGTGGGATCCAATAGGGTAGTTTTGGGGAAAGTGATCAAATTCAAGGGTTTCTTTTTTCTTTCTCGGTGTAGATCTATCGCAGGGTTTTTTTTTTCGGGGTGTATATCTGTCCGTGACTCTCTCATGGCTGCTGGTGGCTGAGGCAAGGGCACCCCCCATGTCTCGCACTTCTTCTTCATGGTGCTGGTGCTGGTGCTGGTGCCGGGTGGAGACAGAGGAACACCCTCTATCTTCCGCCCCCTCTTTTCCTCACAGTGGGCGATAGGGACAGAGGGTGGCCCTATGTCCTCCCCCCTTTCTCCCTTTTTTCAGACGATGTTGACAACCACTGTGGTTTTTGACTCGTCTATTTCTCATAACTATCAAGGGTTTTTTTGTTACTGTAGATCAAGGGTTTGTTTGTAGTTTTTTTAGTTTCTGATTCATTATCGCAGCCGTTTTTTTTATTCATTCTGCATGAAGCAGTGGGTTGTTTTTTATTGTCTCCATGATACTAGTCTATTGATAGCGTAAGCAATGTAATATTAACTTCTTATCTAAACAGATGGTATGCATTCGTCACAAAACTTTTCTGATATAGCTGGATTGTTAATTTGCATTGGCCATGATGTGTTGTAGCTTCTTATTTAACTCTTCAGTTGTTTATGATATAATGTATTCTACACTGATGAATAATTTTTTTACTAATTGGTGTATAACGGGTATATGGAATGTCGGTTTAGTAAGCAACGAAGTAGTGATGAGAGTGTAGTGAAGCTTGGTGAGCAAGATATACCGGTGAATGATTATTTCAAATATTTAGGATCCATCATTCAAAAGTATGGAGAAATTGATGGAGATGTAAATCATAGGATAAAGGTTGGGTGGATGAAATGGAAAAGTACTACTGGAGTGCTGTGCGATCGTAGAATGCCATTGCGGTTGAAGGGAAAGTTTTATAGGACGACTATTAGACCCGCTTTACTATATGGTACGGAATGTTGGGCTGCCAAGAGACATCATATTCAAAAAGTGAGTGTAGCTGAGATGCGGATGCTTAGATGGATGTGTGGAAATACAATAAAAGATAAGATTCGGAACGAAGAGATACGTAAGAAGGTAGGTGTTGCACCCATTGAGAATAAGATGCGAGAGAATCGTTTACGGTGGTTTGGACATATTCGGCGAAGGCCTAATGATGCTCCAGTTAGAAGGTTGGAGAAATGGGAAAATATATTAGTTAAAAGAGGTAGGGGTAGGCCTAGGAAGACTTGGATGGAGATGATAGGAAAGGATATGAATGCTTTGAACCTCACCGAGGACATGGCGTTGGATAGAAATGATTGGAGGAAAAGGATTCATGTGGAAGACCCAAAATGAATTTCTTTTTTGGTTCATATCGCTGACCCCAATTGTTTTGGGATGAAGGCGTAGTTGTTGTTGTTTGTTGTTGTTGTGTATAACGGGTATAATATGCAATATTATTGTTTTATTGGAGAGCATTTGAGTGTGTTGTTCCCACATTTTAAAAGCTATTTCTTCAGTCCGATGTACAGTGAGAGGCTGAGAGCTGCTGGAGGATGTGAGCTGGTGCCTGGTACAAATAGTAAATGAACATTATCATGAAGAAGATAACTGTAATGATTTAGAACCTCAGTTCTAAGTCTATTGTCTCAGAGATCAATGTTTGCCAAGGCTGGTAGCACTTTAATGTTCTCCATTTGTGCAAAATTAAGTTGATGGGTACTTGGAGAATTTCCCAATGAGTCGGGTATTGAACTTTAGTGGAGTCCTGAAAGAAAACTGGATTTATATGTTCTTGATCTGATTTAGCAGTTCAATCAAACTATTCTCGCTCTCTATATTCTCAGTTATTTATGTTGCTTGTTTCTTATTAGAACTTGAAGTGCCTGTTTGAGTATTTAGTTCAGTGATAGTCAGATTGCACGTAATTTCCCCCCCTTTTTTAGCTTAGTCTTTTGTTTACATCCCCATGCTTTGTGTTCTTCACTCTCCATTATTTACTGTTAATAATAGCTTTTTTTAAGTGTTTTAGGTTGATTCTGATACTTTTATGATGCAGATATATTTGCATGTTCTTTGCTTCATTAATGACCATCTCAAGCTATGATCACGATAATTCTGATGACGATGACGATTCTTTGTACAATTTGGAGCATGAATCATCTAGTGGTGTTGGGAAGGGCAAGAAGAGGTCTTCTGCTTGTCCATATCAGTTTGAGGACCGAAACGAAAATTGTTTTGATGAGGAAGATGAAGAAGAATATGACTTGGATGACTACTATTCTAAAGATGACCAAGATGATGAACCACCTAGCATGCATAAAACAACAGTGTTATGGCGCCATGTATTGAAACAAAAGAAGAGTGGGCAAGGAAAGCAAGGTGGAACCCAAGTTTTTATGTGCAGGCACTGCAAAAATATTTATCATGGGTCATATACTCGAGTTTTTGCACATCTCATGGGATCTCCAAAGGGACAAAGTGTTGGGATTGCCTTTTGCCCTGAAGTTGCAAAAAATGCAGAATTGGCAAAAAAAATTAAGAGGCAAGTTCGTCGAGTGGAGGTTTCATCAAGTGCATTTGAGTTGAGGAGATCAAGAATTGATACTCCAAAGAAGCCTATTAGTATTACTACATCATCTAGTGGAAGCCGAAAAACAGTTGATATTCGTGATACCTTTAAAAAGGTAGAAAGAGATGATGTAGATCACAAAATTATCAGATTTTTGTGTGCAAATGGCATACCTTTCAATGTGCTTCGATCACCATATTGGGAAGAGATGATATCTGCAGTTAGTAAAGTGCCCGGATATAAACCCCCATCATATGAAAAAGCGCGAACAACGTTGCTTGACAGTGAGAAAGAGTGTGTTCACAGGGAGTTAAATGAATTTCGAGAAAAGTTTGAGGAGTTTGGAGTTTCCATTGTCTCAGACGGTTGGACAAATATCAAGAACAAACACTTGATAAATATACTTGCCTCAAACTATTTTGGCTCGATGTTCTTATATGCAAGCGATTTTTCTAATGTCCAACAGTCAACTGCAAACATTGCCGAGTTTTTGAAAACGGGATTTAAACTTGTGGGGCCTTCTAATGTAGTGCAAGTGATTACAGACAATGCAGCAAATTGCAAGTTAGCAGGTGAAGAATTAAAACAAACGTACAAGTATATTTTTTGGTCACCTTGTGTTGTGTACACACTTAATTTGATCTTCAAGGATTTGGCACATGAGTTTCATTGGTTGGGAGAAACATATTTGCAGAGTAAAGAAATTGTGAAGTATATCACAAATCATTCAAAAGCACTAGCAATCTTTAGAAGCAATGAAAAATTAGAATTAATAAAGATTGCAAAAACAAGGTTTGCTTCACATTATACTACTTTGAAACGCTTGCTTGATGTGGGAGAGCTTAAGGCTCACAGTAATTTCAGATAGATGGAGTGATTGGAAGCAATCATGCACGGATGAAATTATGAAAAAAAGGGCTGTTACAACAGAAACAACTGTTCTTGATGAAGAATTTTGGGATTCTGTACGTTTAGCATTATTGATTACAAAACCCATCTATAAGATGATTAAATTTTGTGATCAGGAAGGCCCTATAATTGGTGAAGTGTATGAAGGCATGGACAACATGTTGGGGGAAATCAAAGACAATCTAAAAGGACAACCAGATTTATATGAAAAGATTCATAAGATTGTCTCAAATAGATGGGACAGAATGAATGTGCCTCTCCATAGTCTAGCCCACATGCTTACTCCAAAATATCTCAAAATCCCAGCAGCAGGAGGGGTCAAACGAGTTTCTCCTGGTAAAAAATTAATTCTATCTATTTAATAAAGTTTAAAGTTAAATGATTTAATTATTTTATTATTTCATTTGCATTTCTCTTGTTATAGTTACTAAACATTTTTTTTTGCAGAAAAGGATAATGATATCTTAGACGGTGCAATGCTTGCGCTTGAAGTCATATCTTCTGGAAATGAAGAGTTATCTACACTTTATAGGTCACAACTTGTGGCTTTTGCATCAAGAAGTGGAAGATTTAGCCGAAATGCAGCACGAATAGATGCACTGAATCCTACAATGTCAGTGCTTAATTGGTGGCGTTTTTATGGTGGTGATACACCGGAGTTGAGAGCATTAGCCATTAAGGTTTTATCTCAACCTATTAGCACATCTTCTGCAGAAAGAGTGTGGAGCACCTATAGTTACATTCACAATGTTAAAAGAAATAGGCTCAATGAAGATCGTGCTGATACCTTAGTGTATATTCATTCAAATCTTCAATTGATTGACAGGTATAATTAAACTGTGTTGTACTTTTGTTTTGGTATTTTTTTTCTATTTTTTTATCATTGATTGTTTATTAACATTCATATTTTATATTCTTGTTATAAAAGGTGCAACAATCGCTATAAAAGAAGGGCCTAGTCGAAAATGGGATATCAATCCAGAACTTCCTATTGTAGAAGAAAATACGTTGAGATTAGAGGATATGCGATGGAGAGATTTGGATGATAGTGCACAACAATCAAGCACTATTTCCAAATCCAAACATAAAGATGCACAACCAAGAGCTCCATTACCTCCAATAATTATACGTACAAATGAAGTTCAAGAGGATACAAATCAATCCATCAGAGCTAGTAGAACTGCAGATATACAAGAGCGACCATCAGTTCCTCATGGTCGGATTGATCGTTTCTTTAGCCGGAGACCTAGGCAAGGTATGTTGATATTGTGTTTTTTATATTTTAAATTATGGTTTTTGAACATTTTAACTTTTTAACGTATTCATTATAGGAAATGAAGGAAGGAGCAGAAGACATGGTCGTGGAGGACAAGATGCACGTGATGATGCAGAAAGTTCGCGATCTATTGCTGACTTGAAGGGGAAGAGAAAGATGATAGATTAATGAACTCTTGAATTATTATTTTTTTTTATGATGTAGTTGGAGTTGTCCAACTTAAAAACTTTTATGTTACTTTTTTGTCATGGTCTTATAATATTTTTTTGGTATACTTTTATTTTGAATCTTGCATGATGAAGTGAAGTAGTGGATTATGTTAATTTTAAGGTTAGACTTAGAGTTTAGAACATTGTAGCTTATAATTTACAATTTAGAAATTTACAGCTTCTTAGGTCGCTTCCGGTTCGCTTCCTATGTCGCTTCCGGTTCGCTTCCTATGTCGCTTCCGAGACGCTTCCTATGTCGCTTCCGAGACGCTTCCCGGTTCGCTCCTAAGTGGTCCCCCGCTTCCCGCTTCCTAAATTTTTGAAAGTGCCTCGCTTCCCGCTTCCCGCTTCCGCTTCCCGTATCGCTTCCCGCTCCCGCTTCCTCGACTGGCAACTCTGCTTTGTCCTTCATAGACTTGAGCCATATGGTTCATCTTTTGACCACGCCCATGCTTGTTGCATGAGACCATCTTTATATCGGTATAGCGATATTTTTTCTCATGTGAGCTGCACAATGCAGGTGCATATACACATATTATTGTACACACATATATGCAAGATCTTATTACTTGAAAATCTCCTTAATTCTTTTTTTTTATGAGAATCTTTCTTTTCATCACTTTACTTTGAATATGATATAGCTGGGATCTTGTTCATTTATGATGAATAATGCCCTAGTTACATGTGGAGCCAGTAGTCATAGGATGTTTCACCATCTTTTGTTTTTTTTTCCTTTTTTTTAATAATGAGAACTCATGATCTAATGGAGAAAGTCTCCATACCACCAAACTGATTGAATTTCATGGGTCTCCTTTTGACCTCTCCTTGGCCAAATGATGGGGACTGATTAGTTTTCAGTCAACTATCGTTTAAGTCTGCCTTGGTGGACTTGGGTCAGCTTTGAGATGTGGCATACAGCTTCTTCCAATGGATTGAATAATCTTAGGTTGGATCAAGTTAGGGCCAAGCCCAACTTCTTTTACAATATAAGTCGTTGTAACTTGAATCACCACATGCAAGCTAAGTCTTGATGATTTTATTTTACATAAGTTGATCAGGCCTGCAAGGGCTATGCAAACTGCCCTCTTGTGTTTGTGCAAACAAGAAAACATGGTGTATGTTTTGCACCACATGAAGAGAGGATCATATGTCCCACCCCCCACCCCCCATAAGTGCTCTCTCTCAAATACACTTACGGGTTTCTCTCCAACCCACTTACGAGTGGGGATCACTTATGGGTTTCTCTCTCCAACCTACTTACGTCGTTAACCTAGAGTGATGGCCCACTTACAATATTTGCGTACTTACAGATTTCCCTAAGGTGGCCCACTTACAGGTTTCTCTTTCCAACCCACTTGGGGGTGTGGCCTACTTACAGGTTTCTCTCTCCAACCCACTTGGGGGTGTGGCCCACTTACAGATTTCTCTCTCCAACTCAACTACGGGTTTAACCAGAGTGGTGGCCCACTTACGAGATTTCCTAAGGTAGCTCACTTACAGTTTAACCTGAGTGGCGGCCCACTTACAGGATTTTCTAAAAGTGACCCACTTTCTGAAATAGCCAATGAGTCGTACTTTCTTAATCCACTTTCTAAGGATCTCACTCCCAAAATTTACGCCGCTCTCAAAAACTTTCTCCTTAATTTTTATTGTAGAACGTGACAACAACCAACCTGTCACTCTACCATAAAGCCAGAAAGTAATGAAAAAAACCACCTCCACTTTCCACCAAAAGAGAGACATGGGCAGTTAGTACAAAAGGCCACGTACAAGAGACTTCATCTACAAGAAAAGGCTACTTCCTCAAGTAAGTGTCAATAAATGGTGTCTAACTCTCATGGCAAGCGAACAAGAAACCAAAGGAGGGAAAGAGGTGTTGGAGCAAAGTCCATCGAATTTTCTTTCTCTTGTTATTTTCACTTTCTACTCTTGTGCTTGTAGATCATCAGAGCATCAAGGGTCTTTGTAAAGTCGAGGATTCTTAAATAAATTCAACTTTTCTCTTCTACTCGCCTTCTTTTGAGTGTTGCAGAGATTAAAAAAACAGAATAATAAGCAACTTCCTACTAATAACCATCGAAATATATTAGGCCCAACAACATTCTTGGCAGCATCAAACAATGCATAAGTACCTTAAGTTGCAATCAGTTCATAAGGTAGCATGGAGAGAATGGGACTTATAATGTCATCTAGCAAAAACAATAGGCATGCATATTTTGTAAGATATTTTCAGCAAAAGATTATTAGTGCTATACTCAGAAAAAGAAAAAGTCTTTTTTGAAAAACATTGGAAAAACTTACAAAATCAGAAAAAATCAACAATAATTAATAATATATATGAAAGAATTTATACAGAGATGTAGGGACGTTTGGATCACTAATATTGAAGAATGTAATGCCCATTTCATGAATTTATGTAATACCCTTTCTAACTTTATATGTTTATTCTTAAAGGGTATTTTTGTAACATACCTTTAAAGGTTGCAGTCAACCATTTTTGTCTTTAGCGTAGTCAAAGGGATCAAACCCCATATATGTTGTAATCTCTCATTCTTTCAAAGCTAATGAAGCGCTAGTTATTTTTCTCTCCTCTCTTCTTCTCCTTTGGGTTTGCCCTAATTTTTTACTTTTGTAATATGCCATGAAAGCCATATTCAAGGCATAGTTAGGGTTCTTAAAGTGCTGCTAGGGAAGGGACAGACTTTATTCTGGGACTGGATTCCTGTGTCTCGGTTTGCATGTCTCGGTGCTGACATCGACAAAGTTAAAGAGGGTTCACGTGTTTGAGGTAGGTGATTGCGAGACTATGATTTTAGAAAGCATATGAATCAAAAATCTTGGTGATTGGATAAGTTTTGGATTTTATATGAATTTTCTTTGATTTTCTAGATTTGGCGATAAACGTGACCAATTTGTAGAAATTTGTTGATTCTGATTGAATCAGCAGTTTCCATTGTTTGGGTTTGGCTGTATGCTGGTCGTTTTTGTCTGAGGAGTTGATTGGTATCAGTTTTTAGCATCAATCTTGTGATCTGGTGGAGTTTTATTGATGTTTTTGAGGTCTTAGACGGTAACTGAGTTTTGGGTCATCATGGCTTTGTCAACTGCTGTATAGGCTCTGTTACAGCAGTATTTACTATTGTTTTGCTGTGAATATCAGTAGTGAGCAATCTGGTGTTTATATTTTCTGTAGTTAATGCTCTTATTAGAGATTTTTGCATAGTTCATATCAGTGTTTTAAAACTCGCCGAGTCAACTCGTTGACTCGGCTGACTCGGCTCGGCTCGCCCCTCCAGCGAGTCAACCCGGCAAGGCAAACTCGGTTTGTCAAAACTCGGGCTTGACTCGGGCCTGACTCGGCTTGACTCGGCCTGACTCGGGCGAGTTTTGGGATGTTTGAAATTTGTTTTTTGAGTTTCAAATTACAGTTTCGAAATATATAAGTACATATATTTTAACAAGGGTTACCCCCAGATTTGTATAAAAAAGAAAATAAAAATCATTTAAAGATAAAAAAGCATTTAAATCCATTGAATAAAATCGCCATGTTGTTCGAACTACTGTTCACCCTGTGTTATCAACTTATTCTAGCAAAATATTTTAAAGAAATGATTCTCACTATATATGGCGGGTCAACTCTGCCTATGGGAAGTCACATTTAGGTTTCATCATCCATTTGTTATGTGAACAAGCATTGTACATATTCAAATATTAGTAGTCTTTTTATAGTTGTGCCTTTAATATATTTTCTGCATAGTTTTATACATGAGAAAATTGCTTATTTATGTTGATATTGGGCATTCTGTAAACTTTCAATATGCACATATATCCCTGTTTTACATTTATGGATTTGTTAGAGAGGGAATTAAAACTTTTAAAACAAGCTAGCATATATGATTGGCCATTTTAGGAACCTTAGGTAGTAGCAGACTGAACTCATGGTGACCAAATCCTCTAATTCAAATCATGAATTAGTCAAAGTGCTTGTATAGATATCAAATTCAATTATTCAAGCAAACCTCTATAGCTCTTTTCAGTTGTTTTTATATTCTTACAGACATTTGGAGACTATGTTTACTCAAAAACATGGTTTCAGACAAATTATATATTGTTTTTCTTTTAAAATCAAAAGTTAACAAAACCCGGTCCGAGTCACCAAGTTGACCCGCCGAGTCACGAGTCAATAAAGAACGAGTCGAGTTCCGAGTCACGGGTTTTAAAGCCTTGGTTCATATTGGTGGCTAGTTGATTGTGTGTTTGGTGGACCCATGGTGGTAGGGTTGATACTTTTGATATAAGAAGCACCTACAACAGCATATTATGGTGCTTGTTTTGTTGTATTTGTGTCTTTGCGCAGGCATTTGAATATTGTAGTTGGGGGTTGGGTGAAATGGAGAAGGGAGATCCTATGCAACTTACCCCGGTGAAACTGGTTGGGACCAACTATGCATTTTGGTCTGATTTCATGATGGCAGTTATTGATGGAAAAGGATCGGGAGGATATCTCGATGGGACTCGTGTGAGGCCTAAGACTAGAACTATGATGTGTTTATGAAAGAATGGAAAATGAACAATGCAAAGGTAAAGTCATAGATTTTTGGCTTGGTAGAGCAAAGAATTGTTATAAATATCTCTAAGTTCTAAGAAGTCAAGGACACATGGCATATATTTCGAGATGCAACAGTTATGGGACTCATTGGCATTGATTGAGAGTAACAAGAAGTGTGATAAACGTAAGGATTGTAAGGTTTGTATGGATCCAAAACTCAGACTAAGGAGACTATGATGGTAACAATGTGAGAAGTGTTATAATCCACGGGATTTTTCTTCCCTTAGTTACACAGGCTCTCTCTGAACTTATTGCAGAAGAGACCAAGATAAAGTCTCTTCAGTCTTATCCAACAAGTGATTTTGTTATGGTGGCATCGAAGCAAGATGAGAGTTATGGTAGTGCAACATCCGGGGCACCCAAGTTTGATATCAATAGAGTAAGATGTCATTATTGTAAAGAGATGGGGGACATGAGAAAGAATTGCCCAATGTTGAAAAGAAAGAATGCAAGGATAAGTGGGAATGTCTCTGTGTCCAGTGTTGTGAGTGGCGAGAAGAGCACTGGAAAGGATAAGGAGGGAGTGGTAGCAACAGCACCTCCTTCCACTTCTAACACTCAATCATTTGTTCACTCAAGGTTAGATCAGTTGCCGCAACAAATTCAGCAGCTCCTCTCCTTTTCTACTTCTGCAGTTGCCACTACTTCTTTGGGTACCTCCAGTTGTGCTCTTGCAAGTATCCCAAGTATTCTGGTTGGTTAAGATTCAGAGGCGTGATGTCATATAACTGATAATGAGTTTATATTTTTCAATTGTAAACCATGTCGTGTTACTTTTGGACTGCAGATGGCTCTCTCATCAATGTTTCTAAAGTTGGCTTAGTTACTTTTGCTTCCAATCCTAGTGAAAACTTAATGTGCTGAAAGTTTTCTTCGTTCCTTCAATTGCCATGAATTTGATTTCTGTTAGTTAAATTACCCAATACAATTATGATGTTGTTTTCATCCTTGATTGTTGTTTTGTGCAGGATCGATTATCAAGGAAGAAGACTGGGACTGGGCATAGACAAGGCCACCTTTATTTCTTAGACTTGTTGATTCAATGTCCTAGAAATGTTGATAGGTATAGTGTTGGTGCTACAGTTTTGGAGTCTTCTGCCTTGTAGCATTAACGTTGGGTGGTGTCTAGTTCTAGGTTGAAGTATATGTTGTCTGGTGTTTTAGGTAGTGATTGTACCTATGAAGTATCTGATGAGGTCAAGTGTCGTGAGAGTTATAGGTATTAAGACTGTATCATAAACTGGATCGGGTTTTCCAGTATGGGTCGGGTTCTCCAATGTAACTTGTAAGTTTATGTCTGGGTATGGATCCAAATACTTGGTCCAACCCAGTTACTGTTTTGTATATGTATATATAAACATAAAGTAGGGCACGACTTCATTATTGAAGTCCCCTTTTGCTGCCGCAGCTCTCTCTCTCTCTCTCTCTCTCTCACGCCTCATTCTCACGTTCCAGCAAGATCGAGTGGGCCATTCTAACATGGTATCAGAGCGGGCTTCTGCACAGTGAATCGACTCCGAAGGGCGTGTCTAGCAAGATCGACAGTGCAGGTGTTGTTCCGTCTAGGGCTATCCAGCGAGATCAACGTCCCAGGTGTTTCTTCTTCCAGGTTCTTCAATCTACCTCCTTTTCTATTTTCTATTTTCTATTTCTGTCAGCATCCTCTTTCTGTCTGCATCCAGCTTTTCCCCCTCTGTTTAGTCGTCGTTCCTCTTTTTGTTTGTTTTCTTCCAATCTATCGATAGATTGGACCCTGCGTGACTGCTGTCCTCCTTTATCTATCTTTTCTTCCTTTTGTTTATCACGTCTGATTTGGATCAGACTGTCGAACCCAAAGGCTATCTGAAATCCGAATCTGCCCAAACGTGGGTTCTGATATCAGATTTGGTATTAAGTTGAAAACAGCCATCAACTGTTTAGGTTCATATATTGTGCTTTGATTGTTGCATCTGTTTCATTCCAGTCTGAAATCAAGATCAGATCTAATCCAAAGATCAGATCTGTTTTCTTAGTTGCTGTTGTTCCTTCATCTGTCACGGTTAGATCTGAGTTCAGTCCAGATCTGAAGCGAATCTGATTTTTATTTCTTCTCGATCCAATTTCACTCCTTTATTCTTGATTTCTGGTTATTTCTTCAAGGTCTAAAATACCTATTCATTTATTCTTTATTCTTGATTTAATCTGGTCTGAATTTATTTCAGATCTAAAGTCATTCCTTAAGTGTTTGTCAGCAGTCAGCAACTTTATAGTTCAGTTTTCATGGATTCTGTTACCCTGCCATCTAGTTTTCTAGGACAACTTATCTCAGACAAACTGAATAACAATAACTATTTAACCTGGAAGAGGCAAATACTGCCTTTCATTAAGAGCCTCGATCTCTATGGACACCTAGATGGAACGATCTCTGCACCATCAGAATTTATTGTGCAGGAAATTGTGGACGATAAGGGAGAGACTTCTAACAAGTTGATTCGAAATCTTGAATTCACCACTTGGAGAAAACGAGATCAAGCTGTTGTAGCCTACATTACCTCTACTCTTTCGCGAGAGGTTCTTGTAGGTATTCCAGATGAGTGCTCAGCAATGGAGCTGTGGGAACAACTTGCGAAGACCTATTCTCAAATCTCAGAGGCAAGAATTATGCATTTGAAGAGGGAGTTTCAACTCCTTGTTGAGAGTAGGTGGTTTAAAGTTAAATCTTCTTAGTTTTGGAGGTTATTTGAAAAGTTATTAAATATTGGACTTGGATGTAATTTATTAAGTTGGACTCTCTCTATTTAACATAGAGAGAGCCCTAATGTCGATTAAGTGAATTAGAATTTTCTCTGTATATGCTGCCGTCTCTCTCTCTCTCTCTCTCTCTAACCAGGGTTCGATACACCATCCTATATCATTCTACATGGTATCAGAGCATCGATCGTGGGATCTTACTCGATCGTGATCAAACTGTTGCCGAGTTTCTCCCTGCAACAACGAAGATTTTTTTTCAGGTTAGCTGCTTGTGATTTCTGTGTAAGATCTGATAACAGATCTGGGATTTGACCAAGGTCATGGCCCAGATCTGTCATCAGATCTAAGGAACAGGATGCGTGCCTCTAGTTTCCTGTTTTTTTTGTTCGTGATTCTCTGTTGCTGTGATCTCCCTGTTGCCGTGATTCCCTGGTACCGTGAATCCCTGCCGTGATTCCTTGCCGTGATTTCCTGGTGCCGTGATCCCCTATTGCTGTGATTCTTGTTGCTGTGATTCTTGTTGCTGTGATTTCCTGCAATCTTCTGGTCGATATTTGTTTATTTCTTGTCGTGACTTCCTGCTATCTGGGAGAAACATCAATTGCACTTGTTGTGTTGTGCTGGTGATTAGGATATGACTGTCGAGCCCTATATGTCTGGGAACAGCCTCTGGTATGATTCAATTTATGCATATACAGAGTTGTGTCGGTCGTGACTTCATGATGTGCTGAAGAAAAATTATATTTTGGAACTATTACTCATGTGTATGGGCTGCTGTTCACTAATGTCGTGGAAACTGTGTTGAGAAAGTAACTTTGTTGTGGGCTGTGGATTTTTATTGTCGTGGTTTTGTGTGTGTGAACAGTTGCTGGTTGTCTAACACACGCTATCCCCTGTATTGGTTGAAGTCTCTCCAGTTTTTGTTTGCTGAAATAGAAGTATATCTTCAGTATGGCTGAAAGTTCGAAATGTGATTCCAAATTGGAACATGTTGGAGAGTATAAGGCATTTGCCAATCCCTTTTCGTATGGATCCTCTGTAAGGTTGAATGAAACTAACTATGCCAGGTGGTCCAGAACGTTCATGATGTCAGTATCTGGACATCGTAGAAAGCATATCTTGCTGGAAGAAGAACCCACTGAAAAATTGGGAAAATATGCTACCTGGGATGAAGATAATAACATAGTTATGTCATGGATCATGAATAGTGTTGAAACCCACATTGCAGATGGTTTAATTTATTATAATACAGCCAAGCAGATGTGGGACAATCTTAGAGATACGTATTCACAAGAGACCAATGTGAGTCGTATCCTGCAAGTCGAACAAGAGATATATAATTTACAACAGGGAGATCAGACCTTGGCCCAGTATTATGCATCAGTAAAAGTTGCGTTTGAAAGACTCAATGCTCACAGGCCTCTTTGTTGCTCGAAGCAGAAAGATCATCAAGAACAGACTATGGTTGCTCGGTTTCTTACAGGTTTATCTTCAGAATTTTCTGTTGCAAAAGTCCAAATGTTGACTGGATCAGATGTACCTACTCTTGCTGATGCATATAATCGCCTTAGTAGACTTGCGATATCTCTTCCACAATCACAGCCTGTGACCCAGTCATCTGCTCTAGTTGCTTCCTCTGGTTATGGGCGTGGAAATATTCAGAATATCAGAGGACGAGGTCGTGGACGAGGTATAGGAGGCAGAGGAAAGCTTCAATGCACATTCTGTGGAAAATCTGGACATTTAGAAGATCGGTGCTGGGATAAACATGGCAGGCCAACCTCTTCATCATCAAATTCTTATGCTCCTAAAGCAAATGTTACTACTCTGGAGGCAACAAAGGTACAGGAAAATATCTCTGCTGGTGACAGTAGTATCACCCTCAGTCGTGCTGAATATGATGAGCTGATAGCCCTCCGTTCTGTGAGTTCCATCCCTCCTGTAGCTGGTGTTGCCTATTCAACAGGAAATCACCTACATCCAACTAACAGTAAGTGGATTATTGACTCCGGTGCATCCAGACATTTGTGTGGAAATTCTCTTGTTTTTTCAGATCTAAAGGATATTAATGCTCATCGAGGAGTCTCATTAGCCGATGGGAGTTCCTCCCCTGTTGTTGGTCAGGGCAATATTTCTATATCCTCCTCATTACAGTTGCAAAATGTTCTTCATGCTCCAAACTTTCCTCTAAGTTTACTCTCTGTTAGTTGCCTTATAAAAGAACAAAACTGTAGAGTAATATTTGATCCGATGGGGTGTCATTTTCAGGATTTGCTGACGGGGAAGAAGATTGGTGGAGGCTATGAAGCAAATGGAGTTTACTACCTACATCATCCAATGGGTAATGTTCATGCTGCCGTGGAACATTCATCCAGTCCTGTTCAGTGGCATCGTCGTCTGGGCCATCCTTCATTGTCAAAGCTTCGTTCAGTCTTTCCTCAAATTCCTTCCACCACATCATTTCAGTGTGAAGCTTGTCAACTGGGCAAGCATCATCGAAGCTCGTTCTCTTCAAGTCAGAGTCAGTCTAGTAATAAAGTTTTTGAACTTCTTCATGCAGATGTATGGGGTCCTAGTAAGATTCCTACTAGGACTCAGTGTCGTTACTATTTGGTTATTGTTGATGATTTTTCTAAGTTGTCATGGTGTTTTTAAAAAAGGAACGATCTGAAGTTCCACGTATTATTCAATCCTTAATTCTTGAAATAAAAACTCAGTTTGAATCTTTTGTCAAGATTGTTCGCACTGATAATGCTCTCGAGTTTAAATCAAAAGGTCTGTTACAATTTTACCAAGATAATGGCATCCAACCCCAAACTTCCTGTGCCTATTCTTCTCAACAAAATGGTGTGGCTGAGCGAAAACATCGGCACTTGCTTGATGTTGCCAGGACTATTATGATTCAATCCAATGTTCCTGCATTATACTGGGGTGATGCGATTACCACTGCTTGCTATCTGATCAACCGCATGCCTTCGTCTTCTATGGGCGATCAAATTCCATTTCATATCCTAAAACCTAATGCCCCACTCTTTTCTTTTTCACCCAAAATATTTGGATGTGTTTGTTTTGTACACAAACTTGGCCTTGACCGTGATAAATTAGTTGCTCAAGCTACAAAATGCATATTCATAGGTTATCCCAAAAATCAAAAGGGATATCGATGTTATGATCCTATTTCTCGCCGAGAGTATGTCAGTGCGGATGTATCTTTCTTGGAATCCACTCCATATTACTCCAGTACCGGTTCTCCACTGCAGGTTGATCCAGCTGAGTCTTTTCCTTTACCTATACCTCCTTTTCCGTTGGAGTCTGTGCCCTCACTACCGAACCAAACTTCATCCGCTTCCAGATTTCATAATCCTCCATTGGTATATGTGCGTAGAGCTCCATCTCCGCAAGAGCCTTCATCTTCTTCTTCCCCTGAGGTAAGTTCTACTGACAATAGTGATCTTCATGATGATGATAACAGGCCTATTGCTCTACGAAAGGGGACACGACAATGTACCTTATATCCCATATCTCATTTTGTCTCCGATGTCAGAATTGGAAATCAGATGAAGTCTTTTATTTCAGCCTTATCTGCTGAAACTATTCCACTGAACTATCGGCAGGCAGAACTTGATAAACGATGGAAACTGGCTATGCAAGAAGAAATGGATGCTTTAGTATCTCAGCATACATGGGATCTAGTTGATTCCCCAACAGATGCTGACATTGTTGGATGTAAATGGGTATATACAATAAAGTACAAATCTGATGGGTCTATTGAAAGGTACAAGGCCAGATTAGTAGCAAAAGGGTATACTCAGACATATGGAATTGATTTCTTTGAAACTTTTTCCCCTGTTGCACGGATGGGTACGATTCGTCTTGTTCTCTCAGTAGCTGTTCAGCATGGTTGGAGTTTGTACCAATTAGATGTGAAAAATGCGTTTCTATATGGGGATCTATCTGAGACTGTTTACATGCAACAACCTCCAGGATTCGAGGTTGAGGGGGAGTGTCAGAAAGTGTGTAGATTGAGAAAGGCGATTTATGGTTTGAAACAGAGTCCTCGCGCATGGTTTCAAAAGTTGTTTGAAGTGATGTCACGCTTTGGCTTTAATAGGTCAGCAGCCGATCATACACTATTTATCAAGAAAACTAGCTCTGGCATAGTTGTTACGGTGGTATATGTGGATGACATTATTCTTACAGGAGATGATGTGAAAGCTATTGAAGCCACAAAGGCTCATCTTCAAAAACATTTTGTTACAAAAGACCTTGGTTCACTGAGGTATTTTCTGGGTATAGAAGTTGCCAGGAGCCGTGAAGGGATGGTTCTGTCTCAACGGAAATATGTTCTTGACTTATTAAAGGAAACAGGAATGTTGGGAGCCAAACCAGCAAATATTCCCATGGACCATAAAGTTCAGTTGTTTGAAGAAGCGTCAAAAACGGTTGATAGCAAAAGCTATCGCTCCCTAGTAGGGAAGCTATTGCATGTGACTGTGACCAGACCGGATATTGCTTTAGCAGTAAGCAAGGTTAGCCAGTTTATGGACAAACCAACTGAGGTACACTGGAATGCAGCTATTATGATTCCCAGATATCTAAAATCTTCTCCTGGAAAGGGGTTATTGTTCAGGAAAGGTGGAACTCTGGAGATAGTGGCCTATTCTGATGCTGACTATGCAGGATCTGTAGTGGATAGAAAATCTACCACAGGATTCTGTGTGTTTTTGGGAGACAACTTGATCTCATGGAGAAGTAAGAAACAAAATGTGGTTTCTAGGTCAAGTGCAGAATCAGAATATCGGGCTATGGCCCAAACAGCTGCTGAAATGATGTGGGTTCGTACTGTTCTTCATGATCTTCAGGTGAAGGTTTCATCTCCTATGACCATGATGTGTGATAACAAGGCTGCAACATATATAGCAAACAATCCTGTCTTTCATGAGAGAACAAAGCATATTGAGGTTGATTGTCACTATGTAAGAGATATGGTCCAAGCTGGATATATCAATACCAAATATCTTAAGTCAGAAGATCAAGTTGCAAATATGTTTACAAAACCCCTTGCTAGACCAAATTTCTCAAAATGTTGTGACAAGCTGAACATGATTGATATCTATGCTCCAGCTTGAGGGGGAGTGTTGAGAGTAGGTGGTTTAAAGTTAAATCTTCTTAGTTTTGGAGGTTATTTGAAAAGTTATTAAATATTGGACTTGGATGTAATTTATTAAGTTGGACTCTCTCAGAGCCCTAATGTCGATTAAGTGAATTAGAATTTTCTCTGTATGTGCTGCCGTCTCTCTCTCTCTCTCTCTCTCTCTCTCTCTCTCTCTCTCTCTAACCAGGGTTCGATACACCATCCTATATCATTCTACACTCCTAAAGAAAGAAAGCATGACTGTTACAGAGTATATGAACAAGGTGAAGATCATCACAGATCAATTGGCTATGGTGGGCTGTGTGATTTCTGATAAGGACAAAGTTCAACAAGCGCTAAACGGGCTTGGATCAGATTATCATATGTTGGTAACATCTCTCCTGTGTCTTCCTTCACTTCCTAACTTTGAGGATCTTCGGGCAAAATTACTATAATATGAAATTTCCATTAAAGGAGAAGATGTAGGCAACAATTCAGGAAGCCAAGAAGTATTGTTTACAGGGACAAATTCAGGAAGAGGACGTGGCTACTTTCGAGGAGGACATGGACAGATAAGAAATAATCAAGGGGGGCGTGGATTGTTGCCCACGCCTAGCATGCCGTCAGGTAGTTTTTCGGGAAATCACAATTTCAAAAATGTTCCAACTTGCTATTTGTGCAACAAAAAGGGACATATCAAGGCAAATTGTTGGCACAACCCGCAAAACAAAGGGAAAATGAATGTCACAGGATCGTCAAGCAAGGGAAAAGCTGGAGGAACTCAATGGGATGAAGACAATGTCAAGAGTCTTTTAATATCAGCTTTGTCAGGATTGAATTTCAAACAGGGTGATCAGGGAACTTGGTATATTGATTCTGGAGCTGCAGCCCACGTGACAGGTGATATTGGTAAGATTTTGAAACCTATCCCTTATCATGGAAATGCAAGTATTAAAACTGGAGATGGAGCTCTCCATCCAATAACTTACACTGGAAACGTGAATATTCCTCTTTCCGATGGTTCCTTAAAATTGTCCAATGTTTTTCATTCCCCTAATATTGTCAAAAATACCATTTCTGTTTCTAAATTGGTTGATGACATTCATTCTTGCGTCGAATTTACTCCTTCTTCTGTCTGTGTCAAGGAACCACTCACGAAGAAGACGCTCGTTGAGGGAGAGCGAAAGGGAAATATGTATATCCTCAAAGAGACTTCTTCACTTGTTCGCAGAGCTGGATCGAAATCGTCAATTGGTCAACCATTTAAATTAGATTCATCTAAGGATTGTTTGAGTTTGTCTTCGTACAATAAGCCAAATATTTGGCATTGTCGTTTGGGTCATTGTAATAATTCTTCTCTTGAGAAACTTGTGTCAAGTGGTCTTATTTCAAGATCAAGTCTGCATAATAAGGTTGATGGTTTTCTTTGTTCTAGTTGTCAGTTGTGTAAGAGTCATGTACTTCCCTTCAATTCAATAAATGAAAGAGCTTCTTTTCCTTTTGAACTTATTCATTCTGATGTTTGGGGACCTGCTCCACAACCCTCTTTGTCTGGTAGTCGCTACTATGTCACATTCATTGATAGTTTTTCCAGATATACTTGGATTTATTTTATGAAATACAAGTCTGAGGTATTCAAATTCTTTCATTTATTTCATGCTCTTGTTGTCAATCAATTCTCGACAAGTATTCAACAATTCCAGTGTGACGGAGGGGGAGAGTATCTATCAAAGGAATTTACTGAATTTCTTCAAAACAACGGGATAAGGCGTAGAATATCTTGCCCACACACACCACAACAAAATGGGGTCGCGGAAAGAAAACATCGTCATATTGTTGAAAGTGCCCTAAGTATGCTGCATGACACTCATATTCCTTTAAGTTTTTGGACAGAAGCTTTCCACTCTGCGGTTTATGTAATAAATCGTTTACCGATGAAAATGTTGAATAATTTGACTCCTTATTTCGTGTTGTTTGGTACCCAACCTCAATACAGTCAACTACGAGTGTTTGGATGTGTATGCTATGTTCACATTGACAGTTCCCAACGTAATAAATTTCAGGATAAAGCTTGTAGATGCAGGTTTGTTGGGTACGCTGAAGAGTATAAAGGATATCGATGCTATGATCCAGACACTCGACGCATTAAAATCTCACGAAACGTTGTCTTTGATGAGAACAATGTTCAGATCTCGAACAAAGAAGCAAGGGTTACTAAGGAGGAAGAAAGCTATCAGCCGTGGCTAGCGAATGAATTATTTGATCAGCTAGAAATGAATAACTCTGCTCCATGTCACACAGTAATTGATGAGTGTGAGCCCATGGAAACCAATGCAGAACCTAGTGGGAACGTGTTGACAGTTGCTCAGGGATCTACTGTGCCTCCCATCGCAGAAGAAACCTTGACATCAGGTACTGCTCGTCCAGATGGCAGAAGATTCAAAGGGGCAGTGTATGTCTGAAGAAGGGACACACCCCACATAACTGAGCATGTCAGACGTTCGGAAAGGATCAGACACCCTATTGAAAGATGGGTAAGCTATGAGAATTTTTCCACAGAAATGCAGTTATTCGTTGCACAGGTTGAAAAACAAGAAGAACCCATCGATTTCTCCCAAGCCTCCTTGTCATCAAAATGGGCAGATGCTATGAATGAAGAAATGGGAGCCTTGCATGAATGCAGGACCTGGGAAATAGTTCCTAGGCCTCCGGATAAGAATGTTGTAGGGTCTAAGTGGGTATATAAAATTAAGTACAAACCTGACGGATCCATTGAAAGATATAAGGCAAGACTAGTCGCCAAAGGCTTCACACAAGCATATGGAGAAGACTATGACGAGACCTTTAGTCCAGTTGTAAAAATGGGAACCATTCGACTTGTGTTATCCTTGGCGGTTCAGCATGGATGGTCTCTAAGTCAACTTGATGTTAAAAATGCATTCTTACATGGCGATCTGAAGGAGGAAGTGTACATGGAGCAGCCTCTTGGTTATGCAGAAAACAATCCTGAGACACATGTTTGCAGATTGCGACGAGCCATTTATGGACTAAAACAAGCATCTCGGTCATGGTTTGACAGTTTCTCCATTGAAGTACAGCGATTTGGATTTGTCCGTTCTCAACTTGATCATTCATTGTTCATTTTTCGAGAACATCAGGTCAACACCTTACTTCTCATATATGTAGATGATATTATTATTACAGGAAGTTCTTGCAAGCATATAGAGGCTACAAAGATCCTATTGAATCAGAAGTTCAAGATGAAGGACCTGGGTGTCCTACGATATTTCTTGGGGGTTGAAGTGGATCGACAAAATACTAGCCTCTTGTTGACCCAACACAAGTACGCTCTGGATCTTCTGGAGAAGTCAAGAATGAAGAACTGCAAGCCATTGAATACTCCTAGCGTGTTAAACCATAAACTCAGTGCTCAAGATGGGGAGATCTATGAGGACCCGAAATATTATCGTCGCTTAGTTGGGATGCTTCAATATCTTACTTTTACGAGGCCGGATATTGTATATGCAGTGAATCAAGTCTCTCAGTTCATGCACGATCCACGTACAGAACACATGAATGCAGTTAAAAGAATTCTTCGGTACTTGAAGGGTACTCTTGGAGATGGGCTTGTTTATCGTCAATCAAAGGCAAAAGGAGAACATAGACCACTAGAAGTGTATGCAGATGCAGATTGGGCAGGAGATCCAGATGATAGAAAGTCAGTCTCTGGGTATTGTGTGTATGTTGATGAAAACTTAATAGCATGGAGTAGTCGGAAGCAACGTGCTGTTGCGCGTTCAAGTACAGAAGCTGAGTACCGATCCATGGCCTCTGCCACTGCCGAAGTTACATGGTTAAGACATTTATTAACAGAGATAGGAGAAAAAGTGAAGGTTGTGAATCTGTTTTGTGATAATCAAAGTGCCATTCAAATTGCTTTCAATCCTATCCATCATGGTCGAACGAAACACATAGAGATCGATCAACACTTTGTCCGACAGAAGGTAGAGGACAAAGAAGTTATTCCAGTCTATGTACCAACAGAAGATCAAGTTGTTGATCTACTTACCAAAGGACTTACGAGTGCGCGGTTTTGGTATCTCAAAGGCAAGTTGTCCATGGTACAGGACCATGCACAACTTGAGGGAGGGTATTAAGACTGTATCATAAACTGGATCGGGTTTTCCAGTATGGGTCGGGTTCTCCAATGTAACTTGTAAGTTTATGTCTGGGTATGGATCCAAATACTTGGTCCAACCCAGTTACTGTTTTGTATATGTATATATAAACATAAAGTAGGGCACGACTTCATTATTGAAGTCCCCTTTTGCTGCCGCAGCTCTCTCTCTCTCTCTCACGCCTCATTCTCACGTTCCAGCAAGATCGAGTGGGCCATTCTAACAATAGGTTGTCTAAGAGTCTTGCTCTCCTGTTCAATCTTAGAGAGGTTGAGTATGCTAATCTTTTTTATCTATTTCACTGACGTTGGGAGTGTAAATTTTACCTATGAACAGACGTGTTCTGATCAGATCAGCAGCCAGCGAGAGAGAGAGAGAGAAGCTTTTGCAATCGACAGCCACAATTAACTTGTTAGCTGCAGTAATACTTCATTAGGTTTAATAGGGTTACAATTATTTTACAATGACGAAGGTGCCCTTCATTAGTTGCACATGTTACATTAAAATACAAAACAGAACTCGTGAATGGATATGGATCCTTTATGGGATCCATATCCAATCCATATTCTAATACCCTCCCTCAAGTTGTGCATGGGAGTGAACCATGTGCACCTTGTTCTTCAGATTCCAAAAACAGTGTCTGGTAAGACCTTTTGTAAACATATCGGCAACTTGGTCTTCTGAAGGCACATAAACCGGTTCAATCTCTTTGTCTGCTATTTTTTGTCTGATGAAATGTTGATCAATCTCAATACGCTTAGTCCGACTGTGATGGATAGGGTTGAATGTAATTTGTATAGCACTTCTATTATCACACATAAGTGTCGAATTTGGGATATCCTCTCCCATCTCTGCAAGTAGACGCCTAATCCAGGTCACCTCTGCTGTGGCAGCTGCCATAGATCTATACTCTGCCTCTGTGCTAGATCTTGCCACAGCCTTCTGTTTTCTGCTATTCCATGAGACAAGATTTCTCCCAATGAAAACACAGTATCCTGAAACAGACCTCCTCTCATCTGGATCCCCTGCCCAGTCTGCATCTGTATAGGCCAGTATGTCATGTTTTGGTGTCTTCCATGAAGATTGAATATATATGAGTTCATCACCCACCGTTCCTTTTAGATAGCGAAAGATGCGTTTGACAGCATCCATGTGACCAGTCTTTGGTTCATGCATGAATTGAGACACTTGATTAACAGAATATACAATGTCTGGTCAAGTAAAAGTAAGGTACTGCAACATACCCACTAAACTGCGATATTTAACTGCATTAGGATATAACTCACCATCACAAATACTGAGCTTTTGGTTGACAACACTAGGTGTGGGTAGAGGTTTACAATCTGTCATTCCTGCTTTAGCCAGAAGATCAAGAGTGTATTTGTGTTGAGTTAATGACATTTTTTCATCTTGTCTGTCCACCTCTACACCAAGAAAATATCTCAGTTCCCCAAGGTCTTTAATTTTGAACCGCATACTCAACAAAGCTTTAATTTGTTGAATGTGGTCTGGAACATTACCAGTGATCACAATATCAACATATATGAGTAAGAAAACCACATTGGTACTATTCCTGTATATAAACAGAGAATGGTCAAGTTGGGAACGAAAGAAACCATGTTTCTGAATTTCTAAGGAAAAGCTTTCAAACCATGACCTAGAAGCTTGCTTCAACCCATACAAAGCTCTGGTTAATTTGCATACATATTCTTTTGTGTCTTCCTCTGCATAACCTTGAGGTTGCTCCATGTAAACCTCTTCCTTTAAGTCCCCATGAAGAAATGCATTCTTAACATCAAGCTGACTAAGGGTCCAACCATGTTCAATTGTCAAACCAAGAATAATGCGAATAGTTCCCATTTTTACCACTGGGTTGAATGTCTCATCATAATCCTGACCATATTCTTGAGTGAAACCCTTGGCAACAAGACGTGCCTTGTACCGTTCAATACTACCATCCGGTTTATATTTAATTTTATATACCCATTTGCATCCAACGACATTTTTATCTGGAGGACGGCCAACTATCTCCCATGTTTGACACTCGTGAAGTGCCTCAATCTCCTCATTCATCGCTTCAATCCATTTGTTGGATTGGATAGCTTGATGAAAACCAAGTGGTTCATCGTGTTTTTCAATCTTGGATAAGAAAATTTGAAAGTCCATAGAAAAGTTGTCATAACTAACCCATTTTTCAATAGGATGCCTTATCCTGCCTGATCTTCTCGGTGCTTCTCTGTTATTGGACGATGCAATGTGTTCTTCAGCAGGTTCATTTGTTCGCTCTCTGGGTCTCCTGGTATACACATTACCTTTGTATCTCAGACATTCTGTTTGTGATGCAACATCCGAAACCGTCTCCCCATGTATGCTTTCAGGGGTTAAAGTAGCATGTTCGGCAGTTTGTGAAATAAGTTTTGCACTAAGCCATGGGTCATACCAATCAGCAACTGCACCAATATGTTCACGATTGACGTCTGCTTCTTTTCCCAGAAAACTATTTTCATCAAAAACAACATTTCTGAAAATTCTTATCTTCTTATTGACGGGATCATAGCACCTGTAACCCTTGTATTCATCTGCATAACCTACAAATTGGCAAATAGAGGCTTTGTCCTTAAACTTAGTCCTCATGGATTTGTCAATATGCACATAACATGTGCATCCAAAAACTCGTAACTCATTATAATCGGGATGTGCCCCAAAGAGAACATAATAGGGAGATTGATTTTCAAGAATGGGCATAGGAAGGCGATTTATCACATGAGTGGCAATGTGAAAAGCTTCAGTCCAAAGACTAATGGGTAAGTTACTCCCATGTATCATACTCATGGCGCTTTCCACAATATGTCTGTGTTTACGTTCAGCAATTCCATTTTGTTGTGGAGTGTACAGGCAAGAAACTCTACGATGCATCCCATTATTTTGGAGAAAATCAAAAAATTCTTTGGAGGAATACTCACCACCTCCATCACATTGGAGAATTTGAATATTTTGAGAGAATTGATTTTTAACATAGGCATGAAAGTGGCGGAAAATAAGAAAAACCTCTGATTTGTGTTTCATAAAAAATATCCAGGTAAAACGAGAGACACTGTCAATGAAGGATACATAATATTTACTTCCAGAAGAAGAAGGATTGGGGGTTGGGCCCCAAACATCTGAACATATTATCTCAAAGGGCATGGAGGCTCTTTTATTTATTTGATGAAAAGGAAGTACATGACTTTTGCAAACCTGACAACTGGGACATATTTTATCCTTCACTGAAGGTGAAACAGACTTTGAAAGAAAACCATTTGACACTAACTTTTCAATAAAGACTTGACTACAATGACCAAGACGAGAATGCCAGAGATCTGACTTATTGCATTTGGATGTACTTAGGACGCTTTTAGAGACGAGATTAGACTTGAGCTTCATGATACTGGAGGCTGGATCTTTATTAAAGACAAACATGTCTCCACGTCGCTCTCCTTTAGCGAACATCTCCTTCGTTTGAAGATCCTTGACAAAGACAGAAGTACGAGTAAATTCCACAGATGAATTGGTAGAATCAACAAGTTTAGAGACAGAGACAATATTTTTCTTTATATTTGGTGCATGAACAACATCAGATAAAGGGATAGATGACTCAGACAAAGGAATGAGGACGTTGCCTATGTTTGAAATAGGGTGGTGAGTCCCATCTTCAGTTACAATATTAGATTTTCCAAAATAGGGAGTCAAAGTAGAGAACTTACCTGCATTGTCAGTCACATGGGTTGCTGCCCCAGAGTCAACATACCATATTTCATCATCATTTTGCTTCAGATTCAAGTTGGCCATTGCAGATAGTAGAAGATCCTTAGCATCATCACTGACCCGAAATGTACCTGCAGTTCCTGATGTACCAACATTTCTAGTGTTTTGCATTCTATTCCGATTTTGTGGGTTGAACCAACAGTTAGCTTTGATGTGACCTCGTTTGTTACACTGATAGCATGTGGGAACATTCCTTGAAAAACTAACAGTGGAATTTGGTGTAGGTAGTAACCCACGTCCACCCTGGATTGGATTTCCCTTGCCTCTGCCTCGTCCTCCTCGTGCACGATCAGCTATCACCCCTGTGGCAAGAACCACATGCGTAGATGATTGTCCCGTTGAAGCTTCAGACATGCTTTTCAGTGTCATCTCATACTGAAAGAGTTTGGCGCGTAATTCCTCAAAACTGAGCAACGTAGGCAAGCACAATAAGGATGTAACAAGAACATGATATTCTGAACCTAGTGCATTTAGTGTCTGCTGCACCTTTTCTTTATCTGACACTGGATACCCAACCATAGCTAATTGATTTGTGATGCTTTTGACTTGATTCAAGAATTCAATAATGCTCATTGTACCCTTTTTTAACATTTGAAATTCGCGTTTAAGAAACAACACTTTAGCCTCTGATATCTGAGAGTAGGTCTGAGCTAAAGCCTCCCACAAAACTTTAGATGTGCAATCATCAAGAATGGAAATCAAGACTTCTTGTGACAATGTGGAAGTGATGTATGCGACGAGGGCCTGATCGCGCTTCATCCAAGCAACAAATGCAGGGTTGCGAATAATCTTCGGCAATCCTCCATCATCTTTGTCTTCAGTTGTGAAAAATTCTAGAGGCATTGGAGTGGATCCATCCAAGTGGCCTGAAAGATCTTGGCTCCGAATAAAAGGAGTGATCTGCCTTTTCCAAGTCAGATAGTTGTTGGTGGTTAGCTTTTCTGAAACTAATTGCCCCAGGAAACTGGAAGAGAGACCCGAATTGGCGAAAGAGTCCATTTGAAGATTTGTTGACAAGAATGGAAACGAAAAACACTAGTGGCTGAAGCTGGCCTGTTTTATCATAAACTGACAGTTATGACAGAATATGTTGGGACAGGCGTGACAGAATATGATAAGGCAAGAGTAACGACAATCTGGTCTATGGCAAGTGAGAGTGAAATCAGATCACTAACGTGACATATAGAAGCAATGAAAATTTTAGGGCAAGAAACAGAAATGAAAGAATGTTTTAGAATAGGCGTGACAGGAAAAATCCAGATTAACACTAATGTGAAGTTGGTCTTTCGTAGGAAAGAGTGGAACCAGATTCACTCAGGCAGGGACTTGGGTTTATGAAACTAAAGGTGAACTCGACTTTTGCAGGAAAGGAAAGAAGCAACAAAGAATATGTCTCAGGTCTGAATATATTTCAAATCTGCGACAGAGAGGTTCAGCAAAGAGAAAGAAAGGCAGTATAAGAATAAACCAAGATGAAACAGATAGCAGATTCAAAAAAAAGTTTCAGATCTGTGACAGAATTCCAAAGCAGCTGAAGATAAAGAGTAAGAAGAATCCAGCAAAAAATGGGGACAGGAAGAAAATAAAAGACAGCAAAGATATTTTCAGATCTGTGACAGAATTCCAAAGCAGCTGAAGATAAAGAATAAGAAGAATACCAGAAAATGGGGACAGGATGGAAGTAAAAGCAGCAAAGAGACCTGTTGGCAGCAAGGAGAAGTCGACTTTTACATCGACTGGGCAAGTCTGTCACGCAGCAGAAGTTTCGTGGCTCGTTGACGGTAAGGAGAACTCGATCTTCACGTCGACTGAGCAGAACCCTTCACGCCCAGAGGATCCTCTGCTCTGATATCATGTAAATTTTACCTATGAATAAACGTGTTCTGATCAGATCAGCAGCCAGCGAGAGAGAGAGAGAGAGAGAGAGAAGCTTTTGCAATCGGCAGCCACAATTAACTTGTTAGCTGCAGTAATACTTCATTAGGTTTAATAGGGTTACAATCATTTTACAATGACGAAGGTGCCCTTCATTAGTTGCACATGTTACATTAAAATACAAAACAGAACTCGTGAATGGATATGGATCCTTTATGGGATCCATATCCAATCCATATTCTAATAGGGAGTCCATCCCCAATTGCATCCAAAGGAGGGTTCATGTATTTTGTGACTTTTATTGATGATTTTACTATATATACATGGAAATACTTTATCAAAAATAGAAGTGAATTGTTTGATATCTTTAAGAAATTGTATATATCTATTGAGACTTAATTTTCAGCTAAGGTGAGTTTTTCACTAAGATTCAACGCGAGAGAATGTGGGGCATAATCTACATGAGTTCTTGTTGGAGAAAGGATGGTGCATCAAAAATCATGTTCATGTACATCAGAACAAAATGGAGTAGATGAAAGAAAGAACAGACATATACTTGAGATCACTAGGACTCTTTTGTTCAAGATTGGGATGTCCAAGGAGTTTTGGGCTCAAGTTGTGGGAGCAACAATATATTTGATAAATTGGATGCCATCAAGGATCATTGGAATGATGTCTCCATTTAAAAAGTTGCTTGGAATGGAGTTTGATTATGAATCACTCAGTCTTTGGGAATACTTGTTTTGTTCACATTCCTCATCAATTTAGGGATAAGTTGCCTCCCAAGTCAATAAGTTGTTTTATTGGGTACTTTGAAGGAGAAAAAGGATATAAATGTTTTGATCGGGTAGGAATGAAAGTTTGAACTCTTAGGCATATGTTGAAGCATATGCCATACTATAAGGGTGAACATCTATGTCGCAGGGATTCAGCCAAACAGGTGCCGCATCCGCGTCGATGCGACATGCATGCGGGTGAGGCACCCAGTGCAGTCAACCTGACCCTGTGTGCGGTCAACGCACCTAGGGTCATTTTGGTCCAATTTTTGGATTTAAAAAAAAATATGCCCGATGAAATGGGTTGCGGAGGGGAGGATTAGGGCAACTCCGCCAACCCCGACACCGCCGTCGACCGCTCCAGGTATGCCCCCGACTCCCTCTGCTCTCCTCCTCTCCTCTCCATCTCCCCTCTCTCCCTCATAAAATGTCAGGGTCTCTGTGCGCACAACTTGTGCTTTTTGGGGTCTTTGTATTTGCTTTTCCTTTGCCACAGCGGAATCGTGTCCCTACTCGATGCTAACGGCTCAACTGCAAGGTTCCTTGTGCATCTTGCCAGAGGGCTTGGACATGAGGTTTGGCAGGCCACACTGTAGCGTTTTGTCGTTGTTGTTTCCCTTGCCGCTATGTGAGCTTTCGGATGTTCGGTATGTGTTGGCTCAGGTGGGGAGTCGAAACAGCTCTCTGTCCTGCACTGATATTTTCAATGTCAGAATCGACGGATGACGCTTCACAGTTGTGCGGCCTTTGGGCCAGTGCTGCGTCGTTTTTTATTTCATTAGTGTTAATGTTGTTAACTGATAAAACTTAAAAATTATAATATATATATATATATTTTTTTTTTGCCGCAACCCCGCACCCAAGGTTTTTGAAAGTGCCGCACCCAAGGTTTTTGAAAGTGCCGCACCCCCGCACCTGCACCCATGTGACATAGGTGAACATCAAATTAAGAAATATATGTCTACATTTTCATTTTTTGTCCCTTTCCCAGAAGACCTTGAAAAAGATAAAGAGAAAGAGTGGATTACATATAGTAGGACTTCAGGGGTTCCTACACAGTCTTTTCTTGAACAACATGATCAAGAAGGTGAAGCCTCATCTGAGTCAAATCTCAATATTCCCCATGCCAATCGTAATCTAGAAGAAAAAAAATATTTAAAAATATAAATAAACAAAGAAATGCTTTATTGATGAAATAATAACCAATAAAAAATAAAAAATCTCAAAATAAGTACTAAAAATATAAGATTAACATATAAAAGTAACTAAAAAACTGATTACATAACTAGAAAATATATAAGACTTCTTCTTCTTCTTCTTCTGTGCCTTGAGGCACAGAGGGCCGCGCCTCAAGGCGCATTTTTTATAACGTTGCTCCTACTCATTTTGTTTCATGAGTCTTTTTCTGCTACTCACCAGGCATTATTAGTCATGATCCAATCTTATCATGAACCTAAGTCTTATATTGAGGTTGTGCTAGATCCTGAGTGGCAGAAAGTTATGCGTGAGGAGTTGGAAGCACGGGAAATGATGAAAAGTTGAGAATTGATAAAACTGTTAGATGTAAAAAACGCAGTTGGTTGCAAATGAGTATACAAAATCAAGACAAGGGTTAATGGATCAATAGAAAGGTATAAAGCTTGGTTTGTGGTAAAAGGTTATAGTTAGATGGGATAGATTTTGCTAAGACGGTTGCTCCAATTGCACATATGACAACTATCAGAACCTTGTTGGCTATGGTAGCTATTAGAAAGTGGGTCATGTGAAAATTAGACGTCAAAAATGTTTCCCTGAATGGTGACTTAGAAGAGGAAGTATGCATGGAGTTGCCTCAAAGAGTTGTTGATAAGGAGGGCAAAGTGTGCAAGTTAAAGAGAGCTTTGTAAAGTTTGAAGCAAGCTCCAAGTGATTTGTTTGATAAATTCAGTATTGTGGTTATAAAGTTGGACTTTAAGCAAAGCTTTTATGATCCTTTATTGTTTGTAGCATCCTCTATTCAAGGGCAGTGTATACCCTTATTATATCTAGATGATATGTAAGAGATGACAAGGCTATGATTGAGAATGTGAAATCATGATTGGTGAATAGCTTTGAGATAAAGTATCTAGGTAAACTAAATTGCTTTTTGGGCTTGAAATTGCATAATCTCATAGACGCTATTTGTTGGCTCAACATAAGTATGCAGCTGATTTGATTAGCAAAGCAAGATTAATAGAGGACTAAAAGCAAGTTGATACTCCTATGGAAGCCAACTGCAAATTAAAGCACTTAAAAGGTGAACTTGATAATCCTACTGTATATAGTCAATTAGTAAGGAATTTGATTTATTTGACTATTTCCAAGCCAGATATTACCTTTGTTGTTCATGTGGTGAGCCAGTTCACAAGTGCTCCTAGATCTCCTCGCTTGGCGGCTATGTTGAGGATCATTAGACATATCAAAAGCACAACGTGTTATGCTCTATTGTTTTATGCTTTTGCATTAGAGTTTAGAGATTATTATAATGCATGCTTTGGGGAGTATCACAGGGCAGGCATTCCACCACCAGATTTTGTGTATTCTTGGGAGATTCTTTGATACCGTGGAAGAGCAAAAAGCAAGAGTTGCTCTATCCACAACGGAGGCAAAGTATCGTGCTATGGACTAGGTCACAACAGAGATGACTTGGCTGAGATGGTTATTGCAAGATATGGGTGTTACTGTTGAAGGAGTTACTATATTGTATTGTGACAAACAAAGTGTTATTCATATAGCTAAGAATCCAGAATTTCACGAGAGAACTAAGCATATTGAGATAAATTATCACTTCACTCGTAGATCATACCCGGAAAGAATCATATCTTTGGCTTACATTGGGACCGCTAATCAAATAGCAGATTGCTTCACTAAGAGCTTGCCTCTGAAGACATTCCAACCATTTCTCTTCAAACTTGGAATGGTTGTGTTTTCATCATCCCAAGTCTGAGGGGGAGTGTTGAGGAATGTAATGCAAATTTCATGAGATTATGAAATATCCTTTCTAACTGTATATATGTTTATTCTTGAAGGGTATTTTTGTAACATATCTATAAAGGTTGTAGTCAACCATTTTTGTCTTTAGTGTAGCCAAAGGGGTCAACCCCCATATATGCTGTAATCACTCAAATGCATAATGAAAACATGAAGAAATAGGTGACTGCAAAGTCCTTGGAATTTAGATAGATCCCTAGGCGCTTTTAGAAAATAAACTCAAGAGCCTACAACACTATGCACTATATAGTTGATACTTGAAAAAAGAAAGTTTCTAAAATATCAAACAGTTAAATTTTTTAGTGTCCATATAATACCCATGAAGCATCCAATACTTGACATAATGCGTCCAGCATAACCAACAGTGTCAGGCATTTTGAAGTTCAAAAATAGATGTGTCCAAGATATGTCAAGATGTGTTAGGTAATTCGAGATAACAAGGTTAAAGGACCATGGTTGCCAGTTGAGGAAGCGGGAGCGGGAAGCGAGGGACTTTCAAAATTTTAGGAAACGGGAAGCGTGGGACCACTTAGGAGCGAATCGGAAATCGTCTCGAAAGCGAACTGGAAGCAACCTAGGAAGCGAGGGGGAAGCGAAAAAAATAAAAATAAAAAATACAAAAAAATTGAAAAAAATGGGGGAAGCGAGGGGGAAGCGTGATGGAAGCGAGGGGGAAGTGTGTTTCCCATTAAAGGGAAGCGTGCTTCCCATAAAAGGGAAGTGTGCTTCCCATTTAAAAGTGGTGCTTCCCCGCACGTTTCGGAAGTGCAACGTTTCGCGCTTCCCCACTTACCTATGCGCTTTCGGTAACTCTGTAAAGGACACATACCATTAGATTGTGTAGCTTAATCCCGGCTTTGTTTTTAGCAAAACAACTATTATTCATGCAATCCAAAAGAGTTGATATAGCTGACTTATAGGAAGACAAAAGAAAAGAGAAAAGCATGTACTCAGTGTTGTGAAAAGCGTTGAGGCGTAGCTAGGTGCTCCACCAAAATCTGAGGCGAAGCGTAAGCCTTGAGGCGTAAAGCGTAAGCCTCAAAAAAAAATTTAACTTAAAAAAAACTATAAAAAAATATTTAAAATTACAAATAAATAAATAATGCCTTATTGATGAAGCAAATACTGAAAATTAACATTGGAAAGAAATAAAAAATCTCAAATAAATACTGAAAATTAACATTGGAAAGAAATAAAAAATCTCAAATAAATACAAGCATGAGAGAGAGAGACTGTATGTGTGTTTTATCAAAAAACATTAAGTACTGGAAACACTTTTTTTTAAGTTTACAGATATTTACCAGCAGTAAAGGTAGTTTAGATCATCTATTTAGTCATCGATCTTACGTGTAAAGGAAGGGACTGGCATTTCATCACAGGTTGCCAATAAAACATCCAGAAGATCAAACCGATCTGTGAGCACGCAAAGACAACTGTTTCACATGTGTTCATGTTGATAAACCTGATATATCCATCATCACCATAGATATAGAACATTCCTAGAGAGATCAATATACTAAGCTAAGAATTCCTTTAACTGGCCGAATATGATGACTTCTAAGAAAATTCAGAAAATTTACATTAAGCTGTTAAAATCACCCCTTGAGTACTTGACAATTGTCACAAATTCATTTGAATAGGTCGACAATAGTTTTTCCCTATTATGGACTCAGGATATTTTATTGGTTTTAGAAATCAGGTGCAGAAAAAACTAACTTTAGGCTATGCACGTATACCTTTTTTTTCTCAAGAAAAGATGCATGTACACCATTTTCATTTTCCTTATTTTGTCTATGAGAAATGCAAACTGCAATGTCTATGCAAGGAGGAACTGTTTTTTGCAGACTGCGTGTTAGAAAACAATGAGAGATGAGAGAAAGACAGTACCTGTTTTCATGCTCGCCCATGAGAGAGAGAGAGAGAGACTGTTGTGAGAGACGAGAGAGAGAAGTGTGAGAGACAAGAGAGAGAAGTTGTGTGAGAGAGGAGAGAGTGGCTGTGTGAGAGGCGAGAAAGAGAGAGTGTGTGGCTGCATGAGAGAAAACCAGAGAAAGAGAGAGGCGTGAGAGCTATAAAAAAAATAAAAGGGCCTCGATCCTAATTAAGGGTCGGGGGCCCTTTGTTTAAGCCCTAAATTTTGGTCAAATGAGGGTTTTGAGTCTTTTGACCCTCATTTGACTAAAAGAACGAGGCATATGCGCCTCATCTTGAGGCGCGCCGCGCCTCAAGGCCTATGAGGCGCACGCCTCGGGGCTTTTGCGCTTTATACATGCGCCTCAAGGCATAAAGCCCCTCGCCTTGAGGCGAGGCGCGCTTTTTGTGCCTTGAGGCGTGTTTTTAATAACATTGCATGTACTTCATTAGACTAATTTATAAGGTTCATAGCACCTAACTATCGGAGATAAATAGATAAAAAGTGCATAAGAGACAATCCCACTTCAAAAATAAAATATAGCACATTTACATTTGTCTCCAATGTTCAGGCTAATTCCATTCAATGTCCCACAAATTTGAGGAATTCTAAACACCAAGAGGGCCATCTCTTTGAAGTATGTTGGAGATGGTGAATGGCATATCCCTGATGGCCTTTAGAAGTAGGGAGAAAGGCATTCCTTTTGGGGCATATGAGCAAAACATTGAAATGTGGGAACAGCAAACCCTCGTCCAAAGGGAGAAAATTTGGGTCTGGGACATTTTCTTTCTTGGTCCTTCCTTTTCCTTTTCTTAATGGATTGTAAAGCCCAACAGGAAAGGTCTTGCCTAACAGGGAATGAAAATTAGACTATTTAAGTGAGCATTTGAGACCTTTTCTCATATAATTGGCTGCTTGTGAATTTTTAAGTGTGAATATCAAGAAGAATCTACAAATGAGGCAGCTTGTAAACCTGGCAAAACTAATGCAGAAGCGTACTCCCCTTATTCAGTTAAATAAACAAATAAAATTAATATGAAAATAGGATACCCCAGATACAAGTGCTATAACCTTTTCTGCATGTTCAGATCTAACTGTGTACTAGATCATTCAAAAACCTAAACACCAGTAAAAAAAATTTATGAATACCAAAAAGGCAAAAAATATTTGAATTGGATCCAGAATATGACAAATTTTCTCAAAGATCTTTCCAATCCAGATCAGTAATCATAAGAAACATGTCACCAGCCATATGCTCTATATGTTTTATGGTACACATTTTTACCATCCTTCCCAGATGAGAAAAAACAGAACAGATGTCTCAAATCTATAATGAGCACTTGGATGTAGCAATTGTAATCAAGACAACAAAAACCACAAACATGTTTAACAGGAAACTTGAGAGCTAGAGGAAATCATAACTCCTTATAAACATAATAATCGACAGCAATTCCCTATAGTGCAGTCATACAACACTTGGAGGAAGAACTAGCCTTGAACATATGATTAGTTGCCAACAAACAGAACAGACAGTGAAAACCCAAATAAAAAAGATTAGTAAATGATTAATGTACGATACATTTCAAAGCATAAAACAAGAAAATGAAATAGGCATCTTAGAAGAAAAGTGTACCATCTGGAAACCAAGATGAGATTTGATGATAATAAAATGCAGTACCTAATAAGCGTAGTTTTTCCAACACCTGGAGGCCCAATGAGTAATAGAGAACCTCCATCTTTTACCAAGTCACGCACCATATTTGCACTTCCAGATACTGCTCGGCCAACTCGACAAGTCAAACCTACAATTATACCCTTCCGGTTTCTAATAGCACTAATACGATGTAAGGTACGACTGATGCCAGCACGATTGTCATCAGCAAAGTCACCAACCTGACACAGACAAACCACATCTTGGACTAAACTTCTTGAAGCATTATCTTACTTTCTTATTAGAAGTTATTGTCAAAAAAAGGGTACAATAGATCAGAAAGTCAGTCTCAGAATGATGTTCCTGAATATCCCCATCAAAGAGTTCGAAAGAGAACAGAAGTTAAAGATTATCTCCATAAGCCATTAGAGACTGTCAGGAATTCAAATTTCTGCTTTTTGATAACCTGGAGCTAGACAATTAACTAATAAATTACCAGAAAAGAAAATTACATAGAATGAACAAAAGTTGTATGGTTATTGATACAATAAAAGCTCTGAAATGATTTAAAACTTCATGAACTCGACATACCAAATGTAGCACAATGACCTTAGTAACAATGACAGCTGTCACCAAATAATATGGCAGTAAAAAACCCATCTGAGGATTAGGTTATTTTTGGTCAAAGAAGTGTCTAAACCAGAACATTCAGATGCAAACCAGAGATTTTAGTGCCAAAGCTTAGGAGGCACACAAGGATGTGTGAATATATTAAAAAACTCATATTTATTACAAGACCAAACAAAGCATTTGCCGTAAGTATAGTTAGCAATTCATGCATGAACCCATGTGCTCTCATTTCCAAGCAATACACAGGATCCTATAGCATTCCAAAGGAGATTCCTTAAACAGGAATCCAACACCCACACCACAACTAGTTTAGACAGAAATTTATTCCATTGCCAATTCGGTTCAGTAGATGATAAAAAAATTCTTTCTTAAGAGAGGATAAGTTTATTCAATATTCAGATAAAGTAAAATAACTAAACAAGAAATAAAAGGTTGTCCACAGGTCAGCCTAATCCAGACAACAAAACTATCTCATAAAAGGTTAGTGTCTCCTAAGAAAAAACAAGATAAATCTAGTGTTTGGTCCAGTCTAGATATAGTTCCAAAGATTTTGGTTTTTTGCACATAGATAAGCATCTGCTAAGATTTTCTATGGAGTGTGAACATGTCAGCATCATTGAACATCCTGCAGTTTTGCTCCACTCAAGTTGTCCACCAGGTTGTGAAAAGCCACCATTGTTATATAATAACCCATCTTTCACATTTCCTTTCCATTTTCCTGGCAAAATAGCTTTCTAGGATTAACATCAGGTCTAATTTCTGATCAGGCATGTCTATTTAAATAAAAGCTGAGATAGTGAGCATGACTAGAATAAACACTTTGTAGTTTGTTCCTCCTCAAAACACGACACCAGTCCTCCAGTGTTCCAAGCCCCCCTATCCTCTTTCAAAAGTATATTATCGTTTGATCCCTCCTCTAGATAAACTTTTAGTTATCCTTTTGATCTTGTCTCTTCGTCTGTCACATAGGTACAGGTACAGATATGAGTAAAGGTGCGGGTTCTAGCACGTAAGTTTTTCGACATGGGAATTTCTAAGAGAATGGGTATGTGGGTAAGCTGTACACATAAATATATACATATATAAGATACATGTAACAATATATATATATGCACGCTTTTTTCTTTTTTGAGAAAAACTATGTATTTAGGTATGTGTGTGTGTATAAAACACCATACAAGAATAGATTAAAAAAAAAACTTTATGCACCTTAAATGTGGATGAAAATGATACCGCATAATAAGTATTAGGTAGGTAATGGTCAGGTCAAATTCAAAACAGGTTTGAGCCATCCTCATGGCGTACTAGCACCAGTATCATGCCAACACGAGTACAGCACCCTTCCGAAAGTACCCTTGTTATATAGCTCTTGGCAAAGCGGAAAGCAAAAGCAAATTTGCTTGCTTAGGAACCCAAGGAATCCGCGAAGCACTTTGGATTATGTTGATATGGCTCACCTCAATGGTTGGGTTACAATTTTCGATAGTCGGGCTACAACCCTCAATAGTTGGGCTACCTATCATAATAGGTTGAGCTAGAAGAGAGAGAGAGAGAGATTATAGGCAGCCACAATGTTTAACAAATAATGGTTGGTGGAGGGGTGCAATTCAACATATGGGTAGCTGAAGTTGGTAAAAAAACATCTATAAATAAAAAGCGAATGAACCCAATCAACCCCATCGAATCAATGTGCAGTTTATTTGCATATTAACTTGTGAGAGTTTCAAGTTGAGTTTTGTGAGAGTGGTTTCAGACTTGAGAGTTGAGCATTGCTAAATTCTTTTTGTAATTCTTCTTTATATTTCATGTTTTATGTTATAATCTTCATTGTTAATGAAAATTAAGTCTTGGAATGAATTTTCTATTCAATACATGTTGTGCAAAGCAAGAGGTATCAGAGCTTAGGTTCTAGTCTTAGGCAAAAAGTTTTGGCATTAGGTGTTACCTTCTTTTTCATTCTTATAGCTTAATCTTGTATCTTCATACAATACATTATACAAAACTTCATCCGACAAACAAAGTTGAATCATATTGATGACTCTTTTATCAAGCATAATCCTATCTTCATCTTTCATATGAGTAGGTTTCCCTTTTCTTTTCCATTAAGAGCAATATCATGCCCATTTTGAACTAACAAGTTAACTTTGACTTGCCACAACCTAAAGTTAAACTTTTCTGAGAACTTTTATAATTTCAGATATTCTAGCAATAACTTTCTCTGTCATTGAGAAAGTATTCTAAAAAATGGAAATATAATGCAAAAGCTTGAATCGTCATACATGAGTATGACTAAATTGTTGACAAATTGGTTTTATTTGAAAAAACAATGCTATACTCTTAAAATGAATGAGAGAACCTGCATCCTTGACCACTTGAATGTTTTCAACAAGCTAGTCACTCAACTACTGAGCATCAGAGTGAAACTGGAGAGAGAAGAGAAGGTTCTTCTTCTTCTCACTTCTCTTCCTGAATCATATGAGCACCTAGTGACAACACTCATCTATGGAGAAGATACTATCAAGCAAGAAGATGTCATAATTGTCGTATTGCCTAATGAGTTGAGATGAAAGCATGTAGATGAGGATTTGTTGTGCACAAAAACCATGAGTGAATAGAAAAATCACTCTAAATAAAGCAAGAATTACAAAGAGAAATAACAAAGAAAATTTAACAACTCTCAATTTTCAAACCACTTTCACTGAATTCAACTTGAAGCTCTCAAATGATTGTATGTAAAAAAAACTGCACACTGGCTTGATGGGTTAACTATGTTCATTTGTTGCCTACTTATAGAGGAACTTCTACCAACCACAATTGCCCATGTGTTGAATTGCACACTTCCACCAACCATTGTTTGTCAAAATTTGTAGTTATCTACGATTTGTGATAGGCCTTCTCTCTCTCTCTCTCTCTCAACTTGAAGCTCTCACAAGTTTGTAATGTATGTAAATGGTTCGATGGGTTAACTATGTTCATTTGTTGCCTACTTATAGAGGAACTTCTACCAACCACAATTGCCCATGTGTTGAATTGCACATTTCCACCAACCATTGTTTGTCAAAATTTGTAGTTATCTACAATTTGTGATAGTCTCTCTCTCTCTCTCTCTCTCTCTCTCTCTCTCTCTCTCTCTCTCTCTCTCTCTCTCTCTCTCTCTCTCTTATGACGAGGAACCCACGCTGAAGCGAGGAAAACCCTGGGTGTGGCCCCACAACCAGCTTGCCTTATGTGGCCCACCTCTGAAAGCTACGGGCACACCCGTGCGCCAATGGGGTTTGATCTGGTGTCTTCATCACAGCACCCTCACAACCACCCCGCTGGCTTGATTATAGGAAACTCAACTATTGTGAGTTGCAACCCAATTATCAGTAGTTGTAGCCCAACCATGGAGAATTATAGCTCAATTATTAAGGTGAGGGTCATATCAACAATCTCCACCTTCTCTTAAACCTTTTCAAGTACAAAAGTTAAGTAAATTCAAATATTGCTTGAATTTGTGTTTTAGCACTGGCTTGGTCAACATGTTAGTTGCATTTAGTATTATTGCAATTTCTCTAAAAAAAGCTTCTTTGCATTGATCACATCTGTGATAAAATAATATCTTACTTCAATGTGTTTGGTCCACGAATTGAATATTTAATTCTTCGCACTTTGACTATTAGAATATAATATGGTGCTTCTTTGTCTTCCAATAATCTCAAAAACAGGCCCTTTTAAACAAAGTGCTTCTTTTGTATCTTCACACATTGCCATGTACTCTACTTTAATAGTCAACAATGCCAGATAATTGCTCCTCTTGCAAATGTAAACACATAACCATGTGTTGATCTCCTTTTATATACATTTTCAGCAAAATCAGAGTCTACATATACAATCAATTTTCTAACAGCTTTTCACCATCATTGCCTTTAAATAGTATTTCAACATTTTCCATACCATTTAAGTATTAAAAAATCCACTTGATGACTAACCAATGGTCCTTTCCTGGATTAATTATATATTTATTCACCACACTCACAGCATGTGAAATGTATATCATTACATACATTAAGCTCCCTATAGCATTCGCACGAGGATCTTTTCCCATCTCCAGCATCTCAGCTTCTATTTTAAGAGACATCTTTGCTGATCATTTAAAATGTAATGTTAAAAGTGTACTTAAAAGATTAGCATCATTCATATGAAATCTGGTGAGGATCTTTTTGACATGGTTGTGTTAGGTGAGACACATCTTTCTTGTTTTTCTATCTTACTTGACCTCCATCCCCAAAATTGTCTTGGTAGCACCAAGGTATTTCACCTCGAACTCCTTGAGTTGTTTCTACAATTGATTAACCCCTGACATGCTTTCGGTTGCAATTAGCAGGTCATCAACATACAAAATAAGGATGTCAATAAATCAGATTTTATTTGATATCCGACCAAATTCAATTCCTGGTTGCATTTAGCAAGCCAAAACCATATCCAATTCTAATCGGATGCAGATATGGTTTTGATCTTTTTCTCCTGAATCCAACAAATATCCGAATTTGGAGGATATCCGAATCTGTTTACATGTAAAAAATCGGATCTAGTATGAGCTTTTCACCATCCGAGTTCGAATTTGTTTAGCCAACATCCAATTAGTCAAATATCGTATTGGTCACATCAGATCCAAATTCGAACCGTTTACATCCCTAATGAAAATCAGATAGATCTCACCATTTATCAAATTTCTCCAGTATGTGCAACAATCTTATTAACTCCAATCATACCCATTCTTGATCATAAATGAGTCAAATTTTGAATGTCATGGTCATGGAACTTGCTTTTAAGCCATAGAAAGACTTCTTTAGTCTACACACTAGGCTTTTCACCTTCAGTTTTCAAGCCCTTCTAATTGATGCATATAAATTTCTTCATTTAGGTCTCCATGAAAAATGTTGTCTTCATATCCAATTGTTCCAACTCCAAAATTTAGTGTGCCACAATTGCTAAGATAACTCGGATTGATAGAAAGGTAAGACCGAAGGGGGGAAATGGTTGCATAAAAAGGAATGGAGGCTCTATAGGAGTTGCTATGATCTCACCAGCATTGACAATATATATATATATATATATATATATATATATATATATATATATATATTTGATGCTTGGGTGCAAGAAGAGTCGGGTATCTTGAATGATGATGCTGATTAGAGGTAGCTACAAGGTGTTTTGCAAGTTGAACTTGAGGAAACAGGGAATGATTGCTTAGGGCTTCAGTTAGAGGAGTAAAGGAATGACTTAAAAGAAAATCCTTCAATTTATTATCATTTTTGCCATCGCTAATGAACCTAGGTATAACTAAAGGATTTATTTTATTTTCCTTTTGCAATTGATTTATGAACCATTGGATTGTTTAGTGTTGTGTTCAGACTTCAGACTTCAGACTTGCTAATGGCTTGAAGTGACTATGATAGTAATTATAAAATTTTGTTTCATTAGTTGTTACTTGATACTTTTTTTATAGGGTTGTTACTTGATACTTAACATGTTCTACTAGCCTACATCAGGGTTTATTTGATGTTCTAGAAGTTTAGTGTTTAAATATGCTTTCACTTTTTAATTTTATAATTTCTATATTATTTCTGAAGGTGGCGCATCTTATGATATGGTACCAGTACCACACACTCATATCTTAGACCTTTCTGAGTCTCATGCGTGGTTGGATGTAGCCTGCGATTGTTTTCTCCAAACTAACCTAGGGTAATTCCTTCCTTGATCAAAACTGCAAAAACGACAATGAGATCTCTCCTAAAGTTTAAGGCTCATAATCTTTAACACCATCAATCCCCAGGACGCGAGCTCAACAATCTAACTCTATCCAACATACTTTCGATAGGCTTTTCTCTTCTAGATTTAATCTTCACACATCCGACATCCCAAGTAAGCTTCACCTCACTCCCATCGAGCCACAAATGAAGTTTGGTTCCAGGTGACAAACCAAAACTCTATAGCTCAAAGTTCGAACAACATGATGAACAATGCTAACAGTACCATTGGGGTTAGACCGTTAGAGGCACTCTTCCAACAAGCCCCAAGATGGGGAATTCCACCGATCTACAGTACTACAGTACTAAGGAGGAATTCAATAAACACACACACACACACACACACACACACACACACACACACACACACACACACACACACACACACACACACACACACACACGCAGAATCGATCGTCGAGACGACAACTTCAGAGCAATGCAAAAGAAGCAACCGAAGTTCGATTGAGCTCACCAAAGACGCGGCGTGCTGCAAGTCGCGGAAAGAGACGGGAGTATCAGAGAGGAACAAGTCGCCGGAGGGGAAGCGGGCAAGGGGCTGCCGGCCCAAATCCATGACCACCTCGATCAAGTCAAGGTACTCGGGATGCTCCCGCAGCTTACCACGCATGGGGTCCGGCAGAAGCGCCAGAAGCCGACCCAACTCCGCCTCGAAGCCACTCGCCGGTGCCGACGAGGCGGCGGGCCCATGGCTCCTGGAGCTGAAACGAGCGCAGAGAGCGCGGTATGGTGCTCCCAAAGAGGGCGGAAGAGATGGGAAATCCGAGACGGAAGCGTGCTTGCGACGGAGAAGAAAGGGAGCGAGAGGTAGTTTTGAGTGGAGCGAGTGGCTGCGAAGGGCTTCAGTTGGGTCGGGCGGGAGAGACGGTCGCGTAAGGTTGGAGGAGAACATCGAGATCGAGGACACCAGTTCGTTGTTTCTTCCCGCCCGGCCTTCTCCAGCAATCCACACGTAAAGATAGCTTCTATTTGTGTTCGGGCCGGATCTTACTTCTTTTTTGCCCCTAAAGGAACGTTTGATTCTCAAAACCAACTGTTCAGGCTAGTTCAGTACAAGCTTGTCATGAATATGCTGTCCTCCACCAGTTTTGTTCTGTGTTTGGTTTGATAAGACAATTAATGTTGAACAAATATTCTTTTGTTCGAGTTGTGAGGACAGTTTGCCCTGAACAATAAAGAAATTATTAAATTAACGTTAGGCATAGGGCTGCATATTTCTTAACAATGTTCAGCTAAAAGATAACAGAGCCCAATTTTTTCATGTTATTTCTTTTTTTATCATTATTTATTTAAATTATCATTATTGTTTGATGCAAGCATATCATTGGTCATCTTATCATGTCAATTGGTGCAAGCATAGAGATGGCAGTGGACAGTAGCGGGCCAGCTCTGTCTCAAAATCATGCCCTCCATCTCCGCCTCCATCCCCTATCCAAACGGGGTGAGGTGGGGCGGGGCTCCATTTTTCCTTGGTCCACTGCCATCCCTAAAGAAAGATCGGGGATGGGACGGAACAGGGCAAGGCATAGATCCGGGATGGGGACAAGATGGGACGGGAGAAAGCCTAAGTCCATCCCCACCTCCATCCCTGCATGAGTTTTGACTTTAATCTCCATCACCATTTCATGTCTTTCATTCATCTCCAGTCCAAACAGAGCGAGGCAGGGCGGGGCCTCTCCCCCCGATCCACCACCATCCTTATGCAAGCACAGGACTTCTACATTCTCTTTTAAGGAACTACAATTAACAGTTGGCACTAACAAGAATTAGGTGAAGTGTTGCGTTTGTTTCATCATAAAGTAAGTGAAAATACATCAAGAAAGAGGGATGTAATGTACTCCTTTAATCCCTAGAATCAGAGCCGTACCTGCAAAGAGGCCAATGAGGCTTGGGCCTCAGGGCCCCTGGGCCCAAAAAAAATTTAGGGGCCCATTTTTAAGGCCAATGAGTATTGTTGAGGTAGTTTATATAAATATTTTATACATTTTTATTTAATATAATATAAAATATTTGGAATATTATAATTGTTTAATGTGAATGCAAATTTTATTGTTATTTTGATTCTTTAAAAAAAATTAGGAGGCGCTGCCCCCGAACTCCTACTATTAATAGAGGGCTCATTTTTTTCCTCCGCCTCAGGCCCCATAAAACACAGGTACGGCTCTGCCTAGAATCATACAAGGACTGGGCCTTCTACTTCCAGGTATACAACCTGGACATGTTATGATGGAGATCTGCTGGTCATCAAGTTCCATCTACTATGTTTAACTACATGTTTTCAAATATAGTAATCATAAAGAAGAGCTAATATTCAAGAAAAGTTCAACCTTTGTTTTTCACTTTTTTTTTATTTTTATTTTGCAAGTAATCATGTTTTTGCTACTTGAACATCAATACATTCTTTGTGGACATAACCATCATCATGTCCTGAAGTTGAGCACTCATCCTTCTCATTTTTTTTTCATGAAGGATGGAGAAACCACCTTCAGGATCAGAGACCTATTCGCATTGGCTATGTCTGTCATACTTACGGTGGCGGTCCCGACAGTATAAAACTGTGTCACACCCTTGCTTCCAAGGAGTCACCAAGTTTTGGCTGAGCTAGGGATTATCCCTTGCCCTCGTTAATGCAAGGGGATGACACTCATGGGAATAGAACCCTGACAACCCCCCTAATGACCAAGCCCCTTCCATTGTGCCAAACCCCTTGGATCTCACTCATTGTTCCCATTTACTTTTATATACTTGAAACAATCAAGTATACTGCTCATTCTACTGCCTGCGACATCAATGCAGTGCCATTATATTTTGTTGTTATGCATAACAACACATGGATTGAGCTTCTTTGGTGTTATATAGTTTCTTGATTGTGTGAATTTACAGTTTAAAAACAAGACACTATGGTTTACAAATTAAAAGTTTCGTCTAAGTTATAATGATAAGTTAATATAGAGCATTATTGAACTTTGATATATTAGCATTGCATGATATCTGCCATTTAGCCACTTCACGGGAAATTTAAATTATAACTTATAGCCAAGGACCATATCCACGTTTAACCTTTAATGAATCGATTATATAATTCATCAAAGAGAATAATTATTTTCCTTTTTAACCGAGGCTGCTTGCCATCTTGTTCTGAAGCATCCTCTTGTGAGCAAATTGGAAAAAAAAAAATTGTTGGACACAAATCCAATTGGAGTTCTGCCTCAAGTCTAAACTGGATCCTAACCCATATCGATGGATTTAGGTAGTATATATCCGAATCTGGGTCAGATTTGGAACAAATATAGTCGGACCTAGTCAGATCCAAGTAAGAACCAGGCAAACAAATAAATTAGAACTTGTGTCAGATAGAAGCCTAAACCAACCCGTTTTATCATTTTCCACTCACTTTTTGCTGGGTCCAAAACTCAGATCATAACCAGATCCATAAATCCTCTGTCAGAATCAAGTTGGACCATGACATGCCCTTAGGGGTGTCAACAGGTCCGGTTTACCCGGACCAAACCCTATAGGGTCCAGGTATGGTGATAAATAATAAGACCCAAGTCCAGACCCGAAGTCCGATTAATACATGGATCCAGGTATAGTTTGTGAAATTTTATACCCGACCCGAGTTCCGATTAAGACCTGCAAATTTTCAATGTAAAAAAGATAAAAATTTAATATTTTACTGGGTATGGTCCGGATCTGGTTCATGTAGTTATATCAGGTCCAGGTATGGTTTCTCTTATAGTGTAGCCGATTAGACCCGGGTCTGGACTCAATACCATACCCAAAAATCATGCCCAAAGTCTGGTTCTACCTGGGTCCGAACCAAACCCGACCTGTTGACACCCCTACATGTCCTTTACCTGACCCCGTTTAATCCCTCATTTTGATAGTCTCAAAGGTTTCATAGGTAGTATTTGCCGGCAATGCCATGTAGTGGATTTTGAATTTGATCCGGTAGGGTATCTACATAAGGTCTTCATAATCCGACCCATCATAAAAATATGACCAGATTTCCAATCGCATGCAGAATTTCACTTATGATAGGCAGTGCTAAATGGATGAAGATTGGGTAAAGGTGTTTCCCTTTTGTATCCAAATCCAATTAATGGAATTACACAAGATAGGGTAAAGCCCACATCTAAGGGAAAAAATCTTTGGTGAGAATGTGCATACAGCACCAATGAGTTGAATTAAGCTATCACACTTAGGGGTGTCAATGGGTTGGGTTTGATCCGGACCCAACCCGTACCAAACCCTATAGGGCCAGGGTTTGGTGATAAATAAGAAGGCCCAATTAGAATTAGGGTCAGACCCGAAGGGTCTGATTAGGTTTGTGAAATTTCGTACCAGACCCGGGCTCAACCCGAGTTCTGATTAAGATCTACAAATTTTCAATGAAAAATGACAATACTAATTTGACACATTTTTCTAAAACCTCTATAATTTTGGCTATTCTCATGATGTCCAAAATCGCAAATACCCAACCTTGTTAGGACTTTTTTACCCTTCACAATTTGAATTGACATGATATTACGATAAAAAAATTATCGCTCGTCGGCTAGTGCAAAATCCTACTTAAATCTAGAATTGCATGTTTTCTTATGCGGACATTACGAACTCACATAAATTTATTTGCAAACCTCTACTTAAACTGAAACCACTAAAATCACAAATATCCTACTTAGTCACATATGCTTCATCAGTTCACATAAATATACTTGTACACATCTGGTTAGATTCAAACCACTAAAATCGCAAATATCCTACTTATTTGCATATACTTCACGAATTTGCATAAATATTATTTTGAACCTTCACTTAAACTGAACGTCTCAACATTGCAAATATCCATAATAAATATTTGTGAATTTATTGCATATATGTGAGTTTTCTTATTATTTGTGAAGTTCGTGAATCATATATAAACTTTTTTTTGTACTTAGGGTTTCTTCTTTTTGTTTGTGCCTACAAAGAACTTCCTCGTAGAACCATCTGCATTGTGCCTTTTCCCTTGCAGTGATTCCCGTGTAATTTTGCACTGCATTTCGAAGAGGTTGTGGTATGTGCATATTGTTTGTTTTCACTTTGAACTTTTTCCTTCTTTTTTTTTGATATGATCATTTAGTGGCCCCATGTGTATTTCAGTTTGGTTGTTGCTATGGATATTTTTTGTATATTTTTCTGTATTGTCATCGACTTTCCCAACCATCGGGTTTGCCATTTATGGTTTAATATGTTTAGGGTTATATATATGTATCAATTTTTGTTGTCTCATGATGATTTATGCTTGGTTTTTTGCCTTTGAGATAATATTCAATGTTTGTGTGTTGATATAATGGGGCTAGGTTTTACCTTGTACAATCATTGAATAGGGTTTAAGAGTTTATTATTGGTAGTTGGTTTTCATAGTGGTTGTGTATAGTTATGTTAATTGAATGTATGAAGTGTATAAGGATAGTCTTTTCTCACATGTTATTTTTATTAAATGAATGATATGTTGTGTGGTTGGTGTAGGCAGTTAATGATGAACTCTAAAATGATTAAAGTACATTATTATAGCATTGATTATCATACTTAGCGATTTATAATTGTCTTGAAAAACAATAACTATATAGAATTTATGGTTTTGATGTCTCGTAAAACTGAATATGTGGAATAATCAATGATCCTTAGCTACAGTTTTTCTTTGGAACAAGATATCCAACATATATAGATAGTTGTATTGGATGATGATGATGTGAAATCAATGTTATTTTGTGGTGACGTTTACTTAGTTGCTCACAAAGATAAAGAAGTGGAGAATGTGCATCTATATATGGCACCATCTATCGAGTTGAATTCTTTGCTCATCATCCAATTGTCTCAAACAATGAATGTTATTGATGTTATACATGATCAAAAGATGACTGCAAAGGAAGTGAAACCACGTGCACAAATCAGTGTCAAATATCTTTATCGCAGTAATTTGAATAACATGTTGCCTTCTCGAGCATACGACAAAATTAGGTACAAGTTATAATTTTGATATAATTTACGATTGAGATGTAGGTGTGATCATGATAGTTAATATTGAATGTTAGAAATTCAAGAATGTTGCATGCATGAAGCAAATGAAGTGATAGATACGATGAATTTTGATTTAGTTTATGCAACCGAACAATCGAATAGCAGTACCAACGATCATATTGACAGTGAAGAATCTGATGATATCGATGATGATGAGTATACCATATCGATAAAAGCTAACAAAGACAGTGATGACATGGGATAAATAATGACGAATGAAAGTGATGCACCAATGGCACTTGAGAAGTCAAACCCTTGGTATGTTGTGTAATTATATGAACATTTGTTGGGCAGTATAACTTATTTTTTATTTTACACTAATAAGACATGGTTGAATAAGTTCTCGTTAAATGGATTCTCTTACAATTAAGTGCAATTAAAACAATTGAAGCAGAGACATCTCATTGGTATGACTAATTGCGTAACGAAAAACTTAATGATTGTGAACAATTTGAGTGGCTAACAACAGACTCAAACGATCAAAAAGTTGCTTTCAACAAAAGGTTTAATGATATTCAGCATTGCCATGAGTTTTTAAAAGATCATGTGATCAAGAATAAGTATAAATTAAAATTCCTAAAGAGTTGGAATAATAGATTTGTTATCGTATGCACAAAGAAGAACTCACAAATGACAGTTGATTGCCCCTGGAAGATCTATTGCACAAAAGTACACAGAGCAAGGTTTTTCCAAGTGAAGAAGTATCAAAATGAGCATACATGTGGTGGATCATTTGGCAAGCTTGAATTGAAGAAAGTGAATTTCAGGTATTATTCACAAACACATGCATGATAATTCAAAGATAACTCTAAGAAAAATTATGAATGATATCAATCGTGATGAAGGTGTAGAGGTTACTTACAAACAAGCATAGCATGAACAGGAATAGACTATGGAGACCCTATATGGTTTCTTCGAAAAGTCCTTCAAGATGTTTCATGCCTATTTACATCATCTTATCAAGGCTAACAGAGGATCGCTAGAGTACATTCAGACAGATCGAAAAAATCAATTTCAATACCTTTTATTATTCTTTCGTCCAAGCATCGATGGGTTTTTTAAATGATGCCCTTTAATTTGTATGATATATGGCATATTCCTAAAAAGAAGATATGCGAGTATATTGTTGTTGGCCCATAGTATTAATCCTTATAGTGAGATATTTCTGGTAGCATTTGCAGTTGTTGATAAAGAGTCTAATGAGTCATGGGTATGATTTTTAGATCATTTAAAGCACAAATTGATACCCTTCAATGAGTTTAAAGAGAGAGAGGGGTATTGACAGTTATCTCAGATAGGCATAAAGGTTTAAAATATATTGTCCCCCACACATGACCTACATGTCATGTTCGATTTTGCATGAAGTATTTGATAGTGAACTTTTTGAAAGAACTTGGTTCATCTACTACAAGAAAAACCCTGATTAGCGACGAACATTTGCGACAGATTTTTTTCGTCGCAAATTAGTGACGAAATTAGTGAGAGAACATTATTCATCGCCAAACTTTGAAATATTTCTGAAATTAGCGACAACACAAATTTCGTCGCCAATCCGTCGCTAATTACCGACAGATTGGCGCCAAAAATTTTTCGTCTAAAAAACTGTAGCAAATTAGCGACAGATTTAGCGAGGGAATATTTCGTCGCTATTTTTTTATTAAAGCTACCAAATTAGGGCTCTAAATTCTCCCTCCCTCTGTTTCTCTCTCGTTACGCTTAGGGCGCTTCGCCTTCCTCCTCCCCCAGGTCGACTCCGTCGTTGTTCGCGTCATCTCCGGCGACGATGACGGTGATGGCGACGACGATAGTGATGGCGACAACGACGACCCCTCCTCACTCGCGGATGAGGAAGGCAAAGCCCAAATCAGGACTGGTTGTCAAGCTACGAGACATTGAATAACTTTGTGGTGGGATCTTTGTTCGTGCTTCATAATTCTGATGGTCATGTAGACAATATGGGGAGCAGTAGGAAATATTTGTGATTCAAATGTGTTATTTAATCCAAAATATGCATAATTCCTTCTTCCAATTTGATGTTTGCAACTTTGCAGTGTATCAATGAGTTCATGGTTACCCTGTTGTGGGAGATGTGATAGCACATGTACACAAAATGAATGCTTCGAAATCCTCAGTTCTAATTCTGGCATGCTATTCGCTGAATCTCTAAACCATTGATTCTCAGAGTGAGAAATTCTTAGAAACAAATGCTATCAAAATGTTAGTAATTCTAATTTTGTTTATGGCTCCAATGATCAAGTGCATTAGCTGATAGTGCTTTATTATGTTTATGGCATGTCAAATTCTTCACTTGTTTGAACCCGTTGAAGTTACTAGACAAATTATTCCATGAGACTTTCCACTTCTCATGTATGCTTGGAAGGTTGGACCTGCTTTAGTTTGTGGGAACACTGTTGTACTGAAGACTGCAGATCTGACACCTTTTACTGCTCTATATGTGTCAAAGCTACTTCTCGAGGTACAATTAGAAATGTTATTGTAATGCATTATGGTATATAACTTGAAAAATATATACTCTGTAGAGCTGAATCAACATTTTATGCAAGAAAAACTGGAAGACCAAGAGATTCTACCTCTTCTTATTTGAATATCATTATTTGTACCTCTTGTAATTGCAAAAGAGTGACTTGTTTTCAACCGTTTGTTTTAGGTAGCTTTAGGGTTGAGCTACGGTGAGCCAAAAAAAGTCACATTTATTGTTTTACAAGTCGTGTGAAACTGATGTATTGGCTATCAACACCATCAAGCTAGTGAATTTAGTGGATTAAGTGTGAGGCTGAGAGGACGTAGGTCAGGATTGACCGAACCTCTATATATTTGGTGTTGTGGATTATCTTATTCTCCCTATCTCTTGCAATTTTTCTTGTGTATAGAAAAAAGTTTTTAAAATCCAATTCAACCCCCTTAGGCGTTTCACCATATTGAGACTCAATATTGGTATCAGAGCCTCACTTGTTCATTAAGAATCTCATCGTTCGAAAAATAAGATATCTATGACAAATATCGTAGGAACCCCTCTTGGTGAATGAGCCTCATCAATGTGTCCTTGATTTGATGAATCAAATTATAACTATTGAAAGATTAGAATGGGTATATTCATTCAATCCATCGACTGTAAGGTTTTGAAGGTTATGATGAATATGTCATTCAAACAAACTGAGGTTGATAAATCAAATAGACATAAATCGATTTAAAAAAAACTAACTATCAATGCTAAAACTATGAATTTTTTATTTTGTGCTTTGGATAGTAACAAATTCAATCATGTATCAATTTGTAGTAGTGCTAAAAAGATATGAGACAAGCTTGAAGTCACTCATGAAGGTACTATCCAAGTGAAGCAATTCAAAGTAAACATATTGGTACATGACTATGAACTCTTTAAAATGAAGCCCGAAGAATCAATATCTGAAATGTTCACAAGGTTTGCCAACATCATCAATGGATTGAAAGCTCTTGAGAAAGAATACTCAAGCCCAAAATTGGTAAGGTAATTTGATCACTTCCCAAAACTTGGAGCCCAAAATGTGACGACTATTGAGGAAGCTAATGGCTTCAACAAGTTGTCTTTGGGTGAACTCATGGGTTCTTTAATGACTAATAAAATCACTTTAAAAGGAGAGGAGAATGAAATCGAGTCAAAAGGTAAAAAGACCTTTGCTTTAAAAGAAAAGTCATCAAATCTCTTTGAATGAAGTACTGAAGAAGAAAATGAGAGCGAAGATGAAGAATTTTCCATGATGTCATCAAGAAGGTTTAAAGAATTTCTTAGACGATAAAAGAAGTGAAAATGAAGCAGTAGAAGATTCACAAGAAAATCATCACCTCACAAGGAGCCAACTAAAGAAGAAATAATTTGTTTTGAGTGTAAGAAACTAGGATACATTAGAATGAATTGTCCTTTATTGAAGAAGAACAATCAAAGTAAAGAAAAGAGAAAAGGCAAGAAAGTTATGATGGCTACTTAAAGTGATGAAAATGACTCATCATCCAATGAAAGTGAGCATGAAGTAGCAAACGTATGTCTCATAGCCAACAAGAACGACTATAAGGAGGTAATTGATTTTGAACACTCTTCTTTTACCTTTGATAAACTTTTAGAAGCATTTGATGAATTATTAGAAAATTTTATTAAATCTCAAAGTGAAATAAAAAAAACTTAAGAAGAATGTTAAAAGACTAACTAAACTCAATGAGAGCTTGCAAGGTGAAGTTAATGACTTAACGATAGAGAAAAATAACTTTTGTGACAAAAATGAATTGCTTAAGAAAGAAATTATTGATTTGGATAAATGTCTTGAAAATTTTATAGTAGGCAAAGAAAAATTAGATGTTATACTTGGGTCTCAACATGGGGTATTTCGAAAAGAAGGAATATGATATTCTCCTAAAAATGATTCTTTCCTAAAAAATAATATATATGCTAAAGATATATTTTTCAAAACGAAACTATCTAGTACTCATTTTGTCACTTATAATTTTTGTGATAAAAAGTAGGCATGTAGGTTTCAAAAAAATATTCACAAAGAAAAAAAATGTGTTCTTAAAGATCAAATCAAATTATGGACTAACTCTGGTGGACCCAAATTCATTTGGATACCAAAGATGTGCACTTTAACTAATCTATCTTGTAGGTATGCCTTGGAGCCAAGGATGATGGTGATGCTTGGATCCTAAATAGCGAATGCTCAATACATATGACCGAGGACAAATCCCACTTCAATTCTCTCATCATGCAAGATGATGGATTAGTTGTCTATGGAGACAATGGGAGAAAAAAAATCATTGGGGTAGAAACCATTGGTAATGAAAGTTCTACCTTTATTGAAAATGTCTTTTATGTAGATAGTCTAAAACACAATCTTCTTAGCATTAGCCAACTATGTGACAAAGGACATAAAGTATAGTTTGATGAATCACATTCTAAAGTAATAGATAAATCATCTAATATTATAAAATTTCATGAGAATTGCCTTGAAAATGTGTATGTCATTAAATTAGATAAATTATATGAAAAAAATGTATATTTTATATCAAAAGGGAAAAATAATTGTTGGCTTTGACATAGAAGGTTAGGACATGCTAGCACTAGTGTTATATCCAAATTAATCAAACATGAGTTAGTAAATGGTTTGCCTAGACTACATTTTGCTTTGGATAAAGTATGTGATGCTTGTGCAAAAGGTAAATACATTAAATCCACATTCAAATAAAAAAATATTGTCTCTACCTCTAAACCATTAGAGCTCATTCATATGAATCTCTTTGGTTTATCTGAGACTAGTAGTTTTGGTGAAAAAAGGTTTGGTTTTGTAATTGTTGATAATTTTTCATATTTTACTTGAATTAGTCTTCTCGTCAACAAAAATGATGCGTTAAATGGGTTTGTTAAGCTTTGTAAACACATTCAATTAGAAAAAAAGGTTATTCTATTACAAACATTAGAAGTGATCATGGTAGAGAGTTTAAAAATTTAGAGTTTGCAAAGTTTTGTGATGAGAATGAATTTTCTCATAATTTTTTCGCACCTAAAACTCCTCAACAAAATGGAATTGTTGAAAGGAGAAATAAGATTTCAGAAAAAATGCTTAGAATGATACTTTGTAAAAACAAAATTTCTCGTTACTTTGGGTCGAAGCTGTAAACACATCATGCAAGTAAGTCCAATTAGCTCCAAAGGGGTTTGGCATAGTGGTGGGATGAGACCTAGGCCATTAGTGAGGTGGTCTAGGTTCAAATCCCATGGGCATCACCCCTGGTGCAAGCCAAAGCATGGCGACTCCCTAAGGGCAAGGTGTAAGACCACAGAGTTTTATGTTGCCAAGACAACAACAATAAGTAGCCAATACAACTAGGTCTATGATGTTTGGGGTGGTTTCTCCATGTAAATATAAAAAAAGTCCAGTTAAGATTTTATAATTTAGAGTTAGAAACATTGTTATCATAAAGGAAACTTATTGGATATTATATTTTTATTAATGACAATTATATTTAAATGTTTCATAATCAGTATAGATTAGGTTTGGGTAAGGATCAATTTGGGTCCAAGAATGATTCAGGTTTGGGTCGATCCTGGTACATTTGGTTCCGGTATGAAACGGTTCTGGATACATTACGGGTTCAGGTTTGGGTTGGTTCAAGTGTAAATTACATAGAATCATTAGGGTCGGGATATAAGTATAACACGCTATAATCAGTTTCCAACAATGTTGTCAGTATCGGTGCGTTACGTATTGTATCGCCACCCCTAAATAGGCTATTTTTTAATAAATATACAAATACTTAAAACTAAATTTTAATATTATTTTAACATGTGTCACGTTCTGATTGACACATAATAGTTTTAATTATTTTTGGCCGATTTAGAAATATTCGGTGTCGGCCTATTCACGTGAATCGTTGGCCAAACGATACAGGGCCAATACCGATTCTGACAACATTTTCTGGTTTATATTTTTTCATATCCTGAACTGACCCATTTTTAAATGGTGTTAGACTTTAGACCTGACCCAAACCCGTGGGTATATGAAAAATTGGGTTGGTTCGGGTATAATCTGTTCAGCTCAGGCATACTCGACCCAGTTACACCCCTACACATCTGGAACCGAATGCAACTAAATCGGATCGTCACAACCTGACCCCTTGCCAAAAATCCGATCCGGAAACCCACGAGCGATAAGGCTTCATTGTGTTCAAATTTTGATTTTCGCTCAGGTGGCAAGTCAAAGTACAGAGTGAGACCGGGAAGCAACGTTTTGGTTTCAAATAAGCGTGTGGTGTGTGAGCGGAAACCGAGGGAGCCAATCAAAATAGAGACGAACTTTCTTTCAAATTTCAAAAATTTTCCTCTTGCTCGTGCCCGTCTTCGAAATTTGCATTTTCAAATACACAAAACCAGAAACCCCGTCTCCCTCCCGAGCCACTATTTTTCCAAAACCCAAATCCCTCTCCATTGATACACCTTACAAATAGGACCCCCCCTCTCTCTCTCTCTCTGCCGTAGCCATGGTTTCACTGTCGCGATCGGTTTCTCTAACGATGGAACACGAGAGTGACAAGGAGAACATCCCTCCTTCCTCCTCTTTGTCCTCCTCCAAGCAAGGCCTGCGCCATCCGGTTCCTTTAGCCAAGTTCAACAAGACGATTAGGAGGAGAAAGCCGCTTGAAGACATCACCCATCTTTTTGTCGTTCATCGTCTCCAAAGTGGTGCCTTATGTTCCCGTTTCGCGTACTCGATCGACCGGGATCTGGTTTTGAATGGTGGGGATGTTCTATTCTGCTTCAGATCTGCCGCGGCTCCCCGACGGGAGATTCAAGGGAAAACTAAGGCTCCCGCGACGCAGCGGGCGTGCCGGGTGTCTCTGAGGAAGAGCTTCAGATAATAGTCTCTGTTCCTTTTTTCTTCCCTTCTTCTGCATTGCGTAGATATAGGAGACATACGTGGTGGGGGTTCAAATGTGGGTATGTGATTACTAGGGGGGGCAACACTTGTTGTACCGAATAAACTTCAGTAAATGATCTTTCTTCTATTCAATTTTATTTTACGGATTGTGGCTGTGCATTGGTTTAGAATTTAAATTGGTGGAATTCTATTGATCGATTTGATTGAGGGGTTGCCTGAGGTTCCATGAATGCGAACTTGGCTTTTCTTGAGTACATCCCATAACTATTTGCGGGTTTTTACTCAATCATTGTCATCCTTTTCGTCCTCTCCTTCAAAATCAGAATCGGCAATCAGCACTCAGTTTGTACAACCGTGTATCCTTGTCTCCAGTTAATATCATATCCGAGTATATGTGACATGACGCCTTACCCTGTGCGCGACAGCCATGTTATGTAAAATGATTTTTTACAGATTAAATGGTTTGTTGCCATATTTGAGATTATAGCAAAGTTGTCAGTTTGGCTGATGAGCTTGTCGATGCACTCGACGGAGTCAGTGAGGATAGGGCTCGTGAGGGCGGGGAGGCCATATATTTGGGTGTCATCACCAGCCACCCCCATCGGTTGGGTGGGTCCCCACTGACCTGTACTGACTGACAGTCGGTCGACAAGAGGGAGGTTGCTGGCAATATCAGACCCTGAATCGATTCAGGAAATGGTGAGAGGGTGGTGTATGTTCCCCCCCCCCCGTGAGAGGGTGGTGTATGTCCCCCCCTCCCCCCATTATTCACTGAATCCCACGTTTGTGTTCGAGGCTTTGAATGAACACCACGTATACAAACACATGGGGCTCGTATTCCCGTGTATGTTGACATAACTTTGCATCAGACTCTGGTGTTGTTGCAAAGACTTAAGTACCCTTTCTTGCTATTCTTCTCATAAAGTGATGGTTTGAGAAAATGACAAAAATGCTCTTTATTCAAAAAAGAAAAAACAAATAGTTCAAAAACGGACAAACATGTTCTCCATTCAGAAAGTTAAGGATGATGTTGACTCTTCAAAGTCTTCTTCTTCTTTCTCCGTTCAAAAAAAGGACAAACATGACCTTCATCTAGAAAGTCGAGGATGATGTTGACTCTTCAAAGTCTTCTTCTTTTTTCTCTGTTCAAAAAAAGGACAAACATGTCCTTCATCCAGAAAGTCAAGGATAATGTTGACTCTTCAAAGTCTTCTTCTTCTGTCTCCGTTCAAAAAAAGGACAAACATGTCCTCCATCCAGAAAGTCGAGGATAATGTTGACTCTTCAAAGTCTTCTTCTTCTTTCTCTGTAAAAACTGTAAAACCCCCTCTCTCTCTCTCTCTAGAGAAGAAATCAAGGGAGGCAAAGAGTTCTCCCTGGAGAAGGCCATGAACATCAACTCTCTCACTCTCTCTCCCTTCTCTCTCTACTTCTGTGCACATCCAACAGACGATCCTACATTGTTCCATCAAACACCGACTAACTTGCACACTGACTGTAGCATCGTTCAACTTGAAGAGTTGTAAAGTCTGATTCAGAGTTTTTACCCTTACAGAAGGGGGGGTCTGAGAGCTCCTCCCAGCGTGAGTAGCATCATTCAACTTGATTCGTTGTGAAGCCTGATTTAGAGTTTTTGCCCTTACAGGAGGGGGGTCCAGGGGCTCCCCCCGGCGCGGATTTCACCGCGATTTATATTGTTATCGGGCTTTCCTACAGCGATTTGTAGTATTTTTGGGTCTCCAACGAGCTTCACAATGATTTATAGTGTTATCCGGTTTTTCAATAACGATTTGTAGTGTCTTCCGCAAATCGCTATACCAATTTATAGTGTTTTTGGATCTCACTATAGCGATTTGTAGTGTGTTCCACAAATCGCTATAGTGATTTATAGTGTTTTTGGATCTCACTATAACGATTTGTAATGTCTTCTGCAAATCGCTATAGTGATTTATAGTATTATTCAGTAAGCAAATCGCTGTAAATCGCTACCCGAATTAGGACCAACTTGTCAGAGCCATATCTCCCTAACCGAAAGTCATATTCCAAATCCGTAAAAAGTGGTGTCTTCGTTATTAAGTCTAGTTTATTTCTATAAATTTTAAGTAATTTATATTGTCATTTCATTCCCCATTTTAACTAAAAACCAGACCCTTATTATTTTGTGTTATTTCTATTGTCACTTCTGCATTCATTCTACATGTTTTTTTTTAATGCACATTCATTACTTGAGATTATTCTTGAATAAAAGCATGTAAATGACATGATTTTGTGAGCACATGCATATGAATGTTTTGGTTCATGCACATCTATTCATTTGTTCTTAGTTTTTCTTCGATCTACGATTAAGGTGTGTATCTTTCTCTTATTTCGAATGAGAAAAAGAGCATAGATTTGTATTCCATGCAAGATTTTAATAAAAATCTATGAGAAAAGAGTAAATCTGAATATTTACGCTAAGATCCATGGTTGAAATAATTGTATTTTCACCTTTTCAAAATTTATTTTAGAATACAAAAAAAACATGTTAAGTATGTATGTATATATATATATATATATATATATATATATGATGAGTCGTAGATCTCGTGTGCTATTGTTTTAAAAAAAAGAAAAAAGAAAATCATATATTGCGATTTGCGGGTCGATAGAGCAAATTCTGTGTAAAGTTTATTCTCATGCTAAAACAAAAATTATGTTTTCAATTTGTGTTCATGCTAGAACAACATCTTCCATGTTGATAGATTCTTGCTAGATTCATGTAAAAAACTGAATGTAAAACTTGGCATATACATGTGTATTTGTAAGTGGATCTGTGTACATATGCATATCTGTATGTACAGGTATATTTGAGTGAAAAAAATAAGCATATGCACGTATTTCCTGTAATGAATTTGTTTATACATGCATACCTAACTAAAAAATTGCATAAGCATGTTTATTGGTTTATGAATCTGTGCAAGTCTGAACATGCATATATTCTTGAATATGAATATGCATATATACAAGATCACTTGATTTTGAACCTACCTATCAATGCATATCTCATCGTAAAACTGCATAGGCATGTATTATGTACTGCCTTACCAGGCCTAGCCAAATTCTGTTCTACTCGACAGGTGTTCTTTCGACAACTAAAAAAAATCTAGTGTGGTTTGGTCGGCAAACCAGCCGAACCCAGTTCGGCTGGTCAGGCCAGGCCAAACCTGGCCTTGTTTGCTAGGCCTGTCAGGCCAGGCCAAACCTGGCCTTGTTTGCTAGGCCTGTCAGGCCCAGCTAAACCAAGTTTAGCCGGCCTAGCCTGCTCGACCTACTGGGCCCAGCCGAGTGGGGTTGGCTAGGCAGACTTAAAAAAAAGTGTGTGTGTGTGTGTGGGGGGGGGGGGGGGGGGGGGGGAAGGGTTCGGCTGGGGGCTAGGCCAAGTACAAAAAAAGGAAAAATACTTTTTAAATAGAAATTTCTTTTTTTGTTCAGCAATTGAGGCCCCATCCGACCCCCTATCGGTTGGGCTATGTTGGCCAGGTCAGCCCCACTCGACAAGGTCAACTAGGCAGAGAGCTTGACCTAGCCGACTAGGTCGACTGGGTGGGTTTGACAACATACAAGACCCAGTCGATTGGATCGGCTAAGTCAATTGTCTGCTAAAAAAATTGGTTAAAGAATTAAAAGTGAATGTTATTGTTAATTATCATTACATGTCTAGGTTTTGACTAGATATATGCAGATTTTGATACACGATGAATTCTTTTAGTTTATTCATACTCTTATGCCTAATTGAGCTTGAATGAAAACTCATATTTGTATGTTAATTTTCATATTTACTAATTGTATTAGACATATCCGCATGCATGCAAAAGAATGATATTTTTTATATGCTTAGACTTGTTATGTTATGCCTGACCAAAATATTAATGCAAGTTTACTTTATGGGCATGTGCATACATGAAGTTGTGTGTTTTCGGCATGTAAATTTTGATAAAAAATAACCTAAATTTCACTCAAATTTTGCTTGAATTTAAATGTTGAAAATAAAACTTTTTCTCATGTTTTAAGTGGCTCATTTAGGTTTTGCTGATGAGAATTGGGTCAGACTCAAACTCAAAAGCATCGACCTAAAATCACGAATTTAGCAAATTTTTCCTATACTTAGTCTTTTTTTTTTTGAAAAATCTCAAAATAACTAAGTGTGAAAATACACAATATTACATGAAGCTTCTTAGATAGGTGAGAAGCTCGTTTCTCGTAAACTCGCTTCATACTCACTCCTAAGCAAAGTTACTCGAGGCATCTTTTTTATTTCTTTTCCTTAAAATTTTTAAAGTCCCTTCTTTTGATTTACTAGTAGAAATTGCATCTACTTTTGCAACGTCTCCACAGCTAATTTCTCAAAATTACCAAAATTGAACATAATATGGAAACCTTGGAATAGTGGCTGATTTTTTTTTTCAAAGGTAAGCTGGGGTTGGGTAGACCCCACCAGTTATTATTCAAGGTACCACTGGGTTTTGAACCTGCAACTTCCCACCACAAGGAGACGTGCACTGACAGCTCCTACCCACCACGCGGAGCCACTGTTGGTATAGTGGATGCAATTTTGATACTCTGAAATTTCATGGTGTACGTTGCCATGACCCGATTTCTCCTCCTAGTTCCATACTTCTCTACAGGCCAATGTTATCAGTATCGGTGTGTATCGGTTTGCAGAAAATCCATACGCTGCTTGCCTGAATCTGTTGTTTTTTAATAAATGTAAAAAAATACCAATTTTTTTAATATTATTTTAATAGTTTTAACATATGTCACGTTATGATTGATATGTAATAATTTTTTATTTTTAGGCTGATACAGAACGATTCACTTGGGTATCGGTATTGGCCGATACTTTGGTGGCCAAACGATTCAGGGCTGATACTGATACTGACAACATTGCTACAATCAGTCTGAATTCACGTCCGAATATTGAATATTGGCCCAGATCAAAGTTCTGAAAAACTCCAGTTTGATCTCTCTGATGCATCTAAATGTTTAGGTCGGGACTGGATTGGGTCCAGAATTCTAACATGGATTCAGAATATTGGGAGGTTGCGGATACAGTGCTACACCCTAATGGATCCAGGTTGTTTTGGAAGCCACTCTTGCGGGTGAGGTGGGTAGGTGCGTGATGGACATTAGAGGTCCTATTGGAACTAATGGTTGGGAGGCCAAATTGGATAGTTGTCAATAGGACTGCTTCAGGCTTGGATTTGATCTCAACTAGAAACCAGTCGTTGTTCATCATGTCGAGTTCTGTCCAAAAAAAAAAAAAAACAGGTCGAGTTCATATGGCCCATATAAGAGGCAACCTTTATTTTGTTAAAACATTGGGTAACCGAATAAAAAGCAAGATAAAGGTGCCGCTCAACAAACATTGAGTCCGGATCGGGGTGCAATATGATTGCACAAAAATTTGTGCATTACGCACCCGTTCGATCGCCCTCCATCAGGTCTTGAGTCCCACACCTGACGGGCTCTATCCCCAAGATGGAGGGTGATCAGGTGCTTAATGCACAAATATTTGTGCAATCATATTGCACCTGATCTTTTCACACAAACATTGAACAACGACCTAATGCAGCTTTCCTTTTGGTCTGAATGGATCTGGTTGGGTGGGGTGGATACTATAAAATTTACGACCCCATGAAGCGATACTCAGGCAAGACGAATTTAGCAGTGTCGGTGGGACTGAAACCAACGGCTCGACTAGAATTTATTAGCTAAATGTTGTACAGAAAACTGCAGCTGAAAAGGGTAAATAGCTAATCGAAGGGGGTTTCATAACGGTGTTTTCTTTCTCTGTCACAAGGTTGCTCTAATTTTATTAGATTCACTGGTCTAAGAAATTTTAGATCTTTGAGTGTAAGAACCAAAAATCTGGATTTTCAATTTTGAAGTTTCATGTCTTTTATGTCCATTGTCTAACCAAAAATCTGGATTAAGAGGTAAAAAGTTTTAGTTAAAATGGAAACAACTTCCCTGAAGCAAGGTTCTGACTCGAATCTCTTTAACTGCCTGATGGATTGACTTGCAACATTAGATTGACCTGTATGATTGATGTAAGCCATAGGAGGCTCAATTTAGGAGAAAATCTATGTTATGCTATATTTACTCACAAAAATTGAGAAAAGCAAAAAAATTATACTAATTTAATTGAAAATAAAATATTGAAAAACAACTCTAAATTTTGAACTGTTGTTGTTGTTGTTCTCATCCTTTTTATAGACGAGGTCTCCTAAATCTGAATCCAAGTAGACTACCTAATAATAAACTCTAAAAAAATAAAATTTATCTTAATTAAGATATAGAAGCATAAAATCCAATATCCAATACAATGATTTAAAAATAAAAAAATATCCAAACTAAAACAAAATAGATCTCAAATGATCCAATGAATGAAGTGAACTAAGATATGCATCGCTCCACTCCTTCATCAATGATCATCTTACTTAATTAAGATAATCAAAATCGGGATGTCTACACTAACTAACTAACTAACTAACTATATATATATATATATATATATATATAGAGAGAGAGAGAGAGAGAGAGAGAGAGAGAGAGACTTCTACTAATCAAATGAGTATGAGAGCATTTTGAGTTATTGCTTGGTGCAATGGCCAAGTGTTTGAGCTGTCGGCTAAAGATGTAGGTTCCAATATAGATGGCGGACCAAACCATAGTATGACATTCCTTGGCACCTAATACTATATGAAGGAATTTATGACTATGACCCACTACATGACACCTGGACACGACTCGCCAACAACAAAGCAAGTAGAGATTTTTTCACACTATCGCCGCTCTATCCTCTTATCCTCAAAAATCCCGACGTGAACGTTGGCACTCAGACGCACAACGACCGGAACACCAACCCTACACTATGGCGGGACTGCTTGGGGGCTGTTCTTCAGCCCTTGTTTTCGCTTCTGCACGCCCTACCTCTGCCTCGTCTAGACGGGTCTCTCTCGCTTCCTCCAATGGTAAAGATCTCACACTTCCTCCTCTCTTTTTTTTTTGGTTTATTTCTTGATTATGCCCCACCAGAGGAAAACCTCATCCAATCGATCTTGGCAATGCTTTTCGATTTCACAGGTCAGGTTTTCGGAAGAAATTTGAGAAAAGATTTGGGGGTTAGTTTGAGAAAGGGGAGATCTCACCTCCAACTCAAAGTTTCCGGTGTGGCTACCGAACTCAGTAATGTTGAACAGGTAATTGTTATCTGATAATGTTGTTTTCTTCTGTTGCTTTTTATGAAACGCCAGACCCTCGATGTGGTCAGGCTTTTCTCCTTAAACCCACTTCAGGGAATTCATAGATGAAGCGTTCTTAGGCGCCGTATTTGATAGAACCACTTAACAAGTGAAGGTGAAAGTGGGTTCTGGTTTTTAAACCACAGGCGTTGAATGGTCTATGAATGAAGATAATTATCAGTTTTTTGGTGGGTAGAAGTGAAACCTCCTCTGAAGCACATCTCTATATGTCTAATTGCTTCTGTTGGACTTGTAAGAGTTTTAGCGTGTTCATCTGCCAGAAATTAGAAAGAAGGGGTGAGTCCGCTTGGTTCATCTATTGTAGTAGAATCTACAGGCTTAGAATTGGTTACCCTAGTTAATTATCTTTTGTTTGAGATTCTTGGGCTTTACTGTGCCACCCAATTCAAGATATGAATTTTGGCTCCGTTTTTGTAAAGTTTTGAGGGGTTTCTGGCAAAATTAGAAACAGTTTGCTGGGTAAGAACTGCTCCTTTAGATGATGATCAGTTCTTTTATATGTTTTCAAGATATTTTTGGAAACATCTCATTATCTTTTTCTACTCATTGTCCAAAACGTTTTGTGAGTTCTCTCTTCTTTTTCTTCTTCTGAACTAATTTATGTAGCACATGTAGGATAAATAATCGACATGTCGTAATCATTGTGTGGTTATACAATTAACAGGCCGAGAGCCTTTCTGCGAAGGAGAGCCAACGTCCTGTATTTCCGTTCTCTGCAATTGTGGGACAGGATGAAATGAAACTATGTCTCTTGTTGAATGTAATTGACCCCAAGATTGGTGGTGTTATGATTATGGGTGACAGAGGAACTGGGAAGTCCACCACTGTTAGGTCTTTAGTGGACCTACTGCCAGAAATTAGAGTTGTTGCTGGTGATCCTTTCAACTCTGATGCCAGCGATCCTGAAACGATGGGCATGGAAGTTAGAGAAAGAGTACTGAAGGGAGAGAAACTCCCAGTAGTGACCACAAAGATCACCATGGTGGATTTGCCCCTTGGTGCAACGGAAGATCGGGTCTGTGGTACAATTGATATTGAGAAGGCACTCACTGAAGGTGTTAAGGCATTTGAGCCTGGTCTACTTGCAAAAGCTAATAGAGGGATTCTTTATGTTGATGAAGTTAATCTTTTGGACGATCATTTGGTAGATGTTTTGTTGGACTCTGCTGCTTCTGGATGGAATACAGTAGAGAGAGAAGGGATATCAATCTCTCATCCTGCTCGGTTTATTCTAATTGGTTCAGGAAATCCTGAAGAAGGTGAACTGAGGCCTCAGCTTCTGGATAGGTTTGGAATGCATGCACAGGTTGGGACTGTAAAGGATGCAGAGTTAAGAGTGAAGATAGTTGAGGAGAGGGCAAAATTCGACCAAAACCCAAAGGAGTTTCGAGAAGCTTACAGGGAAGAGCAAGAAAAGCTTCAAAAACAAATATATGCAGCAAGAGAAAATCTTTCTTCTATTCAGATGGATCATGATCTCCGCGTCAAGATATCGAAGGTGTGTGCTGAACTAAATGTTGATGGACTAAGAGGGGATATAGTTACAAACAGGGCTGCAAAAGCTTTAGCTGCATTAAAGGGTAGGGAAGAAGTGACTGCTGAGGATATATCAGTGGTCATTCCAAACTGCTTAAGACATCGCCTTAGGAAGGACCCATTGGAGTCTATTGACTCAGGTTTGCTTGTTGTAGAGAAATTCTATGAAGTTTTTAGCTGAGCTGATGAGCAGGTGTTTCTTTTGCTTAAAATTTTGGTGTTAGTTTGCCACTTATTGTTTCTTGTTGTGATTCATGTCTTTAGCCATAGAATAACAATGTACTTGCTTCTTTTTTCCAGTGTTCAAGTGAATTATATTTCAGATGTTCTGGTATTCATTGCTTAATCTAAGAGTTGACTTGTGTTCACAAATTTGGGTTTATGAGCAATTTAGTAGGCCTTTGTCATCTTGATATAATTCTGGAACCTCTCTTAGAAGAGGCTTCTGATTCATTTCAATAGAGCAGGCCTTTGTATGAATCACCTCATGAAAATTAGAAAAAGTAATTAACTTCAGAAAATGGTGTAGACTGCTTTGTTGAACAGTATCAAGCAATTATATTAAATAACATGCTAAAAAAAATTAACAATAAATGAACAATTGAATAAACAATCAATACAACTAACAATGTGAATCAACAATATACAACAAAAAGTCATGTATACAAAAAAATTAATAACAATAGACATAATATAAGCAATAGACAAATAAGAAGAAGAAATGAACAATTGAATAAACAAACTATGCACATATATAAGATATGTATATATAAATGAAACACACAAACACAAAATATTATGATATATATATATATATATATATATATATATATATATATATAAAGTATGTATTTATGCAGAAAACAGATATATATGTGTGCATCAACATCCGTGTGAGTGGGTGCATGTAAAGTGTGAACTGTGAAAAAGAATAGTCAAATAGATCATGAAGTACACACACAAACATAGATATATAACTCAGAAATATAACTCACAAACATAATTAAAAAACAGTCAACCAGAAATATAACTCAGAAATAGCCAAACAGATTATATATAAATTACATTACACACACAAATAAATAAATAAATAAATCAATAAATAAATATAATATATATATATATATATATATATATATATATATATATATATATATATGTATGTATCTTGTTTTTGTCTCGAAGTGGCATGGAATCGGAGACACAAATGAAAGACAAATAAAGTGGAACTAAAGCATAAACACAATTCATTTAACCATAGAAAAGAAATAACATATTTATACATTCACAAGAACACCAACAAATAAAATGAATAATTTTTTATTAATATCGTATTTTCCCTTTCCTTTCTTCCCTTTTAATATCATATTTTCCTGTTTGACAAAAGCACAAAAAAGGAAAAAGTGCTGATGCAGGAGTTCTGAACCCAAGGCTAATGTCATCCATATAAGTATTTGTTTGATTGTCTAAATGTTAGCCAGCTCCTAGATTATTATCAACTAAAGATCTATATGTATGTATCTGTGTCCTATCTACCTGGAAATCATGGATGCATGATTTATTTATGCAATCTAAGTACATAGATCATAGGGTTGATCATGATGGGACCTTTAACTCACATATCTATATTCACATGATCGAAAACCCATTTTCTACTAAATTAACTATGTAGATCATATTTGTAGGGTATGAACCACAAAAACATTCAAAAAATTTAAAACATGGTGGTTTCTACTGGATAGGATGTCAGATTGATTTGACCTATATATATATATATATATATATATATATATATATATATATATATATATATACATAAGCAGGCCGAGGGTTACCGAAAGCGCCATAGGACATGGGAAAGCGTGTTTTTTCGAAACACTTTTCTGAAGCGCAAAAAGTGGTGCTTCTGAAACGTGCCGGGAAGCGCTAAAAAAAATTTGAGAAGCGTGCTTCCAATTTAGGGGAAGCTTGCTTCCTCTTCAGGCGAAACTCGCTTCCCCCTCGCTTCTCCATTCTTTTTTCATTTTTGTTTTTGTGTTTTCATTTTTATTTTCTTTATTTTTCGCTTTTTCCTCGCTTCCTAGGTCGCTTCTTGCTTTTCTTCTCGTTTTTGAGACAATTCCTGGTTCGCTTCTAAGTTGTCTTGCACTTTCCGCTTCCTAAATTTTTGAAAGTGCCTCGCTTCCCGAATCGCTTTCCGCTACCGCTTTCCCGACTAGCAACTCTGAGCAGATCATGTAGAACATAGCTATAAGGCTTGATCATCAAAGAATGCATGAAAAAAAGTTTGTCATGATCTCTTATTTTTCCATTTGACTCTGCCTCACCACTTTTCCAATTATTATTTGTGGTCAACAATCAAACTGTTCATATTCATCAAGATGCATGGGTATAATTAGTCTCACTCAGGCTTTTACATATTGAGACAAATTAAGGGCATACACACATGAATGTACTAATGGTCCTGATTAGGAATGGATCCAAACAAGTTTCAAAGGCGTACGAAAAGGCATATTGTGTGCAGGTTCACTTGTAGGCTTTTGCATTAAGCACTTCAATTACATTCTATAGAATTATACTGAAAATTCAACATTTTAAAGGATTAATCGGATAGTTTCATATAAGCTATTCAGGAGGATGAAACATTTGTTTACTATTATATAGTTTCATACTTTATTTAATTATTTTTTATATTTCATGTTTATTATTGTTCCAGGTGTAAACACCTTGTAATGTTAGTGTTCACAGTATGGATACAATTTGCTTTGGATACAATTTGAAGTACTGTGAATAATCATATTCATTGAAAAGGAATTGCTCATTCTGATAAGCAGCCAATCCAGTTTATACTTAAAAAACCTTGTGTTTAACTTTTTGTGATTACTGCTAAAACAGTAGTTTAGCATTTTCTTATTGTGTCTGTTACTTTGGTCAAATTGCTAACCTAACCCTCTTTAGGCATTCTTTGGATTGTTATATATCATGGAGAAAATATTGGATGCACTCTAGAGTACTCTACTGTCCAGCTGAAACTCATAGGTGCAAGCTTTATTTGATCAATTTGACCCCACAAATGTGTGTAACATAGTCCATTTACTGGAAAATGCACTTTTGGTTGGGCGGTTTCAACATAAAAGCATGATTTTGTCAATCATTAAATTACAACGCATCGTGGACCACTGAAATTTGAAGCCCTTAAAAAATCTACTTATATAGCGGGATTGGAACAAACCATTTAGATCATATTCATAGGGCTTGATCCACAAAAAAAACATGAAAAAAAGAAACGGGCTGTTTCTACTAGAGGGTATGGTACAGTTGAGGGTAGCCAATATTATCCCCATATCATGCAATCAAGGCTGCTTTAGATTCATTGTTAACAGAGGGCCTAATTTCAAGTTAATACTATGTGGCGTCTGTGGGTCTTTCTGAATAGCACTTTGTAAAACCGGTTCTTCATTGAAGAATGGTTAATGACCATGGCTGTTGGAAAAGAACTTTGTTTTCCATTGGAAGTGAAAGAAATTGAGTATAGGCACCTCGGTAACTTGCAAATGTTGATGGTTGGCACTCGTTTAACTTGATGCCATCATTATTTATTTGGTATGACTGACCATTACTATAATGTTCATCATGATCTGCCACCATCAACATCATGAGTCTCATTATCATAGCGAAAAGAAATTCTCAAGATAAGAGGTGCCCTGAATAAGCTTTAATCGGATGAACCGTGTTAAATCCAAAACGAAGTTCCTGCTCTTATGATTAATTTTTAAGAGTTGGGTTCTCTTAATGGTAATTAATCTACATGTGACATTTTCTGATGGTTTACTCCAAAAATAAAAATAAAAATCTACTCTCAAAAAAGACATTTTCTGATGGTGGCCCTGTCTCTTTCTGTCTTCACCCATTCTCACCAACATGAACGGCTGGTACTAAGCATTAAGCTTGCTTATGTGGTGTATCTACTGCCATAGGTAGCATGAATGATTTGCCAATATGACTTAACAATGTCAGCTGTGCAATTCATTCCATCAAGTTCCACCCAAGTTCTTATCCTCGTTTTAACCTTCCTGGTGGTATTTGAACCCAAGATGTCATCTGACATGGCCATAATCCAGCTAGGGATGGCAGTGTACCGGGGTGAGGGTGGAGGACGAGGTCTCCACCCCGCCCTGTCTCAAAATCCTGCCCTCCATCCCCGCACGGGTTTTGATTTTAACCTCCATCCCCGTTTCATGTCCTCCATCCCCGGTCCAAATGGGGCGGGGCTCCATTTTCCCTCCATTGCCATCTCTAAAGAAGGATTGTGGATGGGGCAAGGCGGGGATCGGGATGGGGGAAAGCGTAAGTCCATTTGTGCACGGGTTTTGATTTTAACCTCCATTTCCACATCCATCCCTGTTTCATGTCCTCCATCCCCGGTCCAAAGTAGGCGAGGCGGGGTAGGGTCCCGTTTTTCTCCGGTCGACTGCCATCCCTAAATCCAGCCATTGGATCCAACCTCTGTTTCTTATACAATCCCCAATCTGATTTTATCGGTTCTAGCAAAAAAAAAACAAAATAACTTCTCTTGGTGATTCAGAGGCTATATCCAGATTAGATTTGCATATGTTGTGAATGAGCAGTATGGCTCCAGATCAGATAAAAACAAGCATCACGGCAGATCTGGGGTTCGAATTTGACAGGGGATAAGATCATAATTACATGAGGCTTATTAAAATCTTGGAGGCTTTTCCCTGAAACCATGAAACTATGATTTTTTTTTCACTTTCGAAACTTTATGAGAAGCTCTTCCAAAAAACAGAAAGCATACTTTTCCAGATATGAAAGTAAACTTCCTTGATTCTTGAAATGTCTTTCTAATTATACCCTTTTGAAAAAAAATATGTTTTATTTGAAAATTTATGATCTTTTTATACAGAGGGCGAAGATTCATCAAGTAAAAAACATGTTTTAACAGCATCCTATGTCATTCCTTGTTTCCCTGGTTGTCTCTCAGTTCTCCTTATGCTTCCTAATTCTCGGCTTCAAGTACCCTGTCATGTCTTAGACTCGTTTTGCACTCTTTTATTTCAAACTTTACGGTTTGGTTTTCACACCTGCCTCTTACTATGGTAACTAGGGATAAAATGGTGAACCCTTAGAGGGGCACTACCTTGACAGGAGGTCTGATCAGGTGTAATCACACTGCTAGCTTTGAATGTGCTGCTGCACCTGCCCGGCTGCAGGCTGTGGGAAAGATGGATGACAGATTGAGTATGCAACAAGCTAAAATGTGCAATGTGATTGAACATGATCCGTGAAACCTTGTGGGCCCGTTTGTGTGTCACGAAAAGTGGGTTGTTGTTTTGCAAAAATGCATTGATGGGTGTGCATTTTCACAGGCCCACAGCAACAACACAAACACTGGAATCATGAGTTTCCACTAAAAACCCTGGACGAGCGTGCCATTTTACACATTGGAGGTGGATTTTCTGCGGAAACCATTCCCATGGGGAGGGGTCCCATTGTATTTCCACGGCAGTGGAATCCACGAAAGGGGGTGTTGCAGCACCCCATTCAGTGACATGCAAACGCCCCCTAATAGAGGGATCGTGGAGTTAAAATTCCATTAGGGGTAGGTCTTGATGCCAAAAGTTCTGAAGTAGACAGAGCAGCACAGGACTTAAAATTCCCATAGCCGCAGGAAGCAGATCAGGTCATGCTGAACATGAGCGTTTTTGCTCATGCTGACATCGTGGCCATCTGTTTGCATTTTGTTAACTTCATGATGACACCAACCATCTTTTAGCCAAGGGGCTCTTGTCTGGTGGGAGCAGCTACTGCACCTCACCTTGGGAGGTTGCAAGTTCAAATCCCAATGTTATCGTTGTATAACTGGTAGGGTCTGCCTAACCTTAGCTTGTTAACTTGCCTTAAAAAAAAAAACCAACCATCTTTAGCCAACACGGCAACAATGACACCAACCATCTTTAGCCAAATCATTGAAATAAAGAAGCCTTTTTATTCAATCAGGCAATGGTCTCCGGAGGCAATCGAAGACTCATTTTTACAACGGAGCCTAATCCTATAAGGACAACAAGAAGCTGTCTTTGAGTTTGAGTTAATAGCGATACAATTATGAATCTAAGAAGATTTACAGGAGTGGACCATCTTCTCCCTGGTTCAGGACATGAAAATCTGGTGTCTGCTCTACAAAGTCAGGTGGACGCTGGAAGACAACCGATGCAGCCCGAATCAAGATCTGGGCTGTCAACCCCCATATCAAGAACTCACCCTTCTCGCACTGAAAATCGAAAAAATGGATGAGAAACTTCTTTCCCAGCCATTCCATCTCTTCCCATCTTCTCTTCTCATTCTACAAAAGAAGAAAACAAAAAAGAACTTTCACTACCCTGAATTGAAAATTACCACAGGAACAAAAAAAACAGCAAAAGAATTCAAACCGTGAGGAACATCTCCAGTGGTGCGTCGAATACCGCATCCACCTCTGCCTTATTTGCAGATGGTGTGAAGGAATCCTTATTGGGGAGTATGCAAATCACAGGGGCTACTCTCAACAGATGCTGCATTACCATCAAGTCAAGAACATAAGAAAGAGGCTTCTGCATAACTTTTCCATTGCACATTAGGCTAAGGTCATTGTCGATCAAAGGCTCAAAGAAGCACCCTTCTTTCCCAATAGAATCCCAAACCCCATCCATCCATAGCTAAAGAAGGAGACCACTAAACAAAACCAAGAAAAAGGAGGAGAACCTTTGATAGAAACGGTTCAAGCACAGCCACCACCGTCACCAAAGATGGCTCCAGCCCAATCTCTTCCTTCGCTTCTCTCAGAGCCGTCTCTGCATCATCTGCATCCCCTTCCTCAGATTTCCCCCCCGGCAGTGATACTTCCCCTGCTTTTTCATCACATAATTACATCAATTCCCCCCGGCAGCGAGAGAGAGAGAGAGAGAGAGAGAGAGAGAGAGAGAGAGAGAGAGAGAGAGAGAGAGAGAGAGGACCAGAGTGGGAAGAGAGGCTGGCTGATCTCTTGGTGAGGATGACGCGTAGCTGCCCATCATCCCCTTCGAACAAGCAGATCAAGACCGCTGCTCTCCTTGCACTCCTCTTGATGAGGGTTATGTTGCTGTTGTCGTCGGAGGAAGAGGCATGAACCAGAGGGCCTGAATCAATCTGGTGGGAGATAACTCCTCCACCCACCCTCTCTTCCGCAATCGTTGCTCTTATTGGCTTGTAGAGGCGCAGCTGCTGCGCCAAGTTCTCAAGACTCTTGCTCTGGATTTGATCTGTGAGATCATTTGGGGAGGGGGCTGCAGCCATGGATACCTTCCAGACGGCTGACAATGAAGAAGATAATGATGACAGAGAGTGGTGATGGTATCATATGCTATGCCATCGTATTAGATTCAATCTCTAAGAGAGGATGAGGAGTTGGAGGAAGCAAATCAAGCGATAGAGAGAGATTTTTTGTTCAAAAAAGATAAAGAGATACAGAGTCCTGCGGCCGACGGGGGCTGCCCGAGATTGACGAAGATTTTTTTAGTGCTGCGTGGTTGAGGTTGGTGGTTGTTTTATAGCTTTCACATGGGTATAGATACGGACGTCGATACGACACGGATTTAGACACGGATACGTGATTTTTTTGAGAAGAATACCAGATGGGGGCATGTACTTTTAAACTTTTAAATTTTAGAAAACATAATTTTATTAATTATATTGCATACAAATATTTTTATTAAAACTTAGTATAAACATTTTAAAAAGTATCAAAATATACAAGAATTTGGGTAATTTAATTTATTTTTTTTGAGTTTTACTTGAAGAAACAGCCTGAAGCACACACCAAGCTACGGTGGCTCAGCCTGTCGTACTTCCGGCCTCTGTTCATGTGGGCGTAAAACTATGAGGGCTTACCCCTTGACCCAGGGAGTCACCAAGCTTTGTCTTACGCAGGAGGTGACGTCCATGGGATTTGAACCTAGAACCTAGACCGCCTTTTCGTCCCTGCCTTCATTCCACATGGGTTTTGATTTGAAATTCCATTCGTGATCCATTCTTCATTTCATGTGAGCCCGTTTTCTCGATCTTTCTGTCGTTGTCACCTTCGACCGTCAGTGGAAGGAAAAGAGAAATGGGAACTCATGTAGCTCGTTAAAGAAAGAGAAAAAAGATTCGAGAAAGGAAAAATGTTAGAAAATATATATATATATATAATATGTATAAAAGTATAATAGTAATTTTTTTTTTAACAAGAATGGAGAACTAGCAGAGTTGGAGCAATTGTAAGTCCATCCCCACCTCCATCCACACGGTTTCTTCTCATATCGTCCACCCTTTATCCCCACAGGGCAAGGTTGGGGTAGACCCCGTTGCCCTTAGTCCACTGCTATCATTAGTACTGTAGAGTTTTAGTACTACCATAGGCGATGATAAGGCAGGCCATGCCAGCTAGATTAGGTTTTCATTCTTGAGGACGTATTTTTCGTATCATAAATAAAAAAATATTTGAAAACTGAGTCCCTTAAACAGAGATTTGCTATACTCTGTTCCAAGTGGTGTCACTGATGCCGATTGGCTGATTCATATTATATCGGCCCACAATTGATTAAATAAGGGCCGATTAAGCCCTGAGCTGATCTTTTATATTTTTATAACATTAACAACATGTCATGTCATGCCTTGTTATAGGACATGGGACCCTTAACCGGCTCACCTTTGACTTTATTTTTCTATACAGAGGAACCACGCACAAGATCATAGACCTAACCGTGGCGGCTCGGCCTGCCGCACTTATGGTCACTGTCCTGGTAGCTTAAAACTTCATCGGTTTTCGTTTTCCTTGCCCACAGGAAGTCGCCACTGTTTCGTGTAGATAGAGATGGGGACTGGAGCAGGCAGGGGATAAGGTCTCCACCCTTACCCGTCTCAAAATTCTGCCCTCCATCTCTGCCTCCATCCCCACAAAGGTTTTGATTTTAACCTTTATCCTCGCCTCCATCCCCGTTTCATGTCCTCCATCCTTGGTCCAAAGAGGATGAGGTGGGGGTGAGACTCCGTTTCTCCCTGGTCCACTGCTATTCCTAAAGGCATTTTAGTTATTTCACTAATGGGGACCGGGGATAGGGCGGGAGAAAGCGTAAGTCCTTTCTCTCACAGGTTTTAATTTTAACCTTCATTTCCGCCTCCATTCCCGTTTCATGTCCTCCATCCCCGACCCAAATGGGGTAAAGCGGGGCAGGACCCCATTTTTTCGGTGATCCACTACCATCCCTAAGCACAGGCCTAAAACTTAAAGTAAGGATTGTTAAAAATAAAAAAGATAAGTCTTAAGCTAGATACACCGGACACAGTCAAGGACCCAGATAAATCACAATACAACTACAAGAAGCAAGATGAGTTGTCTTTGGTAACTCAAGGATTTATAGTAGCAAATGAGAAGCATTCTAACTCAAAGATAAGAGGAAATGATTTAGAATCAAAATAAAAAAGAAAATGAAGATAAGTTAAGATCTGTGATTAAGACAACAAAATAAGAACCCTCTATGCAATCTTCATGAGTTTATGCTGTACCTCGGGCCTGTATATATATGTGTTGAAAGGTGATTAATAATATAGAAAAAATAGTGAGATTTTTAGTCGTGGATGTAGGTTCATATAGAACTGAACCACATTGAATTGGTGTGTTCCCATTTATTTATCTCTCATATGGTATTAGAGCTTTCGTGAGACATGTCAATTGAACCACATAAGATTTTAAACCTAAAAAAATGCAGTAATTTTTTCGTCAGCAGAAACATTTCTCAACATATTGGATCCAAATGCGAGTTATGTCAGACAAATACACTAGCACTAGATTTTAATAAATGTGAAAACATTTCTTTATAAAATTCTTATTGTAGCATATAAAAGTTCATGAAACAAGATAACAAAATGATCATAATTAAAAAATCTAGTTTTCAGAGAAGAAAAATGAAATGGCTCCCAAACTCTGTCACAGCTCCCCGTCATCGCCCCTGTGATTTATTCAGTTCCTGTAATTGTGTAGGGGGTCAAAATAACACCCCAGTAGAAATACAATGACAAAGCATATGTATACAACAGTAAGCACGTAGGAAACACCATTTTAAAATAGGCATAATGAAAATCACAAAACCAATGAAAACATTTTGATAGGTATGCATGATCAAGGATGCTATGCATGACTTAACAGTGCAACAAAGTATACATATATGACATGCGTGTCTTAAAATTCTTCCATTTAAGTGTTCTTTCTTAAATGATCCATGCAATGCTTTTATCAGAATGCACAATATACTCTTATTCATCTTGTTAACAGTCTCTGTGGATACGACATAGACAGAATCCGAACTGGAGACACAACTAATGGGTACATTTAAGCAATTTGTGTCTTATTGCCTTAGTTATGTACATCATTTTAGGCCTTGGTGAGGGACAAAACTTGTCGAGAGAGAAACCCCAATACCCTCAACCTGGTATACCAATCTTTTCTTCAGCTAAAACCGTATTAACTACCACCTTGTGATACCAATGATAATAGTCCCTATCTCGGTGGCTGGAAAAGAAACCATTCATGCTTTACAATACTCCACGTAGCCAGACGTACTACTTACTCTCTCATTGTAAGCCACACAATATTTAACATTCATATTCTTAATTAGTTAACTCTCATGACATACACATTTAACAAAATTCCAGACTTTACAATGGCCCCCATTGGGCACAAGTACACATGATTTTTCTTTAACTTTTCAGACAGTCAGTGACCACCACTTTGGGGCATACATATTACAAATTTCTTTTTAGAGGTTTAGAACATATATGAAATTTCTTATTGTCTTTGCGAGTCAATTTAGACATTTTACTAAAGTGCCTCAAAATCACATACTTTCTTTGCATTTATCAAGTAATACCATCTAGTTGGATGTCAAACCTTTCGTATTATTTGAATACATATATTTTCTTATTTATTAAAAAATATATATTCTTTCATAAAGCAGAATACTATTTCCAAAAATATTAAAAATTATCATAAAAAAGCCTGAAATAAAATTAATATGTTGTTTCAAGATCATTTAGGCATAGTAATGGGACCGTATTTCATCAAACCTAAATCAAGAATAAAAATCTATTTATAAATCGACACCATTTTCTAAACTCATCAAAACTTAAATCACAAACAATATTTTATTTATAAACCGACACCATTTTCTAAACTTATCAAAACCAAAATCCATTTATAAACCATTACCATTTTTTAAACTTATCAAAACCAAAATCCATTTATAAACCAGTTTTATTTTCTAAGCCAACATACTCAAAACATATATCAAAACCAATATTGCGGCTTTTTATTAGAATATATCTAAATTGCTGAATTTTGTTATAATTTTTTTATAAACAAATACTAAAATCACAGACTTTAAATCTTGGCATATGTACTATATATATACATATACATTTCTTTTTTTTCTTTGAAATACAAAAACTCAACTCGCTGATTTCGAGCTGGTATTTGGAATCCAAATCAGACCTTATCAAACTCAGAATTGCCGCTTAACACGAGTTGTGACAAATCTCATTTTTTTATATAAAGTCATTTCCAAAAAAAAAAAATGACTATGCTAATGCCCAAAAATCAGATGTTACACTTTTCACATACATTGAAATGTTCAGACTAGGCACACACATAAACTGATTCTAAGAGTAGACTTTTTTTTTTTGAAAGATGCTACAACATATACTATCCAAAATGTACACATTTCTCGTGAATTCCAGTTTATAAGCTAAGTTGAAAATCACGACTTACCACATGATAAAAAAAATAATTAACCACTGAATATTTTATATCAGTCACGGTTTTGGCAGCATAAAATTCTAGACTTTCAAGGTAATCAACAAACACAAATTTCTGTTTTTCATCAAAACAGAATATGCTACTTAATATGCAAGTTTTTGACCACATGGTGAAGCAGCAATCACGACATAAAAATAACAAACTTTTTGAACAAAATTCAATATTTCACTGCCTACAATCATATGCATATACCGAGTGAGAGTACCTACCTGAAACAAGAAGCTTTGAATCATTGGTTGGACTAAAGTAGTCGGCCACGAATTCCTCTAACTACTGCCACAATCACCACCTTCTAGCCGTGAGGAGAATGAAGCAAGGTGGAGAGAGAGAGGTCCATAGGTAGAAGTATGAGAGAAGTGACTCACTTATGCTTTATATGGAGAGGGGGAGGGAGTGAGAGTTACAAACTATTAAGTGAGTGAAGATAATGGGTTTAATTTGGGAGTTTCACAAGCACTCTAAGGGTCCGTATCCATGTAGTGGGGAGAGAGTTTTGGATAGATAGAGATCACGTATAGGAGGGTTTTTAAAGGGATGTGATAGTTACATTTTTTTTCTCCTTTTTTTTTTTCTCACATGCTTTGTAACTTTCCCCCATTCACGTGAATGAGGGTATTTGTTCAGCCCACCTTTGTGAGCTATTGTATCCCTTTCATTTATCACTTTCATTTATCACAGCCCAACCATTTTAAACAAAATGTTTTTGGCTTTATCAAAACACCTTCTTTATCTCTTTTTTTTCCTAACTTGTTTGGAGTAACTATTGTAACTCCCCATTTACGTGAATGGGAGAGTGGACTCAGCCCACCTTTTTACTTAAGTGAGCTCCTAATCATAAAGAGAACAAGAAAAACGTTTTCTACTTAATTCTTTCTATTGAAAATTTAGTCATCTATTAAAAATTATCTTTTTTCTAAGTGGGGTCCAATAGAGAGGACGCCCCCTCTCTTTAACGTCTCACTTTTTCTTTGTTAGTCATTATATTCATAACTATGTACTGATTCTATTTTATGTAACTAATTTATATAACCTTTATTTCATGAACTGAATCCTATACTCAATACTTCTTTCAATTCTCCTTTTTATTGGATCTTATTAAAATTTGGATCCATGTTGGGTCCACTCTCAAGTACCTCGCTCCATACACTTACCGAAATCAACTTGGATTTTGGATATTGAGATCCAGATCCAATTTGGATCCTTTCGATAACTGGATCCATTTATCATAATTGGACTCATATACATTGTTTTTTTTTCTTTTATATCTTTCTTTGAAATTTTGGATATTCTTTAGGAACTAGATCCAAGTATTGGATCCATTTTCATAACTAATGGATTTTGGATATGATCAGTATTGAATCTAGATCCAAATCCCAGTAGTTTTGAATCCACGAAATTATATTTTTAAATACATTCTTCTTTCACAATTTATTTTCATAATACTTAATTTTTTTTCAAAAATTTGCAGGTCTTACAACATTAAATCAAAAGGATTTTTATCTCTAGACATGTTATTTTTAATGAAGGCAGGTCTTCATTCAATATCCAGAGAGTGAAGCCTGAAACTGCTCTCCTGAACCTCTTTGGCAAGCCAATTTTCTTGACACCGTTCTTTCTTGCTAGTGAGAATAAAAAAAATTGTGACGAGAGACCTAGAAGAGGAGTAGAAATTGAACCCATTCAATCTTCGGACATTCCTAGAGTTTTAGAAGGGAAGAAAAGAGACTTTTAGCCAAGTATCCTATTTTCATAGTTTTGCTCGTTACCTTGATTTAAGACAATGAGCCAATTACCATTAAGGAAGCTTCTAAAAACTAAAAGTGGCAGGAAGCAATAAAAGTAGAATATGATGCCTTGATTAAGAATAATACATGGAGACTTGTTCTTATTTATAGTGCCCAACATATGTTGTTGAATGCAAATGGGTATATAACATAAAAAAAAAATTTAATGAGACCTTTGAATGGTACAAAGCTAGATTTGTAGTCAAAGGCTATTCCCAACATGAGAGTATTGACTATAATGAAACCTCTGGTTTACTACAACAAAGCAGTAGATTAGCGACGACCACATTCCGTCGCTAATCCGTCGCTAACATGGTTAGCGACGGATTAGCGACAACGAAGCGACAATATGCTTACGTCGCGAATATTTCGACGCTAACTGGCGACAGAATTATTCCGTCGCCAGGTCCGTCGCTAATTGCAACGGAATAACGAGCGCTATATTCCGTCGCCAATCCGCCGGTACTCAACGTCGACCACCGCTTGGCGACTGATTTAATTCCGTCGCTACGCCGTCGCTAGATTAATATGAATAGCGACGGATGGTTCCGTCGCTAATCCGTCGCAAACACGAAAAAAAATTAAAAAAAATTTATTTGAAAATTAATTACCGGGAACTGTACAATTTCTATTTCCTGTACAATTTATATTTCCTGTAAATAAAAAACAAACCACACAAAAAAATTCATATAACAAGAATCTACAACAATTAATCGTTCCACCTTAAAATTAAGAAGTTTAATTATTTATAATTCAACAATTAAAATTAGGAAAAATAAAAAAAATAGAACTTCTTCAACACAGTCCTCTAATCATCGCCAAGATTTTGTGCGTCTTCTTGTTCATTGTCTTTATCTGTCCCTTCAGCTCCACTACTCTGATTATCGCTAGCAGCCTACACAAGAAAAGAACAGTCAGTATTGATAAACAAAATATAATGAAATAAATTACACACTATATGTGATTCTATCATGTGCTCATGTGTGATCTAAGGAAATAAAAAAACTCTATATGTGATTCTATCATGCTCATATGTGCTCTAAGGCAGTCAAAAAATTGAATATGTGATTATAGCATGTTCATATGTGTTCTAAGGCATCTAAAAAAACTCTATATGTGATTCTACCATGCTCAGATGTGCTTTAAGGCAGGCAAAAAACTATATATGTGATTCGATCATGCTCGTATGTGTGCTAAGGCAGTAGAAAAATTGAATATGTGAATATAGCATGCTCATATGTGCTCTAAGGCAGGCAAAGCCAAAAATTTTATATGTGATTCTATCATAAATTATATATAACATGTTCATATGTGTTCTAAGGCAGTAAAAAAACTCTATATGTTATTATAGCATGCTCATATGTGTGCTAAGGCAGTCAAAAAACTGAATATGTGATTATAATATGCTCATATGTGTTCTTAGGCAGTCAAAAAACTGAATATGTGATTATAGCATGCTCATATGTGTTATAATGCAGTCAGAAAAACTTTATATGTGATTCTATCATGCTCATATGTGCTCTAAGGCAGACAAAAAGTTATATATATATATATGTGATTCTATCATGCTCATATGTGTGCTAAGGCAGTAAAAAAATTGAATATGTGAATATAGCATGCTCATATGTGCTCTAAGGCAGGCAAAGCCAAAAATTTTATATGTGATTCTATCATAAATTATATATAACATGTTTATATGTGTTCTAAGGCAGTCAAAAAATTGAATATGTGATTATAGCATGTTCATATGTGTTCTAAGACATCCAAAAAAACTCTATATGTGATTCTACCATGCTCAGATGTGCTTTAAGGCAGGCAAAAAACTATATATGTGATTCGATCATGCTCGTATATGTGCTAAGGCAGTCAAAAAATTGAATATGTGAATATAGCATGCTCATATGTGCTCTAAAGCAGTCAAAAAACTGAATATGTGATTATACCTGAGAGGGACCTGGAATCGAAGATCCCCTATCCTGAACAACGGCCTTGATCTCATTTCGGAGAAAGGGGGCGACGGTGTATTGAAAGTAGTTATTCAATGATTCATTAATGATCTCGCGTACATCATCACTAGAAAGAATAGTCGGCTGCTTGGAGCTTATGTCGGCGCAAGAAGTCGGTGAACCGTAACTGGAAGAACCAATAACTGGTGAAGTGTTCATATTACTCCCAAACCCGAACACGCGACCTTTTTTTGGTTCACCTGCTGCAGTCACCCATGCTGTAGGATCAAATGATGGATGCTGAGTAGCGTCTTCGCCATATCGCTCTACCATCTGTTGCTCATATGCCTCCTACAAAATAATGTTTAAAGTATTCATTAATAATTAATGATAACATTATGATAACTTGCATATATATTGCAATGATTATTAATAGAATTAATACATACCGTTGTCGTTCTCGCCTTCTCTGATACGAAGACTCCCGTGGTCTTCCGTTTATGTGTTTCTACAAACACATCCTTATATGGTACACTGCCTCCTTTTTCTGCTTCCTGCGAAGTTAAATGACAAAAGATTTAGTACACAAGTTTGCAACAATACTTATAAAATTAATATTATATATTGATGAGTTACCATTTTCTTTAGGTGGCTCCCAAATGTCTTAGATCCACCTGTGTGTAGATGGGCTTCGGGCATCTTCGATCGATGTTGTGAAGCCTTCGCAGAGCGATTTTTAAATGCATCTCCCGCCCACTTATCGCACATTTCATCCCAGTAATCTCTCCTGATAGTAATAGGACCATGTCCCTTCCACAGTAATGGATCATCTACTACGCCAGATGCTTTTTTTGCTGCAGTCTTCAGAGTGTGCAGCATGTTTGCAAATCGATTGGCAGCCACCTTCAGCCACACCTTCCTTGCATCATTTTCTTCCACCGTAGTTGCGAAGCGATTCGAAGCCTACAAATATTTTCAGAAAGTTAGTAGACATTGCTTAAATAAATTAAATATGAAACACATTAACTATGAGGAACAACTGTATACCATGAATGAGGACCACAATCTGTCTAACATCTCCTTTGGGTACTCTTTCCATTGAGCAACTGGTCCTGGTAGATGTTGAAGAAGTGAATTCCTAATCTCCCGTACTACTTCTTGTGGCTCAAACCTCGTGCTGCACATGAATTGTTACACAGTAAATATCAATATAAAATATTTAAAAGATATGCAATAATTTAAAACAAAATACTTACGGTCGATTATCGATATACACTATTCGAATGAGTCTTCTTGTGCCAGCCTGAGAAGACCCTGTTTCCTGTGTTGGCTGTTGACTTGTGTGATCAACTGGTGTAGGTGGGTCGTGTACATGCGCAACATCATCTGTAAAAAAATACATTAGAAATTCTCAGAATGTGCATTTGAACTAATCAAGCATCTAATTAGTTATATGATATACCTATCACAGGAGCCCGTGAAGATGAAGGCTGAGCCTGGCTACTACTGGATGAACGACCACTATAACCTCCACGAACCATATTCTAACAAATAACATATGTCATACAATACATTCAAATAATTCACATCAAGTATTACAATGCAATCAAGTCATTCACATCAAGCACTGCAATGCATTCAAATAATTCAAATCATTGGCATCAAGTATTGCACTAATTCAAATCATTCGTTAATTGCATAAATTATAATACATTCAGATAATTCAAATAATTCACATCAAGTATTACAATGCAATCAAGTCATTCACATCAAGCATTGCAATGCATTCAAATAATTCAAATCATTGGCATCAAGTATTGCACTAATTCAAATCATTCGTTAATTGCATAAATTATAATACATTCAAATAATTGAAATCATTCACATCAAGTATTACAATGCAATCAAGTCATTCACATCAAGCATTGCAATGCATTAAAATAAAATTTATGATCATTCACACCAAGTATTGCAATACAACTCACATCAAGTATTACAATGCATTTAAATAGAGGTTTGTAGTATAAGATTTTGCTCACTAGCTTGAGAATTCTTCCTCGTCACTAGTTTGACTTTCTTCTTCTTCTTCTTCATTGTTTGCCCATCCACTTGGTACATCATTTGGATCACATTCCTCTATGAATGTTTCATCGGCCAATGGAGATATGACATGCATATCATGCGCAACATCGTGACCATAAGCGAAGTCATAGACATCATCTGATTGATAGTAATCACTGTCTTCAGCTAACTCATCTTCCTGTAACTGATCATACTCGGGGTATAGTTTGGATTTCACCTTGCAAACTGCCCACCATTGATTTCTATCTGACTTTTTTATACTCGGATATGAAGTATAATAAACTTGTTGAGCTTGCGAGGCTAATATGAATGGTTCATATGTTCCAAACCTGGATTTATGATTCACCTCCACAATGCCTGAAGCTTTGTCGAGTCTTGTTGCAGTTGGATCAAACCAATGACACTTGAATATCGTAACCCTGTTATTCATGCCTAAGTAAGTCAACTCCATTATTTCCTCTATAACACCGTAGTAATCATGTTCATTTTCACCGTAGCTGCTACCCTTGACACACACGCCACTATTTATCGTTGATTTGTTTATACCGTAGTCTTTTGTATGGAATCGATAACCATTTACGATATACCCGTTGTAGCATTGCACAACTTTGGTCGGACCATTTTCTAAATCACATATTCCTTGATCTTTAACATCACCATTGCGAACCTACGCACAAACATAAACAATGATTGTGATCACGATCAATTAAGTAACTTAGTGTTGTTTATAAGTACAAAATTTATGTTAGCTTCTTTACCAACTGTTTCAACCACTCCACAAACTTAGTTTCACGTTCTTTTTGTACTTCTGCATCAGTGAGATGTGAAATTTCGTTTTGCAACTCCAGATCAAATCGTCTGCAAACCACAAATACTTATATTACCGAGCCATGTATCCACATATAGAACATAAAAGGATTTATAATTGAGTTGCATATACATATACTTACTCGATGTATGGGTCGATCGCTGAGCAATTAAAAAGAATATAGATGTGTGCTGCATCTTGCTCTCGATCTGTCAATAGCCTTGATCGGCAACTACCAAATGCATGCCCAAGTGGTTGAAATATCGACAGCTTGTCAGCTACAGTTACTTGTTCTCCATCATCGTTACGGGGCGGGCATGTGTAACGTGTTGGAATGTGAGGTTCGAAGTACATAGATGAGAAATTTGAAATTTCTTCTAAAGTGTACGCCTCACAAATAGAGCCTTCTACTCTTGCATTATTACGAACCTTTTTTTTAGGTCGAACATGCATCTGACAAGAATATACATTTCAAATTTTAAATATCTGTCACTAAAGAGACAAATATAAAAAAACATATACCTTTCAAATGGGTACATCCATCGATATTGCACAGGGCCACCAACCCTTAGTTCATATGGCAGATGTATGATCAAATGTTCCATAACATCGAAAAATGCTGGCGGAAATATCTTTTCTAACAGACAAACAGTGGTGATGACAGAGTCCTCGAGATTCTTTACATCTGATACAATGACCTCCCGTGCGCACAATGTTCTGAAAAATCCGCTCAACTCAGACAATACCCCCCATATAGGTTTGTCTAACATATCATGGAATGCTAGGGATATCAATCGTTGCATAAAGATATGACAATCATGGCTCTTCAACCCATATAACTGTCCATCGTCAATCTTCACAGCCCGAGCAATGTTAGAGACATATCCATCTGGAAATCTCAGTTGTCTCAACCATTGACATACATGTTTTATTTGATCAGGTCCGAGCACGTACTTTGCCTTTGGTTTCAGTACTTTGCCATTATACTCTTTGAGTTCCAATTCTAGTCTTTTACATATTAATTTTAAATCCATACAGGCCTTTAGATTATCCTTCGTTTTTCCTTTAATATTCATTACTGTATTGAACACATTATCAAACACATTTTTCTCTACATGCATCACATCCAAATTATGTCGTATCAATAGGGTCGGCCAATACAGTAGTTCCCAAAAAATAGTTTTTTTCGTCCAATTGTGATCCTTCCCAAATCCACGGAAGGGTGTAGGACTGCGGGCATCTGTTAATACATCTGGAAAGTATCACAATCTTCTTAGAATCTCTATGCCAGACAATCCTGAGGATGAACCTTCCGTTTCAGTTGTGCCTGCTTTAAATGCATTCTTTTGACGTCGGAACGGATGATTGCTGGGTAGAAATCGACGATGACAATCAAACCAGCAAGGCTTCCTTCCATGCCTCAATCTAAAAGCTTTGGAATCCTCCATGCAGTACGGACAAGCCAACCTCCCATGTGTGCTCCAACTAGATAACATACCATATGCAGGGAAGTCACTGATTGTTCATAGAACAGCGGCCTTCATGTTGAAATTTTGTTTTTTGTGGGCATCATACGTGGTAACACCGTCAACTCACAGTACTTTTAATTCATCAATCAATGACCTTAGATATACATCAAGATTTTGGCCAGGTGAGGTCGGACCAGGGATCAACAGAGACAAGAAAAGATTTGGACGTTTCATACACAAGCTTGGTGGAAGGTTGTATGGAGTTACAAATACTGGCCAGCATGAGTATGGAGTTGATCTACCCCCAAATGGATTAAATCCATCTGTACATAGACCGAGTCTAACATTTCGCACTTCCATTGCGAAGTTCTGATGAGTACGATCAAAGTGCTTCCAAGCTTCTGCGTCAACAGGATGCGTGATCTTGTTTTCATCATGTCGAACTTTATTTGCATGCCATCTCATGTGTTTAGCTGTCTTTGAAGACATATACAATCGCTGCAATCTAGGAGTGATAGGAAAGTAGCGGAGCGACTTGTATGAAACTTCCTTTGATCTCGTGCTACCATTGCCTCTTGTCTTTGGCTTGAACCGAGGATGCCCACATGACGGGCATGATATGTCATTTTCCTGCTCCTTGAAATACAACATGCAGTGATTTGGACAAGCATTAATCTTTTTGTAACCCATACCTAGAGCGTTGACCATAACTTTCGCACGATAGAAATTTTGTGGCAATTTCTCATCTTTAGGCAACATACTCTTCACAATCATGCACAAACGGTCAAAACATGATTGACTCAAATTATACTCGGACTTCAAATTCATTAGTTGAAGAACTGCAGACAAGATAGTGTGACTCTCACAACCGTTTCAAAGTGGCTCATCAGCATCTTTAAGTAAATCATAAAATCTACTAGCTGCATCGTTTGGTGATTCTTCATCTATGGCAGTTCTTATATCACTAGAACTCATAGCAGAACCCAGTTCTGTTCCTGCAGCATCAAATATCAAATTCGTATATGGATTATCGTGCACCACATTCACTCGTGCATCAAAATTGTTTCTAAATTCTTCTCCATGAAACGTCTAGTTCTGATAATCACTCACAAAACCCTTCCTGTATAGGTGATGTCTAACGCCATGAGGTTCTACAAATCGATTATTCTTACAAATCTTGCAGGGACACCTAATCCGACCTGTGGGATCTACCGTACTGACACTTGCCGTTGCAAATTCAATAAAACTATCGACACCATCCATATATTCATGCGATAACTCATTGTCCACTATCCTACGGTACATCCATTCACGGTTTGCAGTCATTCTGTCGTATGATGTTACGAATAGTATCCTAACCAGTTAAAAGAGAACCATCAGAATGCTATGATGAAGAAAATATCAAATTTATCATGCAATATATGATGTCATACAATCACAAGAATTATGATGCATGCATTGATAACTTAATATTTTCATGTGCAAACTATTCATGACACGATACATTCATTTGAAGCATGCTTTCAGTATACAATTTCACATGGAAGACATAATCAAATTGAAAGTAACTACATGTAAGCATGGATACAATCACATCAAACATTGCAATACATCGAAATAATTCATATCAAACAAATGTCAAACATGTACCTGCAGCAAACACACTTCAATATCCCACTAACTACTACCATGCATAGCATGGACTCCGTACTTCAAAAATAAGAACACTTCTATTCTCATACATTAAAATCATGCTCAGCATGATCTCCGAACTCCAACAAAGCAGTCCTAGATATCAACAACTAAGTGAGTGTGTGAACAATAAAGTGTTACATTCAATAAATTAAATAACATGTGATGCGCTTGTATCACTTACTCACCACGAGTATTTACCCGATTTGCATTTTTTTGTCACTTACTTACCACGGGTGGCGGGGCACAAGCGAGTTCCGTTGAAAAATCTGCAAAAAACACTGTGTTAAAATGAATATTGAAGCTAATTAGGGAAACACAAACACTTATGCAATGCAAAAAACAACTAAACTGTTGATGATATATCTAATGATGAAATGCGATGAAGTCAGGTTGTTAGATGACAATACACAGTCTTCCAGTGTTGCCTGGAGCCTGCTATACTTTTTCATTGTTAGCTTTTTCTTTTTAATAGTCATTTTATTGTTAACTGTATTCATTAGGGCCGAAGATGTCGAGGTTGCACTATCTGCAATGGTGGGCACTCAGGTACAAATCCTGCAAAGGCTATCACCAGCTTGACTACCCAAAAAACAAGATAGAGAAAAGAAAAGAAACAATAATATCTAACCACGGTTTCTGGAATTTTTAAAATATGCCAAGGTTTGCTTTTATTGAAGAAAAAATAAACTATCCACTTTTGTGGAATAGCTTCACTGGTAGATCTTTTCATGTTGTCTTTTGTGAAAATATTGCTCAGAGTGCTATCCTCTCCTCTTCCACAAGTTACATTCATTGAACATGGAATGCATACCAAACCGAGAGTGTTAAACCTTCTAGCTCCTTATTTTGGAAATCCCAGTTTTGCATGTTAGTTCTACTAATTCCTGTAAACTCCTTGTCTCCATTCTATTTTATTTTCTTGTTCTGATTCACTGCTCAAGTGCAATCTTCTCAATGATTCACACAACAAATTTATCAATTCATGTCATTTTGCACTGTCATTCACTATATATATATATATATATATATATATATATATATATATATATCAGCTACCCCTTTCTCTCTCTCTCGGGAGCCCTTTGCTCACAGAACTCTCTCTCTCTCTCTCTCTCTCTCTCTCTCTCTCTCTCTCTCTCTCTCTGCTGCCAGAGCTATCCCACCTTGTCGGAGCAGCCCTACCTCGCACCCTGCCACCCCCACCTTGCCCCCCTACCGTCCCACCTTGTTGGAGCCCCACCTCGTCCCTTGCCGTCCCACATCGCTGAACCCCCTGCATCACCTCATCTCTGCAGGAGCAACTTGCATGCAGGTTCTCCTACCCCAGGGGCCCATCTCACCTCAAATGGGCTCAAGCGAGGACTCACCTCAGGCTATGAGCCTGAGGCAAGCCCGGCTCAGGCGAAGCCTCACCTCAGGCCATGAGCTTGAGGCAAGGCAAGCTCAGGCGAGGTTCGCCGCCGATAGCCCGGGCTCAACCTCATCGGCCATCGCCGGGAAGAAGAAGAAGAAGAAGAAGAAGAAGAAGAAGAAGAAGAAGAAGAAGAAGAAGAAGAAGAAGAAGAAGAAGAAGAAGAAGAAGTGATTACCTGCGCGTCGCCGGGCGGTGGCGGGAGGTTGACGGGGAGCGGCAGCTGGCGAGCGCCGGCTGGCGAGCGATGGACGGGGAGCGGCGGCTGGCGAGCGGCGGCGGCCGGACGGTGGCGAGAGCCGACGGGCGGCGGGAGGGAGAGGGCGGCGGGCGGGAGCAATACAGCGAAACAGGGAAAAGAGAAAGAGGGATGGGATTAGGGATTTACGCGACATTTAGCGACAGAATGTTTCCGTCGCTAAGCCGTCGCTAAATCAAAATACAAAAAAGCGACGGAATATATTCTGTCGCTACGCCGTCGCTAATTAGGGACGACAGAGTTCCCTCTCTAAATCCATCGCTAAAATGGTGTTCTTGTAATAAAAAGTAGCGACAAAAAATGCAGTCGCTAATCCGTCGCTAAGTAGCGACAGATTAGCGATAAAAGTTGTTTCCTCGCTAATCCGTCGCGAATTAGCGACAGATTCTATCTCTAGCTAATCTGTCGCTAATTAGCGACGGAAAAAATCCATCGCTAATTAACAATTTTCTTGCAGTGGTTGTCAAACACATTACCATCAAGATTGTTCTCTCTATAGTCATAAACAAAAATTGAGTGGTAAGACAATTAGATATCAAAAAATAGTTTTGGTCATGGATATCTTATAGAAGAAGTCTATATGATTCAACCACCCAGATTTGAGATCCTAAGCACCCTAATCATGTTTGTAAACTTCAAAAGGCTTTATATAGATTAAAACAAGCTTCAAGAGCCTGATTTACTTGATTGAACTCTTTCTTGTATAAAATGAGTTTTCACGGAGCCAAGACAAGTACATCACTATTCATATTTAAAAGTACTCACTTTGTCATATATGTTTTAGTTTATGTTGATGATATAAACTCTAATACAAAAACTCATTTCAAAATTTGGATTAGAGTTTGCTATTAAAGATTTAGGATCACTGCACTATTTTCTAAGAATTGGGACTCAGTGTACCCAAGACCGTTAGGTTCTACCAAGTAGGAATGACAGGATCCAGGATGATGTTCACGTCTGATTCTTCATAAAGATGTAATGAAACACTTTCATTGCCACCAATAAAAAGAGACTTCAAGAAGGCTGGCACAACCTGAATCCTGCTTGAATAGCAGTGTTTAGGCTCTTGCTAAATCGGAAGAGAGCGAGCTGGGCTTGGTTAGTCTTAAGCCTACTTCTATGATCAAATTAAACAATATTTTATTAAAAATGTTGCGAACGTGCATGTGATAAACTATCTTCTTGCACTTCAAAATAACAAAAGGTTACAAAAATATCTTTTGGATGTATAGCGTGCCTCAATTTTCCATGTGTCGTCACCCTAAATCAACAAAGCCATACAGATATGATCTACATTATTTGTTTAATAACAAACATGTCTTAAATCAGATTATTGTGATGTGTAAGAAAGATTTTCAACGGAATAAAAAAGCAACAGCTGACAATGCACCAAAATCTTATGACTTAAAAAATCATCTTATTTTAAAAAAGTCATTACCTGTGGTGTGTTTCTTAACAAGCAAGCTACCCTTCAAGCATCCATAGGCTCAGATTGGGTGAAAGATGTTCTTGATACACAAAAACTTGGGGAACACCATCCAACACCCCTCTCTCTCTCTCTCTCTCTCTCTCTCTCTCCTGATAGACAGACACACATACAGGCATACTGTCATATGCCATAGTGCAGAGCATGGATGTCTGGCTTAGAAAGAAGAGCCCAATTGTTCAAATCCCATTTTTATAAAGTAAAAAAAAATTATATTATTATTTTAAACGAGCTTTGGCCTGTTATCAGGTCGGGCTTGGCTCATCTCATCATGAGCTCAAGCTCAATTTCAGCCTTAATCGTGTTTTTATTGAAGTGGGACACCGATGTAGTCTAGGAACCCTATGGAATGGTTCCATAGGTTGCAGATGTTGCTGCTTCATAGATTAAAGAAGTCATTATCCTTGCTAGTATTTGTATACTTTCGTTTTTCTTTTTTAGGATTATTTGGTTTATTTTTTTTCCATTAAGGCTATGTTCGCGGGCCCGTGATGGGAGTGGTGACTGGGATTCACCGACTCTCCCTTCAGTCTCTGTTGCTTGGTTTCCCAATTTTGGGAGCGATAGCGGAAATGGGAACTAAGAGGGGTAATTTTTTAAAGGCAAGATAGGGTTAGGTAGATCCCTACCACTTACACTACAAGAAAAACATGGATTAGCGACGGACGCTATCCATCGTTAATCCGTTGCTAAACAGTTTAGCGATGGATTAGCGACGTATAGCATCCGTCGCATAATCCTGGTCGCTAATTAGCGACAGAACTTATCTGTCGCTACTTTCATCGCTAATTTACGACTGATTAGCTACGAACATGATCCGTCGCGAGTCCATCGCTAAATAAGCACTGATTTAGGTTTGCGATAGATTATATTCCGTCGCTAATTCTGTCACTAAAATAGCGATGGAATATAATCCATCGCAAAACATTAAAAATTCATCGCTGAATATTAGCAACGGATATTATCCATCACAAAATTTAAAAAAAAAAATAAAAAATTAAAAAAAAGAGCCCCTTGAGGCGCACCTCAAGCCGAGGCATACACGCCTTGAATTTTTTAGTCAAATAAAGGTCAAAGTCCTCATTTGACCAAAAATTAGGGCTTTTTACGCAATTTTATCTAAGCTGCTAGTAAAAAATCGGGTCTGATCCATAACACACCGAGTCTCAAACATAAGCTCCAGGATTCGCACCAGGGGGAACCCCCGGACCCCCCTCCCGTAAGAAAAAAAACTCTGAATCAAGCTCCACAACTCATCACGTGTCTCCTAATGGGCATAACTTTGACCAAGTCTTATTATTGTTATATATATATATATATATATATATATATATATATATATATATATATATATATATATTTAAAAATTCAGTTGGTTAACTGGTGTGACATGTCAGTTTTGCAGTGTCTGAGTAAGGTGCTTCTCCATGAGCATAAGGTCTAATATACTAACTTTAGTTTTTATTTCTCACTATTTTTTTCAATTGTAGATGTTCAATGAAAAATTCTATTTGAATTCTGAATAGAGAAAACTAACTACTATTTGATTGTTGTAAATTTCAATGGAAATTTCTGAATTGTGTTTACAGATCACATACCCACAGAAAGATGAGTTAATGACACATAGACCAAACAAATTTAGTGAATGCTTGATTTTTATAAGCTACATCAACCACATCCATCATAGAGACAATGCTTTGATATACAACACAAAGAACTGGCAATGGGTAGAGAAAGTCTACTCCACTATGAAATAAACTTTTTTTTATCTGGTTCTCTACAAGTCCATAACCAAGAACATCTGACTGTTGTTTATCTCAAACAATAGCATTGTCCAATGCATAAAATGGTTTTACAGAAGTTGTAAGATACATACGACGACTGAAGCTCCCAACCTATGTCACATGTTGCCCCCATATTGTATCCCCTTATATAGTGGTCATATTGAAAACTTCATAAAAATAGTTGTATCCCTGTATCCACAGCCATATACATGTGACATAACCCCCAACACGTTTTAAGCATGTCTTTGGGCCTCATCAAGTGCATCCTTGATATAAGCAATTTTATAAAGCATTTCTTCATGTAATGTAACCAACCTTTCCCTTTTGTTTCTTAACGTGAACAACAAAATCTTCAGTTTTGTAGTTTATGCACACATCTGCCCCAAGATCCTTGCAAAATCTGAGTTTCTCATCATTTCCTGAATAAAAAATTTTAATATCACAAACATGTCACATCACATTCAAGGTTTAATTAACAATGCAAAGTGATGATCAGTCACCTACAGTGACAAAAACTCTTGCCCCAATATGTTTAGCTATTTGAATGGCAAATGTTCCAATTCCGCTTGATCCTCCATGAACCTGTGACAAAAATAGCTGACCATCTTTGCAGATCCCTGTAAGAGACATAAACATTGCTCAGAACCAGAAATCATAGGAAGCATTGTAATTAAAAATTAACATTATTTATAAACAAGATCCTTTTTCGAAGACTTGGAAGTTGTCACTTGAGGTGCTACTTTCCATAAACAGTGGTTGCAGTATCTAGGAAGATAAAGAAATCGTTGGACACAATCATGAGTTCAGAAGAAGCATAGATTAGAGTTATACCTGCAAAGTTACAACTTCATTATAGTAATTTTCTATATGAGTGGCTCCTGAAACATCCAATATGCATCATTGAAGTATTAAGTGTTACTAGAGAACCAGTTTTGCAACTAATCAAGTTACATATATCCTTATAATAATACATATAACATCTCATTTGATATCCAGAATGGCAATTGAGAGCTTAGGTATTGATAAAATAACTAGCATGAGCAGGACACTTTACTTTGGTACCCATTGGTAGAAGGGCACGAAAACTATCACAATGAAGTATTGATGTCAACCCACCAGCAGAACAACCTGACAATAGAGCCTCTATTGTGTTCCTAGGTTACAATTATGGGAAACAGTAGCAGTAGCAGTAGCAGTAGCAGTAGCAATAAATTATAAAAATAAATAAGTGCATTTGTTATAAAAAAATTTTGGAATATAAATATTGATAAAATATTTTTCGTTATATAAAACCATTTTTTTTTAAAATACTACACATTGAATGCAGCTAACGTAAGTATAAAAAGGTGTGTTGTTAGATTAACTGTGATGAATTGAAGAAAAAGTCAAAATTTATGATTATCCCTTAAACTATAATGTTACTGTGCACACAGAGAGGAAGATACAAACACATATAGTTCCAGATTCAATGACCTAAGTTGGTCATGCACCTATCAACATCATCTGATGTTCTGGACTAACAACCAACTAAAATCAGTTGACAAGATCGACAATAATACATAGTTAAATGTCCCTTGCTAACAGCAGTACTAGGATCAATTACTGCCTGCAAAGTTGCCAGGTTGTACTCATGATTTAAAAAAATACTAAAATCCCTTTCCATAATAAAGTTTTCTCCAATTTTAATATCCTAATATAAGTAATCCTACTCAAAACCATATCCAAAAAAGCTGAAACTTGGAAGTGCCTAGAGGAAAAAAGCATTCACCTTTAGTTCATGAAGTCTATCATCACTTTGGAAGAAGAATATTTCAATATAACAGTGATTGTGATTGACAAATAAATTTCCTTATCCACCATTTCCTTAAAGATCCTGATTGTGACACACAACAAATCACACTTCTTTAAAATATTGATTTTTCTTATAATTGGAACAATTGGAATGATGGATGTTACAACGAGTTTTTCAGAGGATAAATGCCAGTAACTGGTGCAAGCTCATGGCTGCCTTGAACAATTTTCTCTTGAAGTCCTCCTTGGGATGCCAACAATTGATTGCCATCACTAGAGCATTTCCTATAATTCTATAAAGCATAGTGAAGGCTTGGCCTTTGCTTACACAATTGTTTACTTGGAAAAGAGATTCTTGGTCCCTTTGAGTAAAGATCCTGAAGAGTTGTACATGACATAAACCATTCTTGGATACACAAGTTTGTGCTTTATGCTCATTCCCAAAATGTTTGGGATACTATTCAAAGGCCTCGCCCTTCTGACCATTCATGAGATGTCTTGGTTGTATGCCCTTGCATTTACAACCTCTCTCTCCATTAGAAGGAAAAACCACGTCTGCCAAATGCATACACAGGCCATTTCCTACTTGGAACATTTATGTTTAGAATGGGAAGAACACTCCTTTCAAAGCTAATGGAAAATCAAAGCTTGTAAAACAATTGAGAAACATCTTACTGGGGTTGGTTGCATATATTCAGGAAAAGCTTTTTTATCCAGCATATTCATTTCCTAATTTCCACATATTTGTTAGTGGTGCTCGCTAACCACCCCATATCTTCTCTATAACTTTCATCTAAAATTTTCAAGAAGTTTGTACCATCCAATGAACAATGAAGAACAAGGCATTTCCACTAACATTTCATGCTCCGTACAGCTGTAGAAAAATGCCTATCTCACAGTGTTCATGCTCGAAATAGACAACTCGAATTTATAATGAATTTCTAAGGTTTCAATTAATATTGGCAGTGCCTTTTTTTAGGAGAATTCATGTTGGCTCTTTGCCTCCCTTGCGTGCATTCTCCAATGGCATTTTCCATTCATTTTCATACAAAGAAAATATTATAACATAAAAATGCTAAATGTACTGCAAATGTTTGTATTTTCACAAGAAAACACTCTCTAGCTTCAAATATAAAGATGAGAGAATAAGGCAGAAAGGAATAAAAAATAAACCAATTCCAATGAGAACAATCTTGAAAGGCATGTGTCTATTATTTAAATTCACCAGAAAACAGGTCAACAGAGGCGCCCTATCGAAAAATTGCAACTTGTTTCCTCTAAGAAGAGGTACAAACAACAACATTCCCATTTCAAATTCGGAGAAAGAAAGAAATGAAAATCCACATCAAGATTTTTAATGAATACAACAAAAATCACAACAGAATCTAAATTAAAAAAGAAAAGGCGAAGAAACAAAGCAAACAGATCAATCTCACTTAGTTCAGAGCACCGACTCCAGGTTTCCTCCCCCTGGCAAGCTTCGTCCACTCCGTGTGAAACGATTCTGGGCGGTCCACACGCTCGTACGTGTGCGCCCCGAATAGGTCCCTCTGCGCCTGCACCAGGTTCGCCGGTAGCCTCGCCCTTCGGTAGGTATCAAAATACGCCAAGCTCGCGCTCATCTCGAGCGTGCTGATCCCCGCCTCGATCGCCAACCCCATGACCCTCCTCCAAGTCGCCTGACGCTGCACCATCTCCCTCGTGAAGTTCGAATCGACCAGCAAGCTCGCGAGCCGCGGGTTCTGCTCGTACACCATCTTGATCCGGTCAAGGAACACGGCTCTGGCCGGCTTCAGATGGGGAAGGGATGATCTTCCACGAACGATGATCGATGACGACGGTGCAGGCCACCCTCTTCCCCGTCGGGAAGCCGATTTGGGGGTAATGAGAGAGAGAGAGAGAGAGAGAGAGAGAGAGAGAGAGAGAGAGAGAGAGAGAGAGAGAGAGAGAGAGAGAGAGAGAGAGAGAGAGAGAGAGAATTTTGCCCTCTAGATGGGTCAGTTTAAATAAAAAAGTAGCGACGGAATTAGCGATGCACCAATTTCGTTGCAAAATCCATCGCTAATTAGCGTCAAAATTTTTTTGTCCCTTATCCGTCGCAAAGTTGCGACAAACTTTTTCCGTCGTTAATCCGTCACTAATTATCGATGAATTTTGTGACAGAATTGGTTCGTCGCTAATTCCAATTTTAATGACAGCTAGTTTTCTCTAGCTAATTCGTCACAAATTTATGACAAAAAAAATCTGTCACAAATTTCTGTCACTAATTAACATTTTTCTTGTAGTGTTATACAACTATACCATTGGGTTTTGAACATGCAAAGTCCCAACACAAGGTGACGTGCACTAGCTGCTCCTAGCTACCAGACAAGTGGAGCCACCGATGGTCGCTAAGAGGGGTATTGACATAGTAGAAATTAGGAGACTTCAACAGTATGAAGATGTGAAATCCACCGATTTTGTCTCCCACCTTGTCACCCCTCTTAACACTTACCTGGTTATGGGCTCCCAAAGAGAGCCTAAGTGATGTCATATAATATGAACTCTATGACAAATATCAGTGATATTTTGAAAAACACATGAAAAAACGTGAAATAATATCAAAATGTTAAAAACATCTATATAATATTTTCAATTACTTATAAATCAGAGTTTTCAAATAAAACCTTTAATGACATATTTTTTCTTTCAATTTTGCCTAATGTATTTTAAATTTTAACTTAATTAATGTTAGCTGAGATTTTTACCAAAAAAATGCAAGAATAATATTTTTTTTTAAATCTTACAAGAAAAACACGAGCTCATTTTAAACTTTTGTCACTATGAATATGAAAAAAAGAATTGCCCAATTAAGATGTTCCCTACATGTATAGTGTGAGTGTTTGACTCCTTGTTATATTCAACAACACTAGTAGACTCTTTTTAAAACTCATAGACTCCTATTTAAATGAGTCAATCTGTATCTCAATCAATAAAGAAGAGGGCTCAGGGCGTGGACATAAGCAATTCTTTGTTCTTTGTATGTGGCTGTTTTCTCTTTTTACTTTTTTTTGTGTTTGCTTCTTCGATCCATTTGTAGTTCAAAGTATAGTTTAAAAACTCGTTGGGTTGACCCAGTGACTAAGTTGACTCGGCCTAGCTCAGTCACTCGATCAAAAAATGTGTTTAAATCATTTTTTACAAAACTCGATCGAGTCATGGGCTGACTCGGCCGAGTCATGGGCTGACTAGGCTGAGTCATGGGTGAGTCATGCACATATATATATAATATAATTTATATATAATTACATATATTATGTATATTATATATAAAAATATGAGTTTATATGTATTAATAAAATTATACATTAAATATATTATAAAAATATCATATAATGCATATTATATATAATATATTGGTAAAATATTATAAAATATAGATAGTATATACATATATTTATATATTTTATATAAAATATAAAGTTAACATGACCCGACCGAATCACCAAGTTAGTCCGGTCGAATCAAGAGTCACTCAAGAACGAGCAGAGTGAGGAGTGACTAGTGACTGGGTTTTAAAACCAGAGTTGGAGGGGTCATTCCCTAACATCATTGTTATAACTGTGTATTCCCCGACTAAGATGAATTAGAATGGAAGACAGCAGAATGCTGAAATTGCCGTCTTGAGAGCATCACATTTTTTTTTTGTAAAGAGACCAATAATACTATCTTCTTCTAGTTACATATGAAAGATGTTGCACTTGACAACGGGCTGCAAAATTCTTTGTAACCATCCAACAAAGGGGCTGCAAAATTTAGTTTCAACCATCCAACAAACCTCAGCGTCAACATGAATGAAATTAATGTAATAATCTGCATGCCACATGCCAACTTTTTTTTTTTATGAGAAACTGGTAAACCACTCCTTGAACAGAAACCTGGTGGCGCTGGCTATGCCTGCAGTACTTATGGTTGCTGTCCTGAGAGCACGTACCCTTGGTCCAGGGAGTCGCGTTGCTTCGGCATAACTGCAAGGGGTGACACCTGCTGGAATGAAAAACCTTGACTGCCCCGCCTAGCGGCAGGGCCCCTTTCCACTGTGCCAAACCCCTTGGGGCTCCCACATGCCAACTTATAAGCAATATGTTTGTGAGCACCTTCTCCAAATCCAAGGCTTATTGTTCTATAGATATAATTGTAATAGGCTTCCATTATAATGGATTTCAATATGTTCTAGCTGGCAGAGCAGAGTATATTCCAATAGATTGATTCATATAGAATCTAAAAGTTCATTCTCATGATTATTACAAGTTGCAAAGGCTAGGGAACAGTCAAATTTAATCCACAATCCCGGGCAGGGTCGGGCCCATTAAGTGACCCGGTTCATCATCCAAAAAAAAAAAATGTTCAAACATTGTTTACTTGTCCAATCCAGTTTGTCAATAAGTTAAACTGTCTTAGTGGGCCTGGTGAGAAGGTTCTGATGCCTCCGTCCCAGGTTCGACTCTCACCGGATGTGTGGGTGCCTTTAACTGGTGGGCTCTGTAAGAGCTTGAGTGTTGGTGATCCCACCTGGGGCTTACCTTGCATGAGATCGAGCCCATCAAGTTATTTGGTTCTCATAAATGATTCCTCTTCATGAAAAAACAGGTTAAACTGTCTTTGTGAAGGACTTCACTAACCAAGAAATATCTCAAACATCCGCATGAGATATGTCTAGATTTGTGGGTCTAATCATATGAGAAACTCTTGAGTGCTCTCCAAGAGAAGCAGAAGTTTCTAATAAAAAAATTCCCAGTACTTGAGTTTCAACTCTTGTATTCTCACACTTCCCATTCTAAATTCCTGCTCCTAAGTAAAGCCTTGGTTTAGATGGGCATGGTACTTTTGAGGCCTACCTTTAAAAAGGCTGTTGTAAATATATTTAACGAGTCTTCTTTCAAGTGGATGCTACTTTATTTTATTTTTCCACAAGAGAAAGCTGGGGTTAGTCAGACCCCTACCAGTTAAACTGAAAAGATTTAAGAACAATGGTAAAATCTCAGTTTCACTTGTGCACCGAGATAATATATTGATATATATAACCGAGTCTACATACCAATGAAGGCTAATAAACCATCCCAACAAACAGATAATGAAAAGATCTATACATAGCCAATACATAATCAAATTTATCAAGATATTCAACTATGATACACCTTTCCTTCTCTTGAGGATTCGATATTCAACTGCTTCCTTGAATAGTGCCTGAGATATATCCCTACTCGTTGATCCATATTCTATAATTGTGGGATAGGACTTATCCTTATCCTTTTCATGACCTTGCGAGCTCAGCGTGGGAGGACACACGTTGAGCTTGGCTCATAACTCAAAGAAGCGATTTGCAGGTAAGGGCTTGGTGAGACCATCAACAACTTGGAGAGCAAAGTTGGTAAATCGAATTTGAAGATTACCTTTTGCAATATGACCCCACACAAAATGAAAATCGACTTCTATATGTTTTGTGCGGGCATGAAAAATTGGATTTGAAGCTAGATACAATGCCCCCAAGTTGTCACAACACAATTCTGGCACAGTATGAAGAGGATAAGCTAATTCATGCAAAAGAGATGACAACCACAAGACCTCAGCTGCAGCACATCCCAAGGCTTTATACTCAGCCTTGGTACTGGACCGAGCTATGGTTCGTTGTTTACATGATGACCACGAGATAAGGTTCAAACCAAAATAAACAAGAAAGGCTCCCATTGACTTTCGATCATCTGGGCTCCCGGCCCAATCTGCATCGGCATAGGCATATAGACTCATTTTCATAGAAGGCTGAAAATGGAGTCCAAAATCGAAAGTCCCTTTAAGAAAACACAGAATTCGCTTCACAACTACCCAATGTAATGTAGTGAGCTGATGCATATATTGACACACTTTGTTGACTAAATATGCCAAATCCGAACGAGTAATTGTTATATATTGTAGAGCACCCACTATGCTTCGGTAAAGTGTGACATCATGAAAACTAACTCCATCTGACTGTGAAAGCTTAGAACTCTTGCTCATAGGCATTGGATATGGCTTAACGCCCGTTATTGTAGTTCGTTGAAGAATAGATAACACATAAGTGCGTTGAGATAAGATCAACCCACATCCTTGTGGAATCACTTCAATTCCTAGAAAATAACTGTTGCCCAAGATCCTTGATGGAGAAGGTTTGCCCAAGGTAAGAGATCAGATTCTGAATTTTGTTGTCGGAATTACCTATGATGATAATATCATCCACATAGACTAGTATGTATGAACAAATTTTGCCCTTTTTAAAAACAAATAAGGAAGCATTAGAATGAGATGTGATAAAACCAAGTTGCTCAAGATAAGTGCTGAGACGATGATACCAAGTTCTAGGGGCTTGTTTTAGCCCATATAGAGCTCGATCTAGCTTGCATACATAATCTGGGTAATCAACAACTTCATACCCTTTTGGCTGCTGCATGTGCACATTTTCAAAGAGAAACCCATTCAAAAAGCATTGTTAAAATCTAGTTGATGTAAAGGCCAAGAATATTGAATTGCAAGGGCAATTAAAACTCTAATTGTATTCGGTTTTATCATTGGACTAAAAGTTTCTGAATAGTCGATTCCAACCTCTTAATGAAAACCTTGAACCACTAATCTTGCCTTGAACCTTGCCACAAACCCATCAATAAACCTATTTTGACCCTATAACATTAAATTTAGGATCAGAAGGAACCAGATGTCATGTGCAGTTTTGCATAAGTGCCTTGTATTCTTCATCCATAGCATTTTGCCAACAAGGTTGAGTTGAAGCTTCTTGATAGGTTGAGGGTTCAACTTGGAGAAGATTAATATTTAGGCAAGTAGGACGTATATGATGGAGTGTATGGCTAAAAGCTTTTGGTTTTAAAGACCCGGTCATGGACCTTGTGACCATAGGGTGAACATGAGAACTAGGATGATTTAAACTAGGAGCATTTGGATCGGTTTCTATAATGGGAGATTCAATGGGAAGGCTGGTAGGTGTCGTATGAAGTACAGGCTCAAATGGGTCAATATTAAGGTTTCCTAAGGTTTATGAGGATTGCCTTGATGAAATTGTAGGATACATAAGGTTAAAGAAAACTTGATTTTCAAACTCAGGTTCGGCAGTTGATAATGGATTTGCCAACTCAAATTCGGCAGTTAGCAAACCATTTGCTTCACTTTCATCATTAGAGACAAAAGATGAGAAATATATTTCCCACTGACTTAGATCATTGAGTTTCTCTTCTGAATGTGGGATATTCTTGAACCTGTTATATTCATCAAAATAAACATGGAGAGATACATAAATTCTCTAAGAAGAGAGATCATAACATAAATAACCATGATGTCTTGATCCATAACCTACAAAAATGCATGGCTTAGTTTTGGGCTAAAATTTGTTTGCATTGTACGACATCAATAATGGATAACAAATTGATCAAAAAATTTTGAGATGCGTATAAGCAAAATTAGTCTTGAAAACCATCTCATATGAGGATTTTTGCTCAAGAACGAGTGTGGGAAGTCTGTTAATCATGTACGTGGTAGCTCGAAAAGCTTATACCCAGAATTTATAACATAAGCCAGCATCATGGAGCATACTTAAACCAGTCTCTACGACATGGCGATGTTTCCGCTCCACTAGCCCATTTTGCTCAAGAGTAAGCAGGCAAGAAAAGTGATGCAATATTCCATGATTTTGTAAAAAATCTTCAAGATGATTGCTAGTAAACTCCCCTCAATTATCTGAATGAAAAACTTTAATAGCCACTTCAAATTGCCTTTCAACTATATTCTTAAAGTTCATAAAACATTTAGCCACATCTGATTTATTTTTCAAAGGAAATAACCAAGTGAAACGAGAAAAATCATCAACAGTTAACAAATAAAATCTAAAACCTTCTCTAGAAGCAATTGGGGTAGGCCCCCACACATCAACATAAAGAAGGCCAAATATATGAGTGGCACGAGTAGTAACAGGCTAAAAAAGAAGTTTGTGAGCTTTGCCAACAAAACAATGTTCACAAAATTTATTTTCCTTGTGGGACTTGATTGAAATCAGCTTCTTGGAATGAAGAAACAACACAACTTTCTTGTTTGCATGTCCTAGACGCCCATGCCAGTCTTCAAAGGTGTTGACGTGCTTTGATAAGTCTGCCATAAATGCCTTCCTTTCTACCTTAATTGGATATAGTTCATGAAATTTTGGCCCCTTGTGCAGAATTTTACCTGTCTGAAAATCCTTAACAAAAAAATCATGAGGAGTAAATTAAAAAACACAGTTGTTATCCACAATAAACTGTCCCACAGATAATATTTTTTTTGCAATTTCATGAACATGCATAACACGATTAAGCTAAAGTTTTGAGTCTTTAGTGTGCAAACAAAACTCACCAATATGAGCGATAGGCAAAGAATTACCATTGCTAACTATTATGGAATCTCCACCTTGATAAACATATTTGTTTGACATCTGTTGGTCATTTGAAGATATGTGATTCATCGCTCCTATATCAGGATACCAGAACTCTTCACTACTTTGTTGAAGAGACATTGTCGAAAAGGCTTTTGGAATGTCATAACACGTTTTGCAGAGTGTCCCTTGATTTTACAAAATTGACACTCTATTGATGATTTCGATCCTAAGTGATTGTTAGATCCAAAAGATGAGAAATTTTGATTTGACTGATTGTTTCTTCCTCTTCCACGACCTCTAAAAAAGGCTCGCCCTCTCCCTCTTCCACGAGAGGAGAAAAAAATAGTGTGAGTAGCTTCGGTGGTCCGAGGCTTCTTGGTTTGCATCATCAACACCTGTTTTTCTTGGTTCAAAAGCAAATCATACAACTCTGAGAAGGTAAGAGACATTGTGGCTGATCCAGTTGTGACAAAAGTCACAAAACTCTCGTACTTTGATGATAGCCCATTCAAAGTTACATGAATCAAATCTTCTTCATCAACAACGTGACCTACTACTGCTAAGGTATCAACAAGAAATTTAATTTGATCAAGATAAGAGATCATATCTAAACTCTCCTTCTTGATAAAATTCAGATCATGCTTAAGTAGCATCACACACAGAGGAGATTGAGAACCATAAGCTCTCTCCAACATAGACCACACTTCTCTTGTGGTACTGGCTCGCATAATTTGGCCAAGGATAGATTCTGAGATAGTGGCCTTAATCCAGCTTAAGGGTAGTTGGTTTGACCTTTGCCATGCCAGGAACTCTGGATTCGGTTCTTGTTTATCACCTTTCTCGACTAGAACAAACTGAGATAGAACATCAGTCGAGCCATCTACATGCTTCATCAAATCTTGACTCAGCATTACGGACTCCAACTGAGTCCTCCATAACAAATAGTTTTCACGGTTTAGTTTCACAGAAACTAGGGAAGCAATAGCATTCCACTGGGCCACATGAGAAGAGGACGCCATGAACAAACTCGTAAGAGAGCACAAGCTCTGATACCATGAAAAGATTTAAGAATAATGGTAAAATCTCAGCTTCACTTTTCACCGCAAACTGAGATAATATAGTGATATATATAACCGAGTGTACATACCAAGGAAGGCTAATAAACCTTCCCAACAAACAAATAATGAAAAGATCTATACATAGTCAATACATAACCAAATTTATCAAGATATTCAACTACGATAGACTTTTCCTTCTCTTGAGGATTCGATCTTCAACTGCTTTGTTGAATAACGCGTGAGATATATCCCTACTCGTTGATCCATATTCTATAATTGTGGGATAGGACTTATCCTTATCCTTTTCAACAACCATACCATGGGGTTCGAATCTTTGGATTTAGTTGCCACTTTTCTCAACCTTTGGAAATTTCTTGTTTCGTAGACTTTCATAAAATTTCAAAAGCTTTCTCAATTGTGACGACTCTCTCACACTTTATATATATATATATATATATATATATATATATATATATGGGTTAATCTAACATTAAACTAATTGTATTTTAATATTAGATGAATTAATCTTATTAAAATAACTAAAATATCCTTAAAAGAATAATATTTTTTAAAATACATGGTTACTTTTGGGGTATTATAATTCTTTTGAACTTAAGAAAATTATAAAGTTAAACAACTTTTCTCAAAAAAGTAACTTCATGAAGCTATCAAAGTTCCTTTTCTACCATAAAAAGTAACCTTGCATTTTAAAAAATACCATTATATTAAGGGTGTTTTAGTTATTTTAATGGAATTGAATCTATCTAATATTAAATAAAACTAGTTTAATGTTAGATTAACCATGTATATATTATATATGAGTAATACATTCCTGCTAAATAAAATATGCTAAATGATTTTTATGTTTTTTTGGTGCTTCCAACCTTATAGTATTTGGCATGATCAATTTACTAAGAATCCACACCAGAATCATGTGTTTTTTTATTAAAAAAGTGATATATGAGGTCTAAAAATTTTGAATTCTTAAGGGTATGTTTGATGACTTGTTCAGGGTTGGACAAAATGAACAAAAAAGACAGAGCAGAACATTGGTTTTGTTTATTCCGTAATAACTGTTCCAAGTCCAACGTTTGTTTGGACCGTATTCAAATGTTATGTTCTAAATGTCCAATGTTTGATGACGATGTGTGGACAACTTGAACATTCATGGATAATGGGTCAAGAACGTGTGCCACTACTAGATCAAAATGCCCCATCGAAAATGCGTTCCGTTGCGAAATCAAAATGCCCCACCAAAAATGCGTGTCGCTGGGAGATCGAAACGTCCCACCATGAGGTTGTCGGCTCAACGATGGTGGTCATTGTGGTGACGGTGAAATTTGCCGAGTTTTGACAGTAAAATCTTATTGCTTCTAGCTCTAAAAAATATATTTTTTTGTAATCCTACTTTCTGCTCCAAAACAATTCATTTTTTCTGTAAACAAGCCTGTTCAAGCTTGGCTTATTTAACTCGGGCTCATTACGAGCTCAAACTCGGCTTGGCTCAGCCAAATGAATGAGCCAAGCTTGAAGTGGCTTAAACACTTCAAGCATGGCTCCTTGGGCTCATGCACCATCCCTAAAGTCACCTGGTGTAGAGACCATAACTCGACAAGACTTTCCAACACTGCAGGTCTCTCAACCTAGTGTGGGTTTTCCGATATATCAATGTTAATCAGTATCGGTGTTTATCGGCCGATACACATCGTATCGGCAAAAAATTGATATGCTGCAAGCGTGAATAGGCTCTATTTTAATAAATGTAAAAAATAACAAAAAAAAAATTAATATTATTTTTAAAAAAATTTAATGATTTTAACACATGTCACATTATGATTGACACATAATAACTTTTTAAAGACGCAAATATTTCGTTAGAATCATGATATTTCACTAAAACAATAATATCATGATGAATGAATGGCCAAAGTACATTATTTTCGAGATATATTTAAAATATCTCCAAATATTTGTCACCATGACTGCTATGTTGCACGACGAGCTTATCTCCTGCGGTGCACCAAAGTTTGACGAGATGCATAGCCTGTTGGCTCATTAAATTAGTCACATTTTATTAGGAACCAGGGCTGGGAAATTTGATGATCTGTTCGTGGCTGAGCTTGTGTTTAGCTCGTAAAGAGCTTCTTTGAGCTAGTGAAATAGGATTGACAAGATAAACACCAACAATAGATGTTTGTTTAGGCCTTGTATAGGGATGTTAACTATTTTTTTTGATGAGCTACGCTTGTTAACTAGTAATAAATATATTTCACCTATATTTATATCATAGGGCTTAGATGATTCAAGTGTTTGGCTCAGATTTTTCAGAAGCTTCTTAGATAGGTGGGAAGCTCATTTCAAAATCGCGATACTCCTTACTTCCGAAACTTGATGAGAACCTCAATTTACCCATGCTTAGATCCTTATTATTATTATATGTTCTCTTACTTAATTTTTCATGCTTTTATGTGTTTGCTCTCACTCACTTCCATGTGCTTTGTTTAAATTGGTAGTCATCATTTTTAGATTTTGTTAAAAATTTAATTTTTCCACTAAAAATCATGAAATTTATTATTAGTCACTTTTATTTTAGTTTTTATTTGTATTTCATTTTTATTTTTATTTAATTCTTATATATATATTTTTTATTACTCGCTTCCCACTTCTCGTTCATTTTAAAATGCATCACTTCGCGCTTTCGCCCATATGGTTTTCCACTATCGCTCTTCATAATCTGATAGATTTTAAATCCTAATGCTCACATCTTTGAACAATGAATTTATTTTGTAATGAGTTGATTTGTAGGGAAAATTGAGTCATATGATCCAAAACCAAATTATCTATACGTGTTCAAGTTGTAAAAATCAAAATGCCGGACTTCTTGTCCAATAGAAAAAATGCTGAATGTAGTACAATTGTTATAAAACAGACATAACAATTGTTCCATCCATCTGTTTTGGTCTGCTTTTCAATCCAATCTTTACAAAGCAATCAAACACACCCTAACAGGACATAAGTAGGGAGTCCTTATCAGGTCAGAGCCCCTTCTGATGATGGTATGCCGATCATCAACAAGATGAACACAACCCAAACACCATTATTTTTCTTTGTTTTTCAGAGGTTTTTCTACACGCTGAATAAGTCTGAAAATCCTTGTGGGGGTCCATCCGAGACTTAAAACTATCTCATAAGCAAACAAGCTGAGCCTAACATGGATAAATTTCTGAACCAATGTGTTGTCAAGCAACTAATTGCTCTAAGGGACAGCATTAATGACTTCACATCAATTTGCTCCTTTCATGATCTCTCCCACCAATTGGTCGGTGAATGGAAATTATTTTTTAACATATATTCACACCCTAAGCTATCATCATCAGTCATGAATCATGGAGCAGATAACTAATGAAACTTTCCTATTAGAATCTAAAATTGTTGGTGAAACAAGTAACTGATAAAGCAAAACATATACGTAACTACACTGAGCTAGCAAACAACCATGCCCAACTAAAGTTTGTGACAGCCTTTAGGGATGGCAGTCGACCGGGGCAGGGGCGGGGGACAAGGTCTCCACTTTCGCTCCCTATCAAAATTCTGCCCTCCATCTCCCCCTCCATTCCCTCATGGGTTTTGATTTTAATCTCCATTGTCGCCTCCAACCCAGGTTCAAACGGGGCAAGGCGGGGCGGGACCCCATTTTCCTTTGATCCACTACCATCCTTAAAGAATATTTTAGCATTTTACTAAGGGAGATCGGAGACGGGGCAAGGTGGGTCAGGGAAAAGAGTAAGTCCATCCCCGCACAGGTTTTGATTTTAGCCTCCATTCCCATTTTATGTCCTCCATCCTCGATCCAAACGGGGTGAGGCGGGGTGGGGTGGCGCCCTTTTCCCCCTGGTCCACTGCCATCCCTAACAGCCTTCCTTATTTGAACATAAACAAAGATACAGACCAGTGTGTGTTAAAATAACTAATATGCACCAGTGTTTCCACAAGATTGAGCACCAGTTTTGGAGTGAAAAGATCATGTGCAATATGATTGCACAAATATTTGTGCATTAAGCACCTGATCACCCTCCATCTTAGGGACAGGGCCTATCAGTTGTGGGGCTCAAGGCCTGATGGTGGGCAATCAGGTGCTTAATGCACAAATTTTGTGCCATGTATGTGATTGCACTTGATTCGGGGACTCAGTTTGGATGTCACAATTGCTCATGATGGACCGCACCAGGCCATGCATTTCTAGCCAATATGTAGGGATGTGCAAAGTTCGGGCTGGATGTGACCAATACCATATCTGACTAACCGGATATTGGATAAACGGATTCTCATCGAAATTCAGATTTAGATGAAAAAACAAACTCATAATAAATCTGTTTTTATATGTAACTGGATTAGGAGATTTGCTAAATTCAGATATCCACCGGATTTAGTAGCAAAATTCAAAGCCATATCCAAATCCAGTTACTATATGATATGGTTTTGGCTTAGCCAATCCAACTACATGGAGTCATATTTGGCTGGATATCGGATAAAATCTGATCAGTTGACCATCCCTACTAATTTGATGCAAAAACAACGATGAGAAAGGGCGTCGTTAACTAGTCAAGAGTAGGGATGAAAATCACTTTTTCTACTATCTTCCAAGATACCCAACATAAATAACATTGTCTTACAAGGTTTTAGGTTTTTTTCTTTTCAATAACCATTTAACCAACTCAATCACTCTGGAGCTCAATTGTGTGAAAACCTTAGCTTCCCATTGCCCACTAGAATGTATACTCAACTTTGGACTCTCGTGGCAAGAAATTCTCATTCATGGTTTCAAACTCATGACATCTCTTCAGCTTCCGGGCGTTCACTAGTTGCCCCTATCAGATGAGCAGAGCTATTGTGGCACTACAAGAAATTATCTTTTTTATCGTCCCACCTCTTGTGCAGCACCATTAATGGCACCAATAAAGAGGTATGTTATACTGGAGTGACATATATTGCATCAGTATAACACCTTTATTGGTGCGATTATATTTCGTGCCAGTGAAGTAAACATCTTTACTGGCATAAGCATATTTCTCGCCAGTAAAAATGTATTTTATATTGACACAACATTAGTTTGAGTCAGTATAATGCTACACGAAAAATGTCGCGCCAGTAAAGTGATATTTAGAAAAAAGGTAAAAGTTTTTGTTTATTAATTTTATTGTATTTTAATTTCTTAAAATTTTAATTTATTTATTGAATGCATGTTATATATATATATATTTGAATAAATAATACTACAAATTTCTATCTAATGTCAAAAACCTATTACAAATGATCTCCCAAAGATGAAAGCCAATCAGGAGGCTTGTCCAAGTATTGCAAGAAAGCAACATACATAAAGAGGAAGAGGCCCTATACAAGATACCCCCTAGAAATTCAAATCGCGAGCAAACAGGATGGCAGATGAAGACGTCTGACGTCCTTCCAATGCAACTCGGACCATCTTGCACCAACGCATGTTATTAGAAATCAACATAACACTGTTACATCAGAAATCTGAAAATAACTCGCAGGACTCAACTTTGATGCACTAGGCCTCTTAAATCCACCAATAACATGAATGGTATTATGATCACAGGCTGCATATGCAACAAAATCAAAACCTCTATACACAGCTGATGCAATTATTACCGCTGCCTCAACATCATCATCCACCCATACGTGATAAGATACAATCCAAGTCTTGCTGAATAAATATATCTATTTTTAAAGATCTCCCGACCACTCTTATGATGCAAAGTGCTATGCACACACTGCTCATACAATATTCGGGATTAGCCTCCTTTCCGGGATAGTGCTCTCATGATACAATGCATTGCAAATCTGCCAAACCCGCTAGCAAACAATATGGAAAATCATATCCCAGCATGCCTTTAGCCAATGCTTCTCGAGAATGTGGCTGACATCCACCATTTAAGTTACTCAACAAATGATGTGTGAGAAACTCATTTTTTTTTGCCAAACCAAGAACAAATATACATACAAATACTAATTGCGACATGGCAACGAAAACAAGAGATGACCATGATTTTCTTCATATCTGGGCAACGATTAGAGAGAGAGAGAGACTCTGAAACCTTGAAGTCTGTCTTGAGTAACCAATCTTCCATAGCATGTCAAATAAACCACCCAAGACGATCTTGGCAGATTACTAGCCCAAATCAGATTATACCACTGATAAGAAGTGACATCTCAACGAATAGCATCCCATAACTCACCTCTGGAGAGGTCCCTAGCACAATGGGCCCCTTTCCACCAAAGCTGGTCTTCACCATCAGAAATAACCATAGACGCAATAGAATGTCATACCACTTCTAGGCTTGCACAAGGAGACTCCCCAAAAATCTGCAAGCGATCCCTCACTGACAACTTCTTCACATTAGAAAACCGTCCTCTCTCACTAGGCGAGATGAGAGAAACTATAGGAGCTCCAAGGGTTGGTTCAAAATCTAGTGCGCACTCCATTCTGCACACTACATGAGATAATGACTTCAATATGCATGCTTCCATCCCCAATAAATACTCTTCCAAGCCCCAGATCCCAGATCTGGCTTCACAACCCAGAAACTTCTATTGAGCAAATATTTTTTCCTCATGAACCCAGCCCACCAAGAATAAAAAAAATAAACATCTAATGAAAGCTTAGCTAAATATGTTGCATTCATCTCCTCAATCCTATAAATGCCCACTCCTCTCTCATTTTTTGGGTTTGCAGAGCACTTCCCATGATGCCACAAGGTGAGGCCTTCTACCTGATTCATAATCCTGCCATAAAAAGTTTATGAACAATGATTTCAATTGAGCAATGATTTCTTTTAGAATTGTGAATGACAAAAGCCAAAAAACTGGAATAGAATCCAACATATTTTGAATTAGTAGGATCTTCCATGCTTAGGAAAGCATCTTAGTCTTCCATGATTCGATATGCTGCAAGATTTTTGCAATGACCGGTTGACACATTTTCCAATTCAACATGCCCATACATAAGGGAAGGCCCACATATTTTAATGGAAGATTACTAATGTTCCATTCAACCAATAATGAAAGCCGAACCGCATTTTCATGAGAAATATTAAAAGGGACCACGACTGATTTCAAGTTATTTCATTAAAGGATTAAAAATTTTCAAACTGATCATGAAAGGGGAATTTAACAACGAAGAATTAGAAAAATTTATAAAGCACAAGGGTATTAGGCACATAAAGGCATGCCCTAAGGCACTTGAACATAATGGATTGCCGAGCACAAGTATTGTACCAGTCACTGAATTAGGATTGACTATAATATTTCATGGCAATCTCCTTGCTCAGTTTTGATTGGAAGCCTTCTCAACTGCAGTTTGGTTGATTAATCAGTTACCATCACCTAATCTTAATATGAATTCTCCTTTTGAGCTCGTCATAATGAAGAAACCATATTACTCTTTCTTAGATCTTTCAGGTGCAGATGTTTTCGTATATAAGAGATTATAACAAAAACAAGTTTGAACCACAGTCATTACCATGTGTATTTTTATGGTACACTGAGTTTCACAAGGGGTATCATTGCTTGTATCCTCCTACAGGTCATGTATTCCTGTCAAGACGTGTTTGATGAATATATCTTCCTGTATAGAGAGTCTGGAAAACTTTTTTCTTCTATAACTACTAATGAAGAATTGGTGAGCTTTATTGACTCAAATAATTTTCAATGTGCTGATGCTTCAGAAGGCTTGAGTTCTAATGATGAAATCTGTCAAGCTGGTAGTCAAAATGACATTTTTTAAGAGACCTCTACCATCCAAGCTGATGAGACCCAAAACGTGTATCAAGATCAAGGCTTGGATGTTTAGAAAATCAAGAAAATCCTTTTGAAAATGAGATCAATTCTCAAAACGAGGGTAAGGAGATGCAAACAAAAAATGTTGTGGAAGAAGTTCAACCACGTACTCAAAATGTGCGTCATATGGTTAGACGATCAAATGATGAGATTGTAAAGCCAAATCCTAAATATTTTTTAAGCTCTGTCAGTTCTCTTAGAACCAAAAAACTTGTCTGAGGCTTTAAAAAATCTTGGGTAGCGTATCAAGCCATGAAAGAAGAACTCGATGCCTTTTATCAAAATGATACTTGGGTTTTAATCCCTCAAATGCTTGATATGAATATAATTGGTTTTTTAAGATCAAAATAAAAAGTGATGGTAGCTTAAAGTGTCTTAAAGCTCGTTTGGTGGCTAAGGGGTTTAGCCAAATTCCTGAGATTGATTTTCTTGAGACTTTCTCCCCTGTCATAAAGTCTGCAGCTATATGAATTGTTATAACTATTGTTCTTGCTCATAAACGGGATATTAGACAATTGGATATAAAAAATGCTTTCCTCTATAGGTTCTTGAATTAGGATGTTTATATTGATCAATCACTGGGGGTTTTGCAATAAGTATAAACTAGATTGTGTGTGCAAACTAAATCAAGCATTATATGGGGTAAAACAAGCTCTACGAGCTTGGTATGATAGATTTTGTAACTTCTTGTTTGCTATGGGGTTCTACTCTCTAGTGTGGCAAATTCTTCGTTAATCTATCAAAGTAGTAGAGGAACCATACTTTTTCTACTCTATGTCGATGATATTATTCTTACTGGAAGTAATCCTATGCTAAATAAGTTTGTTAACAATGTTAGCCATGAATTTGCTATAAAAAATCTTGGATACCTGCACTATTTTTTGAGAATAAAAGTTCATCGATTTCAGGAGGTTTATTTCTTAATCAGAGGCGCTATGCATAGGATTTATGCTCATGATGTCTAATCTGCAACCTTGAGCAATTGTTTCATGTCAATACTCTATATAAAAGTCTTGTTGGGGGATTACAATATTTGATGTTTATACAACCAAAATATCTCATTAAGTGTAAATTATGTCAGTCAATTCATGCAAAATCAAACCTTGTTTCATTTCAAATGGTTAAAAGAATTTTAAGGTATGTGCATGGGACAATGAATTATGAAACCCGGTTACTCTCCAAGACCTCCTTCAGTTATATGCCTTTTTTTATGTTGATTGGGTAGGATGTTCATATCCAACCGTGTTTCATATTTTTAGGTGAAAACTGCATATCAAAGCAACACTCAGTGGCCCGATCAAGTGTCAAAACAGAGTACAAGGCCATGGAGTCAACAACTGCAAAACTCACTTGGTTATCCTTTATTCTTTGTGATATTACTGTTTTTTTGTCAGAACCTTTCATATTGTTTTGTGATAACATGTCTGCCCTTCAAATCACTATCAAGACAACCTTTCACCCTTGAATGAAGCACGTCAAGATTGACTGTCGTTTCATAAGAAAAAAAGTAGTTCATGGAAGCTTAATTACAAGATATGTGACTTCTTCCAATAAGTTGCTGATATATTAACTAAAGCCCTTCCTCAGTTTGATTTTAAGCGATTAAGAAGCAATGGTTTGTGATTACACTCACCTCAAGTTTGAGGTGGCATGATAAGAGTCAAGAACCGTTGGGTCAGCTGGAACATGATAAGAGTCCTGCTGGAGTTAATCAAGATCAACATTCAGATTCATTAGGTCTCGTTGGATCAGCTATCCTCATCTTCATGAATTGTTAGTGACTTTTTAGTGTCCTAAAATTTAAATCATGATATCTTGGAATTGATTGAACCTATTAATATAATAAATAAATAAATCAAGCTAAACATATTTGTATTGATAGATCAACATTTATTAGCTCGATCCAACAATTGTTCCTAACTGCGATCTATGGGAAGCTACAACTATCGAGTGTAGGTCACCTTTTTTTTTATAATTTTTTTACTTTATTTTTTGTACATCAAACCTTGCAGATGTGACTTACATGGTTCGTTTAATAGAAAATAAATTTTAAAATGTGAATTTATGACGTATAAACAAGTTTTTCAAGGGCTTTATACTTCAATGTCTCGTTAACTGGAAAAAATGTGTTTCTTATGTCAGGTCTTTAGCAAACAAGCCATGTTGAATACATCCATACTGTCTGATTGAGCCGGGAATAGTTGTCCTATCATGACTCATGAGCCCCCCCTCTCTCTTTTTTTCTCTCTCTCTATATATTTTATATAAGATACACTCGTGGGTAAAGAACCTAGCAAACAAGCCATGTTAAATACATCAATATGGTCTGATTGAGTCGGCACATCTTGAATAGTTGACATATCATGAGACCCCCTCCTCTCTCTCTCTCTCTCTTTATATATATATATATATATATATATATATATATATATATATATATAAAAGATACACTCGGGGTAAAGAATCCAAATGTAACATTCTTAATTTTAATTTTCTTACACATGTTATTTGGTGTACGCAAGATTCTATAGAAGTTGAAAAATGAATAGCCTATAATGTACCAAAATTTAAACCCTCATAAAATTATATTTTTATCTCAAAAAAAATATGATCCCTGATCATATTCATGGGGTTAGATTTGGTCAAGACAAGTTTCCACTATGAGTTCTCGGGAGGAGTTCATTACCCAATGAACATTATTATCCCATATATATATATATATATATATATATATATATATATATATATATATATATATATATATATATATATATATAGTAATGCATTTGTTCCGCCCCGTTAGGTTCATTCAAAAATCATAGTTTTTGGTATTTTTTCTGACATCTAACATGATAGATGTGTTATGTAGGTTTTGTTTAGTGAGAACCGACTTTTGGATCACCCTAATTTGACCTGTACATAAGTTGTTCTGGTGAACCAAAATCAATGGCTATGAAGAAATTAATTTTTTCAGGTTCATAATTTTTTTTTTCAAAAAACATGATCAAAGAGTCTATTCTTACTAAATAGAGCATGCTAAACACATTTAAAGGTTCAGATCTATCATAAAACACTTCTAACTACAAGGCCTAACATGACAGAACGAGAAAAAGAGGGCCTAACATATTCAGTTCTCATATATATATAAACGACAAGCAATAATTAAAATGACCACCAAAACTGAGAGGTCTTTGTTACGAACAAAGTAACTCAGAAAACCAACCAAGTCCTTTGAGTTTTCCTTTTTTTCCCTTTTAGTGTTAGGTGCCTGTGCCTACAATGCAGCAGGTGGGGCCTGTGCAGAGCACAGGCTTCACTTTTCACATGGACGCATTTCTTGTGGTAGTGCTCTTGCATTCATGCAATTACCAAATTAAACATGCCACCTCAAAATCTAAATGCAGTAGGAACTCAGCTCCCCCCTTAGCACCTCATCTTGATACCTAAAACTTGAAAGGCATTGATCAGCCCCTTTAAAACATAGGTTCCAAAAGAGACTAGGCTTGTGAGCACAAAAACTAGGGTTCTATCAAATCAATGAGCTAGGTGATGAGTATAAGAATAAAGGACACTTGTAGGTGCCACTCATTCTGCTGCGTCCTTTTACACCAACATATGAATTCACAGATAAAAAGTAAAAAAAAAAAAATTATCCTTGTAAAATAACCAATGTCCCATGATTTTGACCGTGGGAGACACCCTGTATTTAAAGGTTTTTATGGATGGGGGAGGTCCGAGTCAAACGACCAGTCTTTCAATGCAATATGAATTGATGACTCCATGTGTAGCATATAGTCAAAAGCTAAAAAGTTTCTATCTTTATATTTACTTTTTTTTTTTTTGGCATGCTGAAAATTTCTTTTGTTTTTTGTGGTTTTTTTTTTTTTTTTAGCTTGACCATGTGGATAGTTTTGGGTTTTGGTTATTTTTTTAATCTTTATTATTGCCCGAGTGTGCAGCTGAGGTACCTTTCTCACGTGCTTGTGGGGTTTGTCAATATCCAATGTGGGCTCCCCCTGCCTTCACCCATTCGTCATCATCTACCAAAGGCAATCCAGTTACAATGTCTCTATTGTTCTCCTTAGCTTCTAACAGAAATCTCTCTCTCTCTCTCTCTGTCTCTCTCTATATATATATATATATATATCAATAAATCACCATATATAATTTTACCAATTAATCACGATTTGTTGAAGAATTTGCACGTCAAGGTTTACCAATTTTTGTCTGAATTTAATCATGATTTGCTGAGAAGTAAGCACCGAGTAACTGCAGAGGACAAGTTTGGCTATTATGGTCTAAAATGAACCAAACCAACTGTAAAGGAAAGGAGAGCCAAGTTAGCAGATCAGATCCAAAATGATGAAAGAGAGACAGAGAGAGACCTCACACGAAATTCACACACCACCTGAGAACCACCCGATAGAAAGCTTTGGAGAAAAGAAGGGGGGGGGTTAGCCATCAGCTATACGTTGAGTTTAGAGTGGAGGGGAGGGGGCCCCTCCTAGTCTGCTCTCTAAACGAGAATCAAGAGCCCTCCTTTTCAAGCCTCCCCAACACCACAACACACCCCCACAATCTTGAAAAACCAATCAGGTTGAAAAGAAATTAAAAGCTTAAAGCAAATGACATCATAGTTTTAGTCCCCCAACCCACAAGCCAACTGGAGCCAGCCAGTTCAAGTCAATTGGGGGGGTCCATGACTCCATGTCCACAAAGGGCCCCCTTGCAAGGGCAGACTCCCGGTCCGGGTCTAATATGCCTTATGACCATCATTATTTATTTCATTAAATAGGTTCCAAATGCACATACCGTACGATGAATTTATCGGCGTAGCCATTGAATAATTGGGGAAAAGGACAAGTGTTCCTTGGATATTTCATGACCAAAGTGAGACATTGCCTTTTATTTTGGTTGTTTATATATTTCTCTTAAAAAAAAAGCAAAAAAACAATTGAACGAGCAACGGTTTTACCAAGGGCTTCCGGTAAGCAAAAAAAAAATAAAAACACCAACAGAAATAAGAATTTTTAAATGATTCCCCTACGTGGTCTAGGAATCATAGGCCTCCCTTCCTAAGCTCTCCAGCTCCACCCCTTTTCCATTTTCTATATCAACTTCTTTGAATTACCTACGTATCCCTATCGCATGATTTTTGGAGGGTACTGAAAATTCTCATCCACTTGGGGGAACTGGGAACAATCCGGACTTCCCATTCAAAATCTGGGTTTTCTTCAATGGCGCCTGAGATATGAAATGTTTTGTGGTTGTGAACTATGAAGGGAGTTGCCAATTGTCCTTCACCATACAAAGGACATTGGGGTGGTGCTTGGTGATTTTTTGAAGGGATGTGGGGCAACTGGGTCAAGAAAAGAAAGAGAAGAATCAATAAGGGTAGATATTATTGTATTCTATTGGCCGAAAGAAACCGGCGTATATTAACCGGCAGTGGAAGAGGGGCTAATAGACATTTCAAAAGGTTGGTGTCCTTATGCCAGGTAAGAGAGAGAGAGAGAGAGAGAGAGAGAGAGAGAGAGATGAAACAGGAAACAGTGATTGAGAAGTTGCTGCTAAGATAACGCGGATCTTAATCTGTTCCGAGTTCTATCCCTTCTGTTCTGTCACACTTGCACGATGATCAACCTTCAAGATCCTCTCTAAAAGAATTCTCTATCCCCCTTTTTAGACTTTTAGTTTCTTCAGCTCACCTTCTTTTAATCGGAGAGAGAGGGAGAGAACAAACCTTCACTCACCCTCTCTTTTTTTCTCTCTCTCTCTCTCTCCTCTGATTCTCTCTGATTGTTGAGAATATCTAAATTTTAACGAAACCCCATTTCTTCAATTAGGAAGGATACGCCAAAATTTGTTGCTGTTTTCCTAATATAATCTTCTTTTTCTGAGCTTGGTGTTAGGTTGTGGTGACAACCGACACAGGCACAGAGGGCTGCTCCGTTTTCAGCCGACTGCACACTCTCCCGTTTCCCCTTGCTTCTTGGCACGCATTTCTTTGTCCGCCTCTTTACATAAAAAAGAGAAGGAAGGGTGCCCAAAAAAAAACGGACTATTAGGAAAAAGAAAAAAAAGGGAAAAAAACAAAAGAAGAGTGTCAGGCACTACTCCCCTTCTTACATTACATGCACGACTATGATTTGCTAACCCTTCTCTCTCTCTCTCTCTCTCCAACCCCTTCTTTTCCCATCTTCCCTCCCCTTTGGCTTTGCCCTCTCTCTTTCAAAGGTAATGGAATTTGGGAAGCTGAATGACTCATTTAAGAGGGAGAGAAGCCAGTAGGAGAAGGACATCCAAATTGAAAACTGGAAGAAGAGGACAAGAGGAGGGTTGTGGATCACCACCACCACCATCATCATCAGCACAGGAAGGCGACCCATCAATCTCCGACCCTCCTGACCTTCGATCCACCGCCGGAGTCGTACTTTCTGCCCCCCTCCTCCTCCACTGAATATGCACGGTTTGGCGAGGGGATGGGGGAGCCAACTTCCACCACCACCACACCGCGGCTGGGCTCCTTCAGGGGAGGCCGGGGAAGCAGCAACAGCAAGGTAGGGGAGATTGTGGAGGTGGAGGGCGGCCACATTGTGAGGTCTACCGGCCGGAAGGACCGCCATAGCAAGGTCTGCACCGCCAAGGGGCCGAGGGACCGCCGGGTCCGCCTCTCCGCCCACACCGCCATCCAGTTCTACGACGTCCAGGACCGGCTCGGCTACGACCGCCCCAGCAAGGCCGTCGATTGGCTCATCAAGAAGGCCAAACCCGCAATCGATGAGCTCGCCCAGCTCCCCGCTTGGCAACCCACCACCGAACCCCACCACCACCATCGTCGAACCCACTCCGAAACCGACCCCGACTCCTCTTCCTCCATCAGAAAACCACCACTCCCGCCCGCACCACCACCGCCGTCTTCCGCCTTCGAGCACTTGAATCCGAACACCTTCCTCCCTCCTTCTCTCGATTCAGACGCCATTGCCGACACCATCAAGTCCTTCTTCCCACCTTCCTCTTTCACCTCCACCTCCTCCTCTTCCTCTCTAATCAATTTCCAGAACTACCACCACCCCCAACAACAACGACAGCCTCCGACTCCTCAGCCGTCCATCACCCGAGAGCTCCGCCTTTCGCTCCAATCCTTCCAAGACCAGCAGCAGCAGCAGCAGCACAACAACCAGAGCCAGCACCACCCTGCTCTCCACGCCCAGAGGTTCTCCGGCGACACTGCTCCTGGCGGCGAGCCGCAGGGCCTGTTCTTTGCTGGGGATTGGGAGCAGCAGCAGGCGGAGCTGGGCAGGTTCCAGAGGCTGGTTTCCTGGAATGCTGCAGCTGCGGACGGTGGTGGCGGCGCTGCCGGATTCCTCAGCTCGTTGCCGCAGTTCCTGCCTCCGATGCCCATGCCGGCCAACCAGAACACCAGCTTGTTCGTTCAGAGGGGACCCCTTCAGTCCAGTAGTTCGCCTTCGGTCCGTGCCCGGATTTTGCCGGAGACCCAGGTGGCCACGCCGGCCGGATTCGCGGCTGGCGGGTTCGTCGGTTTCCGGATTCCAGCACGAATCCAGGGCGAGGAGGAGCACGAGGACGACGGCAGCAAGCCGTCCTCTGCTTCTCACCATTGACATCCTACTACTCTGCCATCAGCACTAGTACTAAATCGGCACAGAGGTGTTCATGTTCACTCTTCTTCCTTTGTTCTATTCTCTCTGTTATTTTGGACCAAGTAGCAGCGCGCAAATGATAACTTCTAAAAGAAGATGGTTGCTTCTTTTTTTTTTTGACAGATTTGGAGATGGAGAAACAGAGACCCCGATTTGGAGGAGAAGAGCATTAATCGGAAAACGGTACCTACTTTAGTTGCAGATTTGAATGAATGCTATATACTGTTTGAAGAAGCCTTTTGTTCTTCTTCATTGGGGGTCGTTGTTATGGACTTAAAATAGGTTCTGTTATTGCTTTCCTTTCTTTTCTTTCTTATTGGCTACATGGATGGCTCTCTACAATACCATCATCCCAGACATTTTTTTTTCTCTTTTCCTTTTTGTGTTGCTCAATCTGGGTGGCAGACCATATTTGGTGATGCTATGGGATTTTTCTCTTTTTGTCATGGCCCTCCTTTTTTGGTGTTCTTGATGGGTATTGAATAACTTGCGATGACATGGTAACGAGGGGTTGAATGAATGGATGAAAGTAGAAGGGTTGGCTGTTGAGGCTTTGCTTGCTCATTTCCATGTTGGTGCCTTCTCTCTTGGGTTGCCTCTATTGGAAATGTTTCATGGTTTGCTTTTGGAGTTATGATTCATATTGAAATGAAAGCGAGTCTTTTGGGGTCCTCTTTTTTTACTCCCATGAATTTCGATTTTTGTCACTTCATCTCTAGTCTGATTATGGTTAGGATGGCAAAAATTGCTGTAATTGGTAGAAACCATGAACACAAACAATCTTTTTCAGTAGGTCTAATTAACGAATCATGCCTGTGTGTTCTGAGTTCCATCTCTATCTACCAACCGAAGACAAGCACAACCCATCATTGTTTCTTCCATTTGAGGTCATTACTCTCCCTTTTGATGGCTCGAGTTAATGGTTGGATGTTGTAGCGTCCCCTTTGTGGTGCTTTTCTTTTTTAATCTTTATCCATAGAATAACTCTTGCATTGGTATGCTAATGGCACTCGTTAATCGTTATATTCCCCTTCAATTTTTGCTTTTCACGTGCCCCTCTCTTTTTTATCCATTACTGGCGTACCATCTTGTTTGATATTTGTAGAAACATCTTGATCAGAGTGCCAGTCCATTTCTTTGGAAAAATTGTACGGTTGGATGTGAGAAAATTGGCAGTAAGATTATGATATTGTTGATTTGATCAATATATCTTTTACATCTCCAACAAAGAAAATGGTAGTACTTAAAAAGGCTTGCTTTTTATCCTTTGGGACCGGTTCTTGATTCCAACCACCATTTACAATTAAATATTTGAAACAGTTTGAATATTGGGAGACTGGAATTTTGCTGGGGCATGTGGTGCGGGATGGCCTTCACTGTTCTATGGTAACATTTTAGAGGGATTTTCTTGGGTTTCTGTTGGATAGATAAACAGCTTGTGTTTTTCATACTGGGTATCAGATTGATATGAAGTGTCCTGTGGCACTTTCTCTTTCATGATGAAGACGATTGGACATCAATGCCTGGCGGTGGGGGGTGGGGGGAGGCGGGAATCTTCAGTACAGTGGTACCCTGAAGCCTTGGAGCCTGATTGTGGTGGGTTGATGTTAGATTTTGTCAAAGCTTGTGGTCCTAGCTAACTTGGAAGTCAAAACAATCCGCATTGTGTAGTCACTGTGCTTATGTATTTTTCGTTGCACTACTTGATAGACGTGCTTGGTTTCCCATGGTTAAATGATGCCACCTTTGCTTGTTCCTGCTATTAGTTGTGTGTTCATCTGAATTCAACAAAGTATGGCTCTGTTTGGGAGCAGGTATTGGGGAGTAGAAGGGTGATGGGAGTGGAGAAGAATGAGAGATGAGGCTGGAATTGTCAACAACATTCATGCGAGGATGAAGTTGAAAATGGCCCATCATTTCTTCCATCTCCGCTATCAACACCATTCTCTTCTCTCCCAAAACAGGGTCTCCTAGCACAGGTGGGGATTAAGAGCTCATTTGAACTTGTGAAATACGCCCTAAATTTTAACATAAATAATAGGTTGTCAGCTCAGACAGCAGATATGCCTTTCATTTTCTGTTGGGTTCCATAGTTGACAGGTTGTACTTCAGAGATGGATGGCAGTCAGGTGTAGCGGCACACTCAAAGTATAATGTAATTGCACCTTATCCGCCTTAGTCAGCTCAATTTGGCTAGTATAGACCCGTTAAATAGTAATAAACATATTGTATTGAATGAATAGTTGAATCATTGAATTGTTTGGCTTGCAAGCTGTAGTTTTGGAAATAAAACTCTATTTATACGGGCATTGGAAAAATGCATGTTTTTTGAAAGTGAGCCAGCTCGATAGGTCTACATTTCAAATCTTGTTATTTTCAGTTATTTTTTGTGTTGTAAACAAGCCAGCTTGAGCTCTTCTCATTTAGCTCGGTTTCATCACAAGCTCGAGCTTGGCTCGGCTTGTACAAGCACGAGCTAAGCTTGAACACCTCAAGCTGGACACCATCCTATTGCTTACCAGCCCTACTTATGGATTTGGTAACTTAAGAGTAATTCAATGTGCATGTTAAATCTTGCTAGATTCATTTAGGTTTTGGGGGCACCGCTTGATTCGTTTGAACTTGTGAAATAGGCTTGAAAATTTAACATGAATAATAGGTTGTCAGCTCAGACAGCAGATCTGCCTTCCATTTGAGTTCGGATCGTCTGCCTTCCATTTGAGTCCGGATCAGGTGCGCAATATGATTGCACAAAATTTTGTACATTAATCACCCCATTACCCTCCATCAGGTCTTGGGTCCCACACCTGACAGGCCCTGTTCCTAAGATGGAGGGTGATCAGGTGCTTAATGCACAAATATTTGTGCCATCATATTGCACCTGATCTTTTCACCTTTCATTTTCTGTTGGGCTCCATAGCTGACAGGCTGTATCTCAGCGATGGATGTCTGTCAGGTGCAGCGGCACACTGTAATGTAATTGCACCTGATCCGCTTTCGTCACCTCAATTTGGCTTGTATAGACCCGATAAGTAGTAATAAACATTTTGTACACCAGATGTGTGAAATGAATAGTTGAACCATTGAATTGCTTGGCTTGCAAGCTGTAGTTTTAGAAATAAAACTCTATTGATACGGATATTGAAAAAAATGCACTTTTTTAAAGTGAGCCAGTTCAATAGGTCTACATTTCAAATCTTGTTGCAGTTTGTGTTTTTTGTTGCAAACAAGCCATCGGCTCATTTAGCTCAGTTTCATCACAAGCTCGAGCTTGGTTCGTCTTGTTCTAAGCTTGAACACCTCAAGCTGATCACCATCCTATTGCTTACCCGCCGCCCTACTCGTGGATTTGGCAACTTAAAGAGTGATTAATGTGCATATTCAATCTTAATAGATTCATGTAGGATTTAGGGCACCGCTTGATTCATGAAAAATTCTCTCATGGCTCTTTAAATTATTTTTTCTTTCTTCAGTAAACATCCTCTTCTACATATTATGCATATAGTTGCTTTTTCAGTTTCTTTTATGTGCTCGAAGCACAATGCTATCAAACGAAAGGCATGATCATGATGCCATATAGCTAGAAAAGAACAGTAAATGGTGGTTTGTTGTGGTTCTCCATCTTTCAAAAGAAATGTCATCAGTATAGGTGTTATTTTTTAATAAATATAAAAAATGCCAAAAAAAATTTAAATTTTATTTTAAAATTATTTTAATGGTTTTAACACGTGTCACATGCGATACAGAACGATTCAGTTGAGTATCGGTATCAACAGATCCGGCTGAATAGCTGGCGCAACGATTGAGGGGCGATACCGATACTGACAACATTGTTCAACAGGCCATTGCTCAATGAAGCGTTGGAACATCATATGGGACTGGACCTCCATGTATCCAAATCAATGTCACAAGATCTTGGTATCTGGATTTCCTCAGCGAGGTAAAAATCTCATGATAAATTAAAAGAAAATATTGTCTTTCAGGAAAATAAAGAAGCTTTAGAAAATGTAAAAATTTGTAAAAAATTAATATTACGTTATTATCTCAATAGATGCCATCATGATACTTTCAAAATTGGTGATATGTTCAAGGTATATTTTTAAGGAGCATTTTATACTTTTGAAAAATATTGCAATAAAGTTACTATAATTTTGAGAAATAAATGATAAATGTGACTATGCTTCCTGCATGCAATATCGAGCATAAAAGGTCATTCTATGTGTTAGGGGAGGGGGCATGTTAAAGCCAACTTAGTCTTCTGCTTTTTCGCAAGGAGTGGTCGTTTGCAGGATTCCAATCATATGTTTGGGAGCTAGAGCACTTTATTATATCACCAAGCAATGGCCCTCAATGTGGCCGTATTGAGCATATCCTTTGTAAAGATAGGCAGCTTTCAGCTGGTCCTGCATAGGGGTTTCAATGGGTCCAGTTTGCCCAGACCCGATCCGTACCAAACTATATGGTGCCCGGGTCTGGTGATAAATAAGAAGACCCGGGCCCGACCTGAGTTCCGATTAAGACCTACAATTTTTCAATGTAAAAATGATAAAAAATATTATTTTATCAAGTATGGCCCGGGTCTGGTTCATGTAGTTCTTATAGGGTATAGTTTCTCTTATGGTGGGTCTGATTAGAATCGGGTCCGAACCTGATACCATACCCGTAGATGTAATATCTCATAGAATTGTGCCTAATTTTTTATTTAATAAATAATTTTATTAAATAAATATATTTTTATTGTTTAGATTAATATAAAAATATATAATATATGTATATAGTGGCTGATGTTGAGTTCATACGCATATATGGAAATGGGATCCATTGCCAAGATCCATGATCCATAAGGGTGTAGATAAATAAGTTTAAAAAAAATTAAATTTTAACTAAAATAAAAATAATATATATATATATATATATATATATATATATATATATATATATATATATATATATATATATATATATATATATATATATATATATATATATAAGATGTATATTAAGAGTTTGGTTAGAAGAAGGTTTCTATTTCCTTAAGGAAGTAAATACCTTTTATTTCTAGAAACATAGGGGACGCCCCCTTATGGGAATGCCTATTGTGTTATAAATAAATCATATCAACCTTTCTCTTTTAAAATCAGATTTTGAGAGAGAGGGAGAGGGCTGAAAAAAAAAAAGAACACAAAGAAGGGGGAGAGGTTGAACCGAGTAGAGAGAGAAAGAACAACCCAACATGTTTTTTCCTTTCTTCTTCAACGACCTCTTCTTCTTCTTCTTCTTCAATGACCTCTGCTTCTTCCTTCTTTTCCTCTTTTCACGAATCTGCAGTAAAAGATACGAGTTTTTCTCTTTTTTTTTGATAGAACTAAGAGTTTAGCATGGGTTGAATCACATGAGGTGAAAAAAACCTAAATTTGCGTTTATATATGCAGATATATGTCTGCATTTTTTTTATTCTTAAACAGAGTACGCAACAGTGATATATATATATATTGTGTGTGTGTGTGTGCTTGAATCAAGAACACAGTGGATTTATAAACTTTTAAATTTATGTTTGGGTTTAAGATAAAATCTGTGTTTCTTTTGCGGAACCAATTTTGAAAATTTGAATTTTTGGTTGGGTTTAATATACACATATATTTTTCCTACGTGTGGGTTGATATTTAAAACTATTATACATGGTTCAATATGCATCCATCAAATTTATTTGATTGTACCATGAGTTATATTGTGAACATGAAAATTTGAGTATCTATGTATGCTTCATGTTCACTAATTTTTTTGCAGTGTTATCTTATTGTGGTAATGTATGAATCATAAGCATGTATTGTTTATGAGTTGTTAAATTATAATTTGTATTGCAAAACGCTTTGTTTAAAAAATTGTGTTTTTGAAATAATTATATTATTGATGTGACAAGACAAGGGCTCAAATATGTTAATGCATATTGATTTGCATGACTGTAAATTTAATTTAGGCTAGTAAAAGAGACTAAACAATGTAATAAATTTTCTTTCTTGATGTCCCTTTGAAACAGTGAAAACCTTAGATGACAATTATAGGAGACAGTGAGGATACTAAACACCGTATGCATTTATTGTCCCCATGAACCCGTTGTGTGGTTCGTATTTTCGACTACGGTTGTAAAAAACTTTCGTCACTTTGCCTGAGGGTATTGTTGTTGACTCAGTTGTAGTTATTGGTATACCAAAAAAGTTGCGTCAATAGATGTTGATTTTCTTGTTGTCTCAACATTAGGTGATGATTTTCAATATTCTAATTGATGGTGATATTTTCTAATATCGATCGAGGAATAAATATAAAACCTAATAATTAAAATACAAATTGTGTGTTAAGCTATCACTGAGAACTGCCTTGAACCTCGAGAACTTTACTTGTTTTTTAGTATCCATAGGTTTTTAAAAAAGTAAAAATTAAAAATGTGTGTACTAAATAGGAACATGCATTGCAAAATAAATACTAATAATTTAACTTGAAAAGTTATTCATGCACGTTGCATTCATGCATCCCTAAATGTTTAATTTAACATGAGATTATTGATTTTTTTTGTTTGAACTAGAGTTACTGAAAGCTTCTTAGGTAGGTGGGAAGCTCGCTTTCTGAAAACTCGGTTGGGAAGTGTGATACTCCTCACTTCTGAAACTTCATGCAAATCTCGATTCTCCGATGCTTTTTCTATGCTTCCCACACACATGGTCTATGCTTCCTATATGCTTTTCTCATGTTTTTTTTTCATGTACTTTCTTTAAATTAGTAACCATCAATGTAAGATTTAAACAAAAAATTAACTTTTATTGAAAAATCATGAAATATAAGAATAATAAATTTTATTTTAGTTTTTATTTGTTTCTTTTTCGATTCCTATTCAATTACTATATTGTTTTATTTTTTTTAATATTTTGCTTTTAAATTGATACTTCGCTTCCCGCTTCCTATAAATTTTAAAATGCTTCACTTCTCGCTTCCACTTCCCGAATCGTTTCCTACTTTTGCTTCTTAGTTTGACAACCTTGGTTTGAACTGATTATATTGCAAGCCTATTCTAAATGTGTGATGGTTGTAGAACTCGCTTAAACTTGTATTGATTTAATCTATGCTAAATTTTTTTACTATTGGATTTTGAGAGAGTCTCGTATAAAAACTTTGGTTCTTACCCTGTTTTAAAATATTTTTTCAGGTACTGAGGCAGCGTGATGGAGAGATTAGCTGGCTAGAGGGCATGAGGGTTATAATTTGGTGGCCTGAGGTTCTAACTTATATGAGATAATTTGTTTTTGTTTTGAAAACTTTGTGAACCTTCATTGATATTATTTGATTGTCAATTTAATTTCAGTTCATGGATTAATTTTTTATTCTATGTCTGAATGCACGTTGATGTTGTATATATTAAATCTGTAATATGCCCCAGATCTAGGGCTGGCAATCGTGTCGGGTTGGCAGGTTGGCGGGTCGACCCGACGGGTTGGCGGGTCAGCATACCTCAACCCGAGCCTGACCCGTTTATTAAACAGGCCGGCTGTGGCAAACACGAACTCGACCCATTTAATAAACGGGTAACCCGACACGACCCGCCAACCCATTTAATAAATGGGTTGGGTCAGGTAAACGGTTTCTCAGGTTCTCGGGTCAGGTTGGCGGGTTGGCGGGTCGATGGGTCGAGTTGGCAGACAGGTTGACGGGTTGGCGGGTTGACCCACCCGCCTGACCGGTTTATTAAACGGGTCAGCCGGGTTGGCGGGTTGGCATACCCCCAACCCGAACCCGACCTGTTTAATAAATGGGTTACGCGGGTCGACCTGTTTATTAAACGGGTTGGCTTAAGCCAAACCCGAACCCGCCTAAGAGGCGGGTTGGCGGGTCGTGTCAGGTTTTGCCACCCCTACCCAGATCCTTGAGATATTTTTTGTAATATAAAAAAAAAATCTGCATTTTTCAAAGGTTAGTTTGAGTTGTTACAATAAATCAGGTCAGGTCTAGTTTTACTTGAGTATGAACCAAACCCGACCCATTGGCACCCCTAGTCCTGCATGTGCATTGAAAATTGAACACAATGTTTATGCTTACTCAGGTGCCATACTTTGTTATCATGTTACAAGAAGGACAACCATTTATTTTTTTGAAAGGCAAGCTAGCGGACCCCTACTAGTTATACAACTATATCATTGGGTTTTGAACCTGCAATGTCCCAACACAAGGTGACATGTACTAGCTGCTCTTACCAGACAAGCAGAGCCAGGTTAATAGGTACAACCATTTTTTGGTTAGTGAGTTTGAGATAAATTTTTGTGCATTCGTGCCTTACTCAAAATCTCTCTTTAATAATAAATTTCTAGAATGTGATAGATTTAGAGACTCACTATCTTAACCTAGGGATCAACCAAAGAAGAAATAACCTAGTCCCACTTAATTTGTTGGACGTGGTGGGACACCAAAATAAAGAAAAAAGGACAATGACGTAGATGACACTAATTTTTAGCACAATACTACAACTGACCAAAAACTAAAAAAATATAACAAGCATGGCCAATTTACTGTTTTTTTTTTCTTTTAAAGTTATGCGTTTTTGTTTGATCAAAACCATAGCCCTGATTTTTCAGGCATTAACTTACATGGTGCCTGATTTTTTTTAAGGCGACGACTATAAATAAGGAAACCCTAGGCCGAAATGGCTTAGATCCTAGTTTGGGTCCCGGATCTAAGCCATCCTGGATGGATGCATATCAGTGGGCACAAACAAGGCTTTAGATCCAAACAGAAATGGGTTGGATCTGAACGAGAGAAAGCCGAACACAGTATAGACCAGGTTTTACCTGTGCCATTTAAGCTAAGCAAAGAAATCAGTAGTAATCGGGTCTGGCTAATGCTTCCTCTGGATCTCAACAATTGGACCGGATCCTCTGAGTTTGTTCCAACTCCCATCTATCAGGTCGTGTTGCATCTTTTTTGATGTGGACACAGATTTGGATCAAAACACTAAGGTTGGTTCAGATCCGGTACATTAAATTGGCAGCTCCAAATATTTTATTCATGGAGTTCATAACTCCTATACGGTACCTAAGGCTCAGTTCAGTGCATTTCTTGACCCAGCTAAACGTGTTCAAAACTATTAAACAAAAGGATGGTTTGGAAAATAGTTATTGCACAGTCCAACCTACTTCTTCACGAAAAATCGGAAAAACTAATTGTAGCTTTGGTTTGAAAATTGCAGTGTGTATCCAAGCAGTGGTGTACTACATGAATCAGACCCGATAAGAACTACATGAATCAGACCCGATAAGAACTACATGAATCAGACCCGAACCATACCCGGTAAAATAATAAATTTTATCATTTTTACATTTAAAAATTGAAGGTCTGGGAACTCGGGTCAGGCCCGGGTCTAGTATAAAATTTCACAAATTATACCTGGGTCCATGTATTAATGGGACTTTCGGGTCCAGACCTGGGTCTTAATCGGGTCTTCTTATGTCACCATACCCGGTCCCTATAGGGTTTGGTCCGGTCGGATCCAGGTAAGACAGACCCGTTTACACCCCTAACTATGATCCAAACAACCAAACTTGGTTTTGGACCTATCTTGTCAATGGCCAATAATACTTAATGCAGGTGACATTAACTCTACGAGCAGTACATAACCATCTAGGGAGACTGCATTTTCATGTAGGTGATATTAACTGTATGAGTACTAAATAACTACCTAGGAGCATATCAACCATCGACATTAAGAGGGAGGTATGGCCAGTACTGCCCTGTAATTTGGACCATACACATTGGTCTTCTTACTTGCATCTGATCATCAGAATATCCTTCCAAGATACCTACCACACAAGAGAGACACTCCTATCTATTCCTCTCAGTAGGTGTACCAATCAAAATAGTGTATTGACCTCTTGATAGTGAAGTATCCAAGGGCATGCCTTCAAAAGAATGTTAGAGTAGGTGCAATCCTAAGGATGCAGGTGAGCCGAGCTTAGGCTGGCTCAGCTTGGCTCGAATAAAAAAAATAGTTGTTCAAGCTCGGCTTGCTACCCAAAAATGAGATTCTTTCTGAATTTGAGTTTGTTACTTCAATCAATACTGAACTAATACCTGTTTCACTTAGTACTTCAAGTGCTTCTGTAGCGTATAATGTGAATCATGTTGCTGGTAATCAACTCTTTTGCTTCTTAATGACTTTATAGTCAGATCTTTCCTGCATTTTGAATATGAAGTCTCATTTGAAGCTTTAGACAAAGGTGCTATTAATTCCGACGATTCGCTAAGCGAATAAACTTCAAAGCGAATAAACTTCAAAGCTTTAGACAAAGGAGTGATGGATGAGTTAGCCAAACCCAGTCAGGTTAGTTCCTTGCTTTCTCCCTATGCATTTATTTACACTAGCACTAGATCATGCTTTTGCTTTCATCGATCTAGTATAAATTAAATATGTTGTTTTCATGGTTTACAGTTTGCACTAGAAATTGCGTTGAGCCCAGCAACTCACATCTCTTGATTTCCAAAATGTTTCTTTCTTTTTGTGTTTGTTAGCATCAAATTCTTGAAAAAGGTCATCAAACTTAGTTCAAAATTGCCTGTGCACACTAGGCCAAGTTTGGTCCAGTAGCATTCAGTACAGAAATCAATCACATGATATATTAATAAAACTAAGCATGATTCATGTCTTTTTCCTATTTCATTAGATGCTTTTCATTCCATAAATACTACCTGCTTCCTTACTGACCACGATATTTCTAGGAATATAATGCCACTAGAATGTGTGGCTTGATTGATTACCATGTCGGTCTGCCTTTCTTCTTTCTCTGATGATGACTGCAGGTATTTATTGTGCTGACAGCGACCATTCTGAAAGATATTAATTAAGTTCCTGTTGATTTTCCATCATATTAGTGGAAATTACTTGAACAAGGTACATGCTCACGGATATATATCACCGTAACTTACGGTGGTACACACTTGATTTACTCATACTTAAGCTCCAATAGTAAAATCTTGCTTATTTAGCATATCCTATTTATTATTTTCATGTGTTAAAGTCAACCGCAATATGATACTATTTTTAAACCGCCCTTATTTTCATGAATTGTGAGCCATTGATTTTTCACCGTCTCAAAAATAAAATAAAATCTTATGCATTATAAAACCTTCTAATATACTAAATAAATCATGCTAAACTTAGCTGTCTGGTTAGATTTAAAATTTGTTGGATAGATCTATGCAAACACGAGTGCTTACCAGTGCATGATTTCATCGCACAAAACTTCTCTCTCTCTCTCTCTCTCTATATATATATATATATATATATATATATATATATATATATATATAGTAATGCGTTCCTTAGGCCTCCCTTCAAAAATCATAATTTTTAGTATTTTTTTTCATATCTAACACGGTCAGATGTGATCTATAGGTTTTGTTTAGTGGAAACTAGCTTTTGGATTGCCGAAATCTGACCTATATACAGGTTTTTCAGGTGATCCAAAATCAATGGCTATGAAGGTACCAGTTTTTTTGAGTCAGAAAAATATATTTTTGCATCGAAAAAACATTATCCAAGAGTCCATTCCCACTAAATGGAGTATGCTAAATACATCTAACAGTTCAAATCAGTCATAAAACACTTAACGAGAAACGGGGCCTAATATATATATATATATATATATATATATATATATATATATATATATATATATATATATATATATATATATATATATATATATGAACACACTTTCGAACTCAAGATAACGACTGATTTGGATGGGGAGGCTATTTCCTTTCATCCGAGATCTCAGCAATCAAAACTTAATTTGTATCATTATCCAGCGCCTGCTCTATCTTTGTCAGCACAATAATGTGGGAAGGCTACTTGTCGACTGGAAGAATTTATTTGATTGAAGAAATTAATTTTAGAGAAGGATATATATATATATATATATACACACACACCGGTTGTTGTAGATCAACAGCAAACTACCATAGATCAAGTATCCACATCAACTTTGGCATGTGCAGTGGGAACCGACTGTGACTGCATGAGCCAGCACAATGATAATCTGAAGCACAATGGATGTTTGGCATTGTTTTATTGGTTGAACCTTCATTATGCTGTTTGCTAAGGTGACATATGTCCCATCCTTTTTTTTTTTTTCTTTTTACACTTGCTAACTGTCATAGGCTTATAATGGCAAGAATTTTTGCCAACAAGTAGTCGAAAAAATTAGCCTTTATTGAGTAATAACGATGACACTTATAGCTCATCGTTAAAGGGTGTACCAACACCAACAAAGAATCTCGCCAGAACTAGAAATACTAATAGCGGTGTGACAATCTTTAACAGCCAGAATTAACATGTTGTTATAGGCTATAACGGTGAGACATGTATCTCGTCGTTATAAGCTATAAACCTAAAAAAATTTATTTTCAATTTTTTTTTTACATTCAATAAAAATTTACAACAAACATATATTTCAAATACATTTTAAAAAATATAAACACCCTACATCCTCTCCAAGCCTGCAACAAACATATTTCAAATGCAAACTCTTCCACCCTCTACATCATCTCCAAGCCTACAACAAACATATACACTTTTAATATTCACATAAATCCAAATTTAATTTGTGTTATGGATGTACACGTTTTCAAAGTTATGTAGCATCTTTCTTAATTAGATGCTACATAACCTTGAAAATATATACACCCATCATAGGAGAACAAAAACAATTAGATCATAAATAAGTAAATAAAGAGTTTATAAATTATAGCAAGGTAAAAAATCATAGTTAAACAAAGAGAATTTAAAAATTTTGGGTATAGGATGGAGGGTTCTGTTTGTGCATATCCATGAAGGCCTGCATTTTCTCTCTCAACTTTTTAGCCACTTCTCTCTCTCACTCAATTTCACTCAATTTTTTGTATTTCTCACTCTCTTTCTGCTCTTTCTCGCTTTTGTTCTTCTCGGTCTGTCTTTTGTTCTCTTAATTGTTAGAGCTTCATATGCGTCACTTCCAGCTGAGAAGATAGCTCTGAAACTCATACCTGAATGTAAAAGGATGATTTAGATGAAATGACAAATGAACCTAACCCTCTCATATGTTTATACCGCTCTCCAAGGACCTTGATAAGAACATTTTGTTGCATCATCGACGAGACTCCTTGTGAAGAAGATATTGAACTTTTAATCTCAACTGATTGTAGCTTCGTCTACACATCGTTAATAATTGGTTATCAGTAATTAATGATAATATACAAAATAGAATGAATGAATAGGACAATACAAAGTGTGCGTTACTTACAAAGGTGTTTTCTGCTTCGCTACATATTGATGTATTGCGATTTGAATGAGTGTATGTTTCTTTATAAAATGCACTCGCTGTCTGTTCTTGCCTATTTATTTCATTCTGCAAATAACAAATTAAGAATTTATTAGATCAAACATTTTTATCACTATACTATATAAAAAAACTAAACTTAGAGAATACGAAACTTACTCTCGTATGATATCTTTGAAGGTACAAAGATGATCTATTAGTATGTAAGACCATCTATTTTGCTTTATTCATCAAATTTTTCTTTGACTCCCATTGTTAACCAAAGAAAGATCAATTAGTAGATGAAAATCTAGAAATTTGAATATTATTTACATAAAATATATATCCAATATTTACCTTTTAATAGTTTTTGGTGGAAAACTTGCAAATTAGTTTCTACACTCCAAAGTCACATCCTTCAGGAGGATGTTGTTCTTCTACGTCGTAGTTTTCAAACTTCTGGTAATACTTGTGAAAACCTTCTCGAACCCTTGAGTATGATAGTGCAAGATGCATCTCCACGCATACCTGATGTTTAGGTATATCCTTGTCTAAATCAAACATTCTCGAACCCTTAATTAATCTGTTTATCAAAATATATTTAGACAATATACTTAAATAAACTGCCTCACACAACATCATCTTTTCGTCGTGTGAGACATTCATCTATGAGTGGTGAGTGTGTATGACTCACTCCCTGATGATGCACGAAAGCCTCATAGAGAATGTGGAGGAACCCTTGCTTATGAATTCTTGCATCTCAAGCTTGATAATTACTGCATCCTTTCGTTGCTTAATTTGCTTGTGGTGGTTTACACATTTTTTATTTTCATGTTTGCGCTGAGAAGATTCTATAGTTGCTAATTTGTACTAATAAACAAAAATTAATAGTATCCATGATTTATCCATATTTATAGACGGTGACCCACTATATTTAACAAGAGAATATTTGATCAATCAAATATATATATAATTTGGTGGGTCTTGCCTCACTAAAAGCTCATTGAAAGTGAGGGTGCATTTGCCTAAGTACGCATCAACGAAAGCATAGTCACGATAATGGGCTATTGATAATCTCACAATCATGGGAAGACATTTCAATTGTGCGGGAGCTACACAAACACCAAAATGCTCTGATAATGGCAAAAAGACTTAGACAAGATCTTTAGATGTCATACAACACAGATCCATGGCCAGATCAAAACTCAAGTGGCGAAAAAAATGCCCCAAAATTCTAATAAAACTCAATTTTCTGGTGTTAACAGTAAAAGCACAAAAAATGGGGAAAACTACATCCAATTACTTTGTTTAATCATGTGTTTTGTTTGGATTCAACATACATTCATTCATAATCCTAAACCAACATGATCTAGCCCTAATCCATGCATCTATGCATCGATAAACATCACATTCGCACAAATTTAAAGATTTAAGAGAAGATCACCAACATTAGAAGAAGAAATGGATTTCTGAAGAGCTTAAGATGATCTACCTATTTTGTATCACCTCCAAGGGCATGCAAACAACTCAATCTCGCCTTCGCGATGATGGAAAAGGGATCACACTCGTCAGGCGTATGCCTCTTAGCAGAAACACAATCGGCTTTTCATGGTAAGCCCAAACTCGCCTGTTCTTTGCTAAAAAATGGTGAAGAGTGGTGGTTGCTCAAGCTATCAAGCTCTCTAGTTTTTCAAAATCAGTGAAGGAAAAAGTCAAAAGAGAGAATAAGAGAAAGATATCTCAATTTTGAAATTCTAATTCCAGTCGATAAGAGATGAAAGAGATCGAGCAACAACATGGAGAGCCTTCTTGTTCTTCTTTAGAGAGAGAGAGAGAGAGAGAGAGAGAGAGAGAGAGAGAGAGAGAGAGAGAGAGAGAGAGAGAGAGAGAGAGAGAAGACCCCGACCTTAATTGAGGCCTCCTCTCTTTACCCCTAAAATCGGGTCAAATAGGGAGTTTTGACCCCCTTTGACCCGATAAGAATGAGGTGCACTTCGCCCTAAGGCGTACACCTCAGAGTGTATGAGGCACCATCGATAAATATTCCTATAATGGTGAGAGCTAGATCTCACCATTATTGATCTATAACAACGATATCTTCTGGCAATTAAATTTAGTCGTTAAAGTGTTTTAACGACAATATCTAACAACCAGAGAATCTTGCCGTTATACATATGTCTTCAATGACAAGATGTGTGCAGGGAAAAGACATTCGAGGAGATATCCAGCCCGCTGTTATTGATGAAGCTAATAGAGGCGAGATTCATGGTCGTAGTAGAGTAATAACGACAAGATATTTATGTCCTTGCTATTACCTGTTAATTAGTCAGAACAAAAATCTCGTCGTTATTGCTTTATCAAAAGCGACAAAAAAAATTTTTGCTGGAAAAGAGTCGCCACTATTGACCCTCATCCGTGTAGTGGTAGTTTTTTTTTTTTTTTGATATTTTACATGGAGAAAACTGGATCTGCATCATTGACCTAGCTGCGCTGGTTTTTAACCTGCCGAACCTTTTGAGAGCCAAGCTGGGGTTAGGAAGACCCCTAAGTATTACTATATCAAAAAATGTACACCTTTGAGCATTTGCCAAAATTTAATACAAGAAATCTTACCTTTACTGGCGCTAATTTAGGAGAATATTTCTACAAATGGGGATCAGTCTGGAGGGCCGGTCTACCTTGAAGAGATGTTTGCCATCGTAGCTAATATGCGGGCTAATCTTGTTTTATGCTCTGGTGGCATAACTTAGCTTTAATCTCTGAAACACATTCAATGCTGCCAAAAAAAAAAAAAGGTGTGGCCTACCTCTACCTTCCATAGCACCTCGGGTTACTTGGATCAGGTCCATACAAGAGGACTCTAACACTATCCAGGAGCTTGCAGGTACGAGGCTCAAAATCTGTATCCAGCTACTCCATTCTTTGTCTGATAGATTTTTTGATCCACTGAACTAGCCAGCAATTCTGAACTTCCCACATGCTCAGCCTGACCTGGATGTTGATGATCCGCCAGATGCAGTTAGAACTAAAGAAATGATTTAGTGTTCAAGCGAATTTCAATTTAAACAGGTGACATTTAAAATACACTAGGCTTGTTTTTAAGGTCTTTGGGAGTACACGTTTGGATCCAGCCTTATATCTATAGTTTTCAAAGAGTTTTAATCAGTTTGAAGATTTTAGTCTTAATATCTTATTGCAATTGATGCACAAATAGAAATTATTTGTATAAGTTAATTTTATAGGAATGGAGCAACTTAATAATGGTTTGTTGTTGATTTAATTAGCACATATTTTTCCTTTGGATATTTGGATTTGGTCCTTGATATGAAACCAGCAAATTCAACTTCATAACTAGTTCATCTATACTTTTTTTTGGAAGGCAAGCTGGGGTTAGGCATACCCCACCAGTTACACAACATACCACCATTGGGTTTTGAACTTGCAAAGTCTCAACACATGGTGACGTGCACTAACAGCTCCTACCAAACAAGCCGATGACATTGTTGCTAGTTCAACTATACTTTTATCAAAGATAAACTCTGCCAAGTGTTTCAAAATTTCATTCCATAGAGCTGACATCTGTGGTTTCCATTACAATTTTTGAGCCCAGGAATAGATTTTTACTAGATTGGTCTTGCATCAAAATTTTCAGAATTCAAAGGAAATTAATGTAGGTCTGTATCTCATTGACTTGAGTAGAGAGTGCAAGTAAATTCAGACCCACTTGGTCTCATTTCAAACCCACCAAAATCAAGCCAAAAGGGCTGCTAGACTTTAATACACCTATAGATCAAGTCAGTTTTGGCAGCCTCCAGGAGGGGAATGAGTTCATAATCTAATACAATGATGTCAGTACCGTCCGATACGTATCGCAGAAAATTGATATGATACTAACCTTAATTGGCTATTTTTTAATAAATATAAAAAATACCTAAAATGAATTTTTATTATTATTTTAATGGTCTTAACATGTGTCACGTTCTGATTGACATAAAATATCGGTATGGGCAAAAAAATATAATTACTTTTTTACTGAAAAAACACGATTCAATGGACGATTCCTAGCAAATCAACCATGCTAAATTCATAAATGGTGTCAGGATTGATAAAAAGAGGGATCTCATAATCGCTATGACATTAGGTTATGAAGATTGGGATGAGTGGATCTCGTTCCGCTAGGCAGCCCCAGTACTAGGGCTGTCAACGTGTCAGGTTTGGTTCAGACCCAGGTAGAACCAGACTTGGACCTGATTTTGGGGTATGGTATTGGGTCCAGACCTGAGTCTAATCGGATCTAAGATAATTGAAACCATACCCAGACCCGATAAGAACTACATGAACCAGACCCGGACTATACCCGGTAAAATAATATTTTTTATCATTTTTACATCGAAAACTTGAGGGTCTTAATTGGAACTCAAGTCAGGCCTGGGTCTGGTATAAAATTTCACAAACTATACCCGGGTTCATGTCTTAATCGAACCTTCGGGTTCAAAACCAGGTCTTATTTGTCACCATACCTGAACCCTATAGGGTTTGGTCCGGATAAACCCGACCCATTGACACCCCTACCCAGGACACTCAATTGGTTGTAGCACAGTTACCATATAAGAAGAACTTGACCAAGCTCAGTATATATGTCAGTTCTTTGTCTATTATGGCACAAAGTCTAACTTATGTTAGTCGCCAACTGGTTCTCTCTCTGTTTGGTAGGAGCAGTTTGTGCAAGTCACCATGTGATGAGAAGTTGTAAGTTCGAACCCCACTGGTATGGGTGGTTGAATAACTGCCTGGTTGTATAGACGTATTTACTGGAAAGGAGGTGGCCTTCATTCACCTATATCTTGATCATCAAAAAAAAAAAATCCTTTTTCCGTTTCGGGTTTAAGTGTAACTCATTTCATCTCTTGCAAGCTGCAACGAATTCATCAGCAAACCCTCGATAACTTCTATACTTGCTTGAATTTATTTTCATGAAAACAAAGGTTAGTATAGAAAACATAAAAAAATTTAAAAAAAGAGAGTGATCATAAGTTCATAACCTGAATGTACAACCTAAAATGAAGTCTATCATGCCATGTCGAGAGTGGTAGAAGATTTGTGTATTTTAAATTTATAAAGAGATATAAAGAACTTTTTTTTCCCGATAATGAAGAGAAACCACTGTTATGTAGGGGCGAAAACGGATCAGATTTAGGTCGGATCCTGCCAGTTCCAAATCCGATTCCAAATCCAAATTAAATTCAAACAGTAGATCATAATTCGGATCCAGATCTGAAGCAGATCCGGAAAGGTTGGATTGAATCCGAATTGAAAATACATGTGGTAATACTGGATCAAAAAATAGAACAAAAAAAACTATTTACATGTAAAAAAATGCATTCGGGTCGGATTTTGATTTGAATCAACGTCAGACTGACTTAAATGCTGTTCCAAATGAGTCCAACAGTGATCTAACTGAACAGATCAATCCGATCCGAATCCACATTCATATTTTACTTAAAGGATCCATACCCTATCTGTTTGCTGCCCTACTGTTATGGTTTTGACATCCCATTCTCGGTTGAGAGGTGTCACATTGACCATGGTCTTGTTTCATTTGGCACAGTGTAAAATTCCCTAGTACTCTCCCTTAGCCCATTGGGATAGTTGCTCATTGGTTTTGACTTCCACAGCAAGGGATATACATCTTATATATCTAATTCGCAACACCCTTCAACTTGAACACTTGACCTTCCAAGCCAAGTGTGCAGAGCCCTTACGAGTAGAAAGATAAAGGATTTATTGTCCAAACTGTGTGGTACCACATCATGAGCAATCTTGTTGGAATCAATTCGAATCTACCAGAATTGCATTGATACCAAGGTCAATTTACAGGTACAAAAGTTGACCTATTTTTTTATGAATAACCTGTATCCACTTGACCCAGCCTGAACTGGTTTGTTGTGTAATGAAATTGTGATGAATACCTGGTTACTAGGAAGTTCATTGCAGCTCTTTTTTCCATGCTTTACACGGGAAACTGCAGTCCAGGGTACGGAGACTTAGTCGCCGTCCTCGGAGGGGTAAACGCCATGGCTAGGACCCCCACCCCCAGGGCCTATGCTGGGTTTCGGCTTATGCAAGGGGGTTGCACCCGTGGGATTCAAACCGTGGTGGTGTGCCAGCCAAGGCCTGCTCCAACTAAGCTAACCCCTTGGGATAAGTTCATTGCAGCTTTTAAACTAGTTGTTGATCATTGGTTTGAATTAATTTCCAGCATCCTGAAGAACGATAAGCATTGAGAAGTTTTTTTTCATTTCAAACCTATGTAAGAAATGTCAATTGATATTTTAAAAATACGGCAACTTTATTGCGATATTTTTCAATGTGGCCTAACCACAAATCTCTCTCTCTCTCTCTCTCTCTCATGTATAGTACAATGGTGCATTCGATGCATAAGCAGTAGCACTGCCAGGAGAAAGCTGAGGAAGGGGATACAGATGGTGCAGAAACAGCTTTGAGAGAGAATCAAAAGAGGACATTGGGTTGCACCTGCCTTTAGGTAGCGGTTTTGGGCCGCCTTTGCACCCTTTCTATCAAAGCTTCTATCTACTTTTTCTTATCTCCATATCAACAAAAACTCCTGCATCAATGGGTACATCTCAAATGGAAGAATCAACTACTGGTGCTTTTGGAATTAAGGGAAGTTGATGTCTCTCTTTTTCATGCCCATCAAAGAGAAAGCGAGTTCCTTGTCTTGGTAGGAGTCTGCCTAACCCCATCTTGACTATCAAAAAAAAAAAATAGGATTGGAGGATTCCGAAGAATGCTTCAATCCCACGTCTAGACACGGGTGATGTAATGGTTTTCCGGCTTCCAAAAAGACATGGGCTTTGTCCAAATCCAAACACTCCTCATATCCCTGCACTACACCAAGCCCTTTTAGGAACTCAACTTTGTATTTAACCTACTCATCTCCTTTTAGAGAATAGTTTTTAGTTTGTCACCAATACATTACATTCCAAAAGGCCAAGAAACACGTGCAAAATGGTCTTCTAACAGCAGCTCTTGTATCACGAATTGATAAACTGAGCATCAAAATTGACTGCTCACTCTGGGCCAGCACCTGCCATATATATCTTAACTGCCAATGCAACAGGTTCAGTCTCTTTTCATTGCCTGTCACGAGTCTAACATACATCTTCCTGCATCCGAACAGGACAAGAGCAAAAGCAAAAGTATTGGAAGAAAAACAAAGGCAAAGGGAGGTGATAAGAAGTCCCCATCGATCTTGAAAGACTCACATCACACTACAGCATAAATCCTTAGGTCCCTTATATGTACGTATTGCAATATCAAAACTGTTCCTGGTAGCTAGACAGGAGAGGAGTAATCCGGGAATTTTACACCACGCACACTGAAAGAGGCCTATGGCCAATGTGGCACCTCCTAACCTATAGCCAGATGTATCTGAATCAATGTTGCCAGTATTGGTGCGAATCGGATTATTCTGTAAAATATTATAAAAATAATTAAAATTATTTTCGTGACACGTCGTTTTTGATTAAAAGTTGGTCGGTTTCAGTTTGAATCAGCTCTGAATTAGAATCGCTTGATTCACCTGAATCATTTTCAAAACGATCGAAGGTCCGATAGGATGTTGACAACATTGGTCTGAACCATAACAGGTTTCTTCTCATTGGTCTGAACCATAACAGTGGTTTTTTCTCCTTATCAAAGACAATAGAAAAGACCACCATAACTAGTCCCCAGGAAAAGTAGTTCCTTCTCTGCGCTGGTAAGTAGATCAGAACAGAACAGGCAGGAGATGTTTGATAACAAGACTATGGTCAACATGACACCTCTCAGCTTATAAAGGGATGACTGAATCATAACATATGTTTCTCTTCTTTCTAAAAAGTAAAATTAAAACCATCATCACTCGGTCCTCAAGAAAAGTTAGTTCTTTCTTTGTGTTGGTAGCTAAGATCAGAACAGTAAGATCAGAACAGACAGGAAGAGAGTGCCCATGGAGTTTTATACCGCAGACACCGAAACAGGACTATGGTCAACGTGGCATCTCTCGGTCTATAAGGGGTGGCTGAATCATAACGTTTGTTTGGCCTTGTTATATATATATATATATATATATATATATATATTGTGACTTAGTCACTCCTGGCAAAGGTAGTTCTTCTCTGTGTTGGTATGTATCATAAGAACAGACAAGGGGGTAGCACTTCTCGGCCAAGAAAGAAAAAAAAAGTTTACAAAAATTTACAGAAACACACCTAATTGTTGGTCTATCTACAAATACACGTCTAACTTTTGGAGAATTGCTTTAAACTAAGTTAGAAGTGTGTTTGTAAATAGGTGTTTGTAAATAGGCCAAAGGTTAGGCGTGTTTTTATAAAATTTTGAAAAGTTTACAGTAACTTGGTCCCCAAGGAAAAGCAGTCCCTTCTGTGTGTTGGTACCTAAGATCAGAACATGCTGGCATGAACTGCACTTTTTACACTTGCTAGGGTAGGATCCAAATTTGAACCAGAAGATATGGAACCAAAGCCAATAATACCAAGTACTCGTAATCTTTTTCTTCATCTGTGAACAATGAGTTTGGTCCACATCCCACCAGAAGTGACTTGTCACATATCACTGGACAGGTTGTCCCTGTTCCAGCAAAGAACCTGGAACCGACCAGAGAGAGAGACCTACAGTCGGGACTGACCTCTATGTAGGATGTGCATGGTGGCTTTTGAGGCCACTTTTATTGCTACCATCATTTCCATTTTTGTAGTTGGACTATTGCACAAGTTGCTTTCAGCCTCAAATCTCTTGAATCCCTATGAGGAAGACCCTTCAGTTAGGGCTTCACAACATGCTGCTGCACCCCAGTTGAAAAGTGCTATGTAGGCGTGCTCATGAAGGTTGTGGCTGGAGTTGAAAGGGCCACGTCCTTGGCATTTATGTGGCAGACCCCAACAAAAAGATGAAAGGGAAAGGAGAGGTATCATGGGTACATGTCATTGTACCCCATCCCCATGTCATTGTTTGGGACAGTTGGCACAACAAAATCTCTTTATTGCTTCCCAACAATCACCTTTGTCCGATGCCATTCAATCCTCTGTTGGAAAAGACAAGCAGATCTTTTTTTCTTGGATTGCCAAAATGTATTGATTTTGATGAAAATATCTTGTCCTAAAACTTATCGGCCATTGGTTGGACTATACTTAGAAAAAATATTTTACAGGTTCTGCATAGAAAACGCAAACGAAAAAAAGAAAATAAGAAATAGTATATACAGGTTCTAATTCATTTTCCTTTTTTTGAGAAAAGGGTTCTGATTAGGTTTTAATCATAGTGACAGATATTTATTGAAAGACCCGCTAAACCGAATTCCATATCTGCTGATCCGAATTCCAGAATGATCTGTATGATTTGTTCAAATAAGGATGATCCAAATGACTGTCATACCAACTGTGGTGATTATCCAAATGAAAGGGATGCAGGTAGGGGTGGCAATCGTGTCGGGTCAGTATATCTCAACACGAACCCGACCCGTTTATTAAACGGGTCGGCTGTGGCAAATACGAACCCAACCCATTTATTAAACGGGTAACCCGACACGAAACGGTTAACCCGTTTAATAAACGGGTCGGGTCGGGTCGGGTCGGGTAAACCGGTTGGCGGGTCAGGTTCGAGTAAACGGGTTGGCGGGCGGGTTGGAGGTTCGGGTAAAAGGGTTGACCTGCCCGCCTAACCCGTTTATTAAACAGGTCGGTGGGTCGACCCGTTTACGACACGAACCTGTTTAAGCTAAACCCGAACCCGAACCCAAACCCAGCTAAGAAGTGGGTTGGTGGGTCGTGTCAGATTTTGCCACCCCTAGATGCAGGCTGTTGTAACAAAAGTATAGTAAAAAAAGATTTACTAAGTGTAAACAGAAACAAGAATATACTTGTTTCTTTTAACTACTTTTCCTTTTTTTCTTGTAGATTTCTTAAGAAACTATTGTGTAGAAATCTCGATATTTTATACCTTGTAAATCTATTTATGAATTGTTCTCAGTGAGTTTCTTCCATGGCTTTCATTCCTTTTCCTTACAACCAGTGTCCAAGTACCCTTACCAGTATCCTCTGAATGTAGAAAACTTTGTTTCTTTGAAGCTGAATCAATCCAATTTTCTATTGTAGAAAACTCCTCAACTTTTTTTACTCATAGGGAGCCAAGCTATGATTGGGTTTCTTAATGCTGAGACACCAATGCCTCAACAGATCGCTGAAGGCGCTACTGTCATGAACCCGGATTTCATGGCTTGAAGGAAGTCAGATCAACTCCTCGAGGTTGGATAATGGGTAGGCTCTCCGAATAAGCTCTCGATATTGTTGTTGGTCTCCAAACTGCTATTGAGGTATGACAAGCTCTAATAACCTCTTTTGCATGAACAAGAACTCATGCTGAATCAGAAACTTCAATTGGATCGATAGAAAGATTTGTCGATGGAAGAATATATAAGACTTTTCAAACACACGTGTGATGAATTGGCTGCCATTGTCAAGCCACTTGAAGATTCTAAGATGGTTTTCTAGCTTCTTCATGGATTAAGACCAGAATATGAGTCGTTTGTGGCAACCATGCTCAAGCTACCTACTCCTCAATATACTCATATTGTATCTCTCCTTAAAACTCATAATTTTTTAGTAAAATTCTGAATAAAACTAAAAGATATTTGATGTAAAATTACCATATGAACCCGAAACACAAAACAAATAGATTTCAACGAACCAATTACACTTATGACATAGATATAAGCTCAAATAGTCACGAAGCCATAACTTTTTCTCTGAACAAAATTAGGAGATTTTAACGAGCCAACTCACTTCGTCTCATCAATACAAAGAAAATGATGTACTCACATTTTTTCACAAAAAATATCAACGAAACCCCAAAAATATGTGGGCTCCATAAAAATATTTGGTGAGTCCCACAAAAATATCTCACCAAAAATATCATGTGGGCCCCATATAAATATCACATAGAATCATTAGGTGAGCCTCACAGGGATATAGAAGTTATTTAGTTATTTCACCACTAAGTTTGAATCTTGAATCAAATGGGCATCTTAATCGCATTTAGACTCGATGGGGATCCAAGATAAAAAAAATTGCCTATAAATAAGAGGCGACTCTTTCTTAGAAACACTTTTGGTTGAGAGAGAAAAGAAGCTTGAGAGAGACACTCTTGGTTGTGACCGTACCGAACATAAAGAACATGCTGGCCACGACCTAGGAGTGCCTCAACTACCTCGTTAAACCACCGCCACCTTGCCTGGGTAGATTTGCCCATCAAACATTGCCAAAGTTCTTGCTTTTCTCGATATATATGTATTTGCTTATGCATTTGAGATTGTCGTCGTGCAGAACAGTGCTAAGGCTCTTACTTTCTGCAATATATATGTATTTACTTATGCATTTGAGATTGTCATCGTGCGGAACAGTGCCAAGGCTCCTACTTTCTGCAATATATATGTATTTACTTATGCATTTGAGATCGTCATCATGCTGAACGATGCCAAGGCTCCTATTTTTTTATAATTTCATTTATACACTTTTCTTATGCATTTAATATTGTCCTCGCGTCCAACAGTGTCAAAGCTTCTGCTTTTTGCAAGTTATTTAGTCTGGTTCACTTGCCTTATATATACTTTTACATTATCATTGCACCATATTGTGCACATGTTTCTACTTTTATTATATATAGTTGTGTATAAGTAAGTGCACAAATAGAGATTTACTTCCTATTACCAAATACGATTCTAAATACCCATCCTCATTTAAAAATATTGTTTGGCAAAAAAACTCCTAATGGAAAGGTTTCGCTATTTGCACAAAACCACTTTTACGTAAATATCAAAGTCACTTTTGTATGATTTAACTAAAACCTGGGTTTCCAATAAACCATGGTAGAGGCACAGTATGCACAACAATGTATATCTATCTCTGAATAAGAATAATGCTTTCTCCATCAAAGAGGGAAGGTGCAGTCAAATTTTCTGAAAAGATGTTCACCAAGCTTAAAAGAGCATATCGCTTTCTCTGTCAAAGATAAGAAGTGCTGCCAAAATTTTCTCCATCAAAGAGAGGAGGTGTTGCCAAAAAATTTGAAAGGATGTTCACCGAGCTTAAAAGAGTGTAACGCTTTCTCTATCAAATAGAGGAGGTGCTATCAAAATTCTGACAAATTATATTCTATAGTAAAAAAGAACGTCACACTTTCTTCGTCAAACAAAGGAAGTGCTACCAAATTTTTTGGCAAAATACTTGCTTGAGCTAGTATGATTATCACAATGATAACCCCATTGTCGGAACCCTACCTGGATGGTTTGTTCCACTTCCACCTTCAAGAGCATTGTACTCGTAAGGGACGTTGCACAAAGTAGTTGTTATGCCATGACTAGGCCAGTGCTCGTTGTTGTTACGTATGCCAAGCAGTCGATCCAAAGGGACCGTTATCTATGCATGCCCATGTGAAACACTATTCTACAACAACACTCATAAGGACCATTGTACTGGATTTGGTTGTCCACCCGAAAGGGGTGAAGAGCTCGTGAAGGTTGTAGATGTCGAGAGCAAAGTCTTGCATGCATATGAATAAAACATAAAGGTAGTCCTTGGACCACACAGGTGGTCCATGCTTTGAAATATTAAGTAGGGTTTGGGGTACATATTCTCTTGGTGCAGAATGCACTGGATTGCCTATGTGGCACTCGACGTCCTAATAAGAAAGATTATGTCGTCGAACCCCTTCAAGACTTACGTTCACTGTGGTATGATGGTGATGGTACAACCACGAGTGACCTGTATTATGTTATGAACCAAAGAGTTCAAGGGACTTCCCACCAATCAGGAGGTTTGGAGGTCGAGTTATCCTTAAGATCTAGGGATTTAACCTCATTATTGCAATAGAAGAATGCATCCGAACTAGCCTAGTGGGAGTCTTCTGGCATAAGTTTTGACTGCCATCCCATCATAGACAAAGTCATCAGGCCTTTAGGATATATAAAATACATAACATAATAAACCCCCAAAATGTCGCATTGATGTCAAAGTCATGCTTTTGCCACGTACCAAAGGATGAACGATTAATATCGAAATAATGCATTAGTTATAAGTTCAGTGATGAATGAATGAATAAATGCACGTTGTTATTATGACTCATGCATAACCTTGTGAAAGGTGTTGTTATCGGTATACTGCTGAATCAAGGGGGCAAAGGACCTAAGTTGTATCAGCATGATTAAGCTAAGCTCGTTGAGCTCTTGCTTGGATTCGTGGGATACCGATTTGTCAAGTTGTAAAGACTTGAACTATGATGTTTCAACCATGGCCCTAAAGAGGCTTTTGTATTATACTCTAAGTCATAGAGACTTAAGCTACGTTGTTTCCAACTGTGGCTCTAAGAGGCTCCTTGTATTTTCATATTTTATACTTCCTTTGAATTTGAATATTTTTCTACAAGACCAACAATGGTTCTGATCCCATTTTATGAAGGATACAGGTACTGAACCTATGATGTGATAAGTAGAGCAGAGAGACATCAAGTTTTAGGGTTTCTTTAGACTGTGTTGGATATTTCATTTATAAAACCAATTTTATAGAATACTATTTTTTTAAGCAGTGATATATATAATAAATAACTTGTTTTGATAAATGAAATACTTTGGTGGTCAATGAGTGCTTGGCCACATACTTGTGACTTACTCGATATCTAAAAAGCCTTTTCTAAATTCTGCTGTAAAGAAAAAAAATCCATAATTTTTTTACCAAGTTTTGTTTTGAAAATCTGGAGCGTTACACTTTGCTTTAAAGCCATGAGACTAGGCATCATCTAACGATGATGTGGTCAATCCTAAATCTATTTTTATTGCTCAAAGATCTGGCGGACAAAGGAATAGATTTCAAAATCAAAGACAATAATTCACCTTTAAAGGGCTTGGATTTGCTTAGGCTAACCAAGCTATCACACGACCTAATCAAGATAACAAATCTGATCCCAAGTTATCTTCTAAGCAAAATGAGGGATCCTCTAGTGAAAATAGAGGACATAATCAAGAGAAACTCAACCTAGATAAAGGAAAATTTTGCCAAATTTGTAACAAGCCAAATCACATCATTGTTATCTATTGGCACATATTCAATCATGCTTTCCAAGTTGAGGAAATTCCTCATACCTTAGTTGCTATGAAGATCACAGATTCCTAAGATCAAGCTTGGTTCTCTGGTGCTTCCACTCATGTCACAACATATTCAAGTAATCTCACAACTCAAGACATATATTTTGGATCAAAGAAAATAATGGTAGGGAATGGTGAAAAACTTTCAATATCACATATTGGTTCAGTTGATCTTAATGTTGGTGATGACTTGCTTACTTTAAATAATGTTTTGGTTGTCCCAAAAATGAATATAAATTTGATTTCTGTTAGTCAGTCAACAACTAAATATCCTTATGCTTTTTAGTTAGCATTAAATGGTTTTTGTGTTGAGGACAAGAAATCTCACAGGGTGGTAGCAATGAGTACTAAGTTCTTTTTTCAACAAGGTGCAGATCTGTTGGGGCACAAGTGTGGCATCAACGACTTGGGTATGCTAATGCTCAAGTTGTCAAATATTTAGAGAAAAATAAGTTTATTTTAGTTGAGTCAAAGAATGTTGATTTCTTGTTTTGTAACAGTTGTCAGTTAAGAAAAAGTTGTTGTTTGCCTTTTTTGGTTGTTGAGGATCATGCTAAGAACTTGTTTAATAAGGTTTATTGTGATTTCTGGGGACGAACCTCAGTTATTTCTGTGCAAAAATGTAAATATTATGTTGTTTTCATTGATGAATGGTCAAGATACATGTGGTTGTATCCATTGAGGAACAAATCAGATTTATTTTCTTGATTTGTTGAGTTTCATAAACTTATTCAAAATCAGTTTCATACGAATATTAAAATATTCCAATCTGATGATGGTGGTGAATTTAATAGTAGGGAGCTTGTCAAATACTTAAAGGAAAATGGGATTCACCATCGGGTTGGCTTAGTGAGGACATCATTCTATTACTGAACTCAATTTGACTATGTTACTTCATGGTCGTGTTCCTCTCAGATTTTGGGTTGAACATTTTTTGTTGTTGTTGTTTGGCTCATAAACATGTCACCAACTCCTACATTGGACATGAAATCCCCATTTGAATTGTTGTTTTCAAAGAAACCAGATTACTCTTGCCTTCGGGTTTATATCTCATGACATGTCATATTTGATGAAACATGTTTTTTCTTTTCCAAACCTAGGAACTTGTTTTATAACCGTTTAGGTGAGAGCGAGACGGTGATTTACAATGAATGGTCTAATGTTGAGACAAAAAAATCTGTTGAGGATGACACTTCCTATAAATGTTCAACTCAATATTGATTGCAGTATTTCTTTCCACATTAAAGACTCAACTAGTTTAACACAACAACAAAATGGTGAAGATTCTAATGAAGATAATGGTTTAAATGATCTTGGGTCAAGGACTCAACATGATTCGAATCAAGAGATTGTTCAAAATACTCATAGCATGATAACATGAGCCAAAGAAGGGATTGTGAAGCCTAATCCAAAATATTTTTGAACATTTCCCTTTCATCTGAACCAAAATCTATTAAAGAAACTCTTCGTAACCCTAAATGGTATTATGCTATGATAGAAGAAATGACAACTTTACACCAAAATGAAACTCGGGATTTAACTCTCAAAACTGATGACATGAACATCATCGACAGTAAATGGGTTTTTAAAACAAAAATTAAAAGTGATGGAACTTTAGAGCAGCTAAAAGCAAGACTTGTTGCCAAAGGGTTTGATCAAGTTCCTAGAGTAGATTTTCTTGAAACTTTTTCTCCAGTAATTAAACATGTTACTATTCATATTGTTCTTACGATTGCTCTTGGTCATAATTTGAAAACACAATAACTTGATATGAAGAATGCCTTTTTTCATGGGTATTCAGATCAACCAGTGTATCTCGACCAACCACCAGGATTTTAGGATCCGCAAAAGCCAAATTATGTGTGCAGGTTAAATCATGCTCTCTATGGTCTAAAATAGGCACCCAGGGCCTAGTATAACAGGTTTGAAGATTTCTGATTGAAAATGGGATTTCATTCTAGTACCGTTGATTCTTCCTTGTTCATATGTCAAAATGAGAAGGAAAAATTATTTTGCTCTTATATATTGATGATATTATTCTTATTATAAGCAACACTAAATTCCTATTTGACTTTATCAAATGTCAGTTTCAAATTTGCTATGAAAGATTTAGGAGAACTACACTATTTTCTTGGGATTGAGGTTCACAGGTTTCAAGGAGGACTTTTCTCAAATCAAAGAAAATATGCTTATGAGCTTTTGGACCGAGATCAAATGACAAATTGCAAGGGAATGTCGACACCTTTGGTTTCGAACTTAAGAATGACTAAGGACGGGGAAGAACCATTTGAAGACCCTACACTACATAGGAGTCTTGTAGGAGGTTTGCAGTATTTAACTATGATCCGACTAGATATTTCATTCTTTATTAATTATGTGTGTCAATTTATGCAAATCCTTACAAAATTTAATTTTCAGTTGGTCAAGCGGATATTAAGATACATTCACGATGTCTCAGCTCACAAGAGTACTATTAAGCCAATCTTCCACTCAAGAACGAAGCATGTGAAAATAGATTATCATTTTGTTAGAGAGAAGGTGGTGATAGAAGATCTTATTACCAAATATGTGACATTATCCAATCAACTGATGATATTTTTACGAAGCCACTCCCAGGACAATCTTTTTAGCAAATGAGAATCAAACTTGGTCTCTGGTTAAAACCTAAGATCAGTTTGTGGGAGGCTATTGAAAGACCTGTTGATCCGAATTCTAGACTTGCTGATCCGAATTCCAAAAGGACCTCTATGATCTTTTCAGAAAAGGATAATCTAAATGACAGCCATGCCAACTGTTGTGATTATCCAAATGAAGAGGATGCAAGCTGCTCTAACACAAGGATAGTAAGCAAAGATTTATCAAGTGTAAACAAAAAACTATTTGTGTAGATTTCTTAGAAAACTATTGTGTAGATATTTCCACATTTTGTGCCTTGTAAATCTATTTATGATTTTTTCTCTCTGGACTCTAATACAAAGAGTTCCAGTTGTGGATGTAGGATATTATTCTGAACCACGTAAATGTTGTTTTCTGTGTGTGTGTGTGTGTGTGTGTGTGTGTGTGATCATTGTTGCTGTGAGAAAGAAAGAGAGTCTGAAAGGGTTGGATCTACATCGAGGTCCTTTGTTTATAATATTATTGTTTTAAAAAAAATGCAAGAAAAGCGAGAATTTTTCTAACTAGTAAAAAGTTAAATATCACGAGATTTTTTTTTATGTTTCTTCAACATTTTTTCTTTTGTAAAAATTTGTTTTTTAGTTTTTTTGCAGATATTTTATAAATATGAAAATTTTCAATTTCCCATGAGAATTTAGCTGCCAATATTACCGTTTTGAACATTTTGTCACTTATGTTTTTAATGTTATAAAAGCCAGTAAGTACTAAAAAGGATATATATAAGAAATTTTCCTTTGAAAATCAAGGTAGGGCTTTTTGGTTGAAATTCAAGACTCAACCTGATCCAAACTCGAGACCTGATAAAATTAGATTCGTATAGGGATGTATACGGTTTGGATTTCGGATTGGATGTGACCAATACCATATCCGACTAATTGGATGTTGGTTAAACAGATTCCGATTCGGATGGTCAAAAGCTCATATGAAATCCCCATTTTTACATGTAAATGGATTTGGACATTTGTGAAATACATATATTCACTGGATTTGGTAACAAATACTGTTTTGGCTTACCAAATTCAACTAAACAGAGATGGATTTGGTCGGTTATCAGAAGAATTCCAAACCATCGACATCCCTAGGTCCATACCTAGAGCTTTTGAAGAAATATTTTTCCTAAAGATTTTTTTTTTGTGTTTTAAACATTTTTACTAGAGAACAAGCTTTTTTGCTTATATTTTGAAAATGACAGAATTTCATTTATTTGTATTGGTTTTCAAATTTTTATTAAGAAAACATGTGTTAATCGCAGTTTACTAGCTATGGGTTGGACACAATATAATGATGTTTTGCTTTTAACCAGACTTGGGTAGCAGGGAGGGAATTTGATGGTGGAGCAGAGCTGAGTGACCCAAAATCCATTGGATCATATTGGATACATCTTTTCTTATTTGGATATATGTGTATGAATTTTGAATCATTATGCTTGACCCATATATTTAGGACAAGTTTTTATCTTTTTGAAAATTTATCAGAATAAGAAGTTTTTTTTGGTAGGCAAGGTGGAGTTAGGCAGACCCCTATCAGTTATACAACTATACCATTGAGGTTTGAACCTCCAACGTCCCAACACTGAGAGACGTGCACTGGCTCCTCCTACCAAACAAGTGAAGCCCCCGTTGGTGTATAAGAATAGGAAGTTTGTTTAATTTAGAATTAAGAAAATATTCTCTTTAAAATTAGGAGAAATATAGTTGTCAAATCAGTTCATTGGGATATTGAATCAGTTAATTTCTAGTTTTCCATTAATTTCTTGTTATTTTCATAATTTTCATTTATTTTTTTGCAATTTCCTTTATATTTTCTGCTTTTCTTAGATAGTCTCATAGTTAGTAGAACTTTTCTGTAAATCCTTGTATTTACATCAGAATTGGACCAAACTCCCTATTCCCATTCCTTTCCGTACTGAAGAACTTGTGGAGTTGAAAATTCCCATTTCAAATCTTTGTTACCGTGTTGGTAGTTTTCATGTCCATATTTTTAGCCCCACTTTGGTTTAGGTCAGGCTACAGGTATCTAATCTCAGTCCCATCTCAAAGCCATTAAATTTCAAGTGAGAATTTCTAGGTGTTTCTAAACAGGAAAATGATTTCCCTGCCATTCTTCCATGGTCAAAATCAAGCACCGCAAATGCTCTTTCTGGCTTCTTTCACTGTGGGAAAAAAAGTTATATGGGTGCTACGCTTCTACCATAGTGACAAATATCGTGAGATTTACGAAAATCTTGCATTTTTTTCTTGAATAATATTTTAGAAGTTAAAAACGATATTTTTTTGTGAGATTTACAAAATATCATGTTTTTTTTGTTTGTGACAATATCTCATAAAAATACTGCAAGATTTTGTAAATCTTGCGATGGCACATTGTTTGGCACAGTGGCTGCTGGTCTTAGAGATGGTGTCCTTAAGCTTCTTCCTCTTCTCGAGCCTGGGGACTGTTGGATCCTGGTACAGATTCAGTGTGGTCAAATGGATCTCACATGAAATCTAATGACATACTTAAGTAGTGGGCTATTGAGATAGGAATCCCAGAGATAATGGTGGGCCCACTCCTCATTGGATTCCTAGTATGTTTGAGAATCCAATGAAATTGGTTTGGCTAAGTAACGACTACCCAAAGAAAGATAAATATCTCAGCCCCTGCCTCTGTAGGAACCACACAGAGAACTCAATATTCATATCAAGGATCCCTCTTAAAGTAGGCCGTTAATATCAACCATTCTTCTTTTCTCCCTTAGCTTCAATGCGCACACCTCAATGCTAATTCCTACAATGGTATCAGAGTCATGGTTTTCGATGTACACAGTCCCAATGTTTGAATGTTTTTTCTCTGTCGGATGGGTCCTATGCAGGCCCTTGCTGTCGATAACGACAATCACAACTCAGTGGTGTGGTCTCCTGTCCAGTCGGCCTCCTTGTACAAGATCAACGGCTAGGGTGCCCCTTACTTCTCCGTCAATGTCGCAAGGAATCTCTCATTTCTTGGAGTGTTTTCCAGAAACCTTTTTCTCTCTCTCTCTCACAGATGGCTACCATTCGCAGAGTGTTCTGGCAAATTATGGATGGAGTCAACCCGTCAATGGCTGGTTGCTTCCACCCTCGGTTCAACATTCTGGTGACATCGTCACCGGTGCTAGCTGATAGTTTTGTCTCTAAACATTCGATGGAGGTGCCAGATCCTGGCGAGAGCCCCAATTTCCAACAGTTCTCCCAATCCGCGGCATCAACAGAGTCCCTCTCCATCTGGTTCGGTGATAAGTTGATCCAAAGGCTGGGCGGATTCTCGATCAAGGATCAGCTCCATCTCAAGGGCCTCGACCTTCCATTGTCGTCGAACCCGTCGCGGATCACCATCGAGGAAGTGAGGAAGTTGTTGCTTCTCCCCTAGCCCTCAACTTGGCTCTCCTCAAAAGCAAAAGCAAAAGCAAAAGCAAAAGCAAAAGCAAAAGCAAATGCAAAGCTCTACCTGCAACTGCAATCGAGCAAGCAAATTCACAAGGTCGAGTCTGAGTCGCTCAAGGAAGAGGAGGAGGGTGTACCAAACGATCGAGAGATCGCTCAAAACTAAGTGACTGAGCTCGCATTTTTGCTTATACCATGGTTTCCCTATCACAGATTTTGACACGCTCCACCATCGATCTGGCAAACTCGAAAGCCACCGACACTGGATCCATGCAGACCCTGCGCTCCAAGTTCATCCTCCACATCGATCTCCCACCCTTCGATGCCTCGTCGTTCATCGACTCCAGCAACATCGACCTCACCCATCTCATGGGCTCCCCTACCTCCTTCCGCGATGCCCATAAATTTCTCGACCACTCCGACTGCAACAACGACATCTTTGGTGAGCTCCAGCGCCTCGCCTCGATTCTGACCGGCTTTGATAAGGCTGATCTGGACACCGCTGCTTCCCCACAGGAGCTGGAGGTAGGGCTAGCATTTGGGGAACGATAGTTAGAGGAGGAGGAGAAAGAGATTCTAGATAGACGTAGAGGCGGAAAGGGGGGTGAGGTGGGATCTATGGTGAGGGCTGAGCTACCTAGTGGAGCAGACAACAATCTTTGCAAGGCTGACCTTCTGGGAGCTATCCTGGGATGTGATGGAGCCCATCTGCTTCTACATGACCTCTACCTACTTCATGTCCGGCTACGACTTCTTCATTTGTAGGGAGTCTGGTGAGGAACGTCGGGACTTCCAGTAGTGCCTGGGTGGACGACGAACCAATTGAGCATGCCGATGCTACCGACGAGCAGCAAGGCTTCGGCCTGCTGATCGCCATGAGATGGTGGAGTTCCTCCTCTGGTTGACGACAACTGAAGGGCGGTGACACTGTCGGAGGGTGGAGAAGATCCCCCAGTGCCGAAGGCCGACGATTGCCGTAACTCATGGCAAAGGCGGTGGCAAGGGCGACGACCGTCACCCCTGTTCCCCCTTTTTGGTTCTTCTCTGGTTTCCCTTTTCTTAAAAGGAGGAAACTCTAAGAGTCCTTTTACGAAAAGGGTAACAAAAAAAATTGCGTTAATTTTCTTTTATGGAACATGTTCAATTATTCTTTACTTAGTGGATTCATAAAATATTTTCATATTACTTTTGGAGGCCTCTATTATTTTTTTTTAATAGAGGCTCTGTTTCTGGAATTTTTAGAAACATGCCTGTCCTCTGTTTAATACCTAAGACAAGGACATATTTCTTGAAATGACAGAAAACCACCTAGAGTTTTTATTTAACTCAGATATTTCTGAATATTATGTTCTAAATTGTTGATTTTACCTAAAAATGTTTCTGACTTTTTTGATTTTGCAGAAAAGTGGTTTTGGTTAGCAGGAATACCTCATACAGGTTTGGATCTAGATTGGGTCAAGCTATTCAGGTAGCTTCTTATAAATTTGGTTGGATCCCGTAAAACTTTTTTGGATCCAGTTAGGATTTGGTTTATATCTCTACACTGATATTTTTGGATCCAGAAATGTTGTATCTACATATGTTTTATTATATTCATTAATATTATGTTTTTGTTAATATCTAGATCTAGTATGGTTTGGTCCAAAAAATTTTATATATATATATATATATATATATATATCAAGTTTAATTATAAGATATACTAAATATAATATTTGAGTCAATATTGGATCTTATCGGTATTGGATCAAATGTTTGAATCTAGTAAGGTGACACAAACCTTGATTTGATCTAGTAAATTATTATGGATATGTTAAATTTGTATGGATCTGAATATATCAAAACTAGGATAAGATCATGTTGATTGAGTATGAATCAAATTGAATGAGTTTAGATCTAGGCTATGTTATTAGATTCTCTTATTGAACGAATCTAGTGTTGGCCTGAATATAGGATATGGATCTAGTTTGATCTCGTTTTCATGATTGGATCTGGATAAGTGTTATGCCTGGATATGGGATATGGATCTAGATTTGATTCATAGACATATATATATACATATATATATATATTATCAGATATATTTATGAATCTAGATTTGATCCAAGTTTTATGTTAAATCTGGATAGTTTCAGGCCAAATATTTGGATCTAATAATGATATATGTTTTCTATGAATTTGGGTTTGACATGATTAGATCCCGATAAGTAGAATACTGAATATTTAATATGGATCCATTTGCATTTGAAATATATGATTTTTGATATGGATTTTAATTATGGTCAAATCCTGAGTGATCCATGGTTTTATTTAAGCTTGTATAGAGATCCATTTTAATATGGATAGTGTTGGACTTGATAGATAATATCACAAGTCAGATTTGGATATGGACTCCTACAAATCCAATAAATTTATATATATATATATATATATATATATATATATATATATATATATATATATTGTGGATCTAGTAAAAGATTTAAACTTTAATGTTCAAACTTGTGCTTTGATTAAAGCCTTGGAATTGGCTTATCATATTTGGCATATCCAAATGATAATGAGATAACTCTCATTGGATATGGATCTAGTGTATATCCAAATTGGATTTGGATATAGAGATTTATGCTTAACTTCATGATGAAAAATCAACCTAGTTTGTGAGTATCCTCATGATGGTGATATATCATGAAGAAAAAGTCTAGCTAATGTATGAAAAACCTCATGATGTCATGGCTTAATGAAAATATTTCTTAAATGAAATGCATAAAAAAAGTGAGAGGTGCATTATAATTTTACACATGCATGTGAGGATATTTATTTGTGTATGATGACAAATGATCATTATAAATAATGCTCCCTATGATATGCTTGTATAAATGCATGAATGAATATTTTGATTTCATGCATGAAATGTTAAATGGTGTTGGTCAGTCACACTTATGACTATTTAGATCCAGATATATTGATTTGAAATGATCAGGTGGTGATCAACATGTGATAATGCACATGAAAAATAGAAGTATAAGCTATAGTAAAAATTTGAAAAGTGAGTGTATTTGTTATGTTGACAAATGATGAATTTATGAATTAATAAATTTGATAGTACTCCAGTAGGCATGCTTATGGTATAGTCATAGAAGATCCACAACAACCACATGACTATGTATGACCCACATTATTGTTGAGAAATTCGGTTTTGATGTCACATAATATGATACACTGTCTTATTTGATTTTGTATGATATGATAACATGTTCTCTTGAAATAATGTTATATTATGACTGAATATGTTTTGCCTTACATCTAACGAGTATTTGATGCAAGGATATCTCACCCAATAAGGATGGAGACTTCCTGTTCAAGTACAACTATGGTGCAATCATACTCCTTGAAGAAAAAGCTTGATGAGCCATGCTTTCCTAAAGTTCAAATGAAGATATCGGCTACCTCAAGATGAAGATTTTTTCTTCTTTAGAGTCATATGTAACAGAACCTTCAGGAACTTGCATATTGCATATTACATACTCATTCATACATACTATATCACAAAAGTATACGATAGTTTCAAAAAGTTTTTTTTAAAAACCAACAAGTGTACCTTCTTACAACCTTTTATGAAAAAGATATTTTGTCATATAATAATTGTACCTTCTTACAACCTTTTATGAAAAAGACATTTTGTCATTATACCTTACACTATATACAAGACAACATAAAATCGGCTACATAAGAAAAACAAATAAAATATGTTTTTGAAAAGACTTAAGATATCTTCTTTAAAATATTTCTTAATACAAGAAGAAGACAAAAACATAAATCGGCTACACAAAAGAAATAAAATATGTTTTAAAAAGACTTAAGATATCTTCTTTAAAATATTCCTTAATACAAGAAGAAGACAAAAACATAAATCGGCTACACAAAAGAAAAACAAATAAAATATGTTTTTAAAGGACTCTAGTTACTTTTTCTCATAACTATAGAATGTCGACTTACTTAAAGTCATCATTCTCTTTACAAAGCATTAAATACCTTCTGTAACAAATCCCTTCTAAATATCCTTCCCAAAGAATGTCGACCTTCTTTTTGGATCCTCATTCTCTCTGGAGACTTTAAAATACACTACATAAAGAACATACTTGACATGACTATGTACAGATAAATATCTCAAAGCACTCATAGTACTTACACTCATTTAAAGTAAAGAAGTACTAATGTACCTCAAATCATTAATTAGAATAAAAACAAAACTACAACCCAACGTTCAAATGTACTATTGTAAGAAATAGACTTTCTTACATAAAATATGTATTACCTAAAACACTACAACGACTAGTGTACCCTCTATCTTACTCTTCTAGAAAAAGGCATTCTCGATCTTCTCTAAAAGATATTTTTGAAAAGACATAACATTTCATATTTCAAAAAGTTACAATTCCAAAATGTAACGACTACTTTTTATGAGCTATATAAACACACACACATAAACTATTCAAGAAGAGGAATGAAATAGACGTGTGAGCTTACAAAGAGAAAAATATTCTATTCGTGATTTGAAAAAGAGAGCCTTGAAAAAGAAAGAGAAAAAGAAAAAGAAAAAGAAAGAAAAGAGAAAAAGTCAAGTCCAGCTCTTTGACAAAGAGTATCCTTTGAGTGACAAAACAGAACATTCTTAGAATCCTTCATTCGTGCATTCATATCATTCTGAAGGTTCTATAGGAAGTATTGTAACTCTGTTATTCACTGTATTCCTTCTTTGTTTAAAGAAGTAGACCTCTGTGAAAGAGGGTGTTGCCCTTCTCTGTTGAGAGAAGAAGACCTCTTGGGAAGAGGGTGTGCCCCTTCTCTGTTGAGAGAAGAAGACCTCTTGGGAAGAGGGTGTTGTACTATTTATCCGGTAACTCGGATGTTATAGTGGAATCTCAAGTAGTTTGCTTGGGGACTGGATGTAGGTCTGGATATTGACCGAACCAGTATAACTTCTGTGTTTTATGTGTTGTGCCTTATTGCTTAATTATTTTATTTTATCGATCATAATCACATTTCACTATTCACCCCCCCTCTAGTGGAATTTCATTTGGTATCAAAGCAGGTTTGCTGGTTTCGACGTAACAAGTCTCCCAACACAAATGGCATCTACCTCTTATGCTCGTGATATTGAAGGTCAACACGCATCTCGTCCTCCCTTCTTCAATGGCTCCAACTATGGATATTGGAAGTGCAGAATGGCTATCTTTCTCAAATCCATAGACTTTGCTGTGTGGAAAATTGTTGAGCATCCATACACATCTCCATCCGCAGACTATAACTTATGGTCTGATGAAGAAAAGAAAATGGCAAACTTAAATGCAAAGGCTATGAATGCCTTATATTGTGCCATTGATCAAAATGAATTCAACAGAATATCTATATGTGAATCTGCATATGACATTTGGCATTCTTTGGAGGTGATTCATGAAGGAACCAACAAAGTTAAAGAAGCCAAAATATCATCTCTTGTTAGAAAATATGAGTTGTTCAAAATGAACAAAGATGAACTCATCACAGAGATGTTTACCAGATTCACCAACATCACCAACGATCTCAAATCTCTGGGTGTAACATATTCCCAGACTGAAAAGGTGAAGAAAATCTTGAGATCTCTCACAACTGATTGGGAGAGAAAGACCACTGCTATTGAAGAAGCTCAAGATTTATCTAAGCTTACATTGGACGACTTAATAGGCAATCTTATGGCCTATGAAGTCCACATGAAAGAAAGAAGGGAAGAAGAGCAACCAGTAAAGAAAACTCTAGCTTTCCCAGCCCTATCTGAGAATGAAGACTCAGATAAAGAATCAGAAATTGCGCTGCTTACCAGAAAATTCCAGCGCTTCATGAGAAGGAACCGACTTCCAAATAGGCACAAGGAGAGAAAAGATCTTAAAGAAGATCCCATGTGCTTTCAGTGTAATAAGCCAGGGCACTTAAAACGTGACTGTCCCCTTCTCAAAAGAAAGTCCAAGACTGAGGAACCAAAGAAGAGGTTCTTCAAGAAAAAGGCTCTGCATGCTCAATGGGATGATTCAGAACCATCCACTAGTGAAGAGTCAAGTGATGATGAAGCCGAAACTGCAAATATGTGCTTCATGGCAAACGAAAGTTCGGTAAGTGAAATCTCTGATTTTTCCTTTGAAGAACTTCTAGATGCTTTTCAAGAACTATTTGAAGAATCTAGAAAATTGAGTTTCAAAAATAAAGCTTTAAAATCTGAAAATTTAGAGCTTTCTCAAAAGAATGAAAAGCTCAGCAGTGAAAATTCTGAGTTGAAAAAGAAAAATCTTTTGCTTATATCTGAAATTTCTTCTACTAGCTCCAAAACTAAAGATATGCAAGTAGAAATTTCAGAGCTAGAAAGTAAAACTGAGAACCTCATGAAAACGGTTTTCAAGTTTACTAAAGGTAAAGAGAACTTGGATAAACTCTTAACCTCTCAGAAGGTCTCCTTTTACAAGAATGGGATTGGCTATTCTCATTTCAAAAAACCTTCTTGTATAAATCAAAAGACCACATTTGTGAAAAGTTCATCTGAACCAAATAAGGAGTATTATATTGATAATCTTTTTAACTCCTCTAAAGAGATAGACAAACCCAAATCCAAATGGATATGGGTTCCAAAGTCTAACAAAAAAGGACCCGATTGGGTACCAAAAAGAAGATTTACTTAATGTTTTGCAGGCTCCAAAGAAGAACAGATGGATACTAGATAGTGGATGTTCAAAGCACATGACAGGACATCCAGACCTTTTTGCTGTTCTTCATCATAAAGAAGGAGGAACCGTCACCTTTGGAGATAACAACAAAGGTTTGATAATTGGTATTGGAAATATTGGTAACATAGACAAACCTCTTATCAAAGATGTTCTCCTTGTTAAAGGCTTAAAACATAACCTACTAAGTATCAGTCAAATGTGTGACACAGGTTATAATGTTAGCTTTAATCATGATGCATGCCTCATAGCTGACACAAATGAAAACATCATCTTAAAAGGTATAAGAAAGAATAATATATACGAACTATACCTAGAAAACATCACAGAACATTGTCTTATAGCTAATAATGACACTCAACATCTATGGCACATGAGAATGGGCCATGTCAATTCAAAATACATGTCCAAACTAGCTAAAAATAAATTAGTACGTGGGTTACCCAACATATCTTTTAAAAAGGATTATTTTTGTGATGCATGTCAATTAGGAAAATTGTCAAAATCTCCTTTCAAATCAAAAAATGTCATCTCAAGTAAAAGACCTTTAGAGCTTCTCCACCTGGACCTTTTTGGTCCTTCTAGGATAGCTAGCCTTAATCATAATAGATATGTTTTTGTCATTGTAGATGATTACTCAAGATTTACTTGGGTAATATTTTTGAAAAACAAAAGTGACACGTTTTGTAAGTTTGAAATCTTATGTAAAAAATTACAAAACGAAAAATCATGTTCTATTGTTAAAATCCGTAGTGACCATGGAGGAGAATTTGAAAATGAACTCTTTGAAAATTTTTGTAACTTGCATGGTATTTCTCATAACTTTGCCTTCCCTAGAGCTGCACCTCAAAATGGTGTAGTAGAAAGAAAGAATAGAACCCTTCAGGAATCTGCCAGGACTATGCTCCAACAAAATAATCTTGTAAAATCTTTTTGGGCAGAAGCTGTTAATACTGCATGCTATATAACAAATAGAGTTCTCATTAGACCCTTATTAAATAAAACTCCCTATGAACTATTCTATGACAGAACTCCAAGAATAGACTACTTCAAAGTCTTTGGATGTAAATGCTTTATCCTAAACACAAAAGATAGCCTGGATAAGTTTGATGCTAAATCTGTTGAAGGCATATTCTTAGGATATTCAAGTCATAGTAAAGCATACAGAGTTTTCAATAAGTGTCATAATACTATTGAAGAATCTATGCATGTTAGTTTTTGTGAATCTATTGATCAATCTGTTCATATACAAACTAATGATGATGTTGAAAGTACAGATTTATTTTTAGATAACACAGCTAAGTCTAATGAAGATGATCACCAAAGAACCTTTGTCGATATCAAAGATCATCCTCAAAAGCAGATTTTGGGAGAACTAACAAAGGGGGTTCAAACTAGAGCTCAGCTAGAACGGATTGCAAACATGGCATTCATTTCTCAACTTGAACCAAAGAAGATTGATGAAGCCATCATTGATGAGTTCTGGATGCTAGCCATGACTGAAGAACTGAATCAATTCCAAAGAAATGACGTTTGGGATCTTGTGCCGAGACCAAAGGATCATCCAATCATTGGGACAAGATGGATCTTCAGAAACAAGCTAGACGAAACAGGTAATGTTATAAGAAACAAGGCCAGACTAGTAGCTCAAGGATACAACCAGGAGGAAGGTATTGACTTTGATGAAACATTTGCTCCTGTTGCTAGACTTGAATCTATTAGAATGCTCTTAGCATATGCAAGCTATATGGATTTCAAATTATTTCAAATGGATGTTAAAAGTGCTTTCTTAAATGGTTTTATAAATGAAGAAGTCTATGTAAAACAACCTCCAGGATTTGAAAATGAACAATACCCAGATCATGTTTTTAAACTCAAACGTGCTTTGTATGGTTTGAAACAAGCACCTCGTGCTTGGTACGAAAGACTTAAAACCTTTTTATTAAAAACTGGTTTTTCTGTTGGCAAAGCAGATTCTACACTATTTGTCAAAGTAGTGGATAATCATACCCTAATTGTTCAAATCTATGTCGACGACATCATCTTTGGATCTTCTAACAGCACTCTCTGTGAAGATTTTTCTAAGTTCATGCAGAAGGAATTCGAAATGAGTATGATGGGAGAACTCACCTACTTTCTTGGACTGCATATTAAGCAAACCAAGGATGGAGTTTTCATCAACCAATCTAAGTATGCTCATGAACTTCTGAAGAGGTTCAACATGAACTCAACTGCTTCAAAATCCACTCCTATGAGCACTACTACTGTGTTGGACAAAGATGAAGATGGTAAGACTGTTGATACAAAGGTATACCGAGGTATGATAGGATCACTTCTTTATTTAACTGCTAGCCGTCCAGATATAATGTTTAGTGTTTGCTTGTGTGCTAGATTCCAGTCAAACCCAAAAGAATCACATCTTAAAGCTGTAAAAAGAATAATGAGATATTTAAAAGACACAGTTGATTTTGGATTATTCTATTCAAAATCCTCTACATTTGATCTAATCTCATACAGTGATGCTGACTTTGCTGGAAGTAAATCTGACAGAAAAAGCACAAGTGGAACATGTCACATGCTAGGGCACTCACTGGTATCATGGTTCAGTAAGAAACAGAATTGTGTATCATTATCAACTACTGAAGCCGAATACATTGCTGCTAGCCTAGCTTGTACTCAAGTTATCTGGATGAAACAAACATTAAAAGATTTTGATTTAAATTTTGAAAACACAACTATTTTTTGTGATAATACAAGTGCTATAAACCTATCTAAGAATCCTATTTTACACTCACGAACTAAGCACATTCAAATAAGACACCACTTCTTAAGAGAACAAGTCTTAAACAACATAATTAAACTAGAATTCATACCCACTAATCAACAGTTAGCAGACATATTCACTAAACCATTAAGACATGAAGACTTCACACGAATTAGAAGAGAACTAGGAATATGTAAACTAAGTGACTTATAAATTAATCACACTTAATATAATACTTCTTATAAGTTTTGTTAAAATCTTATTTTAAAAGTCTTTTTCTTCTTATCGATTTTTGTTAGTCAAACTAGGTTTCCATATTCACGTATACTCTAAACTCTTATAAGACACATTCTTTATGTCTTTCAACTTGTCATCTTTCAAGTACACATCCATAATGATTCCTTGTCCTATCTCCTTTCACTCATATCCATAAGAACTAATTATATTCAAAGCTATCATGACATTGTTCACATCACTCATCTCATATCTCCTTTATTATTTATTGTCCTTTTGTGAAAACTTCTCTTACGATAAGTTGATTCACCTTCAACATGATAACATATTATTTTATGAGAAATCTTACTTTTCAATTTTTAGTCAAAATCGAATGATGTTTTTTTTTGTGGTTCTTTTTACCTTCTTCTTCTAAAGATCTAGTTGCTATGTTTTTTTTTTACGTATAAATGTTACTATATCATTTGTTATATCATATAGTATGTACACTCTATTTTTATCATGTCTTCTTTTCCTCTTATCAACACTTCACTAAGACATTAATGCCCTTCATGAAAAATTCAAATGATTATCCTCTCGTACCACCTTTTAAGTTATAAATTTTTACTATATCATCTATTATATCATAGCCTAAGAACAATCTATTATCATCTCTTCATGGTTTACATCTTTTACGAAAAAGTACTGTAAAATTCTCTTTTCAAAAACTTGTACGTTTTGTATCACCATTTTATCTCTCTCTCTACATTATACGAAGTTCCTTTTCATCCGTGACCATGACTCTCTCATATATTTTATATCTCTCTCCAATCGAGATTCATTAAAACCTTGTCCTTCACTCCACCTTTTGTCATACAATTTCTATCCAACTTCAAGTGATTGGTGTCCTTTATGACCACTCTCATTTCTTTTACATATCCGTATCACCCTCCTTTATATCTATTCACACTCCTTTCACGTATATCAAAATATACACTTCTTAAATAAGAAATTATTGCATTTCCTCATACTCTCATGTTTGTCCTATTCCAAACTCCCTCTTCACGATTTTGGAAAGCTTTCACATAAAGTAAATTCTTGAAAAAGTTGTTTGTTCTTATTAGGCCATTATTCACTCTCTATTCCTCATGATCTTCACGAAACACTTTAAAAACTCTTGAATCATTCTTTCTCTTACGTTTAATATGACACTCCATACTCAATTCATGACTCTTCTCACTATCCAACAGGATTGCCCATAGTAAATTTGTTACATATATATAGAAAAATTATTTCGAAACTATGTCCTTCTTAATATCTATGCTAATATAATACACTTTCTTCCAAAATTGATTTGATTTGTCATTCACGAGTCTCTTATTTTACAACTCACGCATTTCCTCATTTCATATCAACAATTATTTTCTTCCTTCTATTTAATCAATTGGTTCATCTCTTACCATTCCATTCGATCTTTTCTATCCTTATACAAATTTTCTCTCGATTCTAGCTCCTTTCTCTCCTAGTCCTTTATTTTCAAGATACTCGAAAATGACTTCCTCTTCTACCAATGTGATCACCTCCGCCGATCTAAGGTATCCTGATTTGTTTCACACCTACACCTCACTCTGCTCTCGCCCCATTCATGAAGGAAAATTGATCAACTTTGACGACTTCATGTTCTTCGACTTAGACACCTATCTCCCCGAACTCAAACCTCTCATAGGATCTTCATCCCCAGCCGCCTATTATCCTGAACTAGTTCGACTGTTTTATACCAACTTCTCTTCTGATCATGAACAAACCTCAATCACCAGCAAAGTCCGAGGACAGCTGATGATTTTCAATGCTTCCGACCTAGGTAGAATTCTAAATCTACCTTCCACCGGTACCGACCTTAACGCCATAGTACCAATCGACCGATCGGTACTTCGAAAAATACTTCTTTGCACCAACTGCTACCAACTTCCGTGGCACATGAGGAATCTCCAACCTCAAGCTCAGCTACTTGCCCAGATTCTTCTCCACAACCTCTATCCCAAGCATCCCCGCCAGGGATTAGTTCCTCGAAAAATCTCTCTTCTTATCTATGCAATCCTTTCTTCTCTTTCGATAAATTGGTCATCCATTATTTTCGACCTTTTTATTCATTATCAGAAATTTGAGCCTCTTCTTTTTGGGTGTTTTATAACTCCCATTCTCAAATACTTCCAAGTACCACTTCACAACGAAGTCATCCTCCGACCCTCTCACGTCCTCGATGCTACCACCTTCAATCTAAGGTCCCTGCACATGCCCGACTCTGATGAAGCAGATCCACTGTCCTCCTTCAATTACTTTTCTGCTATGATGGATATCGAGCAAACTCAAGATCGAATCCTTCGTAATCAAGCCCTGTTGCAGCAGACTCGCAAGCGGAATCGTACCAACCGGACAACTTCATCTTCTCCACCTTCGAGCTAGACGCATTTTTTTTAGTCTGTAATAACTTTTTTACTCTGATCCCTCCTTTTTGTCCCTGACAAAGGGGGAGAAAACCTGTCTCCATTATTGGAAAAACATTATTTCACATTTTTATCATATTATTATTTCTATGCATAATGTCTTTTGGACAGGGGGAGCATATTTTGTCATCATCAAAAAGGGGGAGAATGTTGAGAAATTCGGTTTTGATGTCACATAATATGATACACTGTCTTATTTGATTTTGTATGATATGATAACATGTTTACTTGAAATAATGTTATATTATGACTGAATATGTTTTGCCTTACATCTAACGAGTATTTGATGCAAGGATATCTCACCCAATAAGGATGGAGACTTCCTGTTCAAGTACAACTATGGTGCAATCATACTCCTTGAAGAAAAAGCTTGATGAGCCATGCTTTCCTAAAGTTCAAATGAAGATATCGGCTACCTCAAGATGAAGATTTTTTCTTCTTTAGAGTCATATGTAACAGAACCTTCAGGAACTTGCATATTGCATATTACATACTCATTCATACATACTATATCACAAAAGTATACGATAGTTTCAAAAAGTTTTTTTTGAAAACCAACAAGTGTACCTTCTTACAACCTTTTATGAAAAAGATATTTTGTCATATAATAATTGTACCTTCTTACAACCTTTTATGAAAAAGACATTTTGTCATTATACCTTACACTATATACAAGACAACATAAAATCGGCTACATAAGAAAAACAAATAAAATATGTTTTTGAAAAGACTTAAGATATCTTCTTTAAAATATTTCTTAATACAAGAAGAAGACAAAAACATAAATCGGCTACACAAAAGAAATAAAATATGTTTTAAAAAGACTTAAGATATCTTCTTTAAAATATTCCTTAATACAAGAAGAAGACAAAAACATAAATCGGCTACACAAAAGAAAAACAAATAAAATATGTTTTTAAAGGACTCTAGTTACTTTTTCTCATAACTATAGAATGTCGACTTACTTAAAGTCATCATTCTCTTTACAAAGCATTAAATACCTTCTGTAACAAATCCCTTCTAAATATCCTTCCCAAAGAATGTCGACCTTCTTTTTGGATCCTCATTCTCTCTGGAGACTTTAAAATACACTACATAAAGAACATACTTGACATGACTATGTACAGATAAATATCTCAAAGCACTCATAGTACTTACACTCATTTAAAGTAAAGAAGTACTAATGTACCTCAAATCATTAATTAGAATAAAAACAAAACTACAACCCAACGTTCAAATGTACTATTGTAAGAAATAGACTTTCTTACATAAAATATGTATTACCTAAAACACTACAACGACTAGTGTACCCTCTATCTTACTCTTCTAGAAAAAGGCATTCTCGATCTTCTCTAAAAGATATTTTTGAAAAGACATAACATTTCATATTTCAAAAAGTTACAATTCCAAAATGTAACAACTACTTTTTATGAGCTATATAAACACACACACATAAACTATTCAAGAAGAGGAATGAAATAGACGTGTGAGCTTACAAAGAGAAAAATATTCTATTCGTGATTTGAAAAAGAGAGCCTTGAAAAAGAAAGAGAAAAAGAAAAAGAAAAAGAAAGAAAAGAGAAAAAGTCAAGTCCAGCTCTTTGACAAAGAGTATCCTCTGAGTGACAAAACAGAACATTCTTAGAATCCTTCATTCGTGCATTCATATCATTCTGAAGGTTCTATAGGAAGTATTGTAACTCTGTTATTCACTGTATTCCTTCTTTGTTTAAAGAAGTAGACCTCTGTGAAAGAGGGTGTTGCCCTTCTCTGTTGAGAGAAGAAGACCTCTTGGGAAGAGGGTGTGCCCCTTCTCTGTTGAGAGAAGAAGACCTCTTGGGAAGAGGGTGTTGTACTATTTATCCGGTAACTCGGATGTTATAGTGGAATCTCAAGTGGTTTGCTTGGGGACTGGATGTAGGTCTGGATATTGACCGAACCAGTATAACTTCTGTGTTTTATGTGTTGTGCCTTATTGCTTAATTATTTTATTTTATCGATCATAATCATATTTCACTATTCACCCCCCCTCTAGTGGAATTTCAATTATGATGTATTCATTTTTTATCTATGAACTACATGACTTAGTATACAGTAAATGGTGAATACTTAAAATAAACTTATTACATATTAAAGGTTATGATAAAATTTATGACATGATGAAAAAACAAATTAGTTTGTGAATAGCCTCATGATAGGGATATATCTTGAAGGAGAAATTCAATTAACATATATAAAACCTCATAATGACATGAGTACAATATATAATGCACTGGTTATGATACAATGTGGTTGTTCATCTCATATGGCCAAATGAGAGATATTAGATCTTGATACGAATCCAATATGGTCAAATGGGTCTCACATGAAATCCAATGACCCACTTGAGTAGTAGGCCATTGAGATAAAAACCACCAGGATAATGGTGGGCCCACTCCTCATTGGATTTTCAGCATGTTTGGGAATCCAATGAAGTTGGTTTGGCTGGGTTACGGCTACCCAGGGAAGGATAAATATCCCAACCCCTACCTCTACAGGAAACACACAAAGAACTTGATATTCATATCGAGGATCTCTCTTGAAGAAGGTTGTTAATATCAATCATTCTTCTCTTCTCCCCTAGCTTTACTGTGCACAACTCAATGCTAATTCCTACAATGGCGCAGGGGTTGAAGCTAGCCATCAACATCCTCAACAACAATGACACCAAGGAGGCATTTAGGGCGCTCATCAACAACATGGTGCTTTAGGTCGGTGATGGGGTATGTGTTCCTCATGTTGTCCATGGTGTGCGCCATTGAGATCAGGCTGGCGCTACTGTCATGTGGGAGCCAAGCAGCACAGAAGGTATGCTCGTCACCCCATCACCACTGCACTCCTCGCCTATATCTCCACCTCTTCTATTCGGCTACGCCTTCACCCATTAGAATAATGAGGCTCCTTCGCTCTTTCTCTCTCTCAATGCCAAGATGGGGAGCTCAGTTTTCCTTGATTGGCACGAAGGGTACCTCTTCTCTTGTTTGGCATTTTGGGGTTGTCGATTTGTGCATTTGAGCATGTCACATTATTGTACTTCAAATTCATGAGAGCTAGGAAATGGATATACAGGTGTTAAATTTTTTTTTTTTGGCTTTTGGGTGTATGATTAAAATGAGGGCTGCTAGATGAGTTTGTTCAGATGTATGATACATATACTGGTTGAATATATTGTTTGATGGTTTTTTTTTTTTATTTTTGCATGTATATAAACTCCGCCTGTGTAGTTATACACTGCTGGTCCCAAGCCCGGATAAAGGAGGAGGGTTGCGGTAGGCCTGTGATAGCCAGCATAAAAACTTTGTCATATCCTATGAAAATGAACCAATATGAGAATTTCGTTGGGGCGTTCCCTACTAAGCGACGCGCTGTACTCTCTAGGCCCGGAGGCAGTGATAAATGTGCAAGGGTTGCTAGGTCGTCGCCCAGAAGCGACGCGTCACACCGGCGCCCGGGTGTGGTGTCAAATAGGCAAGGGTTCCCTCACTTTGTTGGACGGGTGGGGGTAAAGAAGTTAGTCCAAGACCATAAAATTAGGTTAGCCACTTGGAACATAGGGTCTTTAACTGGTAAGTTGGTAGAGTTAGTAGATGTTATGTGTAGGAGAAAGATTGATATTTTATGTCTTCAAGAGACCAAATGGGTAGGTGAGAAAGCTAAAGTGATAGAACCTTGGGGATATAAGATTTGGTATACAGGAATAAATAGGAATAGGAATGGAGTAGGGATTGTTATGAGTCGTCAGTTTATAGATAATGTAGTTGAGGTCCGTAGGAAGGGTGATAGAATTTTACTTATTAAATTAGTATTAGGTACGGATATTATTAATATTATTAGTGTTTATGCACCTCAAGTAGGTTTAGATGATTCCATTAAGCATCAATTTTGGGAAGATTTAGATGGAGTAGTACAAGAGACATCTTTTGGAGAAAAGCTTTTCATCGGCGGTGACCTTAATGGACATGTAGGCATTAGTAGGGATGGATTTGAGAATATCCATGGAGGCTATGGTATAGGAGAAAGAAATGAAAGTGGAGAAAGGATTTTAGATTTTTGTTTGTCCTATGATATGATCTTAGCAAACACTTGGTTTAGGAAGAGGGAGTCTCACCTAGTAACATTTAAAAGTGGGGTTAATACGAGTCAGATAGATGTTTTCCTACTTAGAAAGAGAGATAGGGGTTGTTGCATCGATTGTAAGGTTATACCAGAAGAAAGTGTAGCTACACAACATAGAGTCTTAATTTTAGATCTTAGAATTAGACAATGCCGCAAAAGGGATAGACATAGGATAGATCCTAGAATTAAGTGGTGGGCACTGAAAGGAGCTAAACAAGGAATGTTTGTAGAGCAGGTAGTTAAGGAAGTTGATTGGTGTCTCGAGGAGGATTCAGAATCAATGTGGAATAAGATAGCGGGTGGTATGAGAAAATTAGCTAAGGAGGTATTGGGTGAGTCTAAAGGCGGTGCACCACTAGGTAAGGATACATCATGGTGGAACGAGGATGTCAAATTAGCTATTAAGGTTAAAAGAGAGTGTTATAGAAATCTAAGTAAGAGTCGTGATAATGAGAATTTGGAGAAGTATATGATAGCAAAGAAGGAAGCTAAAAAAGTTGTTCGAAACGCGAGGGCTAAGGTATATAAGGAGGTTTATGACAAGTTGGATACCAAAGAAGGCGAGAAGGATATTTATAGGCTTGCAAAGATGAGAGATAGGAAATCGAAGGATTTGGGTATGGTTAGATGTATCAAAGATGAAACGCAAAGGGTTTTAGTCAAAGATGAGGAGATTAAGGAGAGATGGAAAGATTATTTTGATAAGCTATTTAATGATAGTCATGCTCAAGATCTTGGAGACTTCTCCATTCCTTTTCATGAGATAAATCGTGACTTCATGCGCAAGATTCAAAAGAAAGAAATTGCAGAGGCTTTGAAGAAAATGAAATCAAGAAGGGCAGTTGGCCCAGATGGTATACCTATCGAGGCTTGGAAATGCTTGAAAGAGAAAGGTTTAGAATGGTTGACAAATCTTTTTAACTTGATTTGGCGAACAAATAAGATGCCTAATGAGTGGAGGAAGAGTACTTTGGTGCCTTTATATAAGAATAAGGGTGATATACAAGATTGCACAAACTATCGGGGTATAAAACTCATGAGTCATACTATGAAACTTTGGGAGAGGGTGATTGAGTCTAGGTTGAGGAAGGTTGTCATGATATCGGAGAATCAATTTGGTTTTATGCCTGGAAGATCAACTATGGAAGCTATACATCTTCTTAGACAACTTATTGAAAGATATAGAGAGAGGAACAAAGATTTGCATATGGTTTTTATTGATTTAGAGAAGGCATACGATAGAGTACCTAGGGACGTTCTCTGGTGGACAATGATGAAGAAAGGTGTTGCTCTCAAGTACATTAGTATAATTAAAGATATGTATGAAGGAGTAGTAACCAATGTCCGCACTTGTGGAGGGGTGACAACCAATTTTCCGATAACGGTTGGGTTACATCAAGGATCTGCTTTAAGCCCTTTCCTATTTGCGATAGTGATGGATGAGATTACGAGATCAATTCAAGAAAATGTACCGTGGTGTATGTTGTTTGCTGATGATATTGTTTTGATTGATGAGTCTAGAGCTGGGGTTAATGCTAAGTTAGAATTATGGAGACAGACATTGGAAGCTAGAGGTTTTAAGTTGAGTAAGAGTAAGACTGAATATATGGAATGTCGGTTTAGTAAGCAACGAAGTAGTGATGGGAGTGTAGTGAAGCTTGGTGAGCAAGATATACCGGTGAATGATTATTTCAAATATTTGGGATCCATCATTCAAAAGTATGAAGAAATTGATGGAGATGTAAATCATAGGATAAAGGTTGGGTGGATGAAATGGAAAAGTGCTACTGGAGTGCTGTGCGATCGTAGAATGCCATTGCGGTTGAAGGGAAAGTTTTATAGGACGACTATTAGACCCGCTTTACTATATGGTACGGAATGTTGGGCTGCCAAGAGACATCATATTCAAAAAATGAGTGTAGCTGAGATGCGGATGCTTAGATGGATGTGTGGAAATACAATAAAAGATAAGATTCAGAACGAAGAGATACGTAAGAAGGTAGGTGTTGCACCCATTGAAAATAAGATGCGAGAGAATCGTTTACGGTGGTTTGGACATATTCGGCGAAGGCCTAATGATGCTCCAGTTAGAAGGTTGGAGAAATGGGAAAATATATTAGTTAAAAGAGGTCGGGGTAGGCCTAGGAAGACTTGGATGGAGATGATAGGAAAGGATATGAATGCTTTGAACCTCACCGAGGACATGGCGTTGGATAGAAATGATTGGAGGAAAAGGATTCATGTGGAAGACCCAAAATGAATTTCTTTTTTGGTTCATATCGCTAACCCCAATTGTTTTGGGATGAAGGCGTAGTTGTTGTTGTTGTTGTATTTTTGCATGTATATAATGGGCATAAGATTGGTCAGACACTGGTTTCCTGGAATTTAACGTTTCTTGCGGAGGACGTACTTGCTTTAATGCTTTTCTATTTGAAATCATTTGTTGATTACTTTTGCTTACTGCTAATCGAGAGTTAAGGTAACAATGGATGATATGGTTAGTGGAATTGAAAATAAATTTTATATTTTTTCATGTAAAAGTAATTATGTAATTAGTTTATTTTTATATGATTTTTTTTTAGATTTTTTGAGAAATTATTTGATTTTTTCTATTTTTCAAAGATTTTGCCGAAAGAAACTCGAGAAATATTCAGAAAGTTGAAAATCTCCGGAGAAATTCACAACCTAGAAATTGCCATTTTAAACTTTTGTTACTATGTCTTCTGCTTTGATTAAAAAAGCAAACAAATGACCCTAAGGAATCAGTCATGAGGGATGATCAAGTGAAATGTGATTGCATACTTTTAGTGTGCTAATGCACTGGATCACCCACCATGTTTGGGATACAGCCTTTAAGCTGTGGAGCTCAACAGCAGATGGAGGATGATCATTTTGCACCTGATCCTCCTCGTCGCTCAGGTGGTCTCCGCTCCAGGTAGCCTCGGCTCGTGTAAAGATGTCTCTCTATTTGAAAAGATGGAAAAAAAACTTGACAATGACGTGAATGGTACTCACTTTTGGTGCCTGGAAAAATCAGGTGCCATGCAAGTTGTCTCCTAGAAAACAAGATGCCATATAAATTTTCAGGTGACTAAGGACAAAAATGTTAAGTAAACAGTAAATTGGACATGTTTTGTTATATTTTTAGCGTGCTATTAGTAATGGTATTTTCAATAAAAGCGATGGCCATCATCATAATTATCGGCAAAAAAGTTGATATTATACTAAAAGTTGATAAAAATATTTTACCTTTTCTGTTTAATTGATTCGATTCAATGTTTGCTTTAAGACTCAAATTTTTCTGGGGCGTTCTCTTCAAAATCTTTCATTTTCCAAATCCATGATATGGGTTAAATATAACAGACAACATGGCATGATGGGAACTCGACGTCGAGGTACCATCGCCGTCGATGAATCACAAACTTTTTTTCTCGAAAAGCTCATGCCCTTCACATGCTGAATTGCCAAACATCAAAAAGCCTGGAACTAAAAGGTGATCTGACCACAGCCCAAACCCAGGCAAGGCTCAGGCTGTCTTAGTCCACCAAGTCTTTGTTGCAACTACACAGTAGCCGTGATGTTTTGGTTCTTTGTAGCTTTTCTACTGTGGCAACTTTTGTAGATTGGAATCATGTAAGTTATAAAGTAGAATATATTTTTTTTGTTTGATGACAAAGAACCCTTGTCCAAGCGAGGAAAACCCCCGGTAAAGTCCCATAACCACCCTGCCTTAGGTAGACCCCATGACCACCCTGGGGCTTAAGTGGCCAACTTGTGAAAAAGTTAAATATTTATGTTAAATTGCAGGCAGTGAGCAGCCATGCAACTCTCATGAAGTCGCCATAACATCGTGCACGTACTTTAATAATGGGGAACATACAGTAAATCTAATGTACGTGTATAGCCATGAGTTCTCTACATTTCATGTACTGTTTTTTTTTTCAGATGGAAACACAGATCGGTTAATGAGAAATTGAAAATTACCACTTGGGGACTGTGACTGAATAGGCTTCTGAACCCAATCATTTTTCAAAAAGATTCAGAAAAAATTGACCTGAATTCGGATCGAACCGAATCATTCTGAATCGGTGTATTTAAAAATTTGATTTTTTAAAAATTCAGAAAAATCATAACAATGAGAACATTAAAAAAAGGACACAAATAAAGTAAATGATGACTTAGAATATGCATTTAATACTTAAAAAATACAATAGCAAAGAGTAAGTTTCTGCCTAACCTGAGCTTGCCTATAAAAAAGAAAGAGTAAATGATGACTTGGATGTTTAGTCAAATTCTAAAATATACATTTGATACTTAAAAAAAATTAACGGCAAAGGTGAGGTGCCGATTTGATTCGAATCGGCTGATTCTATTCGATTCGATTTTAACAGCATTGCTTCTTGCTATGTGATATGCTTATGCAAAGGTAAAATTGGTTTAAAGCTACAAGGACTTTGTATTGCCTAGCTGCTCGTTGTGTTTGGATCATTCGGACCATTGACACTGACAATCCTAGTGTGCACTCTATGTCAAGTTGCTACTTGCTAGCACTTGACCCCACCAAAAACAAACAAATAAAGACGGCATGGGGCCCTGTTAAGGCAAATATACAACATATACTTGGAGTATACCATTATGATACTCTCTCTCTCATGCACACACACTTTTTTTTATACGCAAGCTTGGGCCGTTTGGCTGACAGTTCATTAATCAAGTAGTAAAAGAGATTTGTATACAAAATTCACCTTCTATCAATGGGTGTCTACCTGGGGGTGATCTTTTCAAGTGTTGATCGTTCCCCATCAGGCTAACTTCGCTAGATTTTCATAAAAAAAAAGTAATTTACAGTAATTATAGCTAATGTTAACCCTATCAAAATTGTACAAAATGTCTAACAGCTCTATAGGCAACTCCCTTCTTGGTCCTCTTCCTTCCAAAACTTGCAACACTATGAAAAAGTTCATTAGGCTTGTTTCTATAACTTTTACTGCAGCACCCGTATTCTTTAGGATTCTTAGCCATGCGGACCACTCCCTTTCTTCCAACTTCACATCATGAGTGAAACACCCTGCTTCCGCTATGTAGCCTCTATGGTTGCGCAATGTGTCATCTCCCTTGGAAAATGCTTTGTATGTTAATTTTTATTCATCTCATGGGAGGGGGATCTTAATGTCATAGATTCCTCCATCGTACCATCATTGAGAGATTTGATTGCTTGAGAATGCACATCACCTGCTCTCCTGCCCAGCATGGACCACATCCCTCATTATCTGTTGCAAATTCTTGGCAGATTCTCAAAAATTGCCACATTCCTTTCTCTCCATAGGCAATGTCCCAACTTGCATGAATCTTTTTTTCCTTGAATTTTGATAGTCCACCTAACCAATTCATCTTTCAAACAACTTGGAAACTGATTTCCATATGTGAGTGGTCCAAGGACACCTTAGAAATAGGTGGTTGTTTGTTTCCTCCCCCTTTTTCTTAGTTCACACCTGCTTGACATTTGAAATCCCAGATTTTGTAAGCGATTTTCGGGTGAGCAACTTACCTCTCATTGCAAACCTTAAGGTAATGGAAGCTCTTGGAGGGGCTTTGTTGTTGTTAGGTGTAAGATGCAGAGGAGAGAGAATTCAAATATGAAAACGTGAGCTGTTTTTCTTTTGAAAAAGGTTGGACTTGATGACGAGGAATAGTCTCATATTGAAGGTGTTTGAGTTTGTTGTAGACTTTATAACCTACATGTAAACTCTTACACTTGTTTATGAGAACAAGAGGTTGAAATGACTACCACACACGCACGCGCACTTGCCGTGCCGTGGTAATTGGCCCTTCAAGGCCATATCCAACCAAGGCCAAAGTACCTTTTTGCCCAAAGTTTCTGTGTTTATTTGAAGCTTATCTTCTTTTTTGGGTTGCCATCCTTGCCTTTCAACCTCTCTCATGGTTTTCAGGGATAGTTGCACCCTTACGATCAACCAATCTAATATGGGGGTGAGAGTCTTTTTCTACGACATCCATGAACTGAATAGTACGAAGGGTGTGGTATAATACCTGCTGAGAGTTAAACGATAGTTATTATATGAGAGGTTTCCATGGCATCCATGAGTCAAACCAAAATTCAGTACTTCATTTAATTTCCAACAACCCATCTGACATCCTTCATCAAAGCCAAAGCGCCAGTACTGAATCCCTTCCACCCATAGGATGTGATCTGGCTCTTTCTTGACACCTACATGGATTCTGTCTGCAGGTATTTCGCTTGGACTAGTGTAGCCTATTTGAGTAACTTGTTGGTACAACATCCATGCTAATTTTGTAAGAGCAGCTATGTTGGTTCCTTCAAGGATTTTGATGTCCAGACGCTCATCTACCATGGGCTTGCAAACTTGGTTCCAATTTAGAAGGTGAAAATGTTTGTGAGACTCGTCTTCATGCAATAAGAACTCACGAATGATCCTCTCTATCTCTTGTATGGTATTACTGGGAAGTCAAAAACAACTCATCCAGTATAACTAAAGGAGAGTAAGATTTACCTGATTAGAACTATTTTGGCTGCCATGAATAGGAGCTTGTCATTCCATATTTTCAATTTTGCTCAGAATTTTGCTACGAGTGTCTCACACATCACCCTCTTCAATGCTCCTTTAAAGAGAGAAAGGCCTAAGAATAGCACTGGGAGAGATTTTGATTGCTACACACTCCACTGATAGATTTGATTAGCCCTTGTATGAGATAGGTTAAACGATATGAAAATGGTTTTCTCGTTAATTACTTATCTGTAGTCCCGACACTCTCTCAATTTTTAGATCATAGTGAAAAAATTCTTGATGGAATTCCTACGATCTTGTAGAAAGAAGAGTGCATCGTCAGTGTATAAATTGTCATGCCACTTAAAACCTTGTACTTTGACTAGGATTATCCTTCCCTTTCTTTCTTATACATTAAACATGATAACCTTTTCATTATCATTAGAAATAGATACATTGGATCTCTTTGTCTTATTCCTTTGTTATTTAAAAAGAGCTTGTTTGTCTCCCTATTAATGATGACTATAAATGATGGAGTTGTGACGCATTGCATTATACGTGAAATCCAACTTTCTGCAAACCAAAAAAAAATCAAGGTGCTTTCTAGAAATAGTCACGCTATCATATGCTTTGGCTAGGTCTATTTTAAACATTACACTCTTCTTTCCCCCAGCTGTCATCGAGTCAATTATTTCATTAGCAAGAAGAATATTGTCCTGAATAGACTTACCTTTCAAAAATGCCTGATAATTCTCTCCAACACTCCTCGCATTTTTATTAACCATAATTTTTGTTATCACCTTATAAACAAAATTACACAAGCTAAAAGGTCTAAATTGATTGAACTTATTAGTTCATTCTACCTTTGGAATCAACACTATAATGGTTTGGTTAACTCTTTTTGAGTAGCTTCCCAGTTTTAAAAAAAATCGTTACTGCTTTGCATGATTCACCTCTCACTATGCTCCAATATTTCTGGAAGAAACCTGAAAATCTATTTGGGCCTGGGGGCACTCTCGGGGTAAGTTCAAAAACTACTTGTTTTATTTTATTTTTTGTAACCTCTGCATTTATGATAGTGTTTTCTCCTTCTGCCACCTTAGGTTCTGATTGATCCTATACCTTTTCTGTAGCAAGAGTCTCCTTTAAACAGTCCTGCGAAGTATGTAATTGCCTCTCTTTTGTTGTCCTCCTTGCCCTTCACTTCTAGCCCATCTTCCTTGATAATGACCAAGATGCTCTTCCTCTTGATGTTTTTGTTTACTAAAGCATGAAAGAAATGTTTGTTTTGGTCTCCCTCCTTAAGCCACCTGCATCTTGATTTCTGCTTCCACATGTCGTTTTCCATTTAATACAAAAGTGAGAGTTCATCTCTTACATGTAATTCTTTTGTGAGTTTTTCTGTATTTCCTGTCGCAACTTCTAAATGACATTTCTCTAATTCCTCCCCAATTGCCTTGATTTTTGATGAAATATGTCTAATATTCTCTTTATCTCATTTCTTAAGACCCTTTTTCACAGCTTTCAACTTAACTATCATCTTATACATTTGACATCTCACCATTCTCTTTTCCCAGCATGCTTTCACTACACCTTTATATCCATCTTTTAGGGTCTAAAATCTGAAAGTTTTGAAAGAGGTTGCCACTTGGTGTGGACATGAACTGCTTAATAAGAGCCTATTATGGTCTGATATGGCTCGGGGCATAATCTTCGCCATAGTGTTGAGAAATTTGTTAATCCAGCATTCATTTACCAAGGCTCTAAATTGGGTTCCCTGTTGACCATTATACCAAGTGAACTGCGGAGTGCTCTGCTTCTAACAATCCACAACTACAGATAATCTCATTAAATCGATGAGAGTCCAGTCCAGACCCGATACGATACCCAAAAAAATCAGATCCAAGTATGGTTATACCTGGGTCCAAACCAAACCAAACCCAACCCGTTGACACCCCTACTTGCGGGTGACAGAGCCTTTTCTCTCTCATGTTGCTCATGTCTCTCAAGATCTCTTGGTTCAACATAGTTTTCTTTTGAAAACTTAGTTTGAAAACTTTAAAAGCACCTTTATTTTGCTTTTCTGGACCCTGCCTTTTTCTTTTATTATTTCTTATAGCAGGCTGGGTTGGATTGGGTCCCGGGTCTAGATCTAGATCTAGATCCATTGCTACCATGCTCATGGTGGGCGGGTATTTGAATCTTGGGGAAAATTCTGTAAATCTGTCCCCTTCCTGGTTTAATTTGGTTGGGGACCACCATTCAATTCCAACGAAACAAATAACAAGAGAGGTGTGGGGGCTGACCTGGTTTCTTTGGAAATCCTTCTAAGGTGACGTCAGCAGCCGCCCCACGCTCCTTGATTCCATCATCTACCATCTGGCAAACGTGGTAACTGCTTTTCCTGCTGGTTGCAGCCATGTCACTGTCCAGTCACATCACATCCCAGGTTTAAGGATGGCAGTGGACCTGGGGGCAATGCCTCCCCCCCTCCCACCATCACCATCACCACCACCACCACCACCACCCGGTTTGGACCGAGGATGAAGGGCATGAAACGGGGAGGAGGCGGAGATGAAGGTTAAAATCTATCCCCGTGCAGGATGGAGGCAGGGATGAACTTACGCTTTCCCTGCCCTGCCCCCATCCCCAATCCTTTAAAGAATGACTATAGACTGAGTGGAAACAGGGCCCCGCCCCGCCTCACCCCGTTTGGACCGGGGATGGAGGACATGAAACGGAGATGGAGGCGTGGGTGGAGGTTAAAATCCATCCCCGTGCAAGGATGGAGGCCGGGATGAAGGTTCAGATTTTGAAACGGGCCGGGGGGTGGAGACCTTGTCCCCGCCCTGGTCCACTGCCATCCCTACCCAGGTTGTACCTGCACAACGTCTGAGAACACGCCCCCTCGTGGTTCACCGGGACACGGCTGCTTCGTTCGATCTCCATGACCATCCCATCCCATCAGTCCTGTTCTTCTCTGGCGTTTGCACCCTGCCGCCCCTAGGATCGGACTGCATTTCGGGCCTGGACACCACAGCTGCTTGCACAAGTTGCGTTTTCTCCCTGGATCACTACCTTGCTCAGCCCGGGTTGCTCGCGGTGTTCCTTTTCTCTCTCCTCCAGTCCTTCTGTGGCATCCTCCATGGCTCATAACGAACCGATTTGTCTGGCTCTGACTCATTTCTGTCCGTCCTTGCCACGCTTGTTTCTGGGTCACCTTCATCTGGTGCCATCCCTCCTTTTGTTGGCCTGTTTCTTGAAGAGCTGGCCGGTCGAACCTCAAATTGCGAGTATCTTCCTACCGGAATTCTGATCCATGGTCGGAGATTTTCTCGGCTAGCCTATCGAACCTCCAAGGCTGGAAGATGCTGGATACGTCCTCTGGACCCAATGTTTGCCCATGAGTGGTCCATCACCGATCCAAACGAGTACCCTTTTGACGCTTCAGTTCCTTCCATCCCTCCACTCTCATGCTTTCCCCTATCCTGCGGCGGCTATTCCTCCGCCCCCGTTGGAATCTCCCTCTCGTCCGCCATTACTGCCAACCTTTTCATAGTTGCTATAGTGCAACGCAAGGTGATTAGTTTTTGATGGATCTTGAATTTTTCTTTTTTTCTGTTGCTCCAATGTGCAGGGTCACTGTTTCTGCCTCTGGGTGAGATCATCAACAACACACTCAGGGCTACACTGCTAGTCTTTACCACAAACCACAAGCCAAGATTTGGTGCCATCATGTTCTGGAGCAATGCACTCAACCAGTCATTACATACACCACCTGATAGCCTTCATGTATCAAGATGCCTCCTGTAGCAAAGATGCATCAGTATCACTTCGAAGGTCTTGGCATGGCCTGAAAATCGTAGTACACCCTCCTAGGACACTACCTACTTTAAGATTTGACTGTGTGCCTGTTCTGTTATACCAACCTAGTGAAAACAGGATTTCAGAAAAGAGAATTCAAGCCTAGAGGCACGTTCTTAAGATCGCTATCTTTAGAACTTCAATCGCCCCACTCCGGAAATTCCGAAGATGCGAAAAAGGGTTTTGTTACGACTGAGTTCCTAGGATACAACTAGGCTTGAACCTCAAGAGAGTCACTGCTTCGCAAGAACAGATGACCTCTCCCACACATGAACTCTGCAAGCCAAACCGAGAAGAAAGAAAGGAGAAAACTAGAGAGTCAGAAATTCTGATCTCCAAAAGACGAAGATAGAAGATATTTATAACCTTTTAGAGAGGCCAAAACGTTTTGCGATAAATGAGATTAAAGGCCATAAATCTGACAGTTTGAAAATAGGATGAAAGGTACCTGAACGGTCACCCACCTTTGACTGTCAATCAAAGGCCTCCAAAACCGTCCAACAGTCACAAAGCGCCTTAAACTCAATATAAATGCTATTAAAACCTTTCAAACGGCCAGATGTCTCAAAACCGAAAAATCAAAATGGATATTTGCGCCTCATATGCACCTCGCACCGCTGCGAGCGTGCGAAGTGCGCCATCAAAACGCCACATTGCGCCTCAAGCGCCCTTGCGCACGCACGCGCGCGCGCGTGCGCGAACGGCGCGTCCGTTGCTGCACGATGCGCAGCAACGTCCGCAATCCACCTAAATACTCAAGGCTTACCAAAGTAAAGAATAGAATACAAACTCTCTATTTAAACCTCTTGAAAAGCTTTTCTCTCTTAGATATGGGACTAAACTTTTCAAAACACTTTTGATAGTAACCATTAATAATTTAAAACTTTCCTAACAATCCCCCACTAGTTTTAAAATATATTTGGCTTGCATAGAAACCTATGCATTAGTGAGAGTGTCTGCATGACTTGAACCCCCACTATTAGAAAGAAAACCTAAATTAACCAAGGTGCTAAGTGGACTTACCTTGAACTTAGCTCCTTATATTGTTAACGGAGTTTTCAATCATACATCGGTTTCCAAAAGTTCGATTGTGTGGATTTCATGTTGGCACATTTAGAGCCTTGTGCTTTCCTGGATTCATGAGTGCTCTAGAGAATTGCCAATTCTCATAAGAAACGGCTCACATTTCAACACTCATATAGGTGAGTTTGTCTAGGTGTACTGTAACACACACCTTAGCCTTAAGGCCTACAAACTCATTAAGAGCTATTAGCTCAACCCTCATATTAGTTACAGCTCATGAGCACACATCAGTAATGGGCTTACATAAATATGCTCAATATCTATCATTCACCAATTCGTTTCCCATTGAACCTATGCATGTGGGATCTCCAACGCTCTAGGTTGGGTATCCTTAGGTGATGACTTAATTGGCTTAATTCCCATTCCCCTCGATGTTTTATTGATGACATCTCTCGAAAGGCCTTTCGTAAATGGGTCTGCCAAATTTTGACATGACTTCACATATTTCAATGAAATAATATTGTCATCAATCATTTGTCTTATAAAACTGTGTCTTAGACTAATATGTCTAGACTTCCCATTGTATTTCATATTACCTGCTTTACATATAGCTGATTGGCTATCACAAAACATTGAAATAGCAGGTATAGGCTTCTCACCTAGTGGAATATCCACTAGCATATTCTTAAGCCATTCAGCTTCTCTACAAGCAGATGCCAAAGCAATAAACTCAGATTCCATTGTAGAATGAGTTATACAGGTCTGTTTCTTAGACCCCCATGCAACTGCTCCTCCTCCAAGGGTAAAAACCCAACCACTCGTAGACTTGGAATCTTCAAAGTCAGTATTCCAACTTGCATCACTATACCCTTCAATAACAGCAGGAAACTCGGTATAGTGAATTCCATAGTCTAAAGTATGCTTTAGATATCTAAGAATCCTGTTCACTGCATTCCAGTGTTGATGACCAGGATTATTAGTGTATCTACACACTTTACTCATTGCATAGGCAATGTCAGGCCTTGTGCAGTTCATTGCATACATAAGGCTACCTACAACACTGGCATATTTTAATTGTTGAACACTAGCACCATCATTAGGAGTCAATTTCATATTTGGATCATATGGGGTGCATGCTGGTGAACTATTAAGATATCCATACTTTGTAAGAATTTTCTCAATATAGTGTGATTGACATAATATGATGCCATTTTTATTTCTTATTATTTTGATTCCTAAAATAACATCTGCAACACCCAAGTCTTTCATACAAAACAAGGAAGATAAAAATCTTTTTGTTTGATTTATGCATTCACTATTGTTACCCAAAATAAGCATATCATCAACATATAAACAAATAATAATAATTGAGCCACTATCTACTTTACTGTAGACACATTTGTCCGCATCATGAATTTTAAAACCATTATGCACCAGAGAACTATCAAATTTTTCATGCCATTGCTTAGGGGCTTGCTTTAATCCATATAAGGATTTCTCAAGTTTGCAAACTTTGCGCTCTTGCCCTAGCACTACAAAACCTTCAGGTTGCTCCATATATATCTCTTCATCTAATTCTCCATTCAAAAAGGCCGTTTTAACGTCCATTTGATGGATTTGAAGCTTATATATGGCAGCCATGGCAATCAGAATTCTAATAGTAGATATTCTGGTTACAGGAGCAAAAGTATCAAAATAATCAATACCTTCTTTTTGTTTAAAGCCTTTTGCAACCAAACGTGCTTTAAATTTATCGATTGTACCATCAGCTTTTAATTTCTTTTTGAAAATCCATTTGCAGCCAATAGTTTTGCAACCAACAGGTAAATCCACTAATTTCCAAACATTATTAGACATAATTGATTCTATTTCATCATTAATAGCTTCTCTCCAAAAGGCAGCATCTTGAGAAGACATAGCCTCTTGAAAAGACACAGGATCATTCTCAATTAGAAATGTATAAAAGTCAGAACCAAAATTAGTTGGTTTTCTAATACGTTTACTGAGTCTAACTTCAGTTTCTGGTTCATCAACACATTCATTAGAATATTCAATCATGTCATTTACAGGAAGTTCATCTACTATAATCCGGCTGCCATCAAGAAGAGAATCAAATGCATTTTTATGTTCTATGAAAGATGCATCTCTAAATTCTACAATAACATCATTAACAATGTCCAAAAATCTATATGCTTTACTATTTTCAGCATACCCAACAAATGCACATTTAAATGCTTTAGGTCCAACCTTCTTCCTTTTATTTTCTGGAATTTTAACATATGCTAAACAACCCCAAACACGAAAATAACTAAGATTAGGTTTCTTACCAAAACACAATTCATAAGGTGATTTATCAGATTTGGAATAAGGAACTCGATTAAGAATATAACAGGCAGAAAGTATAGCTTCTCCCCATAAGTTGGAATGCAAACCCGTATTAAGAAGCATAGCATTCATCATTTCTACAAGTGTTCTGTTTTTCCTTTCTGCTACTCCATTCTGTTCAGGAGTTCTAGGAGCTGACGTTTGATGGATAATACCATTATCTTCACAGAATTTATCAAATTCTCCACCTAAGTATTCACCTCCTCTATCTGTTCTTAAATGTACAATCTTTGTTTTAAACCTATTTTGTACTTCAGCTAGATAACGAAGAAATTTGGAAAATGCTTCAGATTTATGTTTCAACAAATAAACATAACAAAATTTTGAGTAATCATCTATAAAGGTAATAAAGTACCTATTGCCACCATGACTCAAAACATTATCCATCGTACACACATCAGAATGCACTAATTCAAGCAATTTATAATTCTTTTCTACGCTAGGAAACGGGAGTCTAGTTAGCTTAGTTTGAATGCATGTCTCACACTTATGTTTATGTTCTATTTTCACATGACACGGAAGAAGACCAAAGTTATTCATATTATGAATGCAACGAGAATTTATATGTCCTAATCTTGAATGCCAAAGAAAATAAGAGTCAACCATATAAACAGAAGTAGTAGCTTCATTTATGCTCATCTTGAACATACCACCAGTGGCAAACCCTTTTCCTACAAAGATTTTCCCTTTGGTCACAGTTACAATCCCAGACTCAATAACAATCTTAAAACCATTTCGTGACAGGAGATCTGCAGAGATTAAATTTTTCCGAACTTCTGGAGCATAGTGGACATTCTCAAGTGTTAGGACTTTCCCGGAGGTGAACTTAATTTCCACACTCCCTTTTCCCAGCACTTTAGTTGAGGAAGAGTTTCCCATAAAAAGATTGCATCCCTCCCCCACTACTTCATACGACTTGAACAAGTTCCTGTCGTTTGCCACATGAACAGTGCTTCCAGTATCCAGGTACCAGTCCTTATTTGCAGCCACCATAAATGTTTCAGAGATTACAGCAACAAGCCTCTCCTCTGACTCATTTGGCTTAGGACCAGTCCTCTTCCGTTCTCTGCATTCTCTAGCAAAATGGCCAAACTTGCCACAAACATAGCAACTAATTTTCTTTTTATCAGTTGGCTTTTTCCCTTTCACAAAATTCTTTTTGATTTTCTGGGTTTTCATGATTTTGCCACCCTTGTTACTAACAAAATTCACTTTAGGATAACCTTCTTTAGGACTCGAATTCTTTTTGTCACGAAGACGAGTCTCTTCCTCAATTCTGATGTCCTTAAGAAGGCCATCTAAAGTGATTTTCTCATTTTTATGTTTTAGGTGATTCCTATATTCTTTCCAGGAATCCGGCAGCTTCCCAATGATGACAGCAACTTGAAAGTCATCATCAAGATACATACCTTCTCCTTTGATCTTATAGGCCAGTATTTGCATCTAATGAATTTGAGCAAGTATAGGCTTATCATCAACAATAGAAAAATTAACATACTGATCTACTATAAACCTTTTGTTACCAGCATCTTCTGCATTGTACTTGATCTCGAGAGCATTCCACAACTCTCCAGCCGACTCCAATGGTGAATACAGGTCAAAGAGTGAATCAGCTAAAGTGTTCAGGATATGCCCTTTGCATCTGTAGTTGTCAGTATGCCACTTCTCTCGCTCTTTCTTCTGTTCTTCTGTCTCAACTTCTCCAGCAACGACAGTGGGACAAGACTTTTTGAGGACATAGTCGATATGCAGTTCGGACAGCAAGAAAGATACCTTTGATTGCCACCGCTTGAAGTTTGACCCATCAAATCGATCAAGTTTTTCAAGGTCACGGCTAAGCAGATTGATGGAGTTGGATGTCGAACCAGAGGCCATGTTGAAGTTCTAAAATTGTTATACCAACCTAGTGAAAACAGGATTTCAGAAAAGAGAATTCAAGCCTAGAGGCACGTTCTTAAGATCGCTATCTTTAGAACTTCAATCGCCCCACTCCGGAAATTCCGAAGATGCGAAAAAGGGTTTTGTTACGACTGAGTTCCCAGGATACAACTAGGCTTGAACCTCAAGAGAGTCACTGCTTCGCAAGAACAGATGACCTCTCCCACACATGAACTCTGCAAGCCAAACCGAGAAGAAAGAAAGGAGAAAACTAGAGAGTCAGAAATTTTGATCTCCAAAAGACGAAGATAGAAGATATTTATAACCTTTTAGAGAGGCCAAAACGTTTTGCGATAAATGAGATTAAAGGCCATAAATCTGACAGTTTGAAAATAGGATGAAAGGTACCTGAACGGTCACCCACCTTTGACTGTCAATCAAAGGCCTCCAAAACCGTCCAACAGTCACAAAGCGCCTTAAACTCAATATAAATGCTATTAAAACCTTTCAAACGGCCAGATGTCTCAAAACCGAAAAATCAAAATGGATATTTGCGCCTCATATGCACCTCGCACCGCTGCGAGCGTGCGAAGTGCGCCATCAAAACGCCACATTGCGCCTCAAGCGCCCTTGCGCACGCGCGCGTGTGCGCGAACGGCGCGTCCGTTGCTGCACGATGCGCAGCAACGTCCGCAATCCACCTAAATACTCAAGGCTTACCAAAGTAAAGAATAGAATACAAACTCTCTATTTAAACCTCTTGAAAAGCTTTTCTCTCTTAGATATGGGACTAAACTTTTCAAAACACTTTTGATAGTAACCATTAATAATTTAAAACTTTCCTAACATGTTCAAGACTAAAGTTATCAACCAGTCAGAGACAATCCCACGTTTATTCCCTCAAACAATACATAGCCATGCATGTTGAATTGCACTCCTTTATAGAAAGACCAATGTTTTTATATTTGGATCCCTACATCCATGCCTGTAGGGTTTTGTAAATATAGATAGATGCATGGTTTCGTTTACGTACCCTTGAAGTAAATGTGCTTGTTTTTCGCAAACACTCCAACTCTTGGACATCAACGTGAACTGAGAATCGCAAGCAGTTTCACTTTCAAAACAGAAACTTTGTGGATAGGAAAATTCTTGGCAATTGGATCAGTAAAATATAGATTTTTTAGTGACCAACAAGCATTTACACACATAACTCTCTTAAATGGAAAATATATCTTAGGTGCCGCATATCAGTTCCTCTAATCTTATTGCTTGCAAGCCAAACACTTCAACCATCTGTACATACTCTTTGATATGAAATATATGTAAATAAACTTATTACTAAATAACGAACTTGCACCAATAGTGAAAAATCAGTTGTGTGTTCAGTTTGTCGAACTTATTTCACTACTTTGAACAAACTCTTTACAAGCCGAGCAGCAAGCAGATCATCTCATTTCCTAGACCTACAGGCACTTAGAATACACGAGCCGTGATGCACCACATGGACACACCACATGATATGTTTATAATTTTTACAAGTTTTTATATTTAGTTAAAATTTTAAAATTAAATATTAGAATAATCACACCTCACACGTGCAGTTGATTGTCTAAATTGTTAATACTGATAAGATATGAAAAACATTAAATTCTTTACCCAAACAATAACATCAATGAATAGTTGATATATACTTGCATCCTTTTGGCTTTATAAATTCTAGCATGGCATAGCCACCCGTCCATCTAGGTAAATGAGGTTTAAGTTAAAACTTTTATTATGACAAAATAGTTATATAATGTTTTTATTAAAAATATGTACATGAGAAATATCAAAGCAAACAAATACCCTTTTATACTAGTAGTTGAAGAAGGAAGATCTGCAAAGATTAACCAAGCATCTTGTTTAGCCAAACATCTATGTAGAAAAACAAAAGGAAACATAAAATACCATTTAAACAAATGACAAATTGTGTAAAAAAAAATAGTATATCCTTTTATTGAACAACATTTGGAAAATATGTAAAAGGGAAGAAGAACCCATTATAAATGTATTCAATATGCACTTTTTACGAAGTTAAACAGTTGCTAGCAAAAAATAGGAAACAACTGACAAATGAGAAAATTAAGAGAGAGAGTTGCCTAATTGAATATGTACCTACTAGTGTTTATTCAAAAATTACAAAATTGCTATGCAAATAACAAAGAAATGTGAACCTACCAAATGGGCATGGTGCTAAATGAAACATGCTATTAGATTTCTGGTGTTTTTTCGAAATTATGATTGTACCAATGTGATCTACATGCTTGTTTTTATAGGAATCAGTTCTTAGAGCATTTTTTATGATATAGGGATAGGTTTTTATAAGCTTTCAAAAATCAACGGCTTACAAATTTCATAAATTTTTGAGACTCTATATACCATTTTTTCCATCTAAAATGCATGATGCAAGTGTCGATTTCAAGTAAATTAATCATGTTGAACACATCTATAGGGTTAGAATTGTTGGAATTTTTGTTTTTGTTTTTTATTTTTTTTTGCAAAAATCGATGAGACTGATGCTTGGGGTCATGCAACAAAGGCACTCTCTTAAAAGGGACAGTTGCCCCATCAAGGTTGAACCAGAGTGTAGAGGGGTTGTGATCAACATCGCTTATGGGATACAACTAGGCATGCACCTCACGTGCATTGCTGATCACTCCTTGCGCTGAGTAGACAAGCCACCATGACACGATGACCATTGAACAACTTCACAAAAGAAAAATAGAGAGAGAGAGAGAGAGAGAGAGAGAGAGAGAGAGAGAGAGAGGAGGAAGTTTGTAGATGGTCTCAATTGTGGCAGTTGGGGTTTATATTGACTCAATTTGCATGGGTTCATAAAGGCCCATTAAGTTCTAAATAGGTTGCATGCACCCATAATGAATCAAACAGATACCCTCAATGGGCTACCTGTGCCCACCAACAAGCAGTCGATGCCCACTAATGTCCCAACATTCCTGGACACATTAGGGCTAGCCATTAAGGCTAGGTGTCAACCTTGAGTAAGGTCACAAATGACCTTTGACCACCTTAGTCAACCATCAAAACATTTAAGAAAAATAAATCTTATTAAGTAATATTATGAGGTACAAATTTATCCAAAAAAGTGATAAAACTTTAACATTCATTTGATGAATTTCAAGCTTAAAGATTGAAACTAAGGCCATAAAAGCTCTTATTGAAGTGATTCTAAAGACTAGAGTATACATGTCAAAATAATTTATCCCAAAATTTGTTTAAATCTTTTTGCTACAAATCTCGTTCTAAATTTGTCAATTAATCTATTAGCTCTATTTCTTTTTTTGAAAATTCATTTATAACTAAGTAGTTTAGAACCATGTGGTAATCCATTTAAAAATCATGCTTTATTTTCAAGAATAAAATCAATTTCACTTTGAATAACTTGTTTCCAAAATATTGCATCAGGTGAAAACATAGCTTCAGAAAAGGTTAATGGATCTCTATCAATCATGTAGAGATGAAAATCTATTCCAAAATCCTTTGGTTTTCTTATTCTCTTACTTTTTTTAATTTCTAGATTTTCATATTCAAAAACACATTTTTGGAAATAGGTTCATGAAAACTATTTAGAAAAGAAAGATTCTGCAAACCTTTAAAAGTTAGTTCTCTAAATTTAGTGTGTATAGATTCACAAATTACCTCAGTCTCTAAGTTCATAAATCTATATGATTTGCAATTTTGAGAGTAGCCAATAAATACACATACTAGTTTTAAGTCCTAACTTAGTTTGTTTAAGTTCATTAAATCTCACATAAGCAACATAGCCTCAAACCTTAAGGTAACTTAAATTTGACTTTTTTATTTTCATAATTTAGAAAAAGTAACTTCTAAATTTGAGTAAGGTGCACAATTTAAGATATAATATGCACTAAGTAAAGTTTCTTCTCACAAATTAAATTCAAGACTAGAACTAATAATCATTGCATTCACCATATGAATTAAAGTTATATTTTTTCGTTCTGCAACACCATTATGCTCAAGAGTGTAAGATGCAGTGCTTTGAAATCATTAATGAAAGTTATTTAATACATATATCCTAATGAGTTTGAGCGCTTTTAAAATCACAAACATTACTATGTATGAGTTCAAAATTTTTAGAACTTTTCATTTTATGAAAAAGTTTTTTCGAAAACTTTGCTTGAATGCATTCATCATATTTATTATAATAATAATGCATGCAAACAATAACTAATCATGGTCTTATTCATTTTCTTAATAGACCTAAAAGGAATATAAAAGTCTAGCATTCCATACTTCAAGTGAGTCAAACAAGTAAATATAAACAGATGCATTATTATTGATCACATTTAGTTTGAACAAGCTATCAAAAACAATTTTTTTTTAATAAACACATACTTTTTTATAATATTAAATTATGATATTCAAACACAAACTTAAAACAATATGTTGTCAGTTGAAAAAAAATATATAAGGTTCTTAGTCACGGTTGGTATATGATATAAATTCGTGAGGATAAGAATTTCCCTTGATATGAACTTGAGTTCAATTAACACATACACCACTTTGGCCATGTCAGAAAGGTCATAACCTTGTTATGCCAAAGCTTAAAGTTGGTCCTATCAAACTGAGACAACTTTTGAATGTTCTGGTTTTCAACCTTCATAGTGGACATCATGGAGCTAACACTACAAGAAAAATGTGGATTAGTGATGGACGCTATCCGTCGCTAATCCACCACAAATTCGCCGCCGATCATGTTCAGTGACGGAATGACGATGTATTAGCGACGGACGCTATCCGTCGCATATCTTTGGTCGCTAAGTAGTGACAAAATTGATCTATCGCTAATTCATCGCTAAATAAGCACAGATTTGGTTTTGCAATAGATACATATATGTCGCTATATTAGCAACATATTAGCAATGGATTACATTTCGTTGCAAAACCAAATATTAGCGACGGATAATATCCATCGCTAATCTGTCTCAAAAAATTTTAAAAAATATTTTTTTTTGAAATATAAATATTGAGAAAAAATTTGAAATATAAATATCAAGAAAAAAATTGTTTAAAATACAAGACGCTTTATCTTTCAGAGCAAGTATTGACACCATGAAATTGAGCTAGTCACAGACCCACACAGAGTTTCAAGCAAATTGTTGGGCATATCTGTACCCATGCACCAACTTCAAGTAACTTTCAAGATCATGCCAATCACACACTTTGCGAACCAATAAAACAAGTGGAAATAGAGGATAGGAATGAAGATACTTTAACATAAAAAAAAATCTGTAGCAATGTTTTCAATAATCACACAGAAGTCAATGCATGTCATTTGTGGATAACCATTTAAATTAGAAAAACAATGTCACTTTCATCCTATTACATTTTATGTGTTATCTCTGTAAACATCCATCATCACTACTTCACAGCTTACCCAGGTCAACCTTAACCCCAAGGATGGCTTCAACTCTCCATTGACAGTTTTTTATCAGACTGTAAAACAACTATACCCCCTTGGGAGTCATTTAGTTTGAACAAAATAACACCACATCAATGTGCGGAAGCTAAAGACCTTCAAATCCTCATTGTTAGTTTTGGGTCTTGTTCTTGCAAGTCACCTCAAGAGCAAAGTGTCGAAGATCAGAACAAAAACAATGATATAACATTTATTCACATATGGTGACCCTGAAATTAGATTTTCTCACATAACACCAAACTTCCTGTCCATTTCTAGCACATCTTGTTGAGTGGCAGCACGATGAGGACATCAGCTCTAAATCTATTCCAATCAATTTTGACACCAGGAAATTGACCAACTTCCTGAAGAAGAGCAAGTATTGTTGTAGCGGTGTACCTATAAAACAAAGAGAAAACACCCCACCTAGATGGCCTATAGCTTGGCCATTTGCTTTTAGGTGGCTGGGCGAAAAATTACTGAACGATCTAAAAAACAAAAACAAGAAAAAATAAATGTTTTTTGCCATTTTCTTGCCAACCATGTCGAGTGGTGCCACTAAGCTGAAGTAGTGGCACCAACCTAGCCATTTTTTGGACAGTCTAAAAAAGAAAAAAAGAGAAAAAGAGAAAAATTCAGCTAGCCACCAGTTAGGGAATGGTTGGGCGGGTGCCATTTGGCTTGGGCATCTCTAATCTCGCCATTTTTCGACTAGTGTTTGGCTGGAAAAAGATTGAGTACTGCCCAAAAATAAAAGAAAAGGAAAAAAAGTGTTTTCGGCCAACCACTAGCAAGGAAATGGTTAAGTTGGTGCCACCCAAGCCCAGGCATTATTATCTCAACCATTTTTTGGTTGGTGGCTGGCCTAAAAAAATGTTGGTCACACACAAATGCACACAATTTAGAGTGGTTATGTCTGATTTGAACTACGTCAACTATAGAACCTCTCTCTCTCTCTCTTTCTCTCTCTCTCTCTCTCTCTCTCTCTATATATATATATATATATATATATCACAACAAATAGGAGATGTCCTCTTATTTATAATTTCAGCATGTACAAAATTTTGGAAACTTGCTGGATACAAGAATTTCATACTTAGGTTAGACCAATGTTTTCAGTATCGGTGTGTATCGACCTATATCAATCGATACACATCGTATCGATAGAAAATCAATATGCTGAAAGTTTGAATCAATAATTTTTAAATAAATGTATAAAAATATCGAAAAATATGTTTAAATATTATTTTAAAATCATTTTAATAGTTTTAACATGTGTCACATTAGGATTGACGCATAATAATTTATTATTATTTTTGGGCCAATACAGAATGATTCTCTTGAGTATCGGTATCGATCGATACAACTGAATCAATGGCCAAATGTTTTAGGGTCGATACTGATACTGACAACATTGGGTTAGACTCCTCTCGATTACAAGGATAATTGAAAATATTTCTATTAGGAGTCTTGTAAGATGAGTCAAGCTTTCTTTCCCTCTTCTTGATTAGATAATTTTCTTTTCTTTCATTTTCATTTGTGGTCTTATGAGAAAGGTTTTCTTGTCTTGTGCAATCACCAAGATAACAATTCTTGGTATTGAAACTTTTTTCTATAGCATCTGTGTCTATCTCAATGTGTGGGCTGTGTTATGGATCCAATGAAGCATCACCTAGATACAGTTCAATCTTCACATGCCCCTCAAGCTAATCTCTCCAAGATTATGCTTGTCTCTAAAATATTAAAATTTGGCTTCAGGTAAAACCTTTTTAAGAATGTCAGCAACTTCATCTTTAGAACGTATGAATTGAACTTTGATGTCTCCTTGAACCACCTTCTCTCTTACAAAATGATAATGAATCTTGTTTTTAGGTTAGAAAACAAAACAAAGCAAGTTGACACATGTGTGATCCCTGAGTCAGCAATAGGCAGGCATTGACTTTGAAATAATCAATATCTATGTGTTTTATTTTAGCATGAAGCACCGGATTGGCAGTTAAATATGTAGCTCTCAAATTATCTCACCAAAGAATTGAAACTTATGGTGAGTCAAAACTCAAATCCTTCAAAAGTTACTTAAGCTACATTAACTTTGAGACTACTCTGACTATAGCTTTGTATTCGGCCTCTGTGCTTAACCTTGCAACCATATGTTGTTTAGATGAACCCTAAGAAAGTAAGTTGGGTCTGAGAAAAGTGAGATATCAATTAGGGGATTTTTGATCATCCTACCCAATCGGCATTAGAAAACCCTGCAAGCCTGAGACTGTTAGATTATTTAATATGTAAACTATACTTAAGGGACCCTTTAAGGTATCTCAAGATGTGTTTGACATGTGTTCAATGATCCTGCATTGCCTCATGCATAAACTGACATGTCTCGTTAATAGATTAGGCTATGTTAGGTCCTGTAAAAGTGGCATATTGCAAAATTCCCATAATGCTTTTATACTAGATTGCATTATCTAGTAACTCTCCATTAAATTTGAAAGAGAAACATTAACAACAAAAGTAACAACCAATTTACAATCAATCATATTGAAGTTCAATAGGAGATCAATAATATATTTTCCAAGTCAAAATAACTCCTGCTGGATCATGCATTACTTTTATGCCCAAGAAAGTGTAAATAACCCAGATCTGTGATAGAAAACTCTTAACTAAAAGCTTGAATAATATTCTTGGCTTCATTGTGAAAGCTTTGTGTTATTATAATATCATCAACGTATATCAAAAATATGCATTTTTATCTCATCTTAATAGCAAATAAACAGAGACGAGTCAGCTTGATACTCAATTAATTTTAATTTTTTAAGTACACATTTAGTTTTTCAAACCATGCACATGGAGCCTGTTTTAACCCATATAAAGCTTTGTTGAGCTTACACTGTCAAGTTGACGTTTATCCTCAAAACCTAGAGGTTGCAACATGTAAACATCTTTCTTTATAAAACCATGCAAAAAAGCATTGTTAACATCTAATTGATAGATCTGCCAACCAGAGATAACGACAATTAAGAGGACCGCTTTAATAAATATGAGTTTGATCATGAGACTGAATGTCTCAAAATAATCTATACCTTTCAGTTGACTATACCCCTTGACAACTAATCTTGCTTTGTACTAGGCGATTGACTGATCAACATGTCATTTTATCTTATAGATCTATTTACAACCTACTATATTACTGACAACTGTGGGGAGAACAAGCGCCCAAGTCTGATTTTTAAGGCACCCATTTCCTCTTCCATGGCAAGTTGTCATTTTGGTTCCTGATGGTCAGAATTGTGGTTCTTTTTATTCTTGCACTACTTCACACAAGAGACCAATATGAATGAGATATTTCATAGCAACAAACAACATTGGTTTCAACGTCTCATCCTATGACCTGGTAGTCATATGGTGTGTCCTGATCGGACCTTGATTGGTGAGGTCAACAACAAAGTTTATCCCAAATGACTCAAAACTCAAACTTGGCTTGGTTCCTCTATGGGTATAACATGACTCTCTTGGAGACATAGGAGAACTAAGACCAACATCTTTGTTTCCTTGGATTTGATATTGGTGCACAGTTTCTTCTGGAGAAGCATGACTGAAACTAGTTAAAATGATATTATCAAGTTTTTCAATGGTAATTGAGTATGGTTTTTATTTTGGATTGGAGAGGCAATTTCCCTGTCAACAATAGGTCCTTTTGTTCCAGCATATAAAAAATTAGACTCATCAAAGATTACATGTTTGAAAATAAAAACATTCTTTGTAACATGATTGAAACAAACATAGCCCTTGTAATTGATGCCATATCCAATAAACATGCATACCTTAGATTCAGGCAATAATTTTGAGTTTACATAGTCTCAAATATGGATAGCAAGTGCATCCAAAAATTTTAAGATGATCATAACCCGACACACATTTCAACAATAATTCATATGGAGATTTGTTGGGATACCATTTATCAAATAAACAATTGTACAAAAAACATCAACCAAAAACTACATTTAAAGAGGCATGCACCAAAAAGACATCCATATTTCATGAATATGTTTATGTTTTTGCTCAACAATTCTATTTTGTTAAGGCGTATGTGGATAAGACAACCACCTCTTTATTCCATATTTGTTAAAGAAATCATAAAAGGTACCACTAACAAATTCTCCTCTTTTACAAGTGTGTAAAATTTTAATTTTTCTATCAAGTTGATTCTTAACTATTGTTTTAAAGTTTTCAAAACATAATATAGCATTTAACTTTCTAAACAATGAAAAAATCTAAGAGAACCTAAAATAGTTATCAACCAAAAGCAAATAATAATTATATCCTTCTCGCGAAGGAGAAGAGGCAGGACCCCACAGGTCGACATGAACGACCTCTAAAGTTGAACTAGTAGAGAATTTAGCTCTCTCAAAAGAAAGCTTATGAATCTTGTTCATAATGCAACTACGACATGAATTATCATTACATGAATCATAACCATCACCATTACATGATATCAATTTATTCTTTCCAAGCAAATTCAATGTCCTAAAGTTAACATGTCCCAAATGTTCTTAGAAAAATTATGAGACACCTCAGTAAAATGAGTTTCACCAAAAATAGTTTTATCACTTTTCTTGCTATCATGGGGCTGAATTGGCTAAGGGTATTGTCCTCCTCTACTTAGTCATCTTAGGAGAGTAATCTTGTTCTTCTGATCCTTAATACAAAAATCATCAACATTGAATTCAAAGCGACAACCATTATCTCGAGTAAACTTGACAACCGACAAGAGATTTTTTTTATGCTACACACATGAAGAACATCTAAGAGAGAAAATTTATTTTCATGAGTAGTCAAAGAAATATTACCTATGTTTGCAATTGGTAAATTTGCACTATTGTCAACTATAACTCCTTCACGCCTAAGATATTTGAACTGGTTTATCATATTTTGGTCATTTGTTGACATGTGATGTGTGGCTCCTGTATCAGGGTACCATGAATAAGCATGCTTACTATTTAACACCATTGCTGCAAAAGCCTTAGGAATATTATAATACATGCATGCAGTGTGGTTCTTGCGTCCACAGAACTGATGCAACACTTGGCCATCCCATTGGCCACCATCAGGTTGGGAGGCTCTTGGTTGCCCCTAGTTGCCTCTAGCACCTAAATTCTGAAAAACTTAGAAGAAAGATTTGAAATGACCAGCCCTTCTCCCATGATTACCATGACCTCAGCTACACCCTCTTTAAGAGAAGACAACCAATGTCTCAGCTTGCTAAAGAGGCTTATGATTTAACATTTGAAGTCTTTTTTCTTGATTAAGTAAGAGATCATAAATTTCAGTACTTTGGCAACTTTTTTAGAGCAAAGGTAGCAACGGTGGTAATGAAACTCTCATAATCTCGGGTTAGTCTATTCAACATATATTGAACCAGATTTTCATCAAAAACTAGTTCATCAACAACATCAACAACACAAAGAATTCATAATAAATTTAACATGGTTTAAATATTCTACTATGGTCATATCTTCTTTCTTTACGTTCTAAGTATCATATTTCAGTTATAGAATTATAAGACTTGAATGAAATGCATAAGATTGTTCTAATGTAATCCATGCATCCCGAGCAGAGAAGATTTGCCGTAACACGACCTCTATATCAATAGCATTGATCAAATCAATGCGAGTTGGTCATGCTTCCAAATAACATACTCAGAGTTGGGTTTTGAAGGATCGCCTTCTGTAATAAATTGGTTTGGTGCATAATAAGACTCATCAACATATTTGATGAGGTCTTGACTGAACATAATGGACTCGATTTGCGAGATCTACAAGAGGTAGTTGTTTCAATCTACCTTGATAGACACTAGTGAGAAAAATGTGTATCATTGAATGACTGGATTGGGAGCAAGCGAAAAAGATCTTGACACCATGACCACAAACTAGAAAACAACACATATTCAAACACTTGTGAGAGCCAATAGGCTCTGGTACCATGAAAAAATGCAACTCACACACACAGATACTCACGATTTAGAGTGGATCAGTCCAACTTGACTTATGTTCACTATAAAACCTCTCTCTCTATCACACGATAAATATGAGATGTCCTCCCTTCTTATTTACAATTTCAATATGTGCAAAATTTTGGAAACTTGTTGGATACAAGAGTTTCCTACTTAGGCTAGACTTCTCTTGATTACAAGGACGATTGAAAATATTTCTGAGGAATCTTGTTGGATGAGTCAAGCTTTCTTTCCTTCTTCTTGATTGGATAATTTTATTTTCCTTATCATTTGTTTTGTGAGAAATTAAGGTTTTCTTGTCTTATACAATCACCAAGATAGCAATTCTTAATAATGAAACTTTTCTTCGTAACATTGAATCTTTCCTCCATAGCATGTGGGCCCATGTCAACGTGTGGGATGTGTTGTGGATCCAATTCAACATCACCTGGATCTTGTTCAATCTTCAGAATGTGAAGAGTGGTGGGCAGGGTAAACCCGATAAACTGGGTTACCTCATGAAAAAACTGAGATAATGCAACTTTTCTAAAACTTGGTTTAATCTAGGTTTTGCTAAACCTTATTGTTCATAAAAACGAAGTATGGAGTCATCCAAATAAACACCAAAACCTAGTTTTGGGTGTCATCCAAACGGAGCCCAAAACCACACGAGTATAGAATGGGTCAAGATCATAAGATATTTAGGTTTGGGTTGGATTGAAGAACCAGAGAGAGAGAGAGAGAGAGAGAGAGAGAGAGACCTTGTTTCTTTCATCAAGTGGTGTCACTCTATGAGAGGGATGGCCAGAGATTCTTTGTCTCTTTTGATCAATTGTTTATTTGATATCTTATATATGAACTTCATGTTGCCAAAGTTAATCAAGTTCTCTGGCTTCACTGCTGGTTCCCTCCAAAACCAGGATGGTTCCAGATTTCAATAAGTGGGTTCTTCCAAACTGCATGGCATTTCGGTTTCACAATTCGTAATCATATGGGATACTTCATCATCAAAGCCGGATGTTTCTCGATGGAAGGAAATATGAATGACAGGGAATGGTGTGGCTGGCCTCGAATCCTCACCCTGGCTGATCCAAGTTGAAAAATTGTTTTGGAAAGTGGTCAGGCTGATCTAGTCTCGAAGATCAGTCAACTTCTTAGAGGTAACAACCAGATCTCAGGTATTCCACCTAACTTGAAATCCATTTTGTATAGCTTTAATCTTTTTTTGTATACAGAAAGCCAAACACAGATCTAATATGATATCAAGATACTTGGCCAAAGGGGGGAATTCAGAAGTTTTGGCAGGTACTGGTTCCCCACGAGAGAAGATTTATAGTGTACTGAAAATTTCCATTTATTATTAAAATCTGGTAACCCCAGCTTGCCTTTCAAAAAAAAAAAGTTAATAAAGTTCTAGCCCTCAAGGACTCCGCTTATCTTGCCGGCAACGACTTGTGAATGTCACCAAGTTGACCGGACGTCACTACTTCAAAGGCTACCAGAAGCATCCCTTGCCACAAGGTCAAAGCTGGGTGTACTCTTTGATATTCCAGGGAGACCACAAAGGTTTTACCAGCTGAGGCCTGCCAAGGTGCACTGGGTAATGGAGGTTTTCCCATTGCCTAGCTAAAAAGAAAATGAAAAGTAAAAAAAAAAAGGTAAATCAAGTTCTTGCTTTGCTCATCTAGGTTAAGATTTTATGAAGGGGAACTGATTTGGCAAAAGCATGCCAAACTAGTGTTCAATTGGTTATCGAGGTGAGAATTCTCACAGGGGCAGAAGTTATTTTGCTTGGAGAATCATTGTATAAGAATCCCACCTTGTAATTTTCTCCTGCCCTGAATCTGTAGGATAAAAGTATGGCCACAACTGTTGTAATCTAATTTACCACTTATAGAAGTGGTAATTGTACTTGGAGCCTATTAATTTTTTTCAGCCAATGAATTGATGATTTTCTTTTCTTTTTTTATATTTACATGGTTAACCACCACCTTCAAGTCAGAGACCTAGCCGCGCTGGCTCTGTCTGCCATAAAACTCTGTGGGCTTACTTAAACGGGAAATTTACATTTAGCTAGTTAACCCTACAGTGCATCCAAGGTTAACCATAAATTTTCCATGTAGACAGGCACTTTAATGCCAAAGATAACAAGGAAGAAATAATTCAACAATCTCAATAAGGTATTTCTTTACAAGATACTTGAAAGGGCAGTGATTTCTTAATTTGATAGTCTGTTCTATATAGGCAAGCATGCTTCATGCCACATCTATTCATCCTTAACTGAGGTGTCTCTTTCTTGGAAAAGACCTCTGGTGGACTATCAAATCACAAAGTTTAGCGAATAGGCGGTCATTATTTATTTTGAAACATTTTATTTTCTTTAAAAAGTATTTGTTTCTTGCCACTGCCCCCCCCCCCAGTGACAAATATCACCATAAATTGCCTGAAAGTTTAAAACGGCAATTTCTCGTGAGATTTTCAAAATATCGTGAGATTTATGAAAAAACATAAATACTGCTATTTATGTTTTAAACAGCTATTTATCGTGAAAAACTGTGTATTTTTATTTTTAAATAAATTTTATTAATATTTTCTTATAAAATTAATTTATATATTTTTTAATTAATTTTTTTATTGCAGAGATTTTGCCAAAAAAATGCAAGATTTATGAAAAAAAATCAAATTCTTGCAAGTTTTTTGAAAAATGAGATTTTGCCGTTTGTGACTATGGCTCCCACTAATTAGGTAGCATAAAAGTGGACTTTTTAAGGGTTTAATATTTGGTGCTATTGAAGGCATGGACCTATTTAGCTCCAAATCATATGTTCAAACTTTGTCAGCTCAATATGACCACATAAATGTGTTTAGCATGGTTTGTTTCCTAAGGAACAAACCATAGTTCATGTTATTTCATCTACGTACAAATATAACATTTTGAATAGTGAAATTTTAGTTCATCATTAGCCATTGATGTTTGAAGTTCTTAAAAAAACTGCTTATATGTTACAATCACATGATTCAAAACTCATTTTGTACTAAACAAACCTTCTAGATCACATCTATAAGATTTTATCTAAAAAAAGAAAGTTAAAATGTATGAAAAGAAGGTGATTTATGCTCAATAGTTCTGCAGCTTCAATAGCACCAAAGATTAACCCTTTTAAGTGGCATGTTTAGTTACAAGAAAAAAAGGAAAATAAAACGGGAAACAATGTAGATGGCTTGCTTTTATTAGAAATATCAATACTAACTGCAAGCTATAAAATATAACAAATATGGGGAATTTATTGTTAACACTTTTGCTGTCAAAAAATTCAAGCGCCGGATTTTTTAGGAGACAACCCACATGATGCTTGATTTTTCCAAATAACCAAGACAAGTGGTTTGACCAAGGCATCTATTTTTTTAGGCGACAAAATGGAAAAAGTGTCAAGAAAAAAAATCAAGTGGCCATGTTTGACATATTTTGAGCAATGGATTAGTCACGTTTGACATATTTCTCTAGTCTGGCCAAAACAAAGAATGGTGCCAAAAGTAAGCACCATCTACGTCTTTGTCAAAAAAAAAAAAAACTTATCTGTTTTTCAAAAGTGGCTCTATGTATTTAATTGATACTTAGTGTTATAATTATAATGAAAACTTCTATTATAATTATAAAGTGAGTAAAATTTTAAAATTTATAAAGTGAGCATATCCATTGCATGAATCAATAGGACATGAGAACTAATTGTGAACCACTATTTTCATGAATTTTTGTCCTTTTCTCTTGAATCTAACTGTACGGATGTGATCTATTATAATTATAATGAAAATTCTATTATAATTATAAAGTGAGTAAAGTTTAAAAAATTTATAAAGTGAGCATATCCATTGCATGAATCACTAGAGTATGAGAACTAATTGTGAACCGCTATTTTCATGATTTTTTGTCCTTTTCTCTTGAATCTAACTGTACGGATGTGATCTACATGCTTGGATTTATAAGAACCCGCTCTTGAATAATCCGATTTTGATGCATAAACGTGATTTTTTTAAGGTTTTAAAATCAATGGCTCATAATCTTCAGAAATATTCAAGCATTCAAAAATCACATTTTTTCATCAAAATTACATGATCCAACAGTTGATTCCTAGCAAATTCACCATACCAAGCATATCCACATGGTTGGATTTGCAAAAAAAAAGTGTTGGAAATGCCCATATTTCTAGTTCTCATATTCTAGTTACTCTCCATTGCATTGTAATTATATATTATAAGTACCAACGGGTCTCCACTTGTTTGGTAGGAGCTGTTAGTGCAGGTCACCGTGTGTTGGGATGTTGCAAGTTCAAAACCCAATGGTACGTTGTGTAATAGGTAGGGTCTGCCTAACCCCAGCTTGCCTTTCATAATATATATATATATATATATATATATATATATATATATATATATATATATATATATATATATATATATATATATATACAGAGAGAGAGAGAGAGAGAGCAAAGGATGTAGATCTAAAGTACATAGAAATCAGTATAGCGGTTTATCCTTTTATGGAAAATACATGTAAGAGAATCTTATTATTCTAATTACTCCCTTTTGTTAATAGAAAGAAGAAAACAAGTTCAGGATAATTTGATTCAATAGGGATTCCTGTTAAAAATGTGCGATCCTGGGGAAGTACAGAAATGTTGCATATTTATTTCTATATCTTAGTTATGTTAGAACATATTTATTTCTATATCTTAGTTAGGTTAGAGCATTTAATATGAATCCAATCCATCAAGCACTTAAAGAGCAGTACATGAAGCAAGATGGCAGTTTAGAAAGGATGCTGCTTCAGCAAGGATGTAGATTGCTATGGGGATGAACACAATGAGATCCTATTCATCCCCACTTTTATAAAGACAAAAAAAATACCATGTGGGATCTGCATATCCTGGCCTGATCCTGTGCTTTCATTAAGACTCTTGTTGATACAAACAAGGTATGTACTTCCATTGGGGTTTTTGGAATGAGCAATAAATTGATTCCCCTTTAGCAACGACCTTGCTTTTGTCAAAGTGAGTGGGCCCTTGTTGGTTTCAGGGTCCCGTCTCACTGCTATTTCTTTTCACACGAGAGATTGATATCAGGACCACAAGCATCACGGATATGCAAAGTATCCAATGAATTATATAGGTACAACTAGGCTCATTAACTTTGTTCATACACAAGACCTACTCTAAGTTGTGAGTTGTAAAATCATACATCATTACTGTGAATGACAAAATGGATGGGGAACCTTAGAAAACTTTTCCCTTGTTTACATCCAGATTGGGAAAGTGTAAGGGGGACCAAATTTGTCATGACAAACACAAAATCACATGAAGTGAAGGTGGATTCCAGTTTGTTGGCTTGTATCTTGGAAAGCTTTCTTTTATGTGTCCATATTAAGGGGAGGCATGGTCATCATTAAAAAAGTTTGCATCTACTTGATACTGCAATCTGATTCTAGATATGCATTCGGAGATACAGACCTATAAAATACATATATTTTCAAAATTTTCAAGGGTTCAAGGCTATCTAACATTAGATAATTTATCAGGGGAAAATGAAAACCTCCCCATTGGAAGACCCTCCCAAACCTTTTTAATGGATATTTTATTGGATTTTTAGTGTTTTTCAAAATTCTGACCGTACAGATGTGATCTATATGCTTGTTTTTATAGGAATCAGTTCTTGAAGCATTTGATTTCGATGTATGGATAGGTTTTTATAAGATTCAAAATTAACAGCGTATAATTTTCATAAATTTTTGAGGCTCCAAATACCAATTTTCAATCCAAAATTCATGATCTAAGTATTGATTTATAGTAAATCAATCATGCTGAACACATCTGTACTGTCAAAAATTTGAAAAAGAATACCAAAAAATTTTCATTGGGGGAGGTTTGGGAGGGTTTCCATTGGGAAGGTTTTCATTCTCCATTTATCGGGTATCTAACATTAGATAGCTCATAAAAAAAAAGACAAAAATTCAGCAAAGAATTCAATAAAAAAATTCACCATATGAAAAGCTACTAGTATAATGAAAATAATGCCGAAAGACTTTGCATGTTTGTCTCTTCTGAGTCCGGATCAGGTGCCATCACATGGCACAATTTTTTGTGCCTTACGCACCTGATCACCCTCTATCTTGGGGATAATGCCTGTCAGGTGTGGGGCCTATGACCTGATGGAGGGCGATTAGGTGGACTCGTCTATTCCAGAATGCAAAAGGAAGAAGAGTAGAATCAGATCTTGCTACATCTTAATTAAGAAAGGAGGCTTATTAGATACAATTGAATAAATGATAAAATAGGACATAAAAATGATGACCCTACGAAGATGAGACATGGAGGTTGTTGAAGATGATGTTGAGGAATAGACCTTAGGTTGCCATGCATCAGCATGAATTAGTAGAATGAGATAATTAATACTGGCGTTTTCCCACATGAAAGAAACTGTGCTTTGAACTGCACGTTGCTCATGTAGAGGATTGCAATAAGCTTTTAATATCAAGTTCAGTTTTAGTCTTCAAATACTGGAGTCTATTCAAGATCCAAACTTCTTTATATGCAAAAAAAAAAAAAAAATCCATCAAATTAGGGTGAACAGTCGATTGGACTTCATTTCCTTTCTTGTCAATAATGCAGGATTTGATTATAATGCCTACATCTGACAAGTCTGGCCTGTTTTTATCACTACCACTGATCATGGTTGTCTGATTGGCAGGTGGAATCCCTCTCTCTCTCTCTCTCTGTGTGTGTTTCTTAAAATGCTAGTCAAATCCGACTAAAATCCAGTATCAACAAGGTCCATTTGTAACACATTTTTATGTTTCAAAAATACAAATGAGATCTACATGGATGTGGAAGAGGGCACTAGGATATATCCAACCTATATATCTGAACCGCATCCATCTCTATTAAATAAATGCAGATGCTGGCTCTAAAATCATCCCACGTCTGACCCCTTTCAGCTCAACAAGGAATCATTACAAACTACCTTTTTTTTTACAAGTGGGCAAAGTTGGAGAAAAAAAAGGAAAGAAGAAGAAAGAGAAAGGGTTGGAGGAAAATGGTCATTGATCCTTGTTCTTCCTCATATAACTAGGGATGGTACCAAAGTGAATTGGATTCTGGTTGTAACCATACCCCACTTGTTGGTGAAAATGGATCAGGTGCAGTCGAACATCCAATCTAGTTCTGAAATATTTTGCTTGGATACGAATCTTGGATAGGATTTAGATTCAGATTTTAATTTGGATAAAAATATTTTTTATCAGATTTGTAAGATTTTGATTTTTTGCAAGATTCAACATTCATATACAAACATGGGACCTAAATCAGACCCTATATATTTCTTAGATTCCTGATCAACACTAATTGGGCACTAGCTAATGATTCCACCTTAATGTCAACCTAAAGTTAATATGATGCTGATTAAAAAAACATGAAGTTGTGTTGCACAAAAAACTTGCAGTTCATTTTTTAAAATAAGTTGTGGGTGTGGAAAATAAGCTTTTAGATGTGACTGTCCACAAGGGCTTCACACACCTGGCTAGACGGATTGCCTTAGGGCTTTTAAGTTGATGGAGGTCAAGAGTTCCATACTTGAAGTGTGTGTCCTTTGCTGCTTTTACCAGATGAATAACTATCTTTACGGACGGGGGCTGTACTCATACAGTTTTACACTGTGAACACGGACTCAGGTTCGTAAAAAAAAAACTTTTGAGACTTGCTTCCACTAGAAAGTTCTGTGATTTTTTCTTGATATGTCCACGTTTTATTAACTTCTGGCCCCTCGTGGCACATGGAGCTTGACTTGTTAAAAATGTAGTATTGATCATCATACCACCATCGAAGTTCCACCCACCCACTCATACATTAAAAGACCTTGCAGCACTTACATTTTACTTTCAGATAATGCCATATTCACCAAGGACTGCAGCAAGTTAGATTAGAAATTTTCCGTGTTTAGATGCACATTTAAAGTGATAGAAAATCAATAACTCATACTATACCAAAACTTGGTGAAATATAAATCAAGATTTTTCATCGAATTGATTTGATCTGAAGCATGGTTTTTAGTGAACAAGCAATGATGAATGCATTTACATGTTAGGATTAAGCAAGAAACACATGCAAATATGTTGTTTAGAAGCTACTCATCTCCCTCTCTCTCTCTCTCTCTCTCTCTCTCTCTCTCTCTCTCTCTCTCTATATATATATATATATATATATATATATATATATATATATATATATATATATATATATATATATATATGCTACAATAGTTTGTATATACACACTACTTAGCAAACTCTATGTTTTATTATTTTTTCCAAACATGATAGATGTGACTTACATGCATGTTGTTTTTAATGGAAACTGACTTTACACGGCAAGAAAAATGTTATTTAGTGACAAAAATTTGTGACAAAAAAAATCCGCCGCAATGTTGCGATGGATTAGCGAGAGAAAACTATCCATCTCCAAAATTGGAATTAGTTGCGGAATTTGCGACGAAAAAATTCCATCGCAAATGTCGTCGTAAATTTGCGACGAATGAATTTCATCTCACACTTTGTCGCAACTTTGCGACAGATGAGCGACACCAATTTTCCGCCGCTACTCTTTCACAAATTTGTGACGTGTTTGCGACAAAATTTTTTCGTCGCTAAGCCGTCGCTAAATTTCTCGTAAAACCCTAATGCGAGATCCTTTCTATTTCATTTTATCACCCATCGTCGGCCGCCCGTCGCCCTTCGTCTATCGCCCACCACCTGTCGCCTGCCACCCTCCTCTTCACCTCCTTCTTCCCTCACTCTATCTCTCGCCGTCGTGTGCCACCGCCGACTACCCCTGAGCACCGATGCCGCCGTGTGCCATCTGTTGCCGCCGATGACCCCCGAGCACCGATGCCGTTGTGTGCCATTTGTCACCTCCGATGACCCCTGAGCACCGACGACGCCGTGTGTCGATGACCCCCAAACAACCCGACTCGTTGACAGCGCCTCGTGGTGTGACAGAGTCCGGACACGACTGGGCTCTCACCCTCTCTGACGCCCCCTTCCAAAGGACTTGAGTCCAGTTCGTCGGTGAAGACGCTTCTGCATACTACAATTCGGTAAGCGAAGCCTACCGATTCTCAAGTTGGGCTATTCCCGGTTCACTCGCCGTTACTAGGAGAATCCTTGTAAGTTTCTTTTCCTATGCTTATTGATATGCTTAAACTCAGCGGGTGGCCTCACCTGACCTGGGGTCGCTAAGCTGAGATGAGAAATCACTTTTACAGTTCAAGCAAACTTTTAACGCTTCATGCGAGCTGCGGCAATCCACCGCACACAGAGTGCACGACTATGGTAATCCCCCGCTTGCCTCACTCCATCATGCTGTGAGCCAACATTTCAGTCGACGACACACCCATAAAAAAGGCACCGCAGGTTAATCTTTTGTTTGTACATTTGTGCTTTGCAGGTGCGTAGCTGAGGTAATTGTGCAATGATTAGTACTAAGCATCGCATGCGGCTAAAAATACTATGCAAAAAGAAATAAGAAAAATGCAAAGGCAAAAGCATGCAAATCGAGTAAATACTTGTGGTGAGTAAGTGATGCAGGCGCATCACAGGTTATTTAATTTCTTGGATGCAACACTTTTCTGTTCAAACACTCATTTAGTTGTAAATATCTAGGACTGCTTTGCTGGAGTTCGGAGATCATGCTGAACATGATTTGAATGTATGACAATAGAAGTGCTCTTATTTTTGGAGTTCGGATTTCATGCTAGTCATGGTAGTAGTTAGTGGGATATTGAAGTGTATTTGTTGTAGGTACATGTTTGACATTGTTGTGGTATGAATGAGTGATTGTATTGTCATGTTTGCACTACAAGAAAAATGCTAATTAGCGACGGATATTTGCGACGGATTTTTTCCGTCGCAAATTTGCGATAGATCAGCGAGTAAAAACTATTTATCGCTAACATTTGAATTTTTTGCAAAATTAGCGACGGAAATATATCTGTCGCTAATTAGCGACGGATTAACGACAATGTTTTTTTGTCGCCAAAACACTACAAAAAATGATAATTAGCGACGGAATTAGCGAGGGAATTTTTCCGTCCCTAATCTGTCGCTAATTAGCGACGGGTTAGGGACAGAAAAATTCCCTCGCTAATTCCGTCGCTAATTTTCGATTTAAACCCGTCTCGCCTGAGGCGCGAAATTTTCCCTCCCCTCCCCGTTCAAAAATTTTCTTCCCTCTGTTTTTCCCTCCTCCCGTTCGATTTAAACCATCCCCACCTTCCTCTGACGATGCGCAACAACCTCTCACACCACGGAGGTTGTCCTTCTCAGGCACCACGCGCAGCTTCTGCAGCTGCTTTGCACCGATCCCTCCGTCCCCGTCTCATCGTCCAGCCCGACGGCACCTCTCGCACCACGCGCAACTTCTGCAGCCGCTCTGTAGCGATCCCTTTGTCGTCGTCTCGTCGTCCAGCCCGACAGCACCTCCATCCTCCATTCTCAGGCACCTCTCGATGGAGACTGCTCGGGCACCAATGGCACCTCCATCCTCCGCGTCGTCGTCCAGCCCGACGCCTCCTGCAAGTTCTCCCCCGTGAACCCTGGCTACGCCGCCTGCCTTGACCGCTCCTCCCGGCGGTGCCCCTCGGCAGTCTCCACCGCCTGTTCCGCCTCTCCCTCACCGGATCCCGTCTCCCTCGCCGGATCCCGTCTCCAGCCGTGACTGGCTCGCTGCGGAAGAGCGTCCCGACGCCGGTTCTGTACAAAAAAAATTGCTCCCTGCCGGAGAACGCGTCGGCAGCGAGCATTTTTTTTTATTTTTTTTAAATTTAACAACGGATTAGCGACGAATATTATCCATCGCTAATTTAAAATAACGAAGGACTAGCGATGAATCATATTCGTCGCTAATCCATCGCAAATTAGCGACGGAATTAGCGGCGGATAAGTTGTGGCACTACTTAGCGTCGAAAAATTCGCGATGAAAGTTATCCGTCGCTAATCCGATGCTAATCCGTCGCTAAACAGTTTAGCGACGGATTAGCGTCGGATTAGCGACGAATTTAGGTTGTCGCTAATCCACAGGTTTCTTGTAGTGTTGATGTGATTGTATTCATTCTTGCATGAAGTTATTTTTAATTTGATTATGTCTTCCATGTAAAATTGTATTATGAAAACATACTTCAAATGAATATATCGTGTTGATGAATGTGGTTTTATCATTCTAAATATCCTTGTGATGAGTGTAAATATGATGTGATGGTTTTGCATATGAAAATATTAAGTTATCAATGCATGCATCATAGTTTTTGTGATTGAATGACATCATATATATATATATATATATATATATATATATATATATATATATATATATATATATGTGTGTGTGTGTGTGTGTGTGTGTGTGTGTGTGTGATATATATATCAAATCATTACATCCACCATCAATGTATAATAAATTAGATATTTTCTTCATCATAACATTTTTATGATTCTCTTTTAACTGCTTAGGATAATATCCATAATATCATAAGACAAAATGACTGCAAACCGTGAATGAATGTACCGTAAGATAGTTGACAGTGAGGTATCGATTGAATATATGAATGGTGTTGATAGTTTTATTGAATTTACAACGGCAAGTATCAGTACAGTGGATCCCACTGGTCGGATTAGGTATCCCTGCATGATGTGTAAGAACAATCGATTTGTAACACCTCATGGCGTTAGACATCACCTATACATGAAGGGTTTTGTGAGTGATTATCAGAATTGGATGCTTCATGGTGAAGAATTTTAGAATAATTTTGATGTATGGGTGGATGTGGTGCACGACAATCCATATATGGATTTGATATTTGATACCGCAGGACCAGAACTAGATTCTGCTATGGGTCCTAGTGATGTACTGACTTGGGTAGAGGAAGAAGCAACAAACGATACAACTAGAAGATTTTATGACTTACTTAGAGATGTTGATGAGCCACTTTGGAATGGTTGTGAGAGTCACACTATCTTGTCTGCAGTTCTCCAACTACTGAATTTGATGCCCGAGTATAATTTAAGTCAATTATGTTTTGACCGTCTATGATCTATTGTAAAAAGTATGTTGCCCAAAGATGAGAAATTACCACAAAATTTCTATCGTGCGAAGGTTATTGTTAACTCTCTAGCTATGGGGTATCAAAAGGTAGATGCTTGTCCAAATCACTGCATGTTGTATTTTAAAGCTCAAGAAAATAGCAGATTATATCCGTCGTGTGGGCATCATCGGTTCAAGACAAAGACAAGAGGCAATAGTAGCACGAGGTCAAAAGAAGTGTCATACAAGTCGCTCTGCTACTTCCCTCTCACCCTTAGATTGCAACCATTGTATATGTCTTCGAGGACAGCTAAACATAGGAGGTGTCATGCAAATAAAGTTCGACATGATGAAGACAAGATCACGCATCATATTGATGTGGAAGCTTAAAAGTACTTTGATCGTACTTATCAGACATTCACAATGGAAGCGAGAAATATTAGGCTCATTTTATGTACATATGAATTTAATCTATTTGGGGGTAAATCAACTTCATACTCGTGTTGGCCAATATTTGTCACACCATACAACCTTTCTTCAAGTTTGTGTATGAAGCGTCAAAATCTTTTCTTGTCTCTATTGATCTCTGGTCCGACCTCTCCGAGTTAAAATTTTGATGTATATTTAAGGTCATTGATTGATGAACTGAAAATACTGTGAAATGACGATGTTCTCACGTACGATGTCCACAAAAAACAAAACTTCAATATGAAGGTTATTGTTCTATGGACAATTAGTGACTTACAAAATGGTCTAACCAAAATTGTGCAATGTTACAACGAGTACATCGTAAATGATTATCAATTTCATACAAAAGACTACGGTGTAAACAAGTCAACGATGAATAATAACGTGTGTTTTAAAAGTAACAAATATGATGAAAATGAACATGACTACTAGGGTATATATATATATATTCAATGAATGCTCCATTTATATAATAGGGTGACACATAGTACACGTCACCAAGTTGATTAAACATCATGAGTTGGTCACCTGCGGCATGTATAAGCTCCTTAGCAATGTTGTAGTATCAGTATTGGCCCTCAATCATTTGTCCAACAAATTCAGATGAATCTGCGCTACTGATTCTCAGGTGAATCGTTTTGAATCAGTTAAAAAATAATAATAAAATATTTCATGCTAATCAGAACGTGTTAAAATACTATTAAAAATTCCATTTTAAGCATTTTTTATTTATTAAAAAATAACCAATTCAGGTCAGTACAATATTGATTTTCTGCTGATACCATACGTATGGGACGATACAGGATGATAAGCGCTGATATTAACAACATTGCTCCTTAGGGGTCAAAAGAGACATGGGCTTTATGCCAATAAATTTTCGATGGACAAGACTGTTTCTCCTGTTTTTTTTTTTTTAAGATAATAATAATAATAACAACCAGCTGCATGTTGGCACTTGCACATTTATAAAGGCTATGTCATGCGGCCATGCCAATTTGGCTGCATGCCCGTGTGTTTAGGGATGCACAACAAACTTAGGCTCGGGCTCGACTCGATTAAGTCTGGCTCGAAGGTGGTTTGTACCTTAAATTAGTCAAGCTTCAACATGGTTATATGGCTCGGACGAGCAAACCAGTCGAAGGTGCTCAGATACAAGTATGTAGATAATATATTTGCAATTCTATTGGGTAAGTTGGGTTTTTATCAAAAAGGCTCGTAGTTTGAATCTTGTTTGTTATTATAGAGTACTTTTATATGTGCTAAAAACTATTTATTAAAGTTAAAATCTTCAAAAACAGCTTTTACTATTAAAAAATTGAAAATTTCCTGTCTCCTCATGTCTCATTTTCAAAAAACAATTGAAACTTTCGAGTTGAATCGGAATCCCGACTCCTGGAAAAGCGTTTCGGCTACCACCATCTGGAGGTGTTAGTCGGCAAATCCCATGTTGATTCGTGCTTTTCCCTTTTTCCGAAGCCCTCTCCACCAACCACATAAACACTACCCTAACTCCATGCACCCTCTCCCTAACCCTCCTGCTACGAGCCTCGCCTTCCTTCTTCTCTTCCTCCTATATTCTCTTGACTGGACAGATTGGTCAATACCATGAAATTATAGGAACCAAATCTGCCAACAAGAAGAAAAGGAGAAAGGGGAGCAAGAAATGGGAGATGGGTGGGAGAGAGAACCTTGAGACGGTATAGGGAGAGGAAATCGATGGCAGAAGAAGGAGACTCGTCAATTTTGGAGCTCAAGGACGCCATGGACATTCTGGTCGTGTGGAGGGATTGAAATGGTAGGTGGGTGGGAGCGAGGGAAGCTGCAGAACGGTCGACTCACTCCCATTTCTCCCTCTTTCCTTTTGCTATCTTCGTTCGGATGCGTACTTTTTGGGATTCTATTTATTTAATGTTTTTTAATTTTTGGTTTATTGGTTTGAATTATTAGGGATCATATGGGCTCGTTTTACATATTATCTATATTATATATTAATTGTTGGTTTACAGGTTTGAGTTATTATGGTCTCGTTTTTACATATTATCTATTTATAAATTATATTATGTATGTATATATATATATATATATATTATATTATATAATATGCATATTATATATGTATTATCAAGCTTTAAAAAACACTTATAAATATTTTTTTAAGAAAACGAGTCAGCCTAAGTTGTCTTTTTATTTCTTGCAATGTTGTGTGTGGGTGGGTATTTAGCAACTGTGTTTGAAAACATGTATTTAGAGAAGGAACTATGAAATTCACATGTCATACAATTGCAAAGTACTAAGTCCTGACTGGATTTATGATGGTGATTTCAAATAAGCATATGAGAAGTACCTAATACAAAATATTTGTTTATTCCATACTTCCTTCCCCAGCTGCCATGGACTGTTAGATTTCAATCAACGCCTAAGTGAAAACAGAGGTTTTATCTTTTTTCTTTTCTTTTACTTCCTACTTCAATTAATCCAATTATGCATCCACTCTACGCTTTAAGGGCGACTTCTCATGCCCACTTCTTATTTTAGTAACCATGCTCTATAGTTCTAAAAAGGTTCTTGAATGCCTCAGCAAGTCTCTATACCACGTTTGGGGGAGGAGGGGGTGTTGGCAGGAGAAGTTTGGCAAGTCACCATGTGATGGGACGTTGCAAGTTCGAACCCTTTGGGGGTGGTCAGTTACCAGTAGGGCTTGTCTCCTAGAAAAGAGGGGGCCTTAATCCCCAGCTTGATCATAAAAAAAAATCTCTAAACCACGTCGAGAGAGGATCATATGTCAATTCTAAGCCATCCATCTCAATGCATACGATTACGATTCTATGTATTTTTTTTTTTTATGATAAGAAACCCTAGCAGAAGGAGCCCCACGAAATGGAAACTAATCCTAAACGTTCAAATGGATTCGATTGGAATATCGGCATACGATACTTAGCGTCAAGTGTCATAAGGGCCGTTTTTTGTAATATTTTTTTCTATTTGAGAAAGATTATGGGCTTTATACTTTCACGAATAAAGGGTGATCAGGTTGGCCAATTTGGAGGGGTCACTGCAAGGGGATTGTGAGGGCCAAGGTGGCAGAGGAAGAGTTATGTGGGCAATGTCGGGGAGTGAAGAAGAAATTTGTAGGTGAGGTGGGCCAACCTACTAGAGATGTTTGGGCTGCTTTTATAGCCTCTGCCAAGACAGACAGACAGCATTCTCGTTTTGGAAATCTAGAGATGTAAGTGGCTGTCCCTTCTTTTCCATTAGAAAAAGAGATGGTGTGGTGAGTTAAAAAAAGGCAACCAAAAGCAAACAGGTTACAGGAGAGAGAGAGAGTGAGTGGGTTGGTTGGTTGTTTCTTAAGAATCAGTGGGAGCAGGAAGAATGGATCAACACTTTCTGGTGTGTGTGTGTGAGAAAGATCTGGGATGCGAAGATTTGGGCGAGAAAACCGCTCTGGAGATCTACCAGATGGGAATTCTGATTCTGTTGGCCTCTCCCTTTTGAAAAATCTTGTTGGTGGAGGTGGTGTCTGAAGGGGTAAAGATTGAGGTTGAGGGGACTTCACACAACTGCAATCTTTTTCTCGTCGGATTTTCAGCCGATCTTTCTACTCGACTGGTTTCTTGTGTCTTTTTTTTTCATTTATATCAGATGGGTAGCATTCTTCTATCTTAATTTATCTTCTAAAAAAACAATAAAGGATGGGCAGCAAAGGAGAGAAAATTTGAGATACCCATCTTTTTTGAATGGTATGATTCTGAAGCATTTCTTGTTTTTGCTTTTTCTTGATGCTTCGTCTTTTTTTTTATAGCTTGAGGTTTTAAGTCTAGGCCAAAAAAAGAGGACAAACATAGAAAAGGACCAGATATTTGAGTTTTCATCTGTTTATTGTGTGTGTTTTTAATTTTGTTAGTCATTTTCTTCTCCATTTTTTGTAATCTGGGTTTCTGGAAAAAATACAAAAAAGTTTGTATATTATCTTGTTCTTTTCTGTTTTTTTCTGCTTTAATCAATAAAATCTAGGATTTGAAGCAGAAAATTGGGATCTTTTCCATGTGGGTTTTAGATTTCTTTTTTGATGGCAATTCTGCTTCGAACTAGAGGTCAAACAGAGGTGGTATCTAGATTTTCCTTTGGTTGTTCTGTCGAAGCTGAGGCCATGGCTCAGGAAGAGAGTTTTTGGATTGGCAATCACAGATCTGCGAAGAAGCTTAAACAAAAGAAAATCCCTCAACGTGGCCTTGGTGTTGCTCAATTGGAGAAGATAAGATTGGAAGAACAGCAGAAAACCTTTCCCAACTCTAACCCTTTTCCTCCAATTAGTCTCCTTTCGCCTTCCAATTCCAGTTCCTTGGCATATAAGCATTCTCAAGATCCTGTTATCCCGATGCCTAATCTCCACCCTCTCTCCTCTTCACCACCACCACCTCCTCCTTTTCCTCCCACTCCTCCGTTTCTTCCTCTTTCTTGGTCTCATAACGATCCATTTATCAGAAACATGGAGAATTATGGCCTTCCGGTTCCTATCCTTCGTGATCCTAATACGTTCAGGAGTCAGCCAACTTTGGTATGACAACAAACCTTCAGCTTCTTCTTTGGAAAAGTGATCTTTTCAATTTTAATGGATCTTGCAGAAACTAAAAAAAAAAAACCTTTTCTGCGATGTTTTCTGCAGGTGAATCTTTCACCAACATCATCTTCTGGAGTTAATCTGCAGATGGAGCCCCCTTCAAACCAAATCTTCACCAATAGCGACACTGCGTGGCCAGAGGAAGACAAGGTATGTTTGTCATTATTCCTTCATTCATCCTCTCCCATTTTTTATTTTTTGTGTTGATATATATGACATTTTACTTTGAATGAGTTTGGTTCAGATCAATATAAATGTGATAAAAGAATTTTGGCTTTTGTGGACAAGTTTTTTGAAAAGAAAAATTATGGACATGCGATTCGTGATTGTGAATTTTCTTAGTTTGTAGTGTAGATGGTTGGTATCAAGCGCCCCTGGTCTTTTCTGAATGATAACTCAAGCAATAGTACTCAAGTGCATCACAATAAGGTTGTATATGGAAAGCCAATTTTCAGGTGATGTTTCTCTCTTCCTCTGTTCCGGCTTTTTTCTCCCTTTGGTTTTATATGGGAGATTGATGGTGGTTTTCTGCTCCCTGTTACCAGAGACACGTTTTCACTTTCTCATTCGCATCAAATAAACTGGATGCCACCTCCTGAATTTGATCTTAGAGCAAGAGATGATGGTGGTCTTGATGGTGCATTTTTGACACTGGGTCCTTCATCTTCATCATCCTCCTCAAATTCAAGATCTAAACAGTCCTCTCTAATGTCCGCGGAGTGCCATGATATCCATGAATACCAAATACGACCATCCCAGGTAATGCAGTAGGACATTGATTTACAACTCATCTGGGATACCAGTATTAATCTCTGTACTTGTGATAGATGGATTGTCTCATTACTCAGGATACTACGAGAGGATCCATCAATGGAGATTTGATGTCAAACTTGAGATTGAGCATGGATGAAAAATGGACTGGGTTGGTCGCTCAGCAATATCATCATCAGCATTGTCTTCATTATTCCTACCCTTGCAGTCGTCCTCATCAACATCAGTATCAAGCAGGATCTCAGTTTTACAGCTTTTTATGTCCAGAACCAAGTGTCAGGGCATCTGAGCCAGAAGTTGAAAGAGAGGCTGAAGGAACAGATAAACAAGATTGCATTGATCTTAATTTGAAGCTTTAGGGAGAAACATATTTTTATGAGCTACACTAGAGACTGGTATTTTGTTTCCATTTGAGAATGCTGAGAAAATTTTGCTGGTGTTGAGAGAGAGAGAGAGAGAGAGAGAGAGAGAGAGAGAGAGAGGTGCGGCTTTGCCTCTCCTGCACTAGTGTTTAGGTGGATATCTTTGGGCTGAATTAAGCAATACAGAGATCAACCTTCTTACACTGAAGGCAGTTTTAGGCTAACGACAAGGTTTATATGAAGGCCCGCATTTGAGCCGAGGGCTCCTGTTTTGATTGCTTTGGTTTGTTCCTGTTTGTATGTTTTTCGAGAGAGAATTATTTTTAGCAAGTAGGTCAGCTGTACAAGGACAAGAAACAGAATGCTAGAGTAGAGTGGGAATGGATACTGTGATGTCAAAATCCTATATCTTCTAAGGGGTCCCCTCTCTTGAGTGGTTTTCGTCATTGACAAATAACTGGTAAAGGTTCCATCAGTTCAAAAATAAAGAACTGAGCAATGCATTAACATAGTGGAATTAAAAGTTCTTATGTTGAGCTACATTAATGCTCCTGTTGGTTTGGTTAGAATGAGAGTACTTTGGTTTTGTTTTCTCATGATTATTATGTATCAATTTCATCATGTTTAGCAAACTTGCATTTTTATTTATGTATGATTGTGAAATGGTTTGTGCTTATGAGTTACCATTACAATCTTACATAATGCTGCATGTTTAGGACACTACAAGGTCTGATTTGCTACATCTTAATATTGGTCTTTAATGCAGATAAAATGAATTTTAGAAAATCATATTTCTGGTTGAGAATGTATGATGATTGAAGCATTCAACTGCTCCAGCTAAGCATATATGCGATCAGAGTTGTATAGAAGAAACTTTCAGTTTGATGTTGCTATATATTAAGTTGTTAAAAGTTGAACAGAAAACTCACATTTGTTCATTTCATAGATTTGGACCTTTTGGTATGTTGAGTCGTCTCATCTGTTGATCTTGTTGTTAAGTGCATGTGTTTGAGAAATATATTAATAACAGACTTATTGATCGATATGTGTTCTTATTCTTCAAAGAAAAGATATGTGAGTTGCCTGCACTGAAGAAAAGGGGATGATCCTGTACATAGTGTACAGAACGGCTAAAATGCATATTGGTTTTCTGTCCATGGGGATGCTGGAAACTAGTGGTTTGGCACTATCTTTCTGGCGATATGCTGATACCCGACCTACTATAACCTGAAAACCAGTGTTAGCATTCTTTTTTACATGAATTCTTGATTGTGTTTGTTTTCAACTCTGTTTGGCCAAACAAAAAATGCTTCTCTTTGACCAGCTAGCTAGAATGCGATAGTTTGCACCTCTATGTAGCGGGGTGACAGTCCACCGTGTTTGTAGCCAATCTAGTGCCGAGTGTTAAGAGGAAATATGTTATACATTTACAATCGTCTCCATGGTGCAAGAAATGCTTTTTATTTGAGCGCATAAGCATTCATATGTAATGTATAGATCTGAAGGTGTTTGTACTAAAGTGCACAGAATGTCCAAATGTCATGTCTTGATGTTGATTTCCTGTCTCCATTGGCGAATGCATTTTCATTTTTTATGGCGTTCTGCACTCGAACATGAAGACAGCCACCCTTACAGTGCTCACACAAGGTAAAACTGTTGCTTTTCATTCTTCATAATGCAGCTAAATTTAAACCTATTTTGATGATTCCAGATTAAGGTGATGCACTTCTCAGTACATTGAATAACAAAGTTTTCGTTGCTCATGCAGAGCTGCCTCTTATAACACTGTAAAGAACATGGTAGATAGTTCTTTAATCACGTTCGTCAACCTCAATTAGGTAGTTGGTACATCAAAAACTCTGTAAAATAGGTGATCCCGATAGTATCAGTAAATCCCTCGAGCCTTTGGTTAAATTTTTCTACATTCAATGGTATCTTGTCTCCATCAAGAACCATCATCATGTTGCTCCAGTAAAATTGAGACTTTTGAATTCTTCTCTTGGATGATGAGAAAGAGTTTTTTTTTTATTGGCAGATAATGAGAGACTTGATAGGCTAGATCCCAATCAAAAGAATCCAGGCAATTCATTTGGCCAAATTCACATTCATCCAAACTTCCAATAAGTAAAACAGTTTGGTTCAGAATATACAATTACAATTGGCACCTGCCAATTAATTGAGGAGGTTTTAAAAATTCATTTTCAAATACTAGGGAATATTTGGTTTCCGGTGATACTAGACATAGTTCATTCTCTCAAGTATGTCCAAGTTAAAACATTATTATTATGCCCATAAACATGTTCAAGGCTCAATAGACATCTAAAGACACCATCAATACCTATCAAAATTTTGCCACATCTGAACCAAACAGTTAATAGGATATAAGAGGTTAAATGAGTCATGCAGTAAGCCACTATTTGTCAAAAAGAGATTAAATCATCTTCAGAACTAGCTGTTAAAATTAGTAATATGGGTTTAAAATATAAAATCCAAAATATAATAAATATAAAAGTGGGTTATCATATACCCAAACAACCTGAAAAGTAATGAATATATACCTTAGATAGAGCTTTTGACCGAACAATGACTTCCTTTAACTTCTTTTAAAGTTTATTGTGGTTATACCTCTCAACCTTAGCCTCTCAATAGTACCAAAGAACTATGATTATCTTGACATGTACCCATCTTCCCTCAACTACCCTTATAAGCAAGGCTTCTCTCACATGTAATTAGATTTTAGGGAGATGATAGTTATAGGTTGCCTTTAGGTTATCTCTCTCTTAAGCTTATTCAGTCCAAGTTCAATAAATTAATGAATTTTAACTTTTATCATTTACTGGAATTGTAAGTCACATGAAATATCCATATTACATTCGAACCCCTAAATGCGAAATAATTTCAATAAATTTTTTCTTTCAAAAACGTTTTCAAAAACATCTTTCTAAAATTCAATATTTCGTATGGACCTTGTAGAAATAAAATATTACTGTCAAACCCATAACCTATGTAATTAACCATCGAGGACCCAAAATACTAATTGGATCCTATAGAACTTTTTCATAAAAAACTAATAATTTTTTTCAAAAATATCATTATAATAACACTTTTAAAAATTTTATTTATCAAATTACCAAACTTGGTTTTTTCTTTCAATCTAAATTGTATTTTTTCTCAATGTTGGATATTCTAAAAACAATGGTTTGGGTCTCTTATTGAATACTCATCATTTTGAAGTATTTCACTAATTATCCAATATACACCTTTCCATAAATTTCTTACAATTTATTTAAGTACAATTAAAATAATTAGATCATATACTTAGTAATAAATAAGTTTCTCAGTAAATAATTTTGAGATAATTTATCATAGGCAACCAAGTTAGTGTACATTTAAGCACCCATGTGTTGATGTGAAGTCCCTACTTCAATGACTCTGAGAAATAGTTATTTTGTATCTAATATGAACATTATACACTAAGAAAACTCTCTAAATGATTTGCCCATCCTTATTCATAGTTACCCCTATTTTAGGTACAAGGGACTGAAAACTAGTTCTCTCATGTTGACCCGTAGTCAAACATCTAGTTATCATACAATGTAACCTGTGAACCCTTATGATATCCCATATCATATTGGTCATCTCATGACCAAGATATATTAATGCCCGTAAACAAAATGATCCAAAAGTATAATAATAAATTAAATAAATAAATAAAATTTGCATTAAAATTTCTCTGATGCGGATTGGGCTGGCTGCCCAAATGATAGAAGGTCGAATGGTGGTTATGCAACGTTTCTCAGCACCAGTCTCATCTCTTGGAAATCAAGCAAACAACAGACCATCGTCAAGTCCAACACTAAAGCCGAATACAACACTACAAGAACTCCGTGGATTAGTGACGAACGTTATCCGTCGCTAAAATTGTTAGCGATGAATTCGTGATGGATAACGTATGTCACAAATTTCTAGTCGCTAATTAGCGACAGAAAAGATTCATCGCTAAATTATGAGGGATTAGCAAATGCCACAATTCATCGCTAAATAATGACTGATTTTGTTTTTGCGACAGATATAAATCTGTCACTAATCCATTGCTAAAATTTACCGACGGATAATATCCGTCGTTAAATTGCATCGCTATTTTGTGCCTGAATTTTCGCTGAATTTTAGCGTCGGATACATAGCCATCGCTAATCTGTCGCAAAATTTTTAAAAAAATAAATAAAAAAAAAATGTTTGAAATATAAATATCGAGACATAAAACTTGTAGTGGCAAAATTTAGCAATTTAAGGGAAATGTACATATTATAACATTCAAAGCACAAGCTCAAACCAAGCATATGAAATCATTGAATCTCAAATTATATAATACAACAGCCAATAAAAAGTTAATTCCTAAAAAAACATGTGCAAAAGAAGATCTTTCAACGGCAATAAAACATAAAACTTTAAAAAGTAAAATACACATAAGATGGCCTCATAACTATAGTACAATAAGGCCTTTACGATCGAAAGGACATTGCTGCTTCAATTGCCCTCTGTCTTTCTTCAATTGTGATAGCTCTTCTGTGTGATACGACATTACGTCGACATTGAAGTGGCACAACACTTTCTTTCACAACATAACCATTTGGACCTACCGGAGAAAATGTGTTTGTTAATGAAATGCATTCTTAGAATAGCTTTTAACTGAAAATAGAAACACTAATGACAAAAAGAATAGTGATCGACTGGGGTAACTTTATTGATAACAGCACCTCACAAAAAATAAAGTAACTAGCATAAAGAAGTGATTTTACCTTTAGTTGTTTGTTGTTGAGTGAATTGACTACATATCCTTTTCTTATGTTTTAAGGCATCATTACAAGGTTTTGTTAAGCCCTTAGATGCTGCTTCTAGTGATAAAATGGCCAAGTGAATGATAAGTCAAAAATGCTGTTCGGAAACTATCCTTTGGTATTCTGTAAATTGGATACCATGCCACAGAATACCTGAAAAATCCAGTACATAACAAATTTGTGAGACCAGGAATCAGACAATAGACATGAGTGGACATTCAAAGACTTTTTAGATTTGAGAGATGTGATGAATGAATTGGAGGAATTATGGCATCTTATCCAAGTGAGAGAGAGAGAGGAAATGTGACATAAGGTAGAGCAAACACCTGATACACAGCACAGTCCATGCTCAGAGATGAAACCGCTCAAATGCAGTTTGTGTTACACACAATTTCCCAAGAGAGCAATTTTCATATTCGAAGCATGTCACATCAATATGTTATGTCCTTTACAATCTCCTTTCTTTTTTGTTTCTCTTTAATTGGGAGAAGGGGTCCAGATAGTAGCATAGCTCAATCATTTGGAAATGATGCACCTAGTCACCCAAAGAAAATCTAGAAATGAAGTTTCAGGAAAATATCTGCCACTGACCAGGATGCAAGATGGAGATCACACAGAGACAAGTTCTCCAGAACTGAAGTGATGGGTCTCCATACATTTGAGAACCTGAAGATGCACCTGCCCTTACTAGCTCCTTTACCCTGAATTTTATCAATTAAAAATCACGTATAGTAAGAAGAACAAGAAGAATCTGCAACATTTGCAAATAACAAACCAAATTCAAATGTCTTCACACATCATACTAGCATAGCATACCGAGCCCAAAGCTTTAAGTTTTATACAAGTCAGATAGTGATCAAGAATTCATTCCTAATTAGAATGAACTTTTTTCAAATTCTGATGCTTGTAACCTGTTAACAACCCCCCCAAGCAATCATTAACATCCTGAAAACATATCCAAAAAACATGCCCTCAATGAATTCAAACTCCATTCAGAAAAAAGGAAAACACAGGAGAGACTGGATTCTTGTCTTTTAAATCATTCACCATGTTGCCAGTGGATAAGAAAATGATGTTTTTCATGTTCAAATTTCCAAGCCATTGATGCACTCTAGAAATTTTGACTGCTATGATCAAATGTGATATCTAACCTACAGACAAACTAATATTTCACATGGTAAGAGTGTATTTTGTCTTATAAACAAAAGAACTAACAACATAATATATTAAATGCCAATAATGTCATAAACACTGAATAATCTAATGACCTTTACCAAATCATCTGCAATATCTATCATGGTCGAAAAGACCCCCTTCCTTTCACATTGTGAAAAGAAATATGCAATTTCAGAGAAAACTTTCTAATTGCAAAGAATACAACACAGGGAATTGACAATGGCTTCCGTTGCTGAGGTCTTTCAGATTCAAAATACTCAAACAACAACTTTGAACCATCAGAACAAGTTGCATAGGACATGTTTCCAGATGAAACATTGTGTCCTTCACCACTGCTAGATGTGGATGAGTTAGACATACATGGCAATCTTGTATGCACCAGTGCATCACCATCATCAGCCTTGACCGGCTTTGGTAGAAGCATGGACACAATAGGCAAGCCGAGCCTGGCGTGCTTGCTGAGGATGCTGCGGTGGGCATTCTTGCAGAGGGTGTAGCTCTCGTCGTAGCTGGGCTGTGGCAGCCGATCGAACCACTCCTGGGTGACGTGCACCTCGCACTCGGCGGAGTAGGCGCCGAGCTCCTCATGGTCGTGCGACTCCGGGTCAATGAGGCCGAAGTTGGAGAGCGCCTTCAGGAGGCTCTACCCCGACAGCCCCATCACCTTGTGCTTCCGCCCCTCCGGATCGATCACGAAGATCTTCACGATCTGATCGACCACCTTCTGCGACGGCGACGACGAAGGCAACGACAAGGAGGATTTGGAGAGGAGAAAGGAGGGGGGAGGATTTCGACCGGTCGTCCGTCCTCTCAGCATCCGAACAGAGGTGAAACTCCGACGTGGGGAGCGTCCATCAGTCCTTCGCCGCGGTCACTGGGTGGAGGGAGAAGCAGGGGCGGTAGAGAGAGATCGTGCCCAAAATGGGCCTTTTTATATCGCAAATTAGGGACGGATTCATAAAAAAAAAAATTTGTCCAACAATTCGTCGCTACTTAACGATGAATTAAAGACAGAAATTTTTCATCGCGACATCGGTCGCTAATTTACGACAGATTGGTGAAAGAATTTTTTTATCGCTAATCTGTGCTTAATTAATTTGCTATAGATTTTAAGACTGGATTTTTTCGTCGCTAAGTAGCGACGGATTTTGAGACAAAAATTTTCTGTACCGTCAATTTACAATGAATTATTTCTGTAATAAATTTCCATTTAGTATTATTTTTGTAGTGCAAGGTTGTTGAGGGGCAGCGTCTGAAGTTCTATGGCTCAATCAAGTCCTGACCTAACCGGGCATAAAGACTCTTTAGTGTGATAATATCGACGCTACATATCTTGCCATCAGCCCTATATTTTATGCTCACACAAAATATATAGAAATCGATTATCATTTCGTAAGAGAAAAAGTAGCTGCTGAAACCATTCAAGTCAAGTTTATATCGTCAGAAAATCAAATAGTCGATATTTTCACTAAAGCTCTAGGTGGAGTTAAATTCTGCAAATTCAGAGACAAACTGAACCTAGAAGAGATCAACTTGAGGGAGAATGTTAAAGATAAGCATGACAACCAAAAATGTTGAGATCTCCTCTCAACCGAAACACATGATAAAGTTAAGAAAATCAAATAAAATTTATTGTAACCAAAATATCGAGATCTCCTCTCAAATGAGGCCAAATGAGATGAACTCTAAAAATAGAAAATCTGATTGTATTTCGATACACAGTAAGCTCTGAGTAATTGCTTTTCCTCAGAACAAACAGTTGTTTGGTTCTTCCTATATTATCCACCAAGATGAGAAAATCCACAATTTTCAAAATTTTCTTCCATCTTATTGAGAACTTGAGGAAACCAGGGCCCAATGCAACTTTACTGAAACACCATTGCTGGTCCACTTGGATGGTGGCCGTGTAACAAATATATCATGATATATTGGCCTTTTATCAGTAAAAACACGATAACTCATCACATTTTCATTACAATTTCTGAAAAAAAAAATAGTCTTTTTTATTATTGGAAAGATGCAACATTTAGAAATATGGGTTTAATATTAACCTACTGTGAGCCTATTTGTCATGCACTAACGGTTCTGTGCAATTTTAATTTATTATTATGTGCCAGCTACATACTAAGGGCATGTTCGGTTCGGTTCGGTTCGGTTCGGTTCGGTTCAGTTCGGTTCCATTAGGTTCGGCAGAATCGCTTTCTCAGGAGCCCTACATGAGATTTTAGGCAGCCGGCAACCTGTGAGATTTGAAATTATTCTGATTCCAAATCAGAGTGCAAGTTGAGGGGCCGAACTTACCCTAAATATAACTAACCGAACAAGGAAGCTTGATGAATAAACTTGATGGAATATTGAGAAAGAAAATTAAAAAGAACACATCACGTGATCTCACACTTTGGATTTGAACGGATACCCCCACAAACTTCCCCTTTGTTAAGATTTTGGGAAATACTTTTCTAAGTAAAGGCCCTTATCTTTTTTTGTTTTTTCTTGTTAGTTTCCGACTGCATGAATATATATATATATATATATATATATATATATAGAGAGAGAGAGAGAGAGAGAGAGAGAGAGAACAGGATAATCAACATTAACAAAAAATGAGCGAGATCAACAAATGGTTGTCTACTATTTTTCTACCCTACCACCAACCTATCATGAACGAACCACGTTTTTTGGTTGTTTTCTGTAAATCTGACCCTATAGATGTATTCGGCATGGTTAATTTGCTAGGAAACAATGGTTGGATCATGTTTTTTCCGATAAAAAATATGAATTTTTAAGTCTTGAATATTTATGTAAATCTTATACCATTAATTTTTAGATCTTAGAAAAACCTAGATACACATTGAAATCGGATGATCTAAGAGTTGATTCCTATAAAATCAAGCATGTAGAACATATCTATACGATGAGATTTATGGAAAACAAGAAAAAAACCCCTTTAAGAACCTATTTAACTGGTGGTAGGCTAAAAAAGTTGTAGACAACTACAACTTACTATATATGCAATCTAACATTAAGCTAGTTGTGTTTAATATTAGGTTGATTCAACCTTATGAAAATGACTAAACTACCTTTAAAATAATGACATTTTTAAAAATACAAGGTTACTTTCTGAAGTAAAAAAAGTAACTTTGATAGCTTACTTAAAGTTACTTTTTTTTAAAAGGTGTTTGTCTTTTCAATAATCTCCAAATTAAAAAGATCTATAATGCCCAAAAAAATAACCTTGCATTTTAAAAATAACATTATTTTAAAGATGATTTAGTTATTTTCATAAGGTTCAATTCATCTAATGTTAAACATAATTAATTTAATATTAAATTAACTCTCTCTCTCTCTCTCTATATATATATATATATATAAAGAGAAAATTGTTTGGCCAGAATTACACTTGCTTTTGCTTTTATATATATATAGTTCATGATTAAGATATAAAATACCTAGCTGGCACATTATTTCACCAAAGTCACTAAAACTTCTTACCACTTGAAAAGCATGAAAGTACATGCTGCTTTCATGGTTGCAAAGCTTTAAGAAAAGCGTGCTTTCAAAAATATAAAACTTGTTCGTTCATAGGGGGGGAGAGAGAGAGTAACTTAATCGACCCAAATAACAATTATGATTGAGTTTAGTTTCATCTTATACTTTTTGAAAAAATGCAATCCAAGGTCCAAATATTATGCGTATAAACACATACTTGATTTTATTTAAAGCCCGGTCTGGTTTGATATCCAATAAAAATCCGACCCAAAACCCAACCTACATATTACTCAGATCAGGTGCAGGCCATTCAGAGTAATGTTCACCCCAAAACTTTTATGAGTATTTACGTTCAGGTGAGGTGTCTAATACAAATCCCACCCATGGACACAATGTTGTCAGCTTTGGCTTGAATCGGCTGATACGTATCATATAGGCAGAAAATCCATATGATACTAACCTTAATCGGTTATTTTTTAATAAATGTAAAAAAATGCTTAACATTATTTTTTTAATATTAATTTAATGGTTTTAACACACGTTTTGATTGATACCAAATATTTTTTAATTAATTTTTATCCGATTCAGAAAGATACACTTGAGAATCAGTATCAGCCCGATTCACCTGAATAGTTTGCCAAACGATTCGGCGGCCATACGATACTGACAACATTGGTCCTACATCCCATCGAGAATATAGGGCTGCATTCCTATAACAGCCCCCACATGGGACACATGGGACTGGTACCCGTACGACTGAAGCTCCCACTCGTAGCCAAACCACCCATCTGTCGGATCAAACACCTTCCCTCAAAACCCGTCCCCTAAGCCAAAGCTAACCACACACACTGGTAGAATTCACAATGACTCCCATACATCTTTTGGACCGTCCATCTTGAAGAAAGAAACGCCATCCAACGGCTCAAAGAGCTACGTCTCCATTACCACTTTTCCAAAATGGTGTTGGTGGTGGTAGTAGTGGTCTTTGGGGCCATTGAAGAAGAAGGGGAGGTAGTTTTGAGTCATTTTCTTAAGAGGCCCCCACAAAACCAAAGTGATGGCTGTCCTGTCCTGTCCTGTCCTCACTCACACCCCAAAACCATCGGTCACGTCTGCACGTGGTTGCTGATTCTTCCAGTTATTAAGCTAACCCCAACTTTCCCTGCAAATACCGTTGGACGCAATACACCCCCAGCTGGTGCTAGCTGTGTGTGTCTCTCTCTCTCTCTCCCTTGTGATCATCATCCCTTCTCTTCTTCTCTCTTATCATATACAGTACCATCCTCATAATTAAAACCATCATAGTGTTCATCATTATTGATGAACTTAATCAATCTACATCGGTATCACCACCAGCGATAGAGCAGACCAGTCTTTTAACACTGCCATCCTCACCATTCTCTCCTTGCTGCTGCTGCTGCATTGCCACCGGCACAACAATGGCGCACCTCCCACCTCCACCACCGTCGGCTGCCACCATGCCCTGCTGGGTTGACGAGTTCCTCCACTTCTCGTCGGTGCGACGGGGGCTTCACCGGCGGACCGTCAGCGACTCGGTCACCTTCTACGAGGACCCGCCGGCGATCGTCTCGGAGAACTTCGACCGCCTCGACGACCAGCACCTCTTGTCCATGTTCTCTGAAGATGTCCCGTCCACACCGTCCGACCAAAATAGCGGCAACGAGAACTGTTGTGGTGGTAATGATGTGGTTTCGACCGTGGACGAAAAGCAGGGGGAGGGCGTGCCGATGACGTCCAGTGCCGGAGCCGATCAGAACATCGACCCCAAGAGAGTGAAACGGTACGTCTCTACTCGGTTTTCTCTCGCTCCAATTCCGATACAATGGCTCCCAATAAAAAATGACCGGAATGCCCCTTGCAGGATCTTGGCGAACAGGCAGTCTGCGCATCGGTCACGGGTGAGGAAGCTGCACTACATCTCGGAGCTGGAACGAAGCGTTACGTCTCTCCAGGTGAGGGTAGTTTCGGTATTTCATCGGTTTCAAGCCAAGATTGCGGAGAACAAACCGGGTCCAAAGCTGCTTGAACCACTGGTACAGGACAGGAATGTCCAACTTAGAAATTTTAAAGGACCAAATTGTCCTTGAGCTAGCGCCTCTGACGATCTTCTACAACCCCTTTCTTCCTGCAATTGCCACTTGCTTTTGAATGAGATTTAATCCCGTTATTAACGGCAGCAGATTTGGAAAAAAAAAGAAAAGTAAAGAAAAGAAAAAAACAACACATTGGGAAAACTCAAATCCCTCGATGTTTTGTGTTTAACTTATTTTTATCCTATTTTTTATATTGCCCATTATCTTCTCAACGAAAGAGAGAGCAGAAAAAAGACAAAACAGACTTGCAAAATCACGTTAAATTGTTGGCCACTGTCTTCAAAAACCAAAGTGGAGATGGTGGGATCCGCAATTTCGTGCATTGTGGGTAATGACAGCAACCATCCATGGGTCCCAGCTATATTGACGCCTATTTACATCATGCATCTCTCTAGATTAACCAATGGTAGACCTCTAAGGGGAATATTTCTCAAAACACCTATCTACATCATACATCTCACTAGATTAACCAATGGTAGACCTCTTGAATGTAGGGTAGTCACCAAGGGGAATATTTCTCTTTATGTTTTGAATTTCCTTATTTTTTTTTTTAATTTTGTGCCTTTTTTTTTATTGCATAAAAAACGTAGTCGGAGGTATCAGCATTGTCTCCAAGGGTGGCATTTCTGGACCATCAGCGTTTGGTTCTCAACGTGGATAATAGTGCTCTCAAGCAACGGATGGCTGTTCTGGCTCAAGACAAGCTATTCAAGGATGGTAAGTATTTGGAGGATAATACATTTTCTTTTTGTGAAAATGACCTCACTCGCGAGCAGTGATCCAGAGAGTGGCTAAGTGCCATGACTATTCGGCACAGCCAATCACATGACAGCATTTCATGTGGGGCCTGCGCACTCTGTAGATGTGGCCCCCCAATACAATGCTGTCATGTGATTGGCTATGGCACTTTGCCGCGCTAGTTTAAAAAAACCCTGGTCCACCTTGCCCATCAGGGAGTGCACCTAGCTTTGGCTTTATAGCAAGGGATGCAAACCCATACCAATGCGGTTGGTAGGATCTGTCAGTGCATGTCTCCTTGTGGTGGGATGTTGCAGGTTCAAAACCCAGTGGTACATTGAATAATAACCGGTGGGGTCTGCCTAACCCAGCTTGGCCTTAAAAAAAAAAGTGTATGCAAACCCGTGACTTTAAAACTCATGACATCCCTTCAACTTGGTGACGTTTACTCTTACCAGATGACCAGAGCCCTTTTGGGCGAAGGGTAATCAATTTTAGTTTTTAAAGTAATTTGTTTAGATATGCACCATCAAGCTAGCTTTATTATTATTATTATTATAGGTTTTAAGATAAGAAAATACCAAATTATCAAAAAATTTAGCATTTTTCATTGTCATAAAAGGTACCTAAGCTATTTGATGAAGCTTTATGAGCTCATAATGGCTATCTTTGGTATAAAGGGTGAGTGGTTTTCAATGGAATTGAAATCTAGTGCAATGTGATTGCACACTTTAAATGTGCTGCTGCACCTGGTCACCCACCACAACTTCTGGATATGTATCCTCCACATTTCATGAACTTGGTGACGTTTTATAATGGAGATTGACACCACCGCTAGGATTGTTGTATCATATTTTACATTCATGTGAATTTGTCCCAGGGGGTTCATTTTTGAAATAGGAGGGCTGCCAATTACAGCACGTTATTGATCCATACTAACCATCATATGACTCCATTAATCATTATTTGCAGCACACCAAGAAGTATTAAAGAAGGAGATAGAGAGATTAAGGATGCTGTATCATCAACAGAACCTGAAGTAGATTGATTCACAAGCTGACCCTCCCCAGGACGTTGAATTGCTCTAACTGAGCCAAATGCCATCTCACATGAAATTAGATTTGGCCTCTCCCAAGCAGGAACACTTTGGCACATGGGGAGCTGTCTTTCCAAAAGTTTTTGATTGGCAAGCAAATGGGTAGGTAGGTTCAAAGTGTTGGAGTTTCTGCTAGTTGGAGAGGGAGGGTTGGTATTCTTTTTCCTTTCTATGGATTGGATTGGGTGGAGAAATAAGATGAGATGGGAATTCTTCTGTGTATTTTAACTTTTTGTTTGGGTGAGGGTCTCGTGTGGAATATCAATGAGGCTGGTTGTATCTGTATGTTTGTACTTATCAATGGATCCAGTAACTCTCTCTCTCTCTCTCTCTCTCTCTCTCTCTCTCTCTCTCTCTCTCTCTCTCTCTCTCTCTCTCATACACACATTGTTCAACCAATCTGTAAATGACTCGGACCAACACTAAATCTGGACAGGTCTGGAGCTGGTTCCAACCACACACACATCCATACACACATTACATGGGTAAATATTGGTTGCTAGTGAGGATACTGCACAATTGAGTAGAGATAAACTTTTCTTTGTATTATTTTGTTTTTTAAAACAGACCCTACAGATGTAAGCCACATGGCTTGATTAGTAGAAACTCAGTTTTTGATCACTTGTTTGCGATATGTGAGTAGTTTCTTTAAATATTTCAAAAATCAACAGTTGACAATGTACAAAACTTTATAAATTAAAAGAAATCATGGTCTACATACAAAAAGATTGATCCAAGGTGCAATCCTAGCGAGCAAATCATATTGAATGTATCTGTGGTCAAATTGAGTTGTTGAAGCTTGCTCCTGTGATTTTCAGCTCATTAGTACAGTACCTTCTCTCTTTCAATTCACACACACACACACACAGATATATATATATATATATATATATATATATATATATATATATATATATATATATATATATATATATATATGAGAACTGAACATATTAGGCCCCATTTCTCATTCTGCCCCTTTCTTTCCTGTATGTTTTAAGTGTTTTATGATAGATCTGAACCATTAGATGTGTTTAGCATGATTTATTTAGTGAAAGTCGACTCTTGGATCATGTTTTTTCGATGAAAAAATATGTTTTTATGAGCCAGAAAAAACTGGTACCATCATAGCCATTGAATTTGGATCACCAAAAAAACCTGTATACAGGTGATCCAAAAGCTGATTCTCATTAAACAAAACCTATAAATCATTTCTATAGTGTTAGACTTGAGAAAAAATACATAAAACTATTATTTTTGAAGGAGCCTAACGAGACCTAACGAAAAAGGCCTAAGTAACACATCTCTCTCTCTCTCTCTTTATATATATATATATATATATATATATATATATATATATATATATATATATATATATATATATATATATATAGTAACTAAAATATGTTTACCAGCCAAATATGTTTACTCGTATAAACCAAGGTTTTCATAGTTTTTTTACTTTTTGAATGTTTTTATAGAAATAGACTCCTGGATCATCCAATTACGATGTATAAGAACGATCTTTTAAGGGTTGAAAATTAACGGCTTAGAATTTTCATAAATATTCAAGCATAAAAAATTGCATTTCTTGATCCGATTACGATGATTCAGCAGTTGATTCCTAGCAAATAGATCATGGCAAATGCATCTGCAGGGTTAGATTTGCAAAAAAACCTATACCAGCAAACATATTTAAACATATTTCAGTTTTCTTATATATATATATATATTGATTGTTGTCCTCTAGTTAAGGAACTCTCTATCGAAAAAATCTAATTTTGGAAAAAGTTTTTTTTTTGCATCTTACCTTCCACATGTTATCTGGCTCTTACATCATGTTTTTTCTGATGTGTGTCAGATTTTTGGGAGGTTGCAAAAACAGTAGCCTATGATGTATTGAATTTTAAACCTTCAAAATCGTACCTTTTACGTTTAGAAAATAAAAGTCAAATATTGATTTACAAATTTGATTATGTACACATCTGTGAAGTCAGATTTGGGAAAAAAAGAGGACCTTTTTCATGAGGTTTAACTAGCGAGTTTGGAACCCACTTTGTCGGGCTTAGTATTTGCTCACATTAATTCCTCGAGATGTCAAGCGTGCCCAAAGAAGGCAATATTGTCTTTGTGCCTACACTTTCTTCCAGAGGAATGTGTTTAACTTAGTTGCGTTTGCCCATTTTGGTAGCAAAATGTGGCCCTGCTTTCTAGTAAATCAAAGATTTTTTTAAGAATTTAGTTTAATTAGCAAAGCAATTTTAAAAAATAAGCGTGAGCAGGGCTCCAACAACATGATGAGCCATTCCAGTATTTCAAAAGTTAAGCGTGCGTTTGCAAATAGGTTAAAAGTTAAGCATGTTCGCAGTAAGATTTGCAGTAAACTCAATATATATATATATATATATATATATATATATAGAGAGAGAGAGAGAGAGAGAGAGGTGGTAGCTATTAACCATTTTTCTAGCCAACTGTCCAACTAAGCGGGATTTCAAAGGATTTTTTCATGTTTTCTTTAAATCTAGCCATACATATGTGTTGTATATGCTTGATTTTACAGGAATCGACTCTTGGAACATTTGATTTTGTTGCGCAGGTATGTTTTTATAAGGTTTAAAAAATCGATGGTCTAAGTTTGTCTAAATATTTAATGCTTAAAAAATCATATTTTATCGAAAAATATGATCCACATATTTTTTCTAGTAAATTGACCATGCCAAACACATCTGTGATGTCAAATTTAAGTAAAACATGGGCATAACCCTTCAAAAGCCTAGTTAGCTGGGTGGTTAGCAACTACCATCTTATATATATATATATATATATATATATATATATATATATATATATATATATATATATATATATATATATATATATATATATATAACTATGAAAAGAATTAAATTCTTTGATTATTTGTTCTAATAGTTGTGGGCACTAGGTTATGAACTTTAAGGACATGTTTGCATTGGTTTATGATTTTTGGATTTTCTCAAGATCCTATGATTGTAAATGATAATCGCAGCACTTTCTCAATGTTAGTGAAACATGACAGAAGTATAAGTTGTAATTGTCAGCTATAATTGTTTTTGCTTTGAATCTTGTGAAAAGTTAGTCCTTTGCGAACAACTATGGCAGTATTTACTTTTCAGCTGTGATTGTTTACTCCCACCTGTTATATTACCCATTCCGATTTAAATCCAACCAAAATTGAGCTCACATACCAGGTATACAAACAAATGATGCCCTTATGGGCTCCGGTAACTTGTAGTCTGATTAGATAGAGACTTGATACTAACAAACGTAGTAGGCTCTACTTGATGATAATTAAGTATATTAAACTCTTGGGATTCTTACTAATCTAAAGGCCCTTTAATCATACTCAATCGCTAGAGCTAAATCCCTTCTTGTAGAGAAGTTTCCATCGTACTTCACTATAAATCTTTGGGCACTTATCATAAGATTTATGATCATTATGGAGTAGTAAGAAGTGTTAAAAAAAAGAATGTTATATATATATATATATAGTGTTAATGTTTGCAATGCTACCCTTGTGGGCAAAAAACCCTCTAGCAAAAAGTGTAATGTTTTTAATTTTTTGAGGTTTTTTGCATTTTTCACCCTCCAGATGCGATCTACATATTTGGGTAAGTAGAAATTGATGCTGTGATCATCTTATTCTAACATGTACATAAGATTTTATAAGGGTTGAAAAATCAATGGCGTGTACCAAAATTTCAAGTTTCATGTTTTCATTTTTTATATGCAAAAATATGATTCAAGTGTTGATTTATACTATTTTGACCATGCTGGATTACATCCATAGAATTAGATTTGGTCAAAACAACCCCCCACTATGAGTTTCAACTAAGGTGTTCCTTACACACGAGAGTATCAAATACTTTTCCTAGGCCAATGAACTCAGTGAGTGAGGCAGTTTTTCCCTGATTATCTCTAAAAAAAAGTTTTTTGTTATCTTGTTTCTAAAAATAAAAAATGCTGATCATTCACTATCCATTTCCTACATATCCTGACCATTCTTTTTTACTGCTTGTGTGCTTGATTGATGTTTAAGCTCTGTGATGTGCTTTTTCCTTTCTTTTTTTTTTCTTCTAAACCCATAATGTAAAGCATCTATGATGTGGGCATAGTTACCAAAAAATGAAATGGATACAAGAAGTGATGTGTGAAGCGGAAGAGGGAAGTGAGTGTTAAAAGAAGCGAGAAGCGATTGTGATGTGATTATGCAAACACATGAGAAATGAAAAGGGAAACACATAAAAAGGCAATATAAAGTGCAGACGGAAGCAAATAAGAAATGATATGAATACAGATATAAAGCAACATAAAACCAATACGCAAGCTTGTTATAAAAAATTTTATTTATTTTTTAATATGAAAAACACAAGAGGTGACAAGAAGCGAGAGTGAAACATTAAGCGAAAGGGAATCAGTTTGGGAAACAAAAAAGAAGTGAGTTTCTCAGAGCTTCTTTTCTTTTCAAGAAAGCTAGGAGTTTCTCGCTTCTGAAACGAGCTTCCCCATGTAGCAAAGAGCTTCCGGTAACTATGTTGTAGTCCTTATGGTTGCAGGATGTGGTGGACATTGTCTTTAGTACAAGAAATTTGTTTTAAGCGTTGGATTCATTGATGAGCATGACAGTTTGCTATAAACAGTTGTAAGGACATATCCCTTCAAAGCAGGGGTGACAATCGGGTCGGGTTGGCGGGTCAGCATACCTCAACCCGAACCCGACCCGTTTATTAAACGGGTCGGCTGTGGCAAACACGAACCCGACCCGTTTATTAAACGGGTAACCCGACATGACCCGCCAACCCGCCTAATAAACTGGTTGGGTCGGGTAAACGGGTTAGCGGGTCAGGTTGGCGGGTTGACCCGGCCTAACCCGTTTATTAAACGGGTCAGCCGGGTCGGCGGGTTGGCATAACCCTAACACGAACCCGACCCATTTAATAAACGGGTTAGGCGGGTCGACCTGTTTATTAAACGGGTTCGTTTTTGCCCAACCCGAACCCGCCTAAGAGGCGGGTTGGCAGGTCGTGTCAGGTTTTGCCACCCCTACTTCAAAGATGAGCCCCGTGGGACCCACTGTTTCAATTGTTGCATACGAGTGCTACAACTTAGTGGGGGTAGTTCTTGGAATATAAATAACCCTACCCAAGTTTTGATCCGAACATGTGCTTGGAATTCATTGCTTCAGTTATTAGGGGGACCTTGGTGACTAAATTAGGGCTGTCATCAGCTTTTGAAGATGGATACAGTGGTTCACTTCGGATGCTCAGGGATATCCCAATCAATCTTTAGGACCTTTTGAGTTGCCTAGCCTACTTATGGGAGTAAGCATCTGCTACTATCGATGGTACCATCCCATCTGCATAGTTTGTTTACTAGGAATAGTATCTTGGAATTTTTCTTTTGTTTTAAAGGCAAGCTGGCTTAGGTAGACCCCAACCAATTATTATTAAACACACAACTGGGGTTGGACCCCCCACCAGTTATTATTAATAGTACCACTGGGGTTTGAACCTGCAACGTCTCACCACAAGGAGAAGTGCACTGACAGTATCTAGGATTATTTTCTTGCAGTGTAAAATGGTAGATTATGGGCTGTTTTTTTTTTTTATTTTTTTTTAAACTGCTTTTGCATCACAATCACATGATAAAGAAAAAGTAATTAGGTGATTATGAAAAGTAATTAGGTTTTGAATTATGTGATTATGAAAAGTAATTAGGTTTTTAAAGGGCTTAAAAAATCAACAGCCCACAATGTTCAATTTTGTAACTCAAAAGATCACATTTTTACATCAGAAAAACACGATCCAAGCTTGACCTTAGCAAACAAACCATGTTGAATACATCTGTCTGGTTAGATTGAGTCGATACAATTTGCACCTATTATTTCTAGCTCATTAATTTTGTACCTTCATTAAGTAGCCAATATATATATATATATATATATATATATATATATATATATATATATATATATATATATATATATATATATATATATAGATAGATAGATAGTTTTTTGGATATCCAGACAAAATTAGAATTTAATGTTTTATGTGATCCTTTTTTAAGCATTATAACTTGTTTTTACTAACATTGTAGAAGACGGTTGCCAGATTGAATGTGTGAACAAATTAAGATAATAAGCACGGTCCATATATAGTAACAGGACCATTATGCCTGGTGCTACTAAACTGGGTCCAGTAATGGAGAAATGAATGTGCTGTACACAGCCGAACTTTTGAAAATTATATCTTAAGCCTGAAAAGCCACAGGTTTGACCCACTAATCATGTGTGTGAATCCCACATGGTATACATCATTGATCCTACATCCTATCATTTAATTTTATGCAGCATCATTTTTTAATGGTCCACAAAAACCAGGACAGAAGACTTGGCAATTGCTGATGCACTTGACATGGTATCATACTTCAACACCATAATGTTCACATGGCAAGACACTGATGAATAAAGCAACCCCAGCTGGTTATGGCGAATTCACTCATGCCAACCTACCCAGCACATGCATGTCAACATCATAAAATTTTGCTGCTTCTTTGAAAAGCCTCTTGGTAAATAAAAATTTACCTTTATGGAAGAGGCCCATGGTAGGGTTTTGCAATTTTTGGCTGTTTCCAATCTGATTCCAATCCTAATTTGCATGTATTTAGCTCTCTCAAATCCGAACGCTTTTCTTCCTTCTCAAAGTTTTTAGAGTAAGAAGTGATGCATTTTAAAATATGAAAATACATTTTAAAATGTCTATCTCAAGGTTTTTAGAGTAAGAAGTGAAGCGGAAAACAATACTAAAATAATATGAGAAACCAAAAGCAAGAAGTGATGCATTTTAAAATGTATAAGAAGGGGGAAGCGAAAAAATAAAAAAATAATTCAAAAATCTAATGGGAATCAAAATAGAACACAAATGAAAACTAAAATAAAAGTGTCTATTATTAAATTTCATGATTTTTTAGTGTAAAAATTATTTTTTTAACAAAATCTAAAAATAATGAGGGTCAATTTAAAAAAATACATGAAAGTGAGAATATATAAGAAGAATAGATGGAGTGTGTAAAAAACATAGGAAAAACATGGCAGAATTGAGATTCTCATCATGTTTTGGTAGCGAAGAGTATCGCACTTTCGAAGTGAGTTTCCCTCCTATCTAAAAAGATTCTAGTAACTCTGATTTATCTCTCATTTCAAAATTTCTTTGGTTTATTTATTTTTGTAATCGTTCCATAGGAAGAAGTAGCATTGGGTCAAGAGACCTACTGTACCGAAAAGTCCTGCCAAGATATGGCCTCTATGCGACAATGACATAAAACCTCAAAATCCCTCGGTGTTCACTACTTTGGGCTTGAAGCATGGACCACACACCTTTGGACATGAATTTGTAAATGTCCTTTAAGCTGTTGACCAAACTAGGCGTGCAGAGCCCTTATGGGCTTCTAAAATTCTCCTTTTATAATAAGGTAGGAAATATGGAGAAAAAATTTGGCTTTTCATGAATAAAATTAGATAAAACCTAATTTAATATCACCCATATTTTTTTTACTATTAGAAAACATGCCAATTGACACCCAGCAAGAAAACAGATAAAACTCGACAAAAGTGGTAAGTTGTATATAATTTTGGTGCCAACTTTCCAACCAACACCTCCTAAACAATGGTCTTAGATAGGCCGAGAAACAAGACCAGAGGCTCAAGTCTCAGCTCATAAATATTTCGATCCAACTCAGGAACATGAACTGCGAGTGTTGGGCTCAGTTAGGCTTGTATAATAAGCACATTAGTTTGTAAAAAATATATTTAAGAATTTTTTCATAATCCTCCCTAAAGTATAGGGATGAAAGTGGACCGAGAGGAGAAGTAGGGATGGAAGGCATGAAATGAGGAATGGAGGCATATAGTTTTTGGGTGAAAAAACCCAAAAATGATCATTTTTTAAACCCTATAATTTTTTAAAATCTACCCAATGTCTAATGTTAAAAGATCATTTTATTTAACCTTTGCATGAACAAATTCTCTCTAGATATATGAATTTTCTGCTAAATATGTGCTCAGGTACGTTACGTACTGTGATGAGTAGGATGAGAGGTATATGTTTACCTCGAATGTGCAATGACGCATTGAAATCACCTAATGGTGATGTTTTCGCCTTCACGGGCAAGATGTTCGAGTGGGTCAAAAGACCAGAACATATAGAATGAGTCTTCAATTAAGTAACATCTGATATACTCATTCGACCCGTTGACTTCATCAAGAGAGATGATGAAATGGTACAAAACTCTAATGGACTAGTTGTTAACAACTTTTCCTCGGGCAAATGACTTGGTGTCCCCAATCATCAAAGTTAGGAGACAAAACTACCATAAATTATCCTAGGTGGTAGATTTCATGGACTTCTGCATAAGTATGATGCATCCGTTGTTTACGTACGCCTTTGAAGAATCTTCTCTCGGTCACCGACCGTCATCTTAGGAGCGGTCTCAGCTAGCTATTTGGGGTATTGAAAATACATGGCATAATAGACCCCCAAACTAGTCTCAGTTGTTTCTACGATTCGTACTTTATGTGCACCCGCAAGCCAGCTAATATCGAAATAAAAGTTACACGGTTCACATTACTTGTTGGTTGCGCACTATGCGCTGATTAACTGTTAATGCTAGTTGTAGCATTTTGTGTGCACTGATTAATTGTTAATGCTAGTTGTAACATTTCGTCGTGGTGATTAAACTGCTAATGCTAGTTTTAGCATTTCTCCTGCACTGAATAAATGTTGATGCTAGTAGTAGTTTTTTACTTGTTTAAACTGCTAAGCATGATAGAATTAAATGTAAATACTTAATTTTGTTCTATATTGCTTCACTTGTGCACCTACCAGTTTTTCATAAAACTAACCTATTTTATGAGCACAGGTGATGATTGGGTCTGTACAGACGACGATGACAAGATGGTGTGATGAAATCAAGATGAGACTCTTTTCCTGAGGACGGTTTAATAAATTTTGCTCTTGAGGACGGTTTAATAAATTTGCATAAAGGCTTTTGTTGAAAACTTTTCCTTTGAACAAGTCTTAAATGATAAAAAGTACATTTCAAAATCTATTTGGTTTATTAAATATACGGAGCTTCAAAACTGTTGCGAAAGAAAGTTTGCGCAGTAATGCGCTCATGGTTCATTGACTTGCGATTTTGAATATCATTTTTTCGCTGAATTACTATTTAAAATCTCTGATAAATGAATGATTACAAAGCTTTCAAACTTTTCATAAAAAGATACTGAGTTCTAGATTTTTGGCCATTACATTAAGTCCTGAATTATTAATACCCGAACCCATTAACCTATATGGATCTACATTTTTCAGTCATACCTCGATCTAAACCTGACCCAAATCAAAATGAATTTACTAAAGACTTGACCCGACGTATGCTCGAACCTTTTAAGTCATATGAGTCCACTGTTTTTAGTTGTACCCGAACTCAAATTAGATTGGGTCTTGTTTGGGTCTTACTTTTTGATCTGATTCAAAATATCAGTTACATTACTATTTGCATACAAGGTATGAAACTCGATAGGACTGTAGGAGGGTGGGTGGCTGCGGGAACCAGGGGGAACTTTTTATTTTTCATGTTTATTTAGTCATGGTTATCTTCAGGTCAACTTGATGGAATGATAAACTTGTCCTTACGTCTGAAAAGGCAGGGACAGATATGAGTACATCAACAAGTTGTCAATCACTTATATGTTAGGGATTATTATGAAAAAAAAATTATATTATATCTATATATATATATATATATATAGAGAGAGAGAGAGAGAGAGAGAGAGAGATATGCTTAGCTGCAGAATGACTAAGAGCGCAATGCCGCGTGATGGACGCTCAATGTTAATTTTTGCAAAAATACCTTTATGGCACATTAAAAGTGTGCACCAGTAAAGTCTTAGACCTTCAGCAGCACACTAAATGCGCCCTAAAGGTCCCAAGTGCGCTGCTAAAGGTCTTTTGTGAAAATTGACGCTGAGTGTTGATCGTAGTTGCACACCTAAGGGTTGTGCAGCTATCACTTTCTCTCTCTCTCTCTCTCTCTCTCTCTATATATATATATATATTATAGAGTGCAGATATTTGAAATGTCTGGTTTGCAAGCAATAAGTTTAAAATTCAAATCTTGTTGCTTACAGCTTTAAAACAAAGTTTTTATTTTGTAATGAGCCACTTTGAGCATGAGAATAGGTTTAGAGTCTATATTTTATTAATTTTAACTTTGAGAAAAGGTATTCTTTTATGAATGAGCCAGCTCTAACTTGGCTTATTTAACTCGATCTCACCATGAACGCAAGCTCAAGTCGGCTCACCTCAGCTTGAGCACCCTCTGTACGGTTAGTTCAGCTTGCTTACCAGCCTAGATTTTGAAAGATTTCCCAGGTTATTAAAGTCTCGCAAGTTCAGGAAATATTTCACCAGCAAAATCCATTTCATTCCAACTGTCATTCCACCAAATGGTTGATAAGGTCATTGATTATATATGTGAACAAATCTGATTCAGAACCTGGCAATTTGAATCTGGATCCAGATGCAACTCTACCAAATTACTCCATGTGGAATCATGAGATTCAGCACCAAATGAACATGCTTTTACAAACAATTTTTTGGATCCAGACCCTTCAAATAAGATGCAATCCGGTTAAGGGATTCTAAAAGTGCAGGTCATAATGTGGATAAAATCTGAATCTCAGCACTAGAGTCACAGTTGCTAACAGCTGGACTATCATGGAGGCTTAACTCAGTTGGGTTCCACAAATCCCCAATGTCATCTCCCATCTTCATATCCTTTTGAAATCTTATTGATGCACATTGTTTTGATCAAAATCTGACGCTATAGATGGATTCAGCATGGGTGATTGGTTAAGAATCGACCCTTGAATTGTATTTTTTTCAACAAAAAAAATATAATTTGTTAAATCATAAATTCCTAGGTTTTTGCCAACCGTTGATTTTTGAATTGCCAATGCATACAAGTCAGACTCATTAAATGTTGATCTTCTCTAAATGAATGATGTAGATCTCATCTATGGAGGTTGATTTGATCAAAACTTACATTAGTGAAATCTCCAAGTTGGGTATGAAGATAGAGATGACTTTGGGGATGAGTGGAACCCCAATTGGGGTTAACTTTTGCTAAAAGGGCAACCATGCAATCATCAATCAAAGTCTAACAGGTCCGACTATTAATCTGTTTGGACATCTACAATCTGAAAAATTAATGCAAGAGATTTTTTTTTGTTAGGCAAAGGGAAAACCCCACCATCACCAACCACACATTAGCAGACCTTTGGATGGTAAAACCCTTGATGTCCCTCTGTTCATCAGAAAGTACACCAAGCTTTGACTTTGCGGCACGAAACACCCTCCCCCAGGTTTTGAACCACGGTCATCCCATGTCAGATGACAAACCACGATTGCCCCTAGCTAGGAAGGTGGAGACCTTGTGGGCATATGATTGTTTGATTGTACAGCCATGTGTGGATGTTAACGTCCTATAATCCCTCAAAGCAAAGGGTGGGCAGCGGGTCAGCTTTGTCAAACCAGCCCACCGATTTGGGTGGACTAAGCAGGGTCTGAAAATTTCAGCAAGGCATGGCCAAGAAAGGCCAGTCCACAGGCTACTCATGGGTCACCTGCTGCTGGGCCAACCAGGCCCAGCTATGTTTTGACCCGGCTGCCCAGCCCACTGACAAGCAACAGACCAATCGATCAGTCCATGGCCCATCAACAGGAAAAGCTAGATCCCCAAAATTGCTGGCAAGTCCCAGTTCATACGGGCCCGGCAATGCACAGCAAGCAGCCTCAACCAGGCACCCAGCAGCATCCAAAACTCGACCACAATGTTTACTTGCGGGTTTAGAGTCAGTATATATAACACTGCTCTCTTTAAGATAGCCTCTTCTTTAGTACACGGGATGAAGACCTTGTGGGTTCACTTGATTTCTGGTAAAACCTGAAGCTAGCACAAACTTTTGTTCAGTCTGCAGATTTATTTAAAGCAGTATGCTTGAGTGTTTTCTCGTGAAACTTGTAGCATGAGTACCATGCAAGCAAAAGAAACCTTACTAGGGAGTTTCTTAAGCCATGTATCATGTCCGTTAGAGCAAATGTGTTGGCATTAAGCATCAAATGCAGAAGATACTTGTCTGCAAAGTACAATACTATTTACAAAAGAAAAACAAGATATGATCACGATTGGTCGCTACGGTTACCACTGATCCTGTGCCACCATCAATGCAACAAAGTATGGTGTCTGTTGCGATCGGTAGTTGTAAGCCAGCAACTGAGGAAAACCCCCTTTGTTGCATGATGCCAATGTTGAATGCTCACCTGATGATATCACAATATGACTGAAGCTCATGCAACTAACAGAACAAATTAAGATAGATGACAAGCACATCAATTTTGTGTACCAGAAAGTAAAAGATTAGATTAGCGAGATACTGTGTTCCCTGTTCCCCAAGAAGTTTTTAAAATAGCACAGAAGCCTGAATCAGCAAACAATCCAAGACATTTTTAGCTCACAAGAAGAGTCCAATCACTTTGAGGAAGGCGCCACCATCACATAGCATTGAGAACTGGATACGAGAGCAGTAGACGCAAAATGCTTTTGAAAACTAATGGAATTCGAGGATCAACACCATGAAACCATGATTTCATTGTGCTGAATACAATAGTCAAAAGTAGTCAGAACTCATCAAGAGCAGACCTTGAGTACACCAAGAAAAGAGTTTTGCAAACATAATGACATTGTTTGGATCTCGAATGCGTTACAAACACAGATGAAGCAAGAAACAATTTGAAGCAACCCCCATCTTCTGCATCATTACTTGTTTCACAAATTGGTGACCTAGATATACAGTACTCTTCATTCTGTAACTGCTCATTTGATCGTTATGGCAATTAACATTTTAGTAGAGATGGCGGGAGCAAGGCAATTGGATTTACACTAGTATAGGGAGTTCAACAGAAAAAGAGGAGAATTTACAGATAGAATTTCTATAATGGCAGCAAACGTTTCTCAGGACTTGCTGCAAAAACAAAACTGCATGCCATGTGGGCTGACACCATTTTCCCACCCAACGCAATTGTTCATGGGCTGCAGGAAAGCAACCATTGTCATACAAAAATGGTTTGATTTCCCCCAAAACAAATGGACCCTTATTATTTCCCCTCTGAAGCATATGAAAAGGCATGGGCATGGAAAAAAAATTCCATGGATATTTTGAGGAGTTCTTTGACAGCCAAAAGTACTGCACCATTGGAAGTTCCAAATACTCAACCACTTCACATTTATCTGAATTTGTAAGCAGTGTTTTTCAAACATTACGCCATGAGTTCTGAAGAGCATGTTCCACATCTCCATTATGAGAAGCATATACAAGGAATTTTCTTTACCTTTGACTTCGTAATTGAATAACACCTCATCAAAATAATCAATTCACTAAGTACTGCTATATTGAATAGACTTCATCATCAACATTTCTTTACGCTAAGAAATTTTAATAAATGAAATAAGCATCAAAATAGACTAACAAGAAAATAGGGATCATAACACTTCTAGGTGACAATTCCCAAAATCACAATACTTTTTAATGGATCACAGCTTCAACGTCACATTGCTTCCATGTTCGTCATCTATTCTTGTTTCATTACAGTTTCAGCTCAAGAGTTCCAAAGAATAAATTCACAATAAACTAAGCCTTATAAAACTTCATTTCTGCGATGCTTGCTGAAAATAATTGAAAAATGCTAGTCATTGTTCACCATATTCTAGAGGAACAAAATAAATAAAATGTGGCCAAGTAATTTCAAATTTATAGGAGAATACGAGGGAGACATTCACAACATAAGAGATATGAAAGCTCAAGATTTTTGGTATTACCAATGAATACATGCACTTGTCTCTTATTTGTTACCTTGCCATATTGGCATCGTTACATAGATCCGCCAGCAAAATTTTGTGTAAGAAGAAAAAGGTTAGCTGCAAGAAAATGCTTTCAGAATCTTACCAATCCTAACATGTTCCTCTGCAATACAAGCTCTTAGTGATAATCAAGTTTTTGGTGTTAGGACATCGAATGGCTTCACAAGAAATCACAAGACATGTCAAGGATTGAACTAATAAAAGCATATGAAATATTGGATATTCTTGTCTATCAACAACTTAGCTGGGGGAAGCCACTTAAATTCTCGTTCTAAAGGATAGGGGCTCCTCCCTGCCTTTCAAAAAACAAAAAGGATTAGGCTCGTCCCAGGTAAGAACTCTTAGTCAAAGACTCTATGAAACATAAACACATAATACAGGATTGGGAAACACATAAAACAACACACAAATTTTATAAAATTAGAACTCAGGGACATGGCCAAATATATATATATATATATATATATAGGAAAATGGGAAGCTACCCGACACCATCCATGCCCAACCCGTACCAGATGGGATTTTTTTTTTGAAATTCTAACCTTATAGATGTGTTCGGGTCTTTGATCATTTGATTGTGATGTGTGGATAGGTTTTTATAAGGTTTCAAAATCAACAGTCTGCAATTTTTTAAAACTTTCGAGGCTCCAAAAACCATTTTTTCATCCAAAATGCATGATCCAAGGGTCAATTTCTAGTGAATTGATCATGCAGAACACATCCGTAAGGTCAGATTTCAAAAAAAAAACACCCACCAGAAAACAGAGTCGGGTAGCTTCCCACTGCTCTCTCTCTCTCTCTCTCTCTATATATATATATATATATATGTGCTACTAATGAAGGTAATGGACTAATGAGCTAGAAATCACGAGTGTAAGTTGTATCGACACAATCTGATGTAAAAATGTGATATTTTGAGTTATGAAATTTTGGCACATCGTGGGCCACTGATTTTTAGGCCCCTTTTAAAATCCTAATTACTTGTCATAATCACATGATTCAAAACAAGTTTTCTAATAATCAAACTATGTAGATCACATCCATAACATTTGATCTAAAAAAAATGAATAAAAGAGTGATTTATACTCTTTAGTTCCCCTTAACTTCATTAGTAACCAATATTTACCCACACACACAGGTGTGTCCGTAGCTTTCAAAGGTAGGCCATGTAAGGCAGGGTGGTCATGGGGCCCCACCTAGGGTTTTCCCTCACTTCGGCAAGGGTATATATATAGAGGGAATGAGGACTGTCCTACCAAATTAAGTTACAAAATTTACAACCAATGACGATCGAACGACTCTTCTCCAATGCTTGAGCAACTCATTAATCGGACCTCATATATTTGTTCTTTATAATTTATTTAGTAAGAAATATGCTCTACATGAAGACTTTATGACATATAGGCATGTTTTTCAAAATATGAAAAATCGACAGCTCACAATGCATTTAAATCCTCGACTAAGAAAAGTGTCAATTAAATATCAATTTATGCAATAAGTTATGAATTTCAATGGCATAAATGTTTCAATATACAACTAAATATGTTCCTCTCTGTTATCAAAAATTCAAAGTTCAAAAGTAACTTATTTAAATTCCAATTAAAGTTAAAAGTACTTGGCTCAAATATAGGAAAATCATCATCAAACCTCAGGGTTAATAGTGCCCACAGATGAAGAGCTACACCTTAAATTCAGTCTCAATTTTATGTGATTATATGCTTTCCGGAAGAAGAAGAAAACACACACCCTCCCAATAAAGCATTGAAGAAAATTCCTGTAAAATTTTCATTTTATTGTTCTAAGTTTGACAAAGTTCCTCTTTTTAACCAAAAGAAGAAAATGCAATTAGTACAAAACCCTATTCAACAGTGAGAAAATGTTGCAATTTTTTAGCTTTTTAATGCATTTATTGGAAGCTTTGCATTTGAATGTTCTAAAAAACTGTTTTATGCTATGTCACATGGGTGCGGGTGTGGGTACGGGTGCGGAGCAATTTCAAAAATTTTGGACACGGGGACACGGCTATATATATGTATATATATTTTTAAAATATATATATATATAACAATAATAAGACTCGGTCAAAGTTGTGCCCATTAGGAGACATGGCTATATATATAACAATAATAAGACTCGGCTATATATATATATATATATAAATCAATTTTTTAGTTTTTATCATGGTTTTAAAACTCGCCGAGTCAACTCGTTGACTCGGCTCGGCTCGGCCCTCCAACGAGTCAACCCGGCAAGGCAAACTCGGTTTGCCAAGACTCGGGCTTGACTCGGGCGAGTTCTGGGATGTTTGAAATTTGATTTTTTATTTGAGTTGAAACAAACATGGGATGAGGTACGGTTGTTACAGACAGAACATATGTTTTGTCTGTTATGTTCTAAGGGTCTGTCCAGTCTTGGACAAGCAATCAGACAGACCCTTAGGGTCTCTTGTGAGTGTGTCCTTAGTGGTCCTTGGCTGATTTGGTGGACTGATGTGCTCATTGGATTTGTGGTATGTGTGCTCTTGGATCTTCCCTGTGTGTGTGTGATAGTTAACTTCGTAACAGGTAGTAGGTATCACTATCATAGCATAATCAACTATAATATTCATCATGTATTATCAGAAGCATAAAATTAAGGAACTAAGTATATGTTGGAAACTGGTAATTGGCCTTGTGGTAGCCAGTAGCTAGAAGTCACTCAAGAGAGGATTCGTAACGTTTCCATAAATTTCTACCAATAAGACAAATGTCAACAGAGCTTTACATAAGTTCTTGATTGCTTGACAATGCACAGAACCATCAAAATCCAAAAATCCCGCTAATTCATAAGAAACAACATTAGGAGCCAGTGTTCATAGGGAAAAGAGTTTTAGCTCTGTTTGGGAGTGAACAACCAGGATTTTATATGCTGCATCTCTTTCGAGAATTTTTGTCATGCCACTTAATTTCATATTTTTCAACTTACACCATAGTTATTCTTCAACTTACTCCATAGTCCTTTGTCTAAAAAAGAAATTTAAAGGCTATTTAGCAGGCTATCCTAGAGTTTTTTGCTACAGCATTAGTTGCTTTTAATGACCTTTGTTCATTTGTCAAGGATGTACATTTATATATGGTCACATGGACAACAAAAAGGACACATGGCATGCCATTGTTGTTCAATTTTTCATTAAGAATATTGTATAAAGGGGGCATGACACAAGGGTAACTGGTAAGTTGAGAATATTCCTGTGAGATAGTCTGGCAGAGATCAGCCTATGCATTTTTCAATGCTACTGCTCTCTATGAATGGTTTAACTAGAAAATGACAAACCCAGGAAGTAATACAAGCAAAAACCAAGCTAATTTAGTTGATGCCAATTGTTATCAGTTCAAAAGCAACCTAAGAAAGAGTCACATCTCTCTCCCAGTTTCAGTGATTACATGCCTTAACACAACCCAAGGATCTCTTGTTTACTGAAAAACATGGTTTGAGACAAATTATAAATTGTTTTTCTTTTAAAATCAAAAGTTAACAAAACCCGGTCCGAGTCACCGAGTTGACCCACCGAGTCACGAGTCGAGTCCCGAGTCACGGGTTTTAAAACCTTGGTTTTTATACATCTTTTGCCCTAAAATGGACAAAAATAGACTCAATCAAAGTTGACTAAGTCCAAAATGTGGACAGACTCGGTCCCAATGCATTGACCAAGTCCGACACTTGGTTGACCGTGTCCGCCCCGTGTCCGAAGCCGCACCCGTGTCGGGTACGGGTGACACAGGTGTGTCGACCTTTTAGCCGAGTCCGTGTGACTTAGGTTTTATGATTTATTACCTTCACCTCTATTTTCCAAAAGCTGGAAAAGAAAATATACACAAAAAGAGAGCACCTCCCCATCAGACATGAACTTTTTAGGAACACAAATATGACATTAGGCACCTCATATTTATAACTGAGGAAAAAAATCAAGTATGACAAGTAATAGAGAAAAGCTTGAGTATGTGACCCTTGTGCTATGCAGATACCAGGTACAAGAAGACCAAGTTAAGTTCTTTTGTCATACATTGAAAACTGAATGCCTTACAGTGCAAGTGTGACCTAATTTGCAATACATGGTCAAAAGATCATCATAACTAACATGCTGGAAGATTAAAATCCAACTCATGGCAATTATGGCCAGAAAAGAGGCTAAAAGGACTAGATATGGAATATAACTCAAGCATACATCCATGCAAACAGGCTTTTCACAATTTCAACAAGGAACAACAAGCATACTCTTAAGCTAAAACAGATGGTCGCCAATGCTTCACAATGTGTGCCTAAACAAAAAAGGATATAATCCAACAAGAATCCAGCAGTATCAGCAAACTTTCATTTCTTTTAGTTAACCAGATAATCAATCATGAAATCATCCAGATAATTTGATAAATCTTGAAATTCCGTTAATGATTCTACCACAAGTATTCCATAATCAAATGCCAGTGTGTTAAGGCTGTTCTCTCAAAAATAATAAGAAAAGTCTATAAAAGAAAAAAAAAATCAAATAAACAAGAGCATCCATGCACTGCTAGCAAGATGTCACAACAGCATAAAAATGTGTTCTAAGACAATCCATACAAACTTTGAAATTTCTAACATTTTCCTTTAAAAAAATTCCATACTTTGTATTTTTTCACATTATTATTTTCATTAACTTCTTTATCTTCCCATAATCTGGGAAAAGAAGGTGGTCACAGAAGAAACAACCAAAGTAAAATCAAGCAGTTACACTAATAAAATCATCAGACATGAACTTTTGAAAAAAGAACTAGAACACAGGTTCTTATGAACATAGCTGAGAAAATTATATAAGTGAAAAATTGGGGTGGTGTGGCCTTATGCTTAGGCATGTGCAATAGATCCAAACTAAGTTCTTATGTTCCATCCTGAAATCAATGCTTTATAGTGCTGGTCTACCTGCTTTCTATACAAAAAACTTCATAATTAAGATTAGTGAGACCCCATAAGCGATCTGCTCTTAAACCTTCATAATTTCCATCAGACAGTCCATGCCAATGTGCGTCCCTTTTTCAAAATATTTATTCCATGAATAGCATGCAGTTGCAAGCTTTCAAACTGGATTTTTTAACCAATTTTGAAAGAGTTCCAAAGTAAGTTTCCAAAGATAGCCTTTGAAGCAGATGGACAGACAGATATCTCCTGTTAGAGACAAAAGAAAGGGCTCATGCACATTTGAGATCACAGGAATCTAAATACATGCTGGGAAGATAATATGCATATGAATTACATGGTATAGGCCAAAGACAGCCTATCCATATATCATGCAGCAATTATCTCCTCCTTATCATCAAGTCATAGGAGCAGAACCCAATTCCATGTATGCGTGCATATCTCATGTATTTGACATTTAAAAATGTGTGTGTGCACCATCGAGTTGAATTAGAAGGCACATGAGATATAAAAATGAATGTAAGTGTCCAAAACAACCTCTCACAAACTCATTCAGATTTGTATAACTAAATACAAAAACTCTGACATATCGGGTGAGCAAATCCAGTGATACTAAGCTGTAAAGGAAATGCCATGTGAAACCATCAAAGAACACATCAAATGAAAACCAAGGATGAACCATTCATTCAGGGTTTGCATCTTTTTCCCATATCACTAAGAAAATGAAGCACACCTACAGTGTATGAGAGGATGCAAAGTAAAACATTAAAAGATATAGTGTCGACAAAGAAGATAAGCAGAATAAAGAGCCAATCAAATGACGCCTGCAGCCTGTTTACAAGAGATAAGGACAAATAAAGCACCATTGAACATCCAAGATATCACATTAAGATGTTTCTTTACATATGACCATTTTTCAGATGCATGACATAAATAAGTGTGGAATCCAACCTTGCTGCTTGAGCTTCGCAGGCCAGTGATTTCCTAAAAATGTTAGAAGATGCATCATAAAAATCCCTCTTAGAAGCAAAAAGGAACCTTTGTCATGGAATACCAAGAAATGGAGAAACAAACCATGAAACAACAACAAAAGGTCTTGTCTCCACATGCAGTCTCCTGGAGTTTTGATTCCTACAAATGGTGTGAAAGATAACCAATGGTTTTGTTTCTCTGCCTGCAATCTTGCTCGAATTCTGATTCCTAGAATATGGAAGAAGAGACCTTGAAACGATAACAAATGGCTTTGTTTTTCTGATGGAATTCTAATTCCTGATACTAGAAGCCGTACACTTGGAAACCCTGTACAAAAATAGAAAAACTTAATTCAGTTGTTTGTTGGGCTCACACCTCAAACACATCAGGTTTTGCAAAACGGCTCTTAAGAAACTCAAACTCGCTATCAAGGTTCGCTATCCTATCATCCAACAGGCAGACATCCCTCTGCAAAATCTTAAACTTTGCTTCCCACTCATCAGAAAACCCATCAACTTTCTCCACAACCCACTGCAAGAAAGAAGCTCTCTCTTCTTCCTCACGTTCCAGCAAATGTTTCTCCAGCTCCTCAGAGGTAAGAACAAGGCCACCTCCTCCACCCACATCCTTAAACAGAGGCTCGTCCATTTGCGGGCATCGCTTCCGATAGTCATCGAACGCCTTCCTTGTGGCCTCGAGCAACTGCTTATAGCCCTGTGCTAAGTTGGTCGTGGCGTATAGCTCAAATCTCAACCTGGTGAGCTCAGTGTTCATCTTGTACTGAGTGGCCTGCAAGGTACTGATAATCTGATCGCGGTTCCTCAGATCTGAGGTAAACTCCTGCATATTCAAGTGCGAGTGCACCAAAGACTCATGCTTCTCCATATGAATCTCTCTCGCTTTGTTCATCCACATACCAATCTGCTCCATGCACACATTGAAATCGCTGTCCCAGTGAGGATGATCATTCCTCATCTTCTTCTGGCTCTCATTGTGAACAATGTGGGCATCATCCAATTCCCTTTTACACCCATTATCGTATGCAGATACCGTCTGATTCAAATGAAGAAAATCCTTATCGATCCCCATGGAAATCACATCTGGTTCGCTTGATCTAGGGCCGATGCTCTGCCCGGCCGACATGCCCACTAAACCCACATTAGCCTCCATGGCCAACATAAGTTCTGACGAGGGCATCTGCTCGAAATCCCCTAACTCTGCCTCCAGTTTTTCAGCAACCCTACTCGCTCCTCCTGCCTCGGTCGAGCTACACGGTCGGAAAATGGGGGCGCTATCCTCATTGACATCATCATCATCTTCTTCGACCACCATCTCATCTTCCTCATTCAGGACCTGGTTCATCTCGCAATCCTGATCGCCCGTCTTCTCCTGCTCTCCCTCCTCATTCTCCTCCGTGTGATGCACCTTAGCCATCCCGTCTTCCTCGTCCTCCTCGATGGTGGTGGGTAAAGCAACGGCGGGGGCGGCCAGGACGATAGGCTCTTCTTCCCTCTCGAAGAGCTCGGGTCGCTGAGAGCGGATCAGCATCTGGAAGTGCGAGGCGTAGTAGCAAACCGAGAGGGCGGGGCCTCTAGAGAGCTCCTTCTCTGCCATGGACCACACCAGACCAGCCCAGTCGATCTTCTCGGGCTCGCCGGAGTCCAGCAACCGGGCGGCGCCAGTGATCTCGTCGGGGATCACCAGGGCATCCTCCGCATTGACGAAGATCCAATTCATCATGAAATCCTTCACCGCAGAGAGATCCTGCACGGCTTCGGCGGCGTCCTTGGAGGCATCGGCTTCGAGGAGGGCTTCGGAAGGGTTTCGGTCCTTCTTGAGTGGAAGCCTGAGGGCACGGGCGAGGTCCGGGCGGCTGACCTTGATGCGGAACTCGCCGACGGAGCTGGAGCGGGTAGCAGGGTCGTAGCAGGCGACGAGGGAGGTGAGGAGGTCGGCGCGGACGTCGCGGTCGAGCTCGAGAGTGGCGAATCCCCAGAGGCCAAGCCGCCGGAGGAGTCGCTCGTGCCTGGCGAAGTGGGCGAGGGGCTTGGCGGGGAAGAAGGGCACCGGCCGAAAGCACCTCCCGAGCGCCTCCAGCTTCTTCTGAACGGCCGCGAGCTTCCGGAACGGCTTCTTCTTGCGGGTGGGAGGGGGCCTCCTGATCCCCGAAGCGTCGGGAGGATGGACGGCCGCGGGGGCGTTGTCGTTGGGTTGATCGACGACCTCCGTTGGGTGAGAGGGGCTCGTCGTCGTAGGGGGCTCCTTCTCCTCTAGGTCCTGGTTCTGCTGTGGATCCATGGGGTTAGGGTTAGGGTTTTGGAGGGAATTTCTGGTTCGCATCGGGTGGGGGTAAGAAGAGAAGACCAGACGGGAGACGGCGATTCAACTGCTGTCTGAAATTTAAAAGCTATAAAAAGGAAAGTTTTCTACTATATAATATCGTGGATCGTAGTGCCATTGTAATTTAAAAATAAATACGATATTTTGACGTTTAAAACGGACACTAAAATATCACGTTTTTTAATGATATTCTCAACCGAACAAAAAAAAAACATGCGCTTGAAATTTAATTGTGGTTGAAGGGCACTGGGGCTTTACTCTCTCTCTCTCTCTCTGTTGGATGTTATTTTGGTAATGTTGAATGGTGAATGTTCTCTCTCTCTCTCTCTCTCTCTCTCTATATATATATATATATATATATATATATATATATATATATATATATATATATATATGCACAGGGCATGTAGGACGCTGTTGAAGCTTAAAAGAATCCAACCATTGAGCCAACAAAATCACCGACCGCTACCCAACCCCAATGGTTTTCAGAGACGGGTTTCTCTTGGTCTGCCGAGAGGTTCCAGATTCGCCGCCGGCTTCACGCCTCTCCAATTTAAGCCCTTGAACTCCATAATCAATACCCAGATGGCCAACAGCTACACCCCTCAAGAACTCGTCAAGATATGGGATGAGGTCGGCACCCTTCACCCCACTCTTTGTGCTCTCTTCCCTTTTCCTCCGTCTCCATCTTAATGGTTTTATGTAGATTCTCAAAAGGAAATTGAAAATAATGGGAATTGGTTGCTTACTTTTATTTGGGTGTCTCGTCGTAATGGTTGTGCTGCTAATCGTCTTATAATGAATGGTCATTGCCAACTCTCAGCCAATGCCTATAATTTGGTGATTTGATCGATCCTGAGCATTATCAAGTATTGTATTGCACTCGTTAGAACTTGTGTTTTATTATGGTGGTGTGTGTGTATGTGTGTGTGTGTGTGTGTGAGAGAGAGAGAGAGAGAGAGAGAGATGGATTATGGTGCTTCCAATCATTTTTGCTTTTAGAGCTTTTATTGATATTGATCCATATAGATTTTTCAGGACCTTACTCTGTTCTTTCCATAACTGTATCTCGTCTACAATTGCCTCCTCTTTTTGGGGGGTGTGGATTGGGGGAATTTGAATAAACATGGGTATGCGTTCTGATACTAGTGCATGCTGACTGTTGCATCAATTTTTTAAGCTCTTTGATTAGCAACTTGGTATTCAATGTGTTACTGAGTTCCAACATCACTGTCTTTATACCTTTTTTTCCATAGGCAAGCTGGGGTTAGGCAGACTCCCACCAGTTATACCATTGGGTTTTGAACTTGCAACGTCCCAGCACAAGGTGACGTGCCCTAACAGCTCCTACAAAACAAGCCTAGCCCCGTTGGTATCGCTGATACCTTTGATAAAATAGATGCACTTTTATTTTTAGCAGATTGGCATACAATATATTTTTTTTTCATTTCATATTCCCTGAATTGCCAGTCAAGCTTATTTTCTTGTTATGCTTGTTTAATTGGTAGTGTGTATGTGCAATAATTTTGCGTATTTCTCATCTAAACAAGTGCTCGTTCTGTTTCCGTTCTATCCTAAGTGATATCTGCACTGCAGACTTGGAGGCATTACCATGACAGATTTATAATTTGGATATGGTCACCTAGAGAGTTGCTAGCATATCTATATTTTCTCCATCTTAATAGGTACAATTTTGGGAATGTGCAAAAATGACAGCAAAAAATGGTTATCTAGAATCTGATTGCACGGGTTCGATTTTTTTACATATGATATAGCTATCTTATATTTTTGCTGGATTGATAAATTTAAACAAATTCTGTCCCATAAAGGCATGGGCAAGTTGTTACACTAGGCAAACAATAGGCTATTTGGTGATATTTTGGCAAGCAAATTTTATTGAAGGTTGAGTTATCACTGCAAGTCTGCAACAGTTAATACATTTTGATTAATTATGTACTACTTTCTGGTATATAGAGTTAGTGGATATTACAAGAGAGGCATGTGACTTGTAAAACAGCCTCTACGTCTTTATGTTTCACTGCAAAGGCTTTCATTTGAAAGATTTGGTTTGCAGCAATAATATTTGCAACCACTGTGCTTTTTCAAAGTATCTGCAATGCATGCACCAGAGACAACTGCTTTTTCTTTCCTTTGATTATCATTCTGCTTTCATTTGTCTGGACTGGCATAATATGTGCCAAGGTTCTTCTCTATCCTGATAGAGAGGTTTTGGCGTTGAATCCCAAGCTGCTAGGATTATGATGTTCTTTATTATTGTACAGTATCACTTGGGAAGAGGTCATATAAGTACATCTGTGGATAGAAAGCTATCATTTGCTGGTCTATCTATATCCTGGTGCATTTTTCAAACCTATTATATCTTCTTTACCATGAAAATGTAGATTCTTTCCCTTATAGCTGTTGTCTTTTGCATTATGTTTCTGCAGCCAGCATTTTGTAATTCCTTTGTGGAAGGGGGATGGCTACACAACGATGTTTGTTCAAGGTATCACACCAACTCTTTCCTCAGATTTAATGTCCTGATTTTGCATTGCTAGATATGAAGCAGTTAAAAAATATGATCCCTTTAATGGCTTGTACAATTGTAGCATCATGTTTAAGTTCATTATTTTAGGCCATGAGAGGAACTGCTATCATTGGTTTCTAGTATGTAGAAGCATGACAAATACAATATGTCTATCTTCATTGGATTTGCTATTGGACATGCATATTATTAATGCAGAGATGGGAAAACAATTTCCTGAATCCTTTTCTGTCTCCCAGATCCCTTCATGAGCGCTGATGCTATATTTGAATCTCTGCAAGAGGAACTCAAGAGTTCACTTCATGGTTTCTTTTTGCTTGATTTATCATCAACGAACTTCAGCACCTCTTGAGAATAAGATGCGAGAGAATCGTTTACGGTGGTTTGGACATATTCGGCAAAGGTCTAATGATGCTCCAGTTAGAAGGTTGGAGAAATGGGAAAATATATTAGTTAAAAGAGGTCGGGGTAGGCCTAGGAAGACTTGGATGGAGATGATAGGAAAGGATATGAATGCTTTGAACCTCACCGAGGACATGGCATTGGATAGAAATGATTGGAGGAAAAGGATTCATGTGGAAGACCCAAAATGAATTTCCTTTCTTGGTTCATATCGCTGACCCCAATTGTTTTGGGATGAAGGCGTAGTTGTTGTTGTTGTTGTTGTTTTGAACTTCAGCACCTCTTGTTGCTGTTTAGAGTTGTACATATTGTAATGATGTTCCTTTTTTATGACACCAACCAGTGACTAGCTACCTATTCCCTCTTCCTCCTCCTCCTTGTCTATGCCATCCGGATGGTTGGGGATGAGAAAGAGAGTTCATCGACCAGAAGCTTGCTGGTTGCTGTAGTGTAGGTCTGGACCAATCCAAAATTTGACTTCTCTCTCTGTGTGTGTGTGTGTGTGTTGAAATGAAATGGGGATCTTCGAAACACGAGCTTAGATTAACAAGAGCAAGTGTCAAGAATGACACTAAAGCATAACCCTTAAAAAGGGTATAACTGGAAACAAAATAAAAATAAAAATGTATTCTTTATTGATATGAAAAACCAATTGCTTAAGAAGCATTGGAGTAAAATACAAGAGGGGTTGCACCCCTTTATATACACAGCTGAAAGAGGACTCAATAGAGCTGTTGGGCACAGTCCAACAGCTCTATTTAGAGCTGTTGGAATGTGTCAGTCCAACAGCTCTATTGCTAGTCAAGTCTGGACAGGACTTGACTAGCAACAGTCATTCTAGTTCAAACTGAACTAGATGACATAAAGACAAAAAATAAAAATAAAGGAAAAAAATAATAGAAAAGAAAGAAATGAAAAATGTATTTATATATATAATAATATAATATTATTATATATACATATATGTACAGTTTTACATTTTAACACTCTCCCTCAAACTTACGGTACAATGAGCAAAAGTTTATCTAAGAGAAAGTGAAATCGGGGAGCAGCGAGAGGCTTTGTAAAGAAGTCTGCTAACTGATATTCTGAAGTGACATATGGCAGATCAATTATCCCGTGTAGATATTCCTCTCTGACGTAGTGACAATCCATTTCGATGTGTTTGGTGCGTTCGTGGAATGTTCTGTTACTGGCAATGTAGATCGCACTTTTGTTGTCACAACACATTTGTGAAGCCTTTGTTGCTTCAACTCCCATGTCAGCAAGCAGTCGTCGGAGCCAAACTACTTCCATGGTCGTGGTTGCCATGACTCTGTATTCAACTTCGGTGGATGAGAGAGATACCTTCTGCTGCTTTTTACACCTCCACGAGATTAATGATTCCCCTAAAAAGACACAAAAGCCAGTGGTTGAGTGTCTGTTATTGGGATCACCTCCCCAATCAGCATCAGTATATGCAATTAAATTAAGAGAAGAGGAGGAAGATAAGAAAAGTCCTCGTGAAAGAGAGGACTTGATGTATCTGATAATACGCATGATTGCTCCCATATGAACAGAAGTGGGAGCATGTTGAAATTGACTTGCTGTATGAACAGCATGTGCTATATCTGGTCTGGTAATGGATAGATAGGAAAGTGCCCCGACAAGCTGTCTGTAAGGAGTAGGGTCTGCAAGAAGTTCTCCATCATCAATCTTCATTTTAACATTAACAACTTCTGGAGTGTCGACTTTCTTATCATCAGTAATACCAGACCTGAAAACAATATCAAAAGCAAATTTAGTCTGAGATAATAAATATCCTCTAGGAGAATAAGCAACTTCAATGCCTAAAAAATATCTCAACAAGCCCAAATCAGTCATTTCAAAATGAGATTTAAGAAGTGTTTTGATTGTTTCAACTCCCTGTTTATTGCTTCCGGTGATGATCATATCATCCACATAGAGAAGAAGCACAATGATCCCTGCATCAGAATTCTTAATAAACAAAGCAGTGTCAGTTAAACAGAATTGAAAACCAATATCAATCATAACACGACTAAACCTATCATACCAAGCTTTTGGTGTTTGTTTAAGTCCATAAAGAGCTTTTTCTAAGCGAAGGACTTTACCCTTAGGAATACTTAGACCAGGAGGGGGTTCCATATATACTTTTTCAACTAGCTTTCCATTTAAAAAAGCATTTTTGACATCCATTTAAAAAATAGACCATTTTTTGATAGAAGCTAAGGCAATTAAGGTTCGGACAGTAGTCATACGAGCCACCGGAGCAAAGGTTTCTTCATAATCAATCTCATATTCTTGGGCATAACCTTTGGCTACTAAACGGGCTTTATATCTTTCAAGAGTACCATCACTCTTGGTTTTAATTTTATAAACCCATCGACATCCTATAGTTTTCTTCCCTGGAGGAAGATCTTGAATATTCCATGTAGAAGCCTTTTCAAGTGCATCTAATTCAGCTTTCATGGCTTCTATCCATTTGATATCATTTTTTGCTTGAAAATATGTGGATGGTTCTTCATATGAGTGAATTAATGCAATAACTGCCCTATATGTGGGTGAGAAAGACTCGTATGATACAAACTTTCCTAGAGGCCTCGAGATTCAGGTTGATTGTCTAGTTTGAATGTTAGAATATTTCTCAAGTGCATATGGAGGATTAGACTCTTGTCGCCTGGAATATTGAATACTAGTATCTCTATGAACTTCTTCATTTTCAACATTAAGATCAATAATTCTTTGATCATCATCAAAGTTACAGTCAAGGTCATATTCATCAGATGTTGATGTTAGATCTAGCAAAAAGGAGTACTCAGTGACGTCTTTTAATTTTCTAAAATCAAAGAAGCTCTCCTTTTCAAGAAAGGAAACATTTCTAGACACATATAGTTTATTATTTTTGAAGTCAAAACATCTATAACCTTTCTGGTTTTCAGCATATCCTAAAAAGGCACAGGGAATCGCACGAGGGGAAAGTTTATCATTTTTGTCAGTAAATATGAAACATTTGCACCCAAATATTCTTAGTCTAGAGTAGTCTGGAGAAATGTTCATAAGTTTTTCAATGGGAGTGATATTTTGTAACGAAGAAGATGGCATCCTATTAATGAGATAGGTGGCAGTTAAGGCAGCTTCTGCCCAAAAGTCTTTCGGGACTTGATTTGCTATTAATAAAGTCCTAGTGGTTTCTATAATATGGCGATGTTTTCGTTCTGCCAGTCCATTTTGTTGAGGTGTATAAGGACAAGATCTTTGATGTGTGATGCCATGCAATTTAAGATAATTTTGAAAATCTGTGGATAAAAACTCTCCCCCTGAATCTGTGCGAAAAATAGTAATATCATTTTGAAACTTGTTTTTAACCATATTATGAAAAGTTTGAAAGTATGAAAATACTTCAGACTTATGTTTGAGAAAGTACATCCACGTATGTCGGGAGAAATCATCGACAAAAATAACATAGTAAACAAATCCTCCTTTAGAAATTACTGGTGCAGGACCCCAAACATCCGAGTGTATTAATTCAAGTGGTCTTGAAGAGAAAAATGTTTTGTTTTGAAATGGTAATCTTTTCATTTTGCCGAGAATACAATCTTTACAATCAAATGATTCAGAGTTACAAAATTTCCCTAGATTTGGAAAATGTTGGATTTTGGCTATATGTGGGTGACCAAGTCTCTTATGCCACAGTTCCAACTCTATTTTTTGAATATTATAACAAAAAGCTTTCTTCGGCATTTCCAAAAAATCCATGTAATAGAGTCCTCCTTCTCTATGGCCTTCCCCAATCAGCTTGCCTGACTGGCGATCCTGTACCCAACAACCATGAGAAGAAAAAGAAATATTACACCCATAATCAGAAATTTGAGATACAGATAAAAGATTTAAATTTAATTTGGGAACATGTCTAATTTCTGGAATAAAAAAAATTTTTGTTTTATAAATTTTTTCAAAATTTCCTATTCCTTCTATTTCAAGAGAAGTCCCATCAGCAGTAAAGACCTTTGACACACTTGTTTTATTTTTAACACATTTGGATAGACTTTGATTATTTGGGGTCATATGAAAAGATGCACCAGAGTCAAGAAGCCAAGAAATTTTACCTAGATCAGAAAAAGATGAGGCTGCTGCGCCGGTTGAAGCTTCAGATGAGGAAGAGGCACCTTTGATGAGAGGTTGAAGAATCTCCATTAGTTGGGCTAATGAAACTGGTGCATCTTGATCTTTAGGCTCCGATCCAGCAATTGCAGCTCTTTTTTCTCTCAGCTCCTTAAGTTTGGGACATTGTGGCCTGTAGTGTCCAGGTTCATGACAGTGATGACAAATAACTTTCTTCTTATCATAGTCACCATTTTGTCGGTAAAAGTGAGGAGGCCTATATGATCGAACATGATTCCCTGGTCTAGACACGGCTAAAACGGAATCATCTTCAATTTTTAAAGAACCTTTCCGGAGACGATTTTCTTCCATTGTTAACTCTTCAATAGTTTCAACAATAGAAAGAATTTTTCCCCGGTGAAGTAGGGCCGATTTAGTGGTTTCAAATTCCGGCCTTAATCCAGTGATAAACTGGTAAAAATGTTCAGCATCGAGTTGTTTCTGACGAAGCTCGATGTCTTCGGCACAATGTCACTTTGGTTCTAAAAGGGAAAGTTCTTCCCAAAGTTCGGACAACCCATTGTAATATTCACGAATAGTTTTGTCTCCTTGTGTCATCATTCGAACTTTTTCTTGGAGGTTGCACACGTGTGCAATATCTTTAAGGGAATACATATTCTTAAGGTATTCCCATGCCTTATCGGCATGATCAAATTTGGCAAGACTTGAGCATTTTTTAATGTCAACGCTATTGATAAGCCATGACATTATCTTCGCATGAGATATTCTTCATTCTTTCCATTTCTTCTCGTATGAAGCAATAGCCTTGATTTTATCTTCTTCCGATAGAGGGACTTCTTTATCTCCCTCCTTTTTAGTAAGAGATAGCTTAGGTTCCGAATCGGAACCATCCACAATCCCCCATAAGCCTTTTCCCCATATATGGTGCTTCATGATTGAAGCCCATGTTACATAGTTCGTATCGCTTAGTTTCATAGGCATGATGGTGACTTTATCATTGTCATCCATCGATTACAAGGAGAGAAAGAATAGGGATAAAAGAGAAACAAGAAGGAAAATGAAAAAGAAAAAAAAAAAAAACAATACAACAAGATGTGAAATCTTCTCCAATAAAGTGATAAAACACTTCTCTTCAAGTGGCGAACACTTTTGCTAATGGGCACGAAAACCGAGGCAGCTTTTCCTCAAGATTTAGTACTTCCGCGGCTTTGATACCATGAAATGAAATGGGGATCTTCGAAACACGAGCTTAGATTAACAAGAGCAAGTGTCAAGAATGACACTAAAGCATAACCCTTAAAAAGGGTATAACTGGAAACAAAATAAAAATAAAAATGTATTCTTTATTGATATGAAAAACCAATTGCATAAGAAGCATTGGAGTAAAATACAAGAGGGGCTGCACCCCTTTATATACACCTCTGAAAGAGGACTCAATAGAGTTGTTGGGCACAGTCCAACAGCTCTATTTAGAGCTGTTGGAATGTGTCAGTCCAACAACTCTATTGCTAGTCAAGTCTGGACAGGACTTGACTAGCAACAGTCATTCTAGTTCAAACTGAACTAGATGACATAAAGACAAAAAATAAAAATAAAGGAAAAAAATAACAGAAAAGAAAGAAATGAAAAATGTATTTATATGTATAATAATATAATATTATTATATATACATATATGTACAATTTTACATTTTAACATGTGTGTCATCATCTTTTTTCTCATGGGAATGTAGGTATCCATGCTTGTGGATCTACTTGAATGTTGCTTCATAGAAGGGGAGGGGAACATCACCACCTAGAGCTTCCCGGCAGCATTCCATTCACTATGTACGAGGTTGCATCTCAAGAAGGAAAGGATCATTAGGAAGTGAGGGAGGGGGTACCAATAGATAGGAACAAAGGAAGATTCGTGCCACAAGGCGAAGATGATATCCACCTTGGGTTAAGAGTAGAGAATGAGTGTATACTGTTGTAGAGAAAGATTCATCACTTTTCCACGAGAACTTGATAAGGTGGGCCAGTTCACAAGTCGAGAATCCATCTAATTCCATGAGTAGGGGTCTACTCATCAATATTATTGTCTTTCTTGCTCCCTACATATACACAATTACATACATATATATAGGAAAGGGGGATTGCCCAACCAAAGAAAGGTCCAAAATCTACAGCCAACGACAACCAAACGGCTCCCCTTTTGCAATGCTTGAACATCTCATCGATTGGACCTCATATATTTGTTGTTTATAATTTATTTAGTAATAAACATGCTTTACATGAAGACTTTATGAGATATAGACATGTTTTTTGAATGAAAAATCGATAGCTCACAATGCATTAAAACTTTACAGTTCAAAGTTTTGTGGGCCATTGATTTTTAGCGCTTTCAAAGACGCATCTAAACATTGAAAATTCATAATCCAAAACATGTCGTTCACTAAATGAATGATAAAAATCAAATATGTAAAGTCCAATCGATGAAAAACTCGATCGTTAGAGAAGGAACGCCATTGCTTATCATCAATTGTAGATTTTGGACCTTCATTTGGTTGGACGGTCTCCTATATATATATATATATATATATATATGTGTGTGTGTGTGTGTGGAATGAAAACCTCCCCAATGAAAATTTTTTGGTGTTTTTTTTTTTAATTCTGACAGTACAGATGTGTTCAACATGATTGATTTACTAAAAATCGACACTTGGATCATGAATTTTGGATAGAAAAAATAGTATTTGGAGTCTCATAAATTTATGAAAATTGTATGCCGTTGATTTTGAAACTTATAAAAACCTATCCATGCATCAAAACAAAATGCTCCAAGAACTGATTCTTATAAAAACAAGCATATAGATTACATTTGTACGCTCAGAATTTTGAAAAAAATAACAAAAATTCAATAAAATGCCCATTAAGAAGGTTTGGAAGGGTTTTCATTTCCCTATATATATATATATACATATATATATATATATATATATATATATATATGTATATATATATATATATATATATATAATAGGGTAATGGATCCATGCTAAATGAAACATGCTAAATAAGTTTTTCAAGGTTTTTTTTGTTTTATTTTTAAATTTTGACCATACAGATATGATCTATGTACTTGATTTTATAGGGATCAGCTCTTGAAGTATTCGATTCCAACACATGGGTGGGTTTTTATAACGTTCGAAAAATCAACGGTCTAAAATCTTTATAAATTTTTTAGACTCCAAATATCATTTTTTTTATTGAAAACACATGATCTAGATGTGGATTCCTCATAGATCGACCATGCCCAACACATTTATGGGGCCAGAACTGCGAAAAAAACACCGGAAGAGAAGAAAAACCCATTTAGCATGTTTCATTTTGCACAAACCCATTTCTCTCTATATTTATTATATAATTTAGACAATTCATATAAGATCGATCTGGCTAGATATCATCATCTACATCGAGAAAGTTGTATGCTTTGTAAAAAACTTGTATGGTTTGGGAAGGGTTTTTTATTGATGATAAAGGGTAATCTACTTCAACTAATATGCTCTTAGGCACGACCATACATAACATAAAAATAACACTTGGAAATGTTGGACAATTAGCTAGAGTCGCAGATGTTGTATCAAAACTAATTTCCAAAGAGGGAAAATCAGCCACATTAAGATTACCTTCTGAGAGGTTCGTTTGATATCCAAAATTTGCCCAGCAACAGTCAAACAAGTAGGTAATGTTGGGTTAACCAAAAATGTTTTGGTAGAGCATGATCTAAATGTTTGCTAGGTAAGCATCATGTAATAAGAAGAGTAGTTATGAACCTTGTAAAATGAAGTGAGGATCTTCCACAAAAGTACTTAGATCCGCGAGAGAGAGTGTCTAGAGAGACACTTGAATATAACCCTTAAAAAGGGTATAATGGGAACAAAAAAATAATCTTTATTGAAATGATAAAATGCTTAAGAAGCATTGAGTGTGTTTACAAGAGGGGATGCACCCTTTTATATACAAGTGAGAAAGGAGAGCTCTTAAGGAGCTCTCCTTGTAACCGTTGGACTAGTCCAACGGTTATAAATGTAACCGTTGGACTAGTTCAACGGTTACTTTACTAGTTAAGTTCTAAGTGGAACTTAAGAGGGGATGCACCCTTTTATATACAAGTGAGAAAGGAGAGCTCTTAAGGAGCTCTCCTTGTAACCGTTGGACTAGTCCAACGGTTATAAATGTAACCGTTGGACTAGTTCAACGGTTACTTTACTAGTTAAGTTCTAAGTGGAACTTAACTAGTTAAAGTTGTCTAGTTCTATTAGAACTAAACACTAAAAAACTAAAAAGAAAATAGAAAAAAATATAAGAAAAATAAAGAATAAATATATATATATATATATATTTTACATTTTAACACTCCCCCTCAAACTTATGGTACAATGAGTGAAAGTTTGTCTAAGAGGAAGTGAAATATGGGACCAACGAGAGGCTTTGTAAAGAAGTCTACTAACTGATATTCTGAAGTAACATATGGCAGATCAATTGTCCCATGTAGATATTCCTCTCTGTCGTAGTGAAAATCCATTTCAATATGTTTAGTGCATTCGTGGAATGTTTTGTTGTTTGCAATGAAGATCGCACTCTTGTTGTCACAGCACATTCGTGAAGCTTTTGTTGCTTCAGCTCCCATGTCGGCAAGCAGACATCGGAGCCAAACTACTTCTATGGTCATGGTTGCCATGGCTCGGTATTCGGCTTCGGTAGATGAGAGAGAGATCTTTTGTTGCTTTTTGCACCTAAGATTCACCTAAGAAGACACAAAAACCAATGGTTGAGTGTTTGTTATTGGGATCACCTCTCCAATCAGCATCAGTATATGCAATTAAATCAAGAGAGGAAGAGGAAGACAAGAAAAGTCCTCGTGAAAGAGAGGACTGAATGTATCTGATAATACGCAAGACTGCTCCCATGTGAACAGAGGTGGGCTCATGTTGGAACTGGCTTGCTGTGTGAACAACATGTGCTATGTCTGGTCTGGTAATGGATAGATAGGAAAGTGCCCCAACAAGTTGTCTGTAAGGAGTAGGATCTTCAAGAAGTTCTCTATCATCAATCTTCATTTTAACATTGACAACTTCTGGATTGTCTACTTTCTTATCATCTGTAATTCTAGACCTGGAAACAATGTCAAAAGCAAATTTAGTCTGAGATAATAAATATTCCCTAGGAGAATAGGCGACGTCAATGCCTAAAAAGTATCTCAATAAACCTAAATCAGTAATTTCAAAGTGAGATTTGAGAAGTGTTTTGATGTTTTTAACTCCTTGTTTATCGCTTCCGGTGATGATCATATCATCCACATATAGAAGAAGCACAATAATTTTTGCATAAGAATTCTTAATAAACAAAGCAGTGTCAGTTAAACAGAATTGAAAACCAATATCAAGCATAACACGACTAAACCTATCATACCAAGCTTTTGGTGCTTGTTTAAGGCCATAAAGAGTTTTTTCTAAGCGAAGAGTTTTATACTTAAGAATACTAAGACCTAGAGGGGCTTTCATTTACACTTTTTCCACTAGGTTTCCATTTAGAAATGCATTTTTGACATTCATCTGAAATATGAATCATTTCTTGATGGAAGCTAAGGCAATTAAGGTTCTAACTGTTATCATACAAGCAACAGGGGCAAAGGTTTCTTTATAATCGATGTCATATTTTTTAGCATAACCTTTGGCTACTAATCGGGCTTTATATCTTTCAAAAGTGCCATCACTATTGGTTTTAACCTTATAAACACATTGACATTCTATAGGTTTCTTGCCTAGAGGAAGGTCTTGAATAGTCCATGTAGAAGCCTTTTCAAGTGCATCTAACTCAGCTTTCATGGCTTTTATCCATTTGATATCATTTTTGACTTGAGAATACGAAGATGGTTCCTCATATGAGTGAATTAATGCAATGACTGCCATATATTTAGGTGAGAAGGATTTGTATGACAAATTTTCCTAGAAGCCTCGAGACTCGGGATGACCTTCTGGTTAGAATGTCATAATATTTTTTAAGTGCACATGGAAGATTAGGTTTTCTTCGTCTGGAATATTGTATACTCGTGTCTCTATGGACTTCTTTATTGTCAATATTATGATAAAGATCAATAATACCTTGATCATTATCAAAGCTATAGTCAAGATCATATTCATCAGATTTAGATGTCAGATCTAACAAAAAGTGCTTAGTAACTTCCTTTGGTTTTTCAAAATCAAAGAAACTTTCTTTTTCTAAAAAGGAGACATTTCTTGATACATATAATCTATCATTTTTGAAGTCAAAACACCTATAACCTTTTTTATTTTCTGCATATCCTAAAAAGGCACAGGGAATCGCACGAGGAGAAAGTTTATCATTTTTGTCCGTAAATATAAAAACACTTGCATCCAAATACTCCCAGTCTAGAGTAATCTGGAGAAAGGTTCACAAGTTTTTCGATTGGAGTTATATTTTACATAGAAGAGGATAACATTCGATTAATTAGATAGGTGGCAGTTAAGGCAGCTTCTGCCCAAAAAACTTTTGGGACTTGATTTGCTAGGTTTCCATAATATGGCGATGTTTACGTTTTGCCAGCCTATTTTGTTGAGGTGTGTATGGGTAAGACCTTTGATGTGTGATGTCATATAAGTTAAGATAATTTTTAAAATCTGTGAACAAAAATTCTCCCATTGAATCTGTGCAAAAAATGAAAATATCATTTTGAAACTTATTTTTAACCATTTTATGAAATGTCTGAAAGTATGAAAATACTTCAGACTTATGTTTAAGAAAATAAATCCAAGTATGTCTGAAAAAATCATCAACAAAGATAACATAATAGGCAAATCTACCTTTAGAAATTATTAGTGCAGGACCCCAAACATCCGAGTGTACTAATTCAAGTGGTCTTAAAGAAACAAAAGTTTTGTTATGAAATGGTAATATTTTCATTTTGCTAAGAATACAATCTTTACAAGTAAAATTTTCAGAATTACAAAATTTTCCTAGATTTGGAAAATGTTGGATTTTGGCTATATGTTGATGACCAAGTCTTTTGTGCCATAACTCCAACTCGATTTTCTGAATGTTATAACAAAAGGCATTCTTCGGCATTTTCAAAAAATCCATGTAATAGAGTCCTTTTTCTCTATGGCCTCTCCCAATCAACTTTTCTGACTAACGATCCTATACCCATCAACCATGAAATGAAAAGAAAATATTACAACCATGGTCAGATATTTGAGAAACGGATAAGAGATTCAAATTTAATTTAGGAATATATCTGACTTCTGGGATAACAAATTTCTCAGTTTTATGAATTTTTTTAAAATTTTATATTCCTTCTATTTCTAGAGAAGTTCCATCAACTGTAAATACTTTTGACACACTTGTTTTATTTTTAACACATTCGGATAAACTTTTATTATTTAGAGTCATATGGAATGAAGCACCAGAGTTAAGAAGCTAAGGAAAGTTACATGGATCGGAAAAAGATAAAGCAGTTGCCCCAGTCGAAGCTTTAGATGAAGAGGAAGCTCTTTTGATGAGTGGTTGGAGAATCTCCATTAGTTGAGCCATAGAAACTAGTGCATCTTGATCTTTGGGCTCCGATCCAGCAATCGCAACTCTCTTTTCTCTGAGTTCTTTAAGCTTGAGACACTGAGGCCTGTAGTGTCCTGGTTCATGACAATGATGACAAATAACCTTTTTCTTGTCATAGTCACCACTTTGTCAGTTAAAGTGTGTTGGTCTGTACAAACATACATGATTACCCAGTCTAGATACTGCTAGAACGAAATCATCTTTGGACTTTGGAATATTCGTCTTCATTCTGTTTTTCTCCATAGTTAGTTCCTCTATAGTATCGACTATAGAGGAAATTTTTCCCCGATGAAGAAGAGTTGATTTAGTAGACTTGAATTCCGGTCTTAGATCATTTACAAATTGGTAAAAATGCTCCATATCAAGTTGCCTTTGACGGAGCTCAATATCCTAAGGACAATGTCATTTTGGCTTTAAAAGAGCCAATTCTCTCCAAAGTTCGGACAATTCATTGTAATACTCTCGTATGGTTGTTTTGTCACTTTGGGTCATAGACCTAACTTTTTCTTGAAAATTGTACACATGTGTAATATCTTTGAGGGAATACATATTTTTGAGTTATTCCCAAGCCTTATCCATGACATGATTTTTGCATGCCCTATCCGCCATTCCTTCCAACTTTTTTCATAGTTGGTCAAAGCTTTGCTTTTCTCTCCTTCGGTTAGGAGAACCTCTTTATCACCTTTCATTTTGGTGAGGACTATTAGAATATAGATCGAATATGGGTCCTGTAGGTTATCCATATCTGATACAGCTTCTTATACATGTATGTGTAATATGTATTTCTTGTAAAGGGCAGTTTTGTCCATATAAAATTGATTGTAACCCTATTAATCTTAATGAAGGATTAGTGCAGCATTAACAAAAGAGTGGTTGTCGATTCCCAAAAAGGCCGAGTTCTCTCTCTCTCTCTCTCTCTCTCTCTCTCTCTCTCTCTCTCTCTCTCTCTCCGATTCTTCGATTCTTTCAATAGTTTTATCATGGTATCAGAGCAGCGACATCTCTGGGCGTAAGAAGGTTCTTCATCAGGAATGTGAAAAGCTGAGTCCTCCTCCTCGTCATCCCTCTTGTCGCACACAAAAGCCGAGTCCTTTTCTATTTCACGCGACCCCTTCTGGTCACGTGAACCTCGTCTGGTCTCCCTCGTCTGGTATCCCATACCTGGTTGAATCAGATCTGTTGTGCCCCTTACACAGATTTGTTGTTCCTTTCTTCTTCGTTCGCTCCAGCTTTGCTCAAGCACATAACTCTTTCTCTTGAGTGAATGCTCAATAGCGATTTCCTGTATCGCGATTTACTGTGTTTCTGTTTATCATCAATAACGATTTACTGTATCGCGATTTACTGTCTTTTTATTTATCGCCAATAACGATTTACTGTTTATCGCCAATAGCAATTTACTATATCATGATTTATTGTGTTTTCTGTTTATCGCCAATAGCGATTTACTGTGTTCCTCATCTTCCTCTTACCTAATTATTTAAAGTTCTGTCAGGACATGATTTTTCTTTCCTCTCTTTGTGTGCCAAGTTCTGTCATAAAGCTGCAGCTTTACGATAGCAGTCCAACTCCTGTTGTAAGGTTGTTTTCTGTCACAAACCTGCAAATAGATAGTTCAGTCAACTCGGGCCTTTCCTCCAATTTTCTTGGACAACTAGTTTCCGAAAAGCTAAACACAAATAATTATTTAACTTGGAAGAGACAGATTACTCCTTTCATTCGCAGTCAGGACGTTTCAGGTCATTTGGATGGCTCCACTCCACCACCTGCAGAATTCATCACACAAGAAGCAAAAGAGGATGGAGGTTTGTCAAACATCTTGCAACCTTGCATTTGTTGGTTTGATGAAGCGCGATCAGACTCTCGTCGTGTACATCACTTCCACATTATCACAAGTATTGGTTTTTATTCCTGATGATTGCACAACCAAGTTATTGTGGGAGACTCTAGCTCAGACCTACTCTCAGATATCAGAGGCTAAGGTGTTATTTCTCAAGCGTGAATTTCAACTCTTAAAAAAGGGGACAGTGACCATTATTGAATTTTTAAATTAAGTCAAGAGCATCACAGATCAATTAGCCATTGTTGGATATCCAGTGTCAGTTAAAGAAAAAGTACAACAGACACTTAATGCCCTGGGATCAGAGTATCACGTTCTTGTGACTTCTTTATTATGCTTGTCGACGTTACCTAGTTTTGAAGATTTACGTGCTAAACTGTTCCAGAACGAGATGTTCTTTAAAAGCATCTCTGATGCCCCAGCAGGACAATCATCCATGCATGATGTTCTTGCCACAGGGATAACTGCTGATCGTGCACGAGGAGGGCGTGGCAGAGGTAGGGGAGCACAAGTTCAGGGTGGTTGTGGTTTGCTACTTACACCAAATGTCACTCCCAGCTCGTCAAGGAATGTTTCCATGTGCTACCAATGCAACAAACGTGGCCACATCAAAGTCAACTGCTGGTTCAATCTTCAAAATGCTCAAAACCGCAATAGAATACAAAATAATAGAAATGTTGTTGCATCATGATACGCGGATACCTTTCGGGTCAGTGATGATGCTAAGGATCTTCTATTGTCTGCTATGGCTAACTTGAACTTGAAATAGAATGATGATGGAATATGGTATGTAGACTCAGGAGCAGCAGCTCATGTCACTGGCAATGCAGGTAAGTTATCTACTTTGATCCCCTACTTTGATAAATCTAATATTGTAACTGGAGATGGGACTCACCACCCTATTTCAAACGTAGGCAACGTTCTCATCCCTTTGTCTGAATCTTCATCCATTCCTCTGTCTAATGTTGTCCATGCACCAAATATAAAGAAAAATATTGTCTCTGTTTCTAAGCTTGTTGATTCTACCAATTCTTTTGTTGAATCCGCTCCTACTTTTGTCTTTGTCAAGGACCTTCAAACGAAGAAGATGTTCGTTAAAGGAGAGCAATGTGGAAACATGTATATCTTTAATGAAGATCCTGCCTCCAGCGTTCTGAAGTCTCCCAAGTCCGATGACACCTCTAGAAGTATTTTAAGTATATCCCAATGTGATAAGACAGAACTTTGGCATTCTCGTCTTGGTCATTGTAGTCAAGTTTTTATTGAAAAACTAGTGTTCAATGAATTTCTTTCAAAGTCTGTTTCTCCTTCGTTGAAGAATAAAATGTGTTCCAGTTGTCAGGTCTGCAAAAGTCATGTACTTTCTTTTCATCAAATAAATAAAAGAGCCTCTATGCCTTTTGAGATAATATGTTCAGATGTTTGGGACCCAGCCCTCAATCCTTCCTCTTCTGGAAGTAAATATTATGTATCCTTCATTGACAGTTTTTCTCACGTTACCTGGATATTCTTTATGAAACACAAATCAAAGGTTTTTCTTATCTTTCGTCGTTTTCATGCCTACGTTAAAACCCAATTCTCTCAAAACATCCAAATTCTCTAATGTGATGGAGGTGGTGAGTATTCCTTCAAAGAATTTTTAGATTTTCTCCAAGATAATTGGATACATCATAGAGTTTATTGCCTGTACACTCCACAACAAAATGGAATTGTTGAACGTAAGCACAGACACATTGTGGAAAGTGCAATGAGCATGATGCATGGTTCTAATGTGCCTATTAGTCTTTGGACAGAAGCTTTTCATATTGCTACTCATGTGATAAATCGTCTTTCTATGCCTATTCTTGAAAATCAGTCTCCCTATTATGCTCTCTTTGGTGACCATCCTGCTTATGATGAATTACGAGTTTTTTGATGCACATGTTATGTTCACATTGATAGATCCATGAGAACTAAATTTCAGGATAAAGCCTCTATATGCCAGTTTGTAGGTTATGCAGACGAACACAAGGGTTACAGGTGCTATGATCCTGCTAATAAAAAGATCAGAATTTCCAGAAATGTTGTTTTTGATGAAAATAGTTTTCTGGGAAATAAAGCAGATCATAATCGTGAACATATTGACACCAATGATAATTGGTATGATCCATGGCTCAGTGCTGAGCTTATTTCACAGGTTGGGGACTATACTACCTTGACTCCTGAAAGCACAAACGATGAGACGGTTTCAGATGAGGCATCGAAGACAGAATGTCTGAGATACAAAGGAAATGTCTATACCAGGAGACTCAAAGAGCGAACAGATGTGCCTGCTGGAGAACACGTGGCATTGTCCAATGACAGAGAGGCACCGAGAAGATCAGGCAGGATAAGGCATCCCAATGAAAAGTGGGTGAGTTATGATAAATTTTCAATGGATTTTCAGGTTTTTCTATCCAAGATTGAAAAACACGAAGACCACTTGGTTTTTGTCAAGCCATTCACTCTAAGAAATGGATTGAAGCGATGAATGAGAAAATCGAGGCACTCCATGAGTGCCAAACATGGGAGATAGTTGGGCGTCCTCCAGATAAAAATGTTGTTGGCTCAAAATGGGTTTATAAGATTAAATATAAACCGGATGGTAGCATTGAACGATACAAAGCACGCCTTGTTGTCAAAGGTTTTACTCAAGAATACGGTCAAGATTATGAGGAAACTTTTAGCCCAGTGGTGAAAATGGGAACTATTCGTATTATTCTTGGTCTGGCAATTGAACATGGGTGAACCCTTAGTCAGCTTGATGTTAAAAATGCATTCCTGCATGGGGATTTAAAGGAAGAGGTCTACATGGAGCAACCTCAAGGTTATACAGAGGGAGATCCAAAGGAATATTTTTGCAAATTAACCAGCGCATTATATGGCTTAAAGCAAGCCTCCTGATCATGGTTCGAAAGTTTCTCCTTAGAAATTCAGAACCACGGTTTCATCTGTTCTCAACTAGATCATTCTCTATTCATATACAAGGATGGTACCATCGTAGTTTTCTTACTTATATATATTGATGATATTGTGATCACTGGCAATGCTCCAGACCACATTCAGCAAATTAAGGTGCTTCTAAGTATGCGGTTCAAGATGAAAGACATTGGGGAACTGAGATATTTCCTTGGCGTAGAGGTGGACAGGCAGGATGGAAAAATGTCATTAACTCAATACAAATACACTCTTGATTTTTTAGCCAAAGCAGGAATGACAGATTGCAAACCTCTGCCTACACCTAGTGTTGTCAATCAAAAGCTCAGCATTTGTGATGGTGAGTTGTATCCTGATGCAAGCAAGTACCGCAGTATAGTGGGCATGTTGCAGTACCTCACTTTCACCAGACCAGACATCGTATACTCTGTAAATCAAGTATCTTAGTTTATGCATGAACCAAAAATTGGTCACATGGATGCCGTCAAACGTATTCTTCGTTATCTAAAAGGCACGGTGGGTGATGGACTCACATATGTTCAGTCTTCATGGGGGACACCAAAACATGATATATTGGCATACACAGATGCAGACTGGGCAGGGGACCCAGATGAAAGGAGATTTGTTTCAGGTTACTGTGTTTTCATTGGAAAAAAATCTTGTCTCATGGAGTAGCAGAAAACAGAAGGTTGTAGCAAGATCTAGCACGGAGGCAGAGTATAGATTTATGGCAGCTGTCACAGCTGAAGTCACCTGGATTAGGCATCTACTTACAGAAATGGGAGAAAATGTCTCAAGTTCGAATCTTATGTGTGATAATAGAAGTGCCATACAAATTGTGATCAACCCTGTTCATCACAATCGAACTAAGCATATTGAGATCGATCAACATTTCATTAGACAAAAGATTGCAGATAAAGAGATTGAACCAGTTTATGTGTCTTCAGAAGAACAAGTCGCTGATGCGTTCACAAAAGGTCTCACAAGTAACCATTTGTGGTATCTGAAGAACAAGTTGCACATGGTTTACTCCCATGCACAACTTGAGGGAGGGTATTAGAATATTAGAATATGGATCGAATATGGGTCTTGTAGGTTATCCATATCTGATACAACTTCTTATACATGTATGTGTAATATGTATTTCTTGTAAAGGGCAGTTTTGTCCATGTAAAATTGATTGTAACCCTATTAATCTTAATGAAGGATTAGTACAGCATTAAGAAAAGAGTGGTTGCCGATTCCCAAAAAGGTCGAATTCTCTCTCCTCTCTCTCACTGATTCTTCGATTCTTTCAATAGTTTTATCAAGGACTAGTTTAGGTTCTGAATCGAAACCATCTACTATTCCCCAAAGCCCCTTTCCACATATGTGGTGCTTCATTATCGAAGCCCACATTACATAATTTGTGTCATTTAATTTCATGGGTATGATGGTGATTTTATCATGATCATCCATTTCTTACAAGGGTGATAAAGAAAGAGAAAAAGACGAAAAATAAGATAAAGAGAGAAGAAAAGGGAGAGTAAGAGAACGCAAACTCAACATTTTGTTGCAACTAATCTTCCTTTTGTTAATATATTTATATATATATATATATATTGTCTAAAATACCCAATATACCCAATAGGGGTATTTTAGTCATTTCACAAGTACCCGATAGGGGTACTTGTTATTTTCCCTTTTCTTTTGTATTTATTTTTGCACTTTATTTTTTTTTCCTTTTTTATTTTTTTGTTTTTTACTCACATAAGGGGCCCCACCATGGAGTCGATGGGGCCCCCAACGACTCCATGGGGAGCCCCCTATGTGGCTCTTCTTTTAAGTCCATAAGGCCATCCCTCCTCTCCTTTTTTTGTGTATATATAGGGGTGAACCCCTCTTGTATTTTTCACCCTTGAGAGCTCTCTCTCCTTTCAATAAGAGACATTTATATTTTTATATTGTGTTGTCTCTTTGTGGATTTGGGTGTTATCCCTTTTGTTTGTCCATTGGTGGATGTTGTAAGTGCTTATCGCACTCTTTGTTTTTCCGCATATCTCATTACATGGTATCAGAGCAGGGTTTATGCTCTTGATTCTTAATATAGCTAGTTGAGTAGTTATACATTGTTTCTTTCTTTTTGTATCTCTCTTTGTTTGTCTTCTTGTGAGAGATTAAATGGAAGGGGAACAAAAGATTGATCTCTCCTTTAAGCTTAATGGCTCCAACTACATGATGTGGGACGCCGCCATGGAGAATAACCTCAAAGGTAAAAAACTTTAGGGATACGTTATAGGCACCATTCCAGAACCACAACTCCAACTCACCAAGATGGATAGTGATCAAGAAAAAGCTCTTGAAGGGAATGCCTGCGTGAAGGCCATTGAAGATCACCAATCTAAAGTGGAAGATTGGGAAAGTAAGCATGTGAAGATTCTTGCTTGGTTCATGAACAATGTGGAGCTCAAAATTTGCGCCAACATTGCTAAATTTTGGATGGCTAATGAAGCATGGTTCTTTATAAAAGGTATGTTTACTCAAAAAGACCTTGCTCTTCAATTCTTCCTCCAAGAAAAAATTCGGACTATCAAGTAAGGAGAAATGAGTGTAAGGGATTACTTTAGCACTCTTGGATCCTTATGGGATGAGCTATCTTTACTAGAACCGAAGTGGGTTTCTAGTGTGGATGTGGAACTAAGAAGAGAACAAATGGAAAAAGAACACTTTTTCTAATTTCTACATGGGCTTAGGCCCGATTATGAACAAGTTAGATCTTCCCTTCTTCATAGATCTAAGCCTCTTCCTTTGGAAGATGCCATAGCCGAAATATGCCAAGAAGAAACTTGTCTTGGCATGATTAAAGGGGAAGATGACGTTTTGGTCGTATCTAAACCCGGCAACCATGTGAAAGCCTATAAGCCTCCACACTTTGGAAGGCAAAATAATTATAATGGCAACTATAGAAAAGTCATTTGCCATCATTGCCAAGAGTCGGGTCATATAAGACCTAATTGCCCTAAGTTGAATGAAGCACCTAAAAATAAGGTTGCCTCCGTTGAAGAAGCTACTCAAAAGGAGGAAACTATCAAAGGGAAGGAGTCTTTTTCTCTTGCTCAACTATCGGAAGCACTTCAAACTCTACTCAAGATACCATCAACCTCGGGTGCCGCCATAGCTTTTTCTTCTCCTCTAGGTATGTCTTCTTGGATCCTTGATTCTGGAACTTCCTTTCATGTGACCTTTCTTGAAAATGAGCTTTCCGATTTGTGTAATAACTTTAAAAACTCCTATGTTTCAACTGTCGATGGTACATCTTTACAAGTAAAAAGTTTTAGAACTTTAAACTTTTCCAAAGATTTCTTTGTGCCAAACGTGAGAGTGGTACCTCAACTTAATTTAAATCTCCTCTCTCTTGCTCAAATATGTGATCATGGATGTGAAATCTCCTTCTCAACTAAGGATTGCTCTATACAGGATCTCCGGTCCGGGAAGCAGATTGGGCAAGGCTATAGGAGGGGAGATGTCTATTACATGAGCAACTTGAAACTTCCCACTAACTCTTTTTGTAACCATGTCCAAGATAAAAATATTGAAATTTGGCATCAAAGACTTGGACATCCAAGTTTCTCAAAAATGTACTCATTTCCATTTGGAAAGAAATTTTGTAATAAGAAACATTTTGTTTGCAAGAGTTGTATTTTTGGCGAAATGAAATCCACTCCTTTTTCAAATCGAACTTTTGTGTCCAAAAGACCATTTGAGTTAGTCCATTCGGACGTTTGGGGTCCTTCTCCGGTCATGTCTAAAGGAAGATATTCCTATTACGTTACTTTCATTGATGAGTACACTAGGTATGTGTGGATCTACTTTCTCAATTTAAAATCCGAAGTCTTTGACTTCTTTAAGAAATTTCATATGATAGTCAAAAATCAATTTTCAAGTAATATCTCTACTCTTAGATCTGATTCAGGTGGAGAATATCTATCAAATGAATTTCAAAATTATTTAGAAATAAATGGAATTTGTCATAAAAGATCGTATCCTAGGACTCCTCAACAAAATGGTGTAGCTGAAAGAAAGCATAGACACATCATGGAAACCACTAGGACACTCCTTATTTCCAAGGAAATTCCAAAGAGTTTTTGGGCCGAAACCGCCTTAACCTCAACTTACTTGATAAATAGAATGATATCTTTATCCTTACAAAATACATCTCCATATGAAAAACTATTTGAAAGAACACCCGATTTCAATAGATTAAGAATTTTTGGGTGTAAATGTTTTGTCCTTACACATAAAAGAGACAAATTATCTCCTAAAGCTATTGAATGTGTTTTCCTAGGATATGGAGAAAATCAAAAGGGTTTTAGATGTTTTGACTTGAAAAATAACAAACTCTATGTATCCAAAGATGTAACCTTTTTGGAAAATGAAAATGGTTTTATGAAAACTAAAGATATTGACGAAAGTGAATATGCTTTCTTATTTGATCTTCTCTCCCAAGAAGATGAGACGCCTCAAGAAGAGGAAATCTCTAATGAGTCGTTGAATGACCTAGAGGATATTCCTCTTAACAATGTTGAAAATGAAAGTGATAGACCAATCCAAACCTATGTTAGGCGTGGTCAACAATCTCAAATGAGCGCCTTAGAAAAATACTCTCAAGGGTCCAACATAGAAGAAACCTCTTTAAGGAGATCCGGCCGAATCTTCAATCCTCCTAATAGGTTTGCTTCTTATGAGTCTCTAACTCCAAGGTATAGAGCGTGTCTAATTGCGTTACACTCATTTCATGAACCTTCACATTATAATGAAACCAAGAACATTCCCTAATGGGTTGAAGTCATAAACTTAGAGCTTAGTGCCCTTGAAAAGGCAAAAACTTGGAAAATAACTTCATTACTCACTGGAAAGAGATCGATTGGATGTAGTGTTAGAAAATGACATATATATGTATATACTTGAATATATATATATATATATATATATATATATATATTTATATATATATACATACTTTTCGTAATACAAGAGTATGTATATGTATATATATATATGTATATAACTATATATTTAAAGTATATACTTATATTCTTGTAATACTTTTTTATTTATTTATTTTTGTAATTTTATTTCTTTCTTATTTTTTGTCTTTTTGTCAAACAGTCATAATTGACTAGAGCTGTTGGACTGTCAAAACAGCCAACAGCCTTTTTGTCAGGTTCTGTCAAACAGTCAAAATGTTGACTGTTTGAATAGAGCTGTTGGGCTACTCCCAACGGCTCTAATTAGAGCTGTTGGGAGTAGCCCAACAGCTATCCCAACAGCTATTTTAATAGCTCCTCTCATGTAACCTCTCTATAAATAAGGGCATGCTGCCCATTGTAATTTATATACAAAGGTAGAGGGTTTTACCTCTCACATATTCAGATTCAAGTGCATTTATGCACTATTCTTATGTTTGTGATGTGGAGCATTTTGTATGCTATTTTGGTTTACCATATTGGGTGAATGTATGTTTTGTCAAGTTGTTTGTAGACTTGATTGTGTGAAAGACTCTTTACATGGTATCAGAGCTTGGTGTATGATCAACCGTGCATTGGTGAGCTGCCTCATAAAGCGTGCCTTCTTTCTTTCGTGATTGGTGGTTCCTTTTTTTCTTTGGATTCATCATGGGTGAATTTTTTCCGCACAATACAAGCAACTCCAACTTCATTCCGCCATTCAAACTTGAAGGAAGCAACTATAACATTTGGGCGGGACACTTGGAGACATTCATCAAGGGTCAAGGTTTGTGGGGATTTGTAAGAGGTACTATTCTTGAACCCACTCCCAAAATTACATTAGGTGAAAATGACGTTGAGACTAGTCTTGAAGAAAAAAACAAAGCCATGGAAGAATACTACAAAAAATTAGATGAATGAAAAATGAAAAATGTCAAAATTCTTTCATGGATGCTTAGTGGAGTTGAGACAAAAATTGCCTCAAACCTTTTGTGTTACAAAAAGGCAAATGAAGCATGGGAATATCTTAGAGGTATGTTTACCGAAAAAGATATGGCTCACAAGTATTATCTCCAAGAAAAAGTTAGAAACATTAAACAAGGAGATAAGAATATAAGAGATTATTTTATGGAGTTATCTTCCATTTGGACCCAACTTGCCCAATTTGAACCCAAATGGGAAGGAAAGTGTATACAAATGCGGAGAGTTCAAGTTGAAGAAGAGAGACTTTTCGCTTTTTTCTATGGTTTGAGACCCGAGTTTGAACAAACAAGGGCCTCCTTGCTATCATCTTCATCACCTCCTCCTATTCATGAGATTCTCACTAAACTTAGTGGAGAAGAGACTAGGCTAAACATGAGTAAAAATGTTAGTGTGCTTGCTACTTCTAGCAATGGTCAAGAAGAGTATTGCGCACTTGCCGCATCAAAACCAGGACACTATATCAAGCCATATAAACCTCCTCATTTTAATAAGAATCGAGGAGAATCAAAAATCATTTGCCATAATTGTAATGAGCCCGGTCATATTAGGCCTCAATGTCCTAGATACAAATATAGGCCTCAAGAAAAGCGTGTTGCGGCTGCACCATCAAAACAAGATGAAGATACTTTGAATCTCAAAGACCTCACCAAATCATTATCTCAACTGACGGAGGCATTACAACCACTGCTTAAAGGATCTACCTCAGGAGCGGCTATTGCAACCTCTTCTAATCCTGGTATGTGCTCTTGGCTTCTTGATTCAGGAGCTTCTTTTCATATGACCCCACATAGATCTATACTATCCGAATGTCAACCTAATTCAAATGCATCATTTGTTTCCACTGCCGATGGTACTGCCTTGGAAATAGAGGGTGTTGGAATTTTTAAAAATGATTTGTCAAAACATAACAACTTTTATATTCCGAAAATAAGACTTATACCAAAACTTCATCTTAATTTACTTTCTGTTTCTCAAATCTCGGATCATGGATGTGATGTCATTTTCTCATCAAGTAAATGTTGGGTGCAGGATCGCCAGTCCGGGAAATTGATTGGGGAAGGTTCTAGGCAAGGAGATCTCTATTATATGGATTTCCTTTGTATTCCAAAGGAATCATTTTGCAACACTGCCCAAACAAAAGACATACGGACTTGGCATCATAGACTTGGGCATCCAAATATAAGAAAATTAAATTTTGTACCTATTACCAAGAATCTTTGTAAAGATAATTTTGAATGCAAAGAATGTTTACTTGGTAAAATGAAAGTCTTGCCTTATGGTCAAAGAACTTTCCTCAATGCCTTTTGAATTAGTTCATTCGGATGTATGGGGTCCTGCTCCTGTAGCCTCTAAAGGCGGATTATCCTACTATGTTGTGTTTATTGATGACTTCACTAGATATTGTTGGATTTACTTTCTTAAGTATAAATCAGATGTATTTGCAACCTTCAAAACATTCCATAACATGATTAAAAATCAATTTGAAAGTAAACTCAAAATTCTCAGAACTGACTCTGGAGGAGAATACTTGTCAAATGAGTTTAAACAATTTTTAGAAAATGAAGGAATTTTACATCAAAGATCATGTCCTAGAACCCCACAACAAAATGGAGTTTCAGAAAGGAAACACAGACATATTATGGAAACTACAAGAACTCTTCTTATTGCTAAAAATGTTCCAAAAAATCTTTGGGCTGAAGCTGCATTAACCTCAGTATATCTTATAAATAGGATGCCTTCCAAAACTTTATCTAATGAAATTCCTTTTGAAAAATTATTCAAATATCAACCTGACTATCAAAGACTGAGAATCTTTGGTTGCAAATGTTATGTTTTGAATGATAAAGGAGATAAACTATCTTCTAAAGCTATTTCCTGTGCGTTCATTGGTTATTCAGAAACACAAAAATGATTTAAATGTTATGATACCAAAAATGATAAACTTCTCATTTCAAGGAATGTTAATTTTGTTGAAAATGAAAGTGGATTTGAAGAAAACATGTCAGAAGACATAAACTCTGATTATTCTTTCTTGTTCAAACTATTGTCTAATGATGAAAATATTTATGTAGAACCTCTTATTGAAAATAGAACAATAGTTGAACCAATAGTATACACTAGAAGAAATCGAAATGCATTCAATGAAGGTGTAAATCAAAGTAATCATGAAGCATCAGAAATTCCTTCAGAACAAACCACTATTCGTAGATCAGAACGAACCTCAAGAATCCCAAATAAATTTGTGTCTTATGATTCATTCTCTCCTAAACATAGAGCATGTCTTATAGCTATCCACTCATATTTTGAACCCTCATGTTACAATGAAGCAAAAAATTTACCTGAATGGATAAAAGCTATGCACATAGAATTAGAAGCTCTTAAAGATGCTAATACTTGGGAAATTCTGGATTTACCTATAGGAAAAAAGACAATAGGTTGTAGATGGGTTTTTAAAGTAAAAACCAAAAGTGATGGATCCTTGGAAAGGCATAAAGCCAGATTAGTTGCCAAAGGATATTCTCAAGAATACGGAGTAGATTACGAAGAAACTTTTGCTCCTGTTGCCAGGATGACCACTGTTCGAATGCTTGTAGCTATTTCAGCTATTAAAAATTGGAATATATTTCAAATGGATGTTAAAAATGCATTTTTAAATGGGAATCTCAATGAGGAAGTATATATGGATATTCCACCTGGATTAATAATTCCTTCAGGTAAAGTGCTTAAATTAAAAAAGGCATTATATGGCCTCAAACAAGCACCTAAAGCTTGGTTTGATACTTTTAACAATGTTATTACAAGGTATGGTTTTAAACCATGCTATACTGATACAACTTTGTTTATCAAGAACTCTTCTGCTGGTATTATAATTTTACTTTTATATGTTGATGATATGTTAATTACAGGTAGTGACAAGGAGGGAATCAAGAAAGTAAAACAATTTTTGAAAAATTCCTTTGAAATGACAGATCTTGGGTTTCTAACATACTTTCTTGGTATAAAAGTTTCATACTCTAACCGAGGATACATATTGTCACAAACAAAGTTTGCTTCAGATATTATTGACAGGTCAGGACTTTCAGATGATAAAGTTGTTGATACTCCAGAGATTGTTGGAATGAAAATGCGAGCCGATGATGGAGTTCCTTTGGACAATCCAACTCCCTTCAGACAGCTAGTGGGATCTCTTATGTATTTAAGTATTACAAGACCAGACATAGCCCATGCTGTACATATAGCCAGTCAATTTCAACATGCTCCAACATCAGCTCATATGAGTGCAGTCATGAGAATTATTAAATACATCAGAGGCACTATAAATAAGGGAGTCTTTTTGTCCTCTTTTTCCTCCTTAGATCTTATTGCATATTCTGATGCTGATTGGGGAGGAGATCCAAATAACAGGCGCTCAACAACTGGTTTTTGTATATTTCTAGGTGAATCTTTGATTTCATGGAGGTGCAAGAAACAACAAAAGGTGTCATTATCATCTACAGAAGCTGAATATAGAGCAATGGCAACTACTACTATGGAAGTCGTGTGGCTCAAACAACTGATTTCAGATATGGGGATTCACCTTCAGAATCCTACAAGATTGTGCTGTGACAATAAGAGTTCGATATACATTGCTCGAAATCATACATTTCATGAAAGAACTAAGCATATAGAGATGGATTGCCATTTTGTTCGTGAAGAATATTTGAAGAAGACTATTGATCTTCCCTATGTGACATCAGAATATCAACTTGCTGACTTCTTCACCAAGGCACTATGCTCACCAAGATTCAACTTTTTACTTGACAAACTTTCGGTGATTTCACCATAAGTTTGAGGGAGACTGTTAGAAAATGACATATATATGTATATACTTGAATATATATATATATATATATATATATATATATATATATATATTTTTATATTTATATATACATACTTTTCGTAATACAAGAGTATGTATATGTATATATATATGTATATAACTATATATTTAAAGTATATACTTATATTCTTGTAATACTTTTTTATTTATTTATTTTTGTAATTTTATTTCTTTCTTATTTTTTGTCTTTTTGTCAAACAGTCATAATTGACTAGAGCTGTTGGACTGTCAAAACAGCCAACAGCCTTTTTGTCAGGTTCTGTCAAACAGTCAAAATGTTGACTGTTTGAATAGAGCTGTTGGGCTACTCCCAACGGCTCTAATTAGAGTTGTTGGGAGTAGCCCAACAGCTATCCCAACAGCTATTTTAATAGCTCCTCTCATGTAACCTCTCTATAAATAAGGGCATGCTGCCCATTGTAATTTATATACAAAGGTAGAGGGTTTTACCTCTCACATATTCAGATTCAATTGCATTTATGCACTATTCTTATGTTTGTGCTGTGGAGCATTTTGTATGCTATTTTGGTTTACCATATTGGGTGAATGTATGTTTTGTCAAGTTGTTTGTAGTCTTGATTGTGTGAAAGACTCTTTACATGTAGATGGGTCTTCAAAATTAAAACTAAAAGTGATGGTTCATTAGAACGCTATAAAGCCAGATTAGTAGCAAAAGGATACGCTCAAGAATACGGTATAGACTATGAAGAAACTTTCACACCCGTAGCTAGGATGACTAGTGTTAGGACTCTTATCGTCGTTGCGTTAATTAAAAAATGGCCTATCTATCAACTAGATGTTAAGAATGCATTCCTAAATGGTGAATTAAATGAAGAGGTTTACATGGATCCTCCACCAGGAGTATGTATTGGTAAAAATAAAATTCTCAAACTTAAAAAGGCATTATATGGTTTGAAACAAGCCCCAAAGGCTTGGCATGATAGATTTAGTAATGTAATGACAAGTTTGAATTTTCGTTCATGTTATACTGACACTGCTTTGTTTGTGAAAAGTGCAGGGTCTTTAGTAGTTATTCTACTACTTTATGTTGATGATATGATCATCACTGGAAGTGATGAGCAAGGAATTAATGATATTAAGAAAGTTTTAAAAGAAAATTTTGACATGTCTGACCTTGGTTTCTTAAGATATTTTTTAGGAATTGAAGTGGCGTACTCTCCTCGAGGGTACATTCTCTCTCAGATGAAACTTGTTGCTGACATTTGTTCCAAGTCTGGTATCTCCGATGATAAGAAGACAGAAACCCCTGAAGTCATCAATACAAAGTTAAGATTGAAAGATAAAACACCTCTCGAGGATCCTACTCCCTACCGTCAACTTGTTGGGTCTTTAACCTACTTATTCATCACTCGGCCAAACATAGCTCATGCCATCCACTCTGTCAGTCAGTTTCAACATGCACCTACAACCGTGCACATGAGTGCAGTCTTAATGATCGTCAGATACATCAAAAACACCATAACTAAGGGAGTTTTTCTTTCCTCATCTTCATCACTTGATTTAATTGCTTATACTGATGCTGATTGGGGAGGAAATCCCAATGACAGAGTCTCAACTACGGGTTTTTGTATTTTCTTAGGTGACTATGATTTCTTGGAGATGCAAGAAACAACACAAAGTATCATTGTCCTCAACGGAAGCGGAATATCGTGTTGTGGCTACTACAACTATGAAACTTGTATGGCTAAGAAGTTTCCTCAGTGATATGGGCATTGCCATCTCTACTCCTTCGAAGATGTGTTGTGACAACAAAAGCGCAATTTATATTGCAAACAATCACACCTTCCATGAGCGCACTCAACACATCGAGATGGACTGCCATTACGTACGTGATGAATACCTAAGAGGAACCATAGCACTACCTTACGTCACATCCGAGTACCAGTTGGCGGACTTCTTCACTGAAGCCCTTGCTGCTCCTCGTTTTTTGTTTCTCCTTAACAAGCTTTCGGTTATATCCCCGTAAAGCTTGAGGGAGGGTGTTAAAATACATGTAATATATATATATATATATATATATATATATATTGTCTAAAATACCCAATATACCCAATAGGGGTATTTTAGTCATTTCATAAGTACCCAATAGGGGTACTTGTTATTTTCCCTTTTCTTTTGTATTTATTTTTGCACTCTATTTTTTTTTCCTTTTTTATTTTTTTGTTTTTTACTCACATAAGGGGCCCCACCATGGAGTCGATGGGGCCCCCAATGGTCACATTTGTGACCGTTGGGGGCTCCCAACGACTCCATGGGGAGCCCCCTATGTGGCTCTTCTTTTAAGGCCATAAGGCCATCCCTCCTCTCCTTTTTTTGTGTATATATAGGGGTGAACCCCTCTTGTATTTTTCACTCTTGAGAGCTCTCTCTCCTTTCAATAAGAGACATTTATATTTTTATATTGTGTTGTCTCTTTATGGATTTGGGTGTTATCCCTTTTGTTTGTCCATTGGTGGATGTTGTAAGTGCTTATCGCACTCTTTGTTTTTTCGCATATCTCATTACACTTTTATTCAAAAAGAACTTTAGGAGTCTTAACCAAGGTGATGAAACACCTTTGCAATCTTGGCACAAAAAAACGAGGCAAAAAATCTTCACGATATAAGATGAACATTGCTTTGATACCATGAAATGAAATGAGGATCTTCCACAAAAGTACTTAGATCCGCAAGAGAGAGTGTCGAGAGAGACACTTGAACATAACCCTTAAAAATGGTATAATGGGAACAAAAAAAGAAATAGAAATAATCTTTATTGAAATGATAAAATGCTTAAGAAGCATTGAGTGTGTTTACAAGAGAGGATGCACCCTTTTATATACAAGTGAGAAAGGAGAGCTCTTCTTGTAACCGTTGGACTAGTCCAACGTTTATAAATGTAACGGTTGGACTAGTCCGATGGTTACTTTACTAGTTAAGTTCCAAGTGGAACTTAACTAGTTAAAGTTGTCTAGTTCTATTAGAACTAGACACTAAAAAGAAAATAGAAAAAAATTAGGAAAAATAAAGAATAAAAATACATAAATATATATATATATAATAATAATAATATGAATATTATTATTATATATATTTTACATTTTAACACCTTGTAGACCATCTCCATGGAGATGGTGAAGGGAGGGTCCAGATTGGTTGAGAAAAAACCCAAGGCATACACTGTTAATGAAAAAAAGGAGAAACATGATTATTATTTCTAAGCAAAACAAAAAAAAAAGATAGTTTGTCATGGGAAGAAACACTATTTCTGATATAATAACTTAGATAAGAAATGCTAACATAGATAAAAAAAGGAACAGTTTGAATAGCATCTACAAATATTACTTAAAACATTGTTAAAATACTTCTAGGAGAGGGTTTCATCAAAAATGTCGGGAAGCATTGAGAAAACAATAAATATTTCTTGGTTTTAACCAATGTTATCAGTATCGGTGCATACCAGCCTGTATCGGCCGATACGTATCGTATAGGCAGAAAATCAATCTGCAAGCCTGAATTAGCTATTTTTTAATAAATAAAAATATAATTTTAAAATATAATTTTAAAATTATTTTAATAGTTTTAACACGTCATGTTATGATTGACACATAATATTTTATTATTATTTTTGGGCCAATACATAACGATTCACTTGAGTATCGGATTCGGCTGATACAGTTGAATCGGTGGCAAAACAATTCAGGGTCGATACCGATACTGACAACATTGGTTTTAACCCTACAACTATGTCACATGGATACTCCATTTTGACAACCATTTTGTATCCCTTTATATACAAGTCATAATGGAAACTTCATAAAAATGGTTGTATCCCTGTATCCGTAGTCATATCTATCTGACATAGCCCTAGGACATAGAAGAAATAGGAAAGAAGCATATAGAAATATTGTAAAGCACATCAGCAGACCAGGTATGCGAACCTATTCCAACTTTCAATGAATTTGTAAGATTTCAAGTGGGATAGGAGTTTTACTTCTAGAGGTATAATGACAAATCGAGAAGCTCGACTAGAAATTTCGTTTTATATGGTGAGGTGATCTATCTTGTATATGAATTTGATATGTAACTTCTTATTTATGAAAAAAAGAGTAAAGGTGGGTTGTCTAATTTCACTCTTCCATTAGTTGATACTTTAAGGAGCTCTCTCTCTCTCTCTCTCTTACACACATGCACAAACCCCAATTAAAAGAGTATCTTTGTATTCATATTGAAAATCAATTTTTTCTGAAAGTTTGAAGGTAAAAATCTGCAATTTCTGGTTGCCAGTTCACATGGATGCATCCCAAGGCACACATGAAATTGCAAAATTGCTACTATCATAAAGGTCTTCACATTTTAGGGATATTTGAGCTTTGAAAAGCTCTCTTGTGATGATCTCTGATCCAAGTGCTACGGCAGCTCAAATGCTTGTGGAACATGTACTTAACTAAGTCACAGGGATTCAGCTAACCGGGTGCTGCACCCGCGTCGATGCGACGCGATGCAGGTGCATGTGTGGGTGCGGCACCCGGTGCGGTCAACGGACCCTGGGTGCGGTCAACGCACCCAGGGTCATTTTTGTCCAAATTTAAGATTGAAAAAAAAAATCTGATGTTTTATTGCTTGAGAGGAGGATTAGGGGAAAATACTTTTGCCCTATCCTCCTCCCCAGCCTCCCTCCTGAAGCCGACACCGACATCACCTTCGACGACTTCGCCGACGTTCTTCGACTCCTTCTGGCCGCTCCTCACTTATCAGGTACGTCTCTCTCTCCCATTCACTCGCTCTCGGTCTCGAGCTCTCCATCACTCTCAGTCTCTCTTCTCTCACTCTCAATCACTGTACCCTTACCTGCAAACCTACACCCGCAAAGGCACCTGTACCCAGGTTATCTTCTTGTTGGTTTCTGCTATTTTTTGGAACTGTTATGTGAACATTGGGCCCTATATGTGTGCCAGAAAATGGCCATTATGAATAGGTTTTTGATATTCTGTAAAGCTGTCAATGAAAGCGTGAGCCATTATTAAAACATTATAAAGTTAATTATTCTGTAAAACATAGGTTTCTTGTAATTTGTAAACGATTAACCCGTTAATGACAAGTTATGTTTTAGATAAACATATAGATTCCATCACCTCAAGTGGCTGCCTACGAAAATCAACATCATCTTTTCTTAGTTCCATCCTAATGAACAAATTTCTTTTCTGGCTCAAACTCACGGTCAATGGATAGAGATACAGACAATGGAGAAGCTGTGAAAATGGTTACTTTTTGTGGTTGCACGGAAGTCGAAAGCATGGAACTGTAAAGGCACAGTTTGTATTCCACCTCAAAAACAACATATGACTATTGTATTAAGTAAAAGAATAGGAAAAAATGCTATTGATAGATTATTGGGATCAACAGTAAGTGAACTAATGCAGATAAATCTCCATATATGTCCTCTAAATTGGATGAGTCTTATGCAAACCTAAACAGTAGAACTTTTAACGAGAAGATGAATAACCGGATAATGGTACTTACATCTCTATTCCCAAATTCAAAACTACTTCCTTGATGTAGGATAGAATTGTAGAATTGTTAATTTGATTTATTGCATGTATGATGATGAATTGATTTGATGATATTGTGATAATTGTTTTTTATTTCATTAGTGTTAATGTTGTTAACTGTTAAAACTTAAAAATTGATTTGATGATATTGTGATTTTTTTTTTTGCCGCACCCCCGCACCCATGTTTTTTGAAAGTTCCGCACCCCCGCACCCATGTGACATAGGTACTTAAGCTCCTGTTGGTTTTAATTGCAAGTAATAGATGGTTGATTTTAGAAGTGATGCTGGAGAGATATCTTAAGGTTGATGTGTTTGCATCATGCACTACCTGTTTGCCTGTAATAAGTCATGATCTTGATATTAAAAAAAAACACAATCTCTTTCCTTATTTTTCTTCGTTCTTGACTCGTTGTTTTTCATAAACTTTCGAACATAATGCGAACACCAATAGCCAGGATGAGAAATTGAGAATAGTGAAAATGCGTGTAAATAAAGATGGCATTTCCGTTAGCCTTGAAGCTCACAAACTCCATGTAGTGGTTGTTTTCTGGCATCTAGAATATGAGGTTGAGAAAGGGAGTATGAAGGGGATGACACCAATCAGGATGGGAGCTCAATCAGCCATTGACAAGGTTGGTGAAGGGAGGCAAGGACCAACTACTATGGGAAGGGCGTCAAAATGGTGAAACTGGACGCATTTGGTACTCCATTTCAGTGGATTTATGGAACCCCTGATCCCAAACAGTGGAGGGTGTCGGAGATTTTACAAATTCCCTCACGACATTCAGTCGTAAACATAGCCTAAGTCTCTGTTTGGAGCCTCGAATCAGAGGTATGTTGTGGAGTGCTCTCATGTTCTTTGCTGGTTGGGAAAAGTGTGTTGCATTAGGAATGGTGTTTACCGGCCAACGTGACATTTTAACATCATTCACGGGAGGATGTTTTTGGCAACTCCTTAAACCACGTTTTGGCAGAACATGGAAATGATGTTCCCATCTCAATGCAAGGTTCCCAAACAGGGGTTTTGGTAATCCAGTGACTTGGTTCACATCATACCAACATTGGAGAAGCAATCCCTCTTCTTTTATTCTAAGAGTTGCATGAGTTTTCTATCGACACATTTCTCGTCTTGTAAATGGGATGTGGTCTCTGCAATTTTTAGTTGTACTGCACCACAATGATAGTCACCAGGAATCCATGTGAGAGTATGGCTCGCTTGGGTTAGGCCTTGGCTCTGTGAGGTTTATGCCTGGAGCATAATCTGGGTCATGGCGGATCCAGGACCAGGTTGGGCACATACTTTTGTTTGTCTTGGTCCAAAACCCAGTTCTTTGCACCCCAAAGGGGTATGGCATAGTGGAATGGTGCTTAGGCTGCCAGATGGGCAGTCTAGATTCAAATCCTTGAGTGTCAGCCCCTTGCACAATATCTGAAGCAAGGCGACTCCCTGAAGGTGAGGGGTGTGCTATGGTTTCTCGCTGTCAGAGAAGCGACTGTAGGCTGGCAGACAGTCCAGTATGGCCATGTCTCTTACTCCAGGGGTGGTTTAAAAAAAGTCATTTGCACCTTTGCACCCAAGGACTGGCATTTGTTGACCCAGCATTGGTGTGTGCTTTGCTTCAGATCGAAGTAAGTCACTAGTACAGAGGCTGGAAAGAAGCTGACTTCTCTCGCCTTATAAGGGGAAGAAGATAACGAAGCAAGGGATGGTCGAAAATATTGCCACTTTTCACGTCAACCATGAATTTTGTTTCTTAACAAGAAGCTGCTCACAGAAATCAAATTTCCCATCTACTTAACAAAAACAAAAATAAGCCCCAAGGATTGCACGGTTCAAAGTTAGGATCCAAGTTCATTTCAAGTCCCTGCTTGAGTGAAGTTATGCCCGGTTCTGAAGGTATGCAATCCCTATTTTGAGCTCAATGGATCAAAGCTCACTTTCGACACAAATTAGCCTATAGATTCAGATTTCACGTCCAAGTCCAAGTACATCAGGAGCTTTATTGAAGTTCCAACCTACATTCACCTATGGATCCAGGCTTGTGTTAGTCGGATTTTCTACTTTGTGCCCATGCTGGCTGTCATTATCAGTGCGGAAGCTGGTTATTAACATTGTTACCAACATGAGGATGAATGGAAACCTCACTACACAAATTACAGAATTTACCAATCGCTTTTAGACCAGATCACTTAAATGGCTGGATCAGGTTCAGAATTTTTCATAACCAAACCCGTTTAGGTAAAATCAGCACTAATAAGCAACAAGCTAATCAGATATGCCCATAAGGAAATTGAGTAAAAACCAATGCATCATGGTGCGTTTTGACAGTCGGGACAAAGAGTTCAGGGCAACGCTCTTTTGCCCTGAAAAAAGGGGGACGCAAGGCATCCTTTTTTAACAGGGCGCATGCGTCCCTTGTTTGCTTCCACTGTGGGACCCACATAGAAAAGGACACAACAGTACACCGAACGAAAGGGATTGCCCCACGCGGACAGTAGCACCCTACAAATCAAATGCCTCATGGTCATAGAGCTTGAAAATCTTCAAGTCTGTAAGAAAATAGACGAAGCATCATAATACCGATCAACCACAGGGAATCTTTTCCTTAAACATGATCCACTTTTCATGCACAAGTATCAGAACCTCTAATCATGGATCCATATAATTTTTTGGATTTATAACTCAAGAAACAGCACCCAAAACAAAGACCTGGTCATGCTGGTTCAGCCTGCCATACCTACGGTCATACTGGCGGCATAAAACTCTGACCCCCGGCCCCAGGGCCTAGGTTGGGAGTCGGCCCATAGAAGAGATGCCCATGGGAATGGAACATTAACCACCTGTCTAGTGGCCAAGGCTCCACCCCACGGGGCTATGTATCCATATCTTGCCAAGCATGATCCATAAAGGAGTAGAAGGTAAATAGCCAAAAGAAAAAGGTAAATATATGATTAGATATTGATATATATGGTACACAAAATCTTCAAAGCTGCTCTATTTTTTCGCACCAAGAAAATAGGAGGGCTAACCAATGCTCACTATGGACCTTCAAGTTTTTCCCTGAATATTTAAAATGGAACAGCCTCCAAATGCGAAGAGCCAAACTGTGACCATGTTTTGAAAAGAAAAGAAAAAAAAGAGAAGAAAATACCAGCCCTAGTCAATGGGAGGAAACAAACGTTTAACGGTAACTCCTTCCCCTGCCCCGACTACTCCAATATCCTCCCCTTCCTCTTCCACCACCTCTCCCACCACGAGAGATTCCTGCAAATGCAACATTCACAAGCTGATTTGGTAGACCACCCTCACCACGGCTCTTTTTTCCTGATGCACCAGCTGCCCCAGCACCATTACTAGCAGCAGCTGCAGCACTCCGCTTAGCCCTGCAAACCGTGGATCGAAATAACACTTAGGCTGAAACAGATGAATGATGCAAAAGCAGCTGACACGTATATTGAAGCATTTCATACCCTGCAGCTCCTGCTGTCCCACCAGCAGCACCAACCGGGGATACTGTCTGAGCTTTCACAGATTCTTTCCAAGAGAGGTTGATTTTCTTGTCACCAATGAATGACGGTGCTTTCGAATGCAATGGCTGTACATAAATAGCAAGCATAAGGCATGCATGTGATGTTTGCACCAACATCCTTATCAATGAGTAAAATATCATAAGAAAATTAAGTTATTTTTACCTGTGTCATTGCTAATATGTTATTGCATGTTCTCAACCCCACGGTTGTGTTCTGTTTCTTCAATTTCTGCACATGAACACACAATTAACATGACACATGAGAGAGAGGCAGCCAGCTAAGGTAAACGCAAGGCTGGTATAATCCCAGAGAAAGGGGGCACACTCACAATGGCAGCTTTTGCCTCCTCGGTCTTGGCAGCAGCCATAGCCTTATTGTGTTCTGCCATTCCTTGGGTTAATTTTCTAATAGTAGCTTTTGCCAGATCTTCAATGTTAGTCAACCTGAAACACCATGAACAACAAACATTGCAGGAAGTGAGTAAATCATAATCACTAGCTGCAACAATGATACACTGAGTATTCAGTAAACAGTTGCATCTCTTCTTTTTTGCATATACAAAAGTATCACAAGGCCCATACACCGATTTTAGAGGCAAATGGAGACTTGTATCAGAAACACTAAAATGTGAACAAGAAAAAAACAGCCAAAGTTAACTACATGAAAATCAACGATTAGTTAGCAGAGTGAAAATAATCGGCAAAATAAAAAGCACTTCCTTACTACAAGAAGTATTCAAGCCTCGTGCTGAACATTCAATGGCAACAAAAGCATGATCATTCTTTTTCTTAAACTAAAATTTATACATATATAGAGAGAGTAGGTGGCATCTGCTTACCACTTTTCTAGCCTATTGGGCTTTTGAAGGGCTTCTTTCAGTGTTGTAAGTATTGTATGATACATATCATTACTTTGGGGGAAAAGGATATGATACACACCCGTATCTCGTACTTGTACCGGGTGTATCATATGATACACCGCATGTATCGTACCACACCGTATCGTATGATATGGTACGATACATTGTTTTTTTTAATTGTATTTCATAAAGCTGGTTATTTTGTTTTTGTTTATATAATATGAAAGTATGATTCTTGTGGCATTGTTCCTGTGAGATATGCATGCAATATTATCTATGATTCTATATTAGTTGATGTTTGATGATGTCCTATGTAGTTCATAGAGACATAAATATGATTTTATGGTTATATTTTGTGCAATTCATCATTGTTTCATGTGTTATGATTTTTTTTAAAAAAATTGTTAGTTTTTTATATTTTTTGGAAATTTTTTATTAAAAATTTACAATACGTTTACGATACGATAAGAAATTACTTTGGGCCCGACCGATATGGGTAACGATACGATACTCTTACAACCTTGGTTTTTTTCATGTTTTCCTTAAATCCCGACCATACAAATGTGTTATACATCCTTCAATTTATAGGAATGGACTCTTGGATCGTCCGATTCTGGTAAGTAGGTAGGTTTTTATAAAGTTTAAAAATCAACAGTCTAAGATTTACATAAATATTCAAGGCTTAAAAATCATGTTTTTTATTAAAAAATCATGATCCAAATATCGTTTCCTAGCAAATCAACCATGCCAAACACATATGCAGGGTCAGATTTGTGAAGAACAACCTGGAAACACCGTTCACTCGCAGTAGGCTGGTGGTAGGGCAGCCACCACTTTTCCTATATATATATATATT